>NC_139250.1:43586110-44939340 GCF_977018435.1 Lepisma saccharinum | reverse complement strand
CCAAGATAACCCCACTTCCGGTCGCTATTTTGGATTTCCGAACATAGGTTCTATTCATACTTTTTCTCACGTATAGGTGTACGTGATGAATCCGCAAACAGATTTTTCCTAAGTCTTACCGTTTCCAAGATAACCCCACTTCCGGTCGCTATTTTCGATTTCCGAACATAGGTTCTATTCATACTTTTTCTCACGTATAGGTGTACATGATGAATCCGCAAACAGATTTTTTCTAAGTCTTACCGTTTCCAAGATAACCCCACTTCCGGTCGCCAATTTCGATTTCCGAACATAGGTTCTATTCATACTTTTTCTCACGTATAGGTGTACATGATGAATCAGCAAACGGACTTTTTGCTAAGTCATGAATTGGAGGATTCTATGACAACCTATATTAATTCTCGCAAGCGAACAGAAAACACAAAAAATAACAAAAAAAACAAAACAATACTGTGGTCACTACAACAAATAGTCTTCTTCAACCCCTATCCAACAAACCAAAAATCATCATCCTAACTAGAACCATGTAACTATCTACCATCTGTTAGATGTTTTGTGAACTAAGTGGTGCTTTGTTTGTGTGTACAATGCTTTTTGCACTTGGTTATCATCACCTAACATGTTATTAATTGTTTTTTTAAATTAATTACAACTGAAAACTAATAATTAATATTATCTAAAGTTACTAATTAATATTATACAAGAAATTGATATAATTTTTTTTGTTCTTGTTGCTAGTGTTGGGTAATTATAGTTGTTGCAAAAATATAGCTCTCGCGTATGACTCGTTTGTCACTGCCAATTCTATGTTGTCTATGCGCTTACGAGATACAGGAAAGTATATCGGTGGGGAGGGTGTGTGTAGATAATTGGCTCCAATACTAATACCGATCTCGATGTACGTCATGATGCTGACAGAAAGTTAGAGCACGCAGCTTTCGGGAGACTCGTCAGCAGAGACGCCTCGCTGGGTGAACGGGTCGCCGCATTAGGTACGACCATCGCCATGAACACAAAACAAAAAATTGGGGTGGGGTCTATAAATAACAACCTACCCGAACTGCTCTGTAAAAAATGATCAAGGTATGATCACCAAATCCTCGGACGGCATCCCAGGGAATCACAAGCAGACAGGTATTATCGCTACGTTCAAACCAAACAATGAGTTCATGGAGCAAATTATCTACACACACCCTCCCCACCGATATACTTTCCTGTATCTCGTAATCGCATAGACAACATAGAATTGGCAGTGACAAACGAGTCATACGCGAGAGCTATATTTTTGCAACAACTATAATTACCCAACACTAGCAACAAGAACAAAAAAATATATATCAATTACTTGTATAATATTAATTAGTAACTTTAGATAATATTAATTATTAGTTTTCAGTTGTAATTAATTTTAAAAAAACAATTAATAACATGTTAGGTGATGATAACCAAGTGCAAAAAGCATTGTACACACAAACAAAGCACCACTTAGTTCACAAAACATCTAACAGATGGTAGATAGTTACATGGTTCTAGTTAGGATGATGATTTTTGGTTTGTTGGATAGGGGTTGAAGAAGACTATTTGTTGTAGTGACCACAGTATTGTTTTTTTTTGTTTTTTTTTGTGTTTTCTGTTCTCTTGCGAGAATTAATATAGGTTGTCATAGAATCCTCCAATTCATGACTTAGCAAAAAATCTGTTTGCTGATTCATCATGTTCACCTATACGTGAGAAAAAGTATGAATAGAACCTATGTTCGGAAATCGAAATTGGCGACCGGAAGTGGGGTTATCTTGGAAACGGTAAGACTTAGGAAAAATCTGTTTGCGGATTCATCACGTACACCTATACGTGAGAAAAAGTATGAATAGAACCTATGTTCGGAAATCCAAAATGGCGACCGGAAGTGAGGTTATCTTGGAAACGGTAAGACTTAGAAAAAATCTGTTTGCGGATTTATCACGTACACCTATACGTGAGTAAAATATGAATAGAACCTATGCTCGGAAATCCAAAATGGCGACCGGAAGTGGGGACATCTTGGAAACGGTAAGACTTAGAAAAAATCTGTTTGCGGATTCATCATGTACACCTATACGTGAGAAAAAGTATGAATAGAACCTATGTTCGGAAATCGAAAATGGTGACCGGAAGTGGGGTTATCTTGGAAACGGTAAGACTTAGGAAAAATCTGTTTGCGGATTAATCACGTACACCTATACGTGAGAAAAAGTATGAATAGAACCTATGTTCGGAAATCGAAAATGGCGACCGGAAGTGGGGTTATCTTGGGAACGGTAAGACTTAGGAAAAATCTGTTTGGGAGCCACCGAGCTATATTTCGGGCAATAAAATACAACAACTCACCCTAAGACAAGTGTCTAAAACAACAGCATAGCCTTTAACAAGAGAAGAGGGGAAGAGAACATTACAACAACTCACTTCTAAGGCAAGTGCCTAAAACAACAGCATAGCCTTTCACAAGAGAAGAGGGGCAGAGAACATTACAACAACTCACTTCTAAGGCAAGTGCCTAAAAACTCGTGTACAAGGGGACAAAGGAACTTCTTGGTAAGAAAACAAAGCACGTAACAGAATTTCTGTAACGGGCTGCGCGGAGTATATAAAATAACATACCTTGAAAAAAAAATTACACGAGAGAGGGAAACAAAAAAAAATCTCAGAACATATATATATAAATAACATACCGTGGAAAAAAAAACACAAAAAAAAACATGAAGCCCAAGGGTGTCGTGTACCAGATACCATATTCGAATCTAAAAAATCTAGGTACCCTGGATGGCTTACTCACCAAGAAACAACGCGAGAAGAAACGTTCTTGCCTGTCCAAAGGACACGGAATGAAATTGCTGCTCAGCACTCCACAATTGAGACGGTTGCAGCGTTCGCGGAAACAGCAAAAGATCGGAGGTTTCATATTCAGCATTCCGGCCATCCTGGCAGCATTGGGGGCCGTTGGAAGTTTGGCCGGGGTAGCGCCGCCATCGCGAAAACCGTCATCGACTCGAAGAAAAACAAGGCGGAATTGGAAGAACAGAAACGTCACAACCTGGCCATGGAGAAGAAAGGGGGGAAGGGCGTGATGAGGAAGTTTTAAAAAAAGAAATAAATAAATAAGCCACAGGTGGAAGATTTCCAGAAAGCATTGTGGAACCTCAAACAGCATCACGATGGGCGTGTTCCATCTCACGAGCGAATCTTCGATCTTGAAACTCACGCTGCACGACGACATCGTCTATCCTAAATCCATAGCTCTGCGTGCATTCTACAGCATGTACCTCATACCTAACGTCACGCAGCACAACAACAAAATTAGCGTCGGAAGCGAACATATCGTCGTCACGCCAGGCCAATACAAACTTTCTACTTTGCAAGCTCAATTACCCAAAAGCACGTACCTTTCTCAAAATTCGGTCACGCACAGAGTCGAAATCGTGTCCGCGACGGAGACCGTGGATCTGGGCACCATAGGAGAACTTTTAGGTTTCGAGAACAATCACCCAAAACTCGAAGCTGGCATCAAGCACACGGCAGCAAACATTCCTAAATTCTTGGCCATAGAGACTCTGAACGTACACTGTAACGTGGCCGAAGGCATGATCACGAAATCCTCGGACGGATTGTTGGGAAGTCACAAGCAGACGGGAATCATAGCCACGTTCAAACCCAGTTCCGAATTCATGGAACCGATCATCTACACACCTTCTTCGCCGATCTATTTTCCAGTATGTCGCAACCGCATAGACAACATAGAGTTGGTGGTGACGAACGAGAAAGGAGACGTGGTGGATTTCGCAGGTGCAACGGCCACGGCCGTCCTGGAGATGAACGTATAATAAATAACACACATAGTGAAAATGGAGCAAATCGAAAGTTACGAATTGCAATCTTTCCCTCCCAACCGTCGCACGTTCGCCAATTTGAACGAAGCGAACCGGGAGATCGAATACGACGTGGACGTAGGCGACGGGTTCGTTCATCCTCACAGAGCGGACCTCTACCTTCAATTTGACGTGGTGAAGAAAGAAAGCGGAGACGCGTTCCCCGCAGCAGCAAATTTGATACTCGTGGACAACTTCGTGCCTCACCTGTTCTCGCAGGTGGAGGTGAGGAAACACAACACCGTCATCGACAGAATCGATTATCCAGGCATCACGTCGACGGCAGTGGGAACATTGAAATTATCCAAAACGGACGCAGCATACTACCAGGCGGGAGGATTCGAAGCGGGGACGAAAATATCGACGAGAAGTCACACGGTGCTCTTTCCCATGCGTCTACTTCCGGGATTCTTCTCGGACTACAAGGAGATCATGTGGAAGGGAGGACTGAGAATCACATTTCGAAGAGCGTCCAACGACAACGACGCACTGATGCGATACAGTAACTTGAACGCGGACGGCACGCCGCTGCCCAACACTTTACCCGAAGCAGCCAAGTGCGTCATCCGGAGCATGGAGTTGAGAATGCCGATCGTGGAATACGAAACGAACTACGCCCTCAAGTACAAAGCGGAGATCTTGAAAAGTCCGCAGGTGCCCATTCACTTTCACGGTTACCAGTGCGTGCAGAAGATAACGTCCGGAAGTCACCTGGAATTCGACGTGACGACGCAGTTCAACAACATACAGTTCGACATGCCAGATTTCGTCGTTGTGCTCTTTCAGACCGGACGCGATAACGATCAGGAAAAAAGATTCCAGCAAGTTCGACGACTGCAAGATCAAGAACGTTTATCTGAAGAACGGCAGGAACCAAGTGTTCCCGCGCGAAAATTACAACCTCGACATGACCAAAGATGATTACCTCAAACTTTACGAAGCTTACACGGCTTACAAGCGCGTGACCGAGGGAAACGTGGACATGTACTACGCACCCAGCGAATTCAAAGCACGCAGGCCGATGTTCGTCATCAACACGACGAAGCGGAAGCAGGTGGTGGTCAACGATCGCACCAACATCAAGGTCGTGTGCGAGTTCCACGACGCGCTGCCCGATGATACCGTGTGCAGCGTCATCCAGATTGCAGAGAAGTCCTTCGCGTACGACGTGAAGAACGAGAGGGTCACAGAGCAGTTTTAACAGGTTTAACATTTTTTTCTTGCACAACGTAGATAAGAAGTTTTGCACAATCAGTTACAATAAGAATTTGTACTAGCACAATGATAATATGCACAATAAGAATTTCACCAGTTTTTTTTTTTTGCACTATAAGTTACAATGTTTTTTTTCATCACTATAGCACGAGACAATCAGTTGCAATGAATTTTTTTTTTGCTTTCTCATTTCAGGTGCTGTCGAACATCAAGCACACACACACACACTAGGAAAAAAGCATGCAACTTTAGTTTTTGTAACACACACATTCTCCATCTTCATCAAGAAAATATTATAATAAACATAATTTTTTTTATCTATCTCACAATAAACTCTATATCAAAAATTACAAACATCAAATAACACTAGAGTCGTTAGTACACGTTGCATGCATTACGGAGGTCTTCTGTAGAGTTTCATGGAAGTTTGAGAAAAAAAAAAAACACGTGAAATTCTACAGAGGCATGGCTTTGATAGCCATGGCCGTTAGAACCTTAAACCTGGCGGGGTTAGGGGCCAGGAATCTTAAAAAAAAATAATAAAAAAAAATATTTGTTTGTTTGCTTGCGTCACAATACAGAAATAATGAGAGGCGCGCGCGCGCGCGTGTGTGTGGCACATCGTTCCGAGAGAGGTTTACAAAGGTCACGATATATAAACATTGCCGGAGTTGGAAAATTACGATAAGGTGCATTCATCCTTCAAGGATGAGAAAGTGCATTTACTCATCACGCTGTGTCAGCGCAATAAATGAGGCGCGGAACGTGGAGAGAAAGTGAGTTTTTGAGGTTTTGGTGTGCTTTTCTTCGCTGTGAAACATCGTCAGCGCAATAAATGAGGCACGGAACGTGGAGAGAAAGTGAGTTTTTTTGAGGTTTTGGTGAACCCCAATTGATTAAAGTGAGTTTTTGAGGTTTTGGTGCTGTTTTCTTCGCTGTGAAACATCGTCAGCGCAATAAATGAGGCGCGGAACGTGGAGAGAAAGTGAGTTTTTGAGGTTTTGGTGAACCCCAATTAATGTTTGTGAACTGTCTATTTGGGTCTACTGTCACTATTTATATTTTGAGCCTAACAATGAAGAAACAGGAATTTGACATTGAAAACTGCTTTATTGTTTTTCGAAGTATTCTTCTTTATGGTCAATACACTTTTGCATTCGTTCGAACCATTTGTCAAAGCAGTTTTTCCAATCTTCTTGAGACACCTCCATAATATGGTTTTTGAACGGATCAACGGCGTCTTCCGCCGACGAAAATTGTTTTCCACGCAATTTATTCTTGACATTCGGGAACAAGAAGAAGTCATTGGGTGCCAAATCAGGACTGTACGGTGGATGACTCATCAATTCGATTTTTTGACTGTTCATAAAGTCGGTTGTTAGACGAGATGTGTGACAGCTGGCATTGTCTTGATGAAGAATGATCCGACGGCGTTTGTTTGTTTTCCGTACTTGACCGAAGACTTCTGGCAAACAAATTGTTGTGTACCATTCGGAGTTGACCGTTCTACGTTCCTCTAAAGGCACAGTTGCCACATGACCAGTTTTCCCGAAAAAACAGGCGACCATTTGTTTCGATGTGCTTCGAGCGCGAACAACTTTTGTTGGATTGGGTTCATCTTGAAACACCCATACAGTCGACTGCTGTTTACGTTCCGGCTCATATGCATATATCCATTATTCGTCACCTGTTACAATCTTATATACCTCTTTTGAAGCACCACGATTGTATTTATTGAGCATTTGTTTGCACCAATTGACGCGAGCGTCATTTTGAGTTTTTGTCAAATTGTGTGGGATCCAACGAGAACATACTTTTCTCACAGCTAAATGATCATGTAATATTTTATATATGCTGGTGGAACTAATGCCTATGGTTGCCTCAATCTCACAGTATGTCACATGACGATCTTGCAGTATTAGGTTTTGCACAGCATCAATGTTTTCTTGAACAACAACTGATTTTGGACAACCTTCGCGAATCTCGTCGGTGAGCGAATGGCGGCCACGATTAAATTCGTTATACCAGCGTTTCACAGTGGCAAAGGATGGGACTTCATCGCCAAATGTGGAAGTAATTTGATCGATGCACTCTTGACTTGATAATCCATGTCGAAAATCGTAAAAAATCATCGCACGAAAATGTTCACAAGTTAATTCCATTTTATTGTTGTCGCGCAATCTCCAAGGCAACATAAACCACACAAATGAAGCTATTGACAAAACATTTGAAGTACGTTATGGTCAATAATGCCAGACGATTCCGTGCATACGTCAAATCGCGCCTAACTTCAATCAGTGTTGCCAAGGCTCAAAATATAAATAGTGACCCTCGTACCTAAATAGATAAAAGGACGAAGAAGAATAGAGAGGACACAATTATCTAGCTTACCTGTAATTAAGATCGTCATAATTTGTTTAAAAACAAGTGCCCTGGCAAAGTAATAAATATCAAATAGATGATGAAGTGAACATATATTAAATAAAAAAGGATGTTACATCCAGTTAGCGAAAAGTAAAGTTCCTTATTAATGTTTTATGCATATTATCATAAATAATATGACGTTTTTAAGCACTCTAGGCGTAATACAACAATAATACACGTCACTTTGCTTCGGTAAAACACAACCTGGGATAAAGAAATAAGATACTTACAATTTTTTGATTTCAGCTTCCACCATCTTTTTTTTCAGTAGTGCTCATGATAATTTTTTTACCTCATTCTTTATTGATATTTTTTTTGCAGAATCGAATACAAGTGGACATAATTTCTACAAAGTTTTATATTAACAAATTTCAATAGTTTTTTGACAATATTGTCTGATAATAACTTATTATTGAATAATTTGAAATAAAATAGGTTTTTTAAAAAAAATCGCTACTATGTTGGGATATGTTTGCTATGGTGAACAATAGATGGCTCTGGACTTGAGTATTTTTCTAACATTTTTCTTTATTGATTCTGAATGTTTTACTGTGGTGGAAATGAGTTAATTTCTTGATCTCTTTTTACAGGATTTATAATTTTATTTGAAATTGAGAAGATAAACCACATGTAGGAAGATAACAAAGTTTAATTTCTAATTGCCATAAAGAAAAATGTATGTAATTTCTTTTTATAGAAGTAATAAGAAAGCTAAATTTTTCTTGCCAAATGGCTTTTATATCAATATTATGATGATATTGATATATGGCGCTCAACAAGGGTTTGAACTACAGGAACCTGAATGTCCCAAACCATCCACTGCACAACTCAACCAAGACATTTTACATGAAATTTTAAAATGTACATAAGTATGAAATTTTTCTTGTACAAATGATATAATTACAATTTGTTTTTTGAATATCCTGAACTTTTCTGTTTTGTTTTGAAACATTTACCTAAATAAATTTATTTCACAATGCTTTTTTAGTTTTACTATGTTTATATGGAAACATACAAAGGCAAATAAGTTCTACAAGAAATTCTTAACGAAATTCAGCAGGAAGCACTTTGCTACTTCCAATCTTAATGCAATACAAGAAATAGTACAAACTCTTCGTTTATGAGCAAGATGCACATATATATATAAATATATTTATTTTTGCTGACTTCACATTGTCAACATGAATAAAATGAGTTTAAGGAATAAATATTATGTATGCAGTATATTTGCAACTGAGCATGTGTACACCACATGCCATTCAAATGCCAATTATACCTGAACATGGACAAAAGAAGCATATTGAAGGAGCATACAAATTTTACCTTCAGCAGTAACTAATTAAACACTGGGCATATTCTTTTACATGTAAGTGTGTGGAATGCCATATCGGCGCAATACCACCTTATTAATCTTGCAAATTTAAAATTTTGGTTATTTGCTCTTGCATATATTATGCTGAGTATTAACTATGAGTGAAAGCACAAAATTTGTTAACTGGTTATTCCGACTATTCACATACCATCAGTGTTTATGCTCATTGCATACCAAGATTGAATATTCAAAAATTAAGGTTGCATACCTTAACTATTCACAAAGAACAAAACATTTAAGGAAAATCTATCTCCGATGAGCTAGGTACAACTTACATTATACTGGAAAATAAATATTACGTGATTTTATAACATTACCTTGAGAAATCTGAGGGTATCACATACACATTTTCATCACATTTAATATATCACTCTACAGAGCTTACGCGTCTATGTGTATATCAAGTTACAAAATATTACCAAATTTACATTACTAAAAAAATATTGCATACCTTGTACTTTACTATTTTTTTTATTATTATTTTTTACTATTAAATATATATATTTTACCATGCACTTATGTCTGAATAATTAGAAAAATTAAACAGTCAGTATACTTAAGCTAAAATGGGATTGCATTGATTAAAGTGATTATTTCAATGAACCAGACAAATTACCATCTAAATAAGAAATACCATTTTTTTTACACCATAAACTTTGTTACGTAAAATGCCGTGTATCTACAATATTGCCACAGCAACTTTATAAAAATCGAATTTTTATATTTATGCATGTATCTATATGGTATTAATTGAGCATGAATCATGAATGAAAACTTAGAACTAATTCGCCACTCAATTTCAAGATTGAACATGCAAAGTACACTAAATCACATGAGACAGACTACTAAATACCTTACATGTGACTGAGACACTGAACGAAGTAATGGAATGGTGAAAATATAATTCACTATCTAGAAGTCAAACATTACCCTAATTACTATAATGCCTTTGAAGTATTTGTCTTTAACAGAGATGTGGACACCAAATTGATCTTTACAAACTTTTGTTGTTACAATGCCAATACAATTTCAGGTAAGATTTCTCCTAGTGTCATGTTATGAAGAACTTTGCGATCGATTAATAGCATAAAAGTGAACAGCTGGCTGCAAATGTATCACAAAGTACATTGCACTTCGCCATATTTACTCATTTGTTATTATTCGGAGTTCAAGAATTAAACATAAATTCAAAGACATCGGTATACAAATGCTGGACTAGCATCATGAATAATAATGTTATTTTCAGACATGAAGAATATAAAAATAATGTATTTATTTTTCAGCTGACTGTACTAAATAGTGATATTTAAAAACTGATACTTTTCAATTCTCTAAATACTTGATTTAGGTTTCGCCAGCAAAGCAGTTTTCATTACATCAACATACCTAGATGTATGCACATATAGAGATATACATGAACTTGCATACACACTTATCATCTCTAATATTTTAAAAGTACTACCTACCACTCAACTTATTATTAAAACATAATTCATAGTACACTTATGAGAAAACAAAAGTAGTTAAATTAATATACATAAGCTTCTAACATATTACCTTGCACTTAACTTTTTTTATTTTTTTTTATCAAAGACATATGAAAGAACAAGACAACAACATGTTTCACTATAAATCACTTTTGAAAGAATTACAATATATACATTTAGTTAATTTCACAAAGCACACTATTGACATTAAGGCAATACTAAAAATTTTGTGTGTATGTTTTCGGATCCAAGATTGTCTGTATTGTTGCCTTTATGATCACCTTGCTTCTTCATTTTCACTTTTTTCTTTTGTCTCTCGTCGTCTTTATTTCCCTTTTGCTCGGAACTTGCAGAACCAATTCCTTCATCTTCCGTACTGTCTGTAACATGTTTTATCTTAAAAGTTTTCCACTTTGTGTGTCTTCTGACATCTTCACCAAGCATTGGTAAGTCTTTATCTTCTATCAAATATGCCTTCTCACTGTCGGAACTTCTACATCCAGCTTCCCTTCTCGATTTCTTTTTTCGCTTTTTCTTCTTTCTACTTTTTACTTTCTTCAACATTTTCTCTTGTTTGTGACTATCTGAGGAGTCGTTACTGCTACTGGATATCTTGGAGCTGGCAATCTTAAGTCGCTTTACATCATGTGTTTGATTTTGAGAAAAGTACGTAGAATTGTTCTTATGCAAACTGTTCTGATGATGTACGTTTACTTCCATAAATTCAAGCAAGCTTGCATTAATTTTACTACTCTCCTTAAGAGTCTCTCTAATTTCACTTAAGGCATTAACTATACACTTGATGCTTTGTTCCACATTGTTCTTACTTTCCTTTTCCAAATGAGAACTGTTTGTGGCAATAACACCTGTAGGTGGACATGCAACATTTTCTGGGCACAAGAATTTACATACCTCTTCTATGTCTGTTGCATTGCTGTGTCCTTTTTGCTCAATTTGGATTTTTGATTGACTAACTGCTTCTGTGTCTAACTGACTAATAAGTGCAGACGTAGGAATCAAGATTGGTGAGTCATCCAATAGATTTCTTGAAGTACCTCTGTCTAGCATGCATCTCACTTGTTTTTCTTCTAATTCTCCTAATCTATTCTTAACACTCTCTAATTCTTGCATAAACATTGAGTTGGTTCCATTTTCACTTTTATTTAAAATCTTTCTCACTACCTCTTTGGTATCTGCTAACTCCTTTCGAATTTCACTGATTGAGGCAGTGTTGTACTGGATCATTTTTATACTCTTCTCATTTTTCTTCTCCATCATGTCAACATTTAGCTTTAAACAGGTGGTTTCCCTGTTTTGTGTATCTATCTTCTTATCTGACTTTTCACTCCTCTGACTACACTCTACTCTGTACTGTGCCAAATCCTTATCCATTTGTTTCATTTCACTTTTCAATTCCTCAAACTTTCTGTCCAAGCTTTTTTCAAGACTAATTTTTGTGTCCATTATCAATTCCATTATTTTATCTAGTTTCTTCTCCTTTTGTTGTGATTTTCCTTTTATACACTTGCACTGAACTCACCTGCCTAGTTCTTTGTTCAGTATCAGTCTTGCACATGCAATTTATCTTATGTCATTTATCCCTTCTGAGTCTCATAATCTTATTTATGACGTTTTTAAGCACTCTAGGAGTAATACAACAATAATACACGTCACTTTGCTTCGGTAAAACACAACCTGGGATAAAGAAATAAGATACTTACAATTTTTTGATTTCAGCTTCCACCATCTTTTTTTTCAGTAGTGCTCATGATAATTTTTTACCTCATTCTTTATTGATATTTTTTCTTTCCAGAATCGAATACAAGTGGACATAATTTCTACAAAGTTTTATATTAACAAATTTCAATAGTTTTTGACAATATTGTCTGATAATAACTTATTATTGAATAATTTGAAATAAAATAGGTTTTTTAAAAAAAATCGCTACTATGTTGGGATATGTTTGCTATGGTGAACAATAGATGGCTCTGGACTTGAGTATTTTTCTAACATTTTTCTTTATTGTTTCTGAATGTTTTACTGTGGTAGAAATGAGTTAATTTATTGATCTCTTTTTACAGGATTTATAATTTTATTTGAAATTTAGAAGATAAGCCACATGTAGGAAGATAACAAAGTTTAATTTCTAATTGCCATAAAGAAAAATGTATGTAATTTCTTTTTATAGAAGTAATAAGAAAGCTAAATTTTTCTTGCCAAATGGCTTTTATATCAATATTATGATGATATTGATATAATAGTAGTGTGTAAGCATAAATCATTGATACTGTCCTTCAAAGCCAAATATAATCCTTGCCTTCCAATTAGTTCAGAGGAAATTACAGCCATCGATTATACAATAAATTCTAAACAAATATATTTTCATTACAGTAAAACCTCGTTAATCCGGACTAATGGGGGGGATAAGTTGACCGGTTTAACGAAAGTTCGGATTTACTGAAATAACCTAAAATAACAGTAGAAAGTGCATTAAAACTCCGTTTATAGCAACAAAACACGTTTATTATAGTGTATTTTAAAGGGAGTACAGTACAGTAAAAAGTCTGTGGAAACAGAACTTCATCAGTGGTTGACTGCCTTTTCTTTGGGAAGTTCTCTTGTTGACTTCTTGCCACATTTAAAACCTTGCAATCGGCTTTTCTTTTGTTTGACCTTTTGCCTCTTTGGATTAAGCGCAGTCCAGCTTATCGGGGTCTGGATTAACGAGGTTTTACTGTATTTAATTTTAGTACTCGGTAAGTCTTTCCGGACCCCCTGGATCCCCCTTTAATACGTCCTTGATTAACAACTATGTGCTGTGTATTAAGGGAGGAACACAAAACTGTCTCATCCATGTAGTATTCAATTTTTAAAATGTTTTAAACACTTGTAAAAAACATAGCCAGGTGTTTTAACAGTGGCCCACGGGTATTCATCACGATATGTTTCTTTCTGTCCACAGTAAACAAAATGACACGAAATGAATGAAAAGACAAAGTTACAAAAAACGCAAATAATCACACACTATCAAACATACAGTGTCAAAATGTGTTTTAAACAAGTCTAAAACAAAATAGGGCCTCCCCGATGGCGCAGTGGTAGCGTTGTCGCCTTGTAATGAAGGGGTGTCGGGTTCGATACCCGTTGGAGGCACATAGTGGTTCGGATCCCACTTTAAACTTAGATCCAGTCCCGATTAGACTTTCTGTGCATAATGTGGACTTAAAACAACAATGCAATCTAAAACAATATGTTTAAAAGAATGCGTTTTAAACTTTTTAAACACTTGTAAAAAATGAAGTCGTGTGTTTAAACTTTTAAAACAAGTTGTTTTGAGCACTTTTGTTTCAAACATGCCAACCCTGATTCTCCGACCAGTTTGATGTAACACAATTAAGCTAACAAATAAAATGAGTTAGTCTTAATAGGTTAATAAACAATTAGCCTATTAATACTGTATCAGGGGTTTATCCAAGATGTTTCCCTTGGATGGAAGGGGGTTGGAAACTTTTGGAACGGGGGTAAGTTTGGGGATGTTAAGTGCATATTTTGGACCGTTTTTAAAATGTTCGCCCTAATTCAATTTGTTCATAGATGTTTGTATAGATTAAACCCCCCTCCCTTCCCTTCACGTAACATTTCAGAAGAAAAAAGATGTCAAATGCAGGAAAAGATGGAAAATAAATGTTAACATTTCAGTCTAACGTTTCGAATATTTCTTTCCGATTATGTTCAGTACTTGATTTAATCAATCGTTAGATAAAACACAAGAGATGACATTAAAAAACACAAAATTTTAAAATTGGTACCAGGAATCATTTCATGCAATTCTTAACCTAGTTATAAAGAAAATAGAAACATTTGAGCAATATTTTTTAACTGTATTTGTATGATCCTTTTCGTAGGTGTAACGCGGAGTTCCTCTTGGGGATTGCCCAATTCGTCGATGAAATGTAAGTGCATGGGTGCGTGAGCGCTTGCCTCTCTGAAGTAGTAGTAGCAATAAGTACACAAATGGGCGTCCGGAAAGGGGGGGGGGGCACGGCTCCCCTGGAAAATTAATGTACACGTAAAAATTATATATTTTACACATAATTTCATTTCAGTCACAGTAATTTATGTTAATTATTATACTTGCGTTGAAGGAACATGATAATCTCAGACTGAGGCAATGTTTTTTGAAGGGGAATCACTATTATTGAGAAAATGTGCCTCTTTTGCCCCCCCCCCCCCCAATGGAGAAAAAATCTTGCTTGCCCCTTTCTGCAAAAACTCCTGCGAACGTCCATGAGTAAGATATAATATGTCTCTTAAATAAACGACCACACTGCGAGGAAGAAAATTTTTAGACTAATTTGCAAAGATGGGCATGATGATGATATGATGAAATTGATGAATGGACACTCAGAAACATCCATGCCCAGGCCAGGATTCGAACCCGGGACACCTGGCGTAGTAGCGCGATGTGCTAACCACTCCGCCACGGGGGCCGGCATGCATGTATATAATTTTAATAGTTCTATGTAGCGAGTGAGTTCCTAATTCTGCTGGTGTTTTCAAATCTCTGTTTAAACAATGATTCACAAACTGAAATACAGTAATGAAACTCTCTATATATTTAGAGCATGTCTATGAAGACTTTAAAATATAGTGGGAAGTCGGGATGCACGTTTGATAGATATATTTTGAACGAAATCCGTCAAGGAATTTCATATTGGCGTCTTATACCCTTACAAAACTTTGGAAAATACGATTGTCGCTATTGAGTTTGTATCTTTCAAATACTGAACAAGAAACCCAAAGGAATTAGGAGTCCTGTGCCTCTTTGCCTTAAAAGAAAACTAAATAATATGTGCAAATAAAAGCATGGCAAGGAATTTTCACTTCTAAATTGAGGTAATGCTGTATTTTCAATTATTTAGAAATTGAATAGCATTTTTTTCACTTTCCAACACAAAGAGCACAATGAACCAAACGAAATTGTTCTCTCCATGTTTTCCAGCAGGCAGTGGCAAGCGCCGTCGTGCCCCCACTGGTGCGCCTACGGTCAGATGTAAATTTGAGACTTAACGTAAATTAAATTTATTTGTATGTTCAATTCCTTATACTTCCATCGCTTCTTCAGAAAAGTTGGAAAAAAATTAAATATGTCACTATGTCGGTACCAACAATTTTTACTAAATCTACGTATATCTTTGCAAACTGACAATAACTTTAATTTAACAGAGTGCCAGTAATTTAACAGGGCACTACGACGTTAGCGCTTTTCTATGTTTATCTGTTTTGCTTGTTCGGCAGCCATTAGTCCATAGTGCCCAGGCAACCACCCCCTTTTACAACTGTCTTTCTAATGTAACAAAGGTAAGAACTCTTAGAGCTCCAAAAATGGTCACATACATCAACTATAGACGTGAATGAATCACTTAGGTTCCTCATGAAATACTTGCCGTTTTATATCGAATACTTAGTCAATAAATTTTATATTGGTATTTTATGAATATCCGTTGGAAGAAATTATACCTACATATAGTGTCACTGTTTTCGGTTTCTTTCTGTCTGGTTTCATTTTCTCTACCTTCTTCAGCCAGTTTTGCAGTAAAGTTTCAGTCATTGTTACACTAACCAGAACTACAACACTACACTGAGGCATTTGACTGTTCTCTTCTCTACCACTACAAAATCATCCATTTTGCCCAAGTTACAGAAAAATAGTGTTGCTAACCATAGTAACAGAATTCACCACAAGGAGTTAAAGGTGTATCTTTCAATTTCTACTCTTACTTTAATCGTACATTTTTCAAATGAATGAATCGAAGGAAAAATGCAACAAAATGTAAATTTAATTGACTCATTGGTTGAATTTACAAGTCTGAAACGTATTTAAGAAATATTTATTTAGGTATTCAAACACTGGACTGTCAACACTGTGTGGCCTCCCCGATGGCGCAGTGGTAGCGTCGTCGCCTTGTAATCAAGGGGTCCCGGGTTCGATACCCGGTGGAGGCACGAGTGGTTCGGATCCCACTTTAAACTGTAGGTTCAGTCCCAATTAGACTTACTGTGCATAAAGTGGACTTAAAACAACAAATCAATCAATGTGGGATGTGCTCCCTGGACATTTTCCAGAGCTGACCGAAGCCTTGTGAAGGGAGCTAGTGTTTCCAGGAAATAACCATGGTGCACATTTCACCCTCCTTACAACTTTGGTTGTAGTTGATCTAAAGGTCCATTGGACTACGCTTCTTGTAGAGCTACAAATGGTTCCTTTCTGTTAATGTTGAAGTATTGTCATTCCATTGTTGATATAAAAATCCATATTTACACCTTCAGGGGGCGTTCCACTTTTCTGCTTGAGGGGGGTGTTCGTCAAAATTTGGGAGAGTGTTGGAGGGTGTTAGGGGTGTGTGGATAAATCACTGGGTCCACCAACCCGTCGGCCTCCCCTCCCGACGCCCCTAGTGAGCTGTGATTAAACCTGTTTCACATATTTTTCAGAAATTCCAAACATTTGAAAAATTCTGGTTCGATCATATCAAGGAAAGACTCTCAACATTGTCTCCCTGTATTTTTTTTGTTATTAAACCTTTGTTTCTGAAATTGCATTCTTAATACAACGTACAGTTACGGACACTTCTGGGTTGTAATGAACCCCATTAAAAGTCAATTCCAGAAGTGTTGGTGACTGTACCGCAAGTTTCGGAGGGGCGGGTTGAATACTTAAAAAAATAGAATTACAAATACCGCCAGGAAACAAATTGATAACGTAGTGGTAACGTCCTTGCATTGTAATCAAGACTTCCAGGGTTCGATTCCCGGCGGAGGCACATAGTGGTTCGTATCCTACTTTAAACTATAGGTCCAGTCCCAATTAGCTTTGCTGTGCATGAAAGTGAACTTAAAACAAAACTCAATCAATCAGAGCGGAGACATGTTGCAACAATTATAAATTCTACCCATTGCAACATTCTCTGTCGCAAATCGTTCCACAGCTCGCTCTTTATGGAAAAAGCGATAATCAAGAATCCGAGAACATCCCGTGCAGGGGCGGCGACAGGGGTGGGCACAGGTAGGCAAGCGCCCGTCCATAAATTCCTGTGCCCACCCGATTTCCCATCCAATCAAATTCACTAAGTACTCTTCGCAACATCTTAATTGACAGCCCTGAAAAAATTCAGAGTCCTTGATTCGTAAATTTGACAACATAGCGCTTCAGAGTCCACAAAAAGTATCCAACTTAGCAACAGTTTTCCTTTCTGAACGAAAACGCTCTTGTGAATTTCTTTCATTCTATCACATTCCATGAAGTTAGAAACCATAAATCAGTAATATAATACGCAATTAAGTCCTCCTCCGTAGTCGAGCGGGTTAAGGCGTTCACTCGTCTTGAGATCGTTCGCTGCGGGACGGCGTAGGTTCGAATCCGGCTCTGGTCGGAATTTATTCGGCCTACGTATAGGGCCGGTGGCAACCCACCATCGTGAGGAAATTGGGAAGCTCCGAATGAGTGATCGTAACCCGGTCAAGAAGACCTACAATAACGGCTGGGGGTTCGTCGGGCTGATCACCCGTCACCCCAATACTGGTCTAAGACCTCCACGCTCTAACAGGTGACGGAGGAACAGTGTGGGAGGGAGACCAGCAGTCGGTAGGTAAGCCCTGGCCCTTCATGGGCTGTCGCGCTATGGGTTATTAATACGCAATTAAACAAAAATCGTAAATTGGAAATACAAATGTTGATATTTTTTTAAAAATGGTATTCGTTCTGAAATCGAATATAGGGGAATTTATGTGCAGTTGTAAACACTGAACTCGTTCTCCACCATCTGGAGAGAATTGAAATCACATTTCAATGCAATGAAGCAAATTTCTCTCGATTTTAGGCAAAATCACAGTAAAGATAAAGTGCACAATACCGGACGATTCTACAAACTGCGTCTTTTCCCTGATCTGTGGCGAAAAGAGTTCGGAACTCCGGCAAAATGTTATTTCAACTGAGACCAACTTGTTTTACAAAGTCTGACGTTAGTAATCTTCTGGAGCAGTTGGTTAGACGGTCGTCTTGTTATACTTTTTCGTCAAGAACTAAACATCATAGGTTCAAATCTCACCCACTCCTGATTCTTTTTTTATTGTTATTTACCGAATACGAAGTGGTTTAATAATGAAATAGGTATAAGATTATATTAAATCACTGCCAATATTTATGCAATGCATACCTCGGGAAAGTTTCTGCTCATCTTGATTTTTCAGTGATTGGCAGGATTTTTGGCAATACGCTTCTTTTCATTCAGCTGTCAAAAGCTATGTTAACACACATTAAGAATTATTATATCATAAATACATGTTCTTAAACAGCATGTTGTAATCAAGGTGTCCCCGTTTTAATATCAGGTGGAGACTCATTGCACAGTGGTTCGGATTTCCTGTTTAAACTGTAGGTCCAGTCCCGATTAGCCTATCTGTGAATAAGGTAGACTTAAAACAACGACAACAACAACAACAGCACCCATAAACACACACATACCATCATACACACACCCACACAGATACGACGTTCTTTGTTTGTGTTCTTCACTTCGGATACGTTGGATTTTCAAATGATACACCCACAAATATTATGCTATGTTCAACGTTTGAAACTACCCACCTCAGACTTTACATCGCATCTTTCTGCATCCGGAAATGCTTTGTCATAAATTACAAGAGAAATCTAATAAGTCGATGAAGCCCGTTGTTTGGTGGTTGAAACTACTAAAGCAAAGGGGAAGATAGTAACTAAGTGATAATGTAGATTCCTTGTTTACTTCAAGGTTACATAAAATATACCTCAAGGTTTTTCTTTATAAATCATTCATCTACTTTCCGGTGGAAGCACATAGTGGTTCGGATCAAACTTTAAACTGTAGGTCCCGTCCCGATTAGCCTTACTGTGCATAAAGTTGACTTAAAACACCAAATCAACCAATACTTCTCCTTTCAGAGTGGGCCTTCTACGATACTGTAGTCGGCCAGCATCCGAAAATACAGTTCTGCTTCGCGTACACCAGAGTATAATTTCATTTAATATTGTGACTAATTTTACTTTAAAACCACAGATGAAAGCGATAATAGTGTCCAGAAAAAGAACCTCAAAGTAGTCTTCACACAAAGTATTTTAATCCATTTGCCAAACATTGCAGTTATGAATAATATTATGCTTTTCCATTGACCGTATTTTCGATTTATGGTGAATTTGCTAAAAGGACCATGTCAAGAAATTTAAATATGTAACGTTTACTAGTAAATGCATTTAAAATGAACGAAACAACAGGGGAGGACAAAAATAAACATCAAAAATAAGTAAAAATGTAACAAAAACTGATGAAAATACTTACAAATAAACTAAAAGCCAAAAAAAGGCCGAAAAATGCAAAAAAAAAAAAAAAAATAGAAAGTGTTTTCAGGCTCTAACTGAACGGAAACGGACATGATATCAGGTTTAGCATTGTTTTTAAGGGTCAGAAAAAAAGTTGATTTTTCATCAACTTCCGGACCATAATTATTAATTATGACCATTGGAAAGGTTGGAGGGGGCTTACTTAATTTTTTCTTGCTGAGGGTTCGTATCGTCCCATATCTCCACTTTCTAATACAGAAAAAAATCAAGTTCATATTTCGAAAATGACTTGCAGTTTTCCACCACGAAAATATGTTTTCATAGTTTGAAGTTCGTTAGTATTATCTTACAAGGTTTCCATTGTTTTAATTTCGCACATATTTTATATTTCATACGTTGAATATCCCTTTCCTCTCTCTTTTCATACAGTGTTTGGAAAAAAGCTGAAGTTTCTTGGTAACCGGTTCTGGTTCAAATGACTCCTTTTCGCTCTCCTGTTCCTACTTTAAACAAACAACAAAAGTCTTCGTAACTAAACGATTGCTTCTTCAAAACAAGGAATATTTACACAATTTACAAAATATGACAAAACACCAATAGACATGTTCATCATCTTTCCCTTTAAACTTTTCTCGATTTTTTTCTGAATTCGATTCCTCATGAAATTTGCCATGAGGAAATTATAGACATGACATTATGTGTGAATTTGTTTCTTCAAAGTGGTAGCTAATCATAGCATGACATACTTAGGGGAAAGGTAGCGTGCTTGATTCTCGCGAGTCAGGTAGTAGGTTCGATTCTCCAACTTGGCAGGATTTTATCGTTGTATGTAAAGTTTATCCACCATTCTAAGAAGTTAACATTGGTCTCTGTATTTCACGAGGTGAAAGGAAATAGTAAGAGGAATTTTTTTCGATGATAGGAGGAAGTCACATGCCACGTGGAATGGGCAGAATCAAGTTAAATAGAGCTAAATCTGTAATGGTGGTTTCGAATATTGCAAAGTTAGTGCGGAAAGTTAGTTATATCTGATACTCGTACTTTATGTTCAAAGAAGACAAAAATTTTAGATACAAAGGCAGTGACGAATTAACGATCATTATGAGGTTTTGAATTTTTTGTTTGTCACTCACTATATAAATATTTATCAGTAGTTTCTTTTCAAATCGGCCTCCGTCACAATAACCATTTACTTATATTAATTGGAGATTTACTATTATTTCTAGATGCATGGTAAGATGGTGGAGAGGGGATTGACAACAGTCATTACGAAGAAACGGACATAAAATTACCAATTTTATCTCATTAAACGCTCTCCTTCGTTACAGTAATGCACCACATCACTACTTAACATAACTCTATATGTTTGTTTTAGTATATCGAAATCAAATAATCAATATTTTAGGTGTCAATAAAGAAAAAACAATACATAACTTAAATAACATTACATTTTGCATCCTGAATACATATATATATGATTTGCGAATTAATCATGATGTGTGTGTTAACACAACATATGAACAATATCTAAAAAGAAAAGTTTTAACCTTTAATACTGGAAATCTGCAACATCTCAGGGGAAATATGAACAGAAGGAACGTCCCTCAAGTGTGCATCGGATTCATTTTTTAAATATTCTAATATCAACGGTCTCTGTTCAGCAAACAAAAAAGGAAGGGGTGGGATTTGAACCCGCGGCCTTTCACGCTTGACGAAAAATAAGGATAGTAGCGCCAAAACAATTGCTCTACCCTAACTTAATGACACTGTACCCTTAAAAACATGTTGACTTTTATGAAGACTCCCACCTTGCAGTGTTTGTGGCGAATACTATTTATTTAGTTAGTTACCCTTCAATCTTGCATGTAGAGTGCTACCCAATAGCCCAAAAATTCTCAAAAATGCAATATTGAAAGGTACAATGTTAAAAGAAGCTGCTACCGTGATATTATTAATTCGCCCGGCCCAATGTAGGACCCTGAATCTCGTGGATCGATTTGTTTCTGAAATCCTCCAGGACACAAAACAACTTAAATCGCCGAGTGCATGCAATCTGGGTTAACGTAAACTTCTTGAGAAATGGGGGAATCGTCTAGTTCCCCCTCCCAAGAAAATTACGTACGCCCCTAAACAACCCAGGTAAATTCTTCCTAAATCGCTAGATCAAGCTACCTCCACTCCCTCTGCAAAAGAATAATCAATTAGCCTATTCTTGGATTGATCAAATTTATACTTCGTTTAAACAAACTTTTATTCATAAACAAAATCGGTTTTTTGTAAAAAGGAGTAACAATGACTTGATTAGTACAATAGATTCAATGTTATAAATTCTGCAAAATGTAACAATTCAATGAAAATCCTCAGAGTCTATAATATTTACAAATTAGAAATAAGCGGACCTCCAAGTACTTCTTTTACCTTCATTTATCCCTTACTTTACCCTTTTTTTTTGTTTATAGTTCCCATTCAAACAACGTACAATAAACAACAATGATCTCTCCCCAAAATTTAGTTCATATATACGCGCATTTTAAATCCCTTCCCAAATCTTCATCAACTATTAAAACATTTAAATATAAATACCTACACCCACTCTTGAAATACGTCTCAACAATTATGGAAAGAATATTTGAGATGATGCGGAAACAAGTCACTGATCAGGTTAACTTTATAAAAAAAAAGGGATACACGGAATATTCCAGCCGGTCACGGAGTGGAGAGACAAAAAAAATATATATATATAATTTAACACTACTTGATTTCTTGCGTAATAACCAATGCAATACTAGTGGATCATCAAATTAGAAGGAATAATCTGTTATTAAACAAGTCGTGTAAGCGAACTACCAAAATGAATTTGACAAAAGCCCCATATTGACCTTCCTCCTTCCCCGTTACGCAACATGGCAAAGATGCTGATGACTGGGACCTTACGGCAGCTCAAACGTATAACGTTAGCTTAAAACCATGCCAAATACGCAACAAAGGGGGAGGTAAAAGGTCGGGCACCTTTTTCGCGAAATATTAAGTTTACCTGTCGTCTCTCCGCTCGGGCTGGCAAGTGATCCTGGTCTGTCCTGAGTAACGCGTGTAAGAGATCTGTTTTGTGACTGTTCGTTCTCCCAGCTCCCACCGCTGGTCAAACGACAAGTCTAGATTACGCATGCGCGATTGACGAGGCGAGGCAGCAAACGGCCTCTGTCGAGAAAAACTGCGTAACTTTATAGATTACGTAACGATCCATGACTTGTTTCGGCGCGTGACGTATCTCACTCTCGTATGTTAGGAGAAGAGAGTGACTGTGGCGGGATGATATTTATGTAAAGTATATCAACCGTCACAACCTCCCTCTGCTCCGAAAAATCCAGGTCACACAGGCATAGATTTAACAATAGACAACCATAAAATTACACCCCTAAAATCACTAAATACATATTCATGAAATTGCAGCAAGTAAATTTTTATAAATGTGTATATAGTCTTTTCGTTTTTTGTTTTTTTGTTTGTTTTTTTTTTGCAAATTTTTTCTCCCATTACGCCCATAATGAACTACAAAACCCAAAAAAAAAATTTGATAGCCGTAAATATTGAATTAATTATATATATATAAATGAAATCCAAATCATGATTAGATATAAGCCACTAATAATTCAGAATTATACACTTCCTTGTGGCAACCAGTCAACAATGCATTAGAGGAGATCCACTCCGCAAATATAGCCGTAACACATTTTAATAAATATATGTAAAAGTGTATAAGACAAGATTAAAATAAGATCATATAGTTGATCTGAATAAATATTAGGAGAATGTATCTCAAGATATAGATGATAATGAATATATTATAATACTCTGATGATGAAAGACTGGCAATAATAAGAGGCATTATGGGCCCATATCTATACATACATATATATACCACTTATATAATTCAATGAGGGACACCTATATAGCACCACACAATTGTATTATTTCACTGAAAATTTTTTTTAAAGAAGGTGTCCTGCTTTTAACAAAGTTTCTGCCCTACGAATATATTTCAAGTTTATAAAATCCCATTAATTCCATGGTGTTAAAATAAATTTTACCATATAACATATGATGTCACACAATAGAGTTCCTGGTGACAGAAATCCTAATAAATGTTCATGTATAATTACAATCGTCTTCTAAGAATCCTTATGCTTCCTGCACAAGGTACACAAAGAAGAGAAAAACTCGACGAAAATTTGCATATAAGAAAAGGGGATGCTTAATTCTGTAATCGGGAACATCCAACACAGTTCATGCATTGTACAAGGCAAGACGTGTATATAATCCAATTCCAAGGAATCCTTAAACTATTCCATCTTCTTGAACAATGTAATTTCTTTTTATCACAAATTACATACCTCAAAACATTTTTATCAAGGGAAGTATCATCACTAGAGGCATTTCAAACAGCACACTAAGGTCACGATGCGGCTTATTATTTTTTTTATTTTGGTCACAATCTGCACATTAGGTATCGTAATTTCTTCTTCGGCGTAAAACACTATCTGCAAAACATACCTGAGGAACACCAGAGTCAATCGGTACTAATCCCAAGTATCCGTACTAGAATCCTTATCCATCAGGGGTCAAAGAGATGCAGAGGTGACGATCTGTGTGGAAGAAAATTTAAATCCATTTTTGTCTAGTGCAGTAGATGAGCGAAGATCTCCAGATAGACGACGGTGACGTATGACTGCAGGCAAAAAGGCAGAATCTGATAGCAGGGCACTTGCATGAAGATGTCGATATGCTCAATAGGTGTAATAGGTCATCATGGTACAATTCTCCGCGAAACGATAATATGAAAATAAATACAAACCAAAAATTACTAATAAGAAGAGAAAAGAAGGAAAAACAAGAATTATAGGAAAGAAGAAGAAGAAGAATACCATATGATTAACATATACACATGTGAATTGCTACCAGAAGGTGACATTATACGTCTAATGCATAAAGTTATTAGTTGTTTACATTATAATCAATGTGTCTACGATCATTATTAATGCTCTGATTAAATCTGCCTCCGGACCGTACATTGGCCGGTAATTTAACACGGCAGTTAGCCTTAACATGGCCCCATTTTGAACATCTATAACATTGTTTATTAAGTCTAGAACCACTAGAAGTAGGTATATTGCCTGTGACCTGATTTGAAGTTGTCGCCATCAACCTATGATTCTCATAATCCATCCTTTCATCATTTACAGGAGCGCGTGAAAAATTCCGCTCCAATGGGGAAATTTCCTGAGCTAATGCAAGTAATTCCGAAAGGGTAGTTGGTGTTGGTTTAAACAACAAAAATCCACGAGTGGTGGGGTGTAGATTTTGTAAAATGGTCTGAATCAAAACAGACTCCTCCCATATAATATTTAATGCATTAGCACAGTCAACTATAGCTGAAGCAAATGAATATAGCGTTTCGGATGTTTTTTTGAAATCTACAAACATTAGAATTTATAAGGAGGGTAAGGATATTAGAAGTCACTAATGTTTTCCAAATTTGACATTTTAATGCAAACCACGATGCATTTGCAGCCAAAGCCTCACGCCACAACATTTTGAGATTTCCCCCCGTTTTTCTGAGGACATTCGTTAAAATTAGTGATTCCGGGTACATATTTACGCTAACAATCAACTGAACTGATAAGACGAAGAAGAATAAATTATTACTAACTTCTCCGTTACATAAAGACAGTGCATCGATATCGGCATCCAAATTGCGTTACATTACTTTATTTGACAATGATGATTTGAATCCCGATTCTTTGGGGTCCTCAATGTCTGATTTATCCGCACCTGTTTGAGCGGGTGGGGTAAAAAGTACTTTGGGCATTTTAACATAATCTGGCCGCTTGGGAGTAGTTGTAGGATCTAATTGAATAAAGCCCTTAAACTGAGACATGACGTAGGCAGGTTACAAATAACAATCAATTTTATAAGTCTGTCAAAAGGAGCTGGAAAAAAGACTAAAGATTACTAAAGATTACACTCCGCAATTTAAGTTCTCCATGCCTGCTACCATCTTTTTGTGGCGAATACTATTTATTTAGTTAGTTACCCTTCAATCTTGCATGTAGAATGCTACCCAATAGCCCAAAAATTCTCAAAAATGCAATATTGAAAGGTACAATGTTAAAAGAAGCTGCTACCGTGATATTATTAATTCGCCCGGCCCAATGTAGGACCCTGAATCTCGTGGATCGATTTGTTTCTGAAATCCTCCAGGACACAAAACAACTTAAATCGCCGAGTGCATGCAATCTGGGTTAACGTAAACTTCTTGAGAAATGGGGGAATCGTCTAGTTCCCCCTCCCAAGAAAATTACGTACGCCCCTAAACAACCCAGGTAAATTCTTCCTAAATCGCTAGATCAAGCTACCTCCACTCCCTCTGCAAAAGAATAATCAATTAGCCTATTCTTGGATTGATCAAATTTATACTTCGTTTAAACAAACTTTTATTCATAAACAAAATCGGTTTTTTGTAAAAAGGAGTAACAATGACTTGATTAGTACAATAGATTCAATGTTATAAATTCTGCAAAATGTAACAATTCAATGAAAATCCTCAGAGTCTATAATATTTACAAATTAGAAATAAGCGGACCTCCAAGTACTTCTTTTACCTTCATTTATCCCTTACTTTACCCTTTTTTTTTTGTTTATAGTTCCCATTCAAACAACGTACAATAAACAACAATGATCTCTCCCCAAAATTTAGTTCATATATACGCGCATTTTAAATCCCTTCCCAAATCTTCATCAACTATTAAAACATTTAAATATAAATACCTACACCCACTCTTGAAATACGTCTCAACAATTATGGAAAGAATATTTGAGATGATGCGGAAACAAGTCACTGATCAGGTTAACTTTATAAAAAAAAGGGATACATGGAATATTCCAGCCGGTCACGGAGTGGAGAGACAAAAAAAATATATATATATAATTTAACACTACTTGATTTCTTGCGTAATAACCAATTCAATACTAGTGGATCATCAAATTAGAAGGAATAATCTGTTATTAAACAAGTCGTGTAAGCGAACTACCAAAATGAATTTGACAAAAGCCCCATATTGACCTTCCTCCTTCCCCGTTACGCAACATGGCAAAGATGCTGATGACTGGGACCTTACGGCAGCTCAAACGTATAACGTTAGCTTAAAACCATGCCAAATACGCAACAAAGGGGGAGGTAAAAGGTCGGGCACCTTTTTCGCGAAATATTAAGTTTACCTGTCGTCTCTCCGCTCGGGCTGGCAAGTGATCCTGGTCTGTCCTGAGTAACGCGTGTAAGAGATCTGTTTTGTGACTGTTCGTTCTCCCAGCTCCCACCGCTGGTCAAACGACAAGTCTAGATTACGCATGCGCGATTGACGAGGCGAGGCAGCAAACGGCCTCTGTCGAGAAAAACTGCGTAACTTTATAGATTACGTAACGATCCATGACTTGTTTCGGCGCGTGACGTATCTCACTCTCGTATGTTAGGAGAAGAGAGTGTCTGTGGCGGGATGATATTTATGTAAAGTATATCAACCGTCACATGTTTCAAGCACATTTTCTCGACAAGTCGTGAAAAATATAATTTTTTGACAACTGTTCGATATTATGCAAGGTATTGTAAAAAAAAACTCCTCACAAATTTGCTACTTTCTTCACAAACTTGATGGCAATTTCCTGCAGGTGGAGAAAAACTCTATTCAGTGTTTCAAACCCCTCAAATTTCAAGTCGAGCAAGCAGAATCGTAAATATTCCTCAAGGTACTTTTTCCTATTTTTTATTTCTGTTTGATTGTGTATTATAATCGCGGTTTATAGTTTCTAAGTTCATGGAAAGTGTTAAATTGAAAACTATAGCAGCATTTTTCGTCTAGTGGAAGGACCTACTCAAAGTTGGCTACTCTCACCTGGAGCTGAAGTTTACGATTTCCGGACTTAGAAGTCTTTCGGGGCGGTCAAATAAAATGTTGCGAAGAGTAAATATGTACTTACTATGCACCATAGGCGTGCGCAGACACTCTGATTAGGGAAGTGGGGGGGGGGGAGTCTTGATGAAAGATCAGTTGGGTAAGAAAACCTCATTTCATCTCACTTTGTATTGTACCGATGGATATGAAACAGGGAAACATAGGAAAATGCTTCACTTTCTTTAAGAGCAAAATATCGTTTAATAACGACGATAAGATTTCTGTACACTAAATTTCTAGGAGAAAGCATAATAATATAGGGGCTGTAAGGGGGGGGGGCAAGGACGGCCACACCCTTCCTTTAGAAAACGAATGTCAACGAAAAGTACATATTTCTCACGTGTAATTTGATTTCAGTCACAGTAATTTACATTAATTATTATAAATAAAATGCAGGAACACAATAATTACAAATTCAAGTAGTGTTTTATTAGGGAGCATTACTATTATCGGGGTAATATGCCTCGTTTACCTTTCCGAAAAAAAAACTTTCTTGCCCCTTTGTGGAAAAAATCTGCGGATGTTCATGATTTAGGGGGGATTGCCCCCATTTCCTTCGTGCGTACGCCCATTCCATGTACTATGTATTTTGTACCCCCATTGGTTACATTGAAAAGGTTCAAAAATTGTATTTTCAAATGCAAGGGTAATTTCATTTTGTATTTCACTATATAGTTCAATAAGACTGCAACGTGTATCTGAATGTTTACACTGTATGACCACTTTCTTGAAGTATATCATCATGGACGTCCAGGGGGAGGGCAAGGGGGCACAACCTCCCCCCTCAGTTTTGGCACCTTGTTTCCCCAGTTCTGTAAAGTTGGATGCGTGTCTCATGTTTTCTTTATTTTGAGCATCGCACCCCCTAAATTTCTTTCCGCACCCCCTCAGCACCCCTAGATGATTAATTCTGGCGCCGCCACTGTGCACAAGTGTTTTGAACATAAATATGTTGTCTAGCGTGCTATGGCCTTTCCTGAATCCAGCCTGGAAAGGGGAAATTTTGTTGAAAATTTCTGTGTCTTATGGTTTAAGATTATGTGAGTGTGGATAATATCCAAACCTGCAGGAAGAACACATCTTACGTCAGTCTCCAATACGAAATGATAAAAACTTCTGGTGAGTTGGTTTAAAAGAAAAAAATGTACCCAGGATTTTCTGAAGGGAGAGGGGTTATGCATACTATTTTTGGTGTTCAGTCTTAATTTTGCCATCGTTTTCTGTCTTTGACGTTCTTTCTTAAGGAGTACTTGGTCAAATTGGGTTATGACCCCACCAACCCTCCCTTGGGTACGTCACTGGAGATAAACGAGTAAGCTTTTGATCATATTGGGGGACGAAACATTAGATGTGTTGGGAACGGAAGGGTTTTCACTGTGCATTAATTGTTTCGCGATCCAGCTGTATTCGAGAAGACTTGCTTCGTTTCATGCCGATATATGACAAAACCGCGGAAGCTGTGACAGACAAGTTTGAACAATATGAACAATTTGGTGGGTTTCGGCTTTTAAAAGAGCTGCAAACAAAGGAGGACAAGATACATTAATGATGTTCAGGCTCGAATCAGAAAGAAATATTCGAGAACTGTCTGCGTCCAGTTTGCAGCCCACAGTTTGAATCTCGCGTTGTCAAGTATATTATCTATCCCGTGCAAGTGTAACACTCAAAGGCACCATAGATGTTTTGATGCCTGATGAGAAGAAATGGACAAACACGCATACTCAGATGGTTCCGGCACACAATGTTAATGCATGGAAACAAGGGAGTCGAGTGGTAAAAAAAAAAAAATCCGATTTCACGTTCTGATTAAAATGGCAGCCTTAAACAGTGGCAACGATTTAGGGGATAGTTGATCCCCATTATTTTGCCTCCACAGTATGGCCTCTTAATCCTTGGCCTTCTCTACCAAGAGAAAGTAAAATTTCCACTGGGCTTAAACATACAATTGTGAGGTTCTATCTATACCCCTTAAAAAGATGGTGTTCAGCCCCCCCCGAAAGGAATTCATGGATATGTGCCTGTACTAGACCATAAGGTACCTGAATCCAATATGGTCGACAGGTTCAATCGCGTCATTCGGACAGTCTAAATTACGTACTACCGCCATTTGTTGAATTTACCATGTAACTACTTGGAAACAGTAAGTGGACCATATTAGATTCAGGTACCTTACGAATACTGGCACCTCGCCTTATTTACTTCATTGTTTCCCTCCCATTTACGAAACTGCTCGCATATACCTGTATTATTTTACTTAGCTTTTCTGCCACTCTTGGCAAACCGAGACCCGCTCATACACACATAGTAAAGGCAAGGTAAGTTCCCCGTGAAAATAGCACCGTGCTACATGAAGACACATTTAGGGGAGGTGGGGGCGGGGCCTCACACATTCTGGATCTCGGCTAGTTTTTGGATGTGATATGATCAGCACCACGCTCCGGCCGCCTTTACCTTCCAGAATTGGCCCTAGTTACAAATTGATTTGAGGCTGGGTAGCCACAGAGCCGTTTTATGCGGAGACAAGGACGGAAAAATTCCGACCTTAGATCACCCACCTCGGAAATCGAACCCGGGTCTCCCACGTGGCAGTCAGACGCCCTACTGACTACACCACCGCGGCTGTCACACATATATATGGGTGTATAAAATTCTGTTGGTAGTTTTCTTTATTGGATCATTTTATAATTCTATATAGTCTATCCTTATGTTCTGATAGTACGTAGCATTATGCACTTTTATGGATGTATGGCAAAAAGCTGTTTAATTTGACAAGATAGAATGCAATTTATTAAGTTAAATGTAATTCTACTGCAAATAATAATTATTTTTTTCAAAACAAGAGCTTCCCAACATGTTCCTTTGCAAAATGAAACATTTATGAAATGCAAGACGAAGTACAGTCTCGCTCACTTCTGGATTTTTAACCATTCTGGAGTATTTATGTCTGACCGCCAAGCCCATTGTGTATAGACAACACAACTAACATTGCAAATCTGCGGGTTGTATACGGTTGCATATCTCGCAAGGAGAGGCTGCGGTTTGGGAAATTGACAGAACTTCTTGTATATTCTGTCCCCGGTATCTCTGTAGAAAGACCGCGCATGGTGGCAGAGAAGTGGGGCGGGGATCGAGTGGGGAGAGCGAAGCAGTACACGCTGCTAGAAGGCTGGTAACTGCAGTTGCTTCCTCGTCCCCTCCACGCAATCCTATTCCCTCTAACATGCTCATTGGTGGATTCGTCTAGCATCACTACTTGCGCAGAGACTTGTTTTCGTTTGCTTCTCCAGAGATAGACGGGATAGGGTAACCTACCACAATAGGGTACCCTATAGGTATTGATATGCCAAGGTACTAGCCAACGATTTCAGAGGAAAAAAGCTTCGTCTTTTATTTTGTGTGCAGATTGTCTAGAAATATTTTGTCTTCAATACTCTTACGACAATTACCAATCTGGATCGTGTAAAAAATGTAAATAAATGCGTTGATTGTAAATAGCATTGTTCTGTTTTGAATCTTTTGTCAAATATGACATGTCGATAATTTAACATACAAGTGTTTTTAAAAAATGAGAAAATTGGAAGAAAGTATGGTGAAAAAAATATTTTACTAAATATTACTGAAAACATTAAAAAGGAGTAATTCCACCCAAAATTTAAATATATTTCAGTTCATCTTTATTTCGATATATTATTAAATGAAATGTAACAAAAGCTGTTCAAGATAATAGAAAATGCGCGATAATCGAACCCAGAATCTTCAGCGCGTGAAACTGACATGCTACCACTGGACCACTTGGAAGTCGGAAAATCTCTTCACTTCATGAGGTGCACTTGGAAGCTTCGAAACTTCGAATCGTTTTTCCCTCGGAAGTGGCTTGTTAGTGCGCGCTAGTACCTTAGCATGTCAAAACGTACAGGATACACTACCACCACATACACTGTAAAAAAAATACACTTTCTGCACACTTTTGGAACACTTCCTAGACACTACTTTTGATCACTTCTTGTGCACATTTAATGTGTACATTAAATGTGCACAAGAAGTGTACAGGAAGTGCTTCAATAGTGTACACGAAGTGCTAAAAGGTGTACAGGAAGTGTACAAAAAGTGCAGCAAAAGAAGTGTACAGGAAGTGTGCAAGAAGTACTTCCAATATAAAGGTATCCCAAAAAGTGTGTAAGAAGTGTGCTGCAGAAACTACTTTTGATCACTTCTGGTACACTTTACACATTTGGATCACTTGTTGCACACATGAGATATATCGCAATTCAGTACTCATACTTAGTTTCTAGAATAAAAATACAGTTGACTCACATTTAACTTGACAATTGAAGGAGGAAAAAGCAACAACTTTCAACTGTCAACCTTAAATTTTGTGAGATGCGTGTTTGTTTTTCTGCGACACACGTACCTTTTTTTTTTTTTTTTTTTTTTTTTTTTTTTTTTTTTTTTTTTTTTTTGTCGTCCTCGTTTTCCATATAGAAGGCTACACCTTCTCTTTGGTAAGTGAATTGTTTTCATAAATGTTTTCCCTTGCAAGGTGATGGTCTAAGTGTGTTTTCAGTATTGAAGTGGTACAGATTTACTTATTCTGGGGGTAGTTCACTTAGATGTTATTTATTCAGTAGTGGGAAAATTACTTGTTAGGAAAGTAATAATTTGCTATGGTGCGGCATGTGTTGGATATATCACGTGCCGTAGTTCCGGAGGATGATGGATTATATACAGCTGGTAATCAGGATGCTGTGGATCTATCAGGAAGGTATACATGGTTAAGAGATGCTGTAATGGTGTGCAGTGGTAAGTGGGAAGGCAGTCGTGTAGAGCATCTTCGTACATTGTGCTGAGAAGTTGTGGATGGTGCGAGTTCATTCGACCAGTTATATATTTGTGACGGATGGCTTCGATGTGGGTTGTGATTTCGGGAAAGGTTATTCGCTCGTACAGTAGTCGTGTAGGACTTGGTAGGACTACTCTGAAGGCCAAACGAAGAGCATGTCTTTCCAGAACTTGTAGTTTGTGATAGAATGAGTCTGGCGCTGATATCCATGCAGTGTGGCCGTAAATTATTGCTGGTCGAAGGAAAGCCTTGTAGGTATGTAGGACAACCTGGGAGTTGAGTCCCCAGGATGTTCCAATTAGCCGTTTGAGCAAGCTCAGACGATTTGTAGCTTTTTGGACGATGTTGAGCAATTGAGGTTTCCATGTTAGCTTGGAGTCAAATATGACTCCTAGGTATTTTGCAGTGGTGGCAGGCAGAATTGGCGTTCCCCGTATTTTGATGTTTAATAATGTTGGGTTCCTTTGGATCTTCGAGCGACAGCCTGTCTGTAGAAACACCAATGCTTGTGTTTTGAGAGCATTTATTGTGAGACGCCATGTGTCACACCATCTTTGAAAGGAGTTTATAGCTGGTTGGAGAGTTTTGTTTATAGCTTGGATGGTTGAACAACAGGCGAGAAATGCGGTGTCGTCAGCGAATTGGTAGATAGAAACTTGTGGGGGTTTTGGCATATCGGCAACGTATAGTATGTAGAGTAATGGTGATAAAGCAGCACCCTGTGGAACGCCAGAGTAAGGGAAAATGGGGTATGACATCGCTCCATTTACAGTGACATAAGCGACCCTATTTGTTAGAAAGCTGTGTACTAATCTGACATAGCAAAGCGGTAGTTGGAATTTATGGAGCTTGTAAATGAGTCCAGTATGCCATACTTTGTCAAATGCTTTTTCCAGGTCGAATAGTACTAGACAGGATGGTTTGGAAGTGTTGAAGTGATTTGTGATGCGAGTCGTTAGTTTTAACAAATTATCAAGGACACTGTGTTGAGGTCTAAAGCCTGCTTGGTGCGACGGAAGTAAACTGTGTGCTTGTAAGTGCATGTGTATGCGTCGAACAATGATGCGTTCGAATATTTTGCTAAATGTTGATGTGAGCTGAATAGGTCGATAGTTTGTGGGGTTGGTACTATCTTTGTGTGGCTTTGGAAACATTAGAACTTTCGAAATCTTCCAGTCTGTCGGGTAGTGTCCTGTGCGGAGGATAAAATTGTATATAATAGCCAGAAAGGACAGCAATGCAAGCGGGGCCTGTTTGATCAATACGTATGTGATATTGTCCAAGCCGGGAGCGGTGTTTCTCTTCCTACGCACAGTATTGATAATATCGTCTGTTGTAATAGGAACAGTTAGAGCATTATTAGGATCAATATCGTGCGTATTGCTGGGTTGCAGTTGCCTGTTATTGGGGTTGGTGACTCTGTCAATTTTGGTCTGGAGGCGGAGATTTGGAGCTAATTGTGGTGTTGGAGTGAAAGTGTCTTGCAAGACATTTGCGAAGGCATAAGCTTTTTCAGTGTCGGTGTTTAGGGCTGCGTCCTTGATTGTTATTGGATAAGGAGTACTACTGGATTGTCCAGTGAGCACCTTGAAACGTTTCCAGTATTTGGTGGGATGGCTTTCATCACTCAATTGGTTGCACGTTTCAATCCATCGACGTTGTTTATAAGCTTTTATATAGTTTTGTACTGTACGCAGCCATTGACGGTGTAAGTTAAGGGATTCAGGATTTCTGGTCTGGAGGTAGTCCCTGTATGCTCGTCGTGATGCTGTGATTAGGTGAAGATATTGCGGAGGTAGCTTTGGTTTGTAACTATTCAGAGTGGTCGTAGGTATGTTAGTGGTTGCCGCACTGGTAATCTGAGCAGTAAGATGTTCCACCGCCGTATCGAGTTCCTCTGAATTGTTTGGTGGTGGATGCGGTTGAGAAAAAGCATTCTGTAGCTTTTCACTATATGCCTCCCAGTTCGCTTTGTTGTAACACCAGATTTTTCGAGGTTGTATTGTACTGCTCGTATTGCGGTTACCAAGATTTAAGGTAATTTTCACTGGGTCATGGTCACTGCCGATGGAATCCAGCACAGATATGTTCAAGCAGGCACTTAGAGATGTTGATGTTATAACAACGTCAGGGGTAGTGTTACTTATGGGACGTGTGGCTCTGGGCAGTACATGGAATTCTGCTGTAGTGTTTTGGTCCAGAAATTGTAAAAAGTTTGTTTTGTCTTGCATGGTTCGACTATGATAATTGATGTCCGCTGCTATGATATAATGTTTGCTAAGGGTTTGGATATGTTGAAAGAATTGGTATGGAATAGTCTCCCCTGGTCTTACATAGATGGTAGCAAAAGTAACGACCCGGGATGGAAAATAGATGGTACTAGCAGTATGTTCTGGCAAGTGGAAGTTTGGTGGGAAGGTAACTGTTCGATATGGTAATTTTCTATCTACTCCAATTGCTGTGCCGCCGTTTACTCTTAAGCCCGGCGGACCATCGTGGCGTAAGATGTTGTATGGTGGAATATGACAGATCATTTTTGGAGCAAGATAGGTTTCGTTTAGCGCAAAGCAGTGAACAGATTCTTCCAAAAGCAGGTGTTGCAATAAAGCTTTTCGTTTAGAAACTGATCGGATATTTAAAAATAGAAAATTATACATATTCCGTACTGCCATATTCAAAACCTTAAACCGCAGTTTCCAAGTGGGATATGTGGAAATGCACATGAGGACCAGAGTATGTTGCATGGAGTTGCAAGTTGAAAATTGTTTTTGCAGATGCTGTTACTTGGGTTAATATGTGCGTTCTTAAAAATGGGTGCACATTTTGGAGAGTCAGGGTGAAGAAACGTATTAGATCTTCCACTGTTACTGGATGTCGTAGTGAATTGTCAGGTTCTGTAGCAGTGTCATTGGTGCGCAGGGGAACTGTTAGGTCAGGGTGTTCAGGGATTGCATCTGGCTTGGCTTTGCATTTGTAACTGTATGTAGGATGGTTTTCCGTACATGTGACACATTTTGGTGGAGCAGTTTGGTTTTGACATTCTCTGGTTGAATGGGGTCCTGAACAGTATCCGCATTTATCTCGGTTTGGACATGCAGCAGTAGTGTGCTTGTTATACTGTTGGCATTTTTCGCACCGCAATGGAAGAGGTTGTTGAGAACGGGATGGTTCAACTTTGTACCTGCGTCTGTATATGTATGCTCCACTGTGTAGTAGGGTGTCTACAGCATCTTGTGAGTCCGTTAGGACCCGCACCATGTATGTGGGTCCGGTGTTATTGCGAATACGGATACATTTGCGGATTTGTACACCTTCGCATTCCAGTTCCTCAAAAATCTCTTCGTCTGTTAGACTAGGTTCTACACCCCTGATGACAACTGATAGTAGTGGGGATTTATGTGGTGGTGGTGGTTGTTTTTGAATGGAAGCATTTAGTGTTTGGATGTTTGCTTTGGCTCCATAGATTTCAAAAGAAGCTTTGTTTCTAATTAGTTTTGCAAAGTCTGGATCTGGTGATTTCAATATGATGCCATTACGGGTGAACAGTATTTGTGCAATTTGTGCCCTTGGCACATACTTAGATGTTTGTTGGAACACATGTTTTGCTGTATTGAATTTGGTGTCGTAATTGGTGAGCAGGAAGTTGTATAAGCTGTTATCCTGTTGTTTGGATTTTAGTTGGGTTGCATGAGCTGTATTTCCTGTATCTCGTTTAATTGGTGATCTAGATCGTTGACGTTGAGGTAATCCTTCATAGGAATTGCGACGTCGGTGTTTTGTGGAATAGCTGGACGTTTGCATTGGATCATTGGTACTTCGTGAATCGAGCATCGTCTCGGAGTTTGGACCGTCCGTCCGTTTAGTACCTCCGGTGAAGGTTTTCACCCCTTCTCGCTGTCGTAGCAGCGTTGCAGGAAGACCATGATGCATATCAGAAGACCACAACCGTGAGTTGTTTATATGATCCAATAGAACAAACGCAAATCCTATGGGAAAAGAGGCACAAACTCAAACCAACTGACAACTCAATCCAATGAAGCGAATCCAAATTCCAAACTAATTGTAGAGCCCAAGACAAAAGAAGAGGAAGGATGAAGGTAGTAAGGGAAAACAGTTTCAAAAAATAGTGCAAGTCGTATGTCTGCTCCACTCAACGTGTTCAACCAAAAAGGTTCCTCGCAATCACCTAACCACCGTATAGGCACAATTGGTACCGTTTGTCCGTTCCAGACTTACGGCTTCCACCTGGAATAATTGGCCCACGATGCGTGACACAAGAGAGACCGACTTACAATTACCTATACCTGATGACACACGTACCTTCTACTTATAGAATATAGTCCAGAATCAAAAGGGTTGCTCATGGGAGATTCACTTTTATTCACTGCAGTACATTTTCTTCTTTAATTTGTATCTTAGATGTTCACATATTTTTCGAAGAGTGTTAAAGCACAATTTTTCACTATGATTACAATCAAACGTATCATTATTTGTTGTACAAAAACTTATGTTTCTTGTACACATTTTGACAGAACCATCTAGCGGCCGGTGTAGGAACAACCAGCCCCCGAAGTTAACGATCTGTTTTGGTGTGCTTTAAAGATGAATAGTTCGATTTAAGAAAATCTATTAATTTCCTCGGAACATTCAACTTGCTCCTTCTTCAATTTTAATGAGATTTATCCAATTATCAAATTGGTACATTAAACAAAAAAGTATTGATAGTTTCATGATGCAATTCGATTTCCATGTGTTCCAGGAAAAAAATAGTTATATTTTGTTATTGTTTAATGTTGCTTGCTTTCAAGTGTGTTACTGCTTTTAATAATGAAATTGATTTATGTTAATAAGATATTCATTTGTCAAAAAAGTATAAAATAACAATCGATATGACCAACAACACAAAATGAAATCATGTGCTACAAAAGTGTAAAAGAAGTGTACAGACTTACTTTAAACAAAAGTGTACAGAAAGCGTTGAAGAAGTGCACACAACTTTGAATGTGTCCCCAAAGTGTGCAACAAGTGTACAAAATTTCGTCATTTCGGGTCGCACACATCTAGAACACTTTAAGTACACTTTTGCAACACCTTCAGTACACATCTTGTGCATATTATATGCAAGAAAGTGTACCAAAAGTGTACAAGAAGTGTATTTTTTTTACAGTGTAAAGTTCTGTCCCAAACTCAATTTTCTAAGCTGTAACCTCGTTTTGTGAGATGTAAGTAGTTTTGATATACACTTGTAAGTAAAAGTTAATGAATGCTGTTTTCTTTATCAATTCTTACTTCATCGTATTTTGTGGGATATGGGACATGCGTTTGCCTTCACAGCGAAACTCTGCGAGACCGAGAACGAGACGAGCCTGTGCTCATCTCGTCTCTATACCATGCGCCATAGGATCATATAGGTGGTAGGAATCCTTACAACGGTGAATGTCGAGGAATACATAGATGCTTATTTGTGTCGATAGGTGGTATGTATGGAGCATTATTGTGAACCAATAATGCTAGATGATAATGTATTTGAAAATTCGCGTAAACAATACTTAACATCCCAGGAAACAACCTTTCGATTGTTGCCGTGTCGGCAAAAGCGTTTTAGGGTACGGATGTTCTTTTCAAGCTCTCCGCTCAGTCACACGGCCTCGCACTCAATCATGAATTCGAAAGTTGCTTTTGCCCCAGCCGACCACCTGGCTGCAGCAGCCCTACAGTCTTCGGACGAAGAGGCGACCTTTGGATGCTGCTGGTCCAACCTCCCCTGCGCCCTCCGCAGGCGACGGAGAAGAAGGACGAAGAAGATGCCTTCCACCTGCGTCTTCCATCTGCAAGAAGGAGGAAGAGAGGTTGCCGTTCCTCTTGAATCGGCACCTCTTGATGACCGCGTGGTCTCCGATGTTCTTCACGACGAACCCCGGTCCTCAGAAACACTTGTTCCGGTAGTTGGTGCATCTCAAGACTTAGAGACAGTAGTTTTAGATGCCTCCCAGATCGCATCTGCCATATACACAGGCTGTGATGAGGCAAAGGTAGTAGGTAAACATTCCAGTGATATTTGTGATGAGCGCTGCCCAGGAACACTTGTTTCTCTGGTTTGCGCATCTGAGGATGAAAAAAAAGTAGTTTTAGATGCCTCCAAGATCACTCCTACCATATACACAGGCAGTGACGAGGCAACGGTAGTAGGTGAAAATTACAGTAATGTTTTCAGTGTTTCTCAATGCAAAAGTCTAAATTCAGTCGCCTCCGGTCAAACTGTTTATTACGCAGGACACAACGAGGCAAAGTCTCTTCCTGACCAAAACTATTCTATTATTGACATTATTGTTTCCGACATCTCACCAGATAGTGACAAAATGGCTGACATGATGGTCGCCTCGAATTCCATCCAATCAAGTTTACCATGTTCTGTACGCGAGATGCCCCTTGCGGAGACATTTCCATTTGCAGTTCGTGAGATTTGCAAAGAACTCCGAAATTATGATTCTTATATAAATGCGTCGGTGCCTCGGCAGACGACGCCAGTGCCACTACCACCAGTGGAAAGTGATTGTATTTCCATCTCTCACGATACATTACCCGAAAGTGACGATAACTCAGATAATAATATCTCTATCGAGAAGGATGATTTTGCGGTTAACTTAGGTACTTCTACTGATCGCCCTGCGAAACCATTTATTGAAGACAGACCAAGTGTTCCACATCCTTCAGCACACGAATCAGGCACAGGTGAGCATCACAAAGTTACAGTGAAAGATGAAAAAGGTCTTCAACTTATTCTGCCACCCAGAACTGACAATGAAGGCTCAGTTGTTAGTGCTTCTGAAGCCAGCAGCTACGACACTGTACACGCTGTTGCCCAGCAAGAGGTGTTGACCACATCCCAGGCGAACGAACCGAATGCTCCCACCGAGCTGGAGCAGATGTGTCTCAGCCAACCAATTGACCCAAATAAGCACAAAATAAAGCGTCACAACGCTAACGAATCTCCTCGAGAAAACTACCCTCAGATGGAAGCTTCTCTCCCTGAAGTCTTGAATACCATAGCATCAGCGCAGCAAGTATTGGACAAAACTGTAGCACCAGTAGATGAAGACACAGCAGACTCAACCCATTCATTGACCGCCGAGCTGAAAGAGAAGTCCTTCAGCAAACCAATTGACCCAAATAAGTACAAAACAGTGCGTGACAACGCTAATGAATCTCCTCGAGAAAACTACCTTCAGATGGAAGCTTCTCTTCCTGAATCCTTGGATGTTATAGCAGCGGCCCAGCAAGTGTTGGAGAACCCCGCAGCACCAGGCAATGAACAAAAGGCAGACTCAACCCATTCATTGCCCGTCGACCTGCAAGATATGTCTTTCGGCGAGCCAGCAGAGCGAAATGCGCAGGAAGCATTGAGTGAATCAGAGGATGAAAACATCGCAGACTCAAGTGATTCATCGACGAGTTCTGATGAAACTTCCTGTGACGTTCCGGCCAGCCAAAAGAAGAAGAAGAAAGGAATGAGCTTTCTGACTTTCCTCTTCTCAAAAAAGAAGATGAAGAGAAATAAAATTCTCACTTTCTTCGTTACTATGTTGTTGCCAATCTGGCTGATCTGTTTCATTGTAGTGCCCCAAGCTAACTCCTGGGATCTGGAAATCACGCCCATTCCTGTTGTGAAATTAGCCACACAGACATTCTTTACCCAATGGCAATATATGATGCCAATTACCCTCTCGTTCTAGGACGAACGCGTCACCCAGCATATGTGAATAATATGTCGAAAGAACTTCAAGAACAAGTACTTCCAAACGGCTGGCTTGAATCAAGCCTTGAAAGTGATGAACCACAGCTACATTCGGTTGTGGTGCAAGATAAAGTGGAATGTGCACTAAATCTTTCATATACGGCATACGATGTGCACAAACATCATACTGAAGTACGGTATGTTGTGCCGAGACAGAGCATACGAAAGACCGACCATTGGGATCGTGTGTTTGAATTCAGCCTTGAAGTCGTTCCTAGGAAGCAGCAGACGTTCGGGGGAACTCTCGTATTTGAAGTTACTCTCGACGACGTCTGCTCACCAGTAAGTTTATTTCTTCAGTCGCCTGTGTTACTCCCAATTAATGAGTTTTCTCTTCAGGAAGACCAGTGTCCAGTTATGCTCGTGGTTCCAAGCATCGACAGCGGACAGTTCTGCCCTCCTTCACGTGTAGAGAAAGGTGAACATAACTGTAACAAAACAGTCGCAAATGAACGTAACTATATTTCCCTAAACGTTTGTGAAGAAAATGAATTTTGTGAAAGTGGTGTGTTCTTGAACACGCCTGATAAGGACACACAAGAAAAGCAAAGACGAGAACATTGGAGTGTCGTTAATAAATACGACTTGCCTCGAACTTACCCAGGATTAGTTTATCCGTTTCGGGTCACTGTAGGAATAGAGCATGGAACGGAAACACCGCCAAGATGTTTCTGCGAACAAAAGCAAGATCCTTTGCATACATTCCTCTGCGCTTTCCTTGGCGCCATGCTGTGGGCGGTGTATCTGTCGACGCATCCGAATACGGAATATACGTTTCCACCTTTTGAGCGCTCTCCAGAAGAATAGTAAAAGCCGATCGAGAATATTTTGAAGAGGAATAAGGAAGCCTACCGGGCACATCTGTGGGCTTTGGGCTTGCAAAAGTCACGTGAGCTGGCTTCTGCCCCGCATGCCAGCAGGCACAACAGGACTTTAAGTTTCACCACGCAGACGGATGGCGAAGAAATAGGCCCATACTGTAGGGAACTGACAGAGAGGCCACCGAGGGAAAGTCATTTCAAAGTCATCTCTTGGTTGAAGCGTGACAGAGTACTGCCTCGCCCAGCCAGACGCCGCAAGATGACCCAGTTTGTTTCATCCAGCAAGAAGAACGACAAGTTTTTGCAGCAGGCCGAGACAGATGTTGCAGAGACTCGCGAGATGCCGGAGCCACTGAAGTCTTGTCTGAAAGACCCGGTGTCGAAACCCCGAAAGCTGCGTGTGAAGTTCACGTCACCCGCTGAAAAGGATTAACGTGATGAGCCGCTTACCCTCACGCAGTCTCTAGGAACCTCCGATGACCCAATGGAAGATCGTGGTGTTCAGGAGATGAGAGTTCCAGCGCCTGGAGACAAGGAAGAAGCGGCAGTTGTGGATCGCGGCACCCGAAGGAGGGGATACCGTCGTGTCCACCGGAAGACCAAGAGGAAGAAAGACGAAACAATACTCCCCGCAGCGGAGTCGGAAACACAGCACCATGATCAAGTCTCTCACACCAGATGAATCACTATGTACACTACCTAATTCAAATATTAAAGTCAGGAAGAAGATTTATAGAAACGATCAATATTTGTTCTCCTTCAAAGTACAATTGTAGTAGATTTTGTACAATAAAGTTACAGTGTAAAAGTATGTGAGCACTCTTGATTCAAATATGTAATCTTGAAATATTATTGCACTGCTGGAGTAAAAATGAAGCATTTGAGATCTGTGAAACAAACAGACAAGTAGACACAACAAAAATAAAATTTAATATAAGAAAGGCTCCAAAATAGTCTGTAATCTTTGCCATTTGTGCACCTATCAATTGGTATAAACATTAACATAGTAAATGTCCAGTAGGTAGCTTTGCTGGGAGGAACCAGGCAACGTCTAAGTCTACAGTGCTTCAGAGGGAGCAGATTCCGTTGCGGTAGAACTGACAGAGACGATTTCACGCAGGTAAAACAGCGACAGCGAAAAATCAGGCAAGGCCAGGCGGGCTCCTGGTACAGAGGATCTCCATGGCGGAGTGGTCATGTCGACCTCCGTGGCGAAGTGGTTAGCAGAGCTACAACGCCAGGGGTTCTGGGTTCGAGTCCCGGGTAAGGCATGGGTATTTGTGTTCGTCCAGTTGATAAGAAACAAAGAAAAATGTAAGAATTGAAAAGTGTAAAAGTGAGAAAAAGAGTGAATGGTGGGGGATACCTCCGTGTAGGGGTATTTCCTTTATAAAAAAAAAAGAGTGGTTAGCACAGCGCGCTACAACGCCAGGGGTTCCAGGTTCGAGTCCCGGGTAAGGCATGGGTATTTGTGTTTGTCTGTCTTAGTCCAATTGATATGAGTGAAAGTCGTGTGAATGATGGGGAATACTTCCGCATAGGGGTATTCCTTTTATGGAAAAAAAATGGGTGAGCAATGGCACGGTATGCCAGAAACCTGGGTTCGAGTCCTGGTCGGGCCTCTATTTTTCGCTTAAGGATTTCTAAGTAGTACATCTGTGTGTGCCTAATCTTCAATAAATGTTCAGTGTTTGTGTTAAAATGTCTTTATATCGGGAGATAGTTATTTCTAGAAAACGCCTAAAGATCACTGGCACACAGTGTTATTTCATGTAGCCTATATTCGTTACGTCTTAGTACCCGGATGAGCTCCAATATATTACGTCCCTATCCTGGGTTTCGTGGTGGTCAAGTCGGTAGGGCATCTGATTGCCACGCAGGGGACCCGGATTGATTCCCAGAGTGAGACGTCTAAGGTCGGATGATTTTCGGCCTTATCCCGCTCTGAGGTCCACCCAACCTCAAATCGATGGGTACCTGGAGGCAACACTTGGGGTTAAAGGTGACTGGAGCCTGGCACTGATCACATCACCTCCAAAATGTCCGAGATAGAGAATTTGTGGGGCCAACCCCCACAGCCCCTAAATGTGCCTTCATGGCACGGTGCTATATGCACCGGGAACTTTCCCATATCCTGGGTTTCGATGTACACATATGTCTGTGGGTGTGCAATATATTGCTTATCTTCGACATGTTCAATGCATTACTTATATTTGTCCTCCTCCGTAGTCGAGCGGGTTAAGGCGTTCACTCGTCTTGAGATCGTTCGCTGCGGGACGGCGTAGGTTCGAATCCGGCTCTGGTCGGAATTTATTCGGCCTACGTAGTGCCGGTGGCAACCCACCATCGTGAGGAAATTGGGAAGCTCCGAATGAGTGAGCGGTAACCCAGTCGAGAAGAACTACAACAACGGCTGGGGGTTCGACGGGCTGACCACCCGTCACCCCAATACTGGTCTAAGATCTCCACGCTATAACAGGTGACGGAGGAACAGTGTGGGAGGGAGACCAGCAGTCGGTAGGTAAGCTAAGGCTCTCAAGGGCTGTAGAGCTATGGGTTATTATTATTATTATTTTCCATTATATTTCATGCTTAATTGGAGAGTATAAATATGCTCGATACGCACTATCCTCATGTTCATTAAGTTTCTGTAACTGCTCTGAATTTGAAAATAGGGAACTGGTTCTCATCCACCTGGAGAGAATTGCCGTCATATTTGAATACAAGGAGGCAAATTTCTGATGATTTTATACGAAATTTTTAGTAAAGATACCTTGCACAACACCAAACGATTCTGCGAAGTGTATCTTTTCCTTGGTCCTTGACGAAAAATTTTTCGAAACTCCGGCACAAGGTTGCTTCAAATGAAATCAGCGTGCTTTACTGGCCTTTTCGTTATTAATCTCCTGGAGTAGTTGGTTAGATGACAAAACTTTTTTTTACTGTTTTCGTCAGGAACGAAACATCGTAGGTTCAAATCCAACCCTTTCCTGTATTTTTTCCTTTTATTTACCGAGTACGAAGTGTTGTAATAACGTAATATAAGATTATATGATATTAAAGTAAATATTTATTCGATGCATATTCAGTACCAGGCGATTGGGTTCCAAAACTGATGGGGCAAGGTGACAAAACTGGGGGGGGGGGGGAGTGGCAAGGACAATTTACTTTCCCTTGGTAGATAAGGTTTAGCAAAGTGCGGGGGCAACTGCCCCTCCACACACCCCTAATCGTCGCCACTGTGCATGCCTCAAGTAATGCTTCTACTAATGTTCTTAATCTTTCAGTGATTGGCAGGATTTTAGGCAAAAAATTTTCTTTCATTCAGCTGTCATAAGTTATGTTAACATATTTTAAGAACTTATATGTCATTAATATGTTTTCTTAAACAAGAGGTTGTAATCAAGTGGTTCCGGGCTCGACACCCGGTGGAGGCACGTTTGCACGTTCGTCCGGATTCCAGTTTAAAATGTAGATCCAGTACCGATTAGTCTGTCTGTGTACAAAGTAGACTTAAAACAATAATACAAAAATATATACAAATAGAATGTTATTTGCTTGCCTTCTTCACTTTGTTTTCCATGATACAACCTCAAATTTTATGCTACATTCAGCGTTTGAAACTACCCACCTCAAAATTAACAACACATGTTTCTTCTCATACCACGCTGCATCTTGCTTACTGCGATTAAAATATCAGAAAATGCTGGACGAAAATTGCATAAATATAAACGGAAATTGCTCAGAAATGTAGATAAGTATTCTCGTCCAAGGCAGTCTACTTTCTGAAAAGGCTTCCGCAAAGAAGCAAGATGTTTGAACCAACGACTTGATTCCGCAAACAAACACGATCCCCCTGCGGAACGCCGACATTCTCGCGTTATTTTAAGTACTCCGTTCGAGAGATGAAGACATAGGCATTTCTGTAGAGGTGTAGTATAAAGTGGAAAACTGTAGGTAGGGGAACGGAAGGCAGCGGCTTACGTAAATTTTCATTGCTAAGCAATTATATATATATATATATATATATATATATATATATATATATATATCAATTTTATAACACAGAAAAGTCAGGTTCATATTTCCAAAATAACGTGAAAATCAATGCCGCTTGTCACAACGAAAAAAGATTTTTCATAGTTTGTAGTTCCTTGCACTTGTAAGCTTTTCCATTGTTTTAACTTCACACATGGGTTCGAGTCCGCCTGGGTTCAGTCTCTTGGTATTTGGTCTGTGTATAGGACCGGCGGCAACACACCAAGGTGAAAACAAAAATTGGGAATTTACGAGTGAGTAGCGTAATCCGGTCATAATAATCTCCTATAACGGCTGAGGGTTCGACGTGCTGACCCCACGTCACCTCATTACCGGCTGAAGAACTCCACACCTCTAGGTAGGATTGTGGGAGGGAGACTGGCAGTTGGGAGATAGGCCAAGGCCCTTCGAGGGCTATGGCGACTATACTTCGAGGAATGTTCCTTTAGCTCAGTTTGATTTTCTCTGACTCAATACTTGTCACGTGTTAAAGTCAGTGGGAGAAGCAGGTAAGTCTCGAATTTAGCTGCAAATCAGTGCCTTCGTTACAGGAAAATCCCCAACAAACCAAGGAAATAACTAATGAATGATAATGCTTTACGATCTTTAGTTAAAAATAGGTGAACGAACTTCTTTCGATTTTAATCTTTAAAAGAAAACAGTTTTCCAGATGGAATAGGTGTATGTATGAATAGCAAACAAAAAGTAAGATATCGTATTAGCTGTGGAGTTCACTCTGTTGTAGCTTTGTGGCGCATTCGGTAAAGGCACCTATTTACAGATTCACTTGTTTCTGTGATAAGGGTTCCATCCTCACTTCATCTGGATATTTTTATTTATATTAAGACATTTTATTATATAAGACAATAATATATGAAAGGCAACCAACTGAATAAGTTGGACCTTCTTAGGGGAAAATGTGCAGAAGAGACATCCCTCAAAGTGTGCATCCGATATTTTTACAGTGTTGAAATATAAACTGTCTCTGTTCAAGAAAAAGAAGAGGAGAGGGTGGGATTTGAACACGCGACCTTTGAAGCGAATGGCAAAATAAAGGTACCAGCGTTTAACCAACTACTCTATATTAACTTACTGACAACGTTCCCTTAAAAACACGTTCACGTTTATGATAAAATCGACCTTCCTGTGTTCCAGCACGTTTTCTCAAGTCGTGAAAGAAATGATTTTTTGAGAACTCTTCCATATTGTGCAGGGTATTGTAAATAAAATGTCGCATAAACTTTTCAGAAATTTGCCTCTTTCTACTCAAACTTGATGGCGATTTCTTCCAAGTGGAGAAAACAATTGTTCAGTGTTTCAAACCTATGTGATTTCAAGTCGAGCACGCACAATTGTTACAAATCTGCAAGATTCTTATTCTTATTCTTTCTACTATTTACTATTTCTGTTTGAGTATGTATTATATTAGCGATTTATAGCTTATAAGATAATGGAATGTGCGTTATTGGAAACCTTTCACCACAGCGTTTTTCATCTAGTTGAGAGACCGACTCAATGGGCCCGTTCCGAAAGTCGCACGAGTTTAACGCGTTAAACGAGTTATGGTAACTGACCGTTCCATAAGTGTTTCCGTGCGTTTCGTGAGTTCCATTATGCTGTCCCAAAAGTCGCATTCCGTGCGTTTCGTGCAAGAACGAGATTCACCAAACGCACGGGCCAGGATGCTGGTTTGTTCCGTGAAAATCGTCTGCTCCTTGCAGACAAAGCGCCTGCTGATGGATTCAAACTGCACTAGTTCGGAAAATGTATTATAATTTTAACAGATAGCGATATGAAACAACATGCACAAGATAAGTATGCCTTGACCGTTCTTAGAATGTGATTAAAATGAGTAACAGTGGCCATAATAGAGTTTATTTTTGCCATAAGGACATTCCTTCCGCTGACGCCATGCGGAAACTTTCTCTAAACAAAACGCTGCGCCTGCGCTTTCGCCTAGAGTGTCCCATAAGTCCGTAAAATAACTGGTTTCACCAGATTCACGAGCCTAGTTATTTTCGTTGAATGCGTTCGTTTCGTTAAGACTTTCGGAACGCACCCAAAGTTGGCTACTCTCACCTGGCACTGTAGTACAATGTTGCTAAGTTTACGAATTCAGGACTTAGAATTATTTTGGGGCGGTCAATTAACATGTTGCGAAGACTGCATATACTTAGAGATATGTGAATGTTACAATAAATAAGTGTATTCTGTTGTTCATTACATGTATTTTACTAATGAATATTGTTTATACTAGAAATGTTCACATATCATCATCCCATAAATATCTGATTTAACTTTGTCAAAGAAAGCAAAAGGAATTACTAGAAATCTGGAAACAAGAAAACTGTGACCAATTGAATACTTCTATGATTAGAAGCAGGTAGTGGACTTAGGAGGCGCAAAATTATGCAGGGTATGGTCAAAATGAGATCAGGATTTAGGGTGAGCTTGAGAGCTGCAGCTCCGGGCCTTCACTGGGAAAAAAAACTGCTTTGAAAAGTACCACATAAAGGAAAAATTAGGTACTTCGGATGTGATGAAAAAATGTAGAAATACGTATAACTAACCACCTCTTCTAGCTTGGCGAAAAGTTATAACTGAAACTGTGCAGGGGATTGGGGTGAGGTGACAAAAGTGACATTGAAAATACAACCCCCCACAAATTATTATTTTGACTGTGGTTCCAGGCACCAGAGACTCGTTCGCCTGCAAGATTAATGTATTCAGGGTATACTACGCAGGATAGAGGTCGACATTTGAGCGCTTTCGAAAAGGTCACGCCATACAACCCCAAGTCGTCTGTGAAAAAGAGATGAATTACCGAGTATAGTGATCAATTTCGATGAATTCCTTGTGTCCAAAATCACATTCTACAAAATGTAAACTATTTGTTACCTCAGTGCATGTGTTCATCTAACCATACGTGTGTTACTTCTCCCGCATGATTAACGAAGACTTAGCTAACAGATTTTTCAATGTTACTTGATTATTACTTTTGAGCGATATTTTGTCAAAATAGCCTTTCTTAAGCCTGAAGATGCTGTATGCAGAAAGAACCAAGAATTGGCTTTTCCGTGTGTGCGTGTGTTTACATTCCCAATAAGACATTAATTTTAATCCAAATATCCAGTGGCGGTGATTAGGAGGAGGGGGAGTTCCCCCTCCGCCACATTTTGCCACTTGTTCTCGCCGCACTATAACCTCTTAATGCAAAGACTTTTCTACCATAAAAGTGAACTGTCCATGCGCCCATGTTTTGGCAACCGATAGCCGTTACTGCAAACGTTCAGATTACATTTGTCAGTTGTATAGAGCGACCACAAGGAAAAAAACCTTGGACGAAAAGTCCCCGTGCAGCTTTCCCTTCTTCCGCTCCGCTCGGGCCATAAGGAAGCATGGTCCACTCTCCCCCTCCCCTCCTCGCGGGAGTACGGTGCACAGGAGTCGCGGGTCTGCGCAAGGTTTCTTTTCTTGTGGTTCCACTATAATAACCTTGTAAGCCAAGAAAAGTGATCATTAACTCCCAAGTTTCAGCCAGAAACTAATATGATAAGGAAACATGCATTTAAATTACGAAAAAGTAATTTAATCCTTCACCATTGTATATCATCACAATTTCTATCACTGTCGCCTAATATACAGGGTGTATCAAAAGGAATCATCCAATTTGGCAAGTCTATATATCTGAAACAAATAAACATATACAAATATTTTTTTTTTTTTTTGCCCATGAAAGTGAAACTCAAAATGTTTTTGTTGCCTCTTCATAGGTGTTCAATATGCCCCCCGTGAGATACACGGCATATGTCCATACGGTATTCAAATTTTTCCCAAACTGCAGCTAGCATGTCTTCAGTTACAGCTTCCACAGCTGCTGTTTTGCGATGTCTCAGTTCATTCATTGTTCTTGGTAACGGAGGCACATAAACGGAGTCTTCTAGAAACACCCACAAGAAATAATCACAGACAGTCAGGTCAGGTGACCTTGGAGGCCAGTAATGTAACGCTGCATCATTTGGTCCAGTGCGACCGATCCATCGTTGTGGAATGTTTTGATTTAAAAATCCCCGCACTTCCCGATGCCAGTGTGGCGGTGCCCCATCCTGTTGGTAGATGAAGTCATTCGAATCAGTCTCCAACTGTGGGAAAAGATAGTACTCAAGCATATCAAGGTAGGTTATTCCCGTCACAGTGTTCTCTGCCATGAAAAATGGACCGTACACCTTGGTTCGGGAAACTGCACAAAACACATTCAATTTTGGAGAGTCCCTCTCATGTTGTACAACTTCATGTGGTTGTTCCGTTCCCCATATTCTCACATTATGGCGGTTGACCTTTCCACTCAAATGGAAGGTTGCCTCGTCACTAAACACTAAGCTGTCATCGTCTTCAATCTTGCCAGAAATGAAATTACAAAACTCCATACGTAGTTCCTTGTCGCCTTCACAAAGAGCTTGTAGTAGCTGAATTCTGTATGGTTTCATGTGTAAACGACGACGCAACACACGCTAGACGGACATCGGGGGCATGTTGAGCTGTCGATCTGCACGACGAACAGATTTCTGCGGACTGCATGTAAAACATTGACGGACGCGCTCTACGTCTGCGTCGGACACTCGAGGGCGGCCCGGTGATTTTCCTTTACACAAACAGCCTGTTTCTCGGAATTGTGCATGCCATCGTCTAATCCTCTGTGCAGTAGGAGGGTCCACACCATACCTAGTACGAAAGTCACGCTGAACAGTTATCACTGACTCGCACTGCGCAAAACGTAGTACACAAAACGCTTTCTGTTGTCCAGATGCCATTTTCACCAGAACTGAAGTGGGCGTTCACCGTGTAAAACTTGAGATATTCTTCTTTCCAACAGTACTCACATATCTGAAAAGACAGAAAAGATATTATTGTTTAAAATCGGATGATTCTTTTTGGTACACCCTGTATAAAGAGGAGTAGGCATGTGCCTTGTATTTTTGCACTTGAAGGACAAAATGTGATACAACCGATTCATATTTATTTCACTACATTGACATGAAGGAAAGAGTGTGATTAGAATGTATGTCTGCGCACACACAAACACTTACCTTGAAATAATTGTGTCCCTCGGAGACAAAGAAGTGGAACAAGGTGCGAGAATAGATTAGAAAAGAAAGAGGGAAGACACCAAACACACACACACATACATGTGATGTGTGTGTGCATGGCAGTTAAGCGAAACATTTGAAGAATGGAACGAGAGAAAGAGGTAACAAGCTGAGAAAGAAAGATATAAGATGGCCTTAGGGAGTAAAACAGAAAAGATGAAAAGGAAAAGTGCATCGGGAGTGTAAGAGAGAGGTGGATGGCCATACATTTATACCTGCCCACCCTAATCTATCAATATACAGCTTCTGCCCACCCGGTCGAAAATTTCTGCGCCGCCCCTGATCCCGTGACCCAGGCAGCGAGTATCAAGTGTCGCATTCCGAAAATGTCAGCCATTGTTCTCTGCAGTGGCAGGAAGCAGTGATGAGGGAGGGGATCGGAATGAAAACAAAATTACTCACTGCATTGGACTCGGGGCCCACTGCGAGTAATTCCATTGGCGTGCGCAGACTCTGATCAGTGGCGGCGATTAGGGGGGAAAGGGGGACTGTTGCTCCCCCACGTTTTGCCATTTTTGCTCATGGACGTCCTCAGGATTTTTTCCAGGGAGGACAAACAAGGCACATTTCCCACCAAAATAGTGTTGCTTAATTTTGAATTCATGGTGTTCATGCAATAATCAACACATATTATTGCGGCTAAAATGAAATTATATGTGTGAAATACATATTTTTTGGTTGACTTTCATTTTCCAGGAGGGGGCCACATCCTCACTTTGCCCCCCTTCCGGACGCCCATGCTTTTGTTCGCGCACTATGCTAAACCTTATGTATCAGGGGAAAATAAACTATCCTTGTTCCCCTTCTCAGTTTTGAGACCTTTCCCCCCAGATTTGGAACTCTGATTAATGTGGGCAGAAGCCTTGATGCAAAGATCAGTCGGAGAAAAGAAACTCATTCCATCTCAGTTATATTGTATGGATGGGTACTAAACAGGGACGTTTGTAGCGTGTGGCAGGACCCACCGAATATCACTCTATTTATTAGAAGAATTCCATCTTCTGAAACTGGCAACCAAAAAGCTATTATATGTGGTTGCACAAATGTGGGATAGAAAATGTCATCTTCAACACAGGCCCGTATACACAAGGAAAAGAGCATTCGACGAAAAGTCTTCGCGCACTTCTCCCTTCATCCCTTCAGCACGGCCCATTAGGAAGCATTGTCCACTCTCCCCCTTCCCTCCACGCGGGAGTACGGTGCACAGGAGTCGCGGGACTGCGCAGGTTTTTTTTTGCTTGCAGTTCCAATATAGCTACAACTGATCTCCAGTGGAGGTTCACGGGGTATCAAGGGGGAGCTTTGTAAACGAAGTCCATTTTCTAAAGCTTAACAGTATTAAGTGAAGGTAAATTATGTGTGTGTGTGTGTGTGTGTTCGGGGGTCATTAAGTTATATAAAATGTAGAAATATCATACAAATACTACATTTTCTATATCTTTTAAAATATCGCTTGAGTATTAATATACTGCTACTGTAATCATCCCTTTTACACACTCCATACTACTTTTGATGATGGAGTTACAGTAAAACCTCGTTAATCCGGACCTCGATAAGCCGGACTTCGCTTAATCCGGACAGGCAAGAGGGAAAAAAAGCAGAATGCAAGGTTTTGAGTGTGGCTAGAAGTCAACAAGAGAACTTCCCAAAGAAAAGGCAGTCAACTACTGATGAAATTCTGTTTCCCGCACACTTTGTACTGTACTGTACAGTGTATTTAGGTCTATGCCTTAAATACACCATAATGAACGTGTTTTGTTGCTATAAACGGAGTTTCAATGCACTTTCTACTGTTCTTTTAGGTTATTTCAGTTAATCCGGACTTTCGTTAAACCGGTCAACTTATCCCCTCCCAACTAATCCGAATTAACTAGATTTTACTTTATTTATATCACACAAGAAAAATTGCACTGAATCTTAGTGAATACCTCACATTCCACCCCCAGCCGACAAAATGAAATTCCTTTCGTTCCCAAAACTTGGGAGCTGTTTACCTTTGACGCAGATGTGGAGGAAATGTGGATGATGACTTCAAAGTCACAGATTTGTGTCTAAACGGGAAGTCGCACCAAGAGCAGCGAATGTACAGATCAAGAAACTCCCCTGTGAAATAACTTTTTAAAGTCTAGAGAATCTTCAAAATGCTCGCCGCAACTTACGGTAGACTTCTTCTTACAAATAAGATGGACGAATTAAAAATCTTCTGTTCATGTTCTGTGAATTTTTCCTTCACTAAGTTGTGAGCAAGATAATAAGTTGTGTATGTTTTCACTCTTCACTGCAAACAAATTTTCCAAAATAGTTTTACCTAATGTCGAGGGGACTGACGGCAGTTCCAGGAGGGGGCTCAGCCCACCTGGCCCCTGCCTAGCTACGGGTCTGTCAACAGCTTGTAACATAGATTTTTTCGTCTTGGTGTCCTATACACACTGTGAACATTGTCAGTGTTGTACGGTCACACCGCCGTGTATTTATGTTCAAGAAAATTAAAAGTAGAAAAGAAGAAAAGTTGTAGTAAAATAAATTCCGATTGACAGAATCTCGTAAATAATATTGTACTTAATTTCTTGAGAGTTTTGGATAACAGTATCTGTACTAGTAAAAGTACTTCGAGAATATTTAGCCAAAAAATTCTACCACCGATTCTGCTGTGCAGTGGATATTATATATTATATTATATTATATTATATTATATTATATTATATTATATTATATTATATTATATTATATTATATTATATTATATTATATTATATTATATTATATTATATTATATTATATTATACTAGCTGATTGCCAGGCGTTGCCCGGGTATTTATTTATCCAAATCTTCTATTAGACAGGAAAATAATGAATTCTAACTATAGCGTAAAATTAATTTGAACATCATTGGGAGTGAACATCTTAGCGACCCCGAGAACTATGGATTCCATCGGTCGTTTTCGATTATTTTTACATGTCACCCCTTTCTCACCCCCTACCCTAGGGGTGTCAGGGGTGTCTTATCCCCACAGTATTTCTTTCCAGATTGTAAGTCATATGTGTACCAAGTTTGGTTGGAATCGCTTCTGTGTAGGCAACCAACTTCGCCGTGCTGTGTAGCGGGAAGTATAACTTGCAGAATATGACACTAAAATGCCATGCAACAGAATGCTATTTTATGTCCCCTTCACACTCCAACCCCTAGGGGTGCCAGGGGTGTCTTACCGCTACAGTATTTCTTTTCAGATTGCAAGTCATACTTGCAACAAGTTTGGTTGAAATCGCTCCAGGCGTTCGAGAGTTATGCCGGAACAAACACACATACATCCATTTTTATATACAGAGATTGTGTCCGGGACTTCATGTTATAACATATTTTTTATTTCGCATCAGATCGACTATTAAGGTGAGATCTTTACATATCTGATAAAAATCAGCCAAAATATATGAACTTGATAAGGCATATTTTGACATATTTTCCCAATTTCGCGTTTTTACAACATATTTCTTCAATTTTCTCGTAATAAGTCATATTTCTGTATAATTTCGTAATTGTACTGCATATTATATTCGGTTATTTTATGCAGTGAAACCTCGTTAATCCGGACCCCGAAAAGCCGGACTTGGCTTAATCCGGACAGGCAAAAGGGAAGAAAAAAAGCAGAATTCAAGGTTTTAAATGTGGCTAGATGTCAAGAGGAGAACTTCCTAAAGAAAAGGCAGTCAACCACAGATGAAATTCTGTTTCCCGCAGACTTTGTACTGTACTGTATAGTGTATTTAGGCCTATGCCTTAAATACACCATAATGAACGTGTTTTGTTGATATAAACGGAGTTTTAATGCACATTTCAGTTAATCCGGACTTTCGTTAAACAGGTCAACTTATCCGCCATTAGTTCGGATTAACGCGGTTTCACTGTAATATATTCTTCGTACCTTTAGCGCAACGGATAGTTCATTATCGATGGCAGAATAGGGAAATTACGAAATAAAAAGCAGATGCCGTTTTTTCTTACGAATTAGTACAGAACAAAGATAACACCTTTTCAGTGGCGGCGATTGGGTTCCAAAACTAGGGGGGCAAGGACAGAAAGTTTAGAATAGAGCGGGGGCAAATGTGGCAAAAGGTGGGGACTACTGCCATCCCTCGTCCCCTCGCCTCATCGCCGCCACTGCGTCTTTTTTATAGCGAGCTGTCAATTATGCTTTAGTTTCCACAAAGGTGTAAATATGACATTATAGTAAATGAAACTTACGATAATTTCAGTGGACCTTACAATATTTTCAGTATTTTCCCACTAGATTCTTATGTTAAAGGGGTTCTGACTTCATCTAATACCCCTCCCCCAATCCTAGTTGATCTTCCCTCGATGACATGGGGTTCCCGTATAATGAGAAATTCGAAAGTACTGTAGTGCATATTTTTGGATTTAATAGAAATATTTCTGCATTTTTCCGATATATTTTTAATTTTTCATGACATATTTTCCCATTTTTATGACAAAATTATATACATATTTTCAAGGCTCGAAAAATCCCGGTTGCTATGGCGACTTCGATGTTTTGCTGTGATGTCGTTTTTTATTTTGCATGTACGAAGTTTTGAAGATTCTAAGTTCATATTGTAGTACAGTGTAAGTTAGATTTTTTTATCAACGTTGTGCACATTCCATACAAGTAGAATCAGTAACAATTTATTATCCTTTTGTTGTTGTCGCCTTCCTGCTTTTTGCTCGAGTACTTAGAAAAGAATTAGTCAGCGAATTGCAAGAACAAAACTTTGTAGGTTTAATGTTGGATATATCGACAGATAAATCCTCTACGTGCTATCGACTAAGTGCTTTGAATATACCAGTGTGATTCCATGTGTACCCAACAAAAGATTATGATAAATTGGGAATATTTCTTCAACAAACTACAGTTAATACGTCATTGCATCGCTTCTCAACACAACGGTAAGTTTGTATCTTTTAAATTGCAATTTAAAGCTCAAAAATGTATATATCTACAAGATGTATTTGTATTTTCATTAGCCATTCATTTTCCCCCCTGGTGCCTGATTTTCAGAACTGGCGCCTGGCTCTGAAGAACATTTTTCGAGCACTGCATATTTTACAGTTTTATAAGAACATAAAGGGGCCCTAATTATATACAATAACCCTAAGCCATTGACTGGCAGAATCGACATTAGTTACAGAAACACCCTGATGTTGGAGAAAGAAAACACAGTTTTTTTCCTTCTGCTCCGTGCATGAACGTCGGCAGGATTTTTTCCAGGGAGGGGCAAGGAAGGTATTTTTTTCCAGGGAGGGGCAAGGAAGGTATTTTTTTCCAGGGGGGAGCCAAACAAGGCACATTTTCCCCAAAAATAGTGTTGTTCCCTAAAAAAAAAGGCTTAAATTTGAATTTATGGTGATCATGCAATAATTAACACATATTATTGCGGCTAAAATTAAATTATATGTGTGAAATACATAATTTTTGGTTGACTTTCATTTTCCAGAGGGGGTACGCACCCCACTTGGCACCCCTTCCAGACGCCCGTGGCTCCGTGGTGGCGAAAAGGGACCAGACCTTGCGGCGCCGGTGGAAAGCTAAATGTCTCCTTATATGGTTGGTTTTGCATTGGAGTCATTGAGGAATCTTTGTTCCATAATAAAGAGTATACAGAATTCCCCTTTGTGCAAATTAATATGAAACATTAGTGACATTGTTATCGAACAAACTATTCAATAATCCACGGGTTCCTGTTTGTTTGTCGAGTGTCAAAAAACCGTTTTTGACTAAAAAATCGAAACAATTGTGCAACAGTATTCAGAATGTCCTACATAACCAGTACAATGCCTATGGTACCACAAGAGTCTTCCTTTATAGCACGTAGTGTCGGAGCCGAGCCGAAAAAAGTAGGGAGATGGATTAAAAAGAAGGGACTGTCCTGATAGCCTTACATCAATGTTTAAAAAACTAAAATTGCCAAATATTGCAGACTGCAGACTTCTAGAGCCTGTCTCTCTCCAGAAACAACCCATTCATTTGTGGAAGGAGAAAATCGAAATTCTTGAAGAATCATTAGGTTTTTATAGGTTCAAATTAATGTTTTTCATAGCTCGGGGGGGGGGGGTGCCACCATTGTCCCCCTTCAAAATATATTTTTTATTAAAGAGTTTAATATTGTTTAATAACAGTAATATGATTTCTCTACGTCTCTACAGTAAATTTCTAAGTGAGAGTATTGGATGGGTAACTGTCCCCCTTGCCCCCCCCACCCATGCCCACGCCTATGAGTGGTTCCATTGTTCTCCGAGGACTTATTCATACAGCGGACGTTTACGGTGCATAATGTGTCGCTGAAGGAGCGGCCGTTGTATGCGTGCGCAATGGAAGGGAAAAGTCCCCGAGCAGTGATGGGTTCTGGTCGTTCATTTGTGTGAGTCGACTCATGAGCGCTTGATCACTGAGAAGAGTCGTTCAAATGAGTCTTTCAAAATAGTCGTGAAGCTTCTATTTGTCGAAGTACCTGCCTGCAGAGGGGAACGGGAGAGGGGATTGATTAGCTGCTTGGCACACGTACGGCTCTTTGAACGTGTCGTTCATTTGTAGCGAATGAGGCGTTCACCACTCACAAAAGAGTCGTTACTTTGGAACGACTCGTTCACGAAGAACCCATCACTAGCCCGACCCAGGAGCGTCCTCACATGTCAGATAGTGCTGTAGGAATAAGCATCGCTAGTGAACAATCTGAAGATTTCGTCATGATTGTCTTCAATGGTAAGCACGAGAAGTGAACCATGTATACCTTTGTGCTTCACTTGTGTTCCCTCAAACCTTTTCTTCTTCCTTTCTCAATTCTTTATCTTTCCTTCAATCTCCTTGTCTTCTGCCTCTCATTCATTCATGCACGGTACCTTTCCCGCCTTTTTTACTCTTTTACATTCCACTTTCTTTTTTTAAATTACAATTCCTTTATTTATGCTTTCCATGTCTTTCCTTCACAGTCCCTTCAATTTTTCTCATAGCTCCAGTTCCCGAAGTAAACTTTGTATCTTCTCTTATCTTATATTGTCTTTTATCTTCTTTCTGTTTGATACTTTTTCGTATTCCTAGCAGTCCATTTTCCTTCCTTCGGTCAACTTCCCTCTATCACCCACATGATATTTATTAATATTTCTGTATTACTTTTCCTTCACACATATATGCTTACACTCTTCACTCCTCTTTCTTCGTTTCTGCCCTTCTTTTTTCTTCCGTTGTGTTCTGTCCATAGCACACAAGGGAGCCCCACCCCATCTGCATACCACACTATGGACACCTCCATTGTTTCCTTGGGTTATGATGTTGGTGAAACCATTTATCGCCGTAGTATAATTACAAGCTGTGCAATAGTTCAGCAATTCATGTGGAGTAATGTTTCGCTATGCATGTGAAAAAGTTGGGATAGGATTCTACATTCCACTTATGATCCTGGGAGTTGAAATTCGCTTGGGATATGTGTTGTGAATCATATACGTATAAACAATGCAATGAGAGAATACTACAGTGTTTGGAATTTGAATTTCTGCTATTTCACTTTTGTTAATATGTTATCCTTACAGTTAAGACTAGGATGTTTCTAATGTATTTTGGGACATTTCCTGGCAGAAGATGCAAGTCTAATGTTGAAACTCAAGTAATCGATGAATCAAGAATGCTCTGGCTTGAAATTCAACTGATTATTATTGGTTGTTGTCAGTGCAGTGGCTTTTAGCGCACATTGTGGGCACAAATTAAATGTGTTTGACTGGTAACTTGCAGCTAAATAATGTGTCTCTTTCAAATCTTATTAATTTGAAATTGAGATCAATTTCTAGTAAAAACAGATTGATCTCCTTAATGGTGTAGTGGCAATGCTGGTGCCTTGTTCTCAAACTCTTCGAAATGTCGGGACCTTATCAGCTATCAGGTTTTGTTAGTTCCACTCGCAGAGCCATACTAGTACTCTCTCGGTAAATTTCACCCATGCACATGCTCATTCAGTTCGGTATTCCAACATGTTTTTTTTTCTTCTTGTTTTTATCTATTGTGTAATACAATACTTTTCTTTAATATTAATAAAATTAGATTAATCAATAAATGTTTTGTTATTAAAGTGAATTAAAACAATTATAATTTGGCCTTAAGACTTCAAACAATTTTGTTTCTGGGTATTTTCCCCCATATGTATCTGTATGTTATGGCAGAAAGTGTGTGATTTACAGTCTTTATTTCGTATTATTATTTACATGCTTGAAAACAATTACAATTTGGACTTAAGAAGCAATTTTGTTTGTGTGCATCCTAGTGGAGAACGTGCATCCTGCCAGGTTAAAATGTACAACTATTTCCCACCCTTCGTTAGGCCTTATGCAAACATCCCTCCATCTAATAATTTGCATTGCAAGTGCTGGTAGATATGGAATAAGGTTCATAGCTAGAATAAATATAGTAGTATTTTCTGACATTATTAAAACAGATATTAGCATTTTAACCTTTCAACTTGTTTTAACTCTTTATTTCTTGGATTGCAGTTTTCTTTGTAAGGATCATCACTTGCATGGCAAACATGTTCCACTGCAAGAAGAATTTCCTGGTGGCCATGATTACCAAGCCCTTTGTGCCCTTCTGTCGCAGTATGGAGAAGCTCCGTTTGTACACAGCCTATGGCTTGTTCCTGTGTTTGATGATCATCACATCAGTTGAGTTCCTCAGGCAGCCAATCAAGTGCACCATGAAGGCTAGAGGTGTTGTAGCGACTCAGCCAATAGCAGAACGTTGCGGGTTTCTAATCGTCTTTGCCTTTCTATGCCTGAAGTTATTCTTCGACTTGGCTCTGTTTTTCTTCCCCACCAACCATCACCAATGCCCTTGTACTCGGAGGCATTTGACCATGAAGGGCAGGGTTAAGAAAGTGAAGATGATAAAGAACAGAAACATTGAGATTGATGTCTCTCTGGGAGATCGACTTAGTGTGCTCCATCTCAAGAAATCGTTCAAGGACTATCTCAATGCTGATCCTGACAATGAGATCAATGGTGAAGCACTAATGCGGTTATTCTTCTACATGACTAAGCTGTTCTTCTACGCAGACCACCAATACCCTTTTAGGTATATCACTATGATGCGCAGGCTTCAACATGTGAAGAAGATCAAGAGTGGAAAATTTGTGATTTTTGTCTCTCCGGAAGATTTTTTTCGTGTACTCCATCTCAAGAAACCACACAAGGACATGCCTGTGTTTTTTAAGAAGAGTGACAAGCAACCCAAGGACACTCTCAAAATTGACCCTGACAACAAGAAAAATGGTGATGTTGTACTCATTATCCCGGAATACCTCTCCTAAGATGCTCCCAGCAGAGAATTTCCAGGTAATCCAGAAAACATTGCCTGCAATTGTTGATGAGGTAACTGTTCAGCAAATAGATGTTTTGGGATTCTGAAGTAAGTTACGTTCTCCATTGTGGTTTTAGTGTCAATTTTTTTGTAGGTAGAAGGAACTCAATATAGGTGTAATATTAGCATGTCTTGTTAATAAATGCTCTTAAGTGAATGCAACCTTAAAATTCTGTCAGCTGTAAGAAACAAAATGTATTTGGTTGGAAGTAATTGTAAAATACCTCTTTAATAATAACAAACTCAATTAATTTTTTAGTACAAAAAGTCAAAATTTGTTGCCAATTATAACAAAAGGAATGTATTCAATTGGAATTAATGCTAAAAATTACTTTTCAATCATAAGAAAATGTTGCATATTTGTATATTCCTATATTTACAATAAACAAAGTAATACTGTAATAACGATTGGTAAATTCATATCCTGAAGTTTACTGGTTTTGAGATATTTTATAACAGTAGAAAGACTAAACTGTCCTCTGCTTGGCACAATGTGGTCATGTTTAGAACATTCTAATTTTTTGTTTAGTACACCTTGTCTTCACACCAAGTACTACAGAATCAAGTTCATCTAATCAATGATCCTCCAAACAGAAAACAAACTCGATCATTGTACACAGCAAATCATATTATACTATTGTATATATACTATCATGTTCTACAATAGGGTGACAACCTATTTATAACATAAACTCAGGAAACAATGTTGTTGGTCCAAAAAATTAAAGCAATAGCAAATATAATGAGGTATTGTTATTTTGTCAAACAAACAAGGCACAAGTCACTACTCATGTATGAGAATTTACAAGTTCATTACTAATTACAGCAAAAAGTAGTTAAATGGGTTAAAGAACTTGAAATTTTAAAAAAACTCCGTACCCATGAAAAATGGGTCAACGGATGAATAAAGATTATGGTTATGAACTGCACTTATATCATTGCTATTAGTTACGTTTCATGTACCAGTAAATCAAACCTGGACATTTTATAGGGGGTGAATACTGTGTTTCTTTATGAAATTGATTTTTTCTCTCCAATATCATCATAATATCTACCAAAGTAACAAACAGTGTTTGGCCCAATTTTGAGCCAACCGTACTAAAAATTGTTGGCCAACGGTAATTATTTGCATAAAATTAAAAAAATACTAATGTTTACTTTGTAATTCGTACATGTTAATTTGTTATATTTAATTACAGGAAGAATACAAATTAATCAGATTTCATAATCCTCATCATATGGGATAGCATAATTTGACTTTTGTAGTTGCAAGGTCTATGATACTACAGTGAGTGAGCACTAGCACTCAAGAGGCAATGACCTTCACATTTACCAGGGAAAAATATTGTCCCTCTCCCACCTTTTTCCATTGAAAGATCGACCTGATGTTTGGCAGGTCTTGTGATGATGATGTAAATATGTCATGCTTCGCCACTGATTTCCTTCCAACAATGAAAGTTACAAAAATAAAATTTAAATTGTACAATAACAAAAGCATACATAATTGGTAGGTCACTAGGCCACCATGTGTAACAAAAGTGAATGAAAAAGTATAGCATGTAGAGCTGTAATGCCCTTAAAATCTGGCCAAGTAGCATTAAAAATACAAATACTTTTTGGAAAAAAAATAAAAGTGAACATGCTTCTGAAAATGAAAGATTAGCTGGAAGAAGGCTGTAACTCAAGAAATATAGTTTGGAGCAATCAACTAAAACTATCTGCTCCCTGCATGTCTTGCTAAATTCTTTGATCACTCGTCATATGAAAAGTTCAGAATGAGGTAGTCATAAGCCACATATAGACAGTTTTGAGATACAGCCAATTGAGTGTTTTCGTTCATCCATAAATCAGCATTATAATTTATGGATGCGGGATTGAGATCAATATACACCATATTATGTTGTTAATTATATAGAAAATTAGTAAACCTGAATGTCCATGTTTTCCTGTAGTTTTCAAGCTAATAACTTGGAGAAAACAAAGAATGTGGCTTGTGACTATATCCGACCGAAAAGATTTGTGATCTGTTAAGAACGTGATAGGGAGGTACAAATAAAAGCACCATGAATTTCCTTGAAAGACAGCATGTTGGTACCATGTATTATTTACATATAGCTTATGTTGCATATGTAGAATGATTCACGATGCATATGCATATGCATATGAACATCACACATTGAAATAGTCTGTTGCAAACTTCTTTCAAAGCAGTTCTACGACAATCAATCCATAGTCATTTATCATGTAGTTTAGGTTAAAAATTTTCTTTTGTAAAATGCAGGACCAATAGTATAATTTAGAGTGGGAAATACATGCTGCATATCTATTGCTATTACATGATATTCTTGTCGATTTTCTTTTTCCTAAGAGGTTGAATTTGCAATTAACTTGAGACCACTGTCAGCCTTTCCCAAATATAATTTACGTACACATTTATTTTCATCAATTTCATCTGAAGACAGTTCTACATAGATTTCACGTTGTCATTTTATGTGGATGATTGTAATTTTTACCTATCCCTTTTTGTTTTGCTATTGTTAAACAATCCTTTATTTGCTGTTGAAAATTTCTCACTCTTCGTGCATGGTTCTGCAAGTCATGGAAAAAAGTTTATTTTGAGATTGAAATTTCAACTACATGAACCTGTAACAAAAAAGTTACACATCTTGTTGATTGCTCTTCATCTTTTGTGGATACATCCTTTCTTTTCGCATAATTTTCATGCCAGCCATAAGTTTAGTATTCTGGGCATTAAAATCTCCCAGATGAAAGATATTTCCTTTCTCTGTGAACAATTTGTCATAACCTTTTCCCTCGACAAGCATAGGAAGGTCCTATAGTGGCAGCCTTTGTTTTATCTGATACATAATGGCATCCAGCTATGTTTTGCAAAATAAAATAAAAAAATAAAATACATTCATAATTGGGAAAAGAGACAAGTGATAGTAGATAAATACAGAGAAACTAGTAACTCATTTTATCTGCGAAACTGTTTCTTCTTCTTTGTCCACTTAATTTCAATGGCCACTGAAATTAATAGAAAATTGAGTACTAGTTTCTCCGTATTTATAAAAAAACGTGTTTTCCAAAGATGCACATTTGGCCAATGTGCTGGGTGCATCCATCTCCATGCGGCTTATGACTATATTACTACACAGATTACCACCTGGTGGAAGGACCAAGAAGTTCAGTCATGTATTATACCTCCATTCGATGGGAAATAATGCAATGTCTCATGCTGCCTGGACAGAGGGTTGATTATAGTACATGATGGCAGTGGCGACTGGCATCTAGTATGATGGGTAGTGCCAACGTGATCAAGAAATTGAAAAATTTTCGCTAGCATATGTCATAGAAATCTAATGAAAGAGGTAATTTTAATGGAACTCTGTTTACTAAAATTGCAGACAAAAATTCAGAGTTCCTAAGGTTGGTTTATTTTACTTCGCATTTGTTCTACTTTTGGTTAATCGCGAAAATAAGGATGAGTGAACACTCACAAAAAACACTCATGCCCAGGCCGAGATTCGAGCCTGCAATCCCTGGCATCGTAGTGTGCTGTGCGGAGCTCGGCCAGAGTTTCTGGGAAATAAATGCGACTATTAAAATTTTGACTCCTGTCACCTCTACCATTTTTTAAATATTTATAAATAGAATTGATGTTTAAATCTGGCGTGGGACAGCCAAGTTTCTTAACTTTTAATTTAATATCGTATAGTGTATGTAATAATGCTCTAATCTGACTCAGCTTTACTAACTACTCCTCCTTTCACACACCATTGGACACTTTCACTTCACTAAAAAGAAAAACACTGAACAGTTAGAGACACCGAGTTGATCACGGCATTCTCGCCCCAGCACGGCAGATGGTACATCAACGATCGGTGTTACTAACAACTGAAATATGATTACCTGCTAAATGAACTGTAGATCTACAATTTTTAGAATTCAATGCAAGAAATTGAATTATATCTCCAAGTGTAATTCTTATACTGATAGATTTTCCGTGTGATTTTTTACAAATATTAATGTAAAAAATCCCCTGGTGATGTAAATTCCCATTGATATTTAGGCAATTCTTTTGTACAGTAATTGTCTTCAATGTTGTCAACATCAGTTGCAACACAACAGTGTCTGTGTGTGTGAGAGCAAGGGATATATATTTTCTTAAGCAAGAAATCGATAACAAAAATGTCTGGATGGCTGTTTAGATGCATCTATCTAAATGGTTATATAAATTTGGGGAAGATATTACGTTTGTTCTTGCCAAGTATGCAGGAAAGTATCTTCCTCGTGAATTACTTCTCCAACCAGTATTACAAATAGGTCAGGATTAGTCACTTCTCTGTGAAGTTTGCAACTATGTCAACACAATGACATAGCTCTCGTGTCGTAGCACGATGCGAGCTGGCACGAGTGGTTGTCTTTTGGCTGCCACCCGACATCCTTGCTCGTTAACTGCGGAGACTTTTTCATGCCTCCGCGCAGGCTTCTGCACACCGGCCAGTCTATGCTGGCCCAGAGCAAGTGAGAGAACAGCTGGGGATGCGGCGCAGGAGATTTGAATCTCCTCATTCGTAAATGTATTAATTTAACTATATTTTGGCAAAGCAAGTGCTTTTTCTTTTTCTGAGGGTAGAGCCATGGCACGACGGCTCTCTCCTTAGAGCCACCTATGCATGATGGTATGCTCAACTCAGAAAACTAAAACTTGTGGCCATGGATGTCCAGAAGGGAGGGGTTGGGGGTGGGGATGGCCTCCATGGAAAATGAATGTCCACCTAAAATTTATATATTTCTCACATAATTTCATTTCAGTCACAGTAATTTATGTTAATTATTATAAATTCATTGAAGAACCATGATAATTTCAGACTGAAATACTGTTTTTTGAGGGAAGATCACTATTATGGGAAGAAAATATATCTCCTTTACCACCCTGGAAAAAAATTCTGTGGACATCCATGATTGTGGCTTGTGACTATCTCCCACTGCCCCCTTCATATGGCAACCTGTAATTCTATTGTAGCAATAATTATAAGTATGTTTCATATTGTGGAAGAAAACTTTTAAATCAATTTCAGAAATTCACTAGAAATGGTGGGGTGGGAAGAGTAGTTATAAATGTTAGTAAGGTAACTGGGGGAATAACGCCATACTAAGCTTCTTCGATTTTTCCTGGCATTATAAAAACATATGGCAATGTAAATACGATAAGACAATAGATGCATTTTTTCACTAGCAACAAAAAAAATTATGGTATCTTTGTTTCAAATAGTAAATTTTCTGAGAGCTTTTTTCTAAGAAGGTGGGTGCATTTTGGCATTATTTTACACATAGCCGGGTAATAACGACACATGTGTAGGTGTAATAACGCCATACTATAAGAATGTCCTAATAAAATAGAATGGTAATTACTCACTTTATACACACTTCAAGCATTATTCATTCTACAACTATTTAGAAGATGCCATAACATGCAACGTATAATATATGAAGGGCCAGGAGGAAAAACGATGAATGTTCATTCGAGGCGATTTGCCAGGAAATGAAAAACAAGTATTTCTATTCATAAGTACGTCAATATATGCCAAAATAATAAAGTGTTTTTCAGGCACTTCTCACCGTTCTCAACCAAGACCATTCTCATTCTTATAGTACAGCTTCTGAGCTATCAGATGGTGCTGCAATCTCAAAATGGGCGAAAAATCGACATTCATCGTTTTTCCCCCTGGGTCTTCATATTATATTAACATAAACATATAGTAAATGGAAATGCATGTAATACACAAAAGCAAATTCTATTGTCCACGTTTATTTACTTTCTACAGAACTGATACTTTTTTTTATCTCTTGAAATCTATAACTTTAACTGTAAGTGTTCTTCCGTGGCATCTAAAACACAAACCGAAAGCAAACAAATAATGCCCGTGTTGAAGATATCTCATATTAACAATAGCAAAGTTGGCATTGTTACCCCAAATTGAAGTTGGCCCTATTACCCATAATACGCAAGTCCCTCTTTCGGAATGCATTTTGCTTCTTCATCAAAACAAAGAGAATTAGTTAGTAGTATGTCTGGAAAACATAACGACCCATGTACAAAAATAATATAGAGAGGGCGAACCTCTAACGTGAGCAAAAGACTTCTGCACACTAAGAACTTACCTTCTCAATTTTACATCAGCATCTCTGAATAGCCGCTTTCACCACAAACAGCTAACTCACACTGGGAAGAATGGAGCGACGTCAGAACAAAGGAATCACGTGATATACTTGCTAGTAACGCACACACTGCAAATGCCATCATTCGAATTCACTTTCAACTTTCGAGATATAGCCACCTGGCGTTATTACCTCAATAGGCGTTATTCCCCCCAGTTACCTTATATAAACGACTGCTGTACGTGTACCTCTAAACGTGCTCTTTGTTTTGTTTTTGGCTACTGTAGTACCCATTTATTTGCTTCTTTATTGTCTCTCTCCTTCCCCAAGCAGTACAACTTTAATATTAGAAAAGTTACAAATATATTTGTTTTCATGATATATTTGACAAGGAATGAATGCAAAATTATATTTTTACTAATTCTATTTGATTATGTTAAAGGTTTTCCGTTAATTAACATTCTGGCAAAATTGATCAGTAACAGCACAGTATATGAAGCCATGGTGATCTAGTGAGTAGGGTGTCTGAATGCCATGCTGGAGACCCAGGTTCGATTCCCAGGGTGTGTGATCTAAAATCAGATATTTTCCGCCAGATCCAGGACTCACCCAGTCTCACATCAATAGGTACCTGGGGGATAGAAGGCAGTCAGAGCATGGGGCTGATCACGTTACCTTCAAAATGGCAAAGATCGAGAATGTGTGGGGCCCTACAACCACGTGAATTGATCATTACATTGGTTTTTAATATCTTCAGTTAATGTGTTGTGACTGAATACATTATGTGAAGAAACTAGCTATAAAATCTGTAACTGTCTCCTCTGTAGGCATTATTTTGCAATGATTTACAATGAAGAAAGAAATCAACAAATTTTCTTTAACATAGTAATACATTATTTCCAGCATCTGGAAGTAACTAGTTACAACTAACAGTTACTTTTTTGAGAAAACGTAATGTAAGTAGTCACTTTTAAAAGTAAGTAACTGTAACAGAGTTACTTTCTACAATAGAAGTAACATTTTAACAGTTATTCTTACAGTTACTTTGCAACACTTAAATTGCTATATAAGTGTCGTAAATTTTTGACGATTTTGGACTTAAAAGTGAGCCGGAATTCAGATTCTGCTGAATTTATCTCATGTTGGTAGGCTCCAGCTAGGTGCCAGGAATTTCAAGGTTTATCGCATGTTTCATCTTTTGTTTGGTAGACCTGAGTTCCAAAGGGATATACACACTTCAGAAGAGGGATGGATTTCCCAGAAGCGGAAAGATAAGCCTCTAGGAGGAAAATTCCTTCCTATTGGTGACAGTTTGTCATTGTCAGTTGTGCGCTGTGAAGTGTCTCTTGTTTCTGTAGTTTGGTCTTCTGTGACCTTATAAGCAGCATCCAATAGTTTTTTTTTCCTTTGCTATTATATTGGATTAAACTGATAAGGGATGTACTGCTATATTTCAGTGTTTTTACGAAAGAATTCAACAGTATTGGTACCATGAATGAAACTGAAGAAAACTAGAACTAGTAAGTGCACATATGAATTAAAATAATGTAATTGTTTCCACATGACTTCATTTATCTCAGTTCCTGATAATTTAAAAATGGAAGTAAAAATATTTCCAGTTCGAATTAGCTTATTTACGATTATTCAACATTTCTGGGAATTTTGAAAAAGGTAATATATTTTGGTATGTGTTATTCGTTTAACATGTAAATGAGAACCCATTTTATTGAAATGACAGATGTAACAGATCTCACCATTGTTATTGATACGACAGTGAATTACAACACTCAAGTGGCAAACGAACAAATCAGGAAGACCCTAGCCATCATTCTCGCTTGTTTTTTGTAATCGTCTCAGAGAGAACTAAAGGGGATAAGTTTTTTTGCCATTTTCACCATCATTGAATGCACAATTACAGACTACTACATTATCATTTTTATCATTTTCTGGTTCATAAACACTTAAAATTGTACAACAAATTTATTTCTCTCTGACACACCCTTTATGTGCAACAGACTTCACTTGTTAGAATATAGTTCTATGTGAGTGATTTCTCTCCCTCTCCCTCTCTCTCTCTCTCTCTCTCTCTCGTCTCTCTCTCTCTCTCTCTCTCTATCTCTCTAAGCCACACAAAAGCACCCTATAAAGTCCAGCACAGATATTCCTGCCATGCGATGTGCGACAAAACTAAAGAAGCAGTGTTGCTAATGGAGCAGATAGAAAAATCGCTGCAGTGCGCCGATGCACAGCTGTTACGTACAACAAGATAATTAGAGAATTCAGGTCTATCTAACATTGAGTTTTAAACGTCATGCTATATAACAGGACTAGGATTAATATGTACTAACAAGTGGCTTTGTATGTAGCTACATACATATGGACTAAAAATTTGCAAAATATGAACTAACACATAAGTAAAATTACCAAAAATGCTGCAAAGAAGACATCTTCATACGATTCCTTATTTGAGTGATTTCAAACAAAATAAAAAAATATATATATTATTTTTCATTGCATTAATGCACTGGTGGCGTTCACTCCCAAAACCCGTATACACTGGTATGGAACTGCAACGGCAGATAATAACATGCCAACATGTTAAACCGCTACAATTGCACCACAACACTCGTCCTCAAACAGTATTATTATTTCCTCTCTGAGATCGGCGACAGTCGGTTGCCTTTGTTGTACATTTACAAACGATGCCGGTTTCCACAACAATAACAAGTACATATACTGCCACTAGACGATAAGCTTCATGGCTTTTTCTTTTGCTATGAACCAGGGCCGGTGCTAGTCATTTTGCCTCCCTGGGCGATGGTGGCTGATGCTGCTCCATTTCGACCCCCCCCCCACCCCTCCCGGTCATTGAGCAGCAAATTGAAAATTGAAAATCAATATATTCCTAACTAAAACATCAAAATATAAAATAAATAATGAGACTTCTTATGCTATTTCAATACTATTAAGTGCAAAAGAATATCTCGCTGGACCACAGTTCTCAATAGGCTTATTTTTTCTTCTCTTCAAATTCTGACATCTCAAGACATTGTCTTTCGTTCATGATAGCCCTGATTGTTCATTCAGGAACTCCAGTCGCAGCCGCTGCTCTCTTGCCAAAATTCTTTATTGGGATGCTAACACCTTGACTGGCTTCCTCCTTCATGAACTCGTATACATTGCTTAGAATTTCCTGAGCTTGGCTATGCAAGGTTTTTGATTTCAACTTTGACAGAACTGGAGGCATTATGGAATTTAACGTTCATTAACAAACACACACTTTCTCATACACACACGCAATACATGAACACAACGTCAAACCGGTCAAATACTTAGTATAAAATAAAAATATGGTGCTTCCAATCCAACAAAACTCACCACCAATTTACCTGCATTTCCCCTTCCGTGACAGAAATAGTGCTTCATTATTACAGTTGGCAACACTAGTTACTAGCTAGCCAATGAACATGCACTGCATAAAAGAAGCAACCACTACGCCATGCTATATTGCCACATTACCGTCCCTGCCGAATGGTGTGAACCGCGAGCTGGAGCGCTATTCAATTGTTTTCAATGATGTTTGCGTGAGTGTGTCCAGGAATGGAATGACAATATGGCAACAATAGCAAAGGTTGTAGAGCAGGGTAGAACATGTGATGCTAAGAGAGAGGGAGACGAAACAAAAATTCGTATCTACGCAACGGCAAAAATATGTGTGCTGTACTCTACCAGCCTATACAGTGGAACTGTAACTTTGTAAGTGGAAAATGTTTTGAAGCTCGTACATAATCATTCGACACCACTGAATTTAAACATCAAGCCAGTTGGAAGGTGGTACTTCTTGTTAGAAATATTTTTCGTTTTCACCATAAGTTCTGAAGTAACATTAGCAAACAAATATCATCACTAAAATACAGAAGAATCTATATTGAATTCATTCACTTGATCAGTTCCAAAACAAAAAATAATTATGAAATTATATACATAGTAATGAGCCTCATAAGTAGTGTTGTGTTTATTGCTATCGCCTTGTATACAATAGGTTCTCTGGTGGGAGTGTAAAATCTCACTTTAATCTGTAGGTCTATTCACAGCAGCTTTTCTGATTGTAAAGTGGTCTTGAACTCTCTTTTTTGTCAGGATACAAACTTAGATCAGAAATTTCTTGTCAACTATTAAAAAAATTATGTCCCATATTTTTGAAAAATGTATTGTACCAAGCTTATTTTGAAGTTAAATGACTAGTAAAAAGGAAATGTTGTTCGACCCCTGTAAATTGTTGAGATCCCCTTCCCCCTGCATTTATTTAGTGGACATAAAGACACACAAAACAGAGAAAATTGACATACGTGAAAATTGAGAAAATGTAAATAATGGAGGACTACCGCATAGGGGTTTCCTTAAATAATAAAAAATAAAAAATAGGCTGTTTGACTACCATGCAATAGACCCAGGTTCGATCCTCAGTGAGGGAGAACTGGGATTTTTTCCACCCAGTACCTGGAGGATAATCTTGGGTAATGGTACCCAGGGCTGTGGTGCTGATCACTTCACCCCCACCTTCGGCAGTGATCATGAAAGTGATCATCCACCCCTAATACGCCTTCATGGTGTGGCGCAAAGCACAGGAGAGCACTTTATTTTGTAAGAAATACAAATATATTCGAAGACTTATATTATGTACCAGTAGCATAAGTAAAATACATGTTAGTCTTCACCAAATATTTAATTACAATTAGTGATCTATTTGTGTAATTTGGCAGTAAGAAAATTTTCAGCAGAAAGTAACTGTAAAAGTAACTTACAGTTAGTTCTGAAGTACAGGTAACTGTAATTGAGTTACTTTTTAAAATGAATAACTGTAACTGTAACTGTTACTTTTTTTAAAGCAGGTAACTGTAACTGTAACTAGTTACCTTTTTAAAATTAACTTTCCGAACACTGATTATGTTACAAAATCACTGTAACTACTAATAACAAAGTATGAGAACATTAACATTTAATTATATGCAGAAGAAAAAATCTTCGAATTTTACAGTTAACATGTGAATATACACAAAAGCCAAATAACAAATGATTGAAAATGACTTTCAATTATAGAACTGTTACAGGAATCCCGAATTGAAGAATTTCTGATAGGCTTAGTGAAGAATATATTCTTGTAACTCATATTTGATGCATGTACAATGATTAGGAATTACTTCTTTGTACATTTTCTATGTTAGCTTTCTCGTTGGCAGAAATTTCCATTTTTTTTATGTCTAGCAGTTTTACTCTTTACAAACATCTCTTTATGCCCAGTGGCCAAATTGGAAATAAATTACTGCCAGTATGCTTGTATGCACAGACCTGTCATTTGATACAATCCTTTTCTTTTTTGATTTCTTAAATAATACATTGATTCTTATTATATCTTTTCTCACCACATACTGGGCTCCTATTTTATTTGTGCCACTCCTGAATTGTAATAACGAATAACAAATGAGACATTTAACCACTCACTACTGAAGAAGTTCCTAAGACAAGCTGCATTATATGACTGACAGACATGTCATGTTTTAGTAAATAGGTAGGCCTAAAAAATAAACAAAGAACCAAGGTGGGTAGGGCGTCTGACTGCCATGCAGGAGACCAGAGTTCGATTGCTGATCACAGCACCTGCAAAATGGCTTAGATCAAGATTTAATTACAGACACTATTGTTGTGTTTCTCATAATCTATGATTGACAAGGAGAGCTCGGCTGTGGACAGAAGGGTGTGCTCTACAGTACAACTCAAACATGCAAGAAAAAGAGAGAGAGAGAGAGATAAATGAGCAAGAACATTGTTGGCCATTGCATAGCTACTTGTGTGATCAGCTCCACTGATAACTGCCAATTTTAAGAATTTACTGCGAGTATGCTTCTCAGCATCTTAATTTACTACCTATATGCCATACTGGCTCATACCAGTCCAATTTGATCACTGCTTATGCCATACCACAGTGTGGCAGTTTACTGTGTTCACTAACTCAGGAAAATCTATTAGAAGATGAATCAGACCAACTAAAAGAATTCAATGTATGTACAATCATTATCCATGCATGTAGGAGTATGCCACTGCTACACTTATTGACTGCTGCACCATGCTAGATAGTGCAGTGATATGCATTCTTTATACAATAAAGGTGGTAGGCACATGTAATGTTTTTAATCCTGTGTCTTTTATCCTCCTAACAACATTTTATTCCACGATTATCCTTTTAATGTCAATTCTTTGGACACCCATGAGGAAGGATCTGCCAAGGGATCCAAAACGTGAGCTTTCGGTAAGAACCAGTTAAACCACATGTAAGTAATAACTTGTGTTTTATTTAATAAATTGGTTCTTACATTTAGGTGGTCCAAGGAATGCTTGAGTTTGTATGTGAGAGCTGTCAAATTACAAATTACACAACATTTACATAAAATAATTTCTCCAATCTTTTTTATGTCGTCAAGCTGAAGAAGATACAAATAATATTTTCTCTGAGTGTTCTGATCTTTGTTTAGAAATAGAATACAGAACAACTTTAAGAATTTATTTTGACTAAACTATATGGAATACAACAATGATAATTGTTATGCATCAGTTAGTAAGTTAAGAGGTCCTGGGTTTGATACCCGGTGGAGGCACAAGGTGTTCGGATCCCACTTTAAACTGTATGTTCAGTCCCGATTGTGCATAAAGTGGACTTTAAAAAAACAAATGAAATAAAATCAGTCAGTAAGTTTTCTATGAATGTCTGCAAATGGCTACAAATGTTTAATGTAGCTTCCACCAGTTATGCGGCACATATTCCATCATAATTCTAGTTCTTGCCACACTTTTCCCAAAAACTCCTCGTCCACCAAAGTGTTTCTTGTTCTCTCCTTTAGCTGTTGCACATTCTGTGCTATAGAGGGTACATAGACTTTGTCTTTCACAAAGCCCCAAATGCAGAAGTCTAGGAGTGTAAGGTCTGGGGATTTTAAGGAACAGCCTGCTTTCTCTGCACCTGTGAAAGTTGGCCATTTTTTTTTAACATTACACCAGTGCCAAAATGACCATGTTTACAATGGTCTTTTGCATGAAAACAAAACTTGAAGATTTTCTCATTGTTACACAAAAAACCTCATTGTTGTGTTTCAGATTTTTTAAATATAATGAACCTGATAAAATGTTTACGATAATAGAATAGAATTAAAATATGTTAAAATGTCACTTACAGTTTTCATGAAGTGCAGATGATGAACTTTTTATGCCTCACATGTAAAACAGAAACTACTGAATATCATAGAAAGCCACTAAAAATGCAGAAAAGTAAATATGATGAAGGTTCTATACTCATCTTTATTGGAAAACTAAACAGCGAAAATTGGGAAGATATTTATAATCTACCTTCCACAAACGAAAAATTTAATCTGTTTCTGAACAAAATTATCTTTTTACACAATGAATGTTTTCCACCCAAACAAGTTATCATATCCACTGAGTGTAAACCATGGGTCACAAACATAATGAGAATCTCAAGTAGAAAACTAAAAATGCTCCATTCTGAAAGTAAGGTTAACCCCAATCCATCCTATCTGAAATATTACAAGAGGTATAAGCAAATATATAAAAATCTACTGCACCAAGCAAAAATTAATCATAATGACCATGAAATCAATCATTCAAACAATAAATGTAAAACAATGTGGGAAATTATAAGAAATGCATTAACAAAACACCAATTTTTACGTAACAATATGGTGATATGCATTAATGGAAAAGAAGTCCAACATCCCCCTAATGTTGCGAATGCTTTCAATGAGTATTTTGTAAATGGAGTTCCAAATAGAAGGAATGGGTTTATGGCTGCTCCAGAAGAATGTTCTACACACATAACAGTAAATGACAAATCCTTGTTCATTTCCCCCATTACGGCACAGGAATGAAAGATAATCTTCAGGCATATAAAAAACAAACGATCTTCCAGCATTGAGGAAATACCAAACTTCCTAATAAAGAAATGTTATACTTCTCTGTGTCAACCATTACTACATATAATAAACAATTCCATTGAACAGGGTATTTTCCCAGACAGGCTAAAAATAGCTGTTGTTAAACCTTTACTGAAGAAAAATGACCCAAAAGATTTATCAAATTACAGGCCCATTTTGCAACTCTCAGTCTTCTCAAAAATTATTGAACATGCAATAATGATGAGAGTAGAAAATTTCTGTAGTAAACACTCAATCTTAAGCTTGTCGCAGCATGGTTTTAGGTCCGAACGAAGCACGAAAACTGCATTAGCAGACTTAGTAGAATGTGTCACATAATCGCTGAATAAATGTAATCACACGGTAGGAGTTTTTGTAACCTATCAAAAGCTTTCGATTGTGTAAATCATGAGATACTGCTCTGGAAACTTCAAAAACTTGGTATCCGTGGACTACCACAAAAGTGGTTTCAATCTTACCTTACAAATAGAAAGCAAATTGTAGAAATCGCTCACACTACAGCAAAAGGATATGTAACACATCAACACTCCACCATGAAAAGTGTAACATGTGGGGTGCCTCAGGGAAGAATACTTCACCCTCTTTTGTTTCTTATGAACATAAATGATTTACCAAATGTTATACCTGAAGCAAATGCAATATTATACGCTGATGATACAAATATTATAGTAACAGACACTTCCAAAGATGCTCTACAATCTAAGGCTAATAACGTATTAAACAAATTAGATGACTGGCTTTTAAATAATAATCTACTCCTCAACAGCAAAGAAACAAATTACAGTACTTTTTCTACAATCCAAACCAGAAACCAAATAAGCCTCAATCTAATATCTAGGAATACATAACCAGAGCCTAAAAAGTATTCGAAATTTCTGGGTATCCTTCTGGATGAACACCTTAGCTATACAGAACACATAAACACGCTACAATGAAAAGTAAGTAGTGTGTGCTTTGCCCTTCTAGGAATGGAAGACATCTCAAGCACCCAAACTGTAAAGTGCCTTTATATGGCACTTTGATGCTTTACTAAGATATGGGATTATGGTTTGGGGGTAACAAGGGCCACTCCAAAGTCCTTTTTATGCTTCAAAAGAGAGCTATAAGAATCATATGATATGATATGATATGATATGATATGATTTATTTCCATCCACTTGAGCATATAAGTACAAATAACACTATGATATGGAATAGGTCAATTACATGTATAATTTTCAGTACAAAGAATTAACACATACTTTTGCATATTAAAAAGTATAAAAGAGTATAGAATAACATAAAAAATAGAAGAAAAAACAAAATTTATGGCTATTAGTGAACATAAAAATAAAATAACATTAAAATAGAAGAAAAATCAAAGGTTATGTTTATTAATGAAAAATATGATCTAAGTACTCCTCTGTGCTATAAAACAGATATTTCATCAGCAAGCTTTTTACTGTTATTTAAAATTTGATTGGAATATGATTCTTGAATTCCTCTGGGAGCTTGTTGTAGAGTTTTACACCTTGAAATCCTAGACCACTATGTGTTTTGGATGTGCTTACAGTAGAAAGGTGGTGGAGGGGATTATGCATACGAGTGCTGTACTTGTGTATGTCCAGATTTTTTTAGAATATTTTAGAATTTGTATGAATAAAGTACAACGTTTCGAATATGTACAAACATGGAAGAGGTAACATTTGAAATTCATTGAAAATTTGTTTTGTTGGGTTTGAGAGGGATACATTCTTCCTAATTTTTAACATGCGTTTTTACCAAATAAAAATTTTCTGTATTTTGGGTGAACTGCCCCAGAAAGAGATACCATATGTAAGTACAGGTTGAATCTGTCCAAAATATACTGTCCTTAAATCATTCAAAGTTAAAACATTTCTCAAAATTCTCATCATGTAGCAGAGCCTGCTTAACTTTTGAGTTAAATTAGTAATTTGCATGTCCCAAGACAGGTTTGTGTCTATCCATACTCCTAAGAATTTTATTGCATTGCATTCTTTGATGACTTCATTGTTAATACTCCATCTGTCCCATAATTATTGTCCGGTACACCTTTGTTTGTTGTCCCATAATCATTGGTAATCGGCTGGTGGGTATTTGTTGCTCGTTGCGATAAGGTCATGTTTTTCCTCTTCACAATCTTGAAGACTGATCTACTGTGCTCCTCCTCATGTGTGTGCTTTCCATCTGCCTCTTCGTCTGTATTTCCTGTACTACCATTTTGGCATACCGGACTATAATTATGGGACTGAGGGAGTAATTACAATTAAGTTTTTTATTTGTTTTACTGGATTAAAATTTATTAGAACTGTTTTTTTAACATTCAGGGAAAGATTGTTGTTGTTTAGCCACGTGTTTAGTTGTGTTGTTGTTGAAATGGAATTCTTTTGAAGTTTCTCATATTCTAGGCTTTTTACTATGATATTTGTATCATCCGCAAAAAGTATTGTTTGAGACTCTGATAAGGTTTCTGGAAGATCATTTATGTAGAGTAAAAATAAAACTGGTCCTAGAATTGAGCCTTGCGGTACACCTGTATTGAGGAACAGTTGGTCTGATTTGATTTCGTTAATGTCTACACACTGACATCAGTCTTTTTAATAAGACATGAACCATTTTTTTGCTAAACCTCTGATTCCATAATGATCCATTTTATCTAGTAAAATGTCATGCTGAACCAAATCAAATGCTTTGGTAAAATCTAAAAATAATCCATACACATGCATTTTTTTGTCTCTCGATTTTGGTATGTTATTTGTAAATTCAAAAATAGCTTCTGATATTGATTTACTTTTTTGGTATCCAAATTGATGTTTGGATAAAATGCCGTATTTTTCTAAGAGAGTTACTAATCTATTTAGAATAATTTTCTCTATTACTTTAGAGAAGACCGACAAAAGAGAAATTGACCTATAGTTTGAGCATTCTTCCTTGCTGTCTTTCTTGAATAATGGTCTAACTTTTGCTGTTTTGTACTCACTATGAAAAATACCTGTGTATTGCAAATACTTACTAGGGGTTGTAAAATACTATTCGTACATTTTTTGAGTAGAGAACTTGAAAATTCATCTGACCCTGATGAATACTTATTTTTTAAATTTATAATTACCTTCTCGACTTCTCCCTCAGTTACTGGTGTGAGAAACATAGTGTTTGCGTTTCGGGGACTGTTGAAATATGTTCTTCATCTAGGTGTAGAGATTACTGCATTTTTATATACAGTATTGGGAGTAAAGAAAACTTATTCTTGTAGAACTCTTTTCTGTAAATTTAATGTGTTAACTCTCCCCTGCACATACATTTATGAATGCTTAATTCATGTTAAGCAAAATATTTCCAACTTTGCCACAAATGAGGAAATACATGGCCTAAAGACAAGAAATGAAGACAAACTTCACATAAAACACTGCTGCATTAACTTATGTAAGAAAGGTCCCTTAAACTCTTCCATAGATCTCTACAATAAACTACCGCAAGATATGAGGAAAGAACCAAAATTGTTGATATTCAAGCACAAGATAAAATCGATGCTTCTGAACCATGTTTTCTATTCTATAGCTGAATACATGGAAGCTACTTTTACATAAGATAAAATGTATATAATGTAGTATAATCACATATTCTTCTTGTAAATTTAAATGTCAAATGAAGGTGGAAAATTAGAATCACCTAGAAGTAGGCTGTAGTGTTCTATATATTCTCCTTATTTTTTTTTGTGATTTTGATATAATTCCAGAGTAAGACCCAATTTTTTTCACTTTTTGGCTATGCATTTTGTATTTGTATGTGTAAAATCTATTAATGTAGTATTGTATTGTAATGTAAGTATTAACATATGGCCGTGGTGGCTCAGTCGGTAACGCGTCTGACTACCATGCTAAAGGTCCCGGGTTCAATCCCCGGCCGGTTCAAATCCGGGAACTTGTCTAACGATGGAAGTGGCCCCGGTGCCCGCCCAGCGTCGAATAACATGGGTACCTGGGGGAAACCTTGGGGGGTAAACGCGGTCAGGGGTGTGATGCTGATCACATCACCCCATTCACGACCGGATCAAGAAAGTGTGGGGCGTTACCCCCACACCCCCTATATGCCTTCATGGCGTGGTGCTATGCACAGGGGAACACTTTACTTCATTTTACGTTGTTTTAATTGTATGCAATGAAAATTCTTTGAATGGGAATCTTTATATATCTAGATGTTTTTGTTCAAACATGTTATTTGAAATGCTATTGAGCATTTTACTTATTAACTGTTATATTATTCCATATTATCAGCAATGAGGGAAAATATCTGCTGCTGAAATCACAAGAACTAATAAATAAGTAAACTGTTTTTCAATTAAAGGACTGGTGCAAATCAAATAAATTTAGTCTGTGTTTTACTTAACCCTGGTTGTATTTACGATATTTAGAGTACTTAGCATAATGATTGTATTTTCATAATCTGCACATAAAATGTATATATTAACATTGGTATCTCTAAATATCCTCTCACAAAAAATCTATTTTTGATTTACTCCATTAACATTTTATAAAACCATGCAATTTTTTTATTTTATTTTTTAATTTTGATTTGCTATATTTTACTTCACTTGTTGTGCGACTTTTGGCGAATTTTCAAAGATGGAGATGAGTGATGATATGATGAAATTGATGAATGGACACTCACAGATATCCATTCCCAGGCCAGGATTTGAACCCGGGACCCCTGGCATTGTAGCATGATGTGCTAATCACTCCGCCACTCCACCAAGTAATTTTGTTCATGAATAATGATCAGAGGTTGAAGACGAGAATACATGAAAAAGTAGGATCAAATATAGCAGTACCGATGGCTAGAAACTGTATAGTATAGGCGATGTGACCCACTACAAAACAAGGACAACACGTCATTATTACAAATATTAAATTTACAGATTGCAAAGTTATTATTTTTTATTTATTTGTAATGCATCTGGATAGAGAAAAAAATGTTTCATGAGATCTTAACCCTGTGTTCCCATATTACATTGTAACTAAAGCTACGTAAATCTTACATACATTATCAAATTGATTTTCAACAGAACCTCTACATCATGAAAACAAAATTACGATTCTTTTCTAACGTTATTTTCCTTATATTGGAATTTTATTCTTTATTTTAAAATGTATAAACATGGTTTTATTAAAAATGGAATATTTTAAAAGAATGTCTTGACTGACAAGCCTGTACATACATTAAGAATGAATGCGAAAAGTTCAAACAATGAAAAATAAACAATAATAATATTTACTGTAAATAACGAACAAATGTAATTTTAATGTCTTACAAGAAATAGTGCATGCTACTAAACTTTGCTTTTCAAAATCTATCAAAATCGAATTTATGAAGGTCAAAATTATGTGACAGATTTTTCTCGTTTTACTAGAGCTAAGTAGAATTGACATACAGTGCACAACATAACAAACAGAATCAAGACGTTCAGCACTTGCAACCCCCTTACCACAGTGCTGCCTTACATCTGACAGACTACTCAAAGCACTGCTAGGTGGGGGGATGAGTAGGTGAGAGGTGGGAGGTAGGGAAGGGAAATAAGGGCACTCCATACGTAAAATTTACTTACACTAGTGTTCTAGGGTTTAAAATTGATACTAATATCAAACATTTCCTCTGTTGCTTAGTTTAGAAATGGTTGCACTTTTGATTTCCTTCCTTCATGAAAAGAGTATTGCCTGAAAATCTCACAAGGTATTCTCACAATAAGAAAGTAAAATAACTCCATCAAGCTAATTAGGCTGAATCCAAGAAATAAACTCAGTAATCCACCACAGTTTGCTGAAATGAAGAACAATGACTCATGAAATGTGTCTACCTTTTGCATCATTTTATTTACTTGTAGAAAAACCTTTAATTTGTTCTTGCACATATTAGAGGGATCAAAATACTAGATTGCATTTCAAATTCCATTACAATGAAATTAAGATAAATACAGTATTTTCATTGAACTATGATTTAACTTCTTATTTAACATAAGATATGTTTAATAAAATTGAAATTTATTAAGAAGTATGAATTTATGATAATTGAAGCGTATTCAACTATGTTGATATTAAAAAAAATGTAAGCCTGCTATATTATGTAATAATCAAGAGAAATTAAAATTTTCAACAATGAAGGCAGTTAAAAATTTTACAGACATTGAAATAATGATGTGTTTTGTTTGGAGAGTGTATGTAAATCCCTTTCTTGTCATCTACAAACACTCATGGGACAATATGAAGAATACATCACTGATGATACATTTTTTCTACATGTAGTAAGAATACAAAATAGTATATTCTTTATCTTTTCCAGCTAGTGTATTCTTTATCTTGTCCCTGTATCTGTATATTACAATATATATTTTGTAAGTACTTTGCTATATTGAAATGAAAGGATCTATAAAGATACAAAATTTACTAAAAATTCTATAAATGAAGTTTACCTAGGAAATCTGTCTGTCCATATAGCTCTGTTCTCTTGCTGGAAATAAACTGTTCTTCCTTGAAGAATATATTCACAACACCAAATGATCTCCTATAAATAAATTGTAGGTATTAGTTCACTACAAACTTTTTTCTCTATGTAGTGTGTCTACTATACCATGTAGTAAAGGTAAAAGGTAAAGTTCTCCATACATATAGCCAGTAGCGTAACTAACATGCTGTGCGCCTCCCTGCAACTTACAGTTGTGCGACACCAGGGATTTTTTTAAAACTTTCTTTTCTAAAATATTAATTCACTTCTGCATTTCTATTAGGTATTTACAAATATGAAAATACATACATGTAATTTGCTAAAGGTCCCGGGTTCGAGCCCCGGCTGGTTCAAATCCGGGAACTTTTCTAATGTTGGAAGCAGCCTCAGCACCCAACCAACGTCGAATGACATGGGTACCTGGGGGAAACACTGATGGGTAAATGCGGTCAGGGGTGTGATGCTGATCACATCACCCCCACTCACGACCAAATCAAGAAAGTGTGGGGTGTTACCCCAAACCCCCTACACACCTTCATGATGTGGTGCTAAGCACAGGTGAGCACTTTACCTTTTTTATACATGTAATTTTAATCTATTTAAAAATTTATGAAAGGATTTAAGAGATAAACGTTAAAAAATTGTGTTACAATTACAAATGAAAATGCACTGTTACTACAAAAATAACAATATTGTTAAATGCCCATTACCAGTCCTCTGGGTTTTTTGATGGAAGCAAATTCTTGTGCTAGTTTTGTCAAGTCCAGTTTTCGAGCACAATTACTTTCAATGCTTTGCAGAGTTCATCTTATGACTTCAGTTGATTCTACATTCCGAAATAAAACAATTTCTGTAGCTATAGTGCAAGATCTTGTTCATATTTCTTCCAGAAATTTGTAGCAACAACAACTACAAAAGAAACCTAACAACAGCACAATTTCACCAAACCTTGCTATAACGGGGCGGTAAGTAGGGGAGGGGAGGGGTGAAAACGTTTTCAGCACATTTCCTTGCCTGTCACCTACCCTTCGGCAACATAATCTATGACTTGAACCATTCAGCTAATGAAGGTTTTTTTCTAATCTGGAGATTCACTTCCTACTTTTCTAGTGATTAACATTTTCTGTTTGCAGTTTTTGTGGCATAAAAATATAATGTGTTCAGTTGAAAATATATTTTAAAGCCTAAATGAAAACTTTTGTGAACTATCGATCTTTCTTAATTTATCATTCTTACTGCACCCCAGAAGCTAGTGCAACCCCCCCCCCCCCGTGCCACAGGGGTTTGCGGTGGTGTTATAGCACCATACCATGAAGGCACATTTAACGGATGCGAAATATCCTCAATTTTGGCCATTTTGGAGGTGATGTGATCAGCAGCATGCTCCGACTACCTTTACCCACCCCCCTTCCATGGTGCCCATGAGCCCCAGAGTTGCTTTATGTGGGAACAATGCTGCAAAAATTTCGACCTCAGATTGGCCACCCTGGGAATCAAACCTAGGTCTCCTGCATAGTAGTCAGATGCTGTACTCACTAGACCACTGTGGCTTTACTACACCATGTAGTATTGTAAGTAAATATGTCAACTGATGCATATAAAATATAAATGTGAGAACCCAATGTCAATTTAACTTTCAGACGTACAGTCAACTCTGGATGTAGTGTACATTCAGCTAATAGTGGACCTATTCACTATTTCAAACCAAGATACATTACAAATTTTGTTTACAGTCAATCTTCATGGTAAATGAAATATCCATGAAAAATTACTATTGTTATCAATGTATGTGTGTATGAGATACTTGATATGCCTAAATCTTGTCCATGATTTTTTCAGTATGCAAAATATGTGTGAAAAATAACTAGATAATGCCCAAACAATGTCTAGTGAAAGTCCAGATAATGTTCTGTTCACATTAACATAGCACTGATGTCCAAAACATATCCAACATTGATCCACAGAATATGCATGAGACATTCTGAATATCCTATGGATGTCTCTGGATAGACATATGGATATCCATGGAATATCTACTGAATATTCTTGTCTTCTATTTGATACCCAGAACTGTGCTACGAATGTTCAAGAAACATTAATTAGACATCTCTTGGACATTTATGACTTGTGCGGATACTTTATCTGCCAAGAGGAAGGAAATGGTAAAGGATGATGATGTTGACATTATCATCCATGTCCATCTTGCTATTAGCATTTAAAGTTAAATGTTTAATAGGCCTGAGCAGATACCAACACAAATGTATTGGCATCAGAAAGTATTGATTATAATTTAATTATTGATATGGTTTCATACTTTTCCAGTATCTGGGTGTTTTGCGGAGTGTGCAAAAATGTCATGTGGTACTTTTGTGGAAGCTAAATATTACATAAATTATGCAAAATGTCAAGTTTAATTATTTTTTTCAACAACATTGTGGGTTTGATTGATTGATTGATTTAGTTTATTTTACTTCGAGTTTTGTGCCTCTTGGGTAATTTGTGAAGATGGGGATGAGTGATGAAATGATGAAATTGATGAATGGGCATTCACAAACAACTAATCCTGAGCAAGATTCGAACCTGGGACCCTTGGCGTTGGAGCACGATGTGATAACCACTTGGCCACAGGGTCCGGCAACAACATTGTGGGAAGTTATCACCTGTAACTTGTCCTACTATAACTGTAATAACTTTTGAATTTACAACCCACGTATATAAAAGTTTCTGTAATGAAATCTTTGTCACGTACTAATTTATTGTGTTGGAATTATATGAAAGTAGAGTTCAAAGTCCTCAACTGTAGCACAGATTTACATTAATGCACACAAACATGACTATGATGTAAACATGATGAACAAATGGAATACATTACAACTGGATAATATGTGTTCCAAGCACCTGATATAGACTGTTCATAGACTATTCCTTGATGCAGTAACCTTGAAGCTATCACATTTTTGTCACTAGTGGAAGCACCAGTCACACACACACACATTATATCTACACAGTGCTTTTACTCAAAGCATGACAATACATTTTCCCAACATGCTGTTGAACACAGATCAAACTTGTCTTATTGTGAGCTGCTACTAACCTGCCAATTTCTTGCATTTATTTACAAGAACATTTTGTACCCTTTCTACATTTCTTGTTAGATATCTGCTGTATACCTTCTTACAAGGAAAAAACAAATGTAATCACACAACTGACATAGTGGATACTTATTTCTCTTCATTAAATTCTTTGCTTCAATTTATTTATTCAACATATTTAAAATGGAGATCCAATCCACTGGTGCAACAATATGCCAAGTAACTGCACTGAAAATAATTGGCCAAACGTAAGAACATACAATGGTAATTTTCAGTGTCGTTCTAACATTGGCCCAATGTGTGGTTTTCATGTTGGGCCAACATATGGTTTTTATGTTCGGCCAACATAGTGAAAACTAAAGTATAGATAGGTTTGTGTTCTGACATATATAATTTATTGTGAGGCCAAATATAAACTCAAGTACAAATTTTATTTGTGTAAAATAAAAAAAATACACTGCACTTAATTTCTCATTCATATGGTATCATTGTTTTCAAGGTACCTTCGTATGGTAGTTTACTTGGTTGTTTTCCACCTTTAATAGAATTAAGTCTGCACATAACATTGTTTATTTTAGATATATGGATCTTGAACCATCTTCAGAAAATGTTCTTTCACTGCTACAGCTAAATAAACAATATGCAATTCCGAGCAATATCTTTGTTAAAAAATGGCAATGTTAAAGATGATTTATACTTACTCTTTGTAACGAGGTTTGTCAGGAAAGTTCCCTCCAAATCCCATCCAATTATAAGTAGATAGTGACATCTCAAAGTCATAGTTGATCTCAGTACATGCTGGTAAGCAATCACAATTGGAAGCATTCACTGTTTTTTTCTTGTCTCTCATTTTGCTGTGAAGATTGTCAACAAACGTGGCTTCTCGAAAATCATCTAGAAAAAGGAGCATTTTTAGAATTGTTATGCTTCTTCAATAATAATTCTTAATTGTAAGTATTGTTTGTTGATTTACACTTTAAACTCATAGAAATGAAAGTAAGTTTGAAGATGAACTGGGTAAGAAATTTCTTGCTTGATCTTTATGACGTACAGTTTAATATTGATATTTAAATACACCCAGGCAAGATACTTTCTCAACATTAACTTTACTACCAATTTATGTGAAAGGCTGTCAAAATCTGTATTTTTCTTCATTTGATGTTTTTTCCTGCTTTGAGCCAATACATTTCTTTCTGTCTATTTTGGTTATGTTACAGCACTTTTATACCTTTTCAGTTAATCACAATGAGAATGAATAATAATAAAAAAAGTTGTGCTCTTACATCAGAAACTTCTCTGGGAGATGATTGTAATGCAAAAAGGAATACAAGAGTACATATTGGTTAGATGAATGATGAACAGATGGAAATGATTGAGCCAAGACAACTACAAAATCTCAGCTAGCCTTAAAACTTGATACTTCTGGTAGACATGTGACAAAAAATTTAAAAAAATTCAAAATACAAAAAATACAACAGTGAATCAGAAAGTCAGGTGCTTCAAAAATTCTCATTCACTTGTGTCCAAGGACAGTGATTGAAAGAGGCACCAGATGTTCTCCAACTCCACATATTCTCAGAGATATCACAGAATGAAGCAGTGAAGAGGAATATGTCACATACAGTCACATATGTCACATATCTATTACAGTGAGAAGCTAGATATTTTTAGCATGAGCTTCCACTGATTTACAACATACCTGTGAAAATCTCTTCAACACAACATTAACTCTGTTTTTAGGGATCTTCCTTGCTATGAGTATCTTGTGACTAACAAACTTTCATATTATTTGAAATCATATTCTTAATATATTGCTGTACTGGTGAAAATACTATACTTCATTCATACATTGCTTACAGCTGTATTTTCTGACTTATTGTTAGGTAAGATCTATATGCGTGACTATAGATTTGGGGCACATCGATATAAATATACTGAAAACCTAATTCATTGCAATAAGGGATCGCCGGTCCCTGTGGCGGAATGGTTAGCACATTGCACTATGATGCCAGGGGTCCAGGGTTTGAATCCTGACCTGGTTCAATTCAATTCAATTCAATTCAATTCAATGTTTAGATGTTTATGAGTGTCCATTCATTAATTTCAACATGTCATCACTCATCCGCATCTTAATAAAATAACCAAACGTTGCACAAAAAATTAAGCAAAATAAATCAAATCAAGCAACAAGGGACCATATGTAAAAATAAATACAACAGCATGGCTATTTTAAACACCAGAATGGTGGGAGGAGTCAAAATGACCTCTACTTTCACTGTTTCTTTAATAACTATTTCGTTTTTTAATTTTTTTTTTGAACTTTCGTGACTTTTCATAATTTATTGTCCTTTTTAAGATGGTATATTGAAATCTACAAAATACAAATTCTTTCTGTAAAGTTTCATTTATACATCTTGCAATATCAGTGTCAGGTTGCAGTTCCTGTATCATCCTGTCTTGACCAGGTTCCCACTTGTCACAGTTTACATGCACGTAGTCATATAGGTAGTGTTCTTGGACCAGAAATTACATCTCCAAGTAGCAGAATGTCTTGCAATCTGGAGTGTTCAGTTGTTGCCCTGTCATGGCTCCATGAGTGTCCTAATATTGGCAGACTACAATGTGATCCTCCCAGCTAGATCCGAGGGATCCGCTGACCATCGACAGATGCGGTCCTCCATTCGATAATATGCCAAATTCATAAATTAATTTGTTTAATATGGAATAAAGAAGAAATATCTCAACAGTGGAAAGAATCCATAATTGTTCCTGTGTTTAAAAAAGGTGATAAAATGAACTGCAATAATTTCCATGGAATTTCTCTACTTTCAACAACATATAAAATATTATCTAACATTCTTTTAACAATAATAACCCCATATGCTAATGAAATTGTGGATGATTATCAATCTGGATTTAAACGTAACAGATCAACTATGTATCAAATTTTTTACATCAGACAGACACTTGAAAAAAAGTGGGAATATAATAAAAATGTCCATCAGCTATTCATTGATTTCTAAAAAGCATATGAATCGGTTAAAAGAGTCAAAATATATTAGTCGAGTTTGGAATACCTAAGAAGCTTGTTAGTATGATAAAAGTAAAGTATGCACCAGTGAAACAGAAAGTAAAATTTGTGTGGGTATTAATGTGTCTGACAATTTACAATTCATGATGGGTTAAAACAAGGAGATGCATTATCTCCATTGCTCTTTTATTTTGCCTAAGAATATGCTGTTAGGAAGGTAAAATAAACTAATGAAGGACTAAAATGAAATGGTATGACTCAGTTGTTAGCATATGCAGATGATGTAGACTTATTAGGGGATGATATAAATACAATTAAGAATAATGCTAAAATATTTTTCAAAACTGCTAAAGAGATAGGTTTGGAAGTTAACAAAGAGAAAACTAAATAAATGCTTACAGGCAGAAACCAAGTGTTAGGTAATAATCAAAATCTAATTATTGATAACAACTCGTTTGAACCAGTTTCCGAATTCAAATACTTAGGAGTAATATTAACAAATGAAAATGATATTAAGGAGGAAATAAAAAGTAGGCTTAATTCAGGAAATGCATGTTACTTCTCTCTTCATAAACGTTTGTCTTCTCGTTTAATATCTAAGAAACTAAAAGTTAAAATATTCAAAACAGTAATTTTGCCTGTAGTATTATATGGATGTGAAACTTGGTCCCTTACATTGAAAGAGGAACATAAATTGAGAGTATTTGAAAATAAGATCCTTAGGAAAATCTTTGGACCTAAAAGGGTTAAGGAGACAGGTGAGTGGAGAAGGTTACATAATTTCGAACTACATAATTTGTATTCATGTCCAGATATTATTAGAATAATTAAATCATGAAGACTTAGGTGGTCAGGCCATGTGGCACGAATGGGAGGGGAAAGAGGAGTTTACAGGATTCTTGTTGGGAAACCTGATGGTAAGAGACCTGTAGGAAGGCCAAGACGAAGATTAAGGGACAAAGTTGAGATGGACCTAAAGGATATCGGTACGGATGGAAAAGAGTATATAGATCTTGCTCAGTATAGGGACAGATGGAAGGCCTGTCTTCAGTGGCGTAGCGTGATTCTATGAAAGGTGTAAGGCTTCCTTAGATAAAGCTGACCTGAATATTGGATAAATAAAACCAAAAACATTTTAACTAAATAGAATCTATTTGAATCTAAGCCATGTAAGGGCATACTCAATTTCAAACACAAAATGCACACACTCTATGTTAACAATAATAGCATATGTATTTCTTAATGAAAATTCTCATTTATACTGTAACCCGTTCCAACGATCCTTTAGTCTGAACACCTCAATCACGTCGTCGTAGGATCGGGAGTTTCTGGTCAATGTCTTTGGCAGCTCCTTTTCAATGGATATCAGTCCCAAGTCAGATTTCCTTGCCTGAGTCTGTGTGCTGCGTTGAAATATATGAATCCTCTACAGTGCAGAAAACGACTTTTCCACCGACGAGCTTGAGGCAGGAACAGTGAGGAACAATTCTGTTAGTTTGTACACTTGTCCAACAGCTTCATTCAAATGGGTAGTACGCAAGTACTCGTGAAGTTCAAACACACTCTTTACTCGATATTCGGCTTCAGAATAAATTACATGTAGCTCAACTTTCAACTGGTAGCAATTGAAAAATCTTGCATACAGCTTAGTTTAGGACACAAACTCTTCTTCTGGAAAGGTCATGTCATATTTTTATTCTTATGTGGGAAATGCGTACAATACAATTTGCAAATGCAAATGCATTCGAGAATATTACTCATTATCATGGTTACGATATTTGCGCACATTGTGAAAAGCATATCAAGCAACTTAGTGAAAGGAAAAGGTAAAAAAAATCCTGTAACCTGTAAATCATAACGCTAAGTATTACGCGCATGCTTTAACATTACGGGTAACTGGGATGCACGCGCCAAACTTTGCGAGCGCTGCCGGATCTAGGATTGCCAGACATTCCTCTTTTATCCTTAACTTCGCTGCTTCTAATGGAGGTAATATCCAACATTAAACCATCTCGTTTGTGAACTTAATAGTTAGTTTACACATTAAAAATGACACTCGTTTTGTTACACCTCCCGTCAAGCATTGTTGAAAAAACACGGGAGTCGAATTTCCTTGTTCTCTTCCGACCGTGGGAAGCATATGAGTCATACGCAGCGGCAACCATGCCAACGTAAGCTTTGCCTGCCTGGGGACAGATATTCTCGCCAGTTATCACCCACTGGTAATGCGCATTACATCTGGCTCAGAATCGGGGTGCCCTGCCATTGGTTGAGAAGATACTACGTAAGCAAACACACCCGCCATGGGCGAGTCCAAATCATTTCTTCCATTCACCTACACGTAAGTCCTCTGAAGAAGCCTTACAGAGAAACAACTCGAATCAAAACAAGTCCTCAAATATTTCGTTAAAAGTTCTACTTGCAGTCTGATATTTCTGTGTGTATTCAAGCGATAAATACGGGAATGAAATAAGTTTTCTTCAATAATTTTAACTTGTAAGGTGGACTTACAAGCCTTACGTGGGCACTACGCCACTGCCTGTCTTGCTGCAGCCATGAACCTTCCGGTTTAAGAAGTCTAGAGAGTTAGTTAGTTAGTTCAGTTGTTGATTATTGTAATTTGTAATCTAAATATATCACACATCACCTGAAACCTTTGATTGTAATACATAAAATACAGATAATGATATAAAATGAAATAATAAAGTTCCCATTTCAAAATAATTTGCAATTTTTAAATGTATTTGAGGGGTCAAAATAACCCATTTCCTCTGTTCTAGTGGTATCGGATCTTCTGCAGTTCTAGTGTTAAACTGAGGCCACTAAACATGTGCTGCAAATTATTGTAAAGTAAGTAAGAATACAGCATTATATTGAAAGAAAGGAAAAATCAGGAAATTTATTTGCATAAAATGAGTGGGAATTCTATAGTTTTGTATGAGAAGAAGTCTAGCGAGTGTGTGGATGCCATTCAGTGTACATATTTATAAGAAAATCTAAAAATCATAGATACAATTAGAAGTTTTTATTGTCTTCACATAACAATTTTGTAGAAATGATTTAGCCACATTCCTCTGTATTGAGCCTTACCTTGAGCATCTGATACACAGTTGACATCCCATGGTGAGCATAGTTGTGTAGTTTTGTTTCCTGAAAGTATGGGAAAAAAATAGTTATTTTAAACTTCTATACCAAAACTTTAATAAAAACGAAAAAGTATTGTTTGCGCATTGCACAATTTTATGAAATAACATAATGTGTGTAGACATGGGGTTTAATACAGTCTTGTCTAAGAATAGTTATTGTGACCTCTGGCCACCTTTAGAGGAAAAGATGTAACAAAGTGTAATAGGATCTGTGAGTAGCATTCCAAAGGGGGGGGGGGTAGTGGGGTCATAACCCCTCCATCAGCATGTGATTCCTAAAAAAAAACGAAGGTCAAAGGCAGGAAAAGATGGCAAAATGAGGGCTGCATAGTAAAAAAATAATAATAGGTAGCCACTCCTCTTTCAAAAATCCTGGGCACGCCACTGTACATACTGCAATCACTGACAAAGGAAGGATGCTGCTAGGGGTGTGCTACATGTGCCACTGCTCAGGTGCCTTGTTAATCCAAAATATTTATATAATATTATTGAATATTTTATTACCATTCATTTCTTGTGCAAACACAATCATATTGAAATAGAACAAGAAAAGAAAAGATTGATCGATTTGCTTTATTTTACTTCGTTTTTGTGTCACTTTTGGCTAATTTGAGAGATGGGGATGAGTGATGATATGATGAAATTGATGGATGAACACTCCCAAACAGCCTAGCCCAGTCTGGGATTCGAACCCAAGACCCCTGGTGTCGTAGCTCCACCATGGGAGCCGGCAGAAAAGAAAATAAACTTATATTAGCAATACAGTACCATTTGTAATCATACAAAGAAACCAAAATCTCAAACAGGGACCACAAAGTTGCTGTGAGAAGATGATGTGAAAATAAATTTTATGCTGAAACACAGTTGTTTGTGACCTCAACCTCAAACAGATTTCCTATCATAAATTATTGTTCGAGAGGGTACAGGCATTTGAGTCTCTTCATCTCTCTTGGATTTTACAAGAGCTAAATTGAGAAAAGATGAGAAGAAGATAGACTGCAGAAGGGAAACCTGCCTGCCCCTGAGTCAATGTATTTTCTTTTGTGTGAAACAAATCTGCAGCTGAAATGGTTATGAATTTGAATTCATCTAATTGCATAATATTAACACATTGTAAATTACCTGATACCAGAGAAATAAATCATGTAAAATGCATTTCTAACTTGTCACAGGAACGTTCCACTTGAGATAAAATCTATTTTGACAATGTATCGTTGAAAGAATGGGGGAGAATTCATTGCAGCAGGCGTCCAATTATATTTTCACTATCTATGGCTCTGTATATGAAACATCAAACCATTAAAAAGGAATATACTAGTTCTGGTTAAGACAACTGGACTATGAATGCAGTTAGATTTTTCTACCTTATCATTAAGTTGTGGGATTTTAAAATGCATTCCCTGTCCACAATATATATATATATTATATAGATTTCTGCATGGCAAACATTTAAAACATTTTACGATATAACTGTCGACCCTTTGAATGAAGGCGTCCAGGGTCTTGGGTGGAGTGGACACTCCTGTCTTGATATACATAAAACAAGGCAGCACAGTTCAATACAGAAAAAGTTAAAAGAAGAACTCTTTAACATTACTAAGGAATATTATGTTCAGTATTGCTACATTTCTCATAAGAAATGTTATAATAAGTTGTTTCTGTCAGCATAATTTTCAGTAATCTGCAATGCAATATACAGGACAAATTTTATGTGCCTTTTGAATGGAAGATTACTGCAATCATAGTATATTTCTCAAAAAGAACTTTTCGAGGCTTCCCTGATGGCACAGTGGTAGTAGTGCCTTGTATCCAAGGGGTCTGGGTTTGATACCCGGTGGAGGCTCATACTGGTTCGGATCCCATTTTAAACTGTAGGTCCAGTCCTGATTAGCCATACTGTGCATAAAGTGGACTTAAAACACCAAATCAATCAATCAATCAATAAAAAAGAACTTACTTGGCATGTACCACATGACACATTGGCATTTAATCAAGGTGTAATTTGTAAGACACTCCAGTTTACAGTTGTCTTGTGTGTAGAGTTTAAAGAATTTTAGTTGTCTCTCAGAGTTGAAATAACACAGACGGCGCTCTGGCGTGTAGCCCCTCAGATCATTGCTGGTGGTAAGTATGCGTGGCTTCACTGCCAGCACAATGCTATAATCTAAGGGAAGTCTTAAGTACCTCTGGCTCATTTGCGGGAATGTAGCTGGATTGTGAAGCAGCATCTAAAATATTCAAAACTTGTAGTTAGATCACATGATGAGAAATGCACATAAAATTACATTACAGATGGGCTGATACGAAATTTCAACCCTCTGGTGGACACATGGAGGACTTTGTTACCCCAGGGAATTTTCTTTTTAAATTTATAATCACTTTCCTTTATATAGATATTTTCTTACATTTTTTATTTGTGTCTTTGAATTTGCAAATGTTTATCTTTTATTTATTTCTTTTCACTTATGCAATGATAAGTTGTTGTTCTTACATGATATATTTGTATCTTTGAGTTTAATCACATTTGTGATATAAATTTATTTTCTCTTGTACAATAATAAGGCACCTTCATACTTTGTTTGTGTCTTAGAGTTTACAACTGTTTACAAATGTTTATTTTTAAATTTATTTTTAACAAGTTGTTGTTCATCCAATAAATGGCATGATAAAGGTAGAAATATGAATCAAACTTTATTGCTTTAAAAGTTATATTTGATTAAATTAATAGTATATACAAAAGCAAGCAGAAAATAGTAATAAAAATTGAAATTTCTCTTATACGAGAATGTGCATGAGGAAACTCACTTACCCCAAAAATGTTTGATTGATTGATTGATTTGCTTTATTTTACTTCACTTTTTGTGCCACTTTTGCCTAATTTGTGAAGATGGAGATGAGTGATGATATGATGAAATTGATCAATGGACACTCACAAACATCCATGCCAAGGCTGGGTTTCAAACCCAGGACCCCTGGCATCGTAGTATGATGTGCTAACCACTCTGCCACAGGGATCGGCTCCCCAAGAATGTAAACAAATGGAGGCATGTTTCTGCTAAGTAGATATGAGAATGGCACCACCGTCCGTTGGTAGCAGAAACTCCAATAGAGTAATAGCAGGGCGAACGGTAGGCTGGCAACAGTCATGTCTAGATACAGCAAAAAAAAAACAACATGGTTGTGGGGTAACAAAGTCCCCCAACTTGTTAACTGGTGTTGTTAACTGATATTCTGCTGATGCCATATAAAATTACAAGTATTCAATGACTATGTACCTAAATGATTGATACTCAGGTGACTGCTTTGAAAATAAAATGCATATTTAGATATTTATTGTACAAAATCAAGGGACATGAATTTTTCATTCATATTCATAAAAAAATATAATGAAATCACAGGGTTGCCACTCATTTTGCACAAACATATTCCTTGAATTTTCCAAGTATTTTTAAATACATTTACATACCATTCAGTATTTTGATTTAATTTACCTCAACTTACCTTTACAATACACAAGTACTCCAGTTGCAGGAAACAAATTTTCAAGCACTGATTTGACAGATGAGAAACAGATTATTCATTATTAGTGGTATGTTTTATTTATTTAAAGAATGCCAGGTCAAAAGGGAGATGAGGTTTATGATGCTACCAACCCTCACTTGAGATGCCAGGATCAGTATCATATTGGAATTGCAGATAGAGGCAGGCATATTGGTTCAACCCTCCATTGATTGAGTTGTATATGTGAGTTACATGCGACTAAAATTGTTTATATACCTGGAAACTGACTAGGCATGTGGTTCTAATCATCTCAGTAACTTCTTCCCTCTTTGTTTGAATACAGATGAGCGCAGTCTCCTTCTGGTGCACCTTTGTGCTAGGCTTAGTAGGCTGTTTGTATGTGTGAGATACAAAGCAACTGATTTCATCCGAGTTAATGGTAGCACAGTCTGTAGAATTTATCAATAGGGTCCGGAAAACGGCTGAATTTCTTCATTCCATGCACTGCAGTAGGAATGGTGACTGCAATGAATATGATATCACCAGTGATAAGGGTCTCTCTGCAATTGTGACAATGCAGAGGTAAGAGAAGGTAATTTGGAGATTGGACATGAATGTGGTGCAATTGTGATGAACAGCAGAGTGATGACCATAAATAAATTTGTTGTAAGATGACAATAAATAGCATATGTAGTGCTAAAACAATGTTTTTAAGGTGCTCAAGAATCATTATATGTACTACTTAAATAAAATAAAGTGAAAATTTAAAAGTAATCATAAATATGTTAGTAAAACAATGCTAGAATCTCACAGATACAGCACAACCGATTTTGTTACTTTTCCAGGTGTGACTGATGGAGGATTAAATGTAAATTGTCTGAAATGATGTTACTGTAAATGTTCTGTAACTTAGTGCAAAATTCCTCCATTTGATTACAATTTTTATCAATATGAATGAATAATTCATACATCCTGGTTTTGTAAAGTAATTTATAGCTTCTTTTACTAAGGCAGTCACCTGATTACATATTTAAGGAGATTTTTGAAACAGATTCTTTGTGCACCATTCCAATTTTTAAACATTTGATCTTAATTACAATATTTCTTCGATTCTAATCAAACTTTTTTCAGATTTTAGATGTTGAAAATTCAGGTGCACCTTGGATGCAATGGAACCTTGGATCTGGGTTCATATGTATAAATATATCACGGTATCAGTAATATTTGCCAATTTCAATAATCAAGTTTTTTCTTCAATGTTTACCAAAATACTGGTATTGATCAAAATCACCCTTACCTAAATTGTCTTATGATAGTATTGTTAACTGTAAATGATACAATGTAACAATGAGGTAACTACAACGTACGAGGCATATTTTTAAAGTAAGTACCATTTTGAAATTTCACCACTGCGGTCGGTGTCCCTTGCATGCGCACTGTGTACCTACATCTGTTGGCAAGCCACAGACGCCATTGCGGCAACAATCGATCGTGAATACATTTGCTTTTGCGTATTTAAAATGCCTCCGCCGATTGAGAATCCCGCCGACTGTGAAATACACGCTGATATACGTTTTCTTAGTGCTAAAGGCAAGAAAGCAGTTGAAATTCACCGTCAGATTTGTGAAGTGTACGGACAAAACATTATGAGTGATGGAGTGGTACGCAAATTGGTAAGAGCTTTTAAAGATGGCCGAAAGGATGTTCATGATGAGGAACGGAGTGGGCGACCTCAGTGATCACTGTCGATTTGGTGCAGAAAAAGTGAAAGAGAACAGACACTTCACGATTTCTTCATTATCAGAGGAGTTCCCTGAAGTTTCAAGAAGTGTTATCTACGAAATTGTTACCGAATGCTTAAACTATCGAAAATTGTGCTCACGATGGGTACCAAAAATGTTAACTGAGGCGCACAAAAGCAAACGTTTAGGTAGCGCCTTGAATTTTCTTGTCAACATCTCATATCATCATTTGGCTGGGAACAATTTGATCATCCTCTATACAGCCCTAATCTAGCGCCTAGTGACTACCACGTGTTTCTGCAACTGAAGAAGCATCTCGGAGTTCATTGCCACGATGACGATGATAGCCTCAAAACGGCTGTCAACTCAGGCGGCAAACTTCTATGACGACGGAATACAAAAGCTTGTTGTTCGATATGATAAGTGCCTTAATATTGGTGGCAATTATGTGGAAAAGTTGAAGTGGTCTTTCATGTAACAATAAAATTATTACAAAAAGTTTACTTGTTTTTTGTACATATTGTTGTGTAAGGTGCTGCCACCTAGGCAAACAAAGCTGCACTATGCCAGTGCCTGGGGCAGTACGTCCTCCGAGCCTCACCGATATACCTCGCTTATCTCTTGCTCCGGCTAGCACGACTAAACACTACATGGTGGCAGCGGTGGGATCCACATTCGGTCGAACGGAAGAATGGAATAGCTAACATGGGATCCAGTAATCGTGGCTCTACTAGAATTTTTTGAGAACAGGAATCAAGGTACGTGAGTCTTAAACATGCCTAACAATAGTGATTCGTCGGTAACCGGCAATGTTTTGCATTCGCTAGTGAATGTGAATCCTCCAGAACAATTTGACTTTGTTCGACCAGAACTGTGGCCATTATGGAGAAAAAGGTTCGAACGTTATCTAAGTGTTTCGGGCTTGGTTAACAAAACTGAGGACGAAAAAATCAACCTACTTCTATACGTAATGGGTTCACAAAGCGAGGAATATTTGTTGCGTTTCCCGGAACCACGTTCAGTGAGCGACTTGATGAACAAGTTTGATTCTGTGTTTGTGCCACATCGTAACATAAGTTTTGAACGGTATAAGTTTAATACCAGAGTGCAAAATGTGGGGGAACCAGCTGACGTGTTTATCACGGATCTGCATAGACTGGCTAAACATTGCGAGTTTGGTAATCTCAAGGACGACATGATTCGAGACAGGATCGTCGTCGGTGTAGCGGATAAACGTGTGTCCGACAAACTACAGATGCAGCGAGAATTGACGCTTGCCGAGGCAGTTAATTGGGTTAAGCAGTACGAACAACAACAGAAGAATTCACATGAAATTGCCGACCAAGGACAGGTACAACAAGTGACCAGACGACGCGAACAGACGACCGGGAAGGACTACGCTAGTAGAACCGGGACCGGAAGTGCAACGTACAGGGGAGGTAATTCTCGACCACCAGCTCGGAGTAAGTACAACACAAACTTAGAGAAACCGAAGTATTGTCCCTTCTGTGGAGGACCATTTCACCCGAAATTAAAGGATTGCCCAGCTAGAACAGTGGCGTGCAGGTACTGTAAAAAAGTAGGACATTTTTTCGAGTTTGTAGGAAGAGAAACACGAAAACAATCAATCATTTTGAATTTGGTAATGTGAATGAACAAAACACTAACGAAAAATCGAGGGTGGAAGATAATTTTGTAGGAAATATTAAAGGATCTACTTCTAATTCAGAATTCAGTTGGTATCGTTCAATTTTCATTAAGGAACTTGGCGATAATGTTAATTTTTTGATCGATACAGGTGCTGATTGTGTATGTGTACCTGATAAAGTGTTATTTCCAAACATGTTAAGTAATTTAAATGCAAAGCAATCTGGCCTTAAAGGACCCGATGGTACACAATTAAAGGTGTTAGGTACTGCGAATTTTACATTATGCTTTAAAGGCAAGGAATTTTGTACAAGAGTATATGTAGTAGATGGGTTGCAAAAACCATTGCTTGGTCGAAATGCAGTCACTGCCTTGGAAATGCTGAATGTAAATAATCTGCAAAAAGACCTACGATCTTTCACAAAAGTTGATATTAATTCACCAGAATATTGTAAATTATTTCAAAACATTGGATAATTTAAGAAAACAGTTTCTATTACTATGAAACCTAATGCAAAACCATATGTACAGGTTGTACCCATACCAATGTTGAAAAAACTAGAAGTAGAGATTAACCGTTTGAAAAATCTGAAAATAATTGAATCGGTAGAAGAAGTAACAGACTGGGTTAGTCCTATTGTGTGTGTGCCTAAAGGTAATGAGGTTAGACTATGTTGTGATTATACAAAGTTAAATGAGTGGGTGTTAAGGCCACATTTCCCTATGCCAAAAGTAGAATCAACTCTTGCACAATTAAAAGGTGCAAGGTATTTCAGTAAAATTGATCTAAATACCTCGTTTTATCAAGTAAAATTAGATGAAAACAGTCAACTGTTAACTACCTTCATTTGTCCATTTGGAAGATTTAAATTTTTGCGTATGCCATTTGGGATTTCTTGTGCTCCGGAGTGTTTCACAACACAAATTTCCATGTTATTGCAAGGTGAAAAAAATGTAATTTTTCATGTAGATGACATATTGTGCTTTGGGAGTACTATAGAAGAACATGATGAAGCTCTTAAAAGAGTCTTAAATAAACTGAAAGCAGAAGGTATTACTATTAACAAAAGCAAAAGTATCTTTGGTGTAACTAAAGTTATGTATTTGGGTCATATCCTGTCTGAGAAAGGTATTTCGATAGACCCGGAGAGGGTAAAATCTATTGTAAACATGGAAAGACCTACTTGTAAATCAGAGCTTCAAACATACTTGGGTATGGTTAACTATGCAGGAAAATTTATTCCAAATAAATCAGATATTTTAACACCTTTAACTGGTTTGCTCAAAGATGGTGTAGAATTTAAGTGGGGTGCGGAACAAGAATGTAGTTACAAAATGCTACAGCAAGCTCTAACTACAACCCCAACCTTAGCATATTTTGATCCTAGTAAACAGTGCATTGTTAGTGCAGATTCATCTTCATATGGCATAGGTGCTGTGTTATTTCAAATGAAAGGTGCAAAAAGAGAAATTGTTGCTTATGTTTCTAGAAAATTAACACCTACAGAACAAAGGTACGTGGGCTATGGAAAAATTTTCAGAATATGTTTCAGGTCTAAAAGTGAATTTGGAAACTGATCATAAACCATTAATTCAGATTTTGGGTTCTAAGAACATTTGATGAGTTAACTCCAAGATTGCAAAGATTTAGAATAAGGTTAATGAGGTATGACTATACAGTTAATTATGTACCAGGCCGTGAACTTATATTAGCAGATTTTCTGTCCAGAAATCCTATTGATGGCTGGGAGAGAGAGGAATTAGGTGAAGAAGTTCATGCTTTTGTAAATTTTGTTATTCAACACTGTCCTGTGAAAGATTATTACTTGGACAAAATTAAACAGTGTCAAGTAAATGATAACATATGCACGAAACTTAAGTACTATACTTTGAATGGTTGGCCTGAGAAAAGTAAAATTGCAGTTGAACTGTTACCTTACTATCAATATAGTGTAGAGATATGGAGACCATTAGACCGAGAAAACCTCGTCATGTTAATATTCACACTTGTTCATTTCCTGAACTTGTCCGACCAGCGAGCGATCTCAAGAATGCGCTAGCTTGTAACTTCCGTAAAAACCAGGAACTGGAAAGGCAAACGCGTGGATCTAAACAGGATCTACCGCGTTTGAAAGGTTTAACAACCTTTCGACGCCTGAAATGATAAAAGCAAGCTCCTACCCGGAGCTCGCTCTCTTTTGATTCTGACACTCATCGACGCTACATGGATAACTAGTCCGATTACTTAAACAACACTTTACACTGCTAACTACGACGATGGAACACGGAGTTACCGCTGCCTAGCATGCTACAAGGCGCAAGGGATCGCTTGGCTTGGTGAACTGAGGATCGCTGGATAGAACCTTGGAACTTTCACGATTCGGTCTGCGAGAAGCATTAGGACAAGACATCACACACATCTACCAGGTATGAACAAGCGTGAATAACCTTTTTCACCAACTTTCCATATCTCTACCCTCCTACGGAGCAGGTTCAGCCATCAAACATTATTAAGCTCTACCTAAAATGTTTAAATGAAACTACCCTGTACCTCTCAAAGCCCAGGTAAACGGGCTTACAACATGGTGGAGTTGCTTCAGGCCCTTTTTGCAATTGCGTACCCTCCTGTACGAATTGCTTTACATTAAATTATTCCCTCCCACCCCTCCCTCCCACTTTGGGAGCATTTTTAAAGTAAATTTTTAGAAATTCCAATTCATACTCCCACAGTACGCTTAAGATGCGTCAGACCCAGTGACAATTAGGTGTATTACCCTATGGAAAACAACCCCTCTTTTTCTTTTATGCCGAGCCCCCCCCCCCTTTTTTCAACAAAAATCTAGTTCTTCTGCATAACATGTATTCAAGCATCATTCACACAGGAATGAGAACACTTGCTTATACTTCTTTGACCAGCGATATATTAATGACATAAATAACTGTATAACCATACTTTCATTTGTTCTTTGGTCAGCACGACGAACCTTCGTTTATGAATACGTCACAGATAGCGTTGCACGAACACCTAGATTCCTCCCTCGACCAAATCATAGAGTTAGCAACTGCAATCACGGCAAATCCAATAAATTCACGACCTTTAACCCCAATTCCCTCCCCTCCACTAACACGGTTAAGATCTGCTAATAGAAATTACCCTCAATTTGTCCTTGGACTACAAACACCCAACAAAAACCAACCCCAACCCTTAGCGAGTACCCCGGCTCCCGTTTCAACTTCCCCTAACATTGTTAATAACTCTGATCACTTAACTGTAGAAATTCCCACGACTAACATGGCTACCCCAATTCCAACTGCATTATACCCGGCACCATTTAGCGGAAATGACCCTACGGGCATTGACTCATTTTTCCTTAAGTTTCAAAATGTAGCACACGCCGCAGGATGGTCGGAAGCTAAGCGTAAAGAGATGTTACCTTTATTTTTGACTGACACCGCTTTAACTTATTTTCATGACATACAGAAAAGACCCAATTTTGTAGACTTGACATACACCCATATCAAAGACGAGCTAAGTACGCTATTTAGGGGATCATACTTGTCAGCAGATCCTGTACAGATAATTCTCCAAAAGAAACAGCTGGTTAGTGAACCGATCCACACCTACGTTATTGCTAAAAAGGCATTAGTCCAGCAATACTTCCCGAACGCCACTGAAGAACAAACTCTCTCTTACATCATCACGGGACTGCGAGCCAAGTACATTGGCTGTTTAACCAACAAGCATTTTGCTAGGACAGAAGAATTAATTGCCCACCTACAGAATTTCGAACGCCAGCAGTCATTAATTAATTCCCGTATGTTGGAAGAGAAATTGGAAATTGATCAGGCAGTCGCTCAAGCGAGCTTACCCCAGACATTCAACCCATCACCACTTCACAGCTGTTCGCATGCACAGGTCTATTCCCCCCTCCCCAGTAGTGCACCCTCCCCAGCTCAGCATTTTGTACCATACAACCAGTGTCCATTTCCTTCTCTCCCACCATTGACTCATCAAGTCCAAAGTCCGGCTCTCGTAAATAGTTCCCACACAGTGTATCAAGGAATGCATCATATACCGAGTTCTGATAGTGCCCGCTGCGCGGCGACACTAGCCGTACCCAGAGTAGAACACGCTCAAAATGCCGCCTCTGGTGACGAAATAAACAAACTTTCGTCACAAATCTCGACCTTAGCTCTGCACTCAACCGAAGACGCGAGCTCTCTTATCAATCTTTGCTCAAATGTGCTGGAATTTGCGAAAACGGCTAATCAAAACGCACATAACAGAGGTTTCAACAAGGGGAATACTAACTCTTCTTACAGAAATAATAATAATTCTAGAGCTAATCACAGAGGTAACTTTCGATCGAACTCAAGAGGCCAGTTCAGAAGTAATGGTAACAAGAGGTTTCAACGTCGAGATCAGGCTAATCGCGACGATGCAAATACCTCAGCCTGCAAGTTTTGTGGTCGTTATAATCACGAAAGCGCCAACTGCTTTTACAAGCCACAACGAGACAGTGATTTAAACTAAAATCGTCTTCGACTTGCAGGAACGAAATCGAAGATAATACCAGATTAGATAAAGTTCCTATAATTGAGAGAAATGGCCTATACTTTATTAATAGTAGCATACAAGGAAAACAGGTAGATTTACTTATTGACGTGGGTTCCCAAATCTCAATTTATCCCTCCCATCTTCTCCCTACTGAAAGAAAAACGTACAAAGTACAATCCACAATCCAAGGTGTGTCCGGATCGAAACTGAGTGTGTCTGAAATTGTAGTGCTTCCTATCATAATTGGAAAGCGTAAATATTCGCACCCATTTAGAATAGTAGATTCAACTAACGTCCCTCCCCTTTTAGGAAATGACTTTTTACGAACGCAGAAGTGCGAAATGTCATTAAAAGACAATACAATAACTCTTTGTCATTTAGGACGTACTCCTAATTATAGTATTTTAAGATCAAAGTACAAGACTCACCAACTGTCGCATGACATATTTACCCAAATTGAAAATGCAAATGTGTATGAGGGAAAAGCTACCCTTTCAAACACAGTTCAGTTAAGTCCACGATCCAAGACTTATATCAATTTGAACATTACCACTACGACACCTAATACCCATAAGCCTGTACTTTTTACACCATCTGCTTCCCTTATGAGCCAGCATCCAGTAGTCCTTCCCAATGCTGCAGTAAACCCGCAGTCACCTGTCATTCACATACATAACCCTACGGAAACCACAATCACTTTGGAAAGTGACACAATAGTAGGCGAAATATCGACAGGTGAAATTTTAACTGATGTTACTTCCGTTTGGGAAAAAAGTGAAGATGTTGCATTTTCATACTCTTGTAATGAAAATACTACAGTAAAGCAACAACTTAGTGAAAGTCAAAAGAAATTTGACCCCTCCCTCCTCACAGTTAACCCTGATATTCCCCGAGAAGAAAGAGAAAAAATCCTAAAGCTCGCATACACGTATGCAGATATTTTTCTCTGGCCAGGGGATAAATTAACGAAAACTAATGTTTTGGAATACGATATCAAACTGACAGATGACACCCCAGTGTATGCCAAAACCTACCCTATTCCTTTTCATTACCGAGAACCCATGAAACAGGAAGTTCAGAAGTTACTAGACCAAGGTGTTATAGAGCGCTGTGAAGGGAGTCCCTATCGACACCCAGTCCTATTAGTTAAGAAACCCAATGGGACTTACCGTTTTATCTCTGACCTCCGTGACCTAAATAGGATAATAGCTCCGATTTCCTTACAATCCCCAGACATAAAAACCATCATGACAGAGATGGCTGGAAAGAAATATTACTCAATTTTAGATATGTCCAGTGCATTTTTTCAGGTTGGATTAACAGAACGTTCTAAAGACATTACCGCCTTTTCTATCAACAATCTTGGTAGTTTTAGGTATGCTAGGTTATGCCAGGGATTGAAAACATCCCCCGGTGTAATGAATCGCGTAAGCGAACTTGCCCTTAGCGGAATAGACAGTTCAGAACTTTCTGTTTACACTGATGATATTATTATTTACAGTTCAAATCTCCCGCACATGCTTAACATACTGGACAGAGTGTTTCAAAAGTTACGAACAGCATCCCTTAAATTATCACCCTCTAAGTGTAGGTTAGCTTTTACCGAAGTTAAAGTCCTTGGTAATTTGGTATCTCAAAAGGGAGTTAAAATTTCAGAACACATTCTTAAAGCTATTTTGGAATATCCCACCCCTACCACCAAACGCAAGCTTCGAAGTTTTCTAGGACTTGTCAATTTCATTCGACGATTTGTGCAAGGTTTTGCAGGACCAACAGAATGTTTATTTAAGCTTCTTAAAAAGAATGTTAAGTTTCAATGGACTGATGAACACCAGAAAAGCTTCGAAACACTGAAAGAAATGATCACGTCCGCCCCTATCCTCCGCCCTTATGACCCTAAACGCCCCTCATATGTATACATTGACGCGAGCGGAATTGGCATCGGAGGATCGCTGTTACAGCCTGATGACGAAGGAAATTTACATCCATGTGCCTATTGTTCACGAGCCTTAACAGAAACAGAGAAAAGAGCTGACACATTTTCACTTGAAATTGCAGGTGCATATTATGTATTGAAAACTTTCAAATTTTTTCTTATGAATCAACATTTTGTGGTTCTCACAGACAATAAAGCCTTATCTTATCTTCGTTCAACTAAACACCATAGTTCTATTTTAGGAAGAAGAGCCCTTTATTTTCAGAATTTTGATTTCGAAATAAGGCATGTCAGCGCTAGTAAAAATGAACTTGCGGATGCACTCTCCCGTGCAAGTTTACCGCTTGACAAGACTAATCATGACAAGAAAGATGATGATGATGATGATGACCTATTTTTTCATCAAGTATTTCATGTACAAGCAGCAGATTTTGATATTAGTTCAGAACAACGTAAAGACCCCTATTTTAGAGACATTATTAATGTTTTAGAAAACAAAGATAAAGCTAGTGACCCTAAACTAGAAAAGCTTTCGTATTCTTATGTACTCAAAAATGGAGTCTTATACAGGACTAATAAAATCAAAACTGGTAATAGGGATAGACTTTGTATTCCTCATGCATTAAGAAATCAAGTTTTCGACCTTATTCATGCACACAAAATGAACGGAAGTCACCAAGGTGCACAAAAGACATATAATTTAATGCTTATGCGCTACTTTTTCCCCAATATGAAGAAATTTGTGTACGATAAGGTTAGACATTGCATCCCTTGTCAGATTTCAAAGAAACCACAAGGTTCTAAACCGCATACGCTGCAAACATTTCAACCAGCCCAAATTCCTTTCCAACGAATCCATATTGACGTATGTGGTCCTTTAGTCTCTTCAAAAACGCACAAATACAAATATTTCCTATCGGTAGTTGATAGTTGTACAAGGTACGTAATTACAGCTCCTTTGGCTAATCACGATGCACAAAACATAGCAACAGCCCTAGTTGAGAAAGTCTTTTTAGTCCATGGCATCCCAGAGACGATCTATTTAGATCGTTCAACGCCCAATTCAAGTTTACTCTTACGAGAGTTGGCTAATATTACAGGTGTACAACTAAAATATGTAGATACTTGTGCCCATTTCACGAATGGATTAGTTGAAAGTTCATTTAGTTACTTAAAGAAAGTTATGAGAGTCTTTGTGTTAGAAAAGAAAGCTTCATGGTGTGATTATCTAGCTAGCGCAGCGTTCAGCCACAACGTTACAATCCATTCTGGATCCCTCCAGAGCCCGTATTTTACTTTATTTGGCTACAACCCAAGGATCTTAGCTGACGCAGTCCTTCCTTCGAACCCCGACAATGTTTCCCAGACGAACGCACAGAGACTTGAACTCCTGACCTCCATACGAAAGACAGCACATGACAACTTGAACAAGCGTTACGAACAGCAGAAAAGGTACGTAGACAGCACTTCTAGGAAAATACAGTACTCACCAGGACAACATGTATGGATTCTAGATGCCACTCCAACTCCAGGCGTGTCAAAAGCCTTTGCGTCCTCTTATAAGTACAAAGGAACTATTCTTCGTAAAGTTAACGAGAATTCCTACGAGGTAACTTACATCGACGGGAGAAGTAAGCAAAAGACTGACACTATTACTATCTCTAGACTTAAAGCCCGCTACGACTAGTGCCATGATAACCCCACTAACATTCATTAACACGCCACTCCGTTGTCACTCGCTTTAGCCTCCTCGCTCCTCGTTGCGAACATTGTACATGCATGATCCAGCATTTTCTCACGCTCATCCACCGTCCCCCCCCCCCTTCTTCCACTCCTCGTGCACGCACTGCATTTCTTCGTTAGGACGAACTCATTTTTATTTTTAATACAACATGGTTATTTTTATTTTAACAAGATCAGGATTACAGAATGCTATCTCAATCGTCGGAACATTTATAATACATCTTTTGCCTAATAATTAATTTTTTTTACAGATATTTTAATGTTATTTTATAATTGCGTTTAAACGCATGGTAATAGTCAGAACATATCACTTAGCTGATTTGACTAATAAGTACTTAGTGTGTTTATGATCCGAACTAGCAAATATTTTTTTTTTTCCCCATTTGCTGGTACATATACGCTCAAATGAAGAAAAAAGTACAAAGAAATAACGAACGAATGAACTAAGATAGAACAAGATCAATGATTTAAAGAACAAATGAACTGCGTAGAACTTTGCTTGAACTTTTGGCTTTATGGCCATAGCAATTTTTTTTTTATTTACGCTTAGGTGTAACGCGAACTGCTTCTTTGAAAGCTGCAATGCACTAAATATGTTAATAAAGCATATAATATAAATATAGGCAAATGTTCCCACTCTCTTCTTTAATTTTATAGTTCAAATATTGATAGCATACAACATGGTATAGCTCATATCCCATGAAATTAAAAACCTACTCTATTTTTCAATGAACTTTTACACAAATCTATTACTTACTCTTTCTCACTTCTTTTTCAATTTTTTTTTTATTAGCAGCGAATCGAAGGCGCTTAAACCTTTGTCCACAAGACACGTAAAATTCTTGCAATTGGTTTTATAAACGACATTTACACATATTACAGAAGGAAATGTCTCGTAATCACTTAGTTCGTTCTATTATCGCTGAATTCTCCTTTCTTTTCTCATTTCATTCCCGGCTAAGCCGACTATTCTAATTCCCCCCCCCCCCGTTGCGCCCCGGCGAACTTTCCTTACAACATGGAATTATTCCACCTATTCCCCCCCCATTCCCCCCCGGCGAACTTTCCCTACAACATGGTAAACCTGTTAATCATAAACAGGTCCCCTTCAAAACTCTACATCATATAAGTAATAACGCCCCTTCGCCGTCATTCAAATCAGATATTCCCTCCCCTCCCCCCCCCAAAATAATTCACCAGTTTTAACTGAAAGTCCCTTTTCAATCGATTTTATAACCCGTCATCACTTATTGTAAAATCTGCTCCACTACCTTTTGCTTTTTCCTAATTTTTCCCTTTACGCTTGTTTCATTATCTCATCGCCACGGATGTTACTGGACCCATGACGAGACCTGCTTGAACCATCGAGCGACAGACCTAGGCTCATCGCAGAGACCAACAACGATCTTGTGGAGTTCCAGCACCAACAAGGACCCGTTTCCGTCTGGACCCATGGCTGATTTTTCCATCTCCCTCGCCGCGACCCAGATGTGGAGCGCTTTACCCAGGACGTCTCTTGACCCAAAGCGCCATCGCAAATTTGACTTCCCGACTCAACTTCGCTGACGTCACGGCGATCTTCATCGACAGGCCCCGCCCACTGAGTGCATCCTGCTCTTGTTTACTGACGACACATAATACTTATTGTAATTTTTCATCGGCTCAAAGTGTTCCGGTGCTCAGATGCTTCAAGTACCGTAAGGCACACGCAATTAATACAAACATATGTCATTTACAGTGCCAAAGTTTGTGCCCATGGGTACTACCCATATTGGATTAGAGATACGTCTCTTTCTTTTGTGTTTTTTCTTATCGTCAGCTGCACAGCACGTCCAGCCTATGGCGGCATGCAGTTTACAGAGTTGCCATAGGTAACATACCTCAAGGCTCCGCCCAGCATTGTGTATGATCCGCCGAGTGTACTTTGAACTCAACAAACAGTAAACACAACCGCTTGCGGTTCCCGGCGTTTCTTCCCACTGTGCTGATATGTGTTTTTTTTTATTGTGCTGTCATCACTCAATCAAAACTAGTTCAGTGTTACGCTTAAGCAATTATTTTATCCATGCCTCAAGACTTAGTTGTTGTGCTCGTACTTTTTGAGTTTATACGAGGCTATAACCTACAGTTTTCATTTTATTTTTTTTATTATTCTACGTGTTTTTATATTTTTTTTTCTCAACGATGTTTGGTGCCACGATATGATATGACTCTTCTGGTGATTTCAATTTTTTTTTATGGTGATGCGATTCTTCTAGTGGTTTACTGTATTGGTCTTCTACAAGTTTGATATGTTAAATAAATCCTAATTTTTAAATATAATCTACTCCGGCCGAAGTAGTCGACCATCACAGAGTGGTTCGAGTATTTCAACAAGGGGAATGTAGAGATATGGAGACCATTAGACCGAGAAAACCTCGTCATGTTAATATTCACACTTGTTCATTTCCTGAACTTGTCCGACCAGCGAGCGATCTCAAGAATGCGCTAGCTTGTAACTTCCGTAAAAACCAGGAACTGGAAAGGCAAACGCGTGGATCTAAACAGGATCTACCGCGTTTGAAAGGTTTAACAACCTTTCGACGCCTGAAATGATAAAAGCAAGCTCCTACCCGGAGCTCGCTCTCTTTTGATTCTGACACTCATCGACGCTACATGGATAACTAGTCCGATTACTTAAACAACACTTTACACTGCTAACTACGACGATGGAACACGGAGTTACCGCTGCCTAGCATGCTACAAGGCGCAAGGGATCGCTTGGCTTGGTGAACTGAGGATCGCTGGATAGAACCTTGGAACTTTCACGATTCGGTCTGCGAGAAGCATTAGGACAAGACATCACACACATCTACCAGGTATGAACAAGCGTGAATAACCTTTTTCACCAACTTTCCATATCTCTACCCTCCTACGGAGCAGGTTCAGCCATCAAACATTATTAAGCTCTACCTAAAATGTTTAAATGAAACTACCCTGTACCTCTCAAAGCCCAGGTAAACGGGCTTACAACAATAGATTAGATTTCTCAATAATACATGATATATTGTTAAAAGGTTCTCGTATTGTAATACCAGGTTTGCTACAAAAGGAGGTTTTAAAATTCATACACCAAGGTCATCAGGGTATAACGAAATGTAGACGTCGAGCACAGATGTCAGTATGGTGGATAGGACTTAGTTCACAACTTGATGATTTAGTGAAAAACTGCTCTCAATGTATTGAAATGAGAGGTAACTGTAAAGAACCATTTTTAAGGGAAAGTTTACCTGATGGACCGTGGCAACAGGTGGGAGTAGATTTGTTTAAATGTAAAGGTGTATGGTACCTTATTGCCACAGATTACTACTCAAAGTTTTTTGAGATATTTCCATTGAAACAAATGACTGAAGATGTGATAATCACAAAAATGAAGCAAATGTTTGCTAGATATGGTGTTTGTAATGTAATTAGATCTGATAATGGACCGCAGTTTCAGTACAAATTTAGCTGTTTTGCTAAGGAGTATAACTTTATTCATCAGACAGGTTCGCCATATCAGTGTCAGTCTCAAGGACAGGTAGAAGCTACTGTTAAAATTGCTAAACATTTGTTAATGAAGAATGATGACATATATAAAGGTTTGCTTGCCTATAGAAATACTCCATTAGCGAATGGTTATTCTCCTGCAGAATTATTTCTGAACAGGAAATTAAGATCAGATTTACCGATGTTACCTGTAAAATTACTACCTAAAGTGTTGAATCGTAGCCAAATTTTGTACAGGAATAAGAATTTAAAGAACAAACAAGCTAACAATTACAACAAAAGGCACAGAGTTAGACATTTAATAGACCTAAGGGTAGGTGAAAGGATCTGGGTAAAGGATTTAAAACAATATGGTACAGTTAAAACTAAATTGAAATATCCTAGATCATACTTAATACAAACGAATACAGGTACTTATCGTCGAAACAGATGGCTCCTCATCCCTGCTCCTCAGGTAATGAACAGGGATGATATTACATTTCCTGAAAGGGCTCAGCCCAGAGTAACTCCAACTACACCAGGTCGAGATAATAATAAAGAAAATAAGTTAGAAGAAGCTGAAAGTTTGGTGTATATGCATCCTCGAAGGGAAAGAAACCCTCCAGGATGGATGAAGGATTACGTAGGTTAAGATATTATTTGTGTTTTTGTTAATAGGTATGGTGGTTATGGATAAAGTTGTTAAATGTGTAATTTTTATGCTTTGGTTAAAACATTACTGTTCTTCAATTTGAGTTAAGAAACAAAAACTTTGTTTAAACTGTTTTGTAATAGGAGGTAAGATTTATGTAGAATATGTAAACAAACCTAGCTTCAATAAAGAAGGGGGATGTTGTGTAAGGTGCTGCCACCTAGGCAAACAAAGCTGCACTATGCCAGTGCCTGGGGCAGTACGTCCTCCGAGCCTCACCGATATACCTCGCTTATCTCTTGCTCCGGCTAGCACGACTAAACACTACACATATCAAAATGGTACTTACTTAAAAAATACACCTCGTACATGTAACATTTGATTTGAGTTCTTACTTTTGTAATTTTCTATCACTTTTCTACCAATTTTGGATAATTACAATGAAATTTACATGTAATACTATACAGTATTGTTCTAATAATGTACAAGTATTACAAGCGCACATTAAAGTAGAAATACTTTTTTCCCCTCAAGAGCTGAAGCAATATTTAAGATGCAACTTACATACGGTGACCATAATATTTTGACCCAGAAATGGAACATCCCAAGAAGGTCAGTTTACCACCCTCACCCCCTGCTTTCTAAGAAATAGATTAGGGCAAAATATAAAATTATCGTTATTAAAGTATGGATCCCATAAATACATCATAAAGAATAATTTGAAATATGATCTCCTGTTGTCAAAAGGTATTTATTACAATAATTTTGGTATAAGTCCTACATAGTGTTCTGGTATTTTTTGATCAACTTTTGATGTTAGCCAGAAGTTGAGGAGTGCCAGTAGTATTCAAGAATTAGTCTTCTTGGAAACAACTTTATTCTCACCAACAGTTCATAAAACTTCCAACATATCTGACACACAACGCGAGATTTGTCTTTTCAGTTTGTGTCAAGATGAAGGAATTAAAATTCTTGAAACTACATTTACTTTCCTTTGTCATTATTGTTCATTGCTCTTCAAAGATCTCAACACACACAAAGCAGCTCAACTGTCTGCTCGAACATTCTCGATGACAACTGAACATTTTGATTGTTATGAAGTGCTTGAAACAGTAGAGCCATGACACTTGTTTAAAAATTCCAGGAACATATTTCTTACACATGAAATGTCTCTCAAATTTAGATTTCATTTTCATGCTAACTCCTAGAACTTTTATAAAATGGGACAAGCCTTGGTGGAGACACATAGGGGTTTAAACTGTAGGTCCAGTCCCGATTAGCCTTATTGTGCATAAAGTGGACTTAAAACACCAAATCAATCAATAAAACTGGGCAAATAGTGTTTTTTAAATAATATCGACAGAACGACTGGGACACGACTCTGAAACGAGACTGTTCCGGTCAAAATTAGATGTGTGGTCACCCTAACCTTACATTCGATGGCATCTTCAATTTGAATAACTACAGTATAATTTTAAATATAGTTAATTTCAAATTTTGATATAGAATGTACCTGAGGATAGCTTCTCTTGAGGGAACACTTGATCACAAATGTGTCTTGAGAGGAAAGCAGTACCACTGTAATAAATATTTTATATGTTAGAGGAATTTGTATTTGATTTACCTTAAAACCATATTTTTCACCAGCACACGTTAGGTCAAAGTTATAAGGATAAAAGTCCATGGAGAAGGTTAGTCCAGCATGTGATCCTGCTCCCCAACTTCTGACTGGATATCCGTCATCTATCCTAGGTAATGACGGGTAGCCTCCTTCAGGACTCCAGCCACTGGAATTTTTCCAGCTCTGCATATCATACCAATGAACCCATGGAATGTGACTTTAAGAGAGAATGGGAAAGTGTAATAAATTTTAAAAATGTTTGTATCAAAATACAAGAAATACACACACACTACAAAGAATTTTACACAGAGAATTCTGGTATCTTTTTTTACATATATATCACAAATTTTTACATACAAGGTGTGGCATAAAAATGTTTGTTTTCTGTTTTGTTTCAGTTGGGAGAATTTCTGTAATGGTGTTGGCATCACTTATTGATTGTCATTTGCATCACCAATGTACAGTACACCATTTAGAGAGATGGATCACTGCAGCAGAGCTCAACATCCTGTAGCTGTGAGAGCATTTTATATAAATGGTGGCACTGCTGCTGCTGCGAGATGAGAACATTGACTTTTTTTAAACATTTTAATTTCGGGAGACATGCTCTTATTCCATCAGGATGTAGGTGAAGAACTTTGAATCTAAGGGAAATGTATTGAAGCAGAAACCAACAGGTTTGAGATATTGGAACATGTCATGAACGATTTCTGTTGCAGATTGTCCGGGTGTCAATGACAAAATGGGGGTCACTGTAGCACGTAATTTTCAAAGCACAAACTTGGCTGTACATATGTTGCAATTGGCAATGTGTAAGGATGTGGTTCATGTGTTTGTATCTTTTTAAAAATAAAACGTAGTATTAGTTTCATTGCATTTATAAAAGCCATTTTTATGCCACACCCTTTACATTTCATTTCTTTAATATTTTCATCTAATATTGAATATAGGTATATCAAAGTTGTCTAAGGGATCAACTAACTTTATATATCTAAAAAAGGGACATTACTAATTGAACGTTGAAGCAGAAAAGCATTGATATTTATGATGAGATGTTAAAGAAAGAAAAATCTTGAAGATATTCTTATTTAACCATTAGAAATGTGAATGATAACAACTCTACCTTAACAATCAAAAGAAAACTTGGATATCTTAACAAGTAGAGAGGAAAATGCAAAGAATAGATCAGTCATTTTTATATCCCATCAGCTAGAATTCTACTGAAGCAGAATCAGAGTTCTCCAAGCTTATTTGCTCATGCAAGATCCCACTTAGCCAAATGCTTGATGCTTTCACCTTTGCTGCAAGCTCCCAAGTGGAAGCTCCAAAATGTCTGTGTTGATTCAGCATCGTGAGGACAGGTGGGGAGCTACTTGAAAGCCAGTAGCAGACCAGAAAACAACAGTGACGGGACTTATTGAGCTGACGATGCATCACCCAGTGAAAGCTACTGGGCATGTCTTGGTTGTCTCAAAAGGTTGCTCTTCCAGAGAGTTAACCTGTTTTCTAGTATAGTTCTGTAGCACATAATAGAAGCCCCTTCTCCCCTCCCCCTTGATCTTTAGACTACCACTGCAGCACTCTCTTAAATGCTGCATTCCTACATCCCTTTACTGTTTTTTTCTCCTGCCGCCAACAAAGACTTCTATGAACATATTATTTGAACCTAAGTAAAGACTATAGTCAGTCCCAGGAATCTGTGGAGCAAGACTCTGCATAAAGGCAGAGCAGGGGAGAAAGCGAAAGTGAAGCAGTACATGCTGCTGGAAAGGCTGATAACTGCAGTTGCTCTTCCCCTTCCATTCAATCCCGTCTCCTCGCATATGTTCATTAGTCAAGTCCTCTGGAGTCACTACTTTTACAGACACTTGCTTTCTTTCACTTGTTCCAGAGATTACCGAGACAGAGCACAGCGATTAGGGCAAAACTTCGCTCTTCCCCCCTTCCACTGAGTTCCACCCCATTTGAATTTTGGTTAACTCTCTTAACTTAGCATCCATTAAATGAACACCTAATGACTTCCTTGACTTCCCATGGATATTCAAAATTGTATATATAATACACATCAATCAAATGGATATCCAAAATATCCAAAGGCCTAATCTGGACATTGTGGATATCCTATGAATATCCCTCGTCGATTTGTGTTCTGTGGGTATATATTGTCAGGATATACTTAATTTCATTCTGTTTCTCATTATTTCTACTTTTCAGTCAATTTCTGGATTTCTTATCAAGAAGCTTCCTAATTGTTCAAAATTGGTAGAGCATAAAAATCTGCCTCTCATGGAGATCAAATTCATTTCCACACACACCAAGCATAGCAAGGATCAAAGGTTCGGGTCCTGGTTGGGGCATACATGTTTCTTTGATACATGTAATATATAAAGAAGGATGAACAATACTCACGCATCATCAGTGAACATATCATAGGGTGATAACAAATTTAATGTTTCACACATGCCTTCTTCTGTGAAGATATTTCTTGAAGAGTCGAAAACATCATCCTTCCACATGACATGAAAAATTGGAACAGTATTGGAGTTCTGAAAAGTGAAATTACTGTTCCATAAATATTCTTCAAAATGTTTAATGTAAGAACACTTAAAACTATTAATACGTAATTATTGACTTACATAATTAAAATTATTTTGTAAATCTATTCTCCATTCTAATAAAATTCTACTTTTCATGACAAATTTTTCTTCAATATTAACTAATACCTAATAACTTTTTTAACTTTTTATAAAAACATTCAAACTTTTGGAGAAATATAATTGATTATGATTAAATTTGCAGAAAAAAACAGAAAAATGTCTAAATTCTTTCAATGGCACTAACTCAAACATATTCTTATCTTACATAAAATAAACTTTTCCCTACCTTTCTCTCATCTCTCTCTTTAATTGAACATTTATTTCAAAGCACCCTGCTGAAAATTCTGCCAACTGTTTTCAGTAAATAAATAGGTGTCTTGATTGATTGATTGATTGATGTGCTTTATTTTATTTAGCTTTTTTGTGCTGCTTTTGGCTAATTTGCGAAGATGAGGATGAGTGATGATATGATGAAATTGATGAATGAACACTCATAAACATCCATGCCCAGACTGGGATTCGAACCCAGAACCCCTGGCATTGTAGCAAGATGTGCTAACCACTCTGCCATGGGAGCTGCTAATAGGTATCTTGAAACTACTGTGTTCAGATTTTCAAATAGATATTGAAAACATTAATGAGGAGGGACAAAAAGTTATGTTTACAGTCATATTGTTAAGTTAAACATATTCCATACCATAGCAAATACAATACGAAAGATATATATTTATACTTATACTGTACATGTCCTGTAACTATACATTAGGACTATTAATGGTGTTCTGTAGAAAATCATTGGGTTTCATTAGATTTTCAGGAACAGAGCAGAAAACTGTAGATTTTATCTAGTGTAAGCAGTAGAAATTTCTAGCAGGAAATCAAATCTGAACCAATCGTCAAGCAAGTCACACATTTAATCAGATGAAAATTTACCTATGCACATTTCAATTACAATAGCTACTTCTGCTCTGTAAAATAAATTATGTCCAAAAATGTTATATTTTCTTGGTAGGGCACTAAAGAAATAAGGATTTTTTTTGTAAATAAATTATTCAGGTCATATGTTTCTAATTTCATGCATAGAGTCATTTCATAAAAACTATATTGCAAATATATTTAGCATTAACCTCTTGCACAAATCCATAAAAATCATCTCCAACAACAATATTCTTCTTAAATCTTCTAATTTTCTTTCCACAGACCAATGATGCAAAAGCAAGGTGCCTTAATCTGAAAAAAGATATAAATATAACAAGAAGTAGGTTCTGTAAGTTAATTTAGTGTGTAACTTATTACAGATTAATATAGATTCTGATGTCATTTTATGTTGTAGAGAAAGAAAAAGGGATGTTATTTATCTAGGATTCCTCTATTGAAGGCTAAATACCAAACATTTAGGAAAAAAAAGACATGCTAAAAACTATGCATCACAGCACACAAATATCCAAGAACATCTACTGGATATTTGTGCTGATGTTCTGGCTTCCAATAGATATCCAAGATATTCCTTAGACAGCCAAAAGTGGTTGACCCAATGTTGGGCCAACCGTAATGAATTGAACAATGTTAATTTTGGCCATGGTTCCAATGTTGGCCCAACATGTGGTTTTTATGTTCGGCCAATGAACTGAAAACTAAAGTATAGACAGGTTTGTTTTCTGATATCTACAATTTATTCTGAGGCCAAATAGGTATAAACTGCAGTACAAATTATTTGTGTAAACTAAAAAAATAAACAACAGTTTCTCATTCGTATGGAATCATTATTTTCAAGGTACCTTCAGGTGGTAGTACAAAATACTTTCTAGAGTTTACTTAGTTCTCTACCTTTCATGGAATTTAGTCTGCACATAACATTGTTTATTTTACATACATGGATCTTCAACCACCTTCACAAGAATACCTGTAAGAATGTTCTTTCTGTGCTACAGCTAAACAGACAAACCATAAGCAATTCCTTGCACAGAAATATATTTCATCCATGGCGGCTGACAAAGGACTCCTGAGTGACTACAAGGCAAAAATAGCTTCTACTTTTATTAACTAAATATTAGTATGTGCTGTGACTGAAATATTAAAATAGAAACACTGTTACATGTCACTCATTTTACATTCTAGAATTTACAGCATACTCTTCAATGTTGTCTTAAGAGGAGAAAGTAGTTTTTTCGAACTTATTTTGACTCACTTTTCCATGGTTAGGCAAGTGTTCTTAACAAATCTTGACCCAACGTAAGACCAACTTGAATTTGCCAACCAACGTAAACCCAACCTTTCCTACTCAAAACTGCAGTTTGCTCAACAGTTGTGGTTACTTGGGCATCAAGGAGATATCCACAGGAAACTCAGAGAAAGAATGTTTCTTGAATATTATGTCCAAAACATATCTAACAATATATATGTTATTGACATCAGTGTTACATGTGATTTGCATGAATTAGACATAAAATGGACATGTGGATTTTGTTGCCATAGAATAGAATATTAGACAGATAGCATACAGAAAGCAACTGAAATACTCATTAAATCGTTGGGCTACTGCTAATGAGAAAACGGTTAATAAAAGAAAGTAACAATTTCCGTTTGCATAGATTAGAGCAATCTGCAGTATTTAATTTCAGCTTACTTGAACTATTTTAACTGACCAGTGCAAAACGAAGTGAAATAAATTCTTTCCCATGCCACATACATAGTGTAGTAAATATCCTTACGTTGCTCTTTTGCTACGATTTTTTTTTATTTGCTTCATTTTTACTTCACTTTTGTTCCATTTTTGGCTAATTTGCGAAGATGGGGATGAGTGATGATATGATGAAATTGATGAATAGACACTCACAAACATCCATGCCCAGGCCAGGATTCAAACCTGGGACCCCTGGCATCTGCTAACCATTACGCCACGTTGCCGGATCTTTTGCTCCGAACTTGATAAAAAATAATGATAGGTATTTTCGTGAAATGGCATTGTTTTCTTCATAACCTCATAGTTACTAAATAAACTAATAGCCATAGAACAAAGAGAATTATATAATACAAAATAAAACTTTAAATGTGCAAAGATTTAGTCAAGATTCAAGGTTTAGATTTTTCATAACCTAGAAGGAAATGTAACCATAAATATGAGATTTCATTAATTAAAATGCTGAAGTTTGAACTTTATTTTGGTTTTAAGAGTTGAAGAAAATAATTCATGCATGTTATTTCCTAAAAATTACATTCTCTCAGTGGAGCCAGAAAATTCATCAAGTGGACTTTGCTCTCAATGTGGGATTATCGCTTCTTTTTACTAGCCAATGTTATATATTTTTTCATGTATCTAGTTTTTAAAAGGAAATCTTGGTCAAACAAAATTATTAACATCCACCAAACCCTGGGCATTCCATGAATTTGAACCATGTGCTTAATACTCACGTTTGTTCAGACATGTTTCTGCCATGTCTATGATCCTCCTCAATTTTGGTGAAATTGAAGTAGGTCCTTTGTGGGATCTTGTTCTCGGAGCAGATGGTGACGGCGGGAAACGGTATCTCCCATACAGGGGTTGCTTTTTCGGAAAATGTTACCATGACGGGGGAAGTGTTCCACTTAGTGAAGATTGTGTTGATCATGTAGCCACATCCTAAAACGCTCAGAGAAATGGCTATCACCCAACAAACCCTGCAAGCAAAACGTAAATTCTTGACATTATCACCGGAAATCACTTCATTTGCAATAATGAGTACGGGAGAATAGTCCAAAATGGGGATGGCAGGTCAAATGGGGACGTTCGGTTTCTCAATGCTGCTACCTGGAATCCAACACCATACTGCTATTTCTTGCCGCCTATATGCCAGTTTGAATCGAGTACTGGACGCCAAACCTTTTTTCTATGAAGTTTTTTGAGTTGTTTCTATACTGTGCTTGATCTCACCAAGCCACCTTTGAACAATCAATTTTGGTAAGAAAAGCATGGATTCTTCCAGCTTTAAGTTAGATTTTGAGATACTGCTTGATAGATGCAACGTCCTCCGGCATCAATGTAGACACGCACCTTTGCTCGGCGAGCGCGTTGCGGAGAACGACAACATTTCGTAAGGTGCATAAATGTACCCATAATGCTAACTGTCTCTTCAGTGGAGAGATGAGACTCCATAGTTCTCAGGGATCGGGTGTTAAAAGAGCTGCTCCAAAGATATCAGATGAAATGGGATCAATAACTTTTACCTCAACAGAACAACAGGTGATGAAAGTTTATATTCCAGTTTATTTCCTTAACAAAATAATAATATATATATACACGTTTTAAAAACAAAACTACCCAGGGTTAACATTAATAAGTACCTTGAGAAGCTTACTCATTAATCTTACTTCCCTACTTGTATACATATATACAAGTAGGGAAACGGAAAAACACATTTCTTACTTCAACCGGTTTCTTAAAAAAAAAACAATCAAGATACTTTCACATTATTAGGTGGGATTAAGCCAAAACTAAATATTATAAGGGCCTTTTATCTCTTTCACCAGAAGGTGGAGTTTAACTTCTCTATGGTGCTTGGACTCTCGCCTTAGCAGAGAGCACCTTCTCTGCTTTAGGTGTTTGGTCTCTCGCAGTAGCGGAGCACACCTTCTCTCAGACCCATTTTACTGAGACTTTCTTGCTTCTATTATCGGGTACTTTCACCTGTGTAAGTTTGCGCATTTACTTTTGAGACACCCTGTATTTTACTTTCTAGGCTTATGCTTTAATTCATAGATAAATATGTGATGTTATGTTTTTTATTAAGTGTTTAAATTTAGTTTAATATATGATTTGTTAATAGTTGATTGAAAAGCAAAAATGACAAAAATTCTTCCAGTCTCATAATTTTATTGTATTTTTCATGGTTAACTTGACTTCTGTTCTTTCAAGAAAGTTTTTGTAACAACATTTTGCATTAGACTTTGAATTTACATTGTTTCATATGAGTTTACCCAAATGGTTGTCTGAAACGGAGACATTGCATATTTTCTAGAGAAATGTTTTTCTGCCTACAATAATGATTTTTTTTTTACACAAATAAACTTGTTTTCCGATAGTGTAGAACGTACTTAGAAAAGAAAAGTTTTGCAACATTTTGAACGAGTCTCCCCTACAGCCAGGGTTGAAATTGAAGGGTGGCGAGGAAGAATTCCCCTTTTACATCAAAATTTGACCATGGGGGTTGGGACAATGTAATTTGTATCAGTAGCGGTGAATGGGCTCCAAAACTGGGGAGGGGACAAAGTGCAAAATTGGGGGGAGCAAGGACAGTTTACTTTCCCTTGGTAGATAAGGTTTAGAATAGTGCTAGAGGAAAAGTGGCAAAAAGTGGGGGCAACTGCCCCCACACACCCTGATTGCCGCGACTGATTTGTATAATATCCCGTTACTTTGAAATAATTTACTGAAATTTCCCTCTTCCCAATGAAATTCTTTCAAATACCACACCGATTAAAACATGATATTATTTTCATTTTCAAATTAGTAATGGTAACGTAGTAGTAGTAGTGCTAATCAAGGGGTCCCGGGTTCGATACCAGGTGGAGGCACACGAGGGTTAGAATTCTACTGTAAACTGTAGATCTTGGTCCGATTATCTATGGTCAAAGTGAGATTAAAAACAAAATAAATTATTAGCAACTTATCTTCAGTGTACGAAATAACTTCTGCAGTCTTCCTTGACTGAGATGATAAAAACATTTTTTAGTGTGAATTGAAAATTACCAAATTTGATTTCCACGCAATGATTTACGAGAACTCTTAACACTGTTACTTTTCAGGTGGTGAATTTTTCAAATTATATTCCTTTTACTTTAATGGGTATACAGTTTAGAAGAATGCCCAATACAAAACAATATAATCAGCCGTATACAAATCATTTCTGCTGCCAGGCACGTATCCAGGGGGGCTTAGGGGGGTCGAGCCCCCGCCGAAAGTTTTCAGTTTATACTAGATAAAATGAGGTATTTGGTTCCTTGTGGTGTGAAATAAAATAAAATGAGGATAATTTAAGGAGAGAAATAATTACCGAGGAAAGACGGAGAATGTTCTGTAACCCTATTATTGATAATAGCACGTATCCAAGTTGGGAATCAGGGGGATCAAGCTCCCTCCCCCAGGAAATTTTTCAGTTTACACTAGATAAAATTAGGTTTTTGGCTTCTTACATAATGTGACAATTATTTAAGGAGAGAAATCATTATCGAGGCAAAACAAGAAATCTTCTATAACCCTGTTATTGTTAATAGTGCGTACCCAAGGTGGGGATCAGGTGCTCGAGCCCCCACTTCCCAGGAATTTTTTTAGTTTACACTAGATAAAATTAGGCTATTGGCTTCTTGAATAATGTGACGATAATTTAAGGAGAAAAATAATTATCGAGGCAAGACGGAGAATGTTCTATAAACTTGTTATTGTTAATAGCACGTATCCAAGATGGAGATCAGGGGGCTCGAGCCCCCTTCAGGAATTTTTTCAGATTATGTTAGATAAAATTAGGTCATTGGTGCTTGAATAATATGATTATAGTTTGAGAGTAATAATTATAGAGGCAACCTATAACCTTATTATTGTTAATAGCATTCAAATTCAAATTCAAATTCAAATTCTTTATTTGCTTGGGCGAGGTTCAGCCTGAGGCTGTTCTGCCACCTAACCCGTGTCATCGATTACATTTAAATTTACATTTCTTATACAAACGTTATTACAGTATTAATACAGTGTACAATAAACTGTATGATTTAGTTACAAAATATATTGATAAAATAATTGTAATAAATGTATGAATAAAATTATACAAAAATTGTGAAAAGACAACTACATAAAAATAAAATAAAATGAATGAAAAATAAATAAAAATAAAAACATGTAGACAAAATACATAACATAAACATACAAGTTACATCATAGTATTTGAACACAATCTCTGCTCTGCCAAAAGAAAATTCTTTACTTCATTTCGGAAAGATTCTATTTTAGATATGCTCGACATGGTCTTAGGTAGGGCACTCCATATTTTTGTAGCAAAATATGAAAACGACGACTGATATGCCTGTGTGTTGCAGAGTGGAAGGTTAAATTTTGAAATTATTTCTTGTATGGTGGCTGTGAATACTGGTGCGAGGGATCAACATGTCTGCCAGATACGACGGCTTGCCAGATGTAATAATTTTATGTATAAGGCAATATGTATGCAGTAGTCGCCTACGGTACATATTGAGGATATTCTTATTATTTATGGAAGGTAAAATATGTTCACGCCTCGGGATGCAAAATATGAACCGCATGCACGCATTTTGGCATTTTTGAATCTTTGCTTGTAAAGTTTTATTTATTCTACCAGAGTACACTACGTCACAATAGTCGAGAAATGGATATATAAGTGTTTCAACTAATCGCTGCTTGATTTCTGAAGATAATAGTTTGTTAAATTTAAACAAGAATCTAAGTGTTCCAAATGATTTATTGATTTGGCGGCTAATATGCTCATTCCATGATAAAAGGGGGTCAAATATCAGTCCAAGACTTTTAACTACTTGAGCTCTAGGTATGACATCATCATTTATTTTAATTGTTGTATTAGTGTGCTCGACCGAACCAATAGCATTTCGAGTTCCAATAAATGTATAACATGACTTATTAGCATTAATTTTAAGACCATTTGCATCACACCATGTTTTTATAGCACCCAAATCATTACTTATGTATTCAATACTTATGGCAATTTCTGTTGGATTGAATGATTTGGTTAGTTGAGTGTCATCAGCATATGAATGTACGTTACAGTATTTGACAACTGAGGGTAGGTCTGCAATATAAATCGTAAACAATAAGGGACCTAGTATAGATCCTTGTGGAACACCAGATGAAATATATAAATTATTAGATAATAAAGTAGGCGACAGTTTTACACGTTGATTTCGGTTACTTAGATATGAAAATTACATGTATCCAAGGTGGTGATCAGAGGGATCGAACCGCCCCTTCAGGAAATTTTTCAGTTTACACTGCATAAAATTACATTTTTGTCTTCTTGAATAATGTGACGATAATTTAAGGAGATTCGTAATTATAAAGACTGAGAATGTTCTATATAACCCTGTTCTTGATAATATTGCACGTAAACTTTTCTTGCGCTTCTGGTGTTGTTGCAGCGAACTTTTTGGAAGCTGCACAACAAAGGTAGCGCCACAAGTAAGACGATTCGTTGTAATTTTTAATCTCTGGAAAGCGCGAGAGGGAACGTTCTTGAATAAGAGAAGGAGTCGAACTACTGGCAATATTTATGAATTGTTTTATCTGTGGAACGTTCCAGAATATAATGAGAATATAAATATGCGGCTTCAATTTACCGGTTGATCTGTACAACAGAATCGGTTAATGAGACTTCAGAATTTTCAGAGTATGGCAATTCATACAGTGGATTAGTGATCTGTGAGTGTCGATTGCTTGCTTTGTAAGATATAGTGATTCGAAAATGAAAAGGACTGAATATCGTAAAGTAACGAAGTTCGTGTCCAAAGCTGAAGACATTGACGACAGCGAAACTTTCGGAGCCTCAGTGTAGTGCAGCTAGTTCAGGTGGAGGGCCGAAGAGATCGAAGGTCTCTCTCGCTAAAGTGAATATTTCAGCGGTTTATTAAAACAGAAATAAGCTTCACAGATCAACTGAAAATCAAAGTTTTCAGTGATGATTTAGTTGTGCCCGAACAAAATTTCTTGTATGCAGTCCGAGAATTTCATGGCATAAAATAAATAATTTTGTTTAAGCCTACTAGGTTCGCACACACACAAATACTTAACTACCATGAAGGAACAGCCGAAAATTTTATGAATGTCGAGAAGAGAAAGCAAGATGATGTTGCATATGTAGTTATTTTAACGGAAATTGCAGGCTCTACCAGGACCCAAATCAGGGCTCTGGCATATCGTGCCATTGCTCTACCAACTGAGCCACCGAGCCACCATTGACTTCGACTGAGTTTGCACTAAAATGTATATGGCTACATATTACATGTTCTGTGTATGTCATATTGTAAGATGTTACCAGTTATATTATGAAGCACAGAAAATAAACGAGAAAGAAGAAATCTGAGGGGCATTCCCACCGGTTGAGGAGACATTTTTCTTCTGTGGTCAATACGGGCTACCGCTTCGAGGTGACGATGACAGTGGGCTGCTAAGGGAGATTTCACACTGTGTTGCCTGAGGATTCACAAGTCGAACGTTTCTTTGTGAGGCCTTTTGTGTCGCTACGGTGTGAAACGTTTTTGTTGATTGGCTCATTGCGTACGTCATGTATCGCGTATCCCTTCGGTTTGAAATCTACTTAAGTCTTGAAGATCCAAGTCACAAGGATGGAAAATTAGGGCTTTGTTAAGGTTAGGTGCGAAGGCAGGCAAAAGCACCCTAAAGGATAATATCTAGGGATGTGCCGAAGCCGATTACAGATGTATGAAAATCGGCCGAAATTGACATATCGGGATCGGTATCGGAATCGGCAAAAATCCGATATTTAAACCTGTACAGATTAATATTATACTAGTTTTTACCTTCTAATAAGTTTTATATTCTAGTTTTGTAAAGTTTATTGAAAATTTGGTTATGATTCGTCATTATTGTAGAGTTTTTGTAATAAAATTATTGCAAACTCATTCAGAGGATCAACCTAACTATAAATCGGAAATAAAACAGTACATTGCTGAACCAGAATCTCCTGTTGTATTGAAAATTCAAAAATGAGTATTCAAACCTGAAGCAAGTGCTGAGAAAATACTTGAGCTTACCTGCTGCATCAGTATTCAGTGATTGAGTGTTCAGTGTTGCTGAACAGATTTGCGATAAGAGAAGAAGTAGGTTAATTCCTGAAGTGCTTCCAAAACTCGTGTTTCTGAAGTTAAATCTGGCAGAACAGGAATTCATTTTGCATTTCAAAGAACTGCTTGTGTACTAATGTTTAATCTATTGAGAATCCATGTTCTTCTTAAAGGTTCACATAACATATTGTAGATGCAAATGTGCATTCGCATCTCTTGAGAAAATGTATGTGTATGATATGCAATAGAAATGTACATAGCAAATTTATTTTTGTCATGCTGAAAATAACATCCCATTCTGTTTAATAATCTTATGTATCGGAATCGGTTAAATATCGGCATCGGTATCGGTTCCAATAATTATCGGTGACTACATCGGCATCGGGAAATTTTCAGCTTCGTCACATCCCTATTAATATCCAAAGCTGCAGGAAGAACGCACTGTTCCTAAGTCTCGAATACGAAATGATAAAAGCTCTGGTGAGCTGATTTAAAAAAGAATTTGTCCGAGATAAAGAATGGCGTGCCCAGGATTATCGGTAGGGAGACGGGTTACGAATACTATTTTGGTAGTCAGTCCTCATTTTGCCATCTTTTCCTGTCTTTGACGTTCCTTTTTTAAGTAATACTGGATCAAATGGGGTTATGACCCCACCAATCCTCCCTTGGGCACGTCACTAGAAATAAATAAGTAAGCATTTGATCATATTGGAAGACGAAACATTAGATCTGTTGGGAACAGAAGGGTTTTCAGAGGCCTGAATATGAACAATTTGGTGGGTTTCGGCTTTTATAAGAGCTGCAAACATGGGAGGACAAGACACAGTAGTGGTGTTCAGTCTCGAATCAGATAAATATTCGAGAACTGTCTGCGTCCACCTCGCAGCCCACAGTTTGAATCTCGCGTTGTCGAGTGGATTGTCCATCCCGTGCATGTATAACTGCTTCGTAAGAACATTCAGACACCATAGATGTGTTGATGACTGATGAGAAGAAATGGACAAACACACACACTCAGATGGTTCTGGCACACAATGTTAATGCATGGAAACAGGGGAGTCGAGTGGTAAAAAACGTTCCGATTTCACGTTTTGATTAAAATAGCAGCCTTAAACAGTGGCAACCATTTAGGGGATAGTTGCTCCCCATTTTTTACCTATTAATCCTAGGCCTTGTCTACCAAGAGAAAGTAAACTTTTCTTGCACCACCCCCCTCCCCGTTTTGGAACTCAATCGCCACCACAGGCCTTAAACATACAATTGTGAGGTTCTATCTATACCCCTTAAAAATATGATGTTCAGCCCCCCCCCCCCCGAAAGGAATTCCTGAATACGTGCCTGTCTGCTCCATCTGTAAAGAAGAAAGATGTTCGCTGTTTGAATATTGCAACATAAAAGAAGTTGACAAAAATGCTAATTTATCGAGGCATAATTTGGTACTACAGGACTACCATTTTGAAGATATTTCGGAGGGGTATTCTTATACGAAACATAGTGGGTTTCATGTGACGTCAGGATGCGCACAGCCACAATATTTGTTGCCAATTTTGTTTGTCGTGTTCAAGGAAATATCGTGAAATAACGTAAGCTTCTGTTTAAAACACCGAATACTGCACAATGTACCATCGTTCAGATCTCTCTCCCGCACGCTTGAATTCCGCATGATTATAAGAACTAGCTTGCATCATGGCTGGTTGAAGCCAAAATGCAACAGTTTGTGACGTGGGTGAAACACACCTGTAGTTGCTTCGCGAACAAATTACACATTTCGCACCCTTCACACACTACTTAATCCCACATTAATTAATAATTCAACGCGGCTTCTTCCCATTAGGTAAAAATAATCTCCGCCATCTTTGCCACATGAGTGTAGGTTGGTTCTAATCGTCACTTCCAGAATTCAACATGGATACCATTCCGAATATAGAGCACGATCCAATTATATATATGGAAGTAATTGTTTTTAGCCTTTTAGGTGAAAGTGAAAGTCACCTGCTAGAAAGTTCCTAACAACTTTCTAAATAGTCTGGAGGGAGTAATATTTGTGTATATATAATGCCCTGTTTTTGTATCTTGTTACTTTTGTACTTGATACAGAGTCTGAAGAAGACCTTGCTAGAAGGTTGAAACGTTACGTTTAGTTTATGTTTTTAATAAAATATATTACTGCCTTGGTCAGCATATTTAGTTTTTCATAACACGATCCAGTTGGCAAAATTAGTTGAAATGCGAGTGGGCCTCTTGACAGTTCAACTACCAGTTGTGTCTCGACTGTCTTTTAGTTTAAGAAGGTCTTCATGTAACCTTTCAGGCAGTGATGTAGTCCCTAAATTTTCAGAGGGGATATGGCAAGTTCCCTGAAACATTACAATCAGACTGTTTACATTCTCTTTGGATTATGTTTGTATTATAGGCCTCCCCAGTGGCGTACTTGATTGATTGATTGAATTGTTCTTTTAAGCCCACTTTATGCACAGAAAGGCTAAACGGGACTGGATCTACAGTTTAAAGTGGGATCCGAACCACCATGTACCTTGATTACATGGGATTACCCGGGACCCTTGATTACAAGGCGACGACGCTACCACTTCTCCATTGGGGAGGCCCAGTGGCGTAGTGGTACTGTAGTTGTCTTTTCGATATCCGGTCGAGGCACATAGTGGTTCCGACCCCACTTTAAACTGTAAGTCCAGTCCAGATTACCCTTTCCGTGTATAAAGTGAACTTAAAACAAAAAGTCGAATGTTTTCATTATGAGGTTATCAGAGCTCGTTATGACGCCAGAGGTCCCAGGTTCATATCCCAGCCTGAGCATGGGTGTTATTCAGTGGCGTATACTGGGTTAAGAACCTGGGCTATCGCACCATATCATAGTGTTCGAACGGACAAAAATTTACTGGTGGGGGTGTTTTTGCTTTTTTAACTCATTTGGGGTGGCGGGTTTGAAGTGATGTGACTCTGTGATTAAAAATATATACCTCATAAAAAAACATGGAACATGAAAATATACACTATCAGTAAGGAAAGGATATCAAGAATTTCATTCTTATTTGCATAAATAAGAGGCCCATATTGTGAAATATTATGTAGGCCTATATACGAGAATAAAAATAAAATTTCAACCTACCTATTTTCACGATTTTAAGTTTGGGTATTCCTTGTTGGCGCAGTAATAACGTTGTTGCCTTGAAACTGAGGGGTCCCGGGTTCGATGTATGGTTGTTTAGATACCACTTTAACTGTAGGTTCGATCCCCCATTAGCTTATCTGTTCATAAAGTGGACATACAAGAAAAATCCACAACGATTTGGAGCTTATCGTAATTTGTAAGCCAAAAAGACAGCTTGTTAATTATGTCCCTCATTTCAGTTCACTACACAACACACAGCACACAGCACACATCATTCACAAAAATACAATCCACTCACTAATGTATTCACACGCTGCCTCTAAATAAATTCCACGCACCAAGACCACTCGACGCGATCTAGACTAGAACTGGTCCTTGTCATTTCGGTAAACCATTCCCGCTCAGCCAACAATTTTCTACTCCCCACTGTATCTCTAGTTGTTTGAAGGTCAACGACCTCTTTTTCAACTCCTCTGCAAGCGTTCAATTATGTTCTTGTCCCTGCCACATGACACTTTCCCCTTGCCCGCGATAATTTGGCTTCAAAATTCCCCATTCGTGGGAAGATTACGTGCTGGGAAAAATTGGTTTGAAACATTGACCCAGACTGTTGAGGAAATTCAGAGGGTTTTTTCCCATATGCAACCCTGTTCTCTCTCCTGTAACAGTTTGACTCCACAATTCCCCGATCCTGGGGAAATTACATGGTGGGAAAAATTGGTTTGCAACATTGATCGGAGCCCTGTCAAGCTTACCCGTCTCCCCCGTGGAGTTTCCCGCCAGCTGGGCCAGCCGTCTCGCGAATTCAAAGAAAGCGGGCAATGTTTCCAACTTCTAAGAAATAGGTTCATCTTCTTATTGAAATGAAAAATTTTGTGCACATTTTTTGATAGAGATTTTTTTCTGTATTTTATTCCCCGAGTCTGGGCTTCGCAGATAGTCTTGATAGCCCCGAATATACGCCTCTGGTGTTATTTGTGAGTGCCCCTTCATTAATATCATCATATCACTCATCATTATCGTCGAGATTAGCTAAAAGTAACAAAAGGCGACGCTAAATAACAAAAATACAATGATACAATTAAAAAATTTAAAATCATCTTTAATTAAGGTACCTTAACCCAATATGGTCTATAGCCTGTCCCAGCTAACTGTGGAGCAGGGCCGCGCATAGAGGAGAAGGAGAAGGGAAATCGAGTGGTGAAAGCGCAGAGTTGCCAACCGTACGGTCCAGACCTTAGTCCGTACGCTAAATGAACGGCTTGTCAAAATTTGCACTTGCTCTTTTATCCCTTATATTTCTCAAAGAAATTCTTAAACCAAGCGTACGGACCTGGAGACAAAAATACGGTTCGTTTGCCATGTGCGTATGGTATTATCCTTTTCAAAAGTTTGAAAAGCTGACAGAGCAAAGCAGTGAAATCGGGTAACTCCAGTCGTCCATTACGCAATCCCTTTTCTCTCACTGTTCATTGGTGGAGCCGTCTCGCGTTACTACTTGCGCAGAGACTTGTTCTCGTTCGCCTGGTCTACAGTTAGCTGGTACAGGGTATAGTACCCAATATGGCCTATTTGCTGTTTCCAAGCACTTACATGGTTAATTCAACAGTTAGTATGCCAGTTAGACTCTCTGAATGACATGATTGAACCTATTGTACAGTAACTTGAAGACAAGTAACCGAAATAGCTGAACCTCGTGATTGTGTTCTATGTCATCTAATATTGCATATGAAAGTTATTACTTACTACATCTTCCAAGTGATAGGTGTTTGTGTTTATATATCTAGTCATTATGATAGCTCATAATTTGTACTTTACAGTAATGTGCTTACTTTACACTTTAATCTAAATTACTATTTGTAACGAAAGAGATAATAACACTATGTAAGGTGTACTCAATATGGACTACATAGGAATTATCGTGAAGGAGATACGCAAATGTGACATTTGTTACTCTTATGTTCACGTAGTGTGTTTGGGAGTCACTCAGGATGATAAAGGAAGGACCTTTCATTTGCCCAGAGTGTGATGTGTAATCCATAGCCTTCCGGTGAAAAATGATGCTTATTGGTTTTTAAACAATGTTATTTCTTTGTCCAAATCTCATTATGAAAATAAAATATAAGTGTATAAAAACAACATTGTGATGCTTTCTTTGCAATTTCTGTTGAATATTTTAATGTGAAAGAACAGAATATAATACTAGGCTATATTGGGTACATATAGGTCTATACCCAATATAGCCTAATCGTAACTTTTAATAAAATCTTTCCTGCACCTAGGTTATTATTTCAAAAATTGACTTCGATTTTCAGCAGACGTCCAGGAATATTCCCTCTTTTGAATCTTGCGATTATTTTTACCTTTCTGACTTTGTGGACCATTAGAAGCAATCGCAAACCTTAGGTAGGCCATATTTGGTTCAGGTACCTTATATGCTGTATTATGTTGAACATAATTTGGAGATGTATCCTCTGCTGAACTAATAACTAACTAAGTAACTCTCTAGCCTTCTTAAACTCGTACGTTCATGGCTGCAGCAACACAGGCCTTCCATCCAGTGCCGGATCTACAAGTCTTGCCCGTCACCCGCAAATATTACCAAGACCCCCTCACGCACATTATATATATATATATATATATATATATATATATATATATATATATATATATATATCTACAGGGTGATTCAAAATTTCGTTAGCACCCCCATAAAAAGTAAAGGAGTTAGGCTGAGTACAATTGGTCACGATAGAAACAGATTAGGCTTAGGGGGAACTACATTGGTGTGTTCCAAGCGGACGTCCGCCATATTGAATTCAACTCAACATTTTTAAATAGGAATGGGGAGATGTGATATATACGTATATGTCACTGTTTTCTCACAGGTGGAAAATGATACATTTGTTACAATCATGCAGTCGTAACTTGACTGTTAAGTGCAGTGGTTAAAGAAACCTTCACCACTTCATTTCTCGTGAAATTCTAGACTGATTTGCTAGTCTGACTGGCACGCGGGAAACCCGGTGTGGGTGATCTATGGTAGGAATTTTTCCGGCTTTGTCCTCGCATAAAGCGACTCTAGGGTCCACCCAGTCTCAAATGAAATTGTACGCGGGGAGGAGGGGTAAAGGCGGCCACAGTATGGTGCTGAGCACATCACCTCCAAAATGGTCGACATCGGTAATATGAGGGGCCCTACCCCCATATTTCCTAAACGTGCCTTCATGGTGCCATTCACAGGGAATTTTACTTTACAAATTATGTACTTCTAAATTATGTAACTTTCTTCACTCACCTGTCTCATCGTCCCTTTTAGGCCCAAATATTTTCCTAAGGATCTTATTTTGAAACTGAAACTATGCGAAACTAATAAATAATAATAATAATAACTTCTACAAAATGTATTTAAAGGTAGAATGTTGCTACTGATGATGATAGATCCATAATGGGCATACACGTTTTCGACTGATCATTTGAAACAAGAATTATTTGACAGTAATAAGTTCACTGGAGTAATGGTCAAATTACATAAATAAATATAAACAAAAAAGAAAGTATACGCATGTTTCATATATACTGTAATGAATAAGATTAACCAGACACCGCCGTATACCCTGGACTACAGCCTTGCTTTTAAGGGTCTTCATTAAATACATGAACCTGCCTTTCCACTGGATGTCTTCTCTTTTCACCCAGATATTGCAAACCATGAAGACTCGAACGTTGAAGATACTCCACAAGACAGCTGACAAGCCTTGTACTCAGTTTCTGAACCTTGGGATTCTTATCACAAAATGCTTTCTTAGGAAGAGAGGCAGACCGTGTTTCTCTCATGGTGAATTCGAGGTAGAATTACTTCCCACTCGACCTACACATGATGGGAGACGAATTTATCGGCGACTGATTAAATATTTGCTCCATAGAATGAAATGCTCAAAATTGATGACTCAAGTGTTGTCATTTGAATGATTGTTTGTCATGAAGTATGCGCACTTACAATGTGTTTGTAGGGTTCTCTCCCTTACGCAAATACAGTCACTAAAGAAATGCATTGGTTCTTCTACAGAGAAGCCACGACTTAGTTTTGTGCAAAGCCATGCTTCGTTCAAACAAGGTAAAAAATTGGTCTTGAACATAATCGAATCTCGTTTTCTAAAACTATTCAATACATGTGATGAGATGATAGATTTGCCATGTAATGAATGTTAACTCTTCAATATTTGAACGAAACATGACCGATTTTCGCTGAACTAATCGAGGCTTCGAAAGCCGAGGGGAGCAGAGCGCTGGACGACACATTGTCTATACTCTATCCACGGAATGTGTGGAACAAGGCCGCACATAACGGCAGAAAAGGAGGGGGTCGAGTGAGCAGAGCGAAGCAGTACACGCTGCTGCGAAGGCTGATAACTGCAGTCGCTTTCCCTCCTCCACGCAATCCCGTTCCGTCTCACGTGTTCATTAGTGAAGCCATTTCGAGTCACTACTTGCGCAGAGACATGTTTTCGTTCGCTTGCTCCAGAGATAGCCGGGACAGAGTATAATAATCTGTCCACAAGCAGACAATTAAACAAGGAATAATTTGAACAAATTAATAAATAAGTTAATAAAAAATTGCTTGTTAAAATTTCAATATTGAACACATGATAAACGATACAATGTAGAGAAACTTACCATGGGCGTCGCCAGAAATATTTGCAGAGGGGGTCGGGCAAATGATAAAAGTTGAAAAGTAGAAAAAAATATTAAGTATTATTTCCACGGTTATAAATGTTATTATACAATAATAAATATTATAAACTAACAAAAGTTAATTTTGTTCGAAATAATAAATGATGAGTGTCGATCCACCAGACGAGTGAATACCAGCACATTCTTTTGCATTTTATGCAATGCATTTTGATATGAACTTTTGCACATCTTTTTCAAGAAAAGGCTTTATATGTTAGGGGGATCTCTTTTTCGTAAAGTTTGTTGTGTGACCTCGCACCTACATCTGTAATTATTAGAATTTTGAAAACTGTAGAACGATTTCTTCTTTGGATGAAATGGTAGAATATAACCTTGTTCCTGTATTTTTCACTCCATGTTTTCCATTCAATGCATTTACACTTTGATTATTCTTTTCGAATACTAACTAAATGAACTTTGTTTCTGTTCTTAACAATAAGAATGACAAACTTTAGGCTTTCTTGTATCTTTAAATGAACGATGTCAGTTTCCAGGGGGGGACCACCGACCCGTTCGACCCTCCCTTCCCGACGCCCATGAAAATTACAATACTTAATTACAATCATTCACCTTGATAACGTATACAAATTGCCAGAAACATAATTGCATTTCACTAGTATAACAATTTCTTACCAAACCAACTCTACTCGTAACGCTAGGGAAGTATAACTTGTGATTCCAGTAAATGTGCGTGTAGTCTGTATGCAAGTAATCAAGAACTTTGCCCCTTCCGTTCCGAATTAACGCTCCCCATTGAAATACCTGCAGCGTGCGTGTGCTATGAATGTGTCCGGCGAGCTCACCGGAACTCGAGTGGACCGGAGCTCTGTACTCTATTCCGGTAATCTCCGGAGCAAGGGAACGAAAACAAGTCTATGCAGGAGTAGTGACACGAAGGGGCATGACCAATGAACTCGTGAGAGGGGAAGTGAGTGTATGCAGGACAAAACGCGGCTGCAGCTACTGCTTCGCTCCGCCCACTCGTTTTTTCCCCTTCCCTACCTTTATGGGCGACATTGTTCCACGGATTCCTTGAACAGAGTATAGGATGTTCGTGAACGCTCGAGTTCCTTTTCGGGTACACCATCGGCGAGAAGAACGCCTAGTCATAGTCATTTTATCTTGTCCGTGTTTTACTTTGTAGAGTGTAGTAGGTCTTTTCTGAGACTATGCCTCTGAATTGATTTAGGTCTTTTGTCTTTAACTTGGCTTTGCTTTTCGTGTGTTGTCATTTGTCAGCCCTTGCAACCAGGGGTGCCTATTTCAGGGCGGAGTTTGAGCTTTTGCTTTGGGAGAAGCATATGATGTACCTGAGGGTTATTGAATATCCCCTAATTTATAAGGGGTCCGGAGACCTTCCCCCGGTAATTAAAAAAACAACTGAGTTTTAGGCCTTTTAGATTTCAAAATGTTAAATATCCTCGCTTAAATAAACAAATATAGTATATTGGTTGTCAGTTTTAAAAGAAGCAAAACAGTACGATTATTGCATTTTGCATTTCATTATTTTTTTATTGATACAATACTCGTATTACTTTTAAAAAGTTACGGTACAATAGTAAGCTTCAGAAATTTTAGAAAAATTAAGTTGAAAAGTTATTTTGATGCATCAGCATTAACTGTTGACTCAACACAAAGCCATTTTACGTTTTTCTTTCTGTACAAATTGTACACACCAATCAAATCGTCTAAGACCTGCTATTGCGGCGCAATTACCGCAAATGCCATCATGCCAAACGTCAAGATTTGCGATATGGCTTCATAACAAAAATGTAGTAACTGAACATAATCATGTGTTATTTTTTTAGTCTTTTTTAAATTGGGGGGCAGACCCCCTTGGCCCCTCCAGAACTCCACCTACGGCCTATGACGCACTCCCCACCAAAAAGGTAGAACATTTATGCCGAATTATTTACTCAAATTATTTTGGTCAGACAAAATTTGAGGAAAAATATAATACAGACATTATTTAAGCAATGTTTACTTTAGGTACTTAAGGCGCACTTTCATGTTTGTTAACATAAAACGTACAAAACTGCTCAGGCTCACTGTCATTGTTAGTGTACTGAACCCTATTCTTAGAAGTTTGTCTGCTCGACTAACCCCCTCCATCCAAACCGATTCTAAAGGCATAAGAGGAGGTGTTTCAATTCAGCCCCATCGCCAAGATTACCCACAGGTAGGTAGAAAAACTGTACATAATAACCATAACTAAAACAATAACAAGTCAATCAAACGAAACGATCCCCCTATTTTTGTGTGAAGATATATAGAAATGGTGATGAAACCCCCTGTGGGAACCCCTGCTTGCAACTGTCGCAGGAGTTTGGACCACGCCTAACGTCATGTACAACGAGCGGATAGGGACAGCTTTAGCACCTTGGGAAATACATGCTAATAATACCAAACCTAACCTGCTTAACCTATCCACGCATAGCTTTAATAAGCAAAATATAACTTGCCAAACCTATTTCCATGCTTATTTATACTATTATATGCCTACGTGGATAGGTTAGGCAGGCCAGGTTTGGTGCTGTTAGCATGTATTTCCAAGTTGCTAATGCTGCTGTCCCTAGCCGCTTGTTCATGTAGGCTACATCTGTACTTTCTCTCTCAACCGGTAGAGTTCGCAACTAACAAATACAAACTAGAGTACCTGGATGTATGACTTGACGTCATATATGACGTCAAGTCATACATCCAGGGACTCGAATAGAAACAGACAAGGCCACTGTACAAACATGGGGTGGTCTTGCCATATTTGTTACAACATTCCTCCACACTGAAGTCTTCATTATTAATTTCAAACTCGAATGTGATGGACAATTCGATCACTTGTTTATTGCTAGCAGTGGCACAAGAACGGCGGGGGGGGGGGAGGGGCGAGGGGTAGAGGGGTATAATTGTACCCTCCGACTCCGAGTTTTGCGAAGAGGATCCTTGCTCTTGAAAATCTTTTAAATGTGGCCGAAAATAGTTGAAAATCAGTGCAAAATGATAAAACATGCTAAAGTTTAATGTTGAGAGGTACACATTTCTAAACTTTAATTTGTAATATTACTCTTCTTTTTTTGTAAATTCAGATATTTCGTATTTTTTTAAAAAAAGCAGCGTGTTACGAAGAAAAATTGAATGTTATCCACACACAGATTGACTCTCTCTCTCTCTCTACATACATACATATATGAATGGTCGATGTGAGAGTGTGTGTGTGTGTGAATAGATAGATATGCGTTTGTGTTCGTATAAGGATATCGACTATTAAGTTTTTGAACCCCTCAAACATTGGCGTGCCCAGAATTTTCGAAAGGGAGGGAGTTATGTATACCTTTCTAGTAGTTAGTCAGTCATTATTTTTCCATATATTTCTGCCTCTGACATTCTTTTTTTTAGGAATTCTTGACCAAAGGGAGTTTATGACCCATACTAAGGCCCCCCCCTCCCGTTTGTAACACCACTGCCCTCAAATCAGAAACGATCCTGCGCCACTGATATCTAGGATATTCAATGCTTTATTCATCCAGGTTCATCGAGCACACAAGACAATTGACATCAGGGCTATCAACGCCATCTGTAGTATAAATTCTAAATTAAATAATTTAACTAAAATAAATTTACTGACAAGATCTTTGGTGCGTTTCGTTCCAGTATGGAGATATCGAACACGAACATGTCACAAACTGAATACACGAACTTTTGTACAAATATGCCGATTTCCTGATGGGAGTTGCCTTCCCCCTCACAAGTAAGAACGTCACATACAATTTCTCATTTGAGATAATGCTAATATATTTCGATTGAGTCGATTATGGTGTATTTAGATGTTTCAATCCAATGCGACAAGCGGCAAGTGTCGCTTGAAAACGAACCCTCATTAACAAATGCAACCTTTCGAACAGAAGCGAGACAACAAGCTTCACGTCTCACTCGGAGTGACCTGTTTTCTCAATGAAGTGCATCATGCCGCCGCCTCGTGTCGACTGTTGCTTGTCACTTCGGTGTGAAACCTTCGTATCGCATGTCGCTTCAATGTGAAAGCCTCTTTTACTATTAGCATGACCCCGCAACATTGTCTTTTCACTATTCGTTGACATGTTCACATGTAATTTCTCTTCCACATTACCTCATGCAATGATATAAAAGAAACATTCCCCGTCTTTAGGATTCTGTCATCTTACAACTTTAAGAGCCCGTATCACCGCTGGTGACGATACCTAAAAAATAGGTTCTTGCGTCGACGTTCTGTGCTCGAACAGTTAAGTGTATGGCATTTAAATTTTACTGAGTTAAAGATCAAATATGAAGTTAGTTATGTCGCGAAGCCTTTTTTTAAATATATTATTTATTACGTAGTTTTCCTTATCTCAATTTCGTAAAATTCACTTGCTCGCCAATTGTATGTAATAACTTAAATCAACATTTTAAAGCGCAAGAAAGCTTCAACTGTTCTTCTACAGCAAAGAAATGAAACTGATCTTACATAATTTTCTTTAGAATGTCTGTAGTTTGTCGACGTACAGAGCAATGTATGTAAATTTTAACTCAACTTTTCTAAGCTGGTCGCGCTAGCCGTTTCACCCTCTGTACCGCTCGCGCTCACCCTCCCCCCACTCCCCGCCGTCCCTTTTTTCTTTCACAATCGGCCAGTCTTCCAAGAAAACCGCATGCTGAGATCTAGGAAAAGAAAGAAGAAGGCAGGGAAAGGTTTTGGAGGAGAATCTATGGTTTGGGCGATGCTTGTAAACAGTTATTCACTACGCGATATCCTAATACTAAATCACGATGGGGTTGTAGTGCAATGACAACAGTGAAGGACGGGGGATTTCCCCAGTATATTGTTCACAAATAAGAAGGGCTGGTTGCACAGACTGAAGTACACCTTTACAAAAGGTTTGCCTGCAAAAGAAAAATTGTGCCAAATTATAACTTTTTTTTGTGAGAACACGAAAGGGATTTTTTTAGGGGGAAGGTGACTTTACCCAAAGTTTTTAGGTAAATATTGTGTAAATTCTATCTGGTTGTGGATTATCAACCAGCCACGCAAATGAATGACTTTTTAGCTGTCGATCATAAATAAGTTCAATGAACGTTCATTGTCAGTTTGAGATATTTCTGAGGGTCAATGGTAAAAAAATACTTGATGATCTGTTATGGAAATAGTGCTATTTTTAAACATTTTGAACGTCCGTTCAATTTAATTTCGAATTTGACTCCTTTCATGATTTGTAAGTAGGGGGATAAAATATATTTACTTAATACTTTACTGCGTTATTTTATCACCAATTATATATATATTGTAGAGATATGGAGACTATTAGACCGAGAAAACATCGTCATGTTAATATTCACACTTGTTTATTTCCTGAACTTGTCCGACCAGCGAGTGATCCCAAGAATGCGCTAACTTGTAACTTCCGTAAAAACCAGGAACTGGAAAGGCAAACGCGTGGATCTAAACAGGATCTACCGCGTTTGAAAGGTTTAACAACCTTTCGACGCCTAGAATGATAAAAGCAAGCTCCTACCCGGAGCTCGCTCTTTTTTGATACTGACACTCATCGACGCTACACGGATACTAGTCCGATTACTTAAACAACACTTTACACTGCTGAACTACGACGATGGAACACGGAGTTACCGCTGCCTAGCATGCTACAAGGCGCAAGGGATCGCTTGGCTTGGTGAACTGAGGGTCGCTGGATAGAACCTTGGAACTGTCACGATTCGGTCTGCGAGAAGCATTAGGACAAGACATCACACACATCTACCAGGTATGAACAAGCGTGAATAACCTTTTACACCAACTTTCCATATCTCTACCCTCCTACGGAGCAGGTTCAGCCATCAGATATTATTAAGCTCTACCTAAATGTTTAAATGAAACTTCCCTGTGACCTCAGAGCCCAGGTAAAACGGGCTTACAACATGGTGGAGGTGCTTCAGGCCCTTTTTGCAATTAAGTACCCTCCTGTACGAATTGCTTTACATTAAATTATTCTCTCCCACCCCTCCCTCTCACTTTGGGAGCATTTTTAAAGTAAATTTTTAGTAATTCCAACTCATACTCCCACAGCACGCTTAAGATGCGTCAGACCCAGTGACAATTTTGTGTATTACCCTATGGAAAACAACCCCTCTTTTTCTTTTATGCTAAGCCCCCCCCTTTTTCAACAAAAATCTAGTTCTTCTGCATAACATGTATTCAAGCATCATTCACACAGGAATGAGAACGCTTGCTTATACTTATTTGACCAGCGATATATTAATGACATAAATAACTGTATAACCATACTTTCATTTGTTCTTTGGTCAGCACGACGAACCTTCGTTTATGAATACGTTACAGATAGCGTTGCACGAACACCTAGATTCCTCCCTCGACCAAATCAGAGTTAGCAACTGCAATCACGGCAAATCCAATAAATTCACGACCTTTAACCCCAATTCCCTCCCCTCCACTAACACGGTTAAGGTCTGCTAATAGAAATTACCCTCAATTTGTCCTTAGACTACAAACACCCAACAAAAACCAACCCCAACCCTTGGCGAGTACCCCGGCTCCCGTTTCAACTTCCTCTAACACTGTTAATAATTCTGGTAACGTAGCTGTACAAATTTCCACCACTAACATGGCCACCCCAATCCCCACTGCATTATACCCGGCATCATTTAGCGGAAATGACCCTAAGCACATTGACTCATTTTTCCTCAAGTTTCAAAATGTAGCACACGCCGCAGGATGGTCGGAAGCTAAGCGTAAAGAGATGTTACCTTTATTTTTGACGGACACCGCTTTAACTTATTTTCATGACATACAGAAACGACCCAATTTTGTAGACTTGACATATGCCCATATCAAAGACGAGCTAAGTACGCTATTCAAGGGATCATACCTGTCAGCAGATCCTGTACAGATAATACTCCAAAGAAAACAAGTGGTAACCGAACCCATTCACACCTACGTTATTGCTAAAAAGGCATTAGTCCAGCAATACTTCCCGAACGCCACTGAAGAACAAACTCTCTCTTATATCATCACGGGACTGCGAGCCAAATACATTGGCTGTTTAACCAACAAGCATTTTGCCAGAACAGAAGAATTAATTGCCCACCTACAGAATTTCGAACGCCAGCAGTCATTAATTAATTCCCGTATGTTGGAAGAGAAATTGGAAATTGATCAGGCAATCGCTCAGGCGAGCTTGCCCCAGACATTCATCCCGACACCACTTCACAGCTGTTCGCATGCACAGGTCTATTCCCCCCTCCCCAGTAGTGCACTCAACCCGACTCAGCAGTTTGTGTCATACAACCAGTGTCCATCTCCTTTTCTCCCACCATCGACACATCAAGTCCAAAGTCTACAGTCCAATACCGCACCCGTAAATCATTCCCACACAGTGTATCAAGGAATGTATCATGTACCGAGTTCTGATAGTGTCCGCTGCGCGGCGCCACCAGCCGTAGCCACAGAGAAACACGCTCCAAATGCCGCCTCTGGTGACGAAATAAACAAACTTTCGTCACAAATCTCGACATTAGCTCTGCACTCAACCGAAGAGATGAACGCGAGTTCTCTTTTCAATCTTTGCTCAAATGTACTGGAATTTGCGAAAACGGCTAATCAAAACGCACATAACAGAGGTTTCAACAAGGGGAATAATAAGTCCTCTTCCTACAGAAATAATAATACTCATAGAGCTAATCACAGAGGTAATTATAGATCGAACGCACGAGGCCAATTCAGAGGTCATAGTAACAAGAGGTTTCAACGTCGAGATCAGGCTAATCGCGACGATGCAAATACCTCAGCCTGTAAGTTTTGTGGTCGTTATAATCACGAGAGCGACAACTGCTTTTACAAGCCACAACGAGAGAGTAGTTTAAACTAAAATCGTCTTCGACTTGCAGGAACGAAATCGAAGATAATAGTAGATTAGATAAAGTTCCTATAATTGAGAGAAATGGCCTATACTTTATTAATAGTAGCATACAAGGAAAACAGGTAGATTTACTTATTGACGTGGGTTCCCAAATCTCAATTTATCCTTCCCACCATCTCCCTACTGAAAGAAAAACATACAAGGTACAATCCACAATCCAAGGTGTGTCCGGATCGAAACTGAGTGTGTCTGAAATTGTAGTTCTTCCTATCATAATTGGAAAGCGTAAATATTCGCACCCATTTAGAATAGTAGATTCAACTAACGTCCCTCCCCTTTTAGGAAATGACTTTTTACGAACGCAGAGGTGCGAAATGTCGTTAAAAGACAATACAATAACTCTTTATCATTTAGGACGTACTCCTAATTATAGTATTTTAAGATCAAAGTACAAGACTCACCAGCTATCCCATGATATATTCACTCAAATTGAAAATGCAAATGTGTATGAGGGAAAAGCTACCCTTTCAAACACAGTTCAGATAAGTCCACGATCCAAGACTTATATCAATTTGAACATTACCACTACGACACCTAATACCCATAAGCCTGTACTTTTTACACCATCTGCTTCCCTTAGGAGCCAGCATCCAGTTGTCCTTCCCAATGATACAGTAAACACTCAGTCACCTGTAATTCCCAAAGACAACCCTATAGAAAAGACTAATCATGACAAGAAAGATGATGATGATGATGATGACCTATCCTTTCATCAAGTATTTCATGCACAAGCAGCAGATTTTGATATTAGTTCGCAACAACGTAAAGACCCCTATTTCAGAGACATTATTGACGTATTAGAAAACAAAGATAAAGCTAGTGACCCTAAACTAGAAAAGCTTTCGTATTCTTATGTACTCAAAAATGGAGTCTTATACAGGACTAATAAAATCAAAACTGGTAATAGGGAAAGACTTTGTATTCCCCATGCATTAAGAAATCAAGTTTTCGACCTTATTCATGCACACAAAATGAATGGAAGTCACCAAGGTGCTCAGAAGACATATAATTTAATGCTTATGCGCTACTTTTTCCCCAATATGAAGAAATTTGTGTACGATAAGGTTCGACATTGCATCCCTTGTCAGATCTCAAAGAAACCACAAGGTTCTAAACCGCATACGCTGCAAACATTTCAACCAGCCCAAATTCCTTTCCAACGAATCCATATTGACGTATGTGGTCCTTTAGTCTCTTCAAAAACGCACAAATACAAATATTTCCTATCGGTAGTTGATAGTTGTACAAGGTACGTAATAACAGCTCCTTTGGCTAATCACGATGCACAAAACATAGCAACAGCTTTAGTTGAGAAAGTCTTTTTAGTCCATGGCATCCCGGAAACGATCTATTTAGATCGTTCAACACCCAATTCAAGTTTACTCTTACGAGAGTTAGCTAATATTACAGGCGTACAACTAAAATATGTAGATACTTGTGCCCATTTCACGAATGGATTAGTTGAAAGTTCATTTAGTTACTTAAATAAAGTTATGAGAGTCTTTGTGTTAGAAAAGAAAGCTTCATGGTGTGACTATTTAGCTAGCGCAGCGTTTAGCCACAACGTTACAATCCATTCTGGATCCCTCCAGAGCCCGTATTTTACTTTATTTGGCTACAACCCGAGGATCTTAGCTGACGCTGTCCTTCCTTCGAACCCCGACAATGTTTCCCAGACGAACGCACAGAGACTTGAACTCCTGACATCCATACGAAAGACAGCACATGACAACTTGAATAAGCGTTACGAACAGCAGAAAAAGTACGTAGACCGCACTTCTAGGAAAATGCAGTACTCACCAGGACAACATGTATGGATTCTAGATGCCACTCCAACTCCAGGCGTGTCAAAAGCCTTTGCGTCCTCTTATAAGTACAAAGGAACTATTCTTCGTAAAGTTAACGAGAATTCCTACGAGGTAACTTTCATCGACGGCAGGAATAAACAAAAGACTGACACTATCACTATTTCTAGACTCAAAGCCCGCTACGACTAGTGCCATGATAACTCCACTAACATTCATTAACACGCCACTCCGTTGTCACTCGCTTTAGCCTCCTCGCTCGTCGTTGCGTACATTGCACATGCTAGCATACCATGATCCAGCATTTTCTCACGCTCATCGACTCCCCTCCCCCCTCTTTCCACTTCCCGTGCACGCACTGCATTTCTGCGTTAGAACGAACTCATTTTTATTTTTAATACAACATGGTTATTTTTATTTTAACAAGATCAGGATTACAGAATGCTATCTCAATCGTCGGAACATTTATAATACATTTCTTGCCTAATAATTAATTTTTTTTTACAGATATTTTAATGTTATTTTATAATTTGCGTTTAAACGCATAGTAATAGTCAGAACATATCACTTAGCTGATTTGACTAATAAGTACTTAGTGTGTTTATGATCCTAACTAGCAAATATTTTTTTTCTCCCCATTTGCTGGTACATATACGCTCAAATGAAGAAAAAAAAAGTACAAAGAAATAAAGAAAGAACGAATGAACTAAGATAGAACAAGATCAATGATTTAAAGAACAAATGAACTGCGTAGAACTTGCTTGAACTTTTGGCTTTTTGGCCATAGCAATTTTTTTTATTTACGCTCAGGTGTACCGCGAACTGCTTCTTTGAAAGCTGCAATGCACTAAATATGTTAATAAAGCATATAATACATATAGGCAAATGTTCCCACTCTCTCCTTTAATTTTATAGTTCAAATATTGATAGCATACAGCATGGTATAGCTCATATCCCATGAAATTACAACCTACTCCATTTTTCAATGAACTTTTACACAAATATATTACTTACTCTTTTTCACTTCTTTTTCAATTTTTTTTTATTAGCAGCGAATCGAAGGCGCTTAAACCTTTGTCCACAAGACACGTAAAATTCTTGCCATTGCTTTTATAAACGACATTTACACGTATTACAGAAGGAAATGTCTCGTAATCACTTAGTTCGTTCTATTATCGCTGAATTCTCCTTTCTTTTCTCATTTCATTCTCGGCTAAGCCGACTATTCGAACTTCCCCCCCATTCCCCCCCGGCGAACTTTCCTTACAACATGGAATTATTCCACCTACTCCCCCCCCCCCCGTTGCCCCGGCGAACTTTTCTTCAGGTAAACCTGTTAATCATAAACAGGCCCCCTTAAAACCACTACATCATATAAGTAATAACGCCCCTTCGCCGTCATTCAAATCAGATATTACCTCCCCTCCCCCCCAAATTAATTCACCAGTTTTAACTGAAAGTCCCTTTTCAATCGATTTTATAACCCGTCATCACTTATTGTAAATCTGCTCCACTACCTTTTGCTTTTTCCTAATTTTTCCCTTTTACGCTTGTTTCATTCTCATCACCACGGATGCTACTGGACCCATGACGACCACCGGCTTGTACCATCGAGCGACAGACCTAGGCTCATCGCAGAGACCGACAACGATCTTGTGGAGTTCCAGCACCAACAAGGACCCGTTCCCGTCTGGACCCCATGGCTGATTTTTCCATCTTCCGCGCCGCGACCCAGATGTGGAGCGCTTTACCCAGGACGTTTGTTGCCCCGAAGCGCCATCGCAAATTTGACTTCCAGACTGCCCTCCCATGACGATCTACATCGACAAGGCCCCGCCCACTGAGTGCATTGTGCTCTTGTTTCCTGACGTCATATGATGCATATGTTATTTTTCATCGGCTCAAAGTGTTCCGGTGCTCAGCTACTTCAACTACCGTAAGGCACACGCAGTTAGTACACACGCATGTCTTTTACAGTACCAAAGTTTGTGCCCATGGGTACTACCCATATTGGATTAGAGATACGTCTCTTTCTTTTGTGTTTTTTTTTATCGTCAGCTGCACAGAACGTCCAGCCTATGGCGGCATGCAGTTTACAGAGTTGCCATAGGTAACATACCTCAAGGCTTTGCCCAGCATCGTGTATGTTCCGCCGAGTGTACTTTGAACTCAACAAACAGTAAATACAACCGCTTCCGGTTCCCGGCGTTTCTTCACACTGTGCTGACATGTGTTTTTATTATTATTGTGCTGTCATCACTCAACCAAAACTAGTTCAGTGTCACACTTATGTACTTATTTTTATCCACGCCTCAGAACTTAGTTATTGTGCTCGTACTTTTTGAGTTTATAAGAGGCTATGACCTACAATTTAATTTTTTTTTTTATTATTCTACGTGTTTTTATATTTTTTTTTCTCAACGGTGTTTGGTGCCACGATATGATATGACTATTCTGGTGATTTCAATTTTTTTTTTACGGTGATGTGATTCTTCTAGTGATTGGTTTACTGTATTGGTTTTCTACGAGTTTGATATGTTAATAAATCCTAATTTTTAAATATAACCTACTCCGGACGAGGTAGTCGACCATCACAGAGTGGTTCGATTATTTCAACAAGGGGAATGTAGAGATATGGAGACTATTAGACCGAGAAAACATCGTCATGTTAATATTCACACTTGTTTATTTCCTGAACTTGTCCGACCAGCGAGTGATCCCAAGAATGCGCTAACTTGTAACTTCCGTAAAAACCAGGAACTGGAAAGGCAAACGCGTGGATCTAAACAGGATCTACCGCGTTTGAAAGGTTTAACAACCTTTCGACGCCTAGAATGATAAAAGCAAGCTCCTACCCGGAGCTCGCTCTTTTTTGATACTGACACTCATCGACGCTACACGGATACTAGTCCGATTACTTAAACAACACTTTACACTGCTGAACTACGACGATGGAACACGGAGTTACCGCTGCCTAGCATGCTACAAGGCGCAAGGGATCGCTTGGCTTGGTGAACTGAGGGTCGCTGGATAGAACCTTGGAACTGTCACGATTCGGTCTGCGAGAAGCATTAGGACAAGACATCACACACATCTACCAGGTATGAACAAGCGTGAATAACCTTTTACACCAACTTTCCATATCTCTACCCTCCTACGGAGCAGGTTCAGCCATCAGATATTATTAAGCTCTACCTAAATGTTTAAATGAAACTTCCCTGTGACCTCAGAGCCCAGGTAAAACGGGCTTACAACAATATATATATATATATATATATATATATATATATATATATATATATATATATATATATATTACAGTCAGACCCAAAGAAATCACAACATAAGATAGTTCTGTGTCATCATATACAAAAATACTTTTATACATAGGTCTTATGTAAAATAAAATGCATTAATTATATGTTGTTTTTTCTTTTCCAAAGACATTATTTAGTGGTATAATATGACAGACTTACTATTGATAATGGCCATACAAAACACGCCATAAAAAATTCATTCACTTTCAACTTTCTGGGGCCGGCCACCGTGGGGGAGTAGTTAGCACATCATGCTACGACGCCAGGGGTCCCGGGTTCGATTTCCAGCTTGGGCACGGATGTTTGTGAGTGTCGATTCATCAATTTCATCATATCATCACTTATTCCCTTCTTCGCAAATTGGCCAAAAGTGGCACAAAAAGCGTAGTAAAATAAAGCAAATCAATCAACTTTCTGGATATACGACAAATAACACTATTTCTGTATAAGGAATTTTAGGCGTGCTCAGATCCTCCGATTATGGGGAGCAAGGGTCTTGATAAGAGTTCAGCTGACGAAATAAAGCGCTCATTCCATCTCACTGTTTTTATTACATTGGTGGGAACAAAACAGGGTGTGTCCCGACCCACCTAAAATCACTTTATTAGATGAATTTCAACTTCAGTGGCACCATTGTTCTCTGCTGGCGCTTTATTTTCCATCTCTGTCGTTCAAAGACTAATGTACGTATAAACGTGGTTTAGTACCGCAAATTGAAAAGAACTACACATAATTTATTCATGTGCAATATATGGGCAATTTATTCTGCAGACACATACAGATAATACAACTAAAGAATAAAATATGTGGAGGTGTTAATAAGAAATTTGCTAGTGGGAGAGTCCAATTACATAGGAAGTAATACATTACCCTTTCCTTACGTAGTTACTTGGAACTTTCATAGGTTTGAAAATAGTATTTACTTCTATTTCTATAAAAGCATATTGTTGTTTAAGAACGGTTATTAGATTCCTCTGCACTAAATTTCTAAGTGAGACTATTAAGGGGCAACTTCTCCCTTCCCCCCATTTACTCACCGTATGCAAAGAGTGTGAATACTTTTTTGCTGAAATGGGAAAATGAACCACAGCAAGAAACTAATAAAATACGTCTGTTTTTGTGAACAGCTGCAGAATTATCTACAAACTTGTTGAAATTCACAGTTTTGCTAGCTTGTACTCATTGGACGAAATACATACAGCCAGGGACGGCGCTACAAGGAGGTTAGGGGGGATGAAACCCCAACAACAGATATAAGCTCCCTGTAGCCCCCAGATTTTTATAGTACGGTAGACGCCTTACGATCGAAAATTAAAGAAGTAGAAGCTATCTTACGTAATATTTTACATTATAAAACTTCCCTTAGGGCAAGGCCATTGCAATGTTCAAGTACATTTCCTGCTTTTATAAGATCGCAAGATTATTACAACGTGTTGTACGTAAAATCGTGGTTGGAGGTGGCAGCTGCAGATCTGCATGGATCAACAACGGACCAAAGGCTCCCCTCTACCAACCTACCACACACAAACATAAACACAAACATACCCTCTACGCTCTATATATAATATGTGTGTGTGTGTTTGTGTGTCTGTATGTATATTATAATGCATGTGTGTGTGTGAAGTTCTTGATCTCATGTTGACAAAGTCACATCTAAGAGCCTAGAGGGTGATTCAAAAGTCCCTCAACAACTCATATATAAACACATTGGTGTGTTCCAAGTACACGTCATGGCACGGTGCTATATGCACAGGGAACTTTAACTTTACCTTTACCCAGTGGCGGCGATTTGGTTACAAAACCGAGGGGGGGGGGAACAGTATATTTCCCATTGTAGATACTGTACGGTTTAGCATAGTGCGGGGACAAAAGTGGCGAAAAGTGGGGGCCGACTGTGCCCCTCGCCGCCACTGCCTTTACCTGTATATCTTGTATTCGTTTCTGAACCCCTGAGTAATTAAGTTTAGTTTTTAAATACGCATATACGAACCCTATACTATGTCAATCACTGAGGGCCTTCTAGAGACTTACTTGTCTCTACCCCCACCCCCGCACTGCGGGGTCTTGCGGCTTGTAGATCCGGCAGTGCTCGTTTCTGTGTTCTTCCCCTGTTCTTGTATTCGTGTATTTAAATTATTTTTGTATGAGATCCATATCTCAGTGCCAGTGATGATGATGTATTATTGTCCTGTAAACACATTTCCAAATTATCTCATGAAAACTGAAAATTCTGATTTTTTTACCATGCATTTCCGTCCGAAGTTAAAAAAAAAGAGCAAATGCTGTCGAAAAGACAACTTGAGGTTACTAACTCGAGAATTTGTTCTGCACATTTTTCTACCAGAATGTTATGAAGTCTGAATTACTAAGAATTATCACACTGATAATTCCACTTACACATCAGCAGGTCAATGTTCGCGCAAGACGTGTGAAGTAGGGATGGCCAAATCCAGATTTTTTTTTTACTATTCGGGAATCCGATGGAAAAATGAGAGAATCCGGATTTCGGAGGTAATCTCCTTATTTCAAATTTTCAGTGAAAAATGCAGGCTCAACGAGGACTCGAACCCAAGGATTAAAGGATGGAGAGAACATCGCTGACAATTATACGATTGCCAGCAGGCAGGGTTTCGGTGGTACTAAAGGAGCCCTCCGGAGCGGAGTGATTCAGTTCTTTTTCACATGCATGCTCGGATCCGGAGAGATAGTTCGGAACTATGGATAATAGGAGTGTACAGTTAACAGAATCAAGCATATCTGGAAACTAGTAAGCTGCGTGAAAACTGACATACGTGTATTTCAGGATAACTATGATAGATATGAACAAGAAACTGTATTAGCCTTATCTGCGGATGTTTGAAAAGTCCTGTAGTAAATTCACAAATTCGTCGTTCCAGTTCAATATGAGTAATATGCATTGGCTGTAAATAGTTTTAATTGTATCAAAAATGCTAAAAGTACACATTATATTAACTACACGACTTTCCCAATGATTCCAAATGGCTAACTTGAAGTGATATTCATGTGCATTAGCACTGGCCTCCGTGATGGAGTGGTTAGCACATCCGGAAGTCCGAATCCCGGCATGGATGCTCTTTGTGAGTGTCCGTTCATCAGTTTCATCATATAATTCATCCTCAGGCGGAGCACAAAGCACGACGCCTTATGTTGTAAGACACGTTTTTATTACGTTGAGAAAAGAAAGAACATCAAAATCATCTCACCTAGGATAATCCACCAACTGCAGAAAACACAAAAGAATGTCTTCCGCCTGTTCTGCACAACAGGGTGAATAGCTATGCACTACTACAAAACATCGTCATTATTTCCCTAGTTTACAGCACCCTACAGGAGAGATATCCTGCTACTCGATGTTATAAACTATTCCATATATGTTGGTCATAGGCGTGCGCACGGGCGGGGGGAGGGGAATTGCCCCCTAATCACGGACGTTCGCAGAGTTTTCCACAAAGGGACAAGAAAGGTATTTTTTTCATGGGGCATATTACCCCGATACTAGTGCTGTCCCCTCTAAAAACACCACTTGAATTTGAAATTATCGCATTCCTGCGTCCCCATTACATAATAATTAATGTAAATTACTATGACTGAAATATAATTATACTTGTGAAATATATACTTTTAGTTTGACCTTCGTTTTCGACGTGTGGTAATCCTTGACCCCCTTCCAGACGTTCCATGCCCCTATATTATTATTCTTTCACCTAGAAATTTAGTGGAGAGCAATATTGTTGCTGTTATTAAACAATATTGTACTCTAAAAGGAAATGGGGACAGGGGGGCATTGCCTTATGCCTTTTTCCAACCTTGGACGGAAATCAATTATAGGGGGGGGGGGCATACATTGAAGTAAAAAAGAGCAAGACTAGCAGAATCTATACTAGTAGCAGGACAAAAGGATGCTCAAGACGGAATTAGTTTTCACGTCCATCTTGCATTATTTCTTCTAGACGGTCAGGATCACTTGCAGAGGGTTACAGAGGGACAATTGTCCCCTCGACTTTAAATTTTATACAAATAAAAATACATTTCGTAAAATTTTCTTTTTTTCTTGCAGTCTTGTCAACTTCCGAGCCGTAGCTAGGAAGTAGCGGGAATTGGCCCTGGGCGCCAAACAATCTGATTGAGAAAAATTGTAAAAGAGAATGCCATGCCGTCCCATGAAATTTTTTGCGCCCTATTAAATCAATACGGTTTTCAACTTTCAAAAATTTGGATCGAAAAATTTTCTTGCTCGCTTCGCTCTCAGTTTCTTTTCTCCAATACATTGTAAATTACTAGAGAGAAAGTAAGAACAAATAAGTAATTCAGACAGTTGCTGCTATAACAGTTTGGTTTGGAGGAAAACAAGCGCTCACATTTCAGAGACAATCTATACAATTTTTGCTGTTGGTTTGTTAAAGGGCGGATGAATAGATTACGTAATGTATTTAAATAATATGTAAATACCTAGGTGTATATATATATATATATATATATATATATATATATATATATATATAATATACACGCGCGCGCGCGAACACACACACACATATATATATATCACATCAATGCAAAAAACTTAAAGAGTGAGATAAAATGATGTTTTTCTTTCCCGATCTGACTGAATTTTCAAGGCTTTTGCCCCCCCCCCCTTATGTGAGAGTCTGCGCACGCCTATGATGTTGGTACCTTCTTCTAATAATAAACACAAATTAAAATAACTGTATATTGTTATTACATGAATGGGAAAAAGACGGCATATGAATAGGAATATAACCGCACATATTCATTATCTAGCTCATGAATAGTTCAGATCGCTTCAATTTGTATAAAAACAACTGGCCTGGCAAGGTGATTGTGAAACAGATAAAGAATTGAATATTTATTGAATAACGAAAAAGGATGTTAGATCCATTTGACGAAATGAAAAGCTCTTAATTTAATATTTAATCATATTACTTAAGTAGTGGTGTGCATAAATCTTATTTGATACAGTCATCCAAAGTTGTTTGACCCCAATGTAATCCTTCCCTTAGAATATGTTTGACGGAAATAAACGTCTCTCGATTATACGACAGATGCTAAACAAAACAAGCATATTTATATTATTTAATTTTAGTACTTCGTAAGTCTCTCATGGAAGATTCGGACTCCCTGGATACCCCGCCTCCCCTAAATAGTCCTTCGCTCTCAGTTGTATTGCGATGTTCGTCAACGTGTGTTTTTCTTCTTTCAGACACTCGGAAAAAGTTTTGTCTTGTAACAGGAAACCTGTTATGGTCAGACTCTTGAGCGGGGGGAGAGTAGCGGACAGGGAACCTTAGCCTTGTGGTCTGCTTCTTTCGAGAGAGCAACCTCTCCCTCCAGCAAAGTCTCAATGCAATGGATTTGCCTTCGAAGGGGGAAATGGAATCAATATTGGTAAGACTAGGAAAAATAAATGACATCTGTCCGCTGCTTTTTTCGAGCGACGCTGATGCGGGCTCTTAAGCGGTTAGGATTATATGTATTTCGATCCCAACAGGTAAAAGCTCTTTTGCAGTGTTCTACATTTCTTGCTTTACGTTTTCATTAAGTTTTCGTCTTACTCTCTACAAGAAGGGACCTAAAATCTCAGCAGTTGACCTGTATAACAAGTTGCCCAGAGAGTTAAGACACGAGTTAAAAGTGGAAAGGTTTAATAATAAAATCAAAGTCATGCTAATTAAACATTCATTTTACTGCATACAAGAATATACAGAGGTAACACTCATCTCTTGAATGCATACAGACATATCTACTGGACAGAGTGTGAAGGACTCAAGGTCTTGTGTATGTATAATTCAAAATAAATGTTAAATGGTATGGTTAGTTACCACACATGCAGAGTTTGCAGTTGCACATCAAACTGAAATTGTCAAGTATAATATCTTTATATGCAAGTGTTATGATACACCAATATATATGTGTGTATCTTATGTTAAAATAACCAAACTTTATTATCATGTATTTCTGTTTGACATGTCCTATACTACAGATGTACCTACTTGTACAAAACTGTAGTTCTTGGGTGCAAATAAATCATATCACATCATGATTTTTATAACAAAACATTCATGAAATTATTGAAATATATACAGACATGCCAGTGGCGTAGCGTGACTTTTTCAAAAGTGTTACCGCCCATCAGACGTTCTCATCTCCACCCTACCGTCCCCTCCAAAAAACATGCCTTTGATCTTTATTTTTTTTTTCAATCCGCTCAATGATTTATTTAGCCATAATCACTCCTAGAAGGAACTGCCACTCATGAGAGAGTTACCGCGAAAATCCAGTGAATAGTAGTCGAGCCTTGTCAACCATCTCTGTTTCTTGCAAAGAGGTGGAAAGGGGTAGAAGAACCACACATTCGGGTCAGTTTGACATTTCTGCGGTGAGCAGACGACAGAATTCCCCTCCTCCAGCGGTGGGAGGAAGTCCAGATGTACGTACTTCTGTTGCCAACTTAGTTTTTTGGAGCAAGGTTTGTCCAAATCACGAATCGCAAAAAGTACTTATCTTTTCGTCTATTACTAAACGGTCTCAGTTGTAGTTAAATCCAACTTTGGTTTTGCAGTCTAGCTCTTGTTGCTTCAGAGAAATAGTATCCCGTTTTAGGCGGAATTTAGCTCTTTTCTGGAAATCCAATGTGACAACACTTGCTGATCCGTTAGGCCGCAGCTTCAAAAGGGCCCCTAAACAGGCATATGAATAACCCCCTAGCACCCTTGCCTCCAAGTCTTTCCCCGCTGTTCCCTTGCATTGGCGCCCTTTCCTCCTGTTGCCTCTTGAGGGTAGCGGAACGGCCTGTCTCTTCGCTTTTGTCGACTGCAGAAGAAATGTCCTCTGCAATATACGCTCAACTGCAACGCTGTCAGTTAACTTATTTAACAATGTTGTTATTTTATTGAGGAAAAAACTTTTTAATTTCTTTACATTTTGCTGTTACCTGCGGTAACACCGGTTACATGCACGCCACGCCTCTGAGACATGCATATTTTGTCATAACCAAGGTGTAAGTAAAACATGCCACAGTGTAAGTAAATGAGAATCATAGACTCTGAAGCAATGAATTATAATAACAAGAAGATAATACAAGTGTATATGGACACAAAGGTTCAAATATTACATTTCTCCATCTTTTCGATTACTCTCTTAACGTGCGAGTCACAAACAACAAATGCATAAGAGTTTTGATCTTACAAAGTTATTGTGTAACAGCATTGATTAACGACTCTGGTTATATATCCCAAATATACCTACATTTCATCGGAAAATTTATTTTATCTGACTATTATGTTCACGCATCTTAGACAGCTGAGCTGATAAAAGATTGCCTAAAAGCCATAAATTGCCGACCATTTTCTAATATGGCGACAGTAGCAAAACTGCGATCTGAGGAAAAAACATTTACGATTTTCATTACAAAATTTAATTCAGTATTCTTTTGCCAAATTCCTTGCTTGCTCTCATTTCTTTTTGAAGAGAAATCTATTTTTACTGCAGTACTTGTATATTTACTGACTTGTCTGTGTAATAACATATCTTCGATAATAATGCTTAATAGTACACATGTGTCGGCCCCCTTGGCGGAGTGGTTAGCACATCGCGCTACAACGCCAGGGGTACCGGGTTCGAATCCTGGCCTGGGCATGGATGTTTGTGAGTGCCAATTCATCAATTTCATCATATCATCACACATCTCCATCTCCGATAATTAGCCAAAAGTGGCACAAAAAGATATGTAAAATAAATCAAATCAAATCAAATAGTATACATGTATTTAGGAACACATTTCCTTCACAAAAGCGAGGACACCCACCACTAACCCAGTGACTAGAATATAAAAGGCTCCTTGAAGATGACTCAGTGACAATGAAATACGATCTTTGCTGACGATTTTCTTAACTCTCGCAGCATAATACTCATTTCGCCATCTATCCTTGAATCCAGCCTCTATGAGAAAGTAAACTATGGAATTGAAGTTAGCAAGGTAAGGCGAATTTCTTGGAACAACATGGGAACACATTAGAGTCCCAGCCTTCTCGCTTACTATATGCAGCAAAGGAAACCCATCTGGTGACATTAAATTGGATGTAAAATTCTGTGCAGCGCTAAAAATGTCATAACTCACAGCATCTCTCTGCTTTGCAACTCGCGTTGTTCCCTCTAATATGTTTGTGCACAACTCAGTTCTAGAAGCAATTGACTTTAACTTTGAATCCTCAACCATTTTCAAAAGATTTGCCATGTCGTTGTCGGCAAGAACAGGCAGGCCAGACTGAACAATGTCCTCTATGGTGTCAATTTCCTTCTGGTAGACAGGAACAACCATGAATCCTACAAGAAAACTTTGATACAAACTGTTTAGAACCAGAAAACACATGACGGAAAGTATGTATATAAACCTTGAAGGTCTATTTGTTGGTAGTTGAACAGCAGATATTTGCAAGGTTAGTGAAAATATGTATTGAATAGCTGTATATAGTCTTGGAACTTTACTTGCTTTGGAAATAAGGTACTGAACGAGAAAATCAGAAAGTACAATATATAAAAGTGCGCCTGCTGTGGCTGCCCAAACATCAGCATCAAAAGGTAAGAAGGGACGCTGCCATTGAGGGAAAAGACCTGCTTTTGGGGCTATGAAAGTAAAAGAGTCAAAGTGAAGCACCGGGAGGAACTCAACTAGTTGGAACAACTCATAATTCATGATTGGCAAGAAAGAATAGATGTCTGAGTAAGATGAAACAACCTCCCATAGTGTTCCAAACCATGAATCATTGGGGAACCCATGTTTCTCATATGTGTCTTTAGAGCTTTGAAATTCAACAGGAGTTAGGTTCATTTTGTTGGAGATCACTTTCAGACTTCTAACGAAGGGTTCATCAGTCAATTTGCCATTGGAGTCAAAAGTTCCTTCTATGCTGCTTATGTACAAAGGATGCCCATGCATATTCCTCAACTTTTCTTCCAGTAAAACTGCAACATCCTTCTCTGTACTTTCAACAATATCAACAACAGTATCTGTGCTAACCATTGTGTTGCCTAAAGAGGAAAAGTCGTAAGTCACCAAACTTAGGCAATCTTTCAGATCTGACGTCACATTACAACTACTGCTGCTCTTCTGCAGTATATAAGCATCCCACATCTTTTCGTGCCAAAGCATTTGGAACATATTCACCATGTCAGAATACTGACTTACTTCCTCGCTTGCTACAATAACAAACTTGGTTCTTGTATTCCAGTACGGAAGTAGCTTCACTTCTTCCAACATTTTAGGCATTAGCAATATGTTATCCACTAAAAGAAGAGAACAAGAAGGCATTGGACCTGAATAGACTGTACAACAACCAGTATCTCCCTTAGCCTTGCCTATTCTATGCACTAGAAAAGTCAAAGAATTTTTCATAAAGAGTTCTCGAAGATTCTCTGTGATTTCATCAACATTTCTTGACTTAATTACAATGCTTAAGAATGGTTGCCTTCTCAAAACTTTTGAACAAACCTTCTGAACCAGTCCTAGTGTATACATACCGTCCTTTATTCCAATAACATCTTGTAGATTATTACTTAGCTGTAAACCTTCAGATATATATAGGATGTACATTGCTGCAAACATAATATTTATCACTCGGACTCTTGATATTTTTATTTGACAAGCCATGTTTCGTAGCAATGTAATTTTCTGTAATAAATATAAAAATATTTCTTTACCATAGCAGTATTGGAAAAATACAAAACATAACACTATAGATTTAAATTGAATTAATTGAAACTTAACTTATAAAGGAAATCTCTGTGTAATATAGTAAGTTTTTATGCCTTCTCAAGATGAGAAGAAACTCTTTTACACATAAAATGTTATTGTTTTAACAAAAGAATTCTAACGATCAATTTTTTTACCCTGTTCCCGTGTCAGGACAACAGTATATTTTTTCTTATTGTAATACTGTATTAATATACTACGTGTATCAAAAAAATATATATATGTGTGATATATTATATTATATATACAACTTCATATATTATGTATATTTTTAGGTTAATTTATTCGCTGTATAGTAACTCTATGTTCCTTCTTATCTCGAACGTTTCAGGAAAAAGTGGGCGTTTTTAGCTGTTAAAAATTAAAAGTTTTGAAAGAAGGGCCGTTGGCAAGACACCCCAATAAAACACATATAATCTCCAAGTGGAAAGAGGGTGAACTGTGACTTCGAAGGGAGAGGCTGTTTCGCTTCGGTCAGCGCGGATCGGAGGACAGATCTCCCCCAATGGATGCTGTAATGAAATTGGATTGCCCGGAAGGCTAGTGCCTAAGTGTCCGATTGATTGATTTTTATGATTTAAGTCCACTTTATGCACAGTACGGCTAATCGGAACTGGAACTACAGTTTAAAATGGGATCCGATCCACTATGTGTCTCCACCGGGTATCGATTCCGGGACCCCTTGATTACAAGGCGACGACGCTACTGCACATCGTGGAGGCCTCATAAGTCCTAAGTACCTCCGATTAAGGTAGTTTGCACTAGATATTTTTTTGATTGTTACTTTTGCTGAACTATTGATTGCTTTTTGAATTCCAATGTAAAATGGCTAACGGCTGTATTTGGAATTCTCTTGTAAATAAATAAATTAATTACTTAATAAAATGATTACCGAGCGCCGGGCAACTTCGTACCTTGTCACCGTGGAGTGTTACAAAATGTACACTTAGGGCGACCTCGCCCCTGTTTTGAAGTTCTTAGGTTAACGTGAGTCTACCTTGTGACTCTTGTTCTGTGAGGATGGAAATCTCTAATGTCTGTACCTGTACGCTTTAAACTTCAATGAGTTATACACACTGATGTAATGTAATTCATTGAAATGTAAAGCATTCAGGTACAGACATTAGAGATTTTCAACCTCATAAGAGTTTTCGCCAGAGAGAGAAACAAACGTTCAGGTACGACTTGTATATATTCACATTTACGTTAATTAAAACTAGAAAATTTTCAACATTTCTGTTTTTGATTTCGCAGTTGCTGCACAAGGATATTTATCCCCTACATCAATAAGGTTTCGCAAAGATTATCCGTTGTCTCTTGTATTCCTGTAGTTAAATATTTAATTATGTTGACTTGTTGCAACCCGTGTGTATTGCCTTACAGCGAATGACTACCCCTAGACAAATCAGAGCCGAGTTCGGAGTGCACCGAGCCTCAGAGGGGAGGTAACGTGTGGGTGGGCTGCTTACTACAACTATTTGCATATATTACACCACAGAAATGTTTCCACAGTTGCACTCTGTGGAAGAGATGTGAATATGAAGGAATTCAAATTGAAATCTACGAGCAAAGAAATTATCCATCTTAAAGACTAAAACAGAAAAAGTTGCACCCTCTGTGACTCAAATAGTACAAAAGCATTTTTAGTTTACAAGAATTGAATGGAAAAATGCAGCTCATAAAACAGAGATTTGAGTGCTCCCTTCAACATATCTGCTAGGTTTACTAGTATCTATTACAGAAAACTCTTACTAGATATTCACCCAGTGTCGTAACCACAGGGGGCATGGGCGCCCCTCAATCTTGGGCGTAAATATATATAAATTATAAGGGAGGCAAGGGCAACTGCAGGGGGCACAGAAGGGCAACTGCAGGGGGCGGCGGGAATAGGGCTTTGACGTCGAATGATCTAAATTTAAAAAGTTGTGAAAGAGAATACCATGTCGTCCCGTGAAATAATTTGCGCCCTATTAAAACAATAATATTTTCAGTTTGCAAAAAATTGGATAGATCCATTCTTTTGCAAACATTATTTTCCCTTATCTTCAGAGGTCTAGTCATCACTTAATAAGACCTTGTGTTCATATTGATGTGACGCAGCTGTTATTGTATACAACTGACAAGCCATTGATTCTAATCTGTAAGAGAATCCTAATTTTCTTTCCTCTACTGGGGAGGAGCCCCTACAATGATTAGGGGCTGTTCTCTTTCTTTCGCTATTATATTTTTGTTAAAAATTTGGTTTTGTATTTTAAGATACATTAGAATGGTAATTGGCTTCATAAACAAGCTTTGTTCGTTTAAAATTATAAAACATGCGCTTATCGTGCAACAACAAACAAAAGAATAGTAGTCTTCAGTTTCATTGGCCTATTTTCATAAAAACCTATAACACCATTAAGCCTTGTTTCCATTATTATGAAAAAATATAAATATGCTGACCAAGGCAGTAATTTATTTTATTAAAAACATAAACTAAACGTAACGTTTCAACCTTCTAGCAAGGTCTTCATCAGACTCTGTATCAAGTACTTTTGAAGACCTTGCTAGAAGGTTGAAACGTTACGTTTAGTTTATGTTTTTAATAAAATAAATTACTGCCTTGGTCAGCATATTTATATTTTTTTCATAAAAACCTATTAAATCTTCAATGGTATTTGATGTAATGGCTAAAGCATGCATGCATGTTTCATGTTTTCTTTATTCTCAACATCGCACCCCCAAAATTTCATTCCACATCCCCTCAGCACTCCTAGGAATGTCTGCAGTTTTGACCTTTGTTATTACCCAAGCAATTGTGACATTAAATATGGATTCTTGCTATTTTCTGTGCATTTAACTTAATACCAATTTCCCGGAAGTAGTTGTTATTGGCTAGCTTTGAAACCTTTACAGCAGATAACAAGCTCTCCTGACCCAGCAAACAAGATTACGAACAATGTACAATATCCATAATGAGTGGAAATACAATTTGCTTAATAGAAACGGAATTTTCAACCTTATATTGTAATTAAAAATCAAAGGAGAACCTTAGACTCAATTACAAATTGCAATTCAGTATTGTAGTTTCTTAGAAGTTGCGGCATTATTTCAAAAAACTTACTTTTAATATTATACATATTTTAATTTTGAATGAAATTAAGGAGGATATTGTTTCGCATTGAGTTGAGTTAGTGTTTTAAGTCCACTTTATGCACAGTAAGGCTAATCGGGACTGGACCTACAGTTTAAAGTGGGATCCGAACCACATTTGCTTCATAGAGAACCACTCATTGTTCTAATAAATATTATTATATTTCCATTAAATATTGTGTGAACTACAGAAAGATGTTTCCATATGGTGTTCGTCTGCCGGAAATTTTTCCTACAGTGCAAGAATTTCTTTCCAAATGGAGTTAATCTCTGAAAAAGCAGGCTACTGAATTCGAGTTTTGTGTGTTTGAGTTCTAAGTCCACTTTACGCACAGAAAGGATACGCTGGACTTGACCTACAGTTTAAAGTGGCATCCAAATTACTGTGTGCGTCAAAAAGTATCAAATTTGGGCCCCTTGATTACAAGGTGATGATGAACACTGAATTCGCTTGATTCATTAATTTGGTTTATTTTACTTCGCTTTTTTGCCACTCTTGGCTAATCGAAAAGATGGAATTGAGTGATGATACGATGAAATTGATGAAGTGACACTCACAAACATCCATGCCCAGGCTTGGATTTGAACCCGTGACACCTGGCGTTGTAGCACGATGTGCTAACCGCTCTGCCACGGGGGCCGGATCTGCTGACTTTGAATTAATTGATTGATTGAGTTGGTGTTTTAAGTCCAGTTTATGTGCAGTATGGTTAATCGAGACTGAACCTATAGTTCAAGTGGGAACCAAACCACTATGTGCCTCCACCAGGTATCGAACCCGAAACACCTTGATTACAACACGTCGACGTTACCACTGCGCCATCGGGGAGGCACTGAATTAGAATATGATCCTATAGTTATATTATAAGAGTTTGTAAAAACAGGCCGGCTCCAGTGGCAGAGTGTTTAGTACATCGCGCTACGACGCCAGGGGTCTTGGGTTCGAATCCCGGCCTGGGTATGGATGTTTGTGAGTGTCCATTCATCAATTTCATCATATCATCCCTCATCCCCAAATTAAGCAAAAGTGGCACAAAAGGCAAAGTAAAATAAAGCAAATCAATAAATGAAAATAAGATAGATTATGTAAAAACATTACCAGTGCAGTGTCAAATGCAAAAAATCTTCACCGGTGCAATGCAGTCTGTGGATAACATATATGTAACTGTTGACGTTTGTTTCCCTGCCAACTGCATATTATTAGCTCTACAAAGTTTTTATTTCGAGAACAATTTCTGAAGCACCGAGAATATTATTTATGCAAACACATAATTATATAGACTTGCATGTTTGTACAGAAATTATCTATGTGCAAAAGCTTCACAACACAAGTGTAGCAATGTATCCTTATTTATGGTAAGCTCGAAGGACCTTTTATATTTGGGATAAATATTCTACTTCTTTTACTCTAGCTAATTTATATTACCTCACAGCACTGAAGCAATAAAGTGACTCCTTGTTCCGAAAACAGAGCAGTAAAAAATAATTTTTAGTTTGAATGTTTTCTTAGATGCCCATCTAATGTTTTTGCTAAGGTGTTTAACAATCACAATGTTTGGTTAGATGCATGGGCGTATTTAAGGAGGCGGGGGTTCAAAGGGTCCAATGCTCCCCTTTTGGTTCAGTAAAATTATCAGATTATCTGTTCTATTCGCTTGTTCATAAATATTTCGTCCCTCTTATTTTATTCTCATAAATTGGAGACGTATGGGACGGGATACGAATGGGAAGGAATTTACGTAATGCCACACACCACATGGGACTAAAGGCCAAATGTCTGCAATTTCCTGATAGTTTCGGAATTTCTGCGAATAAGAAACTGCATTGTTACTGTCAAATCAGTTATAATATTTTCCCTCGAGTTTTGTTTAAGGAATTTAGTTTTTAAAAACGCAGTGCAACAAAACCAGGGAAACGCCGTAACAGTCTCAAATTCTTTGACACAAGATGGACAAAAAAGTATCAATACTAAGTAGCGTGACTTGTGGAATTGTATTCACTAATTCTAGAAACAGAGACTACAATTTACTAGTAGAGGAGAAATATTTCGGCAAGCTCTTCAGTTCTTTACTGTGTAACCTGCGGGGCGTTTCAAATATCTCCACTTGTTCTAACAAAATTGCTTTCATGCAGTGCAAGATTATGTTGGCACCTCAAAACGTAGACTGTTCAGTACTGTGAACATGTCAGTATTGTAATAGAGATATTTAAAAAAGAAAAGAAAAACTGAGAGAGAGTTCTGAGAACTTTAATGACATTTATTCCAAAGCAAGGAAAGTACTATGATTAAGAAATTAAGAGACATTGAACACTCAGCCGTTAAATAGGAGGAATAATGCTCCAGCTGAGAGCACAAAAGAATATTAAAAAGTAAACCATTATCGTCCATTTTTAAAACATTTTGTAGTAGAACTGAACTTACATTTCTCTGAACACAGTCAACACATTGCAAAATTGCAACAATATTCCAAAAATATGAAATGGCTATCTTTCATTCATTGGAACAGTGTGTCAAAATGTTGGATGGCCTGGTTGATAGATTGGATTTTGATAGCCTGATTATACCATCGGATTAAAAATTATAGATGCTCTACTTTGAACTCCAATTAAAAATTAACCAGTAGACCTACGTAAAAACAAGTTTCATCAAAATTTAGATTATTCAATTATACGTTAATCTATGGTAACCATTTTTTTTTTCGAGAATGTCTTCTATTTCTTTTCGTAATGAGAACAAAAAAGTGCCGTTTTTTTCGGGTTTTACAAACGATCACTCTCTTTGAAATTCTATAAATAAAAAACGGGTGCTCCGATCGTGATGAAGTTTTAGTATGGTGCAGACAAGAAGGTTTTAAACACAATTTGTAATTTTCATGTTTTTAAAATTTGTCCAAAAACCGTTATTTGCAATTTTTCGAAACAACATTTTCTTAGTATTTTATATTCCTACAAATACAACATTAGTCTTATTTTGAAGCTCATTCCATCAGTTTTCAAAATCCAATATCATTGTCAATTCACATTGCTTAACAGATTGTATAGATTTTTATTTAACAGAGTAAAGATGTACGCAGACACGGCAAATCGGCACACACTAATGTCTGTTGAACCGTTGTAACTGCAGGCTGTCGCTGCGAGTCAATGCATGTTGCCACGTTCCGCGTACAGCTTTAATCCGCTGTATAAAATCTGTATAAAATCGGTTTCGAAATGTGAATTGACAATGACAATGGATTTTTAAAACAGATGCAAAACACTTCAAAACAAGACCAATGTTGTACTTATAGAACTACTCAAAACGAAGAAAAGTTTTTTTTCGCAAAATTAAAAAATAACTGTTTTCTGACAAATTTTAAAAATATGAAAATTACAAAATGTGTTTACAACCTTTCTGTCTGCACCATGCTAAAATTTCATCACGATAGGGCCACACGTTTTTCATTGATGGAATTTCATAGAGAGCGATCGATTGCAAACCTCGAAAAAAATGGCCCTATTTGTTCTCACAACGATAAAAAATAGAAGACTTCGAAAAAATGTTTAGCATAGATTCAAGAAGAATTGAATCATCTAAATTTCGATGTAATTCGCTTTTATGTAGGACTGGTAAATGTTTAATTGGAGTTCAAACTCGAGTATGTATAATTTTTAATCCGACGGTGGGCCTGCTATACGGGACGCGATTTTTTTTTTTCAGTTAACATGTGAATGCGGGTTCATTTTTTGCTCTCTGATTGGCTGTTGGAAAGTTAAGGTGCTCTGATTGTGAGAATATCTTATTTCCTATTTTCAGCGCAAATTTGCAGCTTTCTAATCTAACCTAACCTAACGTACAACGCAAAAGATATTCTCACAATCAGAGCACCGTAACTTTCAAACAGCCAATCAGAGAGCAAGAAATGAACATGCATTCACAAGTTGACTGGAAAAAGAAAAAGCGCATACGGGGACAATCCCGGAATGATATAATTTGTCCTGGTGTCCAGAATAGCTTCTTCGGGATGCACAAATGTCCTGCAATCGGATGGGAAATAAGAAATGATTAAAACTACACTTTGCTCAACTTCATTTATATTTAAATGCGTAATATTAATATGTTCACTTTACTAAACAATCCAACTGTACCGCTCCCTCTCAATAATAAAAGAGTTATCGAGTTACATGAAGATGCTTCACGATAGCGCCGCTTTCTGCTAGCAGCACTGAATTTTAGTTACAAATATCTTACATTACATAGTAAGCTGTTTACTGTAAACAGTCAGTGCTGTTCAATCCCCGGTTCTCAAAAAAAGTTTCGACATTGTAAGATAGCAGCTTAGTTCATTATGGCACTAAAATGGAATTGCAAGATTAATGATACACTTCGAAGTAGATTTCTGTTTCTTTCTAAGAATTGTAAAGAATATGATAATGGATGTATACTTACACACTACTTTGTCGGGTCCAGCACCCTCCCCCCCCCCCCCACCTCCCAGCAAGCTTCCTGTCAGCAGTGTTCCTGATTTTCACTTATGAAATATAGCAACCCTCATCATACCAAAAGTTGAACTCCACGCCCATGGTTATATGATATTTTGGTAATAGTAATACGTACTGCAATAAACTCATCTATTTAGTAATCACATAAATGGAAGAAAGAGTGGGTTATAAAATTTGCATTAACCTATAAGTCTTTATTTTATTGATTTATGAAGTTCGTTTTCAATGTTAATCATCAGGACTTTAAGCATAACTTGTTGAATTAGACTTAATCAATAGCATAGACTTTGAATCACACAAACATGTATATGCTGAACACTGATTATTAGGGAACGGATTTTTTAAGGTGTAAAATTATGGTAGGAAAAGGGGGGTGAGGTTCCGAAAATTTTGTAAAAAAGGTGCAAAAAGGGTGCTGATAAAATGCCTCTATTCAAAGTTCTCTTCTTCCGCGCTTTCTGTATATGATACACGCGGACCGCAGAGAGAACAGTCGTTCTGCCGAATAGGTTTTCTTGAAGTTTGTGTTTTTTCTCGCTTGTTTTGCTACATTATCTTGGGAACTACTGGGGCTGCAATGATTATATTATACCATTTCATAGCTCTCGTTCTGCTCTACAAAATGAGACTATGAGATTTTATGTAGCTGCTCAAGAAGAGCGAAAATCATTTGTTTTTCTGTCCATTTTTTTTAACAAAACATGAACGAAAAGGAAGGAAAAAGGTGCTAAAGGATCAAAAAGGGAGTAAAAAGGGGATACATGTGCTAATCTCAAGAAAAGGTGCAACAAAGTGTGTTCACTTTACTTGAGTTCATGTCCTAAAATACATATCTCAAACGATCGGTATGAAAACAGCTATGTTTTTGGAAAGGTGCTGCACCTTAAAAACAGTTCCCTCCTGATCATAGAACATATTCCTTCAGAATTTAGATACCCATATCTAGTGGCGACTCTATAGGATGTCGGAGATGATGAAATTTTGGATCTTATCATTTTTGGTTTTGCTATTACCACAAATTTGAGAAATAAAAATTATATAAAAAATTTATAGTACTGTAATATGATCAATTCATGCTTTATGGGAGAAATTCACCTTTAAATCAAGGTTATCTATCTGGTTTCAGGTAAATGATATTCGTCCGACCGGCCGTTTATGGTGCAGGGAAAGAAAGAAAGTAGCGTAATCTGATTCGATGCTCACGATGACGAAATCACCTGTTTCCAGTTTGTATCTAACGGATTGGCCCAAACGAAAATGTGGAATTGGGACATATACTGTATACCAGGCCCGCCCAAACTACTGTCCGAAGAGCCATACCGTAAAAACCAACTGTGGATCCAACGGTGGGCAACGATGGGCTTCTAAAAATTGGTTCAAACTTATGAATTAAATTTGGGAGGCGGGGTTAAGGATGAATAATTGAATAAATAGTTGAGCATGAAGGATACAATTTAAACAGCTTTACCACATGCTCATGGAACATGAACTGGAGAAACTCAGCCTCTCAAAGCAATTTATTCATTAGTTACAGCCAAAGGCGCCCGCAGAGGGGGGACCAGGCGGGGGACAAGTGCCTCCGGAGATATCTGGAAAGATTTCATATACGGTATGCGCCAAAATATACAGTACTGAAACTCGCGCACCTCGAATTCGCATGTACGTTTGTCGATGGGACATAGCTACAGCCGCTCGTGTTCTCAGTAGTGAAAAGGAAGTTATAACTCGCTAATAGCGTTTACGTTAGTGTTTCTTTCAGGATAAATAAACTAACAGATGACAACAATGTAATGTTCGTCTTTTAATTTCAGTACTGTATATTTTGGCGCATACTGTACTTTGAATGCTGAAAACTGTAGCGTGAGAACATGGACGAGAGGTGCCGTGAAATAAGTAGATTAAGTGCCTATGCAAGTTATCCGACTTGTGGAGAAGCTTTATGAGAATTTTCTCAACTGGAGGAAAGTATCACCCCCACTTTGGACACAGCTGCCCTGATTCCCCTTGAGAAAACATCCTGTGGGTGACTTTGGTTACAGCTTCCTAAAGTTTGGTGTGAATTCATCGCGACAATTCCAGCGGCATTGAAAAAGTGCACTTTACAGAAGCAGCTCTGATGCCCCAACCAAACTACTTATGAATCTGTAACTTTGCGGGTTTCCATGTGTTATACGTAAGCACAACCTGTACAAGTTTGCTTCATTTTACTTTGCCTTTTGTGCCACTGTTGGCTAATTTCCGAAACTGGGGACGGCTCATCAAAATAGAAGAGGGTCGAGCAGGGACCCCTAAGTCACTTGACATCAATGCCGGCGCCAGGGGTGGAGTGCGAAGGAGTGCTTGTGTACCCCTTATTTTTCTTCCGCAACCCCTTCAGCACACCTTTTTAGAAACCTATCTTCAACCGAAAACAGTGTCATATCGTATCACGCCGTAGGCGTGACTCGAGCCCAGGACCCCGGGCGTCATAAATCAATAAGCTAATCACTTCATAAAAAGAGGCCGGTTACGGAAGAAGCTGGAAAGAGCTTCCTTCAAGCACATTACACCGGTAACCTTCAGCGGATCTTGACAAATCCACTGATGCGAATTCTACCGTAAATCGCAAACACAGCTTTACTCTAAAAACACGGTTATCGATTGGATTGGATTGATTTGTTGTTTTAAGTCCACTTTATGCACAGTAAGGCTAATCGGGACTGGACCTACAGTTTAAAGTGGGATCCGAACCACTTGTGCCTCCACAGGGTATCGAACCCAGGACCCCTTCATTACAAGGCAACGACGCTACCACTGCGCCATCGGGGAGGCCCCACGGTTATCGAGAGACGCGCTCTATCGAAAGTTCGAATTTCACATAAATAGCTCGAGAGAATATTTCTCACCCCGGTTGATATTAGAAATCTATCGCGTGAACAGATCTTGCCTCCCCAAGTTATGGGCTGAGTTACGTTAGTTACGTAAAGAGTGGTGCGCCTGCGAAGTTTAAAAACAGAAAAATATGTGACAAAAATATAAAACATTTGGTAACAAAAACAAACACCTGAAATCAGTTTCTTTAAATGCTTACCTCTTAGTGATCTATTTTCTGGAAGAGTTGCAGTGGACCACCATAGTTCTTTTTTCCAAATTCTCCATTGTAAATCTGTGACAATTATCTCTAAAAAGCATCTTATATTGTGAGAAAGATCGCTCCAAGTGACAAGAAACAATTCTTGCATATTTGAAGCACGAAATGCCACCAACGCTGAAGTTTTCCAAAGCTTCCTCTTCCTCTACTTCACCTTCCAAAACACGTGCAATTTGGCACAAAATTTGAAAACCTTGGTTTTTCCCCAAAATTTCTGTACATTTAGACATTAGCACTTGTGCGTTAGATCCAGTGGGGGTAATATTTTCCCCCAATAGAATCGTAGGCGAGGCGCCAGAAGTCTGCCAGCGAGCGTGTTCAAAGACAAAACAAACCTAACACTCTCGATATGAAAGAGGTGCGGAGAATAAACATTTTTCCTTCGAGGATTTCGAGGTAGCTGAAGTCAATGGAGCGATTTTATGTATTTAAAATGAAAATTCGCAAAATATGTATTTACATACGGGAAACTGGAAAATATGTGTTTTTATGTAAAATAAAATTTGCTGTGTTGACATATAAGGCTATGATCAGAATTTTGGCAAAAACTAGGGTCTCTATCTTATCGCAAAAAACAACAACATTTATTTACCTAAAGTTCCGTTCCCTAATAACTCTAAAGTTTAAGTGTTGTTCTTATTTCACGGGGCTAGACCCCTTGGCTTGTTTGAGTGTTGACACCGCTCTCCAGAGCAACACCCCCACTTACAAACATCCCTCTCGCTGCCAATATACTTCTAATACCAGGCTCTCATATGGCCTGAGGTTTGATACCCCTAAATCTACTTTAGAGATTGAGACGATATTATGTCATGTCCTATTGAGCTTCGAATTTATGTATTGAAATGAGACCTCTGTTATGGTATATAACAGGCAAGTATTGATCCTACTCTGAAAGACAATCCTCATTTTCTTTTCTGTACTGGCGACAGTATAAAGATCAGAGAGCCTTTTCTGTCTTACGTCAGCATTGTTGTTAAGAATTTTTCTTCAAGTGATCTGTTTGTATTTTTCGATAATTGCCTATAGCTCAGTGTGAGCTTTTTTATGTTTCTTAGCATTGTTGATAAACACGGCATCCCATGGGGAATGGATATAATCCTATAATAGCATATTTCACAGAAATAATTTCATTTCAGTCACAGTAATTTATGATATTTTTATAAGAGCATTGCAGGGGCATGATAACTTCAAACTGAAGGGGTGTTTTTTTAGAAGCTAAAAGTAACGCCTCGTTTATAACCCCCCCCCCCCCAGAAAAGTACCTTGATTGCCTCTCCCTGAAAAAAGAATCCTTCGGAAATCCACATAAGTCATTCACCTCCCTTGAACAAGCTGTTCCTTTCAAATTTCCAAACATGCCGCTCTGTGCTAAAATGAAGCAAATTTAAGCACGGCAATAGTATTCTTCAGTTTCATTGACATATTATTATAGATATTTGATTGGTATACGAAGTAGTGGCTAAAAGTTGCATGCGTGTTTCATGTTTTCTTTATTTTCAAAATCGCTCCCCCCTCAGCTCCCCCAGATGATTAATCCTGGCGCCGCCACTGCTTGACATGGAATGACCGAAAGGTAAATTGCTATAGGTATCATTTTAAGAGGTATCGGGTCAAGGTAGGCAACTGTCTCCTCAACTTTCTCCTCTTAATCCTCATATACACTGCCACAGTTTACCTAACCGTAAATAACAAACGACTTTAAAAAACGTTCCAGCCCCCGTGGCGGAGTGGTTAGCACATCGCGCTACCACACTAGGGGCCCTGGGTTCGAATCCCGACGTGGGCATGGATGTTTGTGAGTGTCCATCAATTTATTCAATCCATCTTCGCAAATTATCCAAAAGTGGCACACGAAGCGAAGTAAAATAAAGAAAATCAATCAATTAGAAATGTTTAAAAAGCATCGCCTAGTTGGATAAATTATTTATTGCCTCTTGTTTGTATCAGAGGGGGAAGAGAGCAAGAAGGATGGACAGAAGCAAGTAAAGAGAAAGAGGAAAGAGTACCATCTCGGCATTCATCTTGATTGATTGATGAAATTCTCCGACTTCCATGGCGAAATGGTTATCACAGCGCGATACGACGTAAGCGGTTCTTTGCGAGTGTCCCTTATTTCATCATATCATTCATCATCCTCATCTTCGCGATTAGCCAAAAGTGGCAGAAAAGCGAAGTAAAATAAACCAAATCAAAAAGCTTGATGACATTTCCAGAAAGTGTATTTACATGTCAGAAATGTACATACAAATACATAAACAGGGTGTATCATAAATACTAGCTCAAACTGACACAGTTGAAAGTACACGATAGAAGTAAAAAAGTCTCAGTAAACATGGGTCTGCAAACGAGGCGTTTTCGAGATAATTGCGAATATGTGGTTACAAGCAGCCACTGACTTCATTGTTTGTAAACGACGTCCTAATTGGTAAAATGCAAATAATACAGTAAGAAAAGTCATTGGGGATCTCATTACTTACTTTAACAAACGTTCGTATGTTACATGTTACAATTACTGTACACTCGTACCTGTTAAAGGAGGTGCTTAATGCGTCGTCCTTGGATCTGGATGCAATACTGTACGCGATTCCGCATTGAGTTTCGAATTATTTCGAACAGCCCCGGTTCATTTCGGAATTGGTCACAAGCATGTACAATTCTCTGTCCTGATTGTATCCATCCTGTTTGATTACAACGCTACCTCTCGGAAATGTTCTGTTTTGTAAACAAAGAGCAAAAGTCGGAACGCGCAAAGAGTAGAGCACTAGATGTTTACAAAATGAAATCAGTGACTGCTTCTAACCACACATTCGCACACATTATTAGCATTTTTCAAACTAGGACGACGTTTACAAATAATGACGTCAGTGGGCGGCTTGTAATCACACATTCGCGATTATCGAAAACTGCTCGTTCACTGAAACTTTTTTTGCTTCTATTAGGCTATTATGTACTATTTTCGACTGTGTCAGTTTGCGCTATTACTTATGATACACCCTGTATACAATAAAAGTACATGAGGCAGATTAAAATATCAATTGTGTGGATTAAGTCTAGCTTGCCAAAGGGGGTGGGGGGGGCTGTGAGGACCAGCACCTCTAGTTTTTCGATTTTTGAACTGTGAAATTTTTATAAAAATTGAAAAGAAATTATATTGTTTTCTAGGATGTTCACAATAATTCTGTATTGTTTTTTTCATAAAAACATAAATGTAATGTAAATAGGAGGCCAAATGCACCACACTTTCTTGATCCGGTCGTGACTGGGGGTGATGTGATCAGCACCACGCTCCTTTACCCACCCAGGTACCCATGTTATTCGACGCTGGGTGGGCGCCGGGGCCGCTTCCAACGTTAGAAAAGTTCCCGGATTTGAACCGGCCGGGGATCGAACCCGTGACCTTTGGTATGGTAGTCAGACGCGTTACCGACTTTTTTTTTTAAAGGAATACACCTAAGCGGTAGTATTCCCCGTTTTTCACTCTATTCTCAGTTTTTCATTTCTCGGTATTTTTCAATTTTCATTTTTTCTCATTTGGACAAACACAAATACTCATTCCTTAGCCGGGACTCGAACCCGGAACCTCTGGCGTTGTAGCGCGCTGTGCAAACCAATCCGCCACGGAGGTCGACACTGAGCCACCGCGGCCACTCTGAATTGCAAACACGCATTTTAAAAAAGCCAATTAAATGTGAATCACCAGCTGATGTGTCAGTTGAAGGAACATAGAATGTCAAGTAGCGTGTGCAAGTGTGAATGGAAGGAATTGTCGCTTCGTGGACAACGAACTTTGTGCGTTTTTGGTGGTAAAAATGGTTAAAAAGGTTCTTCAGAATACACTATGTTTTACGGCAGTGTATAAAAACACTGTGCAGATAACTTTTGGAAAGATATTACTAACTTTGGCAACACGAGACATATCTAGGTTTGTCATGGTCGATGTTAAAGGTCGTGCGATTAGAGAAGCAAAAGATTTCCCTTTGTACAGGCGGCCAAGGTTCAGCTGACCAGAGTGGACAGATAACATCTTTTGTGACGAAGAAGGTTCAGTGGTGTTTCATTGGCTTTAGGTTTTTTAAACAACCTCGTTTTTTTATGTGCAGAGTGCTGACAGGAAATGAAGCAAGTATCCTCAGTCAGAGTAAAGCTACGCAACCAGACTTCGCAGTAGATGTTTTCCTCCCTTAGCTGTGGGCGGTAGGCATAGTGCGCGAGTCTACTTTGCAACCGAGTGCTTTGTTGGCGTAGTGCTATCAGTGAGTGCTTCGGAAGAGGTATCGTGTGACAGTTCCAGGGGTTGACGCGACAGAAGGATATGGTAGAGAGTTCGTAGGAAGCCCAACCACAATTTGAAATACATGACACCAATCAGAAGATGGTATTTATGTAAGTACGCCGCATGCATGCTTATATAATTGTCATTTATTTACATTGTTGTCAGTGGCGCAGGAACAGGGGGTACAGGGGCACAGTGTACCCACCTAAACTTTAGAAGCAGGGTACAGTACCCCCACCAATAAAGATTTCTATCCATCCCTGAGTCTGCCGTTGGAATACTCATTCTAGTAAACACAACATTAATTTTATCTCCATTATGATCCTATCCACAAGAATTCGAACTATTAAAAATTGAAGCCCGAATCACACGGAACTGGATTTCCAGTAGAAATGCCCTAGTTGGTGCTCGACTGGCTACACATTAGCTTGTGTCCGCCTCACACGATAGCCTACTTGTTACCGTAGTTGTCGATAGGCTTTTGTTCCCATAAGACATTGCGCAGAGCAGACAATCTGTAAAGATGGACGAGCAATTTGAAGAATGTTGTAGTAGAATTACTGCTTTGTGCTTTTATTAAAAAATAAATGTATGGACTAGAAATTGGCTAGAAAAAATATGGTTATCAATACTTATCGAACAAGCTTTGTAATGAATACGGGTATGCATATTCATACATGAGATTCGTAGGATAAAAAAACAAACCATTTAATACACTTGCAATAATAATGATTTTCATTTTCGGCTAATCATATTTGTCACGTACACATCTCATCGCTTTGCATAAATACCTAAATATTAATGAACTAAACACAAATGCACTGCACATTATCTCTTGTACTTTATTTTTATAGTAATAGTGGGCAAAGAGGATTAAGTTTGGCACTAAGAGCATATTTAAGAAGCCAATTTTCGCAAATTGTTTACAGCTGGACGTACCCCGTACAAAACAAGCATTTTTATACTGCGCTATCAAAATTTCATATGTTCATATACTTTAGACATTTTATTTCTCCATTCGGAATATTGACTATCACAAATTAAATAATAAAAACTTGTAGCTTTACTAATACTAATAAAATCATTTATTACTTGCTCTATTTGCATATAATGTTGTATTAGTCATCTTAACAAGCAATTCACACCATCAAAAAGAGATTGGTGTTATTAACGTGTTAAATGATAAGATTTAACATATGTAGTGGGATTCTTATCTCACGTGCTTATAGCTTGTTTGTAATATTCAAAAGACGCGGCATTTCCTTTAAAGATGAAGAAATATGATTCATCTGCATGTGTGATAGCCTCGTGATTTTATTTAAAAAGGTCATCCATAAAAGCCATTAGTAACTTATTGCTGTATCCTGTTGGTGAGTATTTTTCAGTTCTCTTTAGTCGTTAACATTGTTAACATTTCTTTGGTAAAAAGACGACTGACTACCTGATTCCTGTGTCAAGTTTATGTAGCCTGATTTAGTGTCATGATCTTTCAAAAATATGTTTGTGTTAATGCACAAGTTACGCATTCATTTTCCAATGTCTAAAAGAATATGTTCGTTTTTTTCGACTGTTTTCAATGTCGAACTCTCACTGTAGTAGAACTCTCTGGAAAACAATGCTTACTTTCATATACGGTATTTATTTGTCTTCTCTTTTCCTGGTAGTCTGTCTTATTCTCTCTATATCTCTACCCACCTTTCTATTAATTCAGGGCTACTTCCTCTATTGTTGATTCCTTTATGACTTTATCTCCCTCCTTTTCTCCTTTATTCGCTTTCTCTCTTTGTCACTTATTTTACTTCTCCCCTGCCTTTCTATGTGTTCTCTCTCTGGATTTCCTTGCACTTATTTATCTCTCTCACTTCCTTCATCTTCAATTAATTTTACTCTCTCTCTCTCTCTCTCTTTCTCTCTCTCTCCCTCTATCTCCCTCTTTCCTTTCTATCTCTTCCTCTCTCCTTTCTCTCTCTCTCTCCCTCCCTCTCTCTCCCTCTCTCCCTCTCTCTCTCCCTCTCTCCTTTCTCTCTCCTTTATCTCTCTCTCCTTTCTCTCTCTCTCCCTCTCTCTTTTTCCCCCTCTCCCTCTATCTCTCTCTCACTCACTCTCTCCTTCCTCTCCCTCTTTCTCTCACACACTCTCTCCACCCCCTCTCTCTCCCTCCCCCTTTCTCTCTCTCACTCCCTTTCTCCTTTCTCTCTCTCTCTCCCTCTCTCCTCCATCTCTCTCTTCCTCTCTCTCCCTCCCTCCCTCTCTCTCTGTCTCTCTCTCTCTCTCTCTCTCTCTCTCTCTCACTTAAAACATTTATAGCTTACTATCAGGCACGTATCTATAAATATGTTTCGGGGGGGGAGGGGTCCGAACCAAGTGTCCCAGGAATAATAATAATAATAATGTTTAAATTAAAATAATCACATTAAATCAAATTAATACTAATTACAATACATAAATTAATATATTATTATTACTCGAATAGATAAAACGACTCTATGAGAATAGAGCTATAACAGCTCATATTCATTACGTAGCTTACCTGTCGTTAAGATCGGAATAATTTACATAGAAACAAGTGCCCTGCCAATTAAATTAATGTCGAATAGATGAATAATTGAATATTTATCGAATAATACAAATCACGTCACATGTAGTTGGAGAAAAGTAAGTTTCTGATTAAAATTTTATGCATATTATTTTGAGTAGTAGTGTACATAAATCTTCTTTGAAATGTCATTCAAAGCCGTATGATCCCAATATAATCCTCGTTTTTCAATAAGTTTATAGGAAATTATACAACAAGTGCTAAACGAGTATATTTTTCATTGTTTAATTTTAGTACTTGATAAGTCTTTCGGGGGGTCCGGACCCCCTAGACTCCCCTAAATACTATGACCTATAAATATGAGGATGCCTAGACAAGGGCGCCCGAAGGATTATTTCTCAGGGAGAGCAGTCATAAAACTTTTATTATTTTATTATTATTATTATTATTATTATTATTATTACTAATAATACTACTACCATTGTTATTATTATTGCTATAATTGTTGTTATTAGTACTACCACTTTACAAATCATAAAATTCAAATTGAATTGAAAATACTTTGGCGTTAAGTACACACTCGAGTGTACTATTTAGATAGAAACTGGATTCGCCTTCCTTCCTTTCAATAAATATCTATCACTTTGTTCATGAATAGTTCTTTATCCTTTTGTACATTTTCACAATGCACAATCGGGCCTCCCCGATGGCGCAGTGGTAGCGTCGTCGACTTGTAATCAAGGGGTCCCAGGTTCGATACCCGGTGGAGGCACGTAGTGGTTCGGATCCCACTTTAAACTGTAGGCCCAGTCCCGATTAGCCATAATGTTCACAAAGTGGACTTAAAACACAACCTCAATCAATCAATCACAATGCAGAGTCGGAGACCTCTCAAACTACTGTCCTTCATGGTACCTCTGATCCATGTTTTTACATGGCGACTGTAAAATAATAATAACAACAATGATAATAATAATAATATAGTTGCTGCAACTTACGGACCGGTAAGTCAACAAATACAATATTTTTTCTTGTAAAATATCACTACAATTTCCCCAGTCGAATTACATGACCTCTCTCCAGAAATCTAGAGGAGGCAAGTGCTCCCCCTGGCGCTCCATGAGGTCTACAACCGGGTGGTACGTGCCCACAACACCAGCCCTGTCACTTTGCCCCCCCCCCCCCAAACCACATGATACAGACGATTGAAATATGTCATAAGATTCTCCTTCGTTTGTGCCGTATTGTGCCGCTTTTATTTTCGTTTGTACTATTACGGTTCTCAAGTAATCGTACATTGAATTTGGCGGGGGGGGGGGCAACTTGACGCAGCCCCCCCCGTTTTGTACCTCACACAACTAATGACACTGCAATATTTGACGTTTGTGCCGTTTTGTGCCACATTTTTTTTCGTTTGTACCGTAATGGTTTTCGAGAAAATCAAATTCAAATTTGGGGGGAGGGCTACCCCCCACTTAAAGCTAGATGACAAAAAACATATGAAATAGATTGTATTTCGTTTGTGCCGGTTTGTACCGTTCAAAATTTCGTTTGTACTCTTTCGATTTTCCAGTAATTACTTATTTCAATAGTTTGTACCATGCGGTGAGGGGGCCAACTTGACAGGGCTTTCATCACCTTCACCTTACGCCTTAAAGTGGTTGGCGTAGGGTTTCACGAAGCCAGATCCATGCACGACACAAAATTATCCTCGACATCCAATTCTTCAAGGAAAATATTAATTTATGTCCATTTTAGCGATCAATTTACGTTTACAGTGCAATAAAATGTTCGCATACATTGAGATAATCCTTTTGTTGAACTTTTGGTTAAGACGTTGGTGCTTCATGGTGTATATTTAGCTCTTATCAAAAATAACTAAAAATACAGCTCAATAACAAATGCAGTTGAACCTGAGTTTAACGTATGTCAAGGTGAAAAGAAAACAATGCGTATAACAGAATTACTTGCTTACAAATCAGATTTCGATACCATGTCATATCATTATTAATATACTGTAATTGTATCTATTTTGAGGAACAAGATACACGTAATACAGGTTATTTCTGTAAAAAATGGTAGTTTAACGCATCCAAAAGTTTGATTCTTATATACATTACATTTGTCACTTTATTAGTGAACACTTTGATACTTAAATACCAGAGTAGATACTATAGTTTTATACTTTTACTACCCAATTTTAAATAATCGTCTAAAATAACATTTCTTTCACTAATGACTGTGCGAAGTGTGGCATAAGCTATGCCACAATCTGCAGCTATTTCAGTTTTAGTGTTATGTGGATTAGCGTCCACTTCCCGTATAAATTTTCCTTTCTGGTCAAGCGTGTAACTTTTCCTCTTCCTGTTCTCCATAGCCGACCAGTAGTAACTGAAAACTGTCACTTCTGTGACATTGTTGTAGCTTCCTTACGCACAAATCAACTGTATTTTATGAAAATTAGTACATATAACACCGAATTTCGTATAAATGCATTACGTACAAATAAGGTTTAATTAATACGCTTTTAAATTATATTTTGCCGAGACCTACAGTAATTTACGTAAAGAACAGAATTACGGAGAACTGAGTTACGTATAATGCAGTCTCAACTGTATACCTAAGTACTACAGTATAGGGGCTATCCACGAGTAAACAAAATCATATCGAATCGTACAATCGATTGTAGCACAGCAACTTCCGGTTCACTGCTGGTGGGTAATTCATCCGCTTCCTTGTGGTCTTTCTTCTCTTTTTGTATAGCTATCGGATGAAATGGATCATATAAAAGTATTTAACGACGAGGAGAAGAATAGATATCAGGACAAAATAGAGGATTTTCCACATCCATTGGATAAACTCAATATGCTGACCAAGGCAGAAATTTATTTTATTATAAAACAAACTAAACTAAACGTAACGTTTCAACCTTCTAGCAAAGGTTGCTCATCCATTGGATGAGTAACTAGGAAGTAATAAGGGATTATTACAGGCTGAGATCCATTTGCTGATCGTCATTACATTTGGCGATATTTGTAGCCTACGTATTTAATAGAAAGTAATTTTTCCTACACAAAGCAAGCGCATAAAGCATACATAATTTGGATGCATACATTTATGTTTTAAGTGAAAAAGTGCGAGATGTACGAACATATAAAAAGCGGGAAAAGGAACTTTCTTTCGTCTTTCTTCAGTCAGGGCGAGTCAGACGGATGCGGTAATGCACACTTGCTGGTTTCGTTCCTGTTTGAAAGCAGAAATACAAAAACGCTCATTGTTACTTTAAGTCAAGTTTCTACTATTTGTGCTAATGATGACTATGAAGATTAATAAACTGGAAAAAAATAGTGATGGGACAAACACAATGATACACCATTGCCTGACCAGTGTTCGAACCTAGGACCCCTTCTCTATCAATGTTGCAGAGATTATCACATGCAAAAGACAAAAAATAATAAGACCTCCACTTAGTTGCTCAAACATTTATTCTCTCTGGTTCATTTAATTGATTGATTTTTTTTTTTCGCTTTTTTGCCACTTTGGCTAATTGCGAAGATGGGATGAGTGATGATGTGATGAAATTGCTGAATGGACACTCACAAACACTCATTTCCATGCCGGGATTCGAACCCTGGCGTCGTCACGCGATGTGCTAATCACTCTGCCACGGAGGCCGGCTACAGTTCATGTGTTCTTCAATAACGTAACGTGTAACCTAACTGACTATGACCGAGCATCTTTTGAAATGAAAAGTAATATTTTTGCTCATATCACTAAAACAGAAAGATAACATCGAGATTTGTTTGATTTCACTTTTACCTTTAATGTACTGGTTACTAGGGGCGTGGGACGCAAAATTTTTGGTAGGGACGGAATCAGGACGGGGTATTTTTAAAATCTTGACGTTCAAGACGCGAAAGATAATGTTTCTTTCCGACTAAATTGGGAGATTATAGGTGCGGAAAATAACAAAATTACCCTACACTGAAAAATATTAATTATACACAGAATTTCACCCTCGGGTGATGATTTATTTTGCATTCCTGGAATAAAAACTGCTAATTTCAATACATTTCGGACACTTGTAGTACCAAAAAAAATATATGTAGGGAATAAACTACTTTTAAATTCTATTATTTAGATTTTAACGAAGTCGGGATTGGGACGGAATTATTTCCAGGTCCCGACGTTTGGGATTCTGCACATCCGTTGTGATTTCTGTGGAGTCTACTGCTGCTAATAGGCTTCATATTTTCACCCATGAGAGCATGAATACAATAATTTTAGCTTCCTAGATCTGGAGGAAATGGATGAAGAGAAGTCTGTGAAAGATTATTCAGCCCTGACGGTACCTTACATTCTACTGCCAAAGACAAATTCGTTCCTTTTCTATATGACACAATCGAAACTCCCTTTAGCGCCATGTTGTGAGCCTACGAACCGGAAGTTGTTGTGCTACAACTATGGCGTCTGCGCGAAGACCCTTCCTTCCGGTGGAATGAGCAGTCTGTGAACTATACTCGAAAGAATGCTGCGAAGTGATTTTGTTTTGCATTTCCCCAACAATTCGGTACGAGAAGGCAAATGTTTACGCATAACTGGAATTTCCTCCCCATCCGTACGTTAACTGTTATCTGAGTTTGATTTACAGTCAGACTTTACCGATAATTCTGTGTGACAAATGACGGTGAATCACGTGTTAACTGGTGACCAATACGTCTTGTGTTTATATTTTACTGTGTTGCATACCAAGCCTTTCGTATTACCTCTTGAATCGATCAAATAGTGCAGTTGGTAATAATAGAGGAGGAAGAGCTTTTTTTTTTTTTTCAAATTTCAAACACTAAATTTGTGGTCTAAATATGGTGACCACTTCTTATAGCATTAATTCTGTATTCACTATTAGCGAAAGAAAAATGAGAGTAGTAGTAATAGTAGAAGTAAAAGTAGTCAGTGGCGACGATTAGGGGGGGCGAGGGATGGCTGTTGCCTCACACTTTTCGCCACTTTTGCCCCCCGTACTATGTTAAAACTTATCTACAAAGGTAAATAAACTGTCTTTGTCCCTCCAGTTTTGGCACCTTGGCCTCCGGTTTTGGAATCCAATCGCCGCCACTGGTGGTAATAGTAGTAGTAGTAGTAGTAGTAGTAGTAGTAGTAGTAGTAGCAGCAGCAGCAGCAGCAGCAGCAGCAGCAGCAGCAGCAGCAGTAGTAGTAGTAGTAGTAGTAGTAGTAGTAGTAACAGGAACAATTGTTACTTGAAGGATGTGCGCTTGATTGTATACTCGGATTTAGATACAGTAAAACCTCGTTAATCCGGACTAGTGGGCGGATAGGTTGACCGGTTTAAAGAAAGTCCGGATTAACTGAAATAACCTAAAAGAACAGTAGAAAGTGCATTAAAACTCCTTTTATAGCAACAAAACACGTTTATTTAAAGAGCATAGGCCTAAATACACTATACAGTACAGTACAAAGTCTGCGGGGAAACAGAATTTCATCAGTGGTTGACTGCCTTTTCTTTGGGAAGTTCTCTTGTTGACTTCTAGCCACATTCAAAACCTTGCATTCTGCTTTCTTTTTTGGCCTTTTACCTGTCCGGATTAAGCGAAGTCCGGCTTATCGGGGTCCGGATTAACGAGGTTTTACTGTATAAATATTTAGAGGCTCGGAACTTATCATCGTGAGACTCCTCCCCACATGTACACACATATACTACGTATAAACAAACACTGTATTTTTTACATTTAAAGTATCTTATTTTTATCCATTTGGAGACAGCTTAGCAGATGGAGGCCTGGGAAGACCGTCCAAGCCTCTCCCCCCACACACAAACATGGCATTGATTGTATTGACAGCTTTTTTTCTATGGATCTTGGTCTTACCTAGAAATTCGATTGATTGATTGATTTGTTTTATTTTACTTAGCTTTTTGGCCACTTTTGACTCTTCGTGAAGATGAGGATCAGTGACGATATGATGAAATTGATGAAGCGACAATTACAAAGAACATACATGTTCATGTCTGGATTCGAATCCGTGACCCCTGGCATCGAAGGTCAGCGCTTCGAAATTCGAGAAGGAGACTGAAGAATGTAAAGATTCGTAATCAACCTGGTCGAGACTTTCCTTAATTAAAACACTAGGTGTATGAAAATTAATCTATTATAGATGAAACTAGCTTTACTATGAGACTTACTCAGATATACCAACCTCGTACCTCGCTGATTACTCTCTTATAGGGGTAGATGGGCTTTATTATTTTTTTTATTTTATTTTAAGGGTCTGCTTTACATTTCTTCAAAGCAAAGTTCTTTTTCCTCCACCTTGTGTATACCTTATGTAGACTTTATTCAAGATTTTCTGGAGAACCTGCGGACAGAAAATATTGTAATTTTACCTGAGCGTTGGCAAAGAACTTTCCTAACAATTCATGGTTTGAAAATTTCAACTTCCGTCTTACCTTCCCAGAAGAAAATTAACTAACTTTAATGTTAACATTATGAATGTTCTCACTTTCCTTGACCTGGCAACCCTGCTTCTCTCCATCGAACTCACCACCGGCTCTAATGATCTGCTGAGCGAGACGAACAAAATACAGTGGAACCTTGATAACTCGAATCTCAACATGGCCTCTCGGATGGCGTAGTGGTAACGTCGTTGCCTTGTAATCAAAGGGTCCCGGGTTCGATACCCGGTGGAGGCATAGTGGTTCGGATCCCATTTTAAACTGTAGGTCTAGTGCCGATTAGCCTTCCTGCGCATAAAGTGGACTGAAATCAACAAATCAATCGAACCTCAACATCTCGAATTCCGTGATAACTCGATTTTTTTGTAATTCCCTTGAATTGTCCATAATACGCAATACTCTTTACCTCAACAACTCGAATAAAAACCTTGAAAAGACGAATTTATGTACAGTTTAGAGGATGTCGTTCGAGCTCAATAACTCGAAAGTATAGACTATGAAATACCTCTATGTCGAAGTTAAATTCTAATCACCTCTATAACTCGAAGTTTTAGTCGGACGGACCTCAATAAGTCGAAGTGTAAAGTTCGTACGTACAATGTCAGGTGATCAACAATCGTGTCGGGACTTGAACTCCCCCACCCTCCGTGTATGTAACCATCATTGTTAATGTGCTTAGTGTGCGTTGACGGTTCAATACGTAAAACCTAATTCAATACGTTCATAATTGTAGGGCTTACTATTCTCAAGTGATTTTATACAGTATGTACTTGTAGTACGTACGAACTGTACATGTATGTATGTATGTACATACAGTACTGTACCAAATGTTTTACCGAATCAATGTTGTACGTATGTATGTACGTAGTGCATCTAAAGTTTTGTTCAATAAAATTTATTGCTACGTACGTTGTACTGTACAGTATACGTATTAACTTACAATGATGCCATATACATTATAGGAATACGTAGTGCCTACGTTCAGAACTTTAGACCTCTATAACTCGAAGTTTATCGATTTTGGCCCTCAATAACTTGAACCTTGGTAAGTCGAAATCCTTGATAGTTGGAATTTCTTTCTCTTTCCCCCTCAATTCGAGTTATCAAGGTTCGAGTGTAGCATAAAATTTCAATAATTTCAATAGTGACAGATATATTGGGCTCGAGTAACAGCTACCTAACTAACTAACTCCCTAGCCTTCTTAAACCCGAAGGTTCATGACTGCAGCAACACAGGCCTTCCATCTTTCCCTATCTTGAGCAAGTTCTATATAATCTTTTCCATCCCTACCGATTTCCCTTAGGTCCATCTCAACGTTGTCCCTCCATCTTCGTCTTGGCCTTCCTACAGGTCTCTTACCATCAGGTTTCCCAACAAGAATCCTGTAAACTCCTCTTTCCTCTCCCATTCGTGCCACATGGCCTGCCCACCTAAGTCTTCTTGATTTAATTATTCTAATAATATCTGGACATGAATACAAATTATGTAGTTCTAAATTATGTAACCTTCTCCACTCACCTGTCTCCTCATCCCTTTTAGGTCCAAAGATTTTCCTAAGGATCTTATTTTCAAATACTCTCAATTTATGTTCCTCTTTCAATGTAAGGGACCAAGTTTCACATCCGTATAATACTACAGGCAAAATTACTGTTTTGTATATTTTAACTTTTAGTTTCTTAGATGTTAAACGAGAAGACAAAAGTTTATGAAGAGAGAAGTAACATGCATTTCCTGAATTAAGCCTACTTTTTATTTCCTCTTTAATATAATTTTCATTTGTTAATATTACTCCTAAGTATTTGAATTTGGAAACTGGTTCAAACGAGTTGTTATCAAAAATTAGATTTTGATTATTACCTAACACTTGGTTTCGGCCTGTAAGCATATATTTAGTTTTATCTTTGTTAACTTCCAAACCTATCTCTTTAGCAGTTTTGAAAAATATTTTAGCATTATTCTTAATTGTATTCACATCATCCCCCAGTAAGTCTACATCATCTGCATATGCTAACAACTGAGTCACACCATTTAATTTTAGTCCTTCTTTAGTTTCTTTTACCTTCCTAACAGCATATTCTAAGGCAAAATTAAAGAGCAATGGAGATAATGCATCTCCTTGTTTTAACCCATCATGAATTGTAAATTTGTCAGACATATTAATACCCACACGAATTTTACTTTCTGTTTCACTAGTGCATATTTTTATCATACTAACAAGCTTCTTAGGTATTCCAAACTCTATTAATATATTATGTAATTTATCTCTTTTGACCGAATCAACAGCATCGAGATATATAAAGAAAACCGATAAGTTTAAATTTGAATATTCCTCCCCCCCCCCGTGGCGCAGTTAAAGGGACAACTGCAACTGCAATTTTTTCCACATCTTGCCCCCGCACTATGTCCTCTTGATGCTAAGCTCTGTCTACCAAGAGAAGGTAAAATCTCTTGAACCCCCCAAATTATAGCACCCAATCTCCGCCACTTGCATAAAGATATAAACGATAATGAATTTCATGTAGGAAAATCAAAAACATATTTTCAAAACTTCGCTTCGCTTCGATTTAATTTATTTAGTTTCGCTTTTCAGCCACTTCATCGCTGCAAGGATGAGAATGAGGCATTGTATGATGAACCTGATGAAATGACACTAACATAGAACACTCATAGACTCCCCGATGACGCAGTGGTAGCGTCGTCGCCGTGTAATCAATGGGTCCCGGGTTCGATGTTGGAAAATGATTTACAAGCTCTTTCGAGCATCTTTACTTCGATGCCAGGTTTGTGGGGGGGAGGCTTGAACGGTCTTCCCTGTCCTCCATCTGCTAAAGTGCCCCCACTGGTATATGATGCTTTGAAAAGGGCCTCCAAATGGACAAAAATAAGATATTTTCAATGTGAAAAATACAGTGTGTGTATATACGTAGTATATGTGTATGCATCTGGGGAGGAGTCTCACGATGATAAGCCCCGAGCCTCCAAATACTTATACAGTAACACCTCGTTAATCTGGACCCCGATAAGCCGGACTTCGCTTAATCCGGACAGGCAAAAGGTCAAAAAAGAAAGCAGAATGCAAGGTTTTAAATGTGGCTAGAAGTCAACAAGAGAACTTCCCAAAGAAAAGGCAGTCAACCACTGATGAAATTCTGTTTCCCGCAGACTTTGTACTGTACTGTATAGTGTATGTAGGCCTATATCCTTTAATTACACCATTATAAACATATTTTGTTGCTATAAACGGAGTTTTAATGCACTTTCTACTGTTCTTTTAGGTTATTTCAGTTAATCCGGACTTTCGTTAAACCGGTCAACTTATTCCCCCATTTGTCAGGATTAACGAGGTTCGATACCCCGTGGAGGCACATTGTGGTTCGGATCCCACTTTAAACTCTAGATCCAATCCCGATTAGCCTTACTGTGCATAAAGTGAACTTAAAACATCAAATCAAGCAACCATCAATCAATACTCGGCATATTTTTAAAACTGAATAATCAAAATTATATTAATTAGATTAACCATGTAATAACTGTTAATATTTGAAAAACGGTCATGCCCATTTTTATGGTGATCAGGTGGCAACGGAAATTAACGGCCATCATTTCTTCAGTCAACTTTACATATACATTTGTAAAGTCGCTAACCGCCTCTGCGTCAAGTCTTAATCGAAGTAAAAATGCTCGAAGGAGCTTGTAAATCATTTTCCAACATCGACATTAACATTCTATTCCACAAAATGGACCTCCAGACCAGAACAAGTGCAATTCCCATAATTACTATCGTGCATAAAACGACCGTCAACAAACGTAACACTTAAATTTTATTTTTCCGGGTGATTGTTGTGCCCAAAGCACGGATGCATAAATCTAAGAATTGAGGTCATGTAATCGCAATTAAAGTCAGCGGCGTGTGCGATTGGTTAGCTGCTTCATTTATCTTCGTTCATTTCTTCCGTAAATATGGTATAAAATACAGCGCCTTGAATACGTAGTGCGGAAAACGGCGCTCTCTGGCGGGTTCCAATCGAATATGATACCGCTAGAGGCGCTGGTGTCGGTCTCGCTGCATGGTATTCGTCTGCTTATAATGGAAGTAAATGGGGTTTTCTCTGCAACGTTTGATTGTTTTAATTGAAGCATTTCTATGAATGTGATAATTGCTATGATATTTGGTACAGTGGTTGCGAAGATATTAACGAACATTCTAGGCAGTCGACCACGTCCTGTTATCGATATACTTTCATTAATAATACGGGAGAAAAAATACGCGTGGAATGCTCTTAGTAACTAAATTTTTGTGTATGAATTAGGTTCATTATTATCATCATCATCATCATATGATATGCACACTGAAGCATTTGTATTTTTGATATTTACTGTCTCTTTTCTTCCGATTTAAACTAATCGCGGCGTTGATGATGTTTGCATGAAACGACAAGGCTTAGTGCCATCGACATGAGTGTAAGGAAACTTTCAGACAGGGCCGCCGCTAGTAATTTTGCCGCCCTGGGCGGTGGCGGCAGATGCCGCTCCCTTTCGAACGCCCCCCTCCCCCGTCATTACGCAGCAACGGTAAATTGAAAATCAACATATTCATAAGTAAAACATCAAACTATCAAATAAATAATGAGACTTGTTACGCTATTTCAATACTATTATCTAAGCACAAAAGGATGTCTCGTTCGGCGACAGTTAAACTTTAAGAAATGCGACTCTAATTTTATATTATTATTATATTTTATGAAAATTCTCTCTCTCTCTCTCTCTCTCTCTCTCTCTCTTAAACGTATCTTGAATATAACAAGTAGGAAAGAAATCAAGGCTTGACTTCATATCTTTACCGTTGTAGGTCTGTGACATATGATTGGATTTTTAAAATGTGGATGAACTAAGGTCTGAATTCTTTCCTGCGTTGTTCCCGCATAAAGCGGATCTGGGCTGCACCTTGCCTCAAATTAATGGGTACCTGGGGGTAACCCTGCGAGGTAAAGGCGGCTGGAGAGTGGTGCTGATCATATCAAACAAAATGACCGAGATCGAGAATATGTGTGGCCCTAAATGTGCCTTCATGACATGGTGCTATATGTACAGGAATTTTACCTTTACCTTTGCATGTAATATTCTTTTTCGTATAATACTAGCGTGTTTCAGACATGATTGACCGAATATAGTATTTTTATTAGCCTCAATTTAAAAAAAAAAAAAAAAACTTCGTTGCCACTTGCTACGGTTACCGGCAAAGTTAATAAATTCGAAGTTCTACACTCACATTAGGTGCAAAATCATGACTCTTTATCAGTTTGAGGTCTCCTTTGGTGTAATTGTTTTATTATAGCCGAAAGCACTTTTAGTTCATATTTTAATTCAGTAGCCTTCATGTGTTAACATTCCGACAAGTTGTCTACATTTTTCAGACAAAAGATCAGATAGCATGTCTTTATGCTTACTAATATCATAAAAGAAATTGAAAATTCACTATGATGTTTAAGCTGCTCAAATCTTTCTCTTAGAGCTAAAATAATCGTCTAGGACCTGGTAATACAAATTAACTTTGTACCGTTTTTGTGGATCTTCAACAGTTTCATCATACTGAAACTGCTTCTTCTTTCGATTTCGGCCCTGTACAGTGTTGCCTATCTTTGGATCATATATATTTAAATTCGATGCCAATTCTTTCTCATCAACCGGGACTCACAGGTCGCCGCCCCCCTCGCCTCCACGAGTGCTGCCAAGTGGCGTCTAAGAAACTTTGAAATTTTTCATCACTCCTGCTTTTTTAAAAGCGCTGATATGGTTGCAAGAAATCTAACACATCGTAGATTAATGTTTTGAAGACATTGCTCATTATATTACGTGGAGCAAAAAGTCATACCAGATAACTAGTGAGCAAAGAATGTAAAGCTACACAACTGGTTTGCAATACACTGAGCCTCATGTGCGACCATTTGGACAGTTTTATTGTCGCCAATTATTTGAAGGAGCGTATCATAGACCTCTCCCACTTGATATCTCAATGGAGTTAAGGCATCAAATCTACTTTCCCACCTTGTGGCACTTAGTGGTTTTAAAGTGAGACTACTGATATGTTCCTTCAAAACGGTGGGTTCGCACATATTTACTTCCAAGTTATATAATATAATATTATAACTTTCAAGTTTTCAATAGGCTTATTTTTTTCTTCTCTTCAAATTTTGCCGCCCTGAAAATTTGCCACTCTGGGCGGTGGCACGGTCCCCCCCGCGCTTCCGCCGGCCCTGCTTTCAGACCAATGGGACAAGCGACACGGGATGTTCACACTCATGTCACTAGTGACACAGACACTCCAGACTGTAAAATAGCATTCATTGCGCATGAGGGTCCAAACAACAAACGACCAAACGACACGTTCATATGTCGTATTCGCGTGCTACTTGTTACTTCGGTCGGAAAGCTCCATAAAGGAAGGGTGCTCAGACCGAAGCGAGGCGTTACAGGGGGAGTTCCCAACCAAGTGACAAGCGACATGGTGCCTTCAGTCTATTAGCAAGCCTTTGCTGGTAATTGTGTGAACAACAGATCTAGGCAACACGATAAGCAACACGTGTCGCTTTGTCGCTTGCGTGTCACTCAAACTGGGCCATTTCCTCAATAGCTTGCAACGTGTTGCCCTGGTTTGTTGTTCGCGCATGCGCGATGCAATGAGTGTCTTGCTTTAGAGAGATTGTGCACCAAAGCGACAAGCGGCACGCGACACTTATAACTTGAGGATTTCTGTGGTGCTCGTGATGCCGCTACGGTGTGAAATGTTGCTCTTGATTGACTCGTTTTCAAGCGACATGTGTCGCGTGTCGCTTCGGTATGAACGTTGCCTTGGACAGAAGGACCCGTGTCGCTTTGGTGTGAAATACCCGTATCGTTTGTCGCGTGTCGCTCTGATCTAAAATCTCGTTGAGGAAACGGTGCAGTCAGAGCTTATGCACCTACGGTTCGATAGGCTGCATTGATTACCAACTGCTCACTTCCAAGCGACACTTGTGGTTTGTCGCCTCGGTATGAAATATCTCTCAGGATACTATTTATATTCTAATAACATAGAAAAATAAACTCTAGTACACAATCCAACACATGACGTCCGAAATCACATTGCGATGTTTCTTGTGTTACGCATTTTATTTTACTTCTCTTTCCAAATTAATGCCATTTCGTGACTGCAAATCGCTCCACAAATATAACTGTTTCCATCAATTCACTTACCGTTTTCAAGACAAACAAACTACACAATAGGCTATATTCCAAAAAATAAACTAAGCCGCATTACTTTCATAAGAAAATTAGCAGCGATACTGATCGCACTGCCATCTATGTTGTCATCCGTCTCTGGAATCAGTTTCATGGGTCATTTGCCACACTACGTGTTCAAGGCGCTGTAGTATAAAGCGCCAGTCTTCTTTTGAAATGTACACTCACCGGTAATAAAAATGGGACATTTAGATCCTGAAATACTCGTTTCCCTGCAAGGTGTAATCACAGATAAAGATTTCGAGATGTGCCTCTCAGCGCCTCTCAACGTATTATTCCGGAACTTCTTGCGAGGGGCCGTTCCCAGCGGGAGGTCCGTACACCGGTTTTCCTTCCTTAGATGAGGATCTGCTTATATATCTGTGGTGTAATATTTGTTGCCTATGTCTACGGTGGTGGTAGATCTTGCCATTGATAATTTCCTATTAAAATCCACTTGTCGCTTTAGAGTTAGACAACACACATAACGCCTTGCAGGGAAACCAGTATTCCAGGATCTAGATGTCACATTTTTATTGCCGCTGACTGTACGTACCACTTACCATCCCAACAATCACCTAATGGGTGCACTGTCGCAGGAACGCTTATGAATTACGGGTGTACAAAGTTCAACCTCTATATATCCCCATATATACAGGGTTTCTATAAATTAGTTATACAAAAGTAACTGTTAATTGTGAAGAAAGTGTATTTGATTTTGATTTGATTTTGAATTTAACATTTTGGGAGCGTCAGCACTTAGGCTATTTTGCCCCCGTCACATTATACGGGGGCCAGCCCCTTATCATTACACATAACAACTCTAGTGTTGCATAACTAAAAATGTTAAAATGTTCTGACTTCTGTTAAAAGCTGAGGCCGTAAACGGGCACTCAGCACACACAAGGACAACAAACAGGAACACACACACAAAATTATACTGGCCATAGTGCCAGTCGCCAGAGCCTCGTTAGTCTTTAGTCCAGGGTGCACTACGTGGAAGTGAGGTTGACTTTTGGGCGCCTACGTGGAAGGTCACCCCTTACACCCCGAAAGTGTATTTGTAACAAAAATGTTTTATACATCAATGAATACAACATATCTTCAAGTGTTCAATATGTGATCCTTTCATCATACGACAAATGTCCCAGCGGTATTCGATTTCGTGCCAAACCATTTGAAGCATGTCTGCATCGATGGTCGCTGCTGCCTGCCTTATCCGGACCCGCAGCTCATCGACGTTGTTGGGAAGAGGGGGAACAAACACGCGTGCTTTAATGTAACCCCAGATAGAGAAATCCATGAGTACAAATCAGGCGAACGAGGTGGCCACCGAATCGTTCCACCACGACCAATCCAAGTCGGCACTTCACGATTGAGATAGGAGGTTACGTCTTTATGAAAATGCGGAGGAAAATGAAATCAGCACCTATATCTTCACGCAATTGTGGCATTAGATAATTCTCAAGCATGTCCAGGTATGATATGCCTCTGACAGTCCATGATGACTGGCGCAATACTAGAGAAGATAAGCATACGCTCACGCCTCCAGTGGCGGCGTCTGAAACTAACAACTGGAAGCAAATGATGTGATGTACTGTATAAACACAGTGTGAGTGCTGGAAGTGTGAGTGCTGTGTCGTATGCAAGTGGTCACGCGTTACGGAACTCCGCGACGCGACCCTTCGAAAAAGGTGGGAAAATCCTGTGTTTAGTCCGCCACTGAACACCATCGCGAGCGCGAATGTGAACACGACACACTGTGAAAATTTAGTGCAAATCCGTCCAGTGGTTTGTCGAATTATAGTGAATAAACCGAGAGGCCCGGTAGTGAATGCGAACTTTTGTTGGAAATCAGTGAAAGAAGTGTGGACCTCGAAAAGAATACCCCCTGGAACCCCCGAGATTCGATATACCTTGGAGACCCCACTCACCCCACAGAGGAAATTCCAGGGCATGTTCTGGTGGGCACACCGACGCAGAGGGGTAAGTTATTTCTTATATACATAGGTGGCCTACCGGGGCAGTGATACTTACGTGCGTGGAACATACGGGTCTCTGTTGACGTTGCGATTCGTGACGTAGTGATCTAAGTGCGTTCATCTGATCTCCAGCACGCGGACCGGATAGAAACAATAAACAATAATAAGACCACGTGCGTCTCATTTCATTTCGCGCGGGAAACGATCAATGAGTTAAAAGGCTAACTCGGGCCTGTGAATTAACTGTAAGCAGCGGAGATGGCTCCTACGGGGGCCACCTCGAAGGGAAGAAATGAACCAAAAGAGGACCAACCACCCCCTGACCCCTTCAGAAGGGGTGGTTTGGCGCGAAGCCCCACCCCCGTAAAGAGGAAACATCTTCCGGACAGCCTGGAACAGCAATGCAACCGAGAGGAAAATGCAGCTCGGGTAGCCACCACAGGACTAACCCCCACCCTTACCCCCACCCCCACTGGAAGCGGAACATCATCTTTAAGCCAAATCGTCCCGGACACTTCAGAGGTACTCCTGGGAACTTTCCAAAAACTCCAATTGGATATCACCACCCTCATTGCCAAGGAAAAGAATATCACGGCGGACAAGAAAACACAATTTTTGGAAATCCTAGCCAAGATGGGACAAACCCACACGGAAACTGTAGCGGAGGTAAAATCACTGAGAACAGCTTGCTTAATTCTGGAGCAAACAAACAAAAACAACCCCTTACCTGATGCGGGCCCACAAAAAATATCGTATGCCCAAACGCTTGTCACCCCCTGCACCATTGGGAGTAAAGGCAACTCAGATACAACAAATCACAAACAAACCTAAACACACCGTTTCCATAACAGCTCAAGATGACCAAAACGTCAGAGCCATTTGGGACAACTTCACAATGGCAGTTAACCCAGTTAGGGAGGGGGTGAAAATCCAAGCCGTAAGGTCGACTCCAAAAACCCTTATTGTGGAAACACCCACCAGCGAAGATGTGGATAAAATCCTGAAAAACCCAAAACTTAAGGAAAAGAAACTTAACGCCGAATTACCAAAAAAACGCAACCCCCTAATGGTAATATACGAGGTTCCCACTAAAAGAGAAGAGGAGGATATTGCAGAAGAATTCTATGTCCTAAACGGCATTGAAGAGAACTTAAATATGACATTCGAGGAATTTAAGACCAAATTCAAGTTCAGATTCAAGTTCGGACCGAGAAATAATCCTGTATCTCACAGGGTGTATGAGGTTGATCCCGTAATCAGAAAACTCGTCCTAAATCAAAACAAGATACATTTGGCATACTTATCCTTGCCAATGAAAGACTACCTGGTTGTTTCAATGTGTGCCTCGTGTTGTGACTACGGGCACATAGCTAGGCACTGCAGGGGGGTGCAATGCTGCGACAGATGTGGAGCTGAGGGCCATCAAAGGGAGCAGTGTAGAAGAGAAAACCAAGAAAAAGTATGCATACCATGCTTACGTAGAAAAAGAACGTGCAACGCTACGCAGAAGGACTGTCCTACATTAAAATTCTTTCAGCAAAGGCTGATTGAAAGAACTAATTATGGACCCTAAACCAATAAAGAAAAGGAAAAACAACACCCCTAGCCGCCGACGCCGCAACGCGATAAGAGCGGCGGAGTATCACGAACGTAGCAGAAAGAATTCAGCAATTTGTTAAATAATAAATTTCACATAGAACTCCCTCTCTACCTGAACCCTATGGATCCTCGAGAAATCATATATACCCCTCCTCACCAAAGCAACTTTTCGCTATATCCCTCCCCCCTATGTCAACCGACCAATTTTCAACACCACCAACCGATTTTTAGCAGAAACATACCAAACCTCGGATACTCCGCCTTTATTCTCTCCCCTGTCTCTCTCATCAGCTACCCATCTTCTCCAGTCTCAATCTCGCCCCCTGAATCCATCTTTTTCACGCCACCACCTTCCCCCTTCCCCTCTTTTTCACACTCTTCTCTTGCCTCCCAGGAGGATCCTCTCTTTCAACAACAAGATAGTCCTCTACTTGAATATGATTTAACCGATTTACCCGACTCTCCAACACAGGAAAAACCAAAACTAAATCCTAACGCAACGCCCTTCAATCCACAAAGGAAATATCTAAATTTCACAAACCCTGTAATTTTAGAACCAGAGAAGCCTGACTCCCCAGACCCCTCCCCCACCCAAATTGATCAGGCCCCTATTTATCAAAAATTCGAAGTTAATCTCCAATTAAGCCGATTAGAGGAAAGGGACAACTTAATAACAGCTCTTCGGCTGCTTGTCCGGCTAAAGCATGATGGTGGCAAGTCCATCACATTCCCATATCCTGAGGTGGTGGACAAAATGATGCTCAGATGCAACAACATCCCGGTGGACCCAGACCTCTTACACAACTTGTTGAAGACTGCCTTCCAACGTAGAGACCTGGAACTGAATTTAAATGAGGTCTACGAGGACTTCGCTAGGGGATATGGAAGGGTTATACAAGATACTGCGAAACCATGGCCTTCATGGACCACAGTAGTAAGACATTAGAAAAAGAAAACAAGCTAAGAATCATCCAGGTGAACCTAAACGGAGCAAAATTGGCTACTGAGGAAATTTTCATCTATGCAAAAAGAAACCATATAGACATGCTGTTACTCCAGGAACCATATTTACAAAATGAACAACTAATACATGCACCAACTGATGCTACCTTAATCTATAATCCACACAGCAATACGAAAGCAGCAATTGTATCGTTCAATAAAAACATCACTATCCTCAAAATTTCGAATTTCTCAGACACGCATACAAATTGCATAGAAGTAAACTACGGAAAGATGAACTTCATCATAATAAACAGCTATTGCCAATACTGCCACAACATTGAAATCTACACTGCCCGCATTAGGAACGCCTGCCTGGCCAATGCCAAGAAGAAAATTCTTGTAACCCTCGACAGTAACTCTTGTTCTCCCCTTTGGTTCGGCAGGGAAACTAATGATAACGGAAAAAAGATGACCGACCTCATTGCAGAGTTGAATCTCAACATTGAAAACCTACCAGGGAATCCACCCACGTACAGGGGAAGAGCAGGGGCAAGCAGCAACATAGACCTAACCTTAACGAACAATCAAATGTCAGCGCTCATAGAAAACTGGGAGGTATATGATATGGTAACCACCAGCGACCATAATCTGATATCTTTTAATATAAAATTGGGAACCTCACTGGAAAACAAAAATGATCGAGCTATAACATACAACTGGAACAGGACGGATGCAAACATCCTTCTCGAAAACATAAATCTTCCTGAAAATCTAGGACCGGATAGAAGCATTGACGATTGGGCAACCCTGCTCACAAAAAATCTACAAATGGGCATTGCAGCATCCACACCGAGAAGAGGACAAAATATCCCAATCAGACCATGGTCGGCAAGGATGGATGTACTAAGAGCCAACATGCGGAAAAACCGCAAGTTATACCAAAAACCTGTCATACAAGGCAATAGGAACGAATATCTCGAGGATTATCGTAGAGCAAAGGCTTTATACGCCAAAGAGCTTAAAGAACTCAAGCAGAAGAGATGGAAAAAATTTGTAGAGGGTAACCTGGAGCGGGATAAGTGGGGTCTCCCATACAGAATCATGACCAAAAAAGTCAAACCTAGCCAAGAAATAACAACAATAAGAAAACCAGATGGCACCCTCACTAGAGATCTGAAAGAGACTGGAAAGGCCCTCCTCAGTGGACTTCTTCCGGATGATGATGAGGAAACTGACAATGAAAATAATGTAGCGACGAGAAGGGAAAACGAAGGATATCCGAACAACAGACCCATAGTTCCTTTCGAACCGGAGGAGGTTACCCGTGAACTGGCTACAATGAAGAGCAAGAGGGCACCGGGCCCTGACGGCATTCCAGCTGGAGTCGTTAAATTGTCCTTGCCAAAAACGATTCATTTCATAACAGCATTGTTCAACCACTGTTTGGCAAACAAGAAATTCCCTACCCCATGGAAAGAGGGAAGGTTGGTAATAATAAAAAAGGATGGGAAGAAGGACGAAACAAGCCTGAAGTCATATAGACCGATTTGTCTACTCAACACCTTGGGGAAGTTGTTCGAGAAGATGATAAATAAGAGATTGCAGGAGTTTCTGATCATGATTGGAGGCTCTGGCCGCCAGTACGGTTTCACGAAGGGTCGCTCAACTGAGGATGCAGTCAACGAATTAAAGAAGGAGGCTCAAACATCAGACAAGAAGATAGTGGTGGCAGTATTCGCGGACATCAGCGGAGCCTTCGACAACCTATGGTGGCCGTGGCTATTCCTTACCCTCAGGAAGTTGAATTGTCCGTCAACAATAATCCAACTACTAGAAGATTACTTCAGGAACAGGAAGGTTCAACTAACCTTGAACGAGGAAACCTTCTCCAAAATTTCAACTAAGGGATGCCCTCAGGGGTCGGTGCTTGGACCTCATTTATGGAACCTTAACCTAGAACCCTGCCTTCGTGATCTCAGTAATAACAGTAACATTACAAAAGTTATTGCCTACGCAGATGACATAGCTATGGTATGTGCAGACGACTCCCGTGCTAAGGTTGAGCACAAAGTAAATGAAGCTCTAGAGGCCCTAAGAATATGGTGCAAGGAAGCCAAGCTAGAACTATCCGCAGAAAAGACAAAATACTTGTTTCTAAAGGGTAAAATTAGCACCAGGAGAAACCCATCGATAAAACTATCTGGCTCTATCATTCAAAGAGCAGAACATTTTGAATATCTTGGGGTAACCATAAGTGAGGGATTAAAATTCGATAGACACATACAAAAAATAACTACCAAAGCCGAAATCACAATGCAAAAACTCACCAGGTTGACATCATACCAAGTTAATCTAAATTCCAGCATAATGGAAGCATATACCAAGTCAATTTATGAAGCAATAGCCACATATGCGTCATCCACATGGATGGAGGGGCTGACACTGAAAAAGAACATCAGAATGCTTAGGGCCTCTCAACGTAGGATTCTTCTGCGAGTAACGGGGGCCTTCGGAACAGTCTCTACGGAGGCATTGCTTGCCCTTACGGGATACCTTCCGCTGGATCTGGAGGTCCGCTGGAGGGCGGCCAAATATTGGTTTAGGAAAGGAGACGAGGAAAACCTTACTAAATGTGTTGGAATTTTCGTGCCTACTCTACGGGAGATAAGAGAAAGATTCATGGATGCCTGGCAAGGGGAATGGGACGTTGCCCGGAATGGAAGAAGGACCTTCGGCTTCGTCCCAAACCTACGTCAAAACAAACTGATAACTGCTCATGCCACAAAGGGCTTAATGCACTTCCTGACAGGCCATGGCCCTTACGGAGAACATCTACACCGGATAGGGAGCAGAACTTCCACAAAATGCATCGCCTGCGAAGCTCCGGAAGACACCCCAGAGCACAAGGTTTTCTTCTGCCTAGGATCAGGTGAGAACATCAAAAACATGAGGAGGGAACTTCCAACATATGATATAACAATCCTGCTCTCTAAGCAACAGATAGGAAGATTCAAGGCACTCGCAGACGCCGTGTCTTTCGAGGAGCTGGGAAGATTCGAGAAACAGCAAAGGCGACCACCCCAGCCAATACACATACCACAGACCCAATCTGCCATGGAAACCAGGAGAAGAACTGCTGGAAGGCCCCTTACTTCTCGTGCTTTGCCTCCTACTCCTGTAGAGGAGGAAGGTGAGGAGGAGGAGGAAGCACTCACCAATGTTTCCAGACGAAGGCACTGTGTGGTTTCCACTGGACGAAGGGAGGCCGCAGAGCGGAGAAGAATTCGCCCCTTCCGATTACCAAGAGTAAGACATAAGGATTAAATGGAAAGAGAAATGGCTTCAAAACAAACTCACAACACCTAGCTGGCACACCAGCTACCATTCAAACGTCGGTATTCCGGCGTTATTCTCTAAACTACATATCATACAATCCATTTATAAATTATAATCCATAAATCTCATTCAAAATTAAATTCATTAATATTTCAAATATTTTTACCTTTTGTATTGTACTACCTCTATTTTATCAATCAATAATTCATATCTACTATGCTGCTTTCTGCTGAAGTGTATTCATTTCAGCAAACAGATATACAAGACAGCAGGTAACTTTCTTCCACACACACAATACTACACACATTTTACAATTCCAAATGGGAACTGACCGCGCATAATCACATCAAACTATCTTCAAAATATGGGAGCTGGAGACCGACAGCGGAACACCTAGCCTCTGAGGTGAAGCATACCCATCCAACTGAATTAATATAACTCAAATCAATGGTCTTAAACCACATGCTGATCTACTGTCGCTCTCTGGCTCCCTATGCACTATTTGTAACAAGAAAATTGTAACATGCAGGGCGCGTGAGCTCTCAACACTATAGATTTCGGATCCCGAAATCCGGTATATGTTAAACAATGCATACTTATATATATATATATATATATATACACACAATACTTATATCGTATTTTAACCCTGGAATAGTACCTAAAAAAATCTATGTTTAATGGTACCTATACGTCCCATAGACGTACACATAAACAAAAAGTTACTATACCCTCTATAAATGATTTAATTTTTTTCCGTACTCTTCTCGCTGCATTTTAGATACTTTTTATTGTTAATGAATATAATTAAAATAACATTTTTCCGTAAACTCATACATTTTAAACATTTATAAACTAGGTTGCATAGAAAGAGTCATAATATATATGCAAATACGAGTAGGTAACTCGAACAGCAAGAAAATAATAAACAAATAAAGATTATACTTAGGTATAAGACAATCCCTTTAACTAGGAAATGGATGTAAAAGTATTAATGAAGAATACATGAACTAAAATTTACTCTCTATCACTAACAAACAGTCATTTAGACTAGCCACAATAACTAGAAAAAACTTCATGAATAAAAATGTTCACTCCTCCTTCCACATCCAGAACAGTAAATAGTTACAAACAAATCAGTCTTTAAATTATCATTTTTTACAAATGTGGCAAACGATGAAAGAATGCTCGCCACAGATAGGCTTTTGCAGTTACAGCAGATCATTTTACTCATCCTTCTCTTTTTATACGAGCAGTAAGTACAGTACTGCCTCTTTCCAGATTTCGCTGCAGGTTGAACCACAACAGGTGGATCCACAACGCCAAGGCAATTTTGTATGCTGCTTCTTAGAGTGTGAGGCATATGTGGCTGTTTCATTGGTTCCTTCATCCATGGAAACGTTAGTTGATTTGCCAATTTGATGAGGAACTGAAATCTCGACAAAGGCTTTGCGTCGTCATCTTTTTTCTTTTTCTTGTAAAAGTTGAGCACATATATTATGTAAGAGTTGTAGCATGCAATATTGAGCATGTTGTAGAACTGGTTTCTTTGGCCACCTTCTTGTTTTTCGTATGCAAGAAGTATTCGTGACACACTGGTCAAAGGCATCAACTGCTCCCTTTGTTTGATTATAACACAGAATTACCTCAGGCTTCATACTGTTTTCATTTATTGCATCGTCGTCATGCATTGTGGAAATAAGAGTGACCAGTTTGTTAACACGTGGAGTAAATGAAACTGCTGTCAGATCCTCATGAAAAAGAAAGAGCGATGACTGAGGAGGTCGTGAAAGATAACTGGGGTACACAAACTCCTTAGGAAACTCAGGTTTATTTTTCTTCGTCGTCCCAATCATTGTGAGGCCTCTTTCTGCCATTTTCTTAGCTAACTGGATGCTGGAAAACCAATTATCCATTGTAACATTACGACTTGAATTTTGGATGATGTCTGTTAGCTTTTCAACAAAGTAATCTGCTGCAGGCGTGCCTGAAGGTGTAGTTCCTTTACCAAGGTACAGGATCTCATTTACCATGTAATTCGTTCCTTGGTCGCAAAGCATCACAATTTTTATCCCATACTTTGCTGGTTTGTTTGGGATGTACATTTTGAACCCGACTCGTCCTCGGAATGGCACTAGTTGCTCATCAATTGTCATGTAGGCACTTGGTTCATAATTTGATATGCATTGCTCAATCAGCATGTTCCATATATCCCGTACGGGTGCAAACTTATCAGTTATCTTCCTTTCCTCACGAGTTTCTCGAGAATCAAAGCGAAGAGTGTTGAGCAAGAAGTGATGTCTCTGCACAGAAAATGATGCATGATATTTTTCGCCGCATTCCTTTATGTCATGTAATGTTTGTAACTTCATATGGTTGTCTTTCTTGGCCCCTGCGAGAATTGTCACACCGAGAAGTGCTCTCAGTTCAGCCAATGAAACGCCCTTCAAAGCAGAAGCGTTCTTGTTTTTATAAGACTTCCTTTGTCTTGCAATTTCCTCATTTGTGTTGTGCAGGATCATGTCCAACATTGTTGAGGTAAAGAAGACGTTAAAACATTCAACAGGGTCAGAAACATCTACAGCTTCGTTTTTTGTTTTTCGTTTGACATGTACAATGTTTTTAGCTGCGGCTTTTCCAGATGTGTTAGAAATGGGAACAGTTTTCCAAGCAAACCCGTTACGCCCGAACATATCGTCACATTCAGGTTTTAATCTTTTGTTTGTTGAATGGTCATCATTTCCTTCGGCTGACCTCTTCCTCTTTTCACCTGACTTTGGAGGTTGTTTTGCAGGTCCTGACTTTTGCTTGCCTTCAGCTCTTGACGAACTTGATTTAGAAACAGCTGAAGGCCGAGATGATTGTGCTGCTGATTGAATGATGGCCTCCTCGATATCTTCTTCTTCTGACGAAGGTTCATAGTCTGGGTCCAAGTAGGTATCGGCAGGATCCTCAGGAAAGGTATCTTGATCCACTTCAATTTCGTCTTCAACCTCGCTGCAATCGGATTCGTCTAACTGAAGTTGCAGTTCTTGTAAAAGCTCATCTTCAGTAGTGAATGTTTTGTTTGTGTTTGTGCCAGACATCTGGAACAATAAGGTAGGTACCTATGTAATCATAAACTCATCAACGGTACCAACACGCCTGGCAAACGTAGGAACACTACCTCATGAATGGTACCAACACGTCTGGCAAACGTAGAAACACTACCTCGTGAATGGCACTAATACGTCTGGCAAACGTAGGAACACTACCACATGAATGGTACCAATACGCCTGACAGGCGTTGGAAAATTTGCGTTAAATGGTATCAATACGTCTCACAGGCGTACTAGGCTTTGGAAAAAACAAAACACTGATCTTGACGTGAACTGCTCGGCAATCTGAGGAACACTGACTTGCCAAGAGAGTTTCCGTTGAAGCATACCTGGGAGGCGGGAGTAAGGTTCCCCCCCGAAACAAGATGGCCGCTGTTCTTCCACTGAACTACGTCTCTTAGACGCATAGGTACCATTCCAGGGTTAAACATATTCCAGCTAAGGTTCATGTAAAAAATGAAAGGTATAGATGTATTAACATTGTACTGTACTGATATCAATGTAATTATACAAAATTATATTTATGTTATATATTATGTTATTAAATATTATTGTAATTGTCAATTTTTTATTTCCAGATTTATGTAAAATGCAAATTTCAAATAAAGTAATGGAGCGTAACAATAACGGGGGAACCGTAAAACGAGCAACTGCCGTCCCAGTTTTTCACAGAGGCACTGGGACATGCGCATACCCTCGAATGTATGCGGGTGGAGGTTAGGATACATTCGGGGGTTCCCCCCTTATTGTATAAACCATTTCTGTTACACATACACTTTCTTCACAATTAACGGTAACTTTTGTACAACTAATTTATAGAAACCCATGGACTACTCCATTTTAGAACAGGCTACATAGCTCTCAATTGTATAATTGAATTGCCTTTGTGTTTAATTTTAAAACTTTCTGAATTATTTATTTCTTTTTTTTAACTTTGTGCACACCCAAATCAAAAGTCTATGCTCCGTGATAATACTATATTGTCTCCCCTTTATTTTGGCACTATCTATTCAAGTAACATAAAATTCACATTTCACATAAGTTTACTTAACTATTCAGTAGGAAATACAACTTACAACTTGTTACGTTCCCCGGTTTAGTCTCAATGGATCTACTTACTTTTATTCCTCGACGGCGAGTACGAGACTTATCAGCCTACTATGAAGCCCTCAGGTTGTCGAAAATCAGATAAGGATATGCTTATGTAAACCTTACTAACTCTCGCACACAAAAATATATTTAGATGTCAGTTAATGTTAATATATTACACTTGCACTCGCAATTAAACTCCTTATTACAAACAAAATTGTATTGAGATCATAATTGTTATTGATACACAAATTAATACATTCACATTTCCAAAATCACTTCCATTATCCAGCCACATTCATAATATCTCTCAGCTCACAACCCACAATCAAATGTTTTAAGGTTAGTCCATAACCATAACAGACTACCCAATTGAACAAAACAAATTACGTCATCATAGACAATTAACATATTAAACATATGAAACACTTAAAATGATACAATAAGTGGGTGCGTATCAAACTATTAACGAGACTTAGAGATTGACATTTTTAAAAATATTTTTAGAACGGAGAAGAAGTTTCGTAATTGCAGAATAGATCGGTATAGGAAGAACTTGACATGAAAATTTCCGAAAAATATATTTTCTAGAAATAAGTTGGTAGTGTGGAATGAACGTAAATGAGACATGACAAACGAAGAATATAAATCTCACATGATGAAAGGAAAGTGAAGTATCAGGTTTTATCGCTGATTGTTCCTGGGTTAAAGCCATATATGCATGTTTTTTGGCCCCAGCGAGTAAGTACCCCTCCGATTGTGCGAAATACATCATGCTACTTGGAAACTAATGCATCTGGAGTAAATATGAGAAACTTGCATAATCAGTGGAGAAACACTGCGTTTGTTAGTTGGCATGAGGGATTTCCAGACAATAGCCAGTTCAAAAGAAAGGTGATGGAAGAAAACATTTCAATGGGCTAAGGTAGAAATACGACATTCTCCGTGGCTGTATGCTTATGGTACTGTACTACAGTCAGGCGGTCTAGGTTCGAAACCTGTCTAAGGCATTTTGTTTGTTCCTCCATCTTATTTCATCAGTTCACAAGTCATTCTCATCGCCGCGATTAACGTAGAGAGGTACAAAAGTGTAGTAAAATAACCTAAAATTACACAAAGACACAAAAAAAATCAATACTTTTAAAATTTGGTAGTAGACACTCTGTCATTTACAAATTCGGATGAGAAGAAAAATGCATTAGCACATATTGCAGACTCCGGGCTGGGAACAAATTAAAATAGGTGAGTTTACAGAGGAACAACCTATATATTGTATGTATGTATGCAGTGGCGGCGATTGGGTTCCAAAACGAGGGGGTAAAGATACCAAAACTGTGGGGGGGGGGGGGTCAAGAATAGTTTACTTTCCCTTGTTAGTGGCAAAAGTGGCAAGAAGTAGGGGTGGGGGCAACTGCTCCCTTACGCCCCTCTAATCGCCGCCACTGTATGTATGTATGTATATGTGTGTGTATGTGCATGAGCCGTGATGGAGTGGTTAGAACATAGCGCTGTGACGTTAAGGGTCTCGGGATTGAATATCGGCTTGAGCATTAATGTTTTTTGTGAGTATCTCCTCATTTCATCATGTCATCATTCATACTGATCTTCGCGATTAGCCAAATGTGTCATAAAAAGTGAAGGAAAATAATCCAAATCAAGCAAAAACAGTTTTGTGTGAAAATATTAAAAATGCATTTTGTGTATACATTTTCTTTTCTTTCAGAACTAAAGTGATTAAGATGTGCAGTTGGAGATAGTGAAATAAGAAAAGTCAAGCTGTAAAGTGATAATGCAAGTTTCAAGTTAATAAAAGTAAACAAACACTTAGAAGTTATCAGTTCCTCTACCTGTACTTGATATCAGCGATTAATAGAATCTCAAGTAGAATTATATATAGTTTGATAATAAGATTCGGACACGGACATCTTCGTCTGCGTTATCTCTATGCTACAGTTATCATCACTCAGTAACACAAGTCTCGTGTATCTCTTTAAATAACGTTTATACTTGAGTTCATGGCATATCGGAGTATAATATCGATTGTGCACAGTTCGGGGCGATAGCTTAAGAAGCTGCTTGCTTCTGTACGTGAGCGGACATGCCATCAAACATGTACATGTAAGTAAAACATAAATTAATTTATTAGATGCCTACTATATTTGTTATTCCAGTCAGTATTTAAGCAACTTAATGAAGTCATTTTGCCTAGCTTGTTTGCTGCTTATATCTCGTTTGCTGCTTATTTCTTGTTTTCTGCTTATTTTACTGTTTTCTGCTTATTTCTCGTTTACTGCTTATTTCTTGTTTTCTGCTTATTTCTTGTTTACTGCTTATTTCTTGTTTTCTGCTTATTTCTTGTTTTCTGCTTATTTCCTGTTTTCTGCTTATTTCTTGTTTTCTGCTTATTTCTTGTTTGCTGCTTGTTTCTTGTTTACTGCTTATTTCCTGTTTTCTGCTTATTTCTTGTTTACTGCGTATTTCTTGTTTACTGCTTATTTCCTGTTTTCTGCTTATTTCTTGTTTTCTGCTTATTTCGTGTTTTCTGCTTATTTCCTGTTTTCTGCTTATTTCTTGTTTTCTGCTTATTTCTTGTTTGCTGCTTGTTTCTTGTTTGCTGCTTACATCTTTTTTCTGCTTATTTCTTGTTTGCTGCTAATTTCTCAAATTAGTTACTATTACAAATAACATCATTCCTTCCTACATGTGATATTTTGCCTCACGGTATGCGAACGTTTACCCCACCAGTGGGATTAAAGTACGTTTTTGCCATTCGTTACAAAATTATATATTACAACAAATACAGCGTGTATCATAATAGAGTAAACAACTTATATTATCAGGTTTATTATTAACAAAGTATCTGAAACACAACAATGAAGTTTGTTGTATAACAATGAGGAAATCTTCAACTTTTGTTTTCATGGGCAAAACTTTTGTAAACACAGTCATTGTGGCACTGTTAAGGAAAATTGTGACTTTCACAGGTGTAAAAAAAGCAGGCTGTGTCTTAAACAGGATTCCTACTATTTTTTTATTATGAAATTCCCTGACATTTCCAGGTTTTCCAGTCCAAAAATGATTTTTTTCCTGACATGTTTATCATCATGATTTTTGCTTTTGAACCTTTTGTTTTTCAATTAAATATATAATCTGTTAATTATTATGAATATTCATTTTAACAACTTTTTTTTTAGCAAATTTCATTCTACACACACAAGAACACGTGGAAATTCGAAGAATAAAATGTAAAATTACATATATTGGGTGCTACAGTCACGTGCATCTAGCTTTCAGGCTAACGTAACAGAGGTACATTATTTCACCATAACAGATCTCCACTACATAAAAAATTTCATAAACCATACACAACTTTTCATTTTCTGGCGGATTTATCGTGCTGTAGAAAATGCTGCTTTTTTTTGGCTTACATTTATAAGTACACAGCGTCTTGAGAAATTTTTGTTGCATATTGGAATTCTATAGGAAATGCCAACAAGACTAAGATCTATAAAATAATAGACGATAGCCTCATCTTCACCAACCTTTCCTATAATTATGATCATATTGTCAATTTACTTCGGATATCTGAACTGCAAGTTTTACTTTGACATTCTTTCCAATATCTAGTATTATAAAAGTGAAAATTTATTACAGAAATTCGAAGGAACTATAATTTTGCACAAGATTAAGAATCATAAGAATGAAAGAAACAAGTTTCTAAACTGAATCTTTATTGGGAGTGGAATCACAAGAACCAAATCCAGAAGTGAAAGTGAACTGCTTGTTCATTTTGCAACTTGCAGATTCAAAAATTCACGTACATTCCAGACGATGTGCAAAATGTGACAAGCCAAATTCCCTGACATTTCCCTGTTTTGCAGGTTTTCCAGACGCGTAGCAACCCTGCTTAAAGTTCCCAGACCTTACACACCTAGACTTTGGCATTTGGGGCTTTGTGAAAGATCAAGTTTATGTACCACCTATGCGCCGCAGAATGTGCAACAGCTAAAGGAGAAAATAAGAAACGCCCTTGCTTTGGTGGAAACTAGAATTTCGATCGGACATGTGTCGCATAACTGATGGAAGCTACATTGAACGTTTGTAGGCATTCATAGAAACTTGAAGTGTTACTGATTGATATCCAATAGATATCACTGTTGTATTCCTCATAGTTTGGTCGAAATAAATTCTTAAAGATGTTTAATCTGAGACCTAGAGAGAGTGAAGTAAGAATGTTTGAAGTTTGTTGGGTGTACATTTTAGGATTCTCACTCTTTTGGTAGCAGAGGTATATGGAATCAAAAACTAAGTGCACACTCTTACCCCTCCATACTCTACTTCTGACTACCACACACAATGCTTGTTTATGTAGAGAATGTTAGGGCATTCCCCGATGGCGCAGTGGTAGCGTAGTCGCCTTGTAATCAAGGGGTCCGGAGTTCAATACCCGCTGGAGGCACATAGAGATTCGGATCACACTTTAAACTGTAGGTCCAGTCCCAATTAGCCTTACTGTGCATAAAGTAGACTTACAACACCAACTCAATCAATCAATGTAGAGAATGTTAAGTGAGAGACGGACTGTGCGCTGAATATTTAGTATGTTGAATGTGTGCTCTTTATCTTCTTTCGTCACAATTTTCAACTTCCATGAACTCACATCTTTGAAATAAAATTGAACCTGAGTTATACGGTGTCACGGTGAAGAGAAAATAATTCGTATAACTGAGAATTACTTACAGTGCCATGTCATGTTATTTGAAATTCTGTAATTGTATCCATTTTTAGGAACAAGATATAATACAGGTTATTTCTGTCATAAAGTGGTAAATTAACGAATCTAACAGTTCCGTTCTTAGATAGAGGTAAGAAGCGCTTTCTCAAAATCTGCATTTCTTCCCTCTTGTCCACGGCTGCGTTTAGTTGATTTACTTCCCAATTTTAAAAAAAATTGTCTAAGATAACATTTCTTTTACTAACGACTGTGCAAAGTGTGGTATAAGCGACGCCTAAATCTGCAGCCAGTGGCGTCTCGTGGCCTCAAATTTGGCCGGGACTTATTTTTAAAAGAATTTAAAATATAATGACAATTCACATGAAGTACAAAAAGTAGGTATTTTTCTTCTTCTAGACTACAGAACTGGACTTATTTTTTAAACAAAGTATTTAAAAGGTAATAACAATCCATATGAATTACAAAAAAACAGGTATTTATCTTCCTCGAAACTACAAAATTGGACTTATTTTTTTAAAGAATTTAAAATATAATGACCATTCACATGAATTACAAAAGAAACAGGTATTGCTGTGAAACGTACCTTTCTACGAACATTGGTTCTCATTTAAAGAAGAACTGTGCTCTCCTGTTCTTCTGCTCAGCAAATTTTGTAATTATTTTTTCATTGAAGCTCTCTATATTTGCAATGTATTCTTACACTACAACACGCGGGATCGAATGAACGCGACGCGACGGAACTAGCCCCCGAATCAACACCCTAACCCATTGCTCTCCCCCCTTCGCTCTCTCTCTGCTAGCACGTGACCTAATTTTACACTGTAGCGTGTAGCGTTGACCACGCCTTCCTCTGCGATGAGCCCCGAGACCGATAACTGACATCAATGCCGCTAGGAGCGCTGTCGTATCCATTGCAGCAGACGATGAACTTACGTGGGTAAAAATCGCCTTTTAAAAGATTGTGTGATAGTTATGTATTATAGTGATTGAAAATTACGCTAATACGTCCGTTTTTCTTTAGGGGCTAAGCCCCGGAAGCCCCAAGGGACGAGACGCGACTGTCTGCAGCTATTTCACTTTTAGTTTTATGTGGATTAGCTTAATTTTACTTTCTGGTCAAGGGTGTAACTCTTCCTCTTTCTGTTCTCCATTGCCGACCAGTAGCAACTGAAAACGTTCACTGAAGCAACCGCTGTTCTGTTTTTATTATGGAACACGAGAAAAGTCAGCTATCGGCACCTTTTTAACGTGTGTACTTTCGTATCAAAAGAAAATGCATCTCATGTTCTGAACTGCCGCGGCAAATCTTGAGCCTGTGATTTCATGCCGCCTCTCCTTGCCTTCTCTGTGACACCGCCGTGCCGCACTCGTCTTTCTCGCAACTCGATACCGACCGCTACCATGCCAGACAATCCTGTTTGGTATTTGACTGGCCTTGTGTTTTTGTAGCAAGAAAGGCATGCTTCTGTGACATTGTGGTAGCTTGGTTACTTACAAATCAACTGTATTTTATGGAAATAAGTACGTATATCACACAATTATGTATAAATGCATTACGTACAAATAAGGTTTAATTTATACGTTTTTAAATTATCGTATTTGCCGGCATATAAGACGCAGCGGCGTATAAACGCACCCCCTTTTTTGTATAGCTGAAGTCTTGAAGGTATTGCCAGTTCGGCATCTTTGACACAACTCCAGAGGAAACCGACCGGAAAACTGACTGGACCTGTATCTCGTTTCGAGCCAGACCTGTATTTCTGTAAAGAATTGAGAACTAAAAGTGGTAAAAGCGAAAGTGTTGAGAAAAGCATCGTTCACCAAATCAGCCCGCAAGGACGTTCACACGAGTGACCTCTTTACACGCCCTTTGAACTACTTAGAGGGCTACCAGCCACATTTCACGTTTACCACATTATAAAGCATGGCACATTTCACAGTTTAACGTAGAAATCGGGGTTTGAATTATTGTGGCACTTACAGCGTTTACCAATTTTAGTCTTCAATTATTGTCAGTTTTCCCTGCAGTGTTTACACATTCATTCATTCACTGTGACGTTATACTCCCAAGGTCTATATATTGCATAAAAAATAGCACCACAGAATAACACAACCTTGCAAAGATACAGAAGAGCAACCTCGCGTTCAGAAATCTCGAAAGAAACTAAATTAGCAACATCTCATTTACTCCACGTGGAGTTGAAAAGAGCTGTCATTTCTTGAACGAATGCTATTGCTGGGAAATGTTTCAGGGGAGGATTTATTGGACTCCACGTGGACCTGACATATGGTTGTTGGGGGGAAAACTGATCTTTCGGAACTTTCTTTGATGTAAAGTGGTGATCCTTCAAAGACTTCAGCTATACATTTCTTTTGACGAAAAAGCTTTATCACTGAATTTATAATTAATTTACAGTATTTCAAAAATAAAGTAGTAATATGTAGGTCTATTTTCAACAATAACGTATCTAATCTAACTAGGAAAGAATACATTTTAATCTTCTTCGTCAAAACCAGACATTCGTCTCCAGAGCTAAATGAAGAGTTACTTGAAACCTCTTCTAAATCAGAATCTGAGTCCTCATACAACAAATGGCCCTCTGTAACATCCAGTGCATTACTAAAGGTCTTTTCTACTGTTACGGCGGTCGGTCGTATGCTGGCAAGGGAAGTGGGGAGCGGGGAAGCGACCAATCCAGCACGGTAAGAAACGCAGCAGCCAGTAGAACGAGGTTCACGTCATAGACGTGCTCAGACATTCTGATTAGGGGGGGGGGGAAGCCTTCCTAAAAGTTCAGTCGGGGAGAAAAACCCACTTTATCTCACTGTTATTAGTTTCATTGCATTGATATATACATATGCAGCAACATAGGCGCACTGTAACGAATAAATAAATTGTCCCTGAAATGTGCCGCGCTCATTTTCATGCAAACAAATGTGTTCATGCATTTAACACAAAACTGTTTAGTAGCAAGTCTGAAGCAAACTTCCGCACTATAGAAAACAAGAAAATTGCGAGCGAAGCGAGCAAAAAAAAAAAAAATAGATCCAAATTTTTGCAAACTGAAAACAATATTGATTTAACATGGCACAACAAATATCATGGGGTGCCATGGCATTCTTTATTCAATTTTCTTCATTTAGATCGTTCGGCGCCCAGGGCCAACTCCCGCCGCCGCCCCCTAGCTAAGGCTCTGAACTTGACAAGACTGCAAAAAAAGCAGATATTGCGAGCGAAACGAGCAAGAAAATTTTACGAAATGTGTTTTTATTTGTATAAGATTTGATATCGAGGGGGACAATTGCCCCCTTGCAGGTGCTCTTGGCCGCCTGGAAGAAATAATGCAAGAAAAACGTGAAAACTAATTCCATCTTGAGTATCCTTTTGTTCTGCTACTCTTAGATTCTACTATAAAAAATAGTCTTGCTTACTTTTACCTCAATGTTTGCTCCCCCCCCCTTGGCCCTATAGAATTGATTTCCATCCAAGGTTGGGGAGGGGAAATGCCCATTGCCCCCTTGAAGTTGCGCCACTTCACCCCTTCCCCCCGTTGTTGCTTTAAACTTTAATCGGCTTGAAAATACTTAATTTCTTTAAGAGTATAATATCGTTTAATAACGGCGATAAGATTCCTCTACACTAAATTTCTAGGTGAAAGTATAATAATGTAGATGGCCACCCCCCCCCCCTTAGAAATAGAATGTCAACCTAAAAAGTAATATTTCACACGTATAATTTGATTTCAGTCATAGTAACTTACATAAATTAATGCGATAGCTTCAAATTCAAGTAGTGTCTTTTAAGGGGGCAACACTATTATCGGGGTAATATGCCCCCATGGAAAATTACCTTGCTTGTTCCCCGTGAAAAAAAATCTGCGGACGTCCATGATTAAGGGGGGAATGCTCCCCTTGCCCCCGGCCGTGCGCACGCCTATGGTTCACATAGTACTTTTTCCCGCAGCGTCGTGTCTCTCGGTGCCACTGCTGTTGTCTGGTTGGTCTGCGGCATAATGCCCCCTCCCCACTTCCCTTGCCAGAACTAGGACCGGCCGCCGTAAGAGTGGAAAAGACCTATAATGCCATACTTCTTAAATTATTTAACCACTCTCTTAGTTTACACAACATCCCATGAAGCTTTGAATGCTAGGCCTCTTCCTTCTTAATGGTGGTTAACCTGAGTATCGGCGTATTAGACGCATCCTGTTTTTCAGACGTATTTTTAAAGGGAAAAAGTCCGTCTTGTACAGTGTCTCTCAAAAGTTTTAGGACAACGACATTTTAAACTAGGCAACCCAATTTACACAAGCCGTTGGTGGGTTGCGTGCAGAGTTAGGCTCAATTTCAGGGTTGCCACATGCACAATAGATATTTATAAAATACGCGAAAGAAATATAAACAAGTATTATTGTATAAAATTATTAAAAATATCACTATTATATCGCAAATGAAAAAATTCTTTCTGAAAGAAAAAAATAGGTTTTCTAGTATTTCATGGCTGATGAGTCTACAGTAAGGAAAAGAGGTGAGAGGAAACGAAAGGTTACAAAAGAGAGGAGAAAGATAAAGCAAAAGGAGAAGAGGAAAAGTAGAGGAGAGAAGAAAGATAGGATAGACGAGGAGAGGAGATGTAGTGAGGAGAATGGAAAAAGATTCGAGGAGAGATGAGGAAAAAAGAACAAAGAAGGGAAAAGAGGAGGAAAACGAGAGGAGAGGAGAGGAGGAGACGAGAAGACGAAAGTGGAGAGTAGAGTAAAGGAGAGAAAAAGAGAAGAACGAAAAAAGAGAGAATAGTGCACTGGAGTCGGAAATCTAAGACAGTAAAGGAGATAAGAGGAGTGGAGAAGAGTGGGATGGAGATAAGATGCGAGAAAAGTAGGGAAGGCGATATGAGATAAAGCAGAACGGAAAGAGGGGAGAGAAGAAGGAGAAGGAGCTGGAGAGAAGAGGTAGTTGCAGAAAATATCGTCTGAGCTTCAAGAATGGATGCATTGGTCAAATTATCGACATGAAACATTCAATAACATTTTGAAATGTACTGGAGAATATATTAGATTGGTGCGAAATGCCTTTTGGCTGAGTTCAGAGCAAATTAAAATCTTCCATGTAAGATCTTTGATTTTACCTGCGATTACACCACTAAAAAAATGAATGTAATTTTTAATATTTATAAGAATTATTCAATTTTTCTCCACTTCTCGGTTCGTTGAAATGGAGATTTTGTAATTCAATATTTCCCCTCCCCCCATCGTTAATTCCAAACTGAATCATTCCGTTTCACATGGCGTGGACAATGAACACAATGGGATATGTCTAAAACTTACGAAAATTTTCTGCCACCGGAAGGGTTTGAACCTACGACCATCAGATTGACAATCCTGAACGGTAGCCACTACCCTACAAGCTTTAGCTCCTTAAACCAGGTAGAAGAACCACTACACAACACGCCTTTACCTTCGAATGAAACAACAATTTTTTTTAAGTATTCTGTCCCTCCAATATTGTAAATGTCGTTTGGTATACGTGTAGTTGAACTTTTACTTTGATTTTGATTTGCTTTCTTGTAGTATAACCGATATATTCGAGAAATAATTTTCGAAGTGATTAAAAACGAGAATATTGGTAGTTGTGAAAATGCGAGTTATTTCTTCTAACTTATTATTGTGATTAGACATTATTAATGGAAAATATCTAGAGGCTTGAACATTACAGGACGATGTTCTTTTCCTGTGATACTGTAACAGACAAAATGCTTGTTTACTGATGCAAGTCTTGTGTCCAGAACAGTCTTATGAAATGTATTTGCTGTTGCGTAAGATAACACGAAATAATTACACCGTGTGCGAACTACCAAATCTGTGCAACGTTATACGTAAACAGGCGGAAAATTTTATTCATAAAATCACTTCACATTTGACAGTGTTAGTCAAGAGAGACTCGTGGGACACTGTGTTAAGGTGCTGGAGTAAATCCTTCTAATTTTTCTTCCTCGAAGAATAACAATTTCTAAGGAAGAGCAACAGTGATGATCTTTCTTATTTCTTTTAAATACTTACACTTTCCTTTAATTGGGTTAAAAATAAATAAGAATATTGCTTGCATTTCTGTCATTGACGTAGACCAGAGAGAGAGAGACAGACAGACAGACAGATATTACAAAATAGTTCAAATAGTGCGAGCGCCATTAAAAAGTCATGATAATTCTATGTTGCGTACTTAGAATTATTCATACAATAAAGAACATGTCTAATTGTGAGTTAACAAAAAAAACAATAATAAAGAGACATTTTAGCATCACGATTGCAGTTCGAAAAAGTCGGGACAGGAATTGAAAATAACGTACTGTCCTGACTAAATCGGTGAATCGGACGTCTGGTAGCCTTGCATCAATGATTATAAAACTAAAACCACCCAATATTGCAGCTTGAAGACTTTTGCGCAAGAAACAGATTATTTTATACAAAAGCAAAATTGAAATTTTTACTCATTTCAATAATCGACGATGTTATTTTCGTATTTATTTAGTTATAGGTTCACATTTAAATATTTTAACGTTCGAGGGGGAAGCATGGCCCACATGGCCCCTCCCCTGGGTACTGACCTTACGTAGAGAGTGGAAGAGAAATTTTTTAGAACCTTTCTATTAAATTTAGTATTTGCATTTACCTTATGCTCAGATAGGTTAAACCGTTTATTGACAATCGTGAACTTTTCGTTTAATAGATAATATTTGGTTTTAAACGACGGGAGAACATTGGTCGAATTTCCTTTCTTGCTCTTTTGAGAGAATATATACTTCTACAATAGCAATCGCGTTCGGAAACCGTGAAAAAATGACTTGGTTTTCTAAGGCAGACAAGCTTGGTAGTCTAGCTTGCTCGCGATCAAAGTGACTCACTCACGCTATTCAAGGCCGCTTCTTATCGCAAAACACTGTGCTTCCATGCACAGTGTCTGCACCCAGCACGTTACAAGTGACCAGAGTCGGATTTTAAAGAGAATCTGAAGAATGGTAGATTTCATCAGAGGCGGCTAGGTAGGCACCAGCTCAACATACAGTAGTTTAAGTGATAATTCCTGACAAACAAAAAACCGTATTGAATAATTATTGGGATAGTAATACGTGTATCCGCTCCTTTTTAACAATGTAACCTCGAAGACAATCTGTATTCCATTTATTTATATTGGCAACTTGGTCAACCGGAGGTTATTTTATCGCCTTCGATAATCGAATTGTCTGATCGATTATTTTTTGTTTACCTAGGAACATGCCGCATAGGAGATTTCCGAGACCGGGTTACGCTACTCACTCGTAGCTCCCCAATTTTTTCACGATGGTGGGTTGCCACCGGTCCCATACACAGGCCGAGAACCTAGAGAGTGAGCATAGGCGGACTCGAATCCATGCCGTCCTGCAGTCGGAGGCCACGGAGGAGGACTTTTCTTATTTTACCTTTGGCTAATCGCGACAATGAGGATGAATAATGAATAGAAAAATAAAGAAGGTCACGCACAAAGTAGAGGACGATCTTCAACCTCTTAAGTGACGAGTTCAAGCCCTAAATATGAGGATTTCAACCTTAGACAACCTCAATTTCAAAATTATAAACAAAATGCCTACTTACACTAAACTTCTCATCAAGGCCAAAATAGTTTGTAACTGTGAAACTACCCCTGAATACAAATTGACATTTTCTTTCCATGTGAGTAAGAATTAAATGTGATGATACCTTTTTGAGAAACAATTAACTGTATTCTGTCCCAGCATCTCTGGAGCAAACCGCGCATAGCGGAAGAGAAGTTGAGAGAGGGGATCGAGTGGACAGAGCGAATCAGTGCACGCTGCTGGGAAGGCTGGTAACTGCAGTGGCTTTCCTCCCTCCACGCAATCCCATTCCTCTCACGTGTTCATCGCTGCTCAGATACTTGTTTTCGTTCACCTGCTCCAGAGATAAGTGGGACAGAGTGTAGTTCGCATACATGTAGCAAGTAAAGAAACTTATCCCAGAATGAAAATTCCACATAGTTTTAAAACGTTTGTTTAAGCAATGAATAACTGGAAACGGATCACACATAATTCCCTTGCCAAAATCTAGTGGTCGAAAATTAATTTCAAGACATTTCATATCTATTCACCATATTCCAAGTTATAAGGAACTATTTCGTAGATGTTCATGAAACCGTTATAAAATTACAAATAAAATATATTCACAAGCTTAGATATACTAATACGAAGAAAGAAATTCAGAGTTAAATTTCAAATGCATGTGTATAAAGTAATTCTAGAAGTACAGAGCTATATCTGAGTATTTAACTTCTTTTTTGCAGATAACGTTTACAATATTGAGGCGAAAGAATAATTAGGAACAGTAGCTCCAAGAAATCAAAGTGCGTAGTGTATTGGTTAGAGTTCTTGAAAGCATTGCGGTCCCACGTTCGATCCTCCATACTAGATGTTCCTTAAAAAAGAATCCCTTCTATTAAACAAGAGCATGGTAACATTATTTGTAATAGCAGTGTATAGTGGCTACATTGTTCGACATATGGAATTTATAAAAAAAAAATAAACAAATAAATGAATTGACACACGTTCAACGGGATATTTTTATATATAAGACCATGGATTATGATACTCTAACGATAATTGTGTACTGCTTCAAAGACATTGACAAATATTAATGAAATAACTATTTATATGTGTGGCAATTCAGGACATGTTAATTTTACCCCTTTCCCACTTGAGTTCAATGCAAGGATGTGTAAAAATTTCAATTTTGCTCTTGTATAAATGAATCTGTTTCTTGGCCAAAAGTCTTCAAGCTGCAATATTGGGTGGTTTTAGTTTTATAATCATTGATGCAAGGCTACCAGACGTCCGATTCACCGATTTAGTCAGGACAGTACGTTATTTTCAATTCCTGTCCCGACTTTTTCGAACTGCAATCGTGATGCTAAAATGTCTCTTTATTATTGTTTTTTTTTGTTAACTCACAATTAGACATGTTCTTTATTGTATGAATAATTCTAAGTACGCAACATAGAATTATCATGACTTTTTAATGGCGCTCGCACTATTTGAACTATTTTGTAATATCTGTCTGTCTGTCTGTCTCTCTCTCTCTGGTCTACGTCAATGACAGAAATGCAAGCAATATTCTTATTTATTTTTAACCCAATTAAAGGAAAGTGTAAGTATTTAAAAGAAATAAGAAAGATCATCACTGTTGCTCTTCCTTAGAAATTGTTATTCTTCGAGGAAGAAAAATTAGAAGGATTTACTCCAGCACCTTAACACAGTGTCCCACGAGTCTCTCTTGACTAACACTGTCAAATGTGAAGTGATTTTATGAATAAAATTTTCCGCCTGTTTACGTATAACGTTGCACAGATTTGGTAGTTCGCACACGGTGTAATTATTTCGTGTTATCTTACGCAACAGCAAATACATTTCATAAGACTGTTCTGGACACAAGACTTGCATCAGTAAACAAGCATTTTGTCTGTTACAGTATCACAGGAAAAGAACATCGTCCTGTAATGTTCAAGCCTCTAGATATTTTCCATTAATAATGTCTAATCACAATAATAAGTTAGAAGAAATAACTCGCATTTTCACAACTACCAATATTCTCGTTTTTAATCACTTCGAAAATTATTTCTCGAATATATCGGTTATACTACAAGAAAGCAAATCAAAATCAAAGTAAAAGTTCAACTACACGTATACCAAACGACATTTACAATATTGGAGGGACAGAATACTTAAAAAAAATTGTTGTTTCATTCGAAGGTAAAGGCGTGTTGTGTAGTGGTTCTTCTACCTGGTTTAAGGAGCTAAAGCTTGTAGGGTAGTGGCTACCGTTCAGGATTGTCAATCTGATGGTCGTAGGTTCAAACCCTTCCGGTGGCAGAAAATTTTCGTAAGTTTTAGACATATCCCATTGTGTTCATTGTCCACGCCATGTGAAACGGAATGATTCAGTTTGGAATTAACGATGGGGGGAGGGGAAATATTGAATTACAAAATCTCCATTTCAACGAACCGAGAAGTGGAGAAAAATTGAATAATTCTTATAAATATTAAAAATTACATTCATTTTTTTAGTGGTGTAATCGCAGGTAAAATCAAAGATCTTACATGGAAGATTTTAATTTGCTCTGAACTCAGCCAAAAGGCATTTCGCACCAATCTAATATATTCTCCAGTACATTTCAAAATGTTATTGAATGTTTCATGTCGATAATTTGACCAATGCATCCATTCTTGAAGCTCAGACGATATTTTCTGCAACTACCTCTTCTCTCCAGCTCCTTCTCCTTCTTCTCTCCCCTCTTTCCGTTCTGCTTTATCTCATATCGCCTTCCCTACTTTTCTCGCATCTTATCTCCATCCCACTCTTCTCCACTCCTCTTATCTCCTTTACTGTCTTAGATTTCCGACTCCAGTGCACTATTCTCTCTTTTTTCGTTCTTCTCTTTTTCTCTCCTTTACTCTACTCTCCACTTTCGTCTTCTCGTCTCCTCCTCTCCTCTCCTCTCGTTTTCCTCCTCTTTTCCCTTCTTTGTTCTTTTTTCCTCATCTCTCCTCGAATCTTTTTCCATTCTCCTCACTACATCTCCTCTCCTCGTCTATCCTATCTTTCTTCTCTCCTCTACTTTTCCTCTTCTCCTTTTGCTTTATCTTTCTCCTCTCTTTTGTAACCTTTCGTTTCCTCTCACCTCTTTTCCTTACTGTAGACTCATCAGCCATGAAATACTAGAAAACCTATTTTTTTCTTTCAGAAAGAATTTTTTCATTTGCGATATAATAGTGATATTTTTAATAATTTTATACAATAATACTTGTTTATATTTCTTTCGCGTATTTTATAAATATCTATTGTGCATGTGGCAACCCTGAAATTGAGCCTAACTCTGCACGCAACCCACCAACGGCTTGTGTAAATTGGGTTGCCTAGTTTAAAATGTCGTTGTCCTAAAACTTTTGAGAGACACTGTACGCTGCAAATAGGGTATATTTTGCCGTGACGTACAGTAATTTACGTATAAAACAGAATAACGCAGAACTGAGTTACGTGTAAAGCAGTCTCAAATGTTTCCCACTGTTTAGGCCAAATGTTCTATTCTGAGTTGGACCCGAAACCTATCGTTGAGAGGCCCTTTAGCTCGGGGCCTCCCACATTGCGGAACCTTTATTACCGCCACTGAAACTAATGTTGCACTTCCCTCAGAGATACCTGTGTTTCTTCAGATTCTTTACATTCGTTTATTTCAAGCTATTTCTCAGGTTCAAGAACAAACTGAATGAAATTGAATTTATCTAGCCCCTGGTTCGAATCAAGTAGCATAGCAACAATCTATTGTTTTCTTACCTTCAAAATGTTGACAAACTAGACACGTGTGCGTGTTCCGATAAGATATGTTGAGGGATCTAAAAAGTTCTAACAATAGCGCTCCTTCCAGTGTTGAGATTGACACGAAACTTTGAACCGAATTTATACCATACGATAAAACGGATTTGTGGCAGCAGTAATGCTTTCATTTTTTGGCCTTTCTTTAAAGAGAATTAGGGTAACCACATGCCCTCTTTGTTATCAGGCTATTCAAAATCTTGATGATCCCTGACGTTAAGAAATGACTATGAGAAAACCTGCAGAAAGGTTAGTGTGCTACGTCGTACCAACGCCAAAGCTTTCTTGACGTTTTTCTTTTCTTTTTGTAAGTATTGGGACCATAGATTGGGACCATTGAACCTTTGACTTACTATCGTGTTGTTTCAGAGTAATGAATGGGCAACACTGCTCTTGCTAAAACCGCGGTCGAATGTCGGACGGGATTCGGACAATAGTTCGTTTGTATTATTTCTATATTTCAAAATTATTTAGTCTCTTTCTATCATTGTGCATTGACGGAGGTGAAAGGCGGTGATTGATGCTTTTCAAGACGTACAATATTCGTGTGTAGTGCTAGATGTACTTCATATTTAGTGGCGCAACCACAGGGGAAGCATTGCCCCCCCTCCAACCTAGCACGGAAATGAGTTCCGGTGGGGGGGAATATTGACGGCTAAGGGTACCTGCAGGGGGCAATTGCCGTCCCCAATTTAAAATTTTATGCAAAAAAATACTTTTCGTGAAATTTTCTTGCTCGCTTGACCCACATTGCCTGCTTTTCTGTTTTAGCAATTTCAGGGCTAGGGAGCGGCAGAGTGGGCCCTGAGCGCCGAGCGATCTAAATTAAAAAAGTTAAAAGAGAGAATGCCATGGCGCCCCGTGAAATTATTTGCTCCCTATTATCTCAATATTGATTTCAGTCTGCAATAAAATTGGATCTAAAAATTTTCTTGCTTGCTTCGTTCGCAATATATGGTTGTTTTCTGTAATGCATTGTAAATTACCAGAGAGAGAAGTAAGACTTCTCTTAATTAATTTTGTCTCCAATGCATGAACAATTGTTTTGAGGAAAGGGAGCACACACATTTGAGACACAATTTATGTAATTTTTGCTTTTGGTTTATTAGAAATGGATGAATTGATTGTGTAATGTATTTAATAATAAGAAACTTTGCATACGTACACAATTTAGTGTCGGCATGTTGCATACGTATTTTCTTATTTCACGTCGCTCCATGTTGCATATGTGTGAAACATATATCGTGCATGATATATACAAAATACTAAGTGGGCAGCAACAGTAGTACGTATAGCTGGACTTCCCTTCCACAAATGAGCGGAGGTCTGTCGTCTGCTCAGTGCGCACCACACAAACGCCAAACTGACCCGAGAAAAGTGTGGTTCTTCTTCTTCTTCCCCTTCGCACCTCATTGCAAAGAAACAAGAGACAGATGAAGAATTGACAAGGGTCTACCACTATTCATTGAATTTTCGTGGTAACTGTCTCATGAGTGGTAATTCTTTCTAGGAGTGTTTGTGGCTAAATCACTGTACTGATTGCAAAACCAGAACGAAATGAACAAATATCTAGCTCGAAGACATGTTATCTTTACCGGGGGGGATTACGTCTAGCAGGCATAATTGTCGTACTGATAGCCGGTAACACTTTTGAAAGAGTCACGCCACTCCACTGCTGTGAACTTAACTACAAGATGTGAAAGAACAGTGTTGCAATATGCACGTATAAAGAACAACGAGCACATATACTCTAAATAACTGTTGGGAACAGACAAGTAGGAAAGATTGCATTCAAGTACTTAATGTTAATGGAAAGAACTAATATTTTCAGCAGACCTGATACATTATTTTACAGATTCAGCATGGAATTAACGTTGCTGGATTATAAACATTAGGGGGGATCGAAAAAAGCAAATTTTTTATGATGCTTTTGCGGTAGAGCGGAAAAGTTGCCTCTATACATAAGTAACTTCTGTTCAAAATTTCACCACCCTAGGATAATGTCTTCTGTTCTGGCAAGGGACGTGAAATTTCAAAAAATTAGTAAAATCAGCATTTTTTTTTTTATTTTTGAATTTTTTTTTCAAATTTCACAGCACTTTGCGGTAGTGTGCAAAAGTTGCACCTATGTATGGTTAATTACAGTGCAAAATTTGGCGCCCCACGGACAATATGTTCTGTTCTGGCAAGGAGCCTGAAATTACCCAAAAATCGACAAATACACTGTTTTTTCATTATTTAACTAACATTTATTAAACATAAACCAGAATTGTCATACACTCACATACTATTAGATATAAGAATTAAGAAATAAGTATTCAAAATTAAAAGTACGAAAATGTGTGTTTTGTAGGTAATAATAATGTAAAATATGTGTCTTTAGGTTTTGTACTGTCTCTTGCACCTAAATTCAGGCATGGCCTTTCTCGATTTCAGAGTGAGAGTTCGGACATTGACAATGATCATTTAACAGGTCTTTACTTCGATGGCCGACGTGACAAAACATTGTCAACAGAAAAGGAGGATGATAAATACTACCAAAGAACAATTGTAGAGGAACACTATTCCTTGGTGAAACAACCAGGATCTAGCTACGTTGGTCATGTTACACCAGCTTCAGGATCAAGTCTGGCCATTGCTGAAAGTATTTACGACTATATCACAGCAGAAGTGCCCGGAGGTTTAAACCATATTCTTGTTCTAGGGTGTGATGGAACGGGCATAAATACTGGAGTTCACAATGGGGTACTGCGTCGTCTTGAACTGAAGATCGGGATAGCTGTGCAATGGGCTGTTTGTCAACTAAATTTCAACGAATTGCCTCTTCGCCACTTGTTCGAGTCCCTCGATGGTCCCACCTCAGGACCCAATTCCTACACTGGTTGCATTGGAAAATCTTTGAAGGCGTGTGAGCTGCTTCCAGTGGTAACATTTGAGCCAGTTAACTGCACCTTGCCATCAGATGATATATCCACTTTGAGTAAGGACCAGAAGTATCTGAGGGATATTGCTCTCGCCGTTAGCTCAGGCATGTGTCCTCCAGGTCTTGCTAAGCGCGATCCAGGTCCCCTAAACATGTCCCGCTGGTTGACAACAGCCAACAGGATATTAAGACTGTATGTTTCCACCACGGAACCATCAGACAACTTACGTACCATAGTAAAGTTCGTTATCAGGGTGTATGTGCCATCTTGGTTCCGCATCAAACTCCATCATTCAATTAAGGATGGAGCTCGGCATCTTTACCATTTCATTCAGTCATCCAGATACTTGGATCAAGTTAACCGCAACGTCATCGACCCAGTGATTTCTCGGAATGCTTACTTCGCATCTCCAGAAAACATTCTGTTCGCGATGCTGACTGATAAGAGAACACATATCAGAGCCCTTGGCATTCGAAGAGTCATAAAAGCACGAGAATCATGTGAGACGGTTGGACACGTTGGGATTAGAAAATTCGATATTCCAAAAATAAACTTCGAAGCAAACGACTATATCGAACTAATTGACTGGTCGTCCAGCGAAGTAACTCCACCACCAATACTCGATGATGTGACTACAGAAGATTTGAAAAGTATGCTGAAAGAACCAATACCAATTGACTGGACTTTTACAAAGTTCCCATGCCACACACAAGCTGTGGAAAGAACAGAAAATTGGTTACGGAGGCCTCAAAGAAAGTGTGTGGTCATAAAAAACGGGATGGATTTATTCGCTGCACTCTGAAATCGAGAAAGGCCATGCCTGAATTTAGGTGCAAGAGACAGTACAAAACCTAAAGACACATATTTTACATTATTATTACCTACAAAACACACATTTTCTTACTTTTAATTTTGAATACTTATTTCTTAATTCTTATATCTAATAGTATGCGAGTGTATGACAATTCTGGTTAATGTTTAATAAATGTTAGTTAAATAATGAAAAAACAGTGTATTTGTCGATTTTTGGGTAATTTCAGGCTCCTTGCCAGAACAGAACATATTGTCCGTGGGGCGCCAAATTTTGCACGGTAATTAACCATACATAGGTGTAACTTTTGCACACTACCGCAAAGTGCTGTGAAATTTGAAAAAAAAATTCAAAAATAAAAAAAAATTGCCGATTTTACTAAATTTTTGAAATTTCACGTCCCTTGCCAGAACAGAAGACATTATCCTAGGGTGGTGAAATTTTGAACAGAAGTTACTTATGTATAGAGGCAACTTTTCCGCTCTACCGCAAAAGCATCATAAAAAATTTGCTTTTTTCGATACCCCCTAATAAACATGCTGTCAAATGGATTTAGGGAGAATGGCAGACGTTCAAAATCGTTTGAAAAAACTGTTACTATTTTGGGTTGGGTGAGAGTACACACACTTTAAAAAAAATATTGTGTTCTTCCCCTGTCCGATCTGTTACTCAAATATTTGCAGATGTATTGTAACATATTAGATATCAATGTATTCTTAGCTCTTGAAGAAGATTACTGTACGTGTAATATATTGAAATGTTACTAAATTAAATAATTTAAGGCTTATACGAAACGAAAGTTCTTATTTTGGTGTAGTATTATTTGTTAATCTGTTACATTTATGCAGTTGTGCTTTCAAGAGGTATTCAAAATGATAATTCACAATAACTGCAATTTTTTATTTATTTATTTATTTATGTTATTCTTGTTCATGGCTAATATACAGTAGTTGTTTTTAATACGTTAATCTAAATGGATGTCTTGTATTCGAATGAAAAGTTTCGATGGCTTTCGTTTGTTATCACCTTTGAATCAAGGTGTCCTGAATGCGATTCAAAGGTTTATATCCTAATTTAAGCTGTAGGTCGAATACGGATTAAACTATCGAAGAAAAAGGCGAGTTTAAAAGGGGAAGAATTTGTTATTAAAAAATTACGGAATCAACTGGGAAGTGACTAGGTTCATTTATATGCTATATTTAAAATTTATTTAATGCACAATGATCTTAATATTTTGCGAATAGACTCATCATACAAAAACGCCACAAAACACTAATAAAACGACTTTGTTGGTGACTGCGCACATACTCTTCTGCATTGAAATATAAACTATACGCATTTCTACATGTTTTATATTGCTATTTCAAGAATCTGAACAATTAAAAAATGTAAGTATTGTATTCAGAGTCCTCCACCGTGACCGTACGGTCTAAGGCGCTGTGCTTTGGACTCCGACCGCGGGATGGCATGGATTTGAGTCCGCCTGGGTTCAGTCTCCGGCTTCTCGTCTGTGTATAGGACCCGCCATCGTGAGAAAATTGGGAAGCTACGAGTGAGTGGCGTAACCCGGTCTTGGAAATCTCCTATAACGGCTGGGGGTTCGACGTGCTGACCTCACGTCACCCCATTACCGGATGAAGATCTCCACACCTCTGGGTAGTATTGTGGGAAGAAGACTGGCAGTCGAGAGATACGCCAAGGCCCTTCGAGGGCTGTTGCACCACGGGTTATATTGCTAAGATCTTGACGCTTGCAAGCACGAATTCACTGGTCACAAAGGGCACGAATCTTTTGGAATATTTCTGTACGAAATGTTTGTTTTTTGTATCTTTCGACCGCAACGACAGATACTACTAGTGCGTATTATAACGTAACCATATTAATATAACAGCTTAGTATATTTATAAGCACAATACAACTTTTCTCATGTGTAAAAACTGCTTATGAATCGTTGATATGGAATATGCTGCTTGAATACTGTAAAAATCACATAAACTTTCCTAACTCAGATGAATCACAATTTTGATAGTTTTCTATGTCGAAAGAAAGAAATGAAATGCTCTTTTATGACTACAGAAAATAAGTAAAAACATTAGTAATGTATTTACTCAGTTGAAAGATTGAGTTCTAAGACATCATTGTTTTTTGAGAAATGATGAGGTTTTAATTTCACGATTCAATAAATATTGATCATTTTAAAATGGATTGTATTTACCAATCATGATACAAATTATTCATAAATTATTTCTAACAGTTTTCACTAAAATAAACACATATTTAATTTTTTTTAATTAAGTGAACCACACGATGTTTCATGAAAATATCATGTTATGCGATACAGTTAAGTGACGAAGATAATCAGAATCAGCAAAATACAAATAAGAAAAAAATCACTACCGGATTCGATCTTACAACCTTCAGATTGTGAAGCAAAAACGATAGGGTAAATTTGCCAAATATGGGGAGGCTTTTGTAAAATGCTGATCCTGGAAAAATTATTACAAGCAAGTCTCTCATATTCGCATGAGTGATAGATAGGTGTATTCCCCATGGATCTATTGCAGTCATCAAAATCGACAACCATGTACATAGAATGCATAAAGGGAAAAATAAAAATCTGACAGTACTACTTTTCACCATATTACGAAACCGGGTTCCTAATATGGGGATGTGAGATTTCCTTATGGAATAAAAGTACTGCAAAGAGAAAATCTAAGAATTGTAACTGGCATGCGTCATATTACTATTTATTGCACATCTAAGAAACGTGGAAAAGAACAAAAGGATCTGTCATGTCATGTCTGCCCCTTTATTGAAATTATTGGTACTATCTAGAGTACAGAAAAAATCCAGAGAAACGGAGACAATCTTTGACATAACAATACACGAGATGACTACGATCGTGCTGAAGTGATAAGTAATTAATTTTGGTTTAGTGAGTAAAAGGCAAAGAGTCAGAAAATTGCCTCAATTAGAACATAGTTCACAAATGAAAACATCTTTTTCCACACCGGCACAAAGAGTATGAGCCCACATGTAACACACTACACATCGCACCCATTCTTCCCCTTGATGATCCTCGGAAAAAAGTCCACTGCAATATAAGCACTCAGTGTTAGCCGTAGCACAGTCATCTGATGCAGTAGACTCTGAATTATGGGAACCTGAGTCAATTACATTTGGAACAAGTTTCAGTTGCTTACAAACAGAGCCTCCTATTGAACTTTCTTGTTTACCACACACACACACAGCAGAACGTGCACTCTTCTTACGCATCTGTCATCCTCTGGATGAGTCTGTGGATTTAGGATCAGTTCTGTTCACGCTACTATCTCCTAGGTTCTGTGCAGCACCTCCAACCAACAAACTATTTTTGTAAGGTGAGCTGGTTATGGCATTAGCAGATCCTTTGCGTTTTGTTGTAGGCCTAGGGAGGCGTCCAACAGGTGGAGGAGAAATGTCACTTGCCTTCACAGTAGAACGTGTAATATGCGGTGTACTTGGTGTAGGAGAAATGTCCGTGGGCGCAATTGAATGTCCTGCTGAAGTGGATGGCAGATCTAGAGCTGTATCTGGGCTTTCGTCTGCAGGCACTGTTTCCTTTGGAAAATCATGATCTCGGAAGATGTCTCTATTGCATGGATATAATCCTGCTTTCTTAAATCCGCTGGCAGCATTTTTCAGCTGTTGCTGCTCTCATGTATGCATTCCCGAACAATTCCCCAACCTGATAAAAGTTGTGACAACACGACCTGCATTTGTACGCAACCACCGTACTATTTCTTGAGAATAATAGCACTTCAAAGGCCCCATGAACGACAAGTCTAGGGGTTGCATTTTGTGAGTTGCGTGTGGTGGTAAGGATATTATGGTCACATGGTTTTCTCTTCCTACTTTTATGACATGTATATTTTTCACGTGTGAATAATGTCCGTCCAAAATCAGAACAACAGGGTGTTCTGCGCTGGGTTTAACATAGTTCACGAAATGTCTGAACCAGTCTGTAAATATTTCACTTCGAATCCAGCCTGACGGATGACACGTGTGAATACACCCTGGAGGTGTCCCATTCATGAGTTCCATTTTCATATATTTTCTGGGAAAAATTAGGAGAGGCGGAACATAATTACCTGCTGCACTCATGCATGGTACTACAGTGATCAAGGTTCCTCTTTCAGCTGACTGGAGGGTAGAAACCTGACGCTGCCCTTTCAAAGCAATGACTTTGCTGTGTTTACTTTGAACAATGGAAGTACCCCTCTCATCACAGTTGAAGAGCCGTACTGGAGAATGCCTGATTTTATCCATAGCCGGTTCGAATAAATTGAAGAAATGATCCACTGCTTCACGAGTGAACATGGCTCGAGCGTTAGGTGTTCTAACTGCTAGTTGTGGATGACGTTGTAGAAGCAGCTTCAACCATTTCTTCCCTGCCTTTTCACTTGCCTTTGAAAATGTGTTAGGTATACCATTGCGAACTGCCAATTGGTAGGCTAAACGTCTCACATCACTCATAGACAACCCGAAGAAATATTTTTCGATCGTAACACAATAGTTCACGAGATCATCTTCGACATCTGGAGGCAACACCTGTTTCCTGCCGAGTTTTGTTCTTACAGTAACCTCGTCACGGTCCTCCCTTCATTAAGAGACTTATACTGTTTAACATATCGTTCTAATGTTGTCTGTGGATCACAAACAATGCGCGATGCCTTGAAAGTTCCCATTTCTTTCTTCCTCACAGCTGCAATAGCTGCATCCATGTTTCCTTGGTCCCATTGCTTCCGTTTGGCCATCTGAAAAGATTAAATGTCACCTTCAGTATCAAACGTCCAGTTGCAGCTCCCAATTTGGGGCTCCCCATATTAGGCACCCGGCACCTCCCAATATTAGGCAACTTCGGTTGGTATGTTATTTTCAGTACTTTCTCAGTAACCATTGTTTCGACCTGACCTGCCTTTTCACAGTATATTGCAGCTACCAACCTTATATATACTCGTATATTCAACTACCAAAACAATACAACACTTACAATTACCACAAAAGGTGATTTCTTCACGCGACTCCGAATATTCGTGACCACAACAAAGAAAAACAAAGAAATTCCCTCCACTACTGCAGCGCACCAAGTGAGCCCGCCAATGAGTATTATCAATATTGCCAACCTACTATGCGAATAACCTCCCACTATAATTTCCCTCCTTTCAATTACCTTTATTGACGAGAAATCCCACTTCCCCATATTATGAAACCTCCCCATATTTGGCGACTTTCCCCTACCACTGGACTAATTTGCCACTACAACATATGTGAGTTATGAATCGAATATATACTTTCTACTGTTTTTAGGTTATGTTTTATTTAACGTATAGGGTATAGCAGTAATTGTGTAAAAGAGTGGCACAAAACATTCATTCTGCAGATCTGAAATGCTGAAGCGTGGCCTCGAATTGCACGTTAGATAGCTTGCATTTACATCTGAAAATCAGCAATTTCAAGCCCTTTGAAATGAAAACCTCTAAAGATTTTTAGTAATTACGAAGCATAAATGAACTGGGATATCAAGATATAAACATTTCTGTGCTCCATTTCAAGTTTTCGCTTTGTGCTCTTTTTTGATATGTGGATAATGCAACACTTTTATGTGAACTTTCGGAGGTTAGATTCACTTGATCCCACGATTCGTCATCAAATCGCATGCATTTTGAGTAAACAAGATTACGACCAAACGAATCTTATATAATTCTAATAATCTTAATTGCACTTGTGACCTAGAGGTCGTTTCTGATTGATCATGCTACGAAAAATGCTACGGAAATAGGACGGGTTACATCCTTGAGAAATGCCATGAAAGATGACATTAATATTTTTTACTTTACACGGTAGCATTTTGGTCATGGCGTAAATGTTACTAAAAATGCTAAGGAAAATGCTTTCTTCTAAAGCGGGTCTTAAACAGAAATATTCACTCTACGAAATTCCATTCCTAATGATATAGTGAAGCATACAACTCGGAAATGCACATTCTGCGAATTACAATGTCACCTTATTCGTTCACATGCTTATCATTTCCCATTGCTACACTGTACTTTCGCAATTTATTATTTCAAACAAAATCAAAATATCTTACTTGCATTTCAGAATGATGATAAAGATAGCTTATACTTCGTTGCATGAATTTTGATTATGCAGGCAACTTTTTATTTCGATGAGGACATCAATTAAATCACGAGCTGTGGGCATGTCATGATCATCTTAACTTTATGTGACAAAGGGTTATTATTGGCATGTGTCACACATGTCAATGGAATGTTTATGGAATAGCAGAGTTATATCGTCAGAGAGTTAATTTCCATTCATTGCTTGAGTGCCGCTCTGTCTGAACCAAAAGGCAATCATTGGACTATAAACTGACTACATGGTATCAAAGAGGCTCCAATCTATGGAAACAATTACCGAAAGTTGCTTTTTTTGTTGATTCACAATGTTGTATAGTCATCCACAACGATATTCACAACTATGTTTCCATCCATATTTCTTTCATATCCTATATCTTTGCACGGAAAGGATACACAATCTTATTTTAATTTTTATTAACATATTTGCTTCATTGATTGAAACTTAATGAGAAACCTTAGTTGTGAATAATTTGGGTTGTTATTGCCTCTACTTGATCTGGAATTAGGAAAAGAACAAAGGCAAGAACTTGTAAGACATTTATTTAAAATACATAATTTGGAGGTCATTAATACAAAATTTGCTAAATAGGCCTAGCAGTGTAATTAATAGTAACAGTTATAATAACAATAATAATAAATATTATTATATAGTAGTATTGGAGAGACACTCTACTCGATACACCAGATCGAATATTTATAGAGCGACAAACAAAAGAACATTCGGTCAGAAGCCTTGGCGCATCTTCCCCTCCATCCGTTCTGCTCGGCCAGGGTGAAGTCTGCTCTACTCTACCCGTCCCCTACACGCGCGAGTATACAATGCACACGACACGCGGTTCTGCGCAGATTCTTTTGCTTCTGGTCTCACAATAGCACAACTTCTTTTCTTTATACTTCAAATTTAAAAACATATAAAGTTATACTAATGTATGTATGTACATATCACTTTATTATTTTGTTACAACTGTTACCAACCTAAATATTTTACCAAAGGATTTATGATTATGTGACATCTTAGATAAAATTCTAGTTTTTGTAATTTGAAAAAGCTGGCATTGAACCAATTAGACAATGGCAGGATATAAGAACACACTACTTTTCAAGCTAACTCAAATTTTCTTCTTCCTTTTCTACAATCAGTAAACTTATTCGATCCCAGCTCATTTCCTGGTAATACCTATGAGAATGGTATTGCTCTGTAGCTCTTAGAAAATATCTCCATGACTGCGTGTCTAACGCTTCAGGCTTTCGTGTTATTTAGGATCAACATTAGCATTTCTCAACTTTCAAAACACTCTGCAGAAGCGTACCATAATATTTTCTTGTCTGATAAATCAGCAACATAAATACACTGTAAACTGTTCGATTTGTTCTTCTTTCAAGACCATCTCTCACAGTTGAAGATGTATGTTTCAGGTATTGGAGTGTTTGTTGATGTCTGTAAACCTGAAATGCGCACTTCAATTGTTTGTCGTTAAGTACTTGCTTGTCTAGAGCTTATCTGGTGTCGAGAATTCAAAGCAATACAAATTGAGTTCTTCCCTTGCACCGTGTTCTATGTAAACTATGCAAGATCCCTGACTCAGTTAGTCTGTGAAGAGTAGTCTGGATGAATAATTAACTGATAAAGATTACTTTTGTTCGGAATAGAATACCGCTGAGCCCTTACCTGTGACGTTTATGGCAGGCAGGAAGAATGAAATAAATCGAACCACACAAAGCAAACATAACTCGGAAATCACTAAATATAGCTACAAATATTATAAAATTTCGTTGACTGCAATATATGAAAAGTGCTAGTATAGTGCAGCAAAAATTAACACTACCATCCCAGCTATTTTCAATAAATAAAGCATGACTATCGGAAAATCTGAAACTGCTGAAATGTAGAGGTATCGGGCCAAATAGATATTTCCAACACCTTTCCGATCTTTGTGTAGAAATTGCAAATATGTGTTTGTAATTAATATCTATTTATAATTCTGAATTTTCTGTTTTAATTTATCTATTTCTTTATTATTATGTCAATTAATTAAATAGTTAAATCGGTTTACAGTAAGATATAAGCCCTTGCTCTCTTCTTCTGTTTGAGAGTTCCATTTTAACCATGATAAAAGAATCATTAATCATAAAAATATTGCCTAATATTACAAATTATACTTCTCACTTTAACATATCGTCATAGTAAAACATATCATGAATATTCTGTGATCAATTGAAACGTTCACACTGGTCATGTCTCGTTTGAATCTTTCCTGAAAGATCTTTTTGAGTTCACTTTGAGCTTAGGTAGGCTGATCTGACTGGAACTACAGTTTGAAGTTGGATCCGAACAACTGTGCAATGCGTCTCCATAGGGTATGGAAACCAGGATCCTTTGATTGCAAAGGAATAACTTTACCATTACATCATCGGCGAGGTCTCCTTGCTACTCCTCATGCGTTTTGGCACTGGTTTTACTATTAGGTTCTCAAGTAAATAGCAATGTAAAAAATTATTTATTACATTAAATGTATATTATTCTACACAGTTTCCTTGTTGGTTCATTCAATGGTTACCTCCGAATTAAAAAAAGAAACATTGTTATTGTTTTTCTTTACGCTGGCTAGAGTATCGTTTAGTGTTCGTTGCTAAATAGTAACATTTCCATGAAACCCCATGCATGTCTGCTGGGGATTTTAATATGTCCGTTATTTAGAGTGTTTTACTGTATACCCTTACTTTGTTTTGCAATATAATTCGAACACAAAACCCCTGCCATCGTAGCGCGTTGTGCTAACCACTCCACCACAGTGGTCGGCGAAATGCTGTTGAAATATTAGGTGTGACCGCCAATGATATGATAATATTACAGCTAAAGCTAAACGTACAATTCTAGAGTTGGTTGCAATATTATGGTCTAAAGTAATGGGATAAAGTCAACTCATCGTTACCCTATCCCCTCATCCAAAAAATCAGCCACACAGTTGCTTAGACAACGAAGTCACACGGCGTACAGCTTAGTAATTATTGTTTACATTCAATTCTCGGAAGAATTCGGATAGTTCTATGTTCCACAAATTAGCAATGTTTTCAAATTTTAATTTTTTTACAACGGTACCAGTGAATAGTCCTGACAATTGTAGGTTTAGAAAATAATATATTTATACATTAAGTGATACGTATTAGCAATTATCGTTATAATAAAGAAAACATGTCTAAATATAGGTTAACAAAAATGAAAGACATTTTCATCTCACGACTGCAGTTCGAAAAAAATCGGGACAGGGATCAAAAGGAATGCATTGTTCCGACTAAATCGGTAAATCTGGTAGCCTTGCATCAATGGTTATAAAACTAACCCAATATTGCAGACTGCAGACTTCTGGAGACTACCTCTCAACACAACAAACACATTTATTTATGGAAGGACAAAATTGAAATTTTTACAAATTTGAAAAATCGTCGACGTTATTTTCGTACCTTTTTATAGGTTCACATTTAAATATTTCATAGTTCGAGGGAGGGGCCATTGCCCCCATGGCTCCTCCCCTAGGTACGGGCCTGTGTCAAGTAGTGTATTTGGTGTCTGCACCGTTTGTACGTACTACGTAGTGTGTGGTTAAACACCGCTTTCCGTGTAGTTGGTTGAACGCAGTGGCGTACGCAAGGGGGGTTACCGGGATTAACCCCCCTCATTGAGCTTGTGAAATATTATGAAAAATGCTGTGGAAAAGAATTTAAAAGGCCAATTTATCACAGTCAAAGATCTGGGACAATACTATTACTATTACTACTACTTCTACTGCTACTACTACTACTACTACTACTACTACTACTACTAATAATAATAATAATAATAATAATAATAATAATAATAATAATTTGAATTATTATTTCCATGCAGCATGGAGAAAAGCACAGCATTCCAAACACACGTGTCTTTCAGAGTGATGCCTTCAAAATAAACACGAAATATTGAAAATAAAATATGAGGGTAACTATGGTTTAAAAGAGAAAAAAAAGTTTTGTATCTCAGTTGCAACAATGTTCAATACACTGGCGTACGCAGGATTCTTTTTTCGGGAGGGGCTGGAATAGTAAATGTGGGGCTTCGTTTTGCATAATAAAATATTTCGCATTTTTGGAGCTTTTCAGTCGATTAAAATTGTATTCAGGGACAAAAATGATAATCGGGACTCACTTTAAAGGAAATTTCGCATTTACACATTTTGATTTTTTAAAGTTCTTAACGGATTTTTATTTGAAAATTCTGATTTTCTCAAAATTTCGGTAGGGGCTGTAACACCATGGCCACCCCTCTACGTACGCCAGTGTTCAACGAACATGTATTTTTTTTTGTGTGTGAACAATGAGAATTAACTAAATAAAGTTCTTGGTTCGTTGTAAGAGGCTAATGTATAGACAAAGGCTAGGCAGACAAGAATACAGTCACCAGTCCGCTTTCCCATTCTATTATTCACCGCAGCACGTTTGAATGTCTCTCTTGACTAGACAATTATCAAACGACAATAAGCTTAACTATTGTAAAATGTTTTGTTGGTAAGAACAGCGAGACAATCCAGATATGAATTATCGGGGACATTTATGTGGGGAAGAAGCCGAAAAAATTCCGACCAATTTCGGGAATCGAATCTGGATCTCCCGCGTGATTGTCAGACGCTCTACCGACCAGACCACTGCATCTCCTTGCATAACTTCCATACTTTGATTATTTCAATTTATTTTAATATATTTTCTTATTTTTATGGATTTTCTTCATCCTTAAAATGTCTCACCTCGTTGACCAGACAATTATTTCGTAACAAAGAAACAAAAAATGCTCGCAGGATTTGATAAAAATCGAATGACTACAAAGTAATTTCGTTCTATTGTTTTCATAAATACTATATTTATGTAGATCTCTACTACTTAATAGTAGTAGTGGTATAATTCAGCTAATTAATTAATTATAAGTATTATTAATTAATTGTGATTATTATTATTTAATTAAAGTATAATAAAACAATGGTAATGTGAATTTGGAGAAAGTTTTAGAAATAACCTCCCTTGATGAAATCCTGCGTACGCTACTAGTTTAACGTCATTTCCTTGCAAAAGCCTGACACCGGGATACACCTGCACTACAGTGTCAAAAAGTTCAGCGAACTATACGGGTCTATTATTGAGAATGGGACGAGATTCCGCTTCCCACAGCACAAACGTTTACAGTGTAAAGACGCCATTGAGGCAAATAACTTATCGTAACAATGTTTTTCTGCTTAACGCGTCGTATCGATGCCACGAACACTTTAAAAGCGACATTTTATCCTTTATCTATGTCAGCACGTTGCACATTCACAGTTGACACGTCCTTTCCCATTGCACAAATATTTATTGTTATTAATTATCTTTTCTCTTGTGCAAATGTTTATTAAAGGTAAAAAAAAAGGTAAAGTGTTCCCCTGTGCTTAGCACCACGCCATGAAGGCGTATAGGGGGTGTGGGGGTAACGCCCCACACTTTCTTGATCCGGTCGTGAGTGGGGGTGATGTGATCAGCATCACGCCCCTGACCGCCTTTACCCCCCAGGGTTTCCCCCAGGTACCCATGTTATTCGACGCTGGGTGGGCGCCGGGGCCGCTTTCACCGTTAGAAAAGTTCCCGGATTTGAACCGGCCGGGGATCGAACCCGGGACCTTTAACATGGTAGTCAGACGCGTTACCGACTGAGCCACCGCGGCCACCTGTGCAAATGTTTATTGTTCTTTAATATTAATTTCTGTAATTTACCTATCACTGATAATGTCAGGATAGTGACTAACCTGTATATACTTATCTTGTTAAGAGCTGTTGCCATGGCAATTACGAGTGTCTTTTGTCTTGACTTGGAAGTTCGGGCTCGGTTTTTTGAAAGAGAGTGGTTTTATACATTTAATATACCCAGAAAATTTTTAGTTTTAATACTAAGATTGAGATCAGGTCACATACGTTTAAATCACCATTTATATAAAATTAATTTAGTAAATTCACCTATGTGGAAGTGCAATCTAGACCCGGAAGATGCTAATCATGTTATATTTCAATGTCCACTTTATACCACTCAAAGGGAGATGTTATTCAAGAATCTAATAAAAAAAGGAATACCTCTTCCAACTTCTTTATCCTGTTTAATATCGTCACCAGATGTAACAATTGTATTTATCATTTGTAGATTTTTTCATGATATTAATATAGACATATGAAAATTGTAAATATTCAAAATGTGTAACTTGATATAGTCACCAGAAATAACAATTATATTTATTATCAATTTTAAATTTGTATGATAATGATGTAGATAAATTATGTATAAGAAAACTGTATATATTCAAAAATTTTAATTTGTGTAACAGTGTCATGCATGACATATTTTTAGGACACTTGGTGTAGAGCTGGTATAACAGCTAAAACCAATAAAGTATGAATGAATGAATGAATGAATGAATGAAAGAGAGTGATCAAGTTAAATTGTAAGAAGTTTAATTTGTTTGAGTGACATGGATTATATGTTAGAAATATAAGTATTTAGTTTGCAAAGAAGTAAAATAGACTTCCTTTTTCTTAGTGCAAACTTAACTTTGATTTTTATTTGGTTTGAACAACGAAGAGAGATATTACCCCATAACCTGAGAGGCATCACGTATATGCTTTCGAGTCTTTCATGTGAACTTATTATTTGTTCTTTTAGTTAAATCATGTTCTTTTGACTAAAGAACGTGTCAAGATTTTGGCGCAACAACGCGGGGCCCGAAATCTGTTGTTTCCTTAGTGGTGTTCATTTTTGTGTGTTCGTGAAGAGTAATAGATTTGTGATTGTGATGGAAATTCTGTACTAGAAGGATATGGATAAGAAGATGTTGAGAAGTGCAAGTAAATCGTCGGCTGAGGAAAATGAATCTCCAGTGCAGTCAGTTCCAGTTACAGCAGACTTGCTTTCTTCAATACGGATTATGTTGGAGGAAAGTACAAGGGCTATGGAAACAAAAATGCAAGAAAACTCCAGTGCTCTGGAATTTAAAATTCAGGAAAACATTAGACAAAGTTCCAGCAATCTGGAAGCTAAGTTTCAGGAGAATGTAGCCATGTTGGAACGCAGTTTGAACTTAAAGTTAGAGGAAAGTGGTAGAAATCTGGTGGAATCAGAAAGACGCTTAGAAGAGAAGTTTTCACAGTGTTATTCGAAACTCACAGAATCTGCTTTGGAGATGGGACAGAGACTGGACAATTTGACTGTAAAAATGTAAGAAAATCAACAGAAGATAAAAGAAAGCATTCAAATAGAGATCGTTAACTTTCGTCAGACATGTGAAGCAAACTCTCTACAAGTGGAATCAAATGTGCAAAAAGAAATTGCCCTGTTGAGAGAAGAGTTTGAACAATCTCAGGGTAACTTTCGTAAGGAAATCGCTGAAGAACAGAGCAGCTTCAGAAAGGAAGTGTTTGAAAATGTGAATCACCAGGTAATTGTTATCACAGACAACTTAGAAGATACCATTAATCAGAAAGTGGCAGAGAAACTTGCTGAGAATATAAATGAAACCGAGGGATACAGAAAAGCTGACGGAGAATGGAGGAAAACAGTTGAAACTAAACAAGACAAATTTTCCTCAGATGTTGGTCATATCTGTAGTGAAATTGTTCATATTTCTGATCAGCTGAATAGGTTACAAATCCAGACGAACTCTGATCATCCTAAAATCCACACCGTGTTGATGAAAGTTCTGGAAGATCGACATTTTATCCCATCTGTTAAGATGAAGCTTCAAACCTACAAGGAAAAACCTCACGGAAAAAGAGGTACAAGAAGATGAACGAATCCAGCTCCTCAGACAGTGAATCAACTGCTCGCAGCAGAAGAAACAGAAGAGAGCCTTCTTCACGCATTGTACACACTGGGGTAACTCCTAGGATGGCAGACATCAATTCTATGAGAAAGTTCGACGGCAATATTATCGCTACTTCAGCTGAAATATATTTAAAGGAATTGAATACAAACCTTGAAATTCTACAGATTCCTCAACATTGTAGGCTTGAAATCATTCCACGTTTGTTAACTGGAAAGGCCTATCACTGGTTTTATTCGCATAAGAACGATTTCCGCACTTACTTTGATTTTTACAGAGAATTCAAGAAGCTGTTTGCTTCAACAGAAGCGAAAGAGAGAGAATTGGCGTCTGTGAGGACTAGGCGCTACAATAAGCAGAATGATAACAATGTGGAGGAATATGTTTGGTCTGTGTACTCTGCCTATAGGAATCTGAGTAATCATTACACCGAGCAGGAAGTAGTTAACCTAATCATCGGACAGCTACCTTTTAGAGTAAAGCAATTGTGCTTGGCTCATGCTCCGAACACCGTGGATCTCTTAGCGGATTTTGTTAAGAGATATGAACAAGCAGAGGAACAAGATGCTTGGCGGTCTACATGGAGACGAGAAACTGGCTCTCAACAAAACAGCAGAGATGTTCAAAGAACGTCTAGAATTCGCTTAGTTCAGCAACAAAATAGGAGTAACCCAGCTGAGAGTCCATGCCATAGAAATGGAAATAATTACCGTCAACAGCGTCAGTTTAGATCACGACGAGAATATCCAGCTTCCAGAGGTAATCCTTACGATAGACCGTATCCTAACAGCGGGTTTTCTTCGCCGAGTCAACATCGTTTATCTCCACCGAGAGATACCAATAATGCTCCCGGGACTCAAATGACGAGCAGTGGCGTGCAGACAGACATTGTTGAACCATATCCCAGCACTGAGCAAGTGCGTAGCGTGGAAGTAACGAGGAACTTCTGTTGGGATAACGAGTATAATCTGGATCAGGTGCGGGACTTTACCCCTCGCCTAGCATAGAACTATCCTTTATGTTAGGCAGTCTCGGAGGAAACTGGCGGCTAGAAGAGAGATTTTACAGTCTGGTGACAATGATATTATGCTGATATTCATACCAAATCAGAATTTACCTGTACATTAAGGCAGATCGTTCAGTATAAAAATTCAGTGAGCTAGAACTAGAATTCAGAATTTGTAGGCAAGCGTAACTCAGTGCTCGAAACTACTGAAAGCACCATTCTAATGGAAATCTTAATTGTTAAAGATTTGCCGTAAAATCTGCTGTTGGTTAATCGTTTCTGCGAAAGTATAAAACTGAGTTCAGTCTTAAACTATGAAAAGTATTTTTAATGGTGGATGGAGTGTCGATTTAAAAAGGAGCTAGAAGAGAATAATTCCGTAGACAAGTAAATGAGGGTCCGGAAATTTAAAGCTAGCCATTAGAAATGGATTCCTTCACCAGAAGATATGAAGAAAAAGATAGATTCTAGTAAAATACTTGAAAATGGAACGAAGAATCTATTTAAGTTGAAATCTTCACGATCCATAGAAAGGTGTCTTTGGAAAGGCCTGGCACTTGAAACGTTTTCTATGAGTTTGTGGTTACGACATGTTGTAGAACGAGAGCATATTTGAATAGGCTGCTGAATGTTTACTTGATCTGGTTTTCTTATTTGTATGAAGAGTCATCGTTTATTTATGATGTATCAGAAGTCCCATGCTGTACAAAAAGTTGAATATTTCTTCAAGCATCCAGTTAAATCATGCTCTTTTGACTAAAGAACGTGTCACAGTTGCCACTAATGCAACTACAATAAACTCAATTTACCGTGATATAAAGAATTAGATAGAAGTCTGCTTGATGTGTCCGAATAAGTGGCATAGTAAAAGTTATTATTGTAATGATATTTTTTAACAATTACATTATACTTTATGTTCTATTAGTCTGGGTATGGAATCTAAAGTGTTACGATATTACCTTATTTTATAACACTTGCTCTTATGTTTCCCATTTACTCTTCGTTGTTAATTTTAAAATGTTCTGCAAAAGCGCTAGTCACATGCTAAAACAGAATTGTTGGAAAGTTGCCAGAAAGAATGGTCATCTACAGGAAAGACTTACGGAAAAAAATATTATTAAATTCAATCACTTATACACAAAGAACCTTGGTATCGAGATATTAATCGTCCAAGAAATTCTTTAACAACCCTTTTTAGATGTGTCAAAAGACTTGTACACTAAGAAGATTGTGCAATCCCCAATCTGTCAGTGTTGTGCAACTGAAGACACATCTGATCATATTATATTTGAATGTCGTCTCAACAAAACTACACGTGATTATTTCTTACAAGAACTAAAAGAACTGGGATATAATGGGACATACGCATTGTCAACGCTTTTGATGAATCCGACCAAGAAAATAATATATATATATAATTACAAACTATATTAGAAGAGAAAATGCTGTATTATAAAATTATGGAATGTAAAACAAATGTAACTGGTGCATAGCTGAAAAGCTAAAAACCAAATGTATATTTATATAAAAAATATATACAGGGTGATTGGTAATTCGACCTATTCCTGGAAAGGGGTAATACTAGAGCACATTTGCAACAAATATGACCCTATGCACCGGGGGTCGGAAATCGATGGGTTTCGAGTTATTGCAGTTTGTAGATTTTCGTGACATATTCCGACTTGCGACCAAAAAACTACTAATTGTGAAAAAACTACTACACCCTGGGCACTTAATCGACATGTTGCTAACAGCTGACGAATGAGTGACTACTGGGGGGAAAAAATCATGCCCAAAATTCCCATACCCACAGAAAAAAAAGTCATTGCAGCACACGTCATGAAGAAATTTGGAAATTATTGTTTAAGTAGAAGAGGATTACTCAAAAAAATGGTAACACACTTAGCGTAAAAATTACGGAAAAAACTTCCTCGTTTCATAAGCTCTCCAAAACGATACAAATGTTGTCAACTGGCAAACGGGTTGGGGGAAAAATCTAAATAAAAAGCGGAGAAGGCGCGTTGTAGACCGCTTTGTAAAGTGAAAAGAGTGAGAAATAAAGGAACGAAAATGAGTGAAATAATGTTATTTACCATTCTCATGATTCCAGGTTGTCAGAATTAACTGTTACGAAAACTACAAATCCTGTTCAAATTGTCTCCCCCGGTTACGTATGCAAGCACGCAGCCTGCGGCGTACTTCAGACACAGTCACTCGCGTTGACACTCAAGTCTCTTATGTATTGGGCGGCTGTCACAATTCTCTCTCTCAACTCTTCTTGGGAATCCACTGGTGTACTGTAGACTAACTCTTTCATATGACCCCAAATGTAAGAGTCACATGGCGTCAAATCCGGACTCCTCGCCGGCCAAGGGGTCGGGCCGCCTCGACCAATCCATCGCATGGGATAATTGTCGTCCAGCCACTGTCGCACACCCCGGAAACAGTGAGCTGGGCAGCCATCATGGTGGTAAATCATACCCCTTTTTGTGGCGAGCGGCACATCCTCCAGCAGCGTCGTCAATTCTTCCCTTAGTTTTCATAGGTAATGCCGTTTAGGTTAGCCGTTTAGAATGGTCCGATCACATGATTGTGGATGATTCCCATTTAGTGAGAATTTTCTCTGGTGAGCCTTTTCTTTAGATTTTCTGGCGTTATGACCAAAAATGCGCGTTATCAAAATTCGTAATACCATCGCGGTCGAATTTGGATTCGTCCGTCCACAGAATTCTTGTCAGATGATGGGGGTCTACAACGCACCTTCTCCGCTTTTTATTCAGATTTTTACCCCAACCCGTGTGCCAGTTGACAACATTTGTATCGTTTTGGAGAGCTTATGAAACAAGGAAGTTTTTTTCCGTAATTTTTACGCTAAGTGTGTTACCATTTTTTTTTTTTTTTTGAGTAATCCTCTTCGATTTAAACGATAATTTCCAAATTTCTTCATGACGTGTGCTCCAATGACTGTTTTTTTCTGTGGGTATGGGAATTTTGGGCATGATTTTTTTCCCCCAGTAGTCACTCATTCGTCAGCTGTTAGCAACATGTCGATTAAGTGTCCAGGGTGTAGTAGTTTTTTCACAATTAGTAGTTTTTTGGTCGCAAGTCGGAATATGTCACGAAAATCTACAAACTGCAATAACTCGAAACCCATTGATTTCCGACCCCCGGTGCATAGGGTCATATTTGTTGCAAATGTGCTCTAGTATTACCCCTTTCCAGGAATAGGTCGATTTACCAATCACCCTGTATATAAAAATGGTTTGCCTGTTATGGTTAAATATGTATTGAGATGTTTATACGATGGACATGCCAACTGGCGGCAAGAGCGATAAACTAGTTAAGTCGTAACAATTCATTTAAGCAATGATCCATATTACTAAAGAAAATTTAACCGTAGCAAATTGTTACGTTGGTTGTGATCAGCTGTTAATTGAAATGAAATTATATCACGCGCGGCAAAAACGAATAACTTGAAGCAAAGAAAGGAAAATAACCCAATAGACTTCACGCTTTACAATCGCTCACTCTCTTGCTTAAGCCCAGTTCTGTTTCTCTTGCAATACGCCATCAGGTCAAGGCAGTTCGCCTCGTTTAATCACTAATCTATAAAGGAAGTAACGTTGTTTTTGTTCTGTCGATCTTAGCATGACTTTTTTCGATAATCAGGATTGACATTATTGTGGATGTGATCTAAATTCTAAATACATATTGTTATTCATGCATTTATGAGCCAATTGGCTAGAACTAATCAGAAATCAAGTTATCGAAGTTCATGGACAAAAATATTATGACGTAGGAAACGATTGCGATTCTACAAACTCCAGATTGAATTAGATATAACGAACAAATAGTTTCAGCTTGCTGGCACGGGTGGCGCTGTAGGATCTACCTTTCAGACTGTTTTTTGGTGGTTAACTGTTCAATTGCGTCATCTTCACTACAAGCAGTAGACTGATAAGGTAACGAAATTCATGCTATACTTACATATATTGTGTTCAAATACTTCAATATATCTTGGCGTGTTCCAACAATATTATGTTGCAACGCTGTGAACTTGTAGCATGTGACATAATGATTAGGCTATTCATATCCTATTTCATTAGTTGCCACAAAAACGTCACTTCCAGCAAAAATTCATGTCATTAATAACTTGACATAGCAATCTTCTCAACGGCAACGCTTCGGACTGTGAGTGTGAAATATAAATCTCAGTTTCCAGCAGTTACTTGTAAAAACTAGTCCCTTGAAGATTCAACGCATCCATATGCAATTCGATGTTATCCGCAGAGGGCAAGACCACCTGAGTTTTTCGTCTGGCATGTTACGAGAAACAGTGCCAGCCAATATACATGGTGTATTCCTTTGCAACATGATCAGCGGAAACAATTCTAAGACTGTCTTGAGGAACTGCAAATAGCATCGACTGATCTAAAATGGATTGATTATATTTTCAAGAGACAGACCTGTTAAATCACAAGTAATCTGAAACTGGCTGAAAAGTTACACACAACGGGTGGTACGCAGTCTCGAGACTGCACCCTACACTCCTTGGGTGAACCGTTTACAATTTCTTCGCCAATTCCTGATAAGAGGGCAAGAATTTGGCAGATAAGTTAAAGCTATTGATATACTACGCTTCTCTTCGTTTAACAAGGCAATCTACGTTATTCTACTAGATACATTACGAAGAATTTCCTGAGCAAAAGTAGCAGATGTCAGCCAGCTCTCATCAGGAACTTCTTTGTAATGGAATCAGCTAGAAACAATTGGATGGTCTTGTGTGATGAGGAATTGCTTAGATTAAAATGGCTGTATTATATTAGGTAAATGCTTGCTTACGAGGTATTGGTGAGAGAAAGAAAACCATTTCGCTGAACTGAAATAGCAGAACCACACCCTGCAAATTCAATGACACAAAAGAACTTCCGCACGGGAGTCGCCATCTTGTAATACACCTACACCGCTGTGACTGATGGGAAACAAATGATAGGGTAGCATACTTCCACAGCCGTTCTTATCGTACATGTTCAATATAGACATTCACCTTCGTCCTTTGTAATATAAGGTACCTGGACCCAATATGGCCTACGTAAGGTTTGCAATTCTTTCTGATGGTATAAAAAGCCCGAAAGATAAAATTAATTGCAATATTCAAAAGACGCAACATTTCTGAACGTGTACTGAAAATTGGAGCCAATTCCAAATAATAACATAGGTGCAGGGAACATATTATTAAAAAGTTACGTGATGCCATATTGGGTACATATGTACCCAATATGGCCTAGTTATATATTTTATTTTTCACGTCAGAAAATGCAACAGAAATTGTATAGAAAGTGCCAGAACGTTGTTTTCATAAGTAGATAAGTACATTTGTGCACTTAAATTTTATTTGCAAAATGACATATGAGATTTGCAGAAAGAAATAACATTGTTTACAAACCAATAAGCGATGGAGTGTTATCAGAAGACCATGGGTTACACATCACAGTCTGGGCAAATGAGAGGTTCATAAGTATCCAAAGTGAGTCCCACATACTTTACGTGAACATAAGACTAACAAATGTCACATTTGTGCATGTCCTTCATTATATATTCCCATGTAGGCCATATTGAGTCTATTTTATATAGTGTTCTTATTTCCTTTGTTATAATCAGGACTTTACATTAAAGTCTAAACTAAGTACATTGTTGTGAAGTACAAATTATGAGCAATAAGTATAAGAATTTGACTATGCAATATTAGATCACGTAGAACCGAATCACAATGTCCAGCTATTTCTCTTCTTTGTCTTCAAGTTACTGTAGTATAGGTTCAATCAACATGTTCAATCACGTCATTCGGACAGTATAAGTAACATACGCATACTATCTATTGAATTAACCACGTGACTACTTTGAAACAGCATGTAGGCCATATTGGGTAATATGCCATATTGGCTTCAGGTACCTTACGAACTATTTGAAACCCCGATAATCATTTTGGAACACGGTGTATATTCTCTTCCTTATCAACTATTTATGTTATTTTGTTTTATTTTTATCCTCGAAACAAAAATTTCAATTTCGGCACAACCAAATTTTCACGTAACATAAAACGTTTCACAAACGACTAAATTAACATTTACACTCTTACAACGTTCCCCTTTCCTAGACGGAAAATTCTGCATAACTCCTGCTAAAATTGCGTTTCCTTTGTTAACGCATCGCAACTGCAGGAAAGTATGCAGCCAGCCACCATCATTGGGCTGTGTCCTATCTAATACACCTATGTGAGAAGGAGATAGAATTTTATTGTACATGGAAAATTTCGCATTCTTCTAATGTACAAAAGAATGAGGAATTCCATGAACGGCTTTCTGACATTTCACCCAATTAAAGCTTGTTTACGTTGTCTTGAGATAACAGCGGTCAAAGAACAATACAAGAGCCAGTTACGCTTTGCACTTGCTGTCGAATCACCACTAGGCAATGGAATGTGAAAGTTGTGCGGATGAGGAGAGAGTATAATGATAAGGAGCATAGGCGGCAACTTAAAAAAATTGGGGGGGGGGGCAAGGTTGGCATAAACAATATTTTATATATGTAAATATATATAATATCTGTCCCTCTCGTGAATTTTTGGGGGACTGAAAGTGCCTTGGCCCCCGTAGTCGGCGCCTATGATAGGGAGTGCAAATACAAATACAATGATGAATTCAGAGGCTCACCCTCGGGGATCCCCCTCCGGAAATAGAAAAGTCCCCCCGCCACGAAAAATTCAATAACCTATTTGAGCATTCGGACAGTATCTAAGAGATTTAACAACCATGTTAATTTTGGCTTTTATTAATTTACATTAGTTTCACGTAGAACGTACTTTTTTGACTTTTTTGTAATAATAAGCACTGATTCAGTCCTCTTTATAATTAAAAGTCAAAATACAGTGAACTCTCGTTAATCCGGACTTCGCTTAATCTGAACAGGCAAAAAAAATCAGAATGCAAGGATTTAAATGTGGCTAGAAGTGAACAAGAAAACGTCCCAAAGAAAAGGCAGTCAGCCACTGATGAAATTCTGTTTCCCGCAGACTTTGTACTGTACGATATAGTGTATTTAGGCCCATGCCCTTTAAATACACCATAATAAACATGTTTTGTTGCTATAAACGGAGTTTTAATGCACTTTCTAATGTTCCTTCAGGTTATTTCAGTTAATCCGGACTTTCGTTAAACCTGTCAACTTATCCCCCCATTAGTCCGGATTAACGAGGTTTTACTGTAATGAACGAATTTAAATTATCGTTCGTCATTGAAACTCAACAATGGATACAAAGAGGCAGGGCGGCGGTAATGCAAGCTTCTGTTGCTGTAACGAATTTAAACTTCTTGCAGACAGTGGCGGTGATTGGGTTCCAAATCTAGGGGTGCAAGGTGCCAAAACTTGGGGGGGGGGGGTCAAGACCAGATTACTTTCGCTTGGTAGATATGGTTTAGCATAGCGCGGGGGCAAAAGTGGCAAAAAGTGGGGCCACGCTCCCCCTAATCGACGCCACAGCTTGCAGATATTTTAACGGTTAGTCAGTCAACATTTTGCTGTGAATGATGGTGACGTGCTTTGTGCAATCTTATCGAAATTAAAACTTAATTTAATTTAATTACATACCAGAGGTAATAGGCCATTAATATAAGTGGGGCTCGACAGCCTCAAATCAATGGGTACCTGGGAGCAACCCTGAACAGGGGGCGGTGGTAAAGGCGGCCGGTGCGTGGTGCTGATCACATCACTTCCAAAATTTCCGAGATCGAGAATGTGTGGAGCACTACCCCCCACATCACTTAAATGTGGTCAGTACTTTTATTGTTCTCACGACGATAAAAAATAGAAGGCATTCTCGAAAGAAAAAAATGGTTCGCATAGATTAACGCAGAATTGAATAAGCTAAATTTTGATGTAACTTGTTTTTATGAACATAGGTCGACTGGTTATTTTTTTTATTGGAGTCCAAATCATCATCTTGCTAATAGTTTATGAAGCAAACCTATGTGGAGTCTTGAACCACTTTTTTCTGTAGATATAGCCGCAACAAATTTCTAATTCAATAGAAAGTAACCTTACTAATTCGATTTAAAGCAATCACTGAAAAATTGCAGAGAGAGGTTGGTTGAGGCTTGTGCGATAATGAGACCCAATCCATCATTTGTGTTGCATATAGCCACGAGCTTGACTATTGCGCCCTCTAGTTAGAGTGGCAACTGTTGTGCAGGCTGGGCTGTTGTTTCTCGTGTTTGACCGTGCACTTGAATTGCGATGTGCTTCTCCTTTCGTTCAGTGAATAATGTTTTCAATGGTTCTGTGTTAGCGGAAGGAACATGACTAGAAATTTGTGCATCAGGCATTCGCAAAAGCTGCTTCAGTTGACGGTGGAAGTGATAAAAAGGACGAAGAACAACGTCACATGGGCGAAAGCAGTTGCTTATGCAGCGAGGTGAGTAGCTATCTTCTCCTTGCCAGCAACCAAGATAAATAACAGACATCCGAAGTGACCAACGTAATGGAAATTGCATGTTGTAAAGCCATAGGGATATATGCAGAGTTTGTAATCAATTGTAGTTAACATAGTTGTCACTAACAATGTGTAATCAGTGGCGGATTCAGCAGTTACAGTAGGGAGGGGCGAATTTTAGTCGGGTTCCTCACGTCACCTAGAATCAATTCTAACCTACACATGCACTGCTATAGATAAACAGTAAAGTTACTATAAACAGGAATCAAAATAACTTGCAAATTTTAGAGATTAGAGTATAATTTCCCAAAAATAAGGTTCCAGGGCTGGAATAGATTGTTTGAGTTCATTTAATTTTTGTTATTTCGCGTCGATTTTCTGCCACTTTTGGCTAATCGCGACGACCAGGATGAGTGATGATACGATGAAAATGATGAAGGGGCACTGGCACCCTTGACCCTCTGTACGCCGTTTAGAAAGTAGCCCAGTCTAGTTCCCGGCACTTTTTCACACACTTGTGTAGTGCAGGGTGGTGCAAGGAAATGACGTTCAACCAAGTAGACTTAAAGCCTTGTTCTACTTCAGAAGATTCTGTTACAGTTCCGTATATCGGAAACACATTTCGTCATTTTTACAGAAGAAACTACTTACGGAAATGAGTTTCTGCAAGCTTTCCAACGTTCGTCGAGGTATTTTCTTCCATTTTGGAATCTATTTGACAAGGAAATCATGTATTTTTCAAGAGAAATAACTCACCGACGCACAATTGCCATAGCTTTTGCTACGTGAACTGCATGCTGCGTACGTTTGATGACGTAAGCTCCTGTCAGTGTTTCCAACCCCTTTTTTCACAATGCTTGCCTAACCGAACTAAACCTAACCTAACCTTATCGGAAATGGTTCGTGGGGCTATCCGTCAGAAACCCGGACTATCCGTCAGCTACCCGTGCATAATGTACAATTTCCACCGGTGACGAACACGATAGTAGGTATTTTTCGGTGAAGAGGGTTGGAAACAATGCATAACCACAACGTGAGTCAAGATGTGGCCGCCATATTGTGTGTTAAGGAAGAAAAGAAAGGAATAAAAAAAATCACTCTGTATGTGAGAAATTGTGTTTGTTTTCGTGTCAAAAGCATAATGGCACCTAGAACTATGTTCCGCAATACACAATTGGTAAGTACGAACCATGCGAAACACAAAATATTCTATTTTAACGTGTTTCCGATATACGGAAATTTTACCGAAGATTCAACAAATGCCTGTCTGCTGCTTTAAACGTTCATTTGATTAGATAGCACTCACCACGTGACCATACACCACACGTACACCGACCCAGAACGTAGTGCAAACGGTGCAAACACCAAATACACTACTTGACTCGAAATCAACAAACTAGACGCTTCGGTGCAAAGAGAGTCAAAAAATGCAGCGAACTAGACGGGGCTAGTGAAATATTTTATGCTTCATTAAAATGTATTGTTTATGAACGTTTTCAGTTGATTTTAGCTGGCCGAAATGTGTTATTGTGAAGTAAAGTACATCTGTTAGCTTGTTACTTTAGCAAGTGAATATAGCACCCAAAACGACTTTCCACAACAGCAGATATCAATTTACATAGGTTAGGATTTCTAGATTTCTAGTTTCGGCCCGGTTCCTCACCTCACCGACAATCAATTTCTAACCTACACTTGCACTGTTTAGATAAACAGTATATGTACTATAAACAGGAATCAAGATAACTTCCCATGTTTTAGAGATTAGAGTATACTTTTCCAAAAATAAGGTTCCTGGGCTGGAATAGATGGTTTGATTTCTTTTGATTTTTAATATTTAGCGACGCTTTCTGCCACTTTTGGCTAATCGCGATGAGGAGGATGAGTGGTGATACGTGAAACTAAGGTGCGTTGTAAAACGATAAGAACGGTATGGAATTTGAACATATCGTGGGAACGAAAAGGAAACAGGAAACGAAAGTGATGCAAACTGACAGAGAGAGGAAAGCATGTTATGAGAAACGTGGTACTGTTCAGGGAGATGTGTGTGTGAAACAGCAGGCAAGGTCGAAGTCAAAAGGGCGTTGCAAAATGATAAGAACGGAGTGCGGTTACCCCAGTAGATGTCGTTGCCAGTGGCTACAGAGGGCGCTGTTGCAGCTAGCGTGCAAATGACGATGTATTCATGCCCTGTTGAGGAGTACGACAGCATTGATGAAGGTGCAGAATGGGCCGTCGAGCAGGATTTTCGGAACGTGAAAAGGGGCAGATATTGGCATATAAAGAAGAGGGAGTGTCTTCGGATGAGATTGCACGCCGAATTTGTCGCAGCGCCTGTGTGGTGAACAATTTCCTAAAACTTGGAGACGGGTATGGAATGAAGAAAGCACCGGGAAGGCCGCGGAAATTGACGCCCCGACAGGAACGTGACGTCCTGAGGAATCTGACTGCTGGTGAAACATCCCTCGGACAGTTGGCTCGTGATCCTCATATTCATGGGCATCAATCCACGCTATCACGGGCTGTGAAACGCAGCAATCGTCTCCAATATCGCAAGGCCAAACGACAGCCACAACTCTCAGCACAACACAAGGAGCGTCGCGTGTCCTGGGCGTGGAAGGAGGAATGGTGGCGGGTAATTTTCAGTGATGAAAAGAAATTCAATTTGTATGGTCCCGATGGCTGGAGATACTATTGGCATGATCTCCGCAAACAGGAAAAGATCTCCAAGAGACAACAAGGGGGACAGTCTGTAATGGTGTGGGGTGGGTTTGGTTATCATGGGAAAACGAATATCGACTTTCCCACAGGCCGCATGAATGTGCTCGGATACCAAAACGTCATAACGGACAATCTATTGCCATTTGCCAACGACATTGGTGGCGATCAGTGGCGTTTTCAGCAAGACAACGCCACTATACACACTGCTGAGTCCACTATCTTCTGGTCTCTTGACAGGAATGTCACGTCATTGATTGGCCTGCGATTAACCCCATGGAAAACCTGTGGAGTCTTCTGTGCCGTTCAGTGTACGCCAATGGACAGTAGCTAAGAGATTTAGCAACCATGTTAATTTTGGCTTTTATTAATTTACATTAGTTTCACGTAGAACGTACTTTTTCTGACTTTTTCGTAATAATAAGCACTGATTCAGTCCTCTTTATAATTAAAAGTTAAAATACAGTAAAAGCTCGTTAATCCGGACTTCGCTTAATCCGGACAGGCAAACAAAATAAAAAGCAGAATGCAAGGATTTAAATGTGGCTAGAAGTCAACGAGAAAACTTCCCAAACAAAAGACACTCAACCACTGATGAAATTCTGTTTCCCGCAGACTTTTGTTTTTAGGCCTATGCCCTTTAAATACACCATAATAAACGTGTTTTGTTGCTATAAACGGAGTTTTAATGCACTTTCTAATGTTCCTTTAGGTAATTTCAGTTAATCCGGACTTTCGTTAAACCTGTCAACTTATCCCCCCATTAGTCCGGATTAACGAGGTTTTACTGTAATGAACGAATTTAAATTATCGTTCGTCATTGAAACTCAACAATGGATACAAAGAGGCAGGGCGGCGGTAATGCAAGCTTCTGTTGCTGTAACGAATTTAAACTTCTTGCAGACAGTGGCGGTGATTGGGTCCCAAATCTAGGGGTGCAAGGTGCCAAAACTTGGGGGGGGGGGTCAAGACCAGATTACTTTCGCTTGGTAGATATGGTTTAGCATAGCGCGGGGGCAAAAGTGATAAAAAGTGGGGCCACGCACCCCTAATCGCCGCCACTGCTTGCAGATATTTTAACGGTTAGTCAGTCAACATTTTGCTGTGAATGATGGTGACGTGCTTTGTGCAATCTTATCGAAATTAAAACTTAATTTAATTTAATTACATACCAGAGGTAATAGGCCATTAATATAAGTGGGGCTCGCCAGCCTCAAATCAATGGGTACCTGGGAGCAACCCTGGGGGGGGGGCGGTGGTAAAGGCGGCCGGTGCGTGGTGATGACCACATCACCTCCAAAATGTCCGAGATCGAGAATATGTCGAGCCCTACCCCCACATCACTTAAATGTGGTCAGTGCTATATGCACGGGGAACTTTACTATTATGGTTTTTATTAATGAGGGGTGTCTATGAACCCTCCCCCCAACAAGTTTGATATCTCCCCCATAGAAAAGTGGTTGGATTCAACACTGTTTGGCATTTTTACGTGAACAATAAGCTTTAGAAGTGTACAAGATTGCAGCCAAGATTCTAAAATGCTCAAGAGAGAAAACGTACAGAAGAGCTGCATAAAATTATTTGGAAATGTGTGAAACTCGAGTAGTGGACCACCTTGATAAAATTCAATGCACAGAACAAAGATTCCACACTGAAACCTGCCTTAAACGGAGTCACAAGAGATCAGGACGTTTTCCCGCTTCCGTTTAATGCAGGTGTAAAATACAAATTGAAATGAAATTAAATAGTACCGTTATGGAGGGTAGTTTAGCAAACCTCTCCTCATACATTTTACTACATACATCACTCGATTCATAAAACAGGTCGCTATAGACTATCATTATTTTGCGAAAACTCTCCAATCATCCCTTAGATGCTTTGAATTCAGTCTTCCCCAGATTTTTAGCGACCTTTTATAGCAAGTTCCTGTAAAATAGGACCGGACACAGGACAAAGCGATCCACCACTGTCTCATTAATGTCTTCGTTTGTCTTTTCTTAACCTTTTTTCCTCTCCGTTAGCACAGTTTTTCTACAGCTTCAAAATTTCCGTTTAATTAGAATATCGCACACTTTAGTTTTACAGACGTTGGATATTTTCTCGATCTGCTTAACACACAATTCATCTTGCTCATTCCCATGACTCACTTTATTACTCTCGTGTTAAGATCGAACATAACTCTTGCCGGCCCCCGTGGCAAAGTGGTTAGCACATCGCTACGACGTTCCCGGGTTCGAATCCCGGCATCGGCATCAATTTCATCACATTATCACTCATTCCCATCTTCGCAAATTAGCCAAGAGTGGCACAAAAAGCGAAGTAGGATAAAGGAAATCAATCAATCAATCAAGGACAACTCTTGTTCTTTGTAACAATGGACAACTGCCAGACTAAAGTATGAACAAAATATAGGCCTACAGTCGGAGTTTATACTCCAATTAACAATTGTGGTGTTGTCACGTACCACGTACATCTTTACTTTGTTGAATAAAAATCTGTATAAAATCGTTTTTGTAATGTGAATTCACAAAGATAATGTATTTTAATAATAGATTCAAAGAGCTTCAAAACAACACCAATATTGTATTTGTAGGACTACCCGATACTAAGAAAAAGTTGTTTCGCAAAATTGATAAGAACGTTTTTTAAAAAAAAAAAAAAAAAAAAATTGAAACTCAGAGAAATAAGAATTGTGTTTAAGAACTTTCTGTCTGTACTGTACTAAAATTTCATCACGATCGAGGGGGCCACCCGTTTATTACTCATAGAATTTCAAAGAGATCGATCGTTTGCAAAACTAAGAAGACTGCACTTTTATTGTTCTCATGACGATAAAAAAATAAAATGCATTCTCGAGAAAATTGGTTAGCATAAATTAACGCAGAATTTAAAAGCTAAATTTTGATGTAACTCGTTTTTATGTACGTAGGTCTACTGGTTATTTTTTTTTTTATTGGAGTCCAAATCATCATCTTGCTAATAGTTTATGAAGCAAACCTATGTCGAGTCTTTAAGCAGTTTTTTTTTTCTGTAGATATAGCCACAACAAATTTCTAATTCAATCGTAAGTAACCTTACTAATTCGATTTAAAACAATCACTGAAAGCTGCAGAGAAGGCGAAAGACTGGGAGGTTGGTTGAGGTTTGTGCGATAATGAGACCCAATCCATGATTTGTGTTGCATACAGCCACGAGCTTGACTATTGCGCCCTCTAGTTAAAGTGGCAACTGTTGTGCAGGCTGGGCTGTTGTTTCTCGTGTTTGAAAGTGCACTTGAATTGCGATGTGCTTCTCCTTTCGTTCAGTGAATAATGTTTTCAATGGTTCTGTGTTAGCGGAAGGAACATGACTAGAAATTTGTGCATCAGGCATTCGCAAAAGCTGCTTCAGTTGACGGTGGAAGTGATAAAAAGGACGAAGAACAACGTCACATGGGCGAAAGCAGTTGCTTATGCAGCGAGGTGAGTAACTATCTTCCCCTTGTCAGCAACCAAGATAAATAACAGACATCCCAAGTTACCAACGTAATGGAAATTGCATGTTGTAAAGCCATAGGAATATATGCAGAGTTTCTAATCAATTGTAGTTAACATAGTTGTCACTAACAATGTGTAATCAGTGGCGGATTCAGCAGTTACAGTAGGGAGGGGCGAATTTTAGTCGGGTTCCTCACGTCACCTAGAATCAATTCTAACCTACACATGTACTGCTATAGATAAACAGTATAAGTTACTATAAACAGGAATCAAAATAACTTGCATATTTTAGAGATTAGAGTATAATTTCCCAAAAATAAGGTTCCAGGGCTGGAATAGATTGTTTGAGTTCATTTAATTTTTGTTATTTCGCGTCGATTTTCTGCCACTTTTGGCTAATCGCGACGACCAGGATGAGTGATGATACGATGAAAATGATGAAGGGGCACTGGCACCCTTGACCCTCTGTACGCCGTTTAGAAAGTAGCCCAGTCTAGTTCCCGGCACTTTTTCACACACTTGTGTAGTGCAGGGTGGTGCAAGGAAATGACGTTCAACCAAGTAGACTGAAAGCGTTGTTCTACTTCAGAAGATTCGGTAACAGTTCCGTATATCGGAAACACATTTCTTCATTTTTACAGAAGAAACTACTTACGGAAATGAATTTCTCTAAGTTTCGAACGTTCGTCGAGGTATTTTCTTTCATCGTGGAATCTATTTGACCGGAAATCATGTATTTTTCAAGAGAAATATTTCACTGACGCACAAGTGCCATTGCTTTTGCTACGTGAACTGCATGCTGCGTACGTTTGATGACGTAAGCTCCTGTCAGTGTTTCCAACACCTTTTTTTCACTATGCTTGCCTAACCGAACTAAACCTAACCTTATCGTGGGGCTATCCGTCAGAAACCCGGACTATCCGTCAGCTACCCGGACTATCCGTCAGCTACCCGTGCATAATGTACAATTTCCACCGGTGACGAACACGATAGTAGGTATTTTTCGGTGAAGAGGGTTGGAAACACTGCATAACCACAACGTGAGTCAAGATGTGGCCGCCATATTGTGTGTTAAGGAAGCGAAGAAAGGAATAAAAAAAATCACTCTGTATGTGAGAAATTGTGTTTGTTTTCGTGTAAAAAGCATAATGGCACCTTGAACTATGTTCCGCAATACACAATTGGTAAGTACGAACCATGCGAAACACAAAATATCCTATTTTAACGTGTTTCCGATATACGGAACTTTTACCGAAGATTCAACAAATGCCTGTCTGCTGCTTTAAACGTTCATTTGATTAGATAGCACTCACCACGTGACCATACACCACACGTACACCGACCCAGAACGTAGTGCAAACGGTGCAAACACCAAATACACTACTTGACTCGAAATCAACAAACTAGACGCTTCGGTGCAAAGAGAGTAAAAAAATGCAACGAACTAGACGGGGCTAGTGAAATATTTTATGCTTCATTAAAATGTATTGTTTATGAACGTTTCCAGTTGATTTTAGCTGGCCGAAATGTGTTATTGTGAAGTAAAGTACATCTGTTAGCTTGTTACTTTAGCAAGTGAATATAGCACCCAAAACGACTTTCCACAACAGCAGATATAATTTTACATAGGTTAGGATTTCTAGGTTTGTACTGACAGTTATTTTCGACGTGTTCTTTCGCTATTTTATGTGCGTACAAACAGTTTTTAATAACAAAAAGCGACGAAAGTACTCAGAAATTGCAGGTTTTAACTTACGCGGGCTATACTTTGGGATCAAATATCTCTGTTATTTGTGTTTTTCGCGTGCTGGAACCAATTTTATATTACGTAAAACATCGAAATCTGTAGATTAGAAATAAATTCAACATAATTCTTGAGGGAGTACAGTGGGTCAACGACTCCGTTTTCACTGACTGAGGGGCGAGTTTCGGCCCGGTTCCTCACCTCACCGAGAATCAATTTCTAACCTACACTTGCACTGTTTAGATAAACAGTATATGTACTATAAACAGGAATCAAGATAACTTCCCATGTTTTCGAGATTAGAGTATAATTTTCCAAAAATAAGGTTCCAAGGCTGGAATAGATGGTTTGATTTCTTTTGATTTTTAATATTTAGCGACGCTTTCTGCCACTTTTGGCTAATCGCGATGAGGAGGATGAGTGGTGATACGTGAAACTAAGGTGCGTTGCAAAATGATAAGAACAGTATGGAATTTGAACATATCGTGGGAACGAAAAGGAAACCGGAAACGAAAGTGATGCAAACTGACAGAGAGAGGAAAGCATGTTATGAGAAACGTGGTACTGTTCAGGGAGATGTGTGTGTGAAACAGCAGGCAAGGTCGAAGTCAAAAGAGCGTTGCAAAATGATAAGAACGGAGTGCGGTTACCCCAGTAGATGTCGTTGCCAGTGGCTACAGAGGGCGCTGTTGCAGCTAGCGTGCAGATGGCGATGTATTCATGCCCTGTTGAGGAGTACGGCAGCATTGGTGAAGGTGCAGAATGGGCCGTCGAGCAAGATTGTCGAAACGTGAAAAGGGTCAGATATTGGCATATAAGGAAGAGGGAGTGTCTTCGAATGAGATTGCACGCCGAATTTGTCGCAGCGCCTGTGTGGTGAACAATTTCCTAAAACTTGGAGACGGGTATGGAATGAAGAAAGCACCGGGAAGGCCGCGGAAATTGACGCCCCGACAGGAACGTGACGTCCTGAGGAAGCTGGCTGTTGGTGAAACATCCCTCAGACAACAATAAAGGGGGAACCCCCGAATGTTACCAAACCTCCACCCGTATGCATTCGAGGGCATACGCTTTGTCCCAGTGCCTCTGTGAATAAACTGGGACGTCTTTTGCTTCGAATTACGGTTCCCCCGTTATTGTTTTGCTCTACCACTTTATTAAATTTCTCATTACAATATTTGAAAGTATACAAGAAAATAACATTACTACATACATGAAATTATTACATAAAATAGTGTATGGACACAGTATTACAGTACACAATTATTTCTTCGTGAGATGGAGATTCTGTATGAAAGTGTTTGCAGTTTATTGTAGTTTGGTATGGCTGTAAGTACCGGATTCTGTGGAACCAGAATCTAAGAAATTGAGGATTTGTATGGCTCGAGTGCTCTATTTAATATAGTTGGTTTTTAAAGGTATGATTAGGCTCCTGGACCAGCCACCGAGAGAGGGTGAGTTGATGGTTGAAGACCATTTCAGTTTGTATTGTTTCGTCGTTTGCTCCACCCCAGAGGCTAGGTGTTCCGCCCTCGGTGTCCCGTCCCGTTTCCTTTAGGAGGAAGTGGACAAGGTATAGAGCACTCGAGTTCCATCACTATAGTGGAGTATTGCAATTTGTAGTGAGAAAGAAAAAAAAACAAAAAAAAAAAAAACAGAAGTTGTAGATAAAATAAAAGAAAAGATCGTCGCCATGTTGTGTATGTGTAGGCCGAAATGTGTGCACTTCAGCTAATTCATGGCGACGGGTATGATTACAATCAGATAACTAGTAAATGTAAAGTAAAATAACTTTTAATAAAATATTAATGAAAATAACAATGATAATACAAAAATAAGATACTATATTATTATTAGTATTAATAATGAATACAATGGTTTATGAAGCTCCGGATTTCCGGTGCTATGTTCTTACTGGCGTACCATTACGTGTATCTACAGAGGGGTTTTATTTGATAATTTTATGAATTTGGGTTGTGTTGTTTTGAGGCTGTCTCCCTCAGAAGGTAGTCCTTGTGTATTTCTCCTTGCATTCACATGAGACGAAATCTTCTTCTTTCGGCTGCTTCACTTCTGCCTGTAGATGTCACGAAGAATTTCCTTCTGGGGGCATTTACTGGTGCGTCCTCCTTATCGCTCTTCTCCCCGGGAACTACTGTGGGTGATCTCTACGCGTCGAGAGAGCATTTTGGGACCTCGTCACCCTTCTATCTTGAGGCTGGCTGGGAGTAATGAGAGGTGTAGTAGGTCGAGTCTGCAGCTGTGAGTTGAACCGTTTCATTTCCTCCAAGGAAACTGCGTTTGTCAAGCATTTCAATTTGTCTATTTGTTGCTGACAGAGAAGGATTTTGATATTCGTCGTTGGTAGTTCCTTCCTCAGATTCTTGATGTAGTCTCCAGCTGCCGGGCAGAAGAAGACCTTATGTTCTGGAGTATCCTCTGTCTCTCCGCATGTGGCGCATACTGTTGTTTGCCTGCTGCCAATTCGGTGCAAGTGAACTCCATAAGGACCATGGCCTGTCAGCAGGTGAATAAGTCCTCTTATGGGGAGATCACCAGTAGGAATTTTGGCTCTTATGTTCGGGATGAATTCATATGTTCTTCTCCCGTTTTTCGCTCTTTCCCATTCTCGTTGCCAGTCCGTGGTTATTTTGTCGTGAATTTCTTGGAGTGTCGGGTGGAAGGTCCCTATAGTTCTTATTATGTCTCTTTCATTGCCCTTCTTGAAATGGTATTTAGTGGCTCTCCATCTCGCTTCCAGATCCATTGGCAGGTGTCCTGTGACAGCCAGAAGCGCCTCAGTCGATGTTGTACCAAAGGCACCTGTCGTTCTTAAAAGTATCCTTCGTTGTGAGCCTCTTAGTGTCCTTAAATTTTTTTGGTTGTTTAGGCCATCTACCCACGTTGAAGCCGCATATGTTACCATTTGTGCATATATGGATTTAATGTAAGATTGTATAATGCTAGGATGTAGATTAAAATTCTGGGAGGCCAACCTTGTCAGTTTATTCATGGCTAGCTCCCCTTTACTTGTAATAGATTGTATATGAGCTCCAAATTTTAGCCCCTCTTCCAATGTTACTCCCAGATATTCTACTGCATTTGCTCGCTGTATAGATTTTCCTGATATTCTGATTGTTGGATTTCTACTTCTGCTGAGGCGACCTTTGACGATCAGATACTTTGTTTTAGCAGCCGATATCTCAAGTTTAGCATTAGGGCACCACCCGTTTAGTTCACTTAGAGCGTTATTTGCTTTTCTCTCCAACTGAGCTCTCGTGTTTCCCGAACAAATGAAGGCAACATCGTCTGCATAGGCTATGACTCTATCGACATTATTGTTCCTTCCTAATAGTCTCGAACAGGGCTCGAGGTTTATATTCCACAAATGTGGTCCCAACACTGATCCTTGTGGGCATCCTTTTGTTGACATTTTGGACACAGTTTCGCCATTTAAATTTAATTTAACTTTCCTGTCTTTGAAATAGCTCTCCAGGATTTGGATTATGGTCACGGGACAATTCATTTTGTATAGTGTGGAGAAAAGGTGCGGCCACCATAAGTTGTCCAACGCTCCACTGATGTCGGCAAAAATAATTATGATATATTTTCCATCTATTTCCCTTGTTGCTTTTGTTAGTGCATTTACGGCATCCTCGATGGAGCGACCCTTCGTGAAGCAGTACTGATTTCCAGTGTTACCAATCATTTTGAGGAAGTCCTGAAGTCTTCTATTTATAAGCTTTTCCAGTAGTTTACCAATACTATTTAACAGACAGATAGGTCTATAGGTTTTTAATGCCAGCTCATCTTGTTTTCCCTCCTTTTTAATTACTATCAATCTCCCTTCCTTCCATGGGGTAGGGAATTGTTTCTCAATTAGGCACAAGTTGAAGAGTGACGTAATGAATTGAAGCGTCTTAGGGAGAGACATTTTTAATATCTCAGCCGGAATGACATCAGGCCCTGGAGCTTTGCCATTTCTTACTGTAGCCATTTCGCTCAACACTTCTTCAGGTGTAAAAGGAAGAATTGGGTTATTATTTGGGTACCTTCCCATCTCCCTTCTAATTATGGCATTAACCTCGTTGTCCGTGTCTTCATCATCATCTGGCAATAGTCCATACAGCAATGCTATGGCAGTTTCCTTTAAGTCCATGGTTATGGACCCATCAGGTTTCCTGAGAGTAGTAATTCCTGAATCCTGTTTAATTTTATTTGTTGCAATCCTGTACGGTATTCCCCATTTGTCCTTATTGAGATTTTTATTTACAAATTTTTGCCAATTTTTCTTCCTAAAATCCTTGAGCTCCTCTGCGTACCTAGCCTTGGCCCTGCGGTAGTCATCGAGTAGGATCGCTCTAGTGTTTGGAATATTTGATTTTTGATATGCCTTCCTACATCTTCGCATGTTTGCTCTTAATTTTGTGAGTTTTTCTGTCCATGGTCTCTTTTGTATTGCCATACCTCTCATTGGGGTGGATGTTTGTATTGCAGTTTGGAGTTCTTTAGTAAGTATCTCTGCCCATTCATCCAGACTATGCTCAGGTCCAGGATAATCCGGCAACACAATACTATCGAGGAGGGTTTCCATGTTTGGTTTCTTCCAGTTGTACGAAAGATTTTGCCCTGTTGGAGCATTTGGGATGTTTGGAATAGCATCCAGTCTTATATTAAAATGTATGGCATTATGATCACTGGTAGTGATCATGTCCAGTACCTGCCATCCTTCTATTAATGGACACATACTTCTATTTGATAGTGTTAGGTCGATGTTGCTGGATGCTCCAGCTCTACCTCTAAAAGTTGGCGGATTGTCTGGTTGATTTTCTATATTTAGGTTAGTTTCAGCAATGAGATCCATCATCTTCTCTCCATTGGCATCGATTACCCTACCAAACCATAGGGGGAGGAAGAGTTGCTATCTAGTGTGATCAAAATTTTCCTGTTAGGGTAGGCTTCATAGGCTCTTCTTATACAGGCGATGTACTTGTCAATATTGTGACTGTATTGACAGTAACAGTTAATTATTATAAAGTTTATTGTTTCATAGCAAATTTCCACACAATTGACATGGGAGTCTGATAATTGATCAATTTTTAAGATTTTAATTTTCTTGTTCAGTGAGATTATTGCTGCTTTTGCGTTTAAAGATGGGTTGTATATTGCTGTGGCACTAAGTGGTGCATGAATTATTTTACCATTTCGAGTGTAGGGTTCTTGCAACATTAATAAATCCACATTGTTTCTTCTGGCATAGATGAAAATTTCCTCTGCGGCCAGCTCAGCCCCATTTAAGTTCACCTGTAGGCAGCCTATTTTATTTTCCTTAAATGCCTTAATATCGAAGTCCACGATGGCCATGGTTTACTGGTGTCCTGAACAACTCTTCCATATCCCCTGGCAAAGTCCTTGTATACCTCATCAAGGTCCAATTTTAGATCTCTACGCTGTAGTGCCTGTTCTAGTAAATCCTGCAGTTCATCTGGATCCACGGGGATATTGCTGCATCTCAGGAGCATTTTATCCACTATCGCCGGGAAAGGAAAGGTGATGAAGTTTCCGTTTTCATGTTTCATTCTGACCAGTAGGCGCAGCGCCGCAACGAGGTTGTCCCTTTCTTCTAGTCGGCTTAACCTTAGGTTCAATTCAAAGTTTTGGTAAATGGCTTCATGGTTTATATCAGTGTTATGTAGATCTGGAGTGTCAGGTTTGGGGGATGTCATTAGTGTAGGTGCCGTGAAGTTTGGCTACTTATTTTGGTAATGGTACGGTGGTGCTTCCGGATTGAGGTTGCTGGACGTGGTAGGTTGAGCCCGGCAGTTTGAAGGAGCAATTCTTTGGGGTTGGTTGTTTGAGGTGCAGGAGTCCTCCGTTTGGTATGCAGGGCTGTCCGGGGGTGTGGGAATTGTAATAAGGGGTGGGTGTGTGGCTATAGTCGGAGATATGTCCGTAAGGAAGGACATAGGAGTAGCAATTGGTGATGGGTTTAATGATTCTGTTTCTGAAAATGAGGAAGTCTCCAAGAGAGTGGGTACTGGCGACAAATCAGATTGTGAGATGAATAAGGATTGAACAGACTCAGAGGGTGATGTGTGAAATGATTGAGTTAAAATGGGAGATTGAGGGGGTGAGTTGTATACATATTGGCTGGGCTCTGGGGTTGAAAGACTCAAATAGGGAGGAGAAGGTAGAAAGTATTGGGGGTAGAATATCGAGCAGGGGTTTAGGCCTGGAATATAATTACTAAGAAGGGGTTGATAATGTATATAAACCTGGTTAGGTTGGGATACAGTGTTGAAGGAGTAGTTATTTAGGGGTGGTGTGGAGGAGAGTTGATGCAGTTTGTTGTGGTTTAAGTCATTTAAATGTTGGGCTAAGTCTATGGTAAAAGTAGTTTCAAGAGTTTATTTTAATTCTTGTTGTTTTCTCAGTGCGTAGGCCGCCGCTCGTCCCGAATTTCGTCGTCGACGGCCAGGAGTATTTCTATTTTTTCTTTTTCTTTTAACTTCACTATTCATAGTTGGTCTTTTCAATCAATCTCTGTTGGAAAAACTTTAATGTAGGGCACTCTTTCGGATTTTCTTGGCAATTTCTCTTCCTTCTCTTGCAAGGTATGCAAATTTCAACTGACTTGTCTATTCTGCATTCCTCCCTTACGTGATCCTCCAATCCACATCTGATACAGCATTTGTTACCCTTGCAGTGTTTCGCGACGTGTCCATAGTCTCTACACAGCAAGCAGAAAGGGACTACCAGAAAGTCCCTCATTGACAATGAGAGGTAGGCCAAATGGATCTTTTCCATCTTCAATATGGTTCTTCTTAGAGCAGGGTCCACCTCATAGACTCTGTGGCATGTCGTTTCGTTTCTTGGACCAGTTTTAAATTTAAACTTGAATTTGCTTGAAAATTCCTCTGGAGACATAATTCCCTCGATTTCATTTAGCACGTAAAATTCTTCAGTTATTTCTTCTTCAGGCTTTCTTGTTGGTACATCGTAAATAATCATGAGTGGATTCCTCTTTTTCGGTAGCTCCGCATTCAATTTCTTATCTTTGAGCTTAGGATTGTTTATAATCTTTTCTGCATCTTCTTTTGTGGCTGTTTCCACGATTAGTGTTTTTGGTGTTGACCGCATTCCCTGTATTCTTACTCCTTCTCGGACTGGATTTACCGACATGGTGAATTTATCCCATATTTCTCTCCCCGATTGGTTGTCTTGCGCCGTAATAAATACTGTGTGTTTTGTATTCTGGGTTGCTTTTTGGATTTGTTGTACTTTTGTGCTTTGAGAGAGTCTGGGCATAAGTTGGCTTGGTTTCCGTTGAGGTAGGGTTTGATTCAAGGATGAGACACGCCGTTCTTAGGGATTTAGTTTCTGCAGTTTTTTCAGTGGACAAATGGCTCATTTTTGCAATTAACTCCAGGAATTGAGCTTTTTTATCTGAACTTAGAGTTTTTTCTTTTGATACAAGGGTAGTAAGATCAAGTTGCACCTTCTGGAAGGCACCTAATTGTACTTCCGTTGAATCCGGCAGGATTTTTGAAATTTGACTTCCAGAGGGGTTGGAGGTGAAAGAAGGGTTGGGGGTTGAAGAGGGGTTGCTGGTCGCTGCTCTATTTTCAAACGCACTGAAGGTTTGTTCTGGGCTATCCTGGACGTGTTTCCTCTTGGGCAGGGGAGAACGTGTTAAACCACCCCTTTTGAAGGGGTCGGGGGTTTGCTCGGGGGGCTGCTCCATGTTGGAACGATTGTTGTTTGTCTTTGGGGTGACCCCCGTAGGAGCCATCCTTCACACTACACCGTAATCACTCAAGAGCGGCTCAGCACCCGCGCAGAAGACACAGATACAGCGCTCCCACCAAAAACGCATGTGGAGTTTGTTTTATTATTGCACGTGCCGCAGCTGTCAGACAACGTCCTGCATTTCTCGCGTGGCACTACGTCACCGCCCCGGATGACAGAAACACGTCGAACCAGGGTCGCTGTCCGTGTCAACGCTCGATCGCTATGGCCGGCCAGCACCGACACATGCAGTCACTTTACTGGGGTTGGAAAAAAACACCCTTGCACGTATGGGGGTTGTGATGGTCCCAATACACAGGGGAGGGATGAGGCTTTCAGGGGTATAAGTCCCACCCCTTAGCAAAGTCTAGTTTTGGAGTATTTGAGTTGGAAACACAAAATTCGCTTCCGATCAAGTTAAGCCTAATTTGTCCATAAGATTACTATGGGGGAGGTTTTTTCACAACAAGTTCTTTATTAAGGGTAGTATCGCAATGCGGTTTTTTTGGATATGATCCTTGATCCTTCCTACGTGGGTTAAAGGTCTTTCAAAGGATAAGGATTCATATTCTGGTATCCTTAGGGGCTTACTTTCGGTTCCCGGCGCGATTGTTCAATATCCCTATAAGGATAACATAGGGGTGGTTTTCCCCTGATAGAAGGCCAGTACTTACCCTCCTTGTGCCGGTTGGGATGTCAGAAAGTCCTCTGGGGTTTCCTCTTGACAATTGGGGGGGTCACCACTATATAACGCACTTGGGGGGTTCACAGGGAGGATTTGTTCACACCAAGGTGCACTTTCTTTTTAACTTTCCAAGCATAATGGCACTTTCTCTAGATTCATAGACGAACTTTTCCTCGTATCTCAGGCCCCCGTGGACCAATTTTCATGAAATTTGGGCAGTAATCAATAAACACATTCCCGCTCCCAATGATGTTCAGTGGCGGACCACACACAACTGTTTTCCACCCTTCCCGAGGGTCGCGTCGCGGAATACCGGAACGACACAACCACTCGCGAGCGAAAGCTGACACGTGTCCATCCCTCAGACAGTTGGCTCGTGATCCTCATATTCATGGGCATCAATCCACGCTATCACGGGCTGTGAAACGCAGCAATCGTCTCCAATATCGCAAGGCCAAACGACAGCCACAACTCTCAGCACAACACAAGGAGCGTCGCGTGTCCTGGGCGTGGAAGGAGGAATGGCGGCGGGTAATTTTCAGTGATGAAAAGAAATTCAATTTGTATGGTCCCGATGGCTGGAGATACTATTGGCATGATCTCCGCAAACAGGAAAAGACCTCCAAGAGACAACAAGGGGGACAGTCTGTAATGGTGTGGGGTGGGTTTGGTTATCATGGGAAAACGAATATCGACTTTCCCACAGGCCGCATGAATGTGCTCGGATACCAAAACGTCATAACGGACAATCTATTGCCATTTGCCAACGACATTGGTGGCGATCAGTGGTGTTTTCAGCAAGACAACGCCACTATACACACTGCTGAGTCCACTATTTTCTGGTCTCTTGACAGGAATGCCACATCATTGATTGGCCTGCGATTTCCCCTGACATTAACCCCATGGAAAACCTGTGGAGTCTTCTGTGCCGTTCAGTGTACTCCAATGGAACCCGGTACGACAACGTTCATGACCTGAGGAATGCTATCGTTGCTGCATGGGATGCCCTTGATGCTAATCTATTGAAAGTGCTGGTGGCCAGCATGTGTGATCGGGTCTTCAAAATGGTGTACTGCCATGGTTCGTGCATTGGCTATTAAAGCAGGTCTGGGATGCCGTTCTTATCATTTTGCAACAGTTAAAATGGTCACTTTTAAGGTTCGTTGCTTTGCACCTTCTCCTTCCCTGCACATGACTTCTGGTCAACACGTTTTCTCTTTCTGTACATTAGGTGAGCATTGTAATGTGCTGTGTGCCTGTACCTGTAACTTAGTAAACATGTCACACTTACTTTTTGATTCGTTCTTATCATTTTGCAACGCACCTTAGGATGAGTGATGATACGATGAAATTGATGAAGGGGCACTGGCACCCTTGACCCTCTGTATCTCCTTAAGAAAGTAGTCCCGTCTAGTTCCCGGCACTTTTTGACACTGTGTAGTGCAGGTCTATTCCAGTGTCAGAGTGGTGCTAGGAAATGACGTTCAACCAAGTAAACTGAAAGCGTTGTTCTACTGCAGAATATTCAACAAATGCCTGTCTGCTGCTTTACATGTTCATTTGATTAGTTAGCACTCACCACGTGACCATACAACACACATACACCGACCCAGAACGTAGTGCAAACGGTGCAAACACCAAATACACTACTTGACTCCAAATCAACGAACTAGATGACTCGGTGTTGCACCGTGTAACGAACTAGACGCTTCGGTGCAAACAGAGTCAAAAAATGCAGCGAACTAGACGGGGCTAGTGAAATATTTTATGCTTCATTAAAATTTATTGTTTATGAACGTTTCGAGTTGATTTTAGCTCGCCGAAATGTGTTCTTGTGAAGTAAAGTACGTTTGTTAGCTTGTTACTTTAACGTGTGGAAGAACAGACCAAAGGCTTTGCGCAAGTGAATATAGCACCCAAAACGACTTTCCACAGCAGATATAATTTTACATATGATGATATGATATGATATGATTTATTTGCATCCAAGGACTACAATTTTGTACAAATAGGTACATCTGTAGTATAGGACATGTCAAGTAGAAGTACATGATGATAACATTTGGTAATTTTAACATAAGATACACGCATATATATTGGTGTATTATAACCCTTGCATATCAAGATATTATACTATACAATTTCAGTTCTAGGTTTGGTACTGACTGTTGTTTTCGACGTGTTCTTTCGCTGTTTTATGTGCATACAAACTGTTTTTACTAACAAAAAGCGACGAAAGTACTCAGAAATTGCCGGATTTAACTAACGCTGTCTATATTTTGGGATCAAATATCTCCGTTATTTGTGTTTTCCGCGTGCTGGAACCAATTTTATATTACGTAAAACATCAAAATCTGTAGATTAGAAATAAATTCAACATAATTCTTGAGGGAGTACAGTGGGTCAACGACTCCGTTTTCACTGACTGAGGGGCGAGTTTCGGCCCGGTTCCTCACCTCACCGACAATCAATTTCTAACCTACACTTGCACTGTTTAGATAAACAGTATATGTACTATAAACAGGAATCAAGATAACTTCCCATGTTTAGAGATTAGAGTATAATTTTCCAAAAATACGATTCCAGGGCTGGAATAGATGGTTTGATTTCTTTTGATTTTTAATATTTAGCGACGCTTTCTGCCACTTTTGGCTAATCGCGATTAGGAGGATGAGTGGTGATACGTGTAACTAAGTATGAGGGGACACTCAGAAAGAACACCCATGCCCAGTCCGGGATTCAAACCCAGGACTCGTGTCTGTAGCTAATAGATGGTTATTATTATATGCAGTGGCGGCGATTGAGTCCCAAGGGGGGAGGGCTAGGTGTCAAAACTGGGGGGCAAGGACAGTTTACTTTCTCTTGGAAAATAAGGTTTAGGATAGTGCTGGAGCAAAAGTGGCAAAAAGTGGGGAGGGCAACCGCCTCCCTCGCCCCCCCCCAATCGCCGCAACTGCCAGTGATTGTATATTATATTGTTATTATAATTCCTCCCATTGTCACGGTAAACTGAGTGAACAGATACGAGGATCAACGTGAATAAACTGGAAACTAAAACATGTTCTCTCAAGTGGTCTCTGGTCCGATCGTTTTTTCAGCCAGTTTGCATGGTGGCGGGTACAATTTAAACTGTACGTCCAGTTCCGATTCGCCTATCATGAGCGTAAAGCAGATTTTAATCAATCTTTAAAAAAATATTGTCTAGCCTTTTAAACTTGGTGATAAAAGACTGAACGTTTAAGTCTTCAAAAATATTAAGCATAATAATATGTCCAAAAACCTGGCAGTTGGGATGGGCGATTGCCCCTATCGTCCTCCCCGTGGATCCGCGCCTGGGTGCTTACAAAAAAAGGCGGAATGGGCAAAGGTATTGTGGTAAACAGTAAGATAGGAACGACTTAAGATGACCGGACCCCTCTCCGATTTTCTTCATATTTGGTATACTCACTAATTGAGGCCTCCTAATCACGAATCTGAAGTTAAAAGTTGTCGGAAACGTCTTGAAATTGCAAAATAAGCGAAAATAAGGCGTTAGTTTCCGGAATGGAAACCGTCGATTTTCGCGAAATTTTTTGTTTCACAAGGAAATATATATATTCCTGATACTACCACGACACCGAATTTTAACTATGTTTGCCTAACCTAACCGAAACAACCTAACCACACGTCAATGGTTCGTGGGCTAGCGCCATTGGTTCGTGGGCTAGCGCCATTGGTTCGTGGGCTAGCGCCAATGGTTCCAATTTCGGACGCCTAGACACAGGTAGTAAATTTTTCACCTTGAAAGTTAGTTGTACAGAAAAATTCGACGGTATGCAGCATCAGGCCCAATTTCGTCTTAATCCGACCCTGCCCCCTGCTAGGTTCAATTCAAGCCCACGTGTTATTTACACAACTATTTTCTACGTGTTGTTTTATTGTTGTTTATGCGTAGTACTAAATATATGCTTGAACACTTGTGCGTTTAGCAAACATGAATAAGTATGTGCTTGGAACGTATATTCTTCGTTGAGTTAATATCACCTTTCAGTTTTTATTGCAACGTATTTTCAAATAGATTTTTTGAGCACAGAAGTTCTCAGAATATTGAAATCATGCTTTTATTTCAAGTACACTTTATGCGCAGATAGGCTTATCGGGACTTCACCTACAGACTAAAGAAGGATCCGAATTCCGAACCACTGTGCAATGTGCCTCCAGCGGGTATCGAATCCGGGACTTCTTGATTATAAGGCAGAGTATCGAAGATGTGTGGTTAGATAAGGAATTAGGAGGACCAAGGGTTAATTTTCCATGTTTCATAAATACTGGCCAATGGCCAATTCCTCTTAGTATTGTAGTATTGTTGCAGAGAATAGGGCGAGGGGGTTATTATTACGCTGTTTCCTTTCATTGCTGATGTTTCCGTGACTTAGCAGTGTTCATACTCAATTACAAAAAGAGTTTTAATTTCAAATCTTATTACGTTATAGTGGCCATATTTTAATCGTAATAACCCTAGCTTTCCAGTTCCGTACTTGCTTACTTACCTGAGGGCGTGGGGAGGGTTAAAATTTAAGTTTGCAGATGAGCGTAACTTTGGAGTATAGTGAAGTCCTGATTCGAACGCCAGTTCGATATCTTTGACATAGCTCGAGAGGAAGGCGACCGGACGCGTATCTGGTTTCCAGCCACCACCTGTTTTTCGGCAAAGCGTGTTGTCACTTTTACTTTTAGTGTTTAGACATGCATTCATTCACTGCTACGAATACCTTACACTTCGTTCTCCAAATTGTATTAAAGAAATAGCACAACACAATAACACAACCTAGCAAAGATAACCGCAACCTCTCGTTATGAAATCTCTAAAGGAACTGAATTGGCAACATCTCATTCACTCCACGTGGACTTGACAAGAGTTGTCAGTTCCTAAGACGGACGCTATTGGTGGGAAAGGTTTGAGGGACGATTTACTAGGCTCCACGCGGACTTGACATATGGTTGTAAGAGGTAAAGTGATCTTTCGGAACTTTCTTTGGGGTAAAGTGGCTTTCGAATTAGGACTTCAACTTTAACTGTACCTATCTGCCGAACAGTTTCGACCCGTTTAAAATATTTCTAAACGCACGGCCATGAAAATAGGCGGCTGGGCAGAATTGCGCTGGTGCCACATGGGGGAAAAGCAAAGCGAGAGCGGGACAAAAGTCGCTGGTTCCAGCGCACTGTGTGGCAACGTCAACCGGGCTGCGTTGCCTAGTTCAAGCGTCAGACCGACCTCTCGCCGGGACACTTTTGTGTCATCCCTGACCTTTCGAGCAACTACTGTCAGTTTATATCACATGGATTACAAAGACCAACTCTACAACGAGATCTTTCATTCTCTTAAACCTCAGAACACATGGCTTGTGCTCCGACGTGGCAACGGGACTTCCCCGATGGCGCAGTTCGGATTCCACTTTTAACTGCAGGTCCAGTCCCAATTAGCCTTACTGTGTTTAAAGTGGACTTAAAACACCAACTCAATCAACAAACAACAATCCGACGTGGCAACAGCGCGAACGTCTGCAACCCGCCTAATTTCATGGCTCTGCGTTTAGTACTGCTATCCAAACACTAATTTGAATTAGCATCATTATCTGTGTATATGTATGCACCAGTGTCGTGCGGTGACGTCGACTCTTGGGGTAGCAATCAGTGGCGTGCTCAAGGGGGGTTGGTGTGGGTCATACCCCTCCCCCCTTTAGGACCCAGTATTCCTAAAAAAAAGGAATATCAATAACAGGAAAAGATTGCAAAATGATGAATGAGTACTAAAAAAACTACACGTAACCCCCACCCCATTCGATAATAAAAAGAACGATTTGATTTGAGTACTAAGCCAGAGATCCTGGCTTCGAATCTCGGCTTCACCATGGGTATTCTTCGGGTGTGTCCCTTCATCAATTTTATCGTATCATCTTAGCAATTAGCCAAAAGTGGTGGAAAAGCGAAGTAAAATAAAACAAATCAAGCAATCAATAATTTGATTTCATTTTTGTTACTTAGCGTCGCTTTTTTGTCACATTTGCTTAATTGCGAAGATGATACGATAAAATTAATGACGGGACAAACACAAAGAACACTCATGCCCAGGTCGGGGTTGGAACCCGGAACTCCTGGTGTCGTAGCACGCTGTGATAACCACTCCCCCACGGTTGGTTGATTTGGTGTTTTAAGTCCACTTTATGCACAGAAACAAAACAGGAAACAAAGCACACTTTTTTGTAGTTTCTTCAATAATATTCATTTGGCTTTTTGAGTTCTGAGATACATTTTTCATTTCAAATTATTTCATTATTCACTGCAGAGTACAACACATAGGAACAAGAATGCGCGCTCATCACGGGTCCGAATCGTGGCCTGGATTGTTCATATGAGGCCCCTTCATCAATTTCATCATATCATCACTCATCCTCATTTTCGCGATAACCAAATGTGGCAGAAAAGCAATGTAAAATAAACCAAACCAACAACAATATGAACGCGCGTTTTGTTACCCAAATAAATACATCCGTATTTATGACTGTTAGAGGCCAAGAGAAGTATATTTAAATAAAACACTACTAAAACAAGAGTGAGAGAGAGCCTGAGCACATATTTGTAATTTAATCATTATATATTCCATATTTGAAAAAAAAAGCATAACATTGTCTGCACATAACACGTTCCCATTTCATAAATAATAAAACTACATCCCATATTATACATACATGTTGTACAACGTGTAAAATGTTGGGTAAATACAGAGAACATAAGTACTGCATAAAATTTTACCCTGAGTTCTTTAGAGGATTTACAAAAAAATGTATGGGAAACCAATCACCTATCTGTCCTATAGGAGATAGACTGGGGGAACTGAAAGCACGGGCTTTCAACCATTGCAGCGGGGGAGGGGGAGAGGGCAAGGGAGGTAGAGGCAGAAATCTTCCCTTTTCCTTCGGACGGCCGTTTCTACCTGGAACTGGTGAGGCGGAGGAGAGCGAGCTAGGCCAGCTTTGCCCTCGGATCGCATCGAGGGACGAGAAGCGCGTGGAAAAAAGTGTTGCATATGAACTGTGGCTTTAACAAGACAATAAATATTGTGATTTGAAAATAATTAGAGATTTGAGATTGATTGACTAGCTAGTCCTCGATACACGTCACTGGTATGCACGCAAAGACAGAGTTGGGAATTGGTGCACTATCACGAAATCATGAGCATGCGTGAAACTGGAGCATCAGCCTATCAGGTGAACTGATTAATTGAAGAAGCTAAATCAGTGTCAGGTGTAAGATTTATCAGCTATGAAGTGGCTGAATCACTTGAGACTCTGAGCAATGTCTATGTGTGATGATATGAAAAAAAACTGTCTACTCATTAAATATATTCAAAGCAGGTTGATAACCCTCTCTTAGAGATATCAAAGCCAATCTGCATCACTGAAGATTGCTCTAGAGAGCTTGACTGCATCATTAATTGAGTGGCGTCACTGTGGCACAGCAGAATTAGCCAATAAAATAACTTTCACACTAATGGGAATTTCCATTCTAATATGTGTTTTCATTATTTACTTCTCTGTATTTCAGTGGGCTTATTATCGTTTACCATGTCAACCAGTGGCGGTGATTATGGGGCATAGGGGCAGTTGCTCCCCCTCAATTTTTGCCACCTTTGCCCCGGCATTGTGCTAAACCTTATGGACAGTGGGATGTATAAGTACACCACCGTGTTTATTGGCATTGTTTTGTGCAATGAGTGTTTCGGGAATTGAAACAAAACGCGAAATAAACGGCTGACAGCCTGTTCAACATAAGTAAAGACCCAGTTACTAAAAACGTGAAGGATATAAAATAAAAATTAATAAAAATAGTCATGTACAATATACCCCCCCCCCCCAGTTTTGGCACCATCCCCCTCAGTTTTGGAACCCAATATCGCCTCCACTGATGTCAACATAAGTGGTCTTATCGAATCATAGTTAATAGCAAGCGTAAGTACGCTGTCTGATTAAGCATGAGAGGTGTCCCGCTCGATCGTGGTAACGTCGTTGTCTTATAATGAAGGGGTTTCGGGTTCGATACCATGTAGAGGTTCAACGGATCCCACTTGAAACTGTAAGCCCAGTTCCGATCAGCCATTTTGTGCATAAAGTGGGCTTAAAAACAAACTCAAACCCGAGCATGAAGGAGAATGGAGCGGATTAATTACACCCCTCCCCACTTTCTTCAAGAAAATTAAAGCTATCCATTCTAGATTAAATTCCCTTCCCTTTCAGACCGTCACTGATTGCAATCACCACACGTCTCCTGTGCAAAATGTTGATAAATGCTCTTTCATTTTTACAATGTAACCTTTATGCCGTTAAGATGTAGTGTGATGCTGAATGATACCTTTATATCACCCAACTAACTTGCTGTAAATGTTTCTTTCCTTTATAAATAAATTTTCGCGAAATAAATGTTTACATTTTTAAAGACTTAATGGATATGTTTCAATACTTTTAACAAAATAACAATTTGCACATTATATTTTTGTCAAGTACGATTTGCTTCAGGCTTCGTTGATAGCCTAGAATATACGCTCCTGTTTGTTTTAAAATTGTCCATATGTTTTTCTTCATCTTTCTTACTTATTTAGTATTATTATTTTTGTCTTGTTCCTTTTTTCTTATTATTGGATATTATACCGTTTGTAACTGTAGACTGTATTCTGACAAGGGTTAGGTGGGAGAACAGCGTAGGCTGAACCTCGCCCGCTCAATAAAGATATGTTACGTCAATATATAAGTTTCCGTATGCTGTAAAAAATGTTATTTTTAAGATACATTAGAAAACTATATATAAATGTGAAGGAGGATCCTTCCTCACTTCTCCACATAATCCCCATAGAGATTCAGGCATTTGTCCCACCGTTGCACCAATTTGTCCATACCCTTTGCAAGAAAATCAGGGCTCTGGCTATTGAACACTATTCTCACATTCCGCTTCACTTCTTCATCTGTTTCGAAACGGTAACCTTGCAATTCAGACTTTAACACCGGAAAAAGATGGAAATCACTCTGCGCTAAATCGGGCCTGTATGGAGGGTGGGGCAGCCGTTCCCATCCCCTTTCTTCAATTTTGTGTTGTGTTTGCACTGCTGACTGGGGCGAGCGTTATCGTCAAGAAGAATGACACCAGCTGACAGGAGACCTGGTCGCTTATGTCGAATTGCGTTTTTTCAGTTTATCCAATGTTTGACAATAACGGTCAGCATTAATTGTTCTTCCTCGTTCCAAAAAGTCCATAAGCAGAACGCCCTTAGCATCCATGCTTCTGAACTCCTTATGACGCGTGTTTTCGCCCTTGAGCGCATGCGCCTTCTCGTCTGATAACGAATCGATTGTTGTTCCTTGTAGACGAATGATAGCGCTTGTCAACCATGTGCTTCTTTTTAATGGCATTGCTTTATACAATATTTTATAGCACAGGGAAACTTATATATTGAACGTCCCTAGTATTATCATTATAACGGCCATTTCAATATTTAAATGTATAACTTTGAGTCTTAAATTCAAGGCACATCTGCTCGTAATAAAGGATGGAAATTTGATTAACAAATATCACACGACATAGTCTGTTAAATTTGTATAACTCTGAAAAAACTCGGAACACTTTCTACTATATCCTGTTTCGGAAATCTCTGGAGCAAGTGAACGAAAACAATTCTTTGCGCAAGTAGTGACGCGAGACAGCTCCACCAATTAACAAGCGAAAAGGGGGGGGGGGAAAGCGACTGCAGTTACCAACCTTCGCAGCAGCGAGTACTGCTTCGCTCTGCCCACTCGATTTCGCCCCTTCTCTGCAGCTGTGCGCGGCCTTGCTCCAGAGATAGCCGGGACAGGGTATAGTCAATACGACACACAAAATCTGAATGCAAGAGAGGGGGAGCTCGAAAAAAAATGCTATAAATTCCGAAATAAGATTGTTTAGTTCTGGAAAGATCAGTTAGAAACTGTCTTTCGACTTTCACATCTACTTAGTTTCCTCCCGCGGCATCGACAGTAGTGATGTTGGTTGTTTGGAAAAGAGACTGTTGTTGAGCCGGCCTCCGTAGCGAAGTGGTTAGCACACTGCGCTACGACGCTAGTTGTCCCGGGTTCGAACCCCGGCCTCTTCATGGGTGTTCATTGTGAGTGTCACTTCATCAATTTCATAATATCATCACTCATCTTCATCTTCGCGATTAGACAAAAGTGGTAGAAAAGCGAAGTAAAATAAACCAAATTAATCAAAGAGACTGTTGAGGATCTATGGTCATCCTATAACCAGATATAGTGCAATTGAATTTTGTGTCTAATTTGAAAATGATATTTTTTCCCCATTTTACCAGACTGAAGCTTTAGAAATTTATGCTAAACCGTGTCTACAGTGTCGCTTGACCCTTCGCTACTGCGTGTTTGTTGGTTTCCAGCTGAAACGTCAACCATCAACTGTTGAGAAAATTTAAAGCGTAGACCACGCTTTAACTACGGGAATATTATAATATTTAGCACTTAGCAGTGGCGGCGTTTAGGTGTCAAAACTTTGGGCAAAGAGGGATTACTTTTTCTTGTCAGACAAGGTTAGCATTAAGAAGCCATTGTGCGGGACAAAAAGTGTCAAAAAAGTTGGGGGTACAACTGCCCCCTCGACCCCCACCCCAAACCTGATATTTAGTTTAATACTTGTAATGGTCTAACGCAGTGGTTCCCAAAGTGTGCGGCGCGGCGCCCCGGGCTTAGGGGCCGCCGAGAAATGGTCAAATATTTTCACTGAAATGACACTTACATGTTAGTCTGCACATGGTTTTAGATATGAGTGTTACAATTGTGCTTATTTAGTACTTTTTACATTAAAATGTTCCTCAACTTGAAATATGTGTTTATTTTTTAACTTAAGGCAAGTAACCTAACAACACTAACTGAGCGTTGTAAGTGTTAGATAGGCCTACATTCTGACTTGAGCGCCGAGGAACAATATTAAAACACTACGGGCGCCTTGAAAGGAAAAAGTTTGGGAAACCCTGGTCTAACGGATCATCACAACATGCTTATTGATATTACTAACTTGACAATCAGAGGCGAGGCGTCCGGTCATCGGGAGATGCGGCGATGGCACAGCAAAATAATAAAAAATATTGCTTTTTTAAATATTTTAGAGAAGAAGAAAAAATAAATCAAAATATTCGCATATTTGAGCGAAATTAGTCAAGTAACACCATTAAACAGCTAGAAATACGCAAGAGATTCGCTAAGTTTAGCGCATCGAAAGGAGAGCCCAGTTCTACACCCCCTCCCCCGTGCCCAACCGTCCCGCTGCGTTTCCGTTGAGTGCAATGGTGTCAGACGGGCCAGCTCATCACAGCAGGTCTGCGAATCCAAGGTCCTTCGACCGCTTTTCCCCCGCTTTTGAAGGTCTGGTCATAAGATATCTTTTTTTCAGCCTCCTTGTTTACAAACACGGCAGGGTTTCTGTGACATGAAGATGAAACTTCTCAGAATGGCCAGCACTGTAAAGCATGCAACGCTCTTGTTTTTTTGAGAGAAAAGAAACTATTGAAGAGCATCGCAACGCAACTTACACAGAATACATGAAAGTAATGGTGCATAAAAAAAATATAAGTAAGCAAAAGCATAAATTTCCCCATGGTCACTGCTTGAAAGAACTGAAAAAAAAGCAGTTCTGGATCCATTCTATTTTCTTCATAGTATTTCTTCTTTTAATTTTTTTGGATCCTGCGGTTCAAATATCGATTTCTGAAAAAAAAATGTTTTGGTTTACAAAACACGAAGTACTTCCTGCTGTCTTGTGTTTACTATGCTTACAAATGACAAGAGTGATCAAGATTTTTGTTTTTATACATACTCAAACAGAACCTTTTCCCTAACATATCATACTTTCACACCAGGGATGGCCAAAAATATCAGGATTCCAGAAAATCTAAAAATCTTGATTCAAAAATTCTTCTGCGCGGATTTCGGAAGCAATCCTCAGGAGGTGAGGAATCTTACTGTACGACCATGGAAAATGTGACTTGTTCGAGAGGAGAAATCCAAACATGAAGGGGAGTAGGTAGAAAAATATACACTAAGTTTCAGATCAGTATTTTATCAGCTGTAGTTTGATTTGTCATCGCTGTCACAACTTGTAACAAACCCTCTTGGCGTGGAGCAGTTTTCCCATTCCATCCACAGCCGTCACACCCATTTTGCGCTGAAATTTTCAAGTTATTCTTCTTTCAACCAGCAGAACCTAATGGCTATGGATCTAGGTTCACCTTTTTATCAATTGAATTTTGTAATTACATAATATTTTCCTATCTCAACTGATTATTCACTGCTGCTAGGCTCAGTTCATCTATATGTATTACTGTTCTTCCTGTTGCAGGTACCGAAGTGCCAATCGAGTAAGGAAGCCGTCGCACTTGCGTCTGATGGCGGCGAGGAGCATGTGGGCACTGCAAGAGGTGGAGGAGCACTTTGGCCTGGTGCAGTTCCTCAAGACCTTGGTGGCTTTTGTTGGTGCATGCGCACTAGCACCCTGCCTGCTGGTGGTCTACTTTGGTGAGTAATGTGTGTACAGAGTTCGTAACTTTTGTTCAGTGGTATTCCTATTTCAGAAGCAGTAATTATTTTGATCGGTCACTGTTCATACTGACAGGGAAAAAGCGTTAGTAGAAACCATGGAACTGTGCTTAGTATTTCCATATATAGATGGAAATTGTAGTATTTTGCAGCGTGATACTGGGTGTTCAGCACAAACTCCCATAATATGTTTTAATTCTTGGGAAGGCATTTCATTGATGTGCCAAGCTGAATAAAGTGAACCGAGCCCAGTCATCATAATCTTATTGTTTTCCTTTAAATAAATCTTCCTCCTCGATGGTCAAGTGGTTGCATCGTCGCCTTGTCATCAAGGGGTCCCGGGTTCAATACCTGGTGGAGGCACATAGTGGTTCGGATCCCATGTTAAAACTGTAGGTCCAGTCCCGATTAGCCTTACTGTGCATAAAGTGGACTTAAAACACCAATTCAATCAATCAATTCAATATAAATAAATCTGTCAATGATGGTCTATGCCGTGCCGAATAATGAGTAATTGTAATTGTAATTTATTCTTGTTCTGTTGACTACATTGTAGATATTTCTATCTGCAGCAGTATAGAGCACATCATTTGTTACATATAACATTAGCATGATTTCAGTCCAAAACATCCACTTGATTACTTATTTGGGATGCAGTATAATTAAAGTTACAAGTATATATTATTACATATCGGTTTGATTACATACATGGCATAGAGCAGTTGTGGTTACAAATATGTATTACATATCCTTGATAACATATTTGGGATGCAGATCAGTATAATTGAGTTACAAATATATATTATATACTCTTGATTACACATTTGGGATATAGATCAGCATAATTGAGTTTCAAATATATATTACATCCACCAGATTACATATATGGGACGCATATCAGATTAATTAAGGTTTCATACATGTTGATATATATATATTGTGTCCAATTGATTATGTACATGGGTGAGACAGAGAAAGTAGTTTTAGATATGCTGTAGAACTTCTTCTATGCTGTAGGGTGATGTTTCTAAGAGATAGTTTTTATTTTATTTTTGAATAGCCTTAGATTTCTTTCCTCCTTTATTTCACATGGAAGTTTATTGTATAGTAATATTCCTGTGTTTCTGGCACTCCTTTTGTATAGGTTCAGTCTGTGGTTGTCTATGTGTATATTTGCCTTTGTTCTTGTGTTATGATTATGTATATTACTATTTTTATTGAGGTTTTTGATGTTGTGCCTTACAAATAGGAGGCATTCTAATATATATAGGATGGTACTGTGAGTATTGAAAGTTTGGTGAACAGATTTTTACAAGATGTTTGTGGAGGCTCTTGGACCATAGTTCTGATGATTATTTTTTTGTAGAATGAAAACCTTCAACAGTTTTGTTGAGTTCCCCCATAGCATTATGCTATACCTTAGTCTACATTCTACACTTGAAAAAATAGAGGATTTTTACCATTTTTAAATTAGAGATACTGCTCATTTTCGGAATTGCATAATGTAAACTGGCTAGATGTTTTCAATATGATGACCAAAAGACATGTTTTCATCAAAATGTATGCCTAGAACTTTTATTGTTGTAGTTTTTTGTATGATTTTTGAGTATATTGCGAGTGTTGGGCAATCTTTGTTTTTCTGTTGTGTCGTGTGGAAGGCCATGTTGCTAGTTTTTGTTGGATTTAGTATTACTCTGTTTTCCTTGCACCATCCATTTAATTTTTTTAAAGTCTTATCTGAATTATGCTAAAGAGAGTTCATTTTATAATCTACAATACTTAGGGAGGTGTCATCTGCATAGAGTAGTGTAGTTGATGCAGGCACAGCAGATGGGAGATCATTTATATATACCAGAAACAACAGGGGACCTAGTACACTTACTTGTATTGGTATTCGAAATGTGCCTGTTAATGTTCATAGTTGGATTTGAAAGAAAATATGTGTTTAAGCAGGGAATTGAGATTGTTTAGAAATACTTCAAAATCACCATCCGGTGTTCTATATTTACATATTACGATTAGTTGCATTTCTTTTCTCATTGCTGTTGAGAATTCAAAATCTTTTTCTACTTTTTTAATATTAAATTGTAATTGATCTACCTTTATGTTTGACTTGGTAAAAATACATGTACTACCATGTTTGTATTTTTCTCTGGAGTAGCTATTTACTAGATTGTACCCTGGCAAGTTTATATGTTTGCATTTCTCACTTTGGAGCCAATGCTCGGTGATACATATTATGTCTGCCTGATTTGCATCTTGAATTATCATCTCTAAATCAATTTCTTTCTGTTTATTTAAGTGAAGAATATTTAGATTTGTTATTGCATTTGTATTATGGTCTTTTCCTTTCTTGTTTTTATTTACGTTAGCCTTTTCCCTGATTATTGCAGATTCTTTCTTTGATGAGTCACTTGTTTCTACCATAAAAAACCATCTTGTAGTTTGTTTGGGATGCACTTTCCGATTTGAGATATGGATATTTTAATCAATAATTTGATCACATACCTGTGAAGCCACGTGCGTGCATTAGATGTCTTGCTTGGAGTGGCCTTTGATTATACTTTCTTTTGAATGTTCTTTACCTGAAGTTTTTGAAGGACTTTTTTCCACCATTTTCTCTTCATTATCTTTGCATTCACTTTTGCTTTCTTTTGGTAAACATATGCTTCCCATGGGTAGGAGCACTTCACTGGGGATGTTCACGTTTACTGCACTTGCTCTTCCAACTGATGGTTCCTTCCTTTTACAGATTTCCTCAGCAGAGTCACCGTCCACTTTTTCATCTTCTCCACTATCCTTAATATTATTACTGGAAAACTTTTCACATCGCCGGTGTTTTTTATTCACCATTTCTTGTGCACTTTTACTTCTGCTGGGAGAGCGTTCGACATGCTGCCCTTTTTCTTCAATGAAACCAATATCACTCACAGTTTACATAGCAACGTTCTGTGTTTTTCCCTTGTCGGATTTAACTAGTGCTGCTCCACTTATCCACTTCCTTGTGTCAGTATACTTTTTCCAGCAGGTGGAATGATTTGACTTTCCTGTGATTTTCTGTTAATAACACCATGGATCATTTGACATGCATACTGTTTTCCTTTGTGGTTCAAGTGCTGTCCATGTCTTGTATGATATTCTCTGCTCGTGGTGTCAAGGTGGATTATGGTTACATTTTTGAAGTGTTTACAAGTTTTCTTCATCTGTTTATTTATTTTTTGTATTTCGATGTTTACACACGACTGAGGGATGAGATCATATCTGTGCGGTATAGTAGTTACAATTACATTTGTATGAGTCGGTGAACCTAGTGAGTCACGTACTGCCATTATTGCATCGCTGCCCTGATTTGTCGCAATATCATTGGAGCCAGTGACTATAATAACATAGTCATTCAAACTGACATCGAAAACTCCCTCCTACTACTTCTAGCACATGTTTTAACTTTGCCCCAGGTTTCACTGAACCATATTTTCCTGGTAGAAAATATTTCATATTGGTGGCCAGGTAGCACCCATGGCTGTATACGAAGATCACTGCTTTGGGTCTCTTTTCTTTGATTTTCAGTTTTGTAGTACTTTGAACTTTCCGTCTTGAAGTGCATTGATTGGGTCTGTTGTATGCCTCTTTCTTCTTTCTTGGTATTTAAGCTCCCTACACTGATTGCATGCACTTTCAATTTCACCAGGTTCATCGGTCAGTGCTGCAAAGTGTTGGTATGCTCGAATGTATTATCCAAGCACTTTACTTCTTGGGCATTAGTGGATGGATAGTGCCGATTGAATTGAACTCTACCTAGTTTCACTACTTCACTCCAACTATCTTGCTTGTTTGTCTTGCAGAGATTTTGGGCGAGCCTTCTTTCTTCTTCTTCTACATCTCGAAAGTCCGATTTCAAAACGTCAATATTTTTTTCCTTTGACGCTAGTTCCAGTTTCAGTCTCTCACACTCGAGGCATAATGATTTACGGCTGTCACAATTCGGCATCCTGTTTTTTGGCTTTAGTGATTCGTTTGCCACAATTTTTGGCACAGTTGTTGATTAGGTTCGATCACTACACCACACTCACGTCACAGTCGAGAAATAGAACCTACACTGAATTTCTTACACTTTTGTTTTCACTGCACTTACTCACTCCCGAGTTGGGAAACATGCCTGACAATGGTATGAATACCTCATATGGTTTATGAATGTGCTTCATAAGCAAATTACTTATACTGCCTAATTAATTTTTTTGTACATGTGTCCCGAGATTTGTTCTTACTGTTCTGTTGCTAACCCGTTCTTCCGTATGCATGTATGTCTTGCGACTTGTTGTCACTGTTCACTTAAATGACTCATTCTTCCATATGCATGTACCATATGTCTTGCAACTCATTGTCACTGTTCACTTAATGACCCGTTCTTATGAATCAGGATGAACCAAAACAACTCGCTGTCTCCGCGTCTCCAGGTGGTACAGTTTTCGGAGATTCTTGGCAATTTGCCTTTCACATTGGGATCAATTTACTTGCGATAGGCACTGGTTGGTGTCTGAAAACACTAAGGGAGACTCATTAGCTTCTACAATCATATTTTCCTTTCAGAATATGAATAAAATCGGGAGCACAACTCACTAATTACCGGTTCCATCCGCCATTTTTTCTGACTTAGTGCCAAAATAACATATCTGAAAGATGACACCAAGTTTACAAAGGTTCAATTCTTAAACACTATATTTAGAAATACTGATACAGTGCTGCACAACAAAAGGGGTACAGTGATGTAAAAAGGGAACATAGCCTCAAGAAAGCATTGCTAGCATCAAAAGATGTCAGGAATGGACTTGTTTAAACTACAAACAATTGAAACCATACAAATAATTGATTAGAAGCTCTGAAACAAGGCCGGCTGCTACACAGAGCTATAAATTTTAATAATCTGTACAGTACAAAAAGAATGTAAAAATGAGTATACTCTGGAATTTTAATTTTGTGGGTTTGTTCAAAGACAGAGCGGCTCTTACAGATTAGCTCACACCATGAAAAAAATTTAATTTGGTTCATTGTGCTTCTTCAATTGGAAAGTAAGATAAATGTTATTCCCTTTTCAAATAATTCAAAATAAAGCATTGCCAAACTTTCGAAATATGTTTTTTTTTGCCCTTCTAGGAAAGTGTTGTTTGCATCCTTGAAAATAGTTTTGTTTGCCTTCTCTGAATAAAAGTTAGTTTTGTCCTTCCCTGCTCATGCCTTCTACCACACTAAATGGGTATATCATTGCATGATGCATGAAAATAAATGCAGGTATTCTCTTTTTTATAATACTCACACCCAAACAACATAATACAGCAAGAAATCTGTAGGCAAAATTGCACCAATTCAGTGTTAAATTCATGCAAAACCTCTACAAGAAATCTCTATTTTGAAAACTGAACCTAAGTTCACTTCTTAAAACAAGACTTCCCTGTGGCTTAAAAAGAGAGTGCACATTTGCCTATTGGACAATGTGCATTGTTTTTCTGTGGAGTACAGTAAGTTGTTGCAAAATGCTGACAATTGTTTTGAATTGAATTTTTTTTGCTGGAAAAACATTGCAAAAATCATGCATTTTATTTTGCTACATAACTCCAGAATGAAGTATTTTTATTATTATTATTGCAATAATGTCAATATCATGTCATTGTCAGTGTCATGATCACTAATTATAAAAATATTGTTGCACGTCAGTGGCAGAGTGAGTGGGTGTTAGGCTCACTATCTCTGGGTTTGAATCCTATCTTGGGCATGAATGTCCCTTCACCAATTTTACAATGCATCCCCATCATTATTGTTAGTCAAAAGTGGCAGAGAAGTGACAAAACGAGATAATTCAAATACAAAATGCCTAAAACATATTTTTTCTATTTTGACCACATCCAATTTTCAAAATGCTCCTGCACATACTATTTGTCATCATTTTAACATATATCTTACAAAATCATACTTTGAGTTTGCAATTTGCAATTGAAGTGACGAAGAAAACTTTTACTAAATCTATAACTTTGCAAACAATATGAATTTAATAGGGTACCAATACTGTCATGTGCTTGTTCAGTGTCCTCTTTCTCTATAGGTATGGTTCTCTCTCTCTCTCTCTCTCTCTCTCTCTCTCTCTCTCTCTCTCTCTCTCGCTCTCAACACATTCATGCACAAAAGCATGCATGCACACATACAATTGAATTTGCTAAGTACGTTTATGCAAGCTTCTAATATTTCTTGTGTAAGTGCTAAACTCTATAAAATGATACATGGAGAGGAATAACTATTGTATTATTGAGTATTATCTTTCCAAGTAGTTTCTCTGTTTGTAAATTCTGTGATTTTGACCGTACTACATGTATAAATAAAACAATCATAAGTTTTGTCAACAGCAAAATAATACAAAGTTCACTGATAGCATGGATGATTATAAACAATATTTCTATATTGACTCACTGATAGGAACTTGCTCTCTCTCTCTCTCTCTCTCTCTCTCTCTCTCTCTCTCTCTCTCTCTCTCTCTCTCTCTCTCTCTCTCTCTCTCTCTCTCTCTCTCTCTCTCTCTCTCTCTCTCTCTCTCTCTCTTCTCCATTCAGACCATGCTGAGCTGTACCTGTACCAAATATTCAGTTGCTAATATATTACACATTATCTTTTACTTTCTTAAGTAAACATTCTTATGTATTTAGTTTTCTTTTCATTTATGGCAAGCAATAATGTTGTTTCTTTTACCATTACTTCATATAACTGGTGCAAAATTGCTATACTTATGTTTAATTACATTGTCATCTACAAATGTGCATATGTTGAGGCAGGTTCAGGTAAAAAAAAGAAAGGTAAAGTTCTCCCCTGTGCATAGCACCACACCATGAGGGCGTATAGGGGGTGTGGAGGTAACGCCCCACACTTTCTTGATCCGGTCGTGAGTGGGGGTGATGTGATCAGCATCACACCCCTGACCGCCTTTACCCCCCAGGATTTCCCCCCAGGTACCCATGTTTTTTGACGCTGGGTGGGCACCGGGTGGGCACCATCTTTAGAAAAGTTCCCGGATTTGAACCGGCCGGGGATCGAACCCGGGACCTTTAGCATGGTAGTCAGATGCATTCCCGACTGAGCCACCGTGGCAGGTTCAGGAGATAACAATAAAATGATAATGTACACATGGCTAGTTTTAAAAGATATTGTTCTCATAAGCTAAATAAAAAAGTAATGTTTCATATTCCTCTCCTAAAAATATTCTGCAGCTCTTTACAACTGTACTGCAATTGACAAGCTAACAAATTTCTAGGTGTAGCATCCAAGGTAGAAGTCACATATGGATTTACTCCTTCACTTTTGTCCTTGTTCAATATGAGCTTTCAATATATATTTATATTGACACTGTATGCTGTTACTTTTATTTCTCTTGATTTGCATAAACATTCTCAAACCTTGTTATCATACATGTTTATTCATTTATTGCATGTTAGAAATTGGTGGCATATATATGCTTGTTATTGTTTTACTATGGCAACAATGCAAAAAAACATTTAATATTACAGGCATTTTTATAAAAATGCAATTTGTGTGCGTGTGTGTGTGTGTGTGTGTAACTTGCATTTAAATTTGTAGAATTATTATGCACATGTGTACAGTCAAGATTTCAGTGTTTCAAGCTTGCATTGTTTACTGGATTCTGTAATATTTGAACATGATTGTTCTGTAATTTCTAATGCATAACTACACCCTATAATTCATTATTTGCTCTTGAGAAAGCACATGTGTGTATCAATATTTTGTTTTGTTTTCTTTTGTCTTATTGGATATATACAGTATACTGTTTGTAGGAAATGTGTGTCAGTTATTAACTATAGACTGTATTCTCACAAGGGTTAGGTGGGAGAGCAGCATATGCTGAACCTCGCCTGCTAAATAAATATATTATTATTATTATTAAAAAATGCTTAACATATAAAGCAGTATCAACCAAAAAGTACATTTTTTGTGGAATATTTCCAGTCTTGTCCCTGCACAAAGCAGCTCTGATGCTCACCCAGCTTCAAATCAATGGGTACCTGGGGTTTATAGGCAGCCAGGCATGATGCTGATCACATCATCCCAACTATGGCCAACATCAAACTCTACCTCCACATCACCCCATATATGCATTTTGGCATGTGTGGACATGCACAGGGGTACATTTACTTTTACCTTATAATTTCACAAATAAAATGGCACATGAGGTAATGTATTTAATGCATGTAAATTAAAGTGCAATTTTACCTGTGACATTTCATTTGTTACAATGGAAAATGTGTGAAATTATGAACTCATGATATATTTCACAATTAAGCTTCTTAATTCTTTTCCATAAAAAATTGCATTTTTCACTAATTAAAATTTACCATTTTGTTTTAATTTTTGATTGCCATAGTTTTTCTTTGTACCAGGTGGTTATAATTAAAGTGACGGTGTTCAGAGTGGTACAGCACGGGCTGTAATGAGAACAGCAGTCTGAAACTTCGTAGATATGCTAATGAAGCAATGCGCTCTCGAATTATGCCCCCCCAAAAATAGTTCCAATTCTCGCCACTAGGGTAAAAAATGGCACTGTAAGCAGTCACAACTTGGTATAGTAACAGGAAAAACACTATAAATCGCAGAAAACAATACTGTTTGTAATAAAGTATCGCTACAATTTCACTATTCGAATTACATGAACATTACTAAAGGAAAAAGCAACAAGCGTCACCGACAACAGCCAGGGAGCTCACACAATGGTTAGGCAATTTCACCGACTTTGACATCAGAGTTAAGGAAAATTCCACGTTTTGACTGCTTACAGCGCCGTTTTTTACCCTGGTGGCGAGAATTGGAACCTTTTTTTTTTTAATAATTCGCGAGCGCATTGCTTCATTAGCATATCTACGAAGTTTCAGACTGCTACTCTCATTACAACCCGTGCTGTACCACTCTGAACACCGTCACTTTAATTATAACCACCTGGTACTTCACAATTTTCTTTGGAATACAAAGCTTTTATATCCATATGAATTTTTTGTGATACTTTGGGATGCACTTTATTTCTGACATTTGTCTAGTAAATACAGGGTGTACAGCACTACATTTTTATTGCCTGATTTTCTGACATAGCAAATTATTTCTAATGTATTTTCTTTCAAATATTTTATGCTATTCTTTTTTGGAACTCTGGTAATCTTTGTAAATTGAATATTTGCATTTGTGAGGCATATCTCAGTTGCATTTCATTTGATTGATTGATTTATTTGTCTTGTTCTACTTCACTCGTCTGCCACTTTCGGTGAGCGTGTTTTTAGTGTTCTATGTGAAACTTTTTCATACCTTTTTAACCATGTTAAAGAAACAGCCAATGAAAATTAACTTTTTGTATTCGTGTATGTGCGTGTGTGTGTGTGTGTTGTGTGTAGTGTTCATCTTTCATTCTATGTAATTATGCTCGAGCTGCTCAGTTGGACACCCACAAGGATTTCTCTCAACGTAAGTACGCTGTTTCATATCATTAATATACGTATCTGCTCTGTTCCTTCACTCACTAGTAAACAATGTCTCAAACTAAGCAGTTGGTAAACCTGCCAGCGTACGGCGCATCTGGAACTCGCCCCTTCCCTCGGACCCCTAGGAAAAGAGGTAACGGTTTCACAGGCTGCCCGTCACCCCCGACACTTCCCAACCGGATCCCTCCCCTCCAGTGCCTCACAATCGCGTCAGTAAACATGAGGTCCATCTCGGGGAAAATAGACGAGTTCAGACACATTGTTCTCGAAAGCGAATATGATGTAGTAATCGTCACAGAAAGTTGGCTGAAAGACAACGATGACGCTTCCAGTTTCCACGTCGAAGGCTACATTGTACTTCGAAAGGATAGAGTCCACAAACGCACCGGTGGCATTGTTGTTTACTGTCGTGCTGATATTCCTGCCCAGATGCTTGACTGCGAAAATGTTGCTCCCGGTGATGACATAGAAATACTATGTGCGTCATTGAAAGTAAATAACAAATCACTTGGCATAATTGCCGCATATAGACCCCCAAATATCCCCTATACTAGGTTGTCAGTTCTTGAAGATTACATTGCGCACGTGTTTCCTACTGTGGATAATTTAATTGTAGCCGGTGACATGAATAGTGATTATTTATCACCTAATAAACCAGAAACAGTTTTCCTCAAATCAATAGTAGATACTTTCTGCATGACGCAAGTCATTCGTAAACCCACTAGAATCACAAGAACCTCTAAAACATTAGTGGACGTCATCATTGTAGATGATCCATCCATTGTACACTCCGCTGACGACGTAACGGTGCCGATCAGCAATTCAGACCATTGTTTGACTTACATCACGGTCCTTCTTGAGAAACCCGACAAACGTTTCAAAATAATTTCGTACAGAAACTACTCATCATTCGATATGGAGAGTTTTGAAACAGACACTAAACATTTTCACTGGGACAATATTAAGCATTTCGAGAGTATTGACAAAAAAGTAAACTTTCTTAATAATGGTATTAAGACTATTTTCGATGAGCATGCCCCTGTACGTACTGCACGAATAACCAAGAAAAAAGTACCGTGGATAACCGACAATACCAAACTATTAATGAAACTTGAGATAATGCTCTCAGAAAATATAAACTGACGAACAATCCGTCACATTGGGATTATTATAAAGAACTGCGGAATTTCACCACGTCGGTTATAAGACAGGAGAAGAAAGCCTACCTCTCGTTCCACATCAATAGAAACGTCCATGATTCAAAATTAGTGTGGAAAGAGATAAAGAAATGTGGTATTTACGGAAAGGTGGAGCCGAGTGTCCCACACTATTTAAATGATCCGCATCTGTTAAACACCCACTTTATTGACAGCGCCAGTCCCTCTAACCAAGAAACCGATCTCATCCTCGAAGAGTGCGAACGCTTCCTTACAACTACATTTACTGAAAACGGCGACACCTTCTTCTTTCGACCCGTCAAAGAAGTAGAAATTGCACAACTCGTGTCCAAAATCCGTTCCAATTCCTGTGGCACAGACGGCATAAACCTAAAAATGATAAAGCTAATTCTTCCACACATTCTTTCACCTCTTACTCACTTGATAAATTTCTTGTTAGATAAGAACACCTTTCCCCTTGCATGGAAGGAGGCTAGAATCCTGCCCTTACCGAAGAAACGACACGTGACCGACATGAACGATTTACGACCAATTAGTATATTACCTGTCTTATCAAAAGTTATCGAGAAAGCAGTGTACAAGCAGATAGAAAGTTTTGTTACGAAAAATCAAATATTGCCTGCAGTACAGTCTGGTTTCCGACCTTCCCACAGAACTGCAACGGCGCGCATGAAAGTAACAGACAGCATTTTACAAATGCTAAACGAAAGTAAGGCTGCAGTCTTGGTGTTGCTTGACTTGTCCAAGGCGTTTAATCTTGTATCTCATCAGCTACTCCTTTCGAAAATGAGTTACTACGGTTTTTCGCCGGGAACAATAAAATGGTTCCAGTCTTACCTTACTGGGCGAGTGCAATCGGTGACACTTCCCTCAGGAGCTACATCGACTCCCCTTACGATACCCTCAGGGGTTGCGCAAGGAAGTATTCTAGGCCCTTTTCTATATTCCCTCTTCACCGCCAACCTACCCCTAAATGTACGACACAGTGTACCTCATTGTTATGCAGATGACGCGCAGCTGATGATGCCAGTAGACCCCAAAAATGCAAAACCAGCAATTGGTCTCCTGAACCGTGACCTTGATGCTATTTATAAATGGTGTAAACATAATGGTCTTGTAATTAACCCCTGTGAATGCTGCTTTACATTAATTGGTTCTAGCGCTGCCTTAAATAAAATTCAAATAAATGGGTTATCAATTAATATTAATGATGAGAGGGTCCCACACTGCACAACTGTTAAGAACTTAGGTGTGATATTTAATGAGAAACTTGACTGGCAAAACCACGTAACGTCACAGAGTTCCAAAGCTTATGGTATACTTAGATCACTCTATAAATCATCGCATTTACTTTCGACTGATGTTAAATTGCACCTTATGCAAGCTCTAGTTCTTCCAATTTTCGATTACTATGACGTTGTTTTCGGTGTTAATTTAACAAAAAAGAATGCTAAAAGTACAGAATTCTTGTATACGTTTTGCATTTAGCTTGAAACGAAGGGATCACATACTGCCTTACTTAAATTACGTTAATTGGCTGAATATGACACGATGCAGAAAACTACATCTGGCCTGCACAATATTCAAAATTCTGCAAACAAAAACACCGACATACTTATACGACAGACTCCAATTTAGACACGACATACACAACTACACGACTCGACACTCTAAGAAACTTAATCTGGGCAGATTCTCAAAATCCATATTCCTGTCATCCTTCAAAGCTGCTTCTGCATATTGTTGGAATGCGCTGCCACCAGATGCTACCTCGTGTGCGACATACAACAGCTTTAAAAGGGCAGTAACAAAAGTACTTCTACACGAGCAAGGACAAATCCTCAGTACACATGACTAGATTCAGCATGCTTACAATGAAATCAAAACAAAAATAAGCAGATTCGAACCCAAGATGAACATTTTGATGTGTGTGAATGAGAAAAATTGTTTTTTATCTTTTAGTGTGTTAATTACTGAAATATTTAGAAGTGAAAATGTAATGGAATTCGTATGTTATAGTAGTAATTGTATTTTGTTTGTTTTATTGTAGTAGATTTTGCGGGTTAAGTGGTACAGCAGCCACAGGCTGAACTTCGCCCATGAATAAAGAAATTCTAATTCTAATTCTAATTGCGAAGATGGTGATTTGATGAAATTGATGAAAGGACACTCATGTGAAATAACACACATGCCCAGGCCGGATTCAAATCTGGAACCCCTGGCATCATAAAATTCTGTAATAACCACTCTGCCATGGAGATCAGCCTGCATTTTAATTTCTACTTAGTTCACTATTCTAATTAAGATTTTACAATTTTGTCTATCCACAGCATAATGTACATCTTTTAATATTCCCATAACAAAGTATTACCTTTGCAATCAGAATAAAAGTATAGAAATACCACATACAGAAGAACCTTCAACCAAAACCCTTTTGTGCTGCTTCTCCTCCATTACTTCAGCTCGGCCCATGGTGAAGCCTACTCAACTCTACCCCTCGTCTCCTCACATCATTCTGCACAGGTTCTTTTGCTTGCCATCCTGCTATACTAAATCTACTACCATGCTCATTTCAATTTTTTCCCACATTGTTAAAGTTTTAATTGATTAGCAATCATTTTTATCATCGACAGATCTTAACTTGAACAGATTCTCTCGGGCTATCGACAAAGTGAGTTGGAATCTGTACACATCGGGGAATCCAGACACATCAGGGAATCCGAACACACCATGGGACACGGACAAAGCTGACCAGAAGATAGCCACCCTTCCTTACACCGGAAATCTCTCCGGAGTTATCAGCCGAATTCTAAAGAAACATAACATAAAAACCATTCACAAACCACCTCCGAAGATCAGAAGCCTACTACGCAACCCCAAGGATGAGTTAGGACTCAAAACACCGGGAGTCTACCATATTACCTGCAAATGCGGGAAAGCATACATTGGGCAAATGCGTAGGACAATAGAACAGCGCTGTAAAGAACATCAAAGATCCATCAAGTATTTCCACCCTGAAAAGTCGGGACTAGCAGAACATTCAATAAATGAGGGACATAGACCAGATTTCAGCAACACAGAAATCATAGCCAAAACTTCAAACTACTGGAACCGTATTATCAAGGAAGCAATAGCAATTTATGAAGAAAAATACAATCTTAATTGAGACACGGGGCTCGAACTGGACCCAGCCTGGTTAGCGTTAGTTAACCAGAAATGCACATGTAGCAGACGCACCACTCGATTGGTCCGCCATGTTCACCAGGATCCCTCCTCAACGAACGTATATACACCGGGTTGACGCTCAGAACTGCACTTCTACCCTGAAGATGAGAGTGATGTTAGCTCTCGAAACAACTCACTTGGTCGATAGCCCAAGAGAATCTGTTCATCATTCGTCACCAGGAAAGCTTCAAGTCTTACTTCAGATCTTAACTTGAAATTATTACTGAGTATAGTGTTTGGGTTAATTAAAATGCACTTTATCTTCAATAGTTCATTATTTAATAGAGTTTTGATGAATAAAAATACATTTTACATCAATATATCTTTTTTTATTGCAGAGGTTGGATAAATAAACATATATTTCTTTTACCTTTAGTATATTTATATGGAATGGTACTTTTCAAGATTCAGCAGGATGTAGTCTGGGATTTTATAAAAATTGGAGCTCTCTCCCCATTGGTCAGGCAGATTTCTATTACTACGAACAGCACAGTCCTCATCTGGACTATACTATTTACACAGATATCCAATGATGCCAAATGTTATTTTCGTTTCACTAGGTATTGATAGACTGTCCCATACAGCACACAAATATCCAGGAGACATCTAATGGATATGTTCTGGATATTCATTTTGGAAATTCTTCATATTTATAGTGATGTCCTGGAATGAACAGTAGATATCTATAGGATATCCCCTGGATGTCCAGGGGACATTCATAGGATATCCAGGAAGGATATGTTTTGGAGTTGATCATTTTTGGATATGAATTGGATATTCTGGATGTGTTTTGGACATTCTGGATATGTTTTAGACATTCTGTGGATCATTTTTGAACAAGTTTTTGACATTCTATTGATTATTTTTGGACATGTTTTGGACATTATGTGGATTATTTTTGACATTCTATGAATGACTTTTGGACATATTTTGGACATGGGTTCACGTGATCAGAATGTTATTAAAAAGTTGACATAAATGTTTTGGTATCCATGCAAAGATTCATTCATAGTATCTAATTTTAAGTTAATTATGTGAGGACTCAAACTCTGTGATGCAGTAATAAATCGTAACTTAAAAACAACTCTCAAAGGAATTTCGTCATCCTTAGGCCAAGTCACGCATGCATGTCAGGGAGATGAAAGTTGCCATGAGGCTTTCTTTGTGTCTCGTCTCGAACACAACATCAGTTTGCATTGAGGACATTGCCTTGTTGTGGTAGTGAAGAATAAGCTCTGCATACTCTGCTTATCATGGATGCGTGTGTGAATGCAGATCACATTTCGGATGTGTAGATATTTGTGTGTGTGTGTGAATTTGTGTGCGGAAGTGCATGTAAGTGAGAGAGAGAGGAGTATTTGTCATAAGCACATGTGTACCTGAGATCTGCCTCTTCTAAATCTGCCTCTCTCATGCTCAGCTCTGTTACTTCCCTTATTCTTTTCTCTAATATTTTCTCATACTCCTTTGCAACTTTTTAATAACACGTGGACGAAATATTATTTTGGACAATTCTATGAATGACTTTTGGACATATTTTGGACATGGGTTCACGTGATCAGAATGTTATTTGAATGTTTTTATTTCAATTGTGGATAAGGATTAAAATTGGATCTAATCTGGACACTATGTTGAAATTTTTTGCACCTACTTTGCATACGAAAAGAACATTTCTGGACTAGATTTACATATATCAACAGTAGATCTGATATTCACCATAAGGCAATTACAGCAAAGGCATTAAGAACATGGCATTCCTAGAAGGCATATCATAGCAAGGAGAGTTTCAAATATCTATATAGTGTACATTTTTTAGAAGCGATATAGGAAGGCTCTAAGAGAGAGAGGAGTCGAGGAAGAGATAGTGTGCAGAGTGCAGAGCACATACAAGGCCAACTAGAGCTGTGTGAAGACACCAATGGAAAGAACGGAGTGGTTCAGTATAAGTAATGGACTAAAACAGGGAAGTGTTCTTTCCCCACTGCTCTTCATAATTACAATGGATGTAATTAACAAAGATGTGGGGAAGAAGATAGGAGAAGAAGAGATGAAGGCCCTGTTCTTCCCTGGTGACTTATTATATGTGGAGAAACAGGGAAGAAGAAGTACAGAGACAGCCTGATAGTTGGAATAAGGAAATCAGAAGAGCTGGAATGAAATTCAGTGCAGAAAAGAGTGAACTGCTAATAAGAAGAAACAGAGCCAGAAATGTACCAAGAATAAAGATGGTTTTGAAAGGGTATAACTTTAATACCAAAAGTAGTATTCTACAGAAATGTTCACAGTAGTTGTAAAAACTCATAAAGTTTTCGTGGTGTCCATTGGAATTACAAATGCTCAATGTGCGTGCCACCTGTTACGCGGGAAACATCGAGACGATAATCCAGCTCCAACCACACCTTCTCAAGTGTATCCGGTGTGATGAAGTTGACAGCTGTACTCATGCGTTCTTCAAGATGATTCATGGTTGTGGGTAGTGGAGGTACATAGACCTGGTCCTTCATGAACCCCCAAACGAAAAAGTCACAAACTGTTATGTCCGGTGATCATGGGGGCCACTTGCATAGATTTTGATCATTGGGTCCAGCTCATCCTATCCAACGGTGTGGGAGGTTGTCATTCAGAAAGCTGCATACAGATTGATGCCAGTGTGGGGGTGCTCCATCTTGTTGTAGAATGTAGTCACCTCTCTCTGCAGCAAGTTGTGGAATTAACCAGTCACGTAGCATTGTTAAGTAGCTTTCACCTGTGATTGTTGGCCCCTCAAAGAACAACGGACCGTACACTCGATGCTCGGACACTGCACAAAAAAACATTCAACTTGGGTGAGTCACGTTCCACTTCAAGAGTGGCATGCGGATGCTTGGTTCCCCAGATCCTAACATTATGCCTGTTCACTTTTCCATTCAAGTGGAAGGTCGCCTCATCACTACAAATGATCTTTGTCAGAAAGGTTTCATCGTCCTCCATTAAAGTGTGGATAGTCTCGCAAAACTCACTTCGCTTTATCTCGTCTTGTGGACATAACTTTTGAACCAATTGCAGCCGGTACAGGTGCAAACACAAACACTTCCGTAAAATCTTGCTTATGGTAGTTTGTGGCACCTGCAACTGCCTGCTGGCTTGACGTGTTGATTTTCTGGGACTGCGTACAAAGGCTTCTTGCACACACTCCACAATTTACTCAGAGATGGATGGACAGTCAGCCAGAATGTTCTTTTCTTTGATCACAAATGCATCCTCTCTCAACAAATGTTTTATGCCACTGTAGAATGGATTTGTGTGTAGGTGGATCAACATTAAACTTCCATTTAAATGCATGCTGCACTCTCACAACACTGATTGTTTTGGCAAATTCTAACATGCACCAGCTTCTTTGCTGTGGAGTGAACGCCATTTTCGATGTTACTGCCCTCTAGCTACCGAATTCACAACTAGCGATTCTGAAAAGAAAGATATTATAATATTTTGAGTTAACTGAGCTTTGGATATCAATTTTATCAAAATATTCAAGTAACTATCAATTTTATGACATCTTGAAACCAGGGAGTGTTTTTGTGCTCACGCTTATGTTTCGGATTGCCTCGGTGGTGGATTGTTTACCGTAGCGTGAAACGAATTCACGTCCGAATCCTGCAGCAAAATTTGTATTTTGGAACATGTAAACAGAATTAAAAATATTAGCCTGGCAAAAAAATTAAAATAATAATAATAATAATAATAAATTCAACTACACTTGTGACACACTGTGGTGGTAGCAAAAGTGTTGAAAACATTTGAACATGATTGATTGATTTATTTATTAGCATCCGTTCAACTTTTACAAAAGTCACATTGTACATGTACAAATATTAACTATAAAACTACAGGCATAATATATAATATAAAATACAAGAGATAAAATAAAATAAATTAAATGCATGCTCAATGATATTTACATGAGACAAATTGGCTAAGATTTGGTTCCTATAGTCAGTTTTCTCTTCATTTGCTATGATATTACATATACACATACATATTGAGTATCAAATAGTCACTTATATTTACATCTAGATAAATGGAAATCAAAATTTCAAAGAAAAAGAAAATATAAATACTTATGATAGGACACCACTTGCAGCTTGTTCGAATCTGTGTTGGCAGTTGGTGCATGTGCTCCTTTGCCTTCTAGCAGAAATTGTTTGGTAAGACGTAATGCTTAAATTTGCCTTAACAAAAGGGAGTCTAATTAAAGTTTCCGCCACTCTAAGCCTTGTAATATGTATTGAGCAAAATTCAAACATGTCAATGAAAATTAAATGAAAATTTTGTCCAGAACTTCTACCAATTCGCTTTGTATTTTATTTTGTTTGTGTCTGTGTGTGATGTGTATGTGCACATATGTTTATATAATTAATATTTTCTTGTACTTCAGTTGTGAACAGTGTCCGTAGCATATGGTACCAGTTCCTTGAGAAGAGATTCCCAGAAGTGCAGTTCGTGCGGAGTTATTCTGTGAGGACAGCAATAGACACGAGGCGGAATCAGGGAATAATCACACTCCTTTTGCAAGTGAAAGGGAATTTGGATCCTGATTTCATCAAAGATAAACTGCAGGTAATAATAAAAGTTTATAATTGTGTTAAATATATCGGACATGTATATGGATTTGTTATATTGAAGTCGGTTGTAATGATATTTGGTACAAGTGTTTTTGATACATTCAGGTGAAATGGATTATTATGTGAAAATTCTTGTTATTTAACAGTTAAGTAGTAAACTTGTTTGGTCACATATTATTATGTATGAGAATGTGTCTGTCTGTAGGTGCGTGTGTGTGTGTGTGTAAAGGAGGCAGGAGGTAGAGATGCTGAGGGAGTGTATGTGTGTACATGTTTTAAATGTAATACGAGGACCACTATTTATATTTTGAGCCTTGGCAACACTGTTTAAGTTAGGCGCGATTTGACGTTTGCACGGAATCGTCTGGCATTATTGACCATAACGTACTTCAAATGTTTTGTCAATAGCTTGATCTGTGTTGTTTATGTTGCCTTGGAGATTGCGCGACAACAATAAAATGGAATTAACTCGTGAACATTTTCGTGCGATGATTTTTTACGACTTTCGACGTGGATTACCAAGACAAGAGTGCATCGATCAACTTACTCCCACATTTGGCGATGAAGCCCCATCCTTTGCCACTGTGAAACGCTGGTATAAGGAATTTAATCATGGCCGCCATTCGCTCACCGACGAGATTCGCGAAAGTCGTCCAAAATCAGTTGTTGTTCAAGAAAACATTGATGCTGTGCAAAACCTAATACTGCAAGATCGTCATGTGACATACTGTGAGATTGAGGCAACCATAGGCATTAGTTCCACCAGCATATATAAAATATTACATGATCATTTAGCTGTGAGAAAGGTATGTTCTCGTTGGATCCCACACAATTTGACAAAAACTCAAAAAGACGCTCACGTCAATTGGTGCAAACAAATGCTCAATAAATACAATCGTGGAGCTTCAAAAGACGTATATAAGATTGTAACAGGTGACGAATCATGGATATATGCATATGAGCCGGAACGTAAACAGCAGTCGACTGTATGGGTGTTTCAAGATGAACCCAATCCAACAAAAGTTGTTCGCGCTCGAAGCACATCGAAACAAATGGTCGCCTGTTTTTTCGGGAAAACTGGTCATGTGGCAACTGTGCCTTTAGAGGAACGTAGAACGGTCAACTCTGAATGGTACACAACAATTTGTTTGCCAGAGGTCTTCGGTCAAATACGGAAAACAAACAAACGCCGTCGGATCATTCTTCATCAAGACAATGCCAGCTGTCACACATCTCGTCTAACAACCGACTTTATGAACAGTCAAAAAATCGAATTGATGGGTCATCCACTGCACAGTCCTGATTTGGCACCCAATGACTTCTTCTTGTTCCCGAGTGTCAAGAATAAATTGCGTGGACAACGATTTTCGTCTGCGGAAGATGCCGTTGATGCGTTCAAAAACCATATTATGGAGGTGTCTCAAGAAGATTGGGAAAACTGCTTTGACAAATGGTTCCAACGAATGCAAAAGTGTATTGACCATAAAGGAGAATACTTCGAAAAATAATAAAGCAGTTTTCAATGCCAAATTCCTGTTTTTTCATTGTTAGGCTCAAAATATAAATAGTGACCCTCACTTCTGTGATTGGAGACTTGTCTCTGTTGAAGGTAAATACATAAATAAATATCGACAGCTTGTGAATACTTAATTTTCTATTAAATGTTGGTAAGTACCAAGAACTTAAGCCCTAAGGTTATAATTTCCTGTACCTGCAAGGACGTTACGTTAACTCATTTAAACCTTGCTAGCGAAATAAGGTTTTCAGAGTGCAATTTCCTTTGCATAGATATATAATAATTATGCTCTTACTTCTGACTTGCTTCAGTTTCACACTAGTGCAGTTTTTTGTTGGTCTAGTCAGTTGGGTTTCTGACTGCCAAATGGAATAGTGATCTAAGTTTAGAATTGTTCCAGCCTTGCCTTGTCCCTGCATAACACGGCTCTGGGGCTCACCCAGCCTCAAATTAATGGATACCTGGGGCAACCTGGGGAAGAGGGGGTAAAGGCTGCTGGACCGTGGTACTGATCTCATCACCTCCAAAATGGCACTATCACCACATCCCCTAAATGTGCAATAATGGCATGGTGCTACATGCATGGGAAACTTTACATTTAGCTTTTACCTTACTGCAGTTTATGTATTATTTATTTATTTATTGTATTAAAAATACTATCATGCAAACAATATACAGTGTGTCCGAGAAAAAAATATACCAATAAAGAATTTAAATAACTCAACAATCGTTAATGACAGAAATGTCAAATAACGTTTATTTGGAAGAGAAAATCATAGAATTTTTTTAACCAAAGAACAAGAAAAAAATTTCACCTTAGTAGATCTCAATTTGTGCTCCTTTGGTGGTGCGACAAACATCAAGGCAGTACTGAACCTCCATCCAAGTGTTCTTCAACATTTGATGAGTGACGGAGCCATATGCATCGATAATTCTTTCACGGAGATCATTGAGGTCTTGCATAGGTGTTTGCTAAACCATAGTCTTCACATAACCCCAAAGAAAAAGTCGAAAGGAATCAAGTCTGGTGACTGTGGTGGCCATTTAATGGGTCCACCCCTCCCAACCCAATTACCAGCGAAATTGTTATTAAGGAAGTTAGTAACATAACGGGCATAATGTGGGGGGGGGGGCATCCTGCTGAAACATGTACCCATGAGGTATACGAGGTACAGCATACTGTTGCAACATTTGCAAGTAACTTGCACCTGTAACTGTAGCTTCCTCAGAGAAAAAGGGCCCAATTACGGAATCTCGTGTCAAACCACACCACACATTCAACTTGGGGCTGTCGCGTTCATGTTCAACAACTGCATGAGGATTCTGCTCACCCCATATTCTACAGTTATGCCTATGCACTTTTCCGAAAATGTGGAAGGTAGCCTCATCTGAAAATGTTACGCGTGTCAAGAATTCATTGTCATCATCAATGCGTGATAGCACTTCACTAGCATAATCAAACCTAGCAGGTTTATCACTGCACTTTAGTTTCTGAACAAGCTGTAACTTGTAGGCTCTAATCCTTAACATTTTATGTACGATATCATGCACAGTAGAACGTGGAATTTGAAGTTGAGAACTAGCACGTCTCACAGATTTACGCGGGCTTCTCTGGAAAGCTTCCTGAACTGCAACCACTTTATCCTCGCTCACACGACCACTGCCTTTCTTCCTCAACAAAGACCCTGTTTCCAGCAATTGTTTATGCCATTTAACAATGTAATGATGTTCTGGTGATTCCTGTCCATATTGTTGCCGGAATCTTCTTTGTACCGTTACAGGAGACTTCAATTCTGCAAACCAAAAGCAGCACTCAACTTTCTGACGAACAGTAAATGGCGCCATTGTACAGACTACTCACGAACAAAGCCGCGCATGCGCTTAATTATGTTACGATTTTTTCCCTTCTGGTGGTAAAAAAAATTCATTTCTTCCCTCTTCCAAATAAACGTTATTTGACATTTCTATCGTTAATGATTGGTGAGTTATTTAAATTCTTTATTGGTATATTTTTTCTCGGACACACTGTATTATAGTGCAAGTGACAAAGTTTCACACTGATTGATTAGGTGCTATGAGCCTTGATAAATGACAGATTTTATCCTGTATATATGAAAAACAAATGATATATCTCTAAATATCCCATAATTTAATTTCAAATTCTGCTATTTTGTTCAGTTAATGTTTCTTGCACAAAGACATGGTTATTGCATATTCCATCTTGTACCCAGATTTTGATATCAATGCTTTTCTATAAATGTTGTTTCTATATAGTTCTAAACTCAACCAGTAAACATTTCCTTTTTATGCATTCACAGAATGACATCTTAAACAGAAGAGATGAAAAGGGTCAGCTTGTCTTCCCACACCTCAGAACAGTCCTAACCACACGGTGGGGACAGTATGCTTGGGAGAAGAAAGACTTCAACATCAATAACCATTTGGTGGTTGGGTCACCAGTGTACCGTGGACGAGCTATCACTGAAAGCACAATCCAGGTTTGTATTAGCATTTTGTGATTTACTAATTTATGTAAAAGGAAATAGGAAATACTCAACGGACACTTGAAATAATTAAATTTTCATGTGGACCTACAAGGTTATGAGGTCCAGAGCAAATATACAGTTGGAATAAAAAAGTATGTTTCTCTTGCCAGGCTTGTCGAAAATTGTGATTGGTACGGTGGTGTGATGTGTGTGTTGATGAAGGAGTGGTCTCAAATTGAAAGGAAATATTCTGATGATATACATGTGACCTAAAGATTAGAAAATATACCAAATTCTCACTTCCTAATGTAATAGGTATATTATCTAAATATACGTTCTACTCTCTTTTATTCACTATTTATTTATTTTAATAATTAATATAAGATTAATGTAGTTTTCAATATTTAGTAGAGCATTGACATAGATTGTGGATGGGAGACCTAGATTATTTTCCTGCTTGAGCCAAAATTTATACATAGTATGGCTTCTGTGTGCCATAAGCTCTCCATGAAGCTATTCAGTTCATTGGTCACTTTTTCCAAATACATTACTTTGGAGTTCAAATTTTGTATTATAGTAAAGGCAAGACAAATTTGTCATCATTCGAACTTTTTATATATTCTCATAACTAGTTCTTTTGTTTCTGATTATCTTTCCTGATTGACACACTAAAAAAAAACTTTTCTTTCGTCATTCTAGGATTATGTCAGTGACATTGTGTCGAAGTACTTACCACCAGACACTCCACCATGGCAAGTGGTTCTCATCCCTACGATGAGTGCCGAGGAAAAGTTTTACATCCTGATTCGTCTTCATCACTTGGTAGCTGAAGGGTTGGCCCTCAAAGAACTTCTCAAGACGACCCTGCCAGATTTTTGGAGCCACAGTACAGCTACTGGAGCATCTGCAGAGCATGGTGCCAACCGCCCACTGTTCAAATCACCAGTTGCTTTGATGAAGATATGGCACCAGTTTCAAGATGGCTGCAAGAACAAATGGGAGGAGCTAGTATCGAACTACGACCCTTTGGAGAACCCAGCTATCTTAAAGTCGCCAAGCCTCTTCTCATGTGTGATGCTGGTTGTGATAACATGTGCGTCAATTGCGAGTGAATTGCGATGTGCATATCTGAAAGGTGTGAGGGTGGTCAGCAACGAAACCCAACTGACACAATGGATAAAATTCATTTTGGTGACTTTGCCTGATGTGATACAAAAGGAGCTAGATCGTCGACAGTGTGTTCCGCATGTCATTGGGAAGCAGATTCTCAAAGCTTTGGATCCGACAGACTATATCTATTCAACCATGAAATATCCACTTCCTCTCATTGCCAGAGTTACGCAGTGGTCGTGGTGGATTTCGACACTAGGATTTCGACTCACTTACACACTTCTTCGTGAATACAGGGTATTTGTTAAAGGAGAGAATCCAAATTACAACCTGGCATACAATGCATTACAGGAAGCGTGGTATCTGTGGCGGATTATATTTGCCGCACCGAGACTTGTACTGGAAGAATTCATGCAGAATACTGGTTCATCTCATCAGCTCCAAACGGTGTCTCTCTGTGGCAGAAAGGTTGTGGCATGGTCAGATCCTGTTGAAATGGAATTCGTGATGAAGCTAAAGGAAGCCACAGGAGCAACCATAAATGAGATTCTCATGACGGCTGCATCTGGGGCTCTCCGGGAGTACTACCGGCAATTTGGATTGGTCGCTCCTGAGTCAGTGATGGCCACCGTTCCGGTACACACTGACAAGTTCTCGGATCTAACTGGAACCCAAGGAAGTGGCTTTGTCACAATGTCGCTGCCAACCCTGCAGGATGATGCTTTAAACACGCTGGGTCTCCTTCAGCATCGATTGAAGAACATCCGACGACAACCGGCGCTGTATCTGGCAAGTGTGTTTCTTCTTGAAAACCTAGCACGAGTTTTGCCATCCATGGTGGTTCGTCTTCTGTTAAATTACTTCACAAGGAAGTATGCTGTGATGCTGACAAATGTTGAAATTGGTGAACCTGGATTTCAGCTCTGGAATCAAGAGATAGAAAATGTTGTTATTTGGAGGCCTCCACAGTCCAACATCAGTAAGTACTTACGTAATGTAATGTATTAATAGCAAGTGCAAATTAAGGAGAGAGACAGAGAGGGCCATCACCCCTCCAACCTAAAACCCTCGAGGGGCATCATGGATGCCCACCTGCTTTATGGGCTTTATGTAGGGTGTCCAAGAAGTCATGCAACCAAGATGTCAGGAATACCTGGTACTGTCCTCTGAAACAACCAGTGTTGCCAGTACAGCTTGTAACTTAAAAGAAGCATACTTCTTCATAAATACGTCATAATTAACCCCCATAAATCATCTGCAAGACCAAAATGCATAAAAATTTATATTTATTTTTTCAATTGGATAAATACCCACAGATCAATACACATCAAAAATGTTTACAAGCTGTCTTTTATTCATGTTTCTTTTTACATTGAACATTTTTTTTTTCACCTTAGTAACTTCTCTCCATATTGAATATTCATTTAGAGCATGATTTTCTTGTTTAATGTTTCAAAAATATCCACATAAACAAAGTTAATACCCAGTGCAAGGTTCATGTGTCTATCGCTTTTTGTACAAAAGTCTCGGTTGCATCACTTTTCAGACATCTTGCATTATCCTATGCTTGCAAGGAAGGCAAGAGAATGTTGTCTTTACCACAACTTTATGGATTATATCCATTTAAAACAGGACAAAACAACACATGCAACACTTCACATAATTTCAATCTCTGCAAAAAGTTTAAAATTCCTCCCCATCCTGAGGTCAGTACTTCACATGACACTTGACAAGTTTTGACCATAAATTCTCTTTTCCAACCTTGTGGACCAAGCCTTCGTCATTGGAAAAATTTGGGGTGACTAGAATGTTTACATTGCCATGGACAGGCTGTAGATACATCTGACATAAACCTAGGGATCCTATCAAAGGGATGTACCCTATCATGAGCATAGGAATCAAGAGAAAGCGGGAACATAAATGCAAACTTCATCGGAAATTGCAAATTCTGGTATAGCAAGTTCTACAGTTTGCTATCATTCCCATAATTTAGTTACAAAATAAAATGTTCCCTTGTATAAACTTTTACTTCTTTTTGTCAACATGTCAAATACACTCTGCTATTAAATATGCTTTACATTTTTATATACATTTCATTTATCGGAGCTAGTGTTTTAGTGAGTTTGCATTCCAGTTGTTGGCAACACTGAGGGGAGAATGAAGTCACCATCAAGTATGTCATGTGTTGGAAAATCTTCATGCAGAAGTCTCAAAATTTAAAGGAAACATGCCCATAGACTATCTTCCCCCTAACCCCGTCCTAGTCATTATGTGAGATTGAAGCATCAGTCACATTTGCTAATCAATTATTTCCTGTGTTTTGGTTTGAGCTTCGGAGATTTCTTAGCTAGCCTAGAATATACATGCGTGGCAATGACATATTCTCTGATATCACATGAAACAGTTATACTTATTAAAACCTGAACACAACATTGGTGTAAACAAGATTGACGGACCAGGACTGGATCTACAATTTAATGTAAGAATCGAACTCTGTTCAATGTGGCTTGACCAAGGATTCTTAGATTACAAGGCTACAACAGTTTTATCACTATGCCAGTGGTGGCCTGAATTTGAGGTGAAGCCAGGGGTTGGTATGGTAGCTCAGAGATTGAGCATTGGCATGAAATGCAAAAGATCCAGGTTCTGTTTTTCTGGAAACTAAAATTTTCAGAACCTCTTCAGTAAGGTGCCTTCAAGTGTTATACCCAGTTTGCATTTCATCTTAATCATATTCCCCCTGTCTATGTAATCTTGTAGTTGTAATATAGAATACAGTAATTGGGCATACATCTGTCAATATTACAAATAAAGTGATTTTCCCAGGTTTTCAAATATTAAAGAGAATTTAACCTTTCTGCCACAGATATGCATCTACAATAGCCTATAGGCATGAAATAATTTTACTATACACTAGAGTAATTTCGTTTTGTGAATACCTAATATCTTTTATGTTGCTTTTACAGGCATGTCACTCACGCTGATGACATACCAGGACAAATCCATGCTTGGAGTGATGGCTGATCGCCAGCTGTGCCCCCAACACTCGGCGTTAGCAACAGGATTTGTTCAACAGCTGAATGACATAGCGTTAGCAACAGGCGTTCCACCCGTAAGAATCCGCCCCAGGAGCAGAAGCGGATCACCCCGTCTCTCCCCAAGAACATCCCCAAGACCATCCCCAAGAGCATCTCCTCCCACCAGTCCTAGCACTGGGAGAAGCTCGTTTCTGTTCCCGCCTGTTGAGGGGAGCAAATAAGACTTTAATCTATTGTATATTGGTGATATTCAATAAACTATCTATACATTTTTTTAGCTCAAACTATATGTAGTGCTAATATTTACGAATGTGAGCACCCTCATTTTCTAGGTTTTGAACTGCAACTGTTTGTTACTCAAAGCGTGACAGTTTCAGATTAAAACTTAGTAAGTGAATTGCGATGCAGTATGCATGATTAAGAAAAATTATTGTCCAATGCAAGAAAGTTGAAACTGAATGCATTTTACAATCCTAAGAAAGCCTGCTGAATCAAATTTTAACTGCTCATGTCTTTAAACATCTCCTTTACACAATAATGTAAGCACTCCCTCGCATTTCTAAAGACTAAATTCATTAAGACATTGATGAAATGGTTCATATTTCCATACATTATTATGACAATAATTATGTTAAGGTGTAATCTGTAATCATGCCCTCACAAGTTGAATCTGACCCTTTAGACTTATTACGATGTTTGGATGTAATTATATTAACACATTAACTGCCAGGATGGTTTAACCAATTTTGCCTCCTGCGGAAAAGTGGTTATTGGACTTTATTTTGCAAATTCGGAAATTTCGCTTATTTTTCTGTAGAAAATAGAACAGTCAAAAAACTTGTAATGTGTACTCGACTCCCACACCTTGTCAGTTATGCCTTATGTGCATCATTGTTATACCCATGACCGATAGCACCCTAGGAACAACAAAGTCAAGCCAAATGTTTCGGTCATAATGATCAATATGGCAGTTAACGTGTTTTAACAATCTTCCAGGGCCTTTCTAGTTGTCAAATTATTCATTGTTGAATGCTCAGTTAGTCTGCTCTTTTATCAACCATCATCATCTGAATATCACATCATATGGTTTCAGTGTTAAACTGTTAATACATTAGGATATAACAATGGAATTTATTTTATTTATGAGTATTATAGCCTGTCATAAAGCAATATGGAAAAAAATGCTATTTGATTTTGCTGCTAGTCTTATAAATAAAGAGCCAATATCTAGCATAAGATGCAAGATTATCTTGTACCAAATAATAACAGATTGTTTATATGCAGTATCATATTGTACTGCCATGCCCTATTTTGAATGCTTTTCTGGAACAAGGTAGATATCTGATCTCAATGATGATCATTCTTTTTGTCCCTGGGGTGCAGAACATTTCCCACTCCACTTGCGTTGATGAAATGTTATCTAGTGGCAAACCATTGTTTGCAACCACAGATGTAATCCATAAAGATGCTAGTGAAAACACTTAAAAGTATAAATATACTTTTGGGCTATCTGGTCCACATTGCTTAGGAGACATTGTCTGGTAGTGCCAACTTTTTAAAGTCTTCCAGGCATTCTTCTTCTTCTATGTGACCCTATAACAATATCTTGTTGACTTTGGTCAGCGTTTCTGTTATTGAAATACTTCCAGGTTCAGTAGATTGTCACACAAGTTCACCAGTAATACAAACACAAGTCGATTATATAAATTACTCACTCTCTTTCTTGCACTGTTACATTATGACGACATTTTATGTTTCAAGCCTACATGTTCATGCAATCCGTATAGAATCCAAATAAGTGGAGAAGATAATTCTGATAAAAGGAAAGACAGTGATATGGGGAATGGAATTTTCAATCGTTATATTCCTTTATAGAGTAGAAAATTTGACATTCAATTGATAAATGTTGCACATCAGGGTTTTCACTACCACATTTGCAATTTTGCTGATTTGTAATATGCATCTTTGCTAAATGTGCTGGTGTGCACAAGTGTCCCGCCCTTAATCTATTGATGAAAACTATGACATGCCGTGGAAGTGTGTGAATAAAAGCACGGGTTTTTAGTTGTAAAATCTGGTATCCATCAATATGTATTGCTGAAAATCTTAAATTGTTCTATACACCAGGAACAATCTGTCTCCCATGCAGATTTCTGGATCAAGAGATAAGTTCCATAGAATCCTTATAATCTTACGAAATATTTGACTCCAGCAATGTTATGAAGACAGCCTCGGTAATGTATGATGCAAGAAATAAATTTTGGAAATGTGTGTATTGCTACACACACCCACACTTGCATGGATACATTATATTAAAATTTTTAAATTTTTAATGAACCCTCGTATATTTTGTGATTTATATTTTGACATTAGAGAGATAATAAAACTCAATAGAATCATATGAATAATTCTAATATATAAATTTAATAATAAAAGTATTCCATTGCAACAATACTTAAGTTAGTTTATAAATAGAAGAGAGTAGGAATAATGCTCAGATTTATACAATAAATTCAAGTTTGTTTTGTATTTGACACTTGATGTGGAAAATCACAAACTAATGTTTTATTCAAATTTATATTTGTTTATCTAGAAATTTTAGCGGCCCACATCACTTGATAACACACAAGTGAAAGCAATAATAATAGTGCAACTTAAACTAGTGGTAAAATTGATTCACCGACCTTCAAATTGTCATTGTAGGAAAGTAAATTAAATTTTACAGCATTATGAAGACTGTGCAGGGTTTTGTAATGTCCATTAGTTAATTCTGCAGAGCATGAATAAAGATTGTTTTTATCTGGATGTGGATAAAAGCTAGTGTTATGTAATGAATTTACTTTTACCTCAGTTCCTATCTGGATTTTAAAAAAGAAGTATGATCTGTATGCTATGTACCAAAGAAAGAAAATAATTACCAGTCTTCTACTGCATTTATAATGTACTTAAAGTTGTCATTGTAATGTAAGCAATGACATATATATGATTTCCTTTTGATTGTTGAAAGAAGTGGAGGGGGACTAAGGTTTTTGTACATGGATTTTTTTTTATGTTTACTCCATGTGTGTATTGCATTGCAATATGCTTATACAGTATGAATATACTATATGAGCAGTAATTTACAAAATAAGAAGTTTTAAGTTAACAAATGATTATAACCGTAGTAAATTTTTAGTTCAAGGGCTCAGGGGAGTGGGGCTCAAATCTGAAACCTCTTCGTTAAATATGACACTGATTATAAATGTGATGCCATTTTTGTTGTAATACAGAAAGGTATGCCTTCTAGTGAGGACGTAATTATTAAACTCCGTACCAGCTAACTGTAGACCAGGTGAACGAGAACAAGTCTCTGCGCAAGTAGTGATGTGAGATGTCTCCACCAATGAGCAGTGAGAGAAATGGGATTGTGTAATGTGCAACGGGAGTTACCCAACTTCCTCCTCAGCATTGCAAACTTTTGAAAAGGATAATACTGAACACACATGGCAAACGGACCATATTTTTGTCTCCAGGGCCGTACGATTGGTTTAAGAATTACTTAGGGAAATATTAGGGATAAAGAGCAAATTTTGACAAGCTGTGCATTTAGCGTATGGACTAAGTCCTGACATGTATGGTCAGGAGCGTACGGTTGGCAATGCTGCACTTTCACCACTCGATTTTCCTCTGCCGATCTGCATGGCCCTGCTCTACAGTTAGCTGGGACAGGGTATAGTTGGTTTATGTTTGGAGTATCTAAATGTTAAATAACAAACAACAAAAATGAAAAACCTTAAATGAAATACTTATTATGTATATACAAGAGCCTCTGCGGGGAGAGACCAATATGGGCCCCTCATCCATTTTCAAATTTTACATTCATAAGTTGGGCTCAAAAGTTAGTAACCTAAAAATATTCATAAATGGCCTTAATATTATCAAAAATGACCTATAAAGCTAGTTTAGATATTAAAATAAACTTTAACTTTTGAAATAATGCAAAAAGGGGCTACCACATTTGTACTTGAAAAATTCAATACAACCAGATGTTTAGTGCTAATAAAGTTAATGAAAAAATTATGAAGCACTGTGATTTCACTTCAAGATTCATACAATATGATTTAAGGTTTTGTCTCTCTCCTCTCTCTCTCTTTGAACTTGAGGTAAAGGAAAATATAGTTGTTTTTTTTTTGTTTTTTTTTGTACAATTTTGCGAAAAGTAAATACAACTAAATATACACTGTCCTCCTCTGTAACGGTGCGGTCTAAGGCATTGTGCTTTGGACACCGACTGCTGGATGGCATGGGTTTGAGTCTGCCTGGGTTCAGTCTCTGGGTTCTCAGGCTGTGTATAGGACCGGTGGCAACCCACCATCGTGAGGAAATTGGGGAGCTACGAGTGAGTATATCTCCTACAATGGCTGGGGGTTTGACGTGCTGACCCCACGTCACCCCATTACCGGTTCAGGATCTCCACACCTCTAGGTAGGATTCAGTGGCATGGCGTGACTTTTTCAAAAGTGTTACCGGTCATCAGATGTTATCATCTCCACCAGATGTTATCATCTACCCAGTGATGTGCCCGTACACTGTAAGTTTACGTCTACATGCGTTGTATACACGTAATCTACTCGTAGATTACATTTGGTTGTAGTTTACATAGACCACGTAGACAATCTAAAGTACATTAAAAATAATTTTGAAGGCTTTCATGAAAAGAAAATGACATTTTCAACTATGTTCCTAACGAACTGACAAGACTCCTATTTATGTACAACAAGATTTCTCTCCTCTCGAAAGAAAATAAATCTTATGCAAAAAAAGACAACAGATGGCAATCGTGAGGCAAAAGTAGTCCTTTTCCCACAAAACACTAAAATATTTCTTATGTTAGGCTTTTTCCCTAAGTGAGAAATTGTTGAAATTGAAAGGAAGAGTATGAAAGGTTTTTCTCACACATTAGCAACTGATACGCGTATAATTTTGCTTTACTTCTACAGCACCCTTAGCTAAGTTTTCACCTTTCATCATGTTGTTTACATAGATTACGTTATCTACGTGTATGAAATAGTCTACGTGTAGAATGTAGACTATCGTTGTTTACACGTAGACGCACATCACTGAACCTACCCCCCCCCCAAAAAAAAAACATGCCTTTGATCTGGATTTTTGTTCATTTTTTTCTTTTTTCTTGCAATCCGCTCAATGATTTATTTAGCAACAATCACTCCTAGATAGAACTACCACTCATGAGAGAGTTACCACGAAAATCCAGTGAATAGAAGTCGAGCCTTGTCAACCATCTCAATTTATTTGCAAAGCGCTGGAAAGGGGAAGAAGAACCACACATTCGGGTCAGTTTGACATTTCTGCGCTGAGTAGATGACAGAATTCCCCTCCTCCAGCGGTGGAAGGGAAGTCCAGATGTACGTTCTACCGTTGCCAACTTAGTTTTTTTGGAGCAAGGTTTGTCCAAATCACGAATTGCATCAAGTACTTATCTTTTCGTCTATTACGTAAACGGCCTCAGTTGTAGTTAAATCCAGCTTTGGCCTTGCAGTCTAGCTCTTGTTGCTTCAGAGAAATAGTATCCCCGTTTTAGGCGGGATTTAGCTCTTTTCTGAAAATCCAATGTGACAACACTTGCTGATCCGGTAAGACGCAGCTGCAACAGGGCCCCTAAACAGGCATATGAATAATCCCCTAGCACACTTGCCTCCAAGTCTTTCCCTGCTGTTCCCTTGCATTGGCGCCCTTTCCTCCTGTTGCCTCTTGAGGGTAGCGGAACGGCCTGTCTCTTTGCTTTTGTCGGCTGCAGAAAAAAATTCCTCTGCAATATACACTCAACTGCAACGCTGTCGGTTAACTTATTTAACAATGTTGTTATTTTATTGAGAAAAAAACTTTTAATTTCTTTATCTTTTGCTGTTACCTGCGGCAACACCGGTTACATGCACGCCACGCCTCTGTTAGGATTGTAGGAGGGAGGCTGGCAGTCGGGATAGAGTCACGGGTTTTTTCGTTCAAAGTACATTAAATGAAGGGAAAGATGTAGTTTAAAAAAAGCTTTCAAAAGTGTTTAACATATAAGGAAAACCTGAAAATTCTGATAAAACTTACCAATAAGTGAGTGTAATAATATTGATTTCATTATTGTTCCAATATTTTTAAAATTTTATACCAAGAACCTGATTCCCTTACAAAAATTTCTAGCCTAAGAAAGAAACATTCTATTTGCTCTGATAAAAGTTATTCTTGTCTCTTCCTCAATCAATTTGTGCTGACCCTTGGTGTATATACTTAGTTTTTACAATTTCAGGAAATTTTCAGTTTTGGTTTTCCTACCTCCATCTGGCTACATTTTGATGACTCTCATTTCAATAGTCCCAATGTTAATAATATATTGAGAAGTATGCTGTTGTAAAGCATATTAAATGCCATAGTAGCTGCAGTGTATTTTAAGGTTTTCAGTTTAATAAATAATAGATTAGGATGAGTATAAGCAGGTTTCAAAATACAAGTTTCCCTGAGCAATTGCGACCCTTTTGATATAGACATTTCTATATCAAAGTGGCGTATTCTCCCATGCTATCTTGTTTACCGCTGGTAAACCAACTTTGTTCACATATTTCTCTTATATCTAATTAATACATACAATAAATAAGAATCGTTGGCAGTAACAAGGATGGATTTTCAGAATATGCCACTGATACAGACAAAGTTATTTAGCTTTATATTCAGGGTCCTCGAGAGTTGGGGCAAAGTAGGCAATATGGTGCCCAGGCTCCCAAGAGACCCCCAACAGAGCCAAGGGAATGGCATCCCAAGTGAGTGGAAACTGTAAATATCACATAAAATTGTTCATGTTAACATGGCTTACAATAAATCCAATTCTGTGAGAGAATTTATGCTTATTGCTTAAAACTGTTATTGTACAGTGGGATCCATGAGTATTACCGTGCAAATTGTCCATGACTATTTTCATTAATTTTTCTCTAACGTCCTATGTGATGTTAAGCGATGGATTTTTACGTATGCTGATGCAGAAGTTGTCAACAGCTTGTTTTGAGTTTTCTTTTAATTCTTGAAGCTCTTATTGGGTCAAATAAAGTGCACGAACATGGTGATGGACAATTTTCACGGTAATACTCATAGATCCCACTCTACATGAGTGGTGATTAATATAGTTTATGCAGGAGCATTTTTCAAAATCAGAAATGTTTAACATTTGAAATATATTGCTTGGTTGAGTAGGTGGTGTGGACATCATTAATTTTTTACCTTGCTAATCATCAGAAAATTTTAGAGCTCCTTGGACAGCTGGTCTGATATTACATTTAACCAAAAACCTTCAACATATTTAAGAGAAACAGACCTTAACAAATTATTATTATTATTATTAAAAAAAGTCACAGTTAATGTACAATACTTTAGTAATTTATGTTGCGGACTGGCAACTATGCTCACTTTACGCGGGATTGAATAGTCTGTGGGTATCCGGTAGAATGGCGGTCTCGAGGTGAAGACGTCATAGAAATTTGTACAATATTGTATCTTACCGTTTTGGCAGTAATAAATAGTTGTTATTGTTAATATATGCGTCGTCGTATCTGTAAGATCCTAGAAACGGAACTACAGTGGTAGCAGCCTCGTGGTTAGCAGAATGGCAGACGTGAGTAAGATAGAATTACTGAACAATGGCAACTATCATGTCTGGGCACTAAAGGTAAGTGCAGTGCTGCGAAGTAAGGGATTGTACAAGGACGCAATATTGAATAATGAACCAACAGAAGAAAAAGCTAGAATTGTTTGGGAAAAGAAAAATGACGAAGCTTTTGGTGTCATAGTTGTTACTTTATCGCCCGACCAGGCTGGACTGTTCATTAACGAGACATGTGCAAAAACAGTGTGGGATGAACTTAAACGCATTCACACGGGAAACACACAGGACAAAATAATAGATATAGGTGTGGAAATGAAGAATATAAAAATGGGTGAGAAGGAAAGTGTTGACGAATATGTTTTGAGAGCACGAAACATAATGTCAAAAAGTGCTGCATTGGGTCAACCAATTACGACACGAGAAGTAGTGTATCATATTGTACGAGGTGTTCATCAAAAGTATGAAAACGTCGCAGCAGTATTACGAGCACAAAGGGGTGCGACAATTGAAGAAGTGCAAGATACCTTAAAAGAAGAAGAGGTTAGGTTGCATAAAATGGACTACAATAAAAAATCAGGCATACAAGGCACGGGATAAGAAGTATTGGAAAAATAAAGAAGCTGTGCGAAGATGCTGGACGTGTGGAAAAGTAGGACATTTTTCGAAAGAATGTTGGCACAATAAAGAAGGTGGGAAAGCTCAAGCTAGGAGACCTTCTACGTCTACCTCTGCATCTACATCTTCGAAAACACCGAAGGGAAAAATGAAACAGACGGGATTCACATGCGAAGACAACATGGAAGCTGCTTACAGTGTATACGACATGCAGGAAGACAGAAGAGAAGTGCAGGTATGGTGTATAGATTCTGGTTGTACATCTCACATGACAAATAAAGAAGACTGGCTGATAAATAGAAGAGAAGTGCAAAGTGAAGTGCAACTTGCGGAGGAAGGAAAATCGATGGAGGCCAAAGTACAAGGTGACATTAAGGTATCAACAGTCACAAATGATGGCCAACTTCACGATGTGTGTATTTATGATGTATTATATGTACCTGATTTGCGTTTGAATTTATTGTCAGTTAGAGGTTTGGTGAATCATGATAATGAAGTGTTGTTTTCCAAAAATACTGCAAGGGTAATTGACAAAAATGGCATGTTAGTGGCAGAAGCACAGGAAAAGAATCGTATGTACACGTTACAAACGTATGTAAGATCAGATGTAAGTCATTGTAAGGATGCATGCTTAAGTATGGAAACTAATGTAAACAATGAAAAATACATGTGGCACAGAAGATTAGGTCACTTGAATGAAAAATATTTAAATAAAATGAAGGACAGTGATATGGTAAGAGATTTAGATTTTAAGCAAACTTCAGAAAAATTAGAATTGTGTGATGCATGTACAAAAGGAAAAATTGTACAACTTCCTTTTAAACAAAGCAATGATGTATGTGAGAAACCACTAGATTTGATACACATGGATTTATGTGGACCTGTAGAAAAAGAGTCATTGGGGGGTGCTAAATACATGTATGTTATTGTAGATACTTACAGTAGAAGGGTGTTTGTATACTTTCTCAAAACTAAAGATGAAGCTTTTGATTACTTTGTAAAATTTAAAAGCCAAAATGAAAAGGAAGCTAACAATTGTATAAAAAGTGTAAGGTCAGACAATGGTACTGAGTTTGTTAACAGTAAATTTCAAGAGTTGTTTAACAAAGAAGGTATTGATCACCAGTTAACTGTTCCATACAGTCCACAAAGTAATGGTATTGCTGAGAGAGCAAACAGGTCACTACTAGATATGGGAAGAACAATGTTAATTGATGCAAGGTTACCCATAGAATTTTGGGCTGAAGCGGTTGCAACGGCAGCGTACATCAAAAATTGTATACCTACCAAGGATGGTGGCACAAAAACTGCAATGGAAAGATGGACGGGAAGGAAGCCTACAGTAAAACATATGAAAGTATATGGATGTGTGGCATACAGATACATTCCGAAGAAGTGTAGAAGCAAATTTCAACCAAAGGGAGAAAAGGAAATATTTGTTGGGTATTCCAGAAAAAGGAAAGCATACAGGCTGTACAACCCCAAAACAAAACAAATACATGAAGCTAGAAGCGTTGTGTTCGATGAAAGAAACTGTGGAGGCTTACTGATGAATTGTAATTTGGAAGAGCAACTAGAATTCAACAACTTGAAGTATAAACATGATGAAGACAGGGAAAGTAAGCAATATGACAACAGCAATGTCCATTTGTATGAATCGAAGGTAGAAGAAAGAGGACCGGACATATTTCTTGACTTAACACCTGAAGATCTACCAGAAGAAATACAAACAGATGAGTTAACTATAGAAGACAGTGGAGCCAAAAGAAGTGGACGGAAGAAAGGAGAAACAAATGAAGTGTTAAAAACAAGACACAAAGAAAATTTGAAAAGAAATGAAGATCAACTTAAAAGTTTAGGTGTGAAAAGATCTGAGAGGATAAAAGCAAGAGAACAAACAAATTTTGCACAAGATGTCGTACCACAAACCTTCGATGAAGCTATGAGTTCAGCGTACAGTGAAAATTGGAAGATTGCAATGAACGAAGAGATGCAAGCATTGGAATCACATAATGTTTGGACATTAGTTCCCAGAGAGGAGAACATGAAGGTTGTAAGAAGCAAATGGGTATTTAGTACAAAGGAGAACATGGATGGGACAATATACAAAAGAAAAGCAAGATTGGTGGCAGTTGGTTGCGGACAGAGAGAAGGCCTTGATTATGAGAGTTCGTTTTCACCAGTAATAAGAATGGAATCAGTACGTGTATTGTTAACTGTGGGAGCACATTACAAAATGAAAGTAAAACTCTATGATGTAAAAACTGCATATTTATATGGTAATTTAAGGGAAGAAATATACATGGAACAACCAGAAGGGTTCATGGAAGATAGGCATAAAAACAAAGTTTGTAAATTACAAAGAAGTTTGTATGGGTTACCACAATCAGGTCTTTGTTGGAATGAGAAACTGAACGAAGTTCTCACCAAAATAGGTTTCAAAAGATTGGAAAGTGATCCTTGTATCTATAAACTGACAGGACAAGAACTTTTGTACATAGGAGTATATGTTGATGACTTTTTGGTAGTAGGTCCAAATAATGAAAGCATAGATAAGATAATGCAAATAATTCAGAAATATTTTGTAATTCAAGAGAATAATAGCTTAAGTTCATTTTTGGGTATGGATATAATTGTAACTGAAGAAGGTTATCAATTGTCACAAAAGGGTTATATTTCAAAAATATTAAAGAAGTATGAACTTCATGATTGTAATCCAGTGAAAACACCAGGTGATTTGAACCAAGATTTGCATAATTTTGAAGAGTCAAAACCAGTTGATAAAACAAAGTACTTACAAATGTTAGGTTCACTTATGTATTTATCTGTAGGGTCAAGACCAGATATAGCTTTTTGTGTGAGTCAATTGTCAAGGTATAGTAAAGATCCAAGGGAAATACATCTAGCAGCAGTAAAAAGAGTATATAGATATTTGAAAGGTACGTGCAATTATGCATTAAATTTTTCAAGTGAAGGTGGTAAGCTTGAATTATGCACGGATGCAAGTTGGAGTACAGCAGTAGAAGCAAAATCTCGTACTGGCTATCTTGTCAAGGTTGGAAACTCAGTCATCAGCTGGAAAAGCAAATTACAGAATTTGGTTGCTTTGTCTAGTTGTGAGGCAGAATTGATTGCATTATGTGAAGGTTTGTGTGATATAAAATGGGTCATAAGTTTAATATCAGAATTAGATGTTGGAAATTTTGTAAATAGACCAGTGATTGTTAAAACTGATAGTAAATCAGCAATTGATTGGATCTCAAGTAACAATGTAAAGGCAAGAACTAAACATATAAATAGAAAATATAATTTTGTAAAACTGGATGTAGCAAATGGAAATGTGTATCTTCAACATGTAAATTCAGAAAATCTAGAAGCTGATATACTAACTAAAAATGTGACTAAATCAAAAATGGAGAAAATATGTAAGGGCATATACATGTAAAATAATTTAGTATTAGCTAGTGTACGTGTAAAAGTAGAAATACTATTGTTAGCGCGTAATGTTCGCAAAGGGGGGAATGTTGTGGACTGGCAACTATGCTCACTTTACGCGGGATTGAATAGTCTGTGGGTATCCGGTAGAATGGCGGTCTCGAGGTGAAGACGTCATAGAAATTTGTACAATATTGTATCTTACCGTTTTGGCAGTAATAAATAGTTGTTATTGTTAATATATGCGTCGTCGTATCTGTAAGATCCTAGAAACGGAACTACAATTTAATTATCCTGCTTGGCATTGTTTAGAAGTATTTCGACAATTCCTACTGCCTTATTGGTAAGATCTGTAGTAATTCCAAATCAAACAATTGTTAGCCTTACGAATTTTCATGTTGTCAGTACCTTTTCCTAATTATTACCCACATAATCTTCAATGAATGTTGATTGATATTGATGATTATTAGAGGCATGCATATTTCATTTTTGACGAAAACACAAAATGTGAAATGACACATTGTAATGTTAATTTTTCATGTTTCTGAAATTTGTAAGGTGCATTTTCCTACCATGCTTTGTCACGAAATAATGAGAAATGAACTGCAAAATGTGAAATAGACTCTTAACCCTTCAGTACACAGGTGAAATTGTTGTTACCTGTCAGACACCAAAAATTTTAATTAAATTAAAAACATATAAAAACTTTTGTAAATAAAATAGCCATTTGTTTGAAGAAATACGTGTATTACTAATTGATACATAATTTCGGAAAAATGAAAATCATGATTTTTAAGTTCGTTCTTGATGTATATAAAAATATGCTTGTTTTACCTAATGAATAATGCATACAACCATATTTTGCATCATAAAATTATGACTTTTAATAAATAACATATGATTATGCACAATAAATATTAAGAATAAAGTAGGTTTACATGCAAAAAAAAAAAACTTACTGGGACTTACATGTATTCTGTGTATTGCTTGGAGAACAGATGAAAAAGGTGTCATTTTCACCCATGTAAATTGTCCTCAAAGCATTCCGTGCACAGCATCTCAGTGTTTGAGGCACAACCACTTTCTGCACAACTTACAAAAGTACCTTGTTCCACTGTTTTTACATTTGACACATATTCCTCTTTTTCATGGTAATTGGTCTTCCTTTTCTTCTGGTATAAAGCCTGACAGTTTTGCAGCAAATTCTCTAATGTATCACGGCAGATAATGCAGCTAAGCTCTTTCTTTCATTTCTTTGTTAACTAAGGTCAGTCCTATGTTCCTAAGGAACTGCCTTCTTTATATACACTTGATTAGTATTTGATCGAAACACAATATTTGTGTTTATTCCAGCAATGTTCATCAGTGCCTAAAACAAACATACTGGCCACCTACGTACATTTCTACCAATGTCATATTCTGCACACACCGCATCTACCACATCCACACCTCCCTTTGTCATGTTGTACAATGTTATAATTTCTGGTTTTCTCATTTCACCATTTTCTGTCAATTTTGTCATCGTGGTGCATTAACGAAAGTAATACTACACATTTCCCTTTCTTCAGAACACAAGAAAACAGAGTGCAGTTTTCTTGGAAACCAAAAAAATGTTGGAGTGGATTTCCCTGTTTTTTGTTTCAATAAATTCTTTGGGTATTTCAGCTTTGTTTCTCCTAAGCATGCCTACCATAGTAGTATTGTAAGTTGTCACCAGTTCTTGAACAAGTCTGTAACTAGTAAACCAGTTGTCAACAGTGACATTTCGCCAGGTATTCAATACTGGCTCTAACAATAGCAGCACATCATCTTCGGGTGAGTTGCTGACACAGTATGGCCCTTCTGCTTGCGTACCAACATATACTTCCATATTTTTAACATATAATGTTTTAGAATCTGCAAGAAAAAATATTTTTATACCATATTTGGATGGTTTGGAAGGGATGTACATGTGGAAACCACATCTGCCACGAAATGCTACTAACATTTCATCAATGGTGAGAAATTCTCCTGGAGTGTAGTTCTTCTTGCAGTTATCAACAAACGTTTGAAAGAGTTCCCTAAATGCTGCCATTTTGTCTGCTTTCTTTCTTTCTTCCCTGGTATGTATTTTATCGAACCTAATACATTGCAAGAGAAAGCATAATCATCTTTGTGACATTGCAGCTGCGAACACTTCAATTCCAGTTCCATGTTGGTCCCAAAACTATCAATCTTCCACCATGTAAAACACCGGCTAAATGTAAGAGGCCAAGAAAGGCCTTTATTTCTTGCTTTGTTGTTTCCCTACAGTCACATTTATCTTGATAATGAGCTTCCACTTTCTTGATGAAGATATTAGTTCCGGACACAATGAGATCAATAATACTTTCACTAAAGAACAAGAACCAACAATCCTCTATTGTTTATGCATTCTTTGCATTTCCAACGACACCCGGTCATTTTGACACAGTGTTATGTTTTCTTGTTCTAACATTCAGTGTGGGACATTTACTTTGCCATTTAGTGACTTTTGTTCTCCCCTCATAGATATGTGCCAATTGTACAAGAGTTGATGTTAGTTCCATTCCACGGTCAGAAAAACTGCTAACTCAGCTTCCACACTTTCAAATTCACTGCCACTCTTATGAGAACTGGTAATTTGATAAGTGGGGTTAGTGTCCGAATTGTCATCTGTAAGATCAAATTCCGACAGGTCACTGTCTTCAATCAAATTTCTCACCTCTTCGAGAGTCAATTTCTGTGTCATTTTGTACAAAAACCCGATTCACGAATGTCCCAACACAATTTTCAATGAAGGATTTGAATGTTATGTGACCAGACGGGTTGTGTCTGACAGGCACATAATGAGAATAATGCCTTCCTGCTCACTGACAGCTGATGGACTAACTCCACGATTATGAACAATTGACTCCCGACAACTGCAACAAAAGGTACACTGAGTGACACAGTTGGATATATCTGCCATCTATTGGGAAAAAAAGAAAATTCAATTCATTTGTCTTGTTGCGTGCTTCTCAGGCACAACCCATCCACTGTAGGGTTAAACACGAAATTTAGAGTTTATTTACCGATACGACACTTTCTTAAGTTAGAATAATCGTGAGAGTTATGCAATTCACAGAAAATTGCTTAATTCTGCTGTTAATGTTTGACAAGCAAAAATGGACCCCTTCATGCAGGAATAAAGTTAATATTCTGGTAACAACATAAATGTGTTATTAAAAGGAATATACTTATTTTGTGTAATAAGTACAGTTTTTATATCAAATTTGGAATTATATTCACAATTTTAAAACCAATATGTTACTTTACATGCTACTTTTTCACCACAATAAAGTGAAATTTTGTTTTATTTACCGCTTTTGAACCCGAAATTGACTTGATTTTTGTACAGAAATTTTGCTTCTTTATTTACTAAAAATATGTTATTCTAATGATTACAGATTCAGTTTTGAAATATAGGGGGGAAAAACTGCTACCTAAAATCCATTGCGTGTTGATACTTAAATTAGATACTTCATTAGAATTTGTATTTATAGCCTTCTTCATAATTTTCTAGTGCCTTGACAATAGAAAAGAAGACTTTAGATATACAATCTCGAATTGAGGAATTGAATTGAATGGAAATTATTAGCAATTTTTTGTCATACCTTTTTCAAGACTGATGATCTTAAATCTCAATGTTCAACCAGAACTGAAAATTGACTCCATATCAGCAGAAAGAATCAAGTTTTTTATTACTCAGGATATAACGATTACTCACTACAAGCCTATCCATATGGATTTAACCCTTAGCTGGTGAGATGGATTTTTTGGGATGTAACTCGTGAGGTGGGGTGACACAAACCCCGAACAAAAAAATGTCCTCAGAAAGGAATAGTTGTGAATATATTTAAAAAAATAACATAATGAATGAAGTTGATTTTAAGTAACAGAACTACATCACTTATTTAGACAAAACATTACAGAATATGAATATACATATAAATACTATTTTCCTTCAAAATGCAAAATGAAAAGCAAGAAATGCTCATAAAGAAGGAAAAAATCCAAATTCTTACAAAATATTGATTATTAGGACATAGATATAAAGAATAATAAAAATATTCTACAATCAGATTACACTGATGCATTTTTCACGCAGTTTATATTGCACAAAAAATGTTACTTAAGTGGTGAGGTGGGGTTTAGTCCACCCCACTTTGTATATGCAACAATATTTCACCGGACTGTTTACACAGGTCAACACAACCTCATCCTCGCACAGCTGATAGAGAACTGACTGAAAGGTACTCAGCATTCTAGGAATCAGATGTGACTAATATGTAAGTACAGTCACTTCAAAATATTCGTTGAGTAGCTCAAACCCCACCTCACCAGTTAAGGGTTATCCCTATCACAGCTTTTGATTCTGATGCTAAGTATATTTTTCTCACTGTTCAGCACAGAAAATGAAATACTAAATAAAATAAATTTTATAAATGTAATTCACAAGGGGTTCGTAGTATACTATAATGTTCGTTATGGAACATTTTCCGTGTAACTGAATCTGTCTGGTTAGCTTTCTCTGTTGGAATATCCATAATAGTTCTAAGCATTTTTTCTATCATGGATATCTAGCAAACACCTTATGAAGATTTATTTAAATGTTCTAAAAATTATTTTAAATATCATTTTTAACTTAATAACATTCAGTATATCATAGTGTTTTCTATAAAGAATAATTTTCAAGAACAGTTTTTCTTCACAAGTCAAAGTTGCATCAACACTGGTGGTGTATTTGCTGGATTTTTTAAAAAGTTTTAGCTTTCTTTAGAAAGATAATGAATTATCTTCAATCAGATGAAATATATTTTATCCTCTTCAGATTTTGAAAGTCCAATTTTAATCCTTTTAAATAACGCACTGTATTTATTCTTTAATTATATTTCAATGTTAACATGTCATTTCCATGTCCATTGGAAAGTCCATTGCATGTGTGTGTGTGTATAAAGAGAAAACCATGATAATTACATTATGCATAGAAATGAAAGACAGTCATATTATTTTCATATTGGCTGTGATATTTTATTTAAGTATATTTATTTAAAAAACAATAACTTAATGCAAAGAAAAGTAAATGTTTAAAAATAACTCTCATATTTAAAATATATTTCACAATAACTGAAATTCATACTTTATGATTGTTGAGAAATTGTCCAAGGTACTTGCATTGCAGTGGTTATAAGAAAGATATTTTTATTACATTTCAAAATCGTTTTCTATATGTTTATTTACGTTATTTTATTTGATATAGCATGATATGTTATATAGGTGAGTCTGAACATGCCTTGAAGTATATACTGCACAAAATCCCAAAATGTTAACCATTTGTTATACTAATTATGTATTTTTTTTAATCTGAAACCAAATTAAGAAGTTCAAAATTAAACAGATTTAAAATAATACTATGTTTGAATTATTTATCTAATATTGTTCATTTATAAATATTTCTCTATGATGTTAGGAACAACATGTGAAATGGAGAGAAAATATCTACCTTAAAATTGGAGAGACTATGTGATCAAACCTGGATTCTAACCTGTATCTCTAATGTATAGGCGCAACCATGAATTTTTGTCTTTGGGAGGGACAAGTACCAGGATAAACGTATCAATAATAATAATTGTAATAATAATAATAATAATTTTAATAATAATAATTTTAATAATAATAATGCTAATAATAATAATGTTAATAATAATAATGTTATAACATTATTATTATTATTATTTTTATAGTTATTATTGATTTGCTTTATTTTACTTCGCTTCTTGTACCACTTTTGGCTAATTTGCGAAGATGGGAATGAGTGATGATATGATGAAATTGATGAATGGACACTCATAAACATCCATGCCCAAGCTGGGATTCGAACCAGGGACAACTGCCCAAAAGTGCTCCATCCTCCACCGCAGTCTCCAGACTTGAACGTCATTGAGCACCTCTGGTGTAAGTTGGAAAAAGAAGTGAGGAAAACACCTATAACCTCTAAGGCAGACCTCAAGGAAAGACCAACATTATTATTATTATTAGTAGTAGTAGTAGTAGTAGTATCAAAGATGTTATTACCCTCGTGAATTATGCAAAAAGGGGGTAGAAGTTTGGTGCTAAAGCATTTGTGTACGAACAAACGATTTGAATTATTTTTTCAACACATTTAATCTCACATTAATAATGGAAAAGAAGCACACAAACTATTTTTGAAAGACAGAAAAAGCTTGATAAATGCATTCCAAATATAATTATTTCTTACATTAACATGCACAATATATGTTTCACATATATGCAACATGGAGTGATGTGGACACTAAATTGTGTACGTAATCTAAGTTTCTTTAATAAATATTATTTAAATGCATTACACATCCAATTCATATATCTCTCAATAAACCCACAGCAAAAATTACATAAATTGTCTTTCAAATGTGCACGCTCCCTTTCCTCAGAACAATTATTCAGGTATTTAAAAGAAAATCAATTATGACAAGCCTTATTTGTCTGTCTGAAAATTTACAATGAATTACAGAGAACAATGAAATATTGCGAGCAAGAAAATTTTTTGGATCGAATCTTTTTGTAGGCTGTCATCAATATTGATTGAATAGGGTGCAAATAATTTCACGGGATGCCAATGCATTCTCTCTTTTGCAACTTTTGTGCCTCCCCGATGGTGTAGTGGTAACATCATCGCCTTGTGATCAAGGGGTCCCAGGTTCGATACCCGGTGGAGGTACATGGCACAGCGGTTCAGATCCCACTTTAAACTGTAGGTCCAGTCCCGATTAGCCTTTGCGTAAAGTGGACTTAAAACCAAAAATCAATCATTCAATCTTAAACTTATTTTCATTTAGATCATTTGGCACCCAGAGACAACTCCCGTGGCCCCCTAGCTAAGGTTCTGAATGTGATAAGACTAAGAGAAGCAGGCATTGCGAGTGAAGTGAGCAAGAAAATTTTACGAAAAGTAATTTTATTTGCATTAAATTTTTAAGTTGTGGGCGGTGATTGCCCCCTGCTGGTACACTTGGCCATCAATGTTTGCCCCTGTTGCCCCCCCTAGAACTCATTTCAGTCCAAGGTTGGGGGGAGCAATGCCCCCCTGTGGTTGCACCACTGCTCTAATGTTCTGCGTTACTACTCCAACCAGTTACTAGTAACTGTGAGAACTTATTTTCTCATATGAATGCTGACAACATACATGCACCCAGAAAGTTTTCAGAGGGGAGGGGATTGATCAGCTGTGGGAATGCACTTTGAATACCATTATAGGTAGGAAAATGGATGAAAATTAATATTATTATTATTTGGTTTGTATGTTTGTTACAAGTGGCTAGTTATCACTTCTTCAGTCTGATGTTTCAGAACTATTTCCAGGCCATTTCCTCAGAGAATCCCAGAAATTAAAACATTATCATTAGAAAAACTGTTAAAAAAGGATGCATAAAACATGAAAGGATTGTTCCAAATGTTAAACTAGACTGACTCAGGATAAAGTCATGCAACTGACAGAATGAAAGGTTACATGTTTCAATATTAGTTGAGATACAAAAAACTTAACCAGCTTTTCAATCAGTATTCTAATAATCACTTTCTAAAACATAAAATCTCTCCCATTGCATGAACAGCGCCTCCTTGGTGGCATAGTAGTAATGCCATTGCCTTGTAATCAAGGGGTACCATGTTCAATACCCAATGGATACAGAGGTTCAGATCCCACTTAAATCCAGTCCCGATTAACCTAGCTGTGCATAAAGTGGATATTATAATCTCACTCACTCACCATTGCCTGAATAGAATTTTACACATTCCAGTATCTGGAATTCTCTTCATATTTTGCATATGGATTTTTCTCTCGCATGTGATGTTTCTCTCACTGAGCAAAATGTGTTAAGAAGGGTGAAGGACTAAAAGAGGGACAATAGCCCATTAACTTTTTTCTTTTGTCAGATATATCAAATAAGGCACATTGAAGTTTTGTGGAATTAATGTTAAGATTTGTAGAATAGATTCTTTAATATGAATGCATATTTCTCCATATATAGGGTGAAGCTAGTTGACTAACAATTTTCAAAACAGATAATAAATTAACAAATCCATCACAATCACCTCGCCAAATCTGAAATCACATGGGGGCAAATCAAGAAGTGGCATTTTGAGTGTATTTGGTGCCCCCTACGGGCAATACCTAGGATTTCCCCCCCAAATTTCAAATGGTAAAGGGAGGGACAGTTGAGCGATACCTTATTTGGTTGGTCTCTTAATTTCACACATTTTGTAGAAAACATTTTTGGTATGGGGACAACATTCAAATGGATGCTTAAAACTGATTTCAAATTTCTTTTCATGCTTCAATTTGTAACAAACTCTAATTCCAGATTCAAAAGGAGAATGTATAAATTATAAACCCTTCTATTGTTTTATTTCCAATTATTTTTTTTATCTATGTTTTACAAATGCAAGAAGTGGTCATAATACTGTCTTCACCTTGTACAACATTAAATATTGGAAAAATGAAAAGGTAGTTTTTGGGCTTCCTTTTGAATGGGGTAGGTGGTAGCCAGTGATGTGCATCTATGCATAAACAACAATTATCTGCATTATACAATTAGACTATGTAAACTACGTAACCTATGTAATCAACGTAGACAACATGGTGCTTGGCATTCTTCGTGCAAGGCACGTGCATCGTTCTAAAAGCAGCAACCAGCATCAGCTGGTGGACATAGAGAGCGTGAAGTATTCCACTCCCCAGAAATAAGTGTTTTAAGTATTTATTTGCATTCAACCAATTCACTAGGTATTAATTGAACAGCAAAAATAAACTTATCACGACACACCCCAAGAAATACATGTCCGTAGAATGACAATTTTTTTTTAAATTCTATTTCCACCATTTCACACATGAAAAAAATCTGCTTTAAAGACACATGCACTTTCCTATGCAGTAACAAGACAAAAAATATTTTTAGCCTTCCCTTTTGTCAGTGTAAAAAATAATGTGAGTTTTCACTATGGCTGTCATTTGTTTTTCTTCCGATAGTCCATTTTCCTCTCATTATTGAAAATTCGATAACTTTGATTACGTCGGATGGTCTTAAGTTGGTTGTAGGCCCAAATTACAGACATGTTTGAAGATAAAAATACTTTATCTTTCAAAAAGAACTGGGATTTCTTTATTCCCTGTTGTTTGTATTGTCTACAGTAGACTATGTAAACTATAAGCCAATGTAATCTTCATGTAGATTACGCGTAGACAACGCATGTAGACGTAAACTTATAGTCTACGGCACATCACTGGTGGTAGCCCATCACAAAGAAAAAAGTATACCAAAAATTAGTTTGAAATTAATAGTTACCTAAAAAGGTGTCTACCATTTGAAATTTGTGAAATATATTATTGCATTTTGAAATTATTAGTTCATCTTGAAGTTACAAAGTAAACTCACTCACTCACTTACACCACAAAGCAGGGAAGTCCGGTTGCTCCGGCGACCGCAGTGAATGAAATCAAGGTTAAGATCACCGAATAACAATAGATGAACTGGTGGATGTCTTACACATTTCCCATGGTAGTGCGTTCACCATTCTGCACGATCCCTTGCACATGAGACACGTATGTGCAAGATGGGTGCCGAGATTGCTAACGCCTGAACAGAAGCAGGTGAGAGAGGAGGTGTGTCGGGAGCTTCAGCATCTGGTAGCGGAGCATGGCGACACCTACCCGAATTCCGTCATAACTGGTGACAAGAGTTGGCTTCACCACTATGATCCCAAAAGTAAACAGGTGAGCACAGTCTGGAAATCATCCAGTTCTCCAACACCCAAGAAAGCCAAAGCTGTTCCGTCATCGAATAAGGTAATGGTGATTTCCTTCTTCGACTACCGTGGAATGCTCTACCAACATGAAGTTGATAAGCCTTGTTTATTTTGGCCATATGTAATATTTTATTGGTTTTCTGTTAATTTCACAGACATCTGTTTGATTTATTTGTTAGTTTCAATACTGTTGTTTGTGTTGATTTAAATTTGTAATTTTTGCTGTATATTTGTTACATGCAATATCGGAAGCGGAAGTCATTTCCGGTTTATAAACATTTGTAGAACTGTCCAATCTTTTATTGATTCCGTTGCCAGGACAACAGTGCGTGAAAAGGAAAAAGTAAGTTGAGTTGCGTTGAGATGATGTTAATTTTGTGAAAAACACTGTTATAAAGGAAAAGCCGCAGCTTAATTGAAAGGTGATTGTGTTTGTGAATATTGTTGTTATTTTGCAGTTAATGTTTGAAGGTAAAATGTGTTATTAAATTTGTAAATGACAAGAAGCTATTTCTTTTTCAAATCGTTACATCCTGAGAATGCTCATTGTAGCATAACATTAAGGAGAGTCTCATAACTCCGCCGCACAAGGAGATTGGATAGCTACCGTGACGTATTGATCCAGTGGCGAACATCAGAAAGGAACGTCACAAAGTGTCCCTGCATACCACTGTTACTGGGCAGTATTATGTGACAGTTTTGAAGACCGTGCCTGAACACATCCGTCGAAACGCCCTGAGCTGCATCCATCTGGTTGGCACCTCTGCACCCTCCATACATCCCGAATCTTGCTCCATGTGACCTTTTTTTTGTTCCCTCATTTGAAATCGAAGCTGTGGGGCAAGCGTTTCGACTCATCAAAGGCCGTTCTGAAGAAGTTTGATTAGCAAAAGTGGCACAAGCAGCGAAGTAAAGTAAAAGAAATAAATAAATCATTAGATGTTCAGTTTTGGATACCATTAGATATTTACTTTGATCATGAGTCCAGCACCCATGTAATATTCTGAGTCACAGCAACAATGGAAGAAGCTGTACTCTTCTCAAAATGTAAGTGTTACTGGATTCTACCAGTTGATTCCTTATTAGAAATAGGATTTAGATATGATTTATATTTGTTCTAATAGTTTAACTTGAATGAGAATATGGAAATTATTATCCTAAATTTAAGGATAGAAAATGATATGAGAGTTTTCCAAGACACCAACTTGGGTGTTTCCCACAGTTTGTATGGAATCTAGATTTATTCAATTGTAATTTTTTTGTCTTGTTTTCTGTGCACGATGGGGTGGGGGTAATTTGACCCAGCCATGAAAGAAAGCAAAATATAGTACTGTAAAGTAATCAGCATTTATTATATTAGAATTTACAAAATAAATGTATAAAAAATTAGAGAATTACAGGTTGCAGTGTCAGATTTTCATACACAGAACCTGAGAGACATGGTACATGTGCAAATAAACTGAAAATCAAAACTAATTAATGTATGGAGACGAACTATTTATAGGGGAACCCATCCAAAGTACTACTTCGAGTTTCAATCTAATTGGTTTAAACTGATGTAAAGTTGGTTGATGCTGTGATGTGCTAAGAGGCAAACAATTGAGACTTTCCTCCATATTGATGAAAGAATTGGGAGCAAGCTTAGAACCACTCTTATTGAAATAATTCATAATCCAAACATTCGGTCCTCTGGATGTAGAGCTGAGTAGATAAGATTTTTAAACTTGCCTTTGTAAACTCGGCTTGCAAGAGTGCACCTTCATTGGGGAATATTTCACCTTGCCACTTGAAGATGTAAGGTTGGCAATACCAGATCTATTAGGCCAAGGTAACTTTGGGATTAACGGAATCAAGAAGATTTCAGCAAGTGACGGCAGTTATGTCAAGAGTCCCAGCCCACCAGACAAGCATCAGTGTCTGAGAGATTACAGGGGACACTGAGAATCACCCTAACTGGGAACAGCACTCAACCAGCCTAGCGGAGTTAGGCTACCACCTTTGTCACTGTGTGCCAATTCCAAACTGCACTATCAATCACAAGGGTTTCTCCCTGCTGCATGCATTCCACTGAACTCCACCAGAGATGCCCCACTCCAAGGCACCAGCCTGCGTATCAGCCTGCCAGTCACTTGACACTGCTCACTGTAGCAAGAAACCAAAGGCAGAGATGGCCAGAGACAAATCATCGCATAGTGTGAATTACTTAGCATTGACACTTATTCACAGTCCGAACCATTCATGACAGAGTTAACCAAGCAAGTTTAAACCTGACTCTGCCTTTTATTTCTGAAGCTACTCTCCATATGACTCGATTCGATCCCTGTACCCAAAACTAGCATACAATACAGAATAGATTTTAAACTTCTAGATGACATGGGATGTTACATGTAGTCTCCAGATCATAAAACTCAGTAGTTACCTATTACACTCGACAAATTCATAGATCACAAAAATATAGATGGAATTTGATATCATGTTATGTACATGAAGAGGTTTTCTAGGGTGAAGCTAAAGATTAAAATTTGCTGTTCTCCTACTTCAGCATTTGTTCGAATTTACCCCCTTACAGTGCAGAATAGTAGTCGTGAACAAGTTGACAATACAATATTTTTCGGATGTCAGTAACTATTCAAATTATGTTATTAATTTCCTTTTGTTTCCTGTCATGTGCTACAAATTTGCATGAACATTATTCTTTGTTTTACTGGAATTTGTTTCAACTTCTATTCTTGAGGCCTGTTTCTTTTGTTTTTTTATGAAAGAATCTCTTTAAAATGGAGAAATGGAGGTTAATTTACAAGCAATTCAGTTAGTTATTCTTTTTACACCACTAAAAGATAGGCTGATTCACTAATGCACATTTGAATTTAAACTGATTCACTAATGTATATTTGAATTATTGGAAGTTTTAATGTTCAAAATAAACTTAATTATCTTATGTGCAGCTTAATTATTATAATTGAAATGGTAAGTTTGAAATGCCTTACAACAGTTTGAAGGTGGATACAGCTCCAAATATTATATTGCCAAATATACATAGGTAAGGTAAATATCACTGAGCTAAAACCTTCAGTTTTGCTTTGCCTGAATTTCTACCGGAAAAGTAGCAACTGTCCAGGTACTTGTGAAGACTGCTGCTAGAGTGTGATGGAAGGCCAACTCGAACACATCTTTCACCAGGATCTTCCCAAAAAACAATATTTTGCCTTCCAAGTGATGCAAGCATCCACTCTGGAACAGATGCGTGTTCCTATTGCACGAAGGTGGCACCAAGTTCCTTCGGAGCGAACCTGCCCAATCGGCAGAGCAATATACACCACAGCACCCGAAAGTAGTCTGTAGGTCATCCCAGGCTTTGGACAAATCGGGATTACTCTCGTAGTTTCTCAATGTTTCGTTCAACCTTTCCTCCAACAAGAAGTGGACATCTTGCTTCATGTTAAGAGTGGTGAAGCCTACAGTTATTTCTGCAACAACGAAGGCTAGTAGGGTTGATGAAAACACAAGCATGAGAGAACGATGGCCACATACTACACAGGCACAGCCAAACAGCTCAACTACCACGATGAGCGATGTCAGAATCCGGTACATGTTAAGAAGATTCCATACGTTCTTGTGTATTAAAGGTGCATATTGAGCTAAAAAGTCTTTTGAACGAAGAACATCATTAACAGTTATTTTTCCTAGCATGGTAAGCAGAATAACATACGTAAATAGACAAATCTTCACGAATAATATACCCATGATATGGAATCAGAAACTAAAAATTTCACATTTGCCTGACATGCATAGAGCTTTAAAATTATTTCATTACATGTTAAGCCCTACTTTTTTTTTGTTTGGATATAGTCATTGGATATTTGAGTGTGTCACATTTTCGAAAGAGCTTAGTACTCATGGAAACAAATTGTATGTTCTTTGTTGCAACAAATTGTTTATCTTCAACAAGGATTTATTGTTTAATCTCACAATCAGTACTACCCTAAGAATGTTTTGAAAGGGGTGTTACAATGTCAATATTGTTAGTCAATGCAATATTTTACAAGTTTTAAGTATACTATGTATCTGGATATCTCTATTTATATATATATATATATATTTTTTTAAGTATACTATCTATCTGGATATCCACATTTATATATGTATTAAAAAAACAAGAGAGTTAAAACATTCGCATTGGGAATTCCACCAGAGCCTCATAAATTGACGATTTCTCTTACTCATATCCATTCGGTTCCTGAGCGAATTTTCTTCCTCCTTGAGTCGGTGAGCACACCTATATGTGCCTGATTTTCGCTTCTTGATGGCTCGGAAAGCCTACAGGTGTAGGCAGGACCTGATAAGCTTCCAAAGACACTGCTAGCTTGCTGATAACAGTGTTACAATTCAAGGAAATCATTCCTGCCGACTCTTACATTCTAAGCAGGGACACTTTGAGTGAAGAAAAGAAACATAAAGAAAGGTTAATCGCAGTTAAAAAAAAGTATTTAGCTCAAGACAGAGACAGAACGAGCCTCTGAAATGTTGCTTGTGTGTGTTGATGGTGTGAGTTTGTGTGCAAGTGCAGATGCTACCTTATGGAAAAACTCGTCAGTTGTGAAACCACCTTGTGGGGATCACACCGACTTATTGGTACCAAAATCTGGTCCCCACAAGGAAATAGTTACGAAAATACCTTTAGAAGCCTCGGATCACTATCCTTGAATTTTTGATGAATGATAACGGAATTACCTAATAGGAAATACATACAAGAACCTGATGCATAGCATCCTGACGTGGGCAAATTTGTTTTTCATGTGTCCCCACAGGGTGGCATATTTCAATGCAACGTGTGGTATGAGCTTACAATTTTCCCCACCAGATGGCAGAAAAATTGCGTCCACATTACACACTCACACACTATGCTTTTATCGTTTTATCGCCCTTGTTGGTACCCGACGGGTTTCGGGTGGTGGTGCGGTAAGAGGGGGAGCGCATACACACGATTTGTTTCCGCGTAGACCTTGTTGGTACCAGAGAATCACCTCCCGGTCAAAGGCCAAGATATTTAAGGTGTATCGGCGCTCGTCAGGAGAGGTTGAGACAGTGTCTGGATGAAGGCCACTTGTTACAAATAAGGAAGAAATCACATTCCACGTAATATATAATATAATATATTATAATCAAAAAATGAGGAATTTTCAAATAACAAAGATGTTTTCATTCATCCAGACAACCACAAAAAATCTAGAATTAGATTTGTGAAATATTTTTAATTGTTACTATTTGGTGCCGTTGCCCTCTATCAAAATCTGTGTTTCGCAACTGATGTGCCTCCACAAGGTCATGATGTGCTGCGAACTTTTGCCTGTAGTAACAAGTTGAATGTAAATTTTTTAATCTGACTACCATGCGAGATACATGGGTTTGATCCCCAGCGGGGGAGAACCGGATTTCTTTTACCTGTCCAAGTGGCTCCGGCGTCCACCCAGTGCCGTATAAAGTGGATATCTTAAGGAAATTCTGGGGTGTAAAGGCAGCCAGGGACGTGGTGTTGATCATATCACCCCCCTCTTCGGCTGTGATCAAGAAAGTGTGCGGTCCTAACTCCACACCCCCTATACGCCTTCATGGCGTGGTGCAAAGCACAGGGAAGCACTTTACTTTTTACTTTACTAATTTATTTTCATATGTTTGTATTTTTCGCTCTTTTGTTGTCATGGCTTAAATAAGACGCCACTTGATTGCAAGGGACAGTTTGTTTATACACATATATCATCTCTACAGACGTTTCTAGGGCCTCCCCGGTAGCGCAGTGGTAGCGTTGTTGCCTTGTAATCAAGGGGTCCTGGGTTCGATACCCGGTGGAGGCAGAAGTGGTTCGGGTCCCACTGTAAACTGTAGGTCCAGTCCCGATTAGACTTACTGTGCATACAGTAGACTTAAAACAACAAATCAAATCAAATCTACACAAGTAGTGGTACTTGTGCTATTATAAACTCAAGAAAGGAAGAGCTCTCCTCCAGCAGAATTGTCTACACTTAAAACTAGCTCAACATGCCTATATGAGCTTTTTGCTCTAGTGTGGAACCCCCTCTAATCCAAGATTTTTGTAAAAAAGCCCTCATGGATTCCATGAGAAAGGAAGAGCCCCTCAGATTGATGTGCCTATACTTACAAAAAGGCACTTCTGTGAGATTGTTGTCCATAAACTTGTCAAAAATATGCCCTTCTTGATATTTTTTTGGCCACACCTAAAACTAGGCCAAGACACACACACATACACACATACACACACATATTTACTTCCAATTTAAGTTTAATTGGACCCCAGCCTCAATCCAATATTAAAACAATGCAATATGCAGAGCTCCTCTAGAATTGCTCCGTGACTCTCTCATTTCTTACATCATAAACATATGATTTTTCTCCTATGAGAATAACACTACATATGGTGTCATCAGGTAAAGCCTCATGAAATTCACAGATAATTTTAATGTTTGTTCTGTCATTCACCACAACCTGTTTTCTTTTTGAAGTGTTAATTACAAACATGGGTCTCTGTACCTTGAATTCATCTGGTGTGTAGTACATGTCAGTATTGCCTGTAGTGACTCTCTTGAAAGCCGAAAAAGCTTCATATAATTTGAGGAAATCATTCTTGGACATGTCTAAATTGTAATTTTCTCTAGGAAATACCTCATTTCTGCCATTTTTAAGATATATGTTCTTGATGTTGCAGTTATCAAATTTGCTTGAATTTTTTTCCTGATTATTGTGTCTTCCAGTCTGAAACAATACCACCACAAAATCAGGCATGTCATATTGAATACTGGAGAATGAATTTGTAGCATCAAACTCATAATATGTACCAGATGCGGGCTTCTGTACGCATTGATACGTATAAAATTGCAGAGGAATCTGTGGATTTTTTATTATATCAGCTTTGTATTTAAGACCATAACTGGCCTCATACTCAACAACAGGGATTCTTAACTCCATAGTCTGAATAATGCATTTGCCTGCATCTGGTAGGGTATTGGGCAGAGCTTCCCCTGTAGAGTTTATTGCACTGTACCTCATCAAAGCATTGTTATCATTTGCAGCTCTTCTAAATGTGATTCTTAACCCACCCTTCCACATAATATCTTTGAAATCCGAGAAGAATCCTGGCAACAGGCGCATGGGGAACAGCACTGTGTGGTTCTTAGATAATATCTTATCACCAGCCTCGAATCCTCCTATTTTGTAATATGAAGCCTCGGTTTTGGATAATTTTAATGTGGCCAAAGCTGTGGAGGTAATGCCGGGATAATCCACTCTGTTTATAACAACGCCATGCTTTCTGATCTCAATTTCAGAGAATAGATGCGGCACAAAATTATCTACCAATCTTATATTTGAATTTGCCGGATAATCTGTACCATCGAGCTTTACAACATCAAATTTGATGTATAGATCTGCTCTGTGAGGGTGTATAAATCCATCCCCTACATCAAGATCAACCTCAATCTGTGTGTTGGGTTGATTTAAATTTGCAAATGTCCTCCTGTTTGGAGGGAATGATTGTAGCTCATAACTCTCAATATTTTCCATTTTCTTCTTGTATGTATTTTTATTTAAATGTTAATCTCTATGATAGCAGTTGTTGTGGCTCCAGCAAAATCAACTAATTCTTCTTTTTCATTAGTGACCATCAATTCAATATTATCTATTCTGTTATGACACACAGGAAAATATAATGTTGGGGATGGATTGTAGATGATTGGCTCCATGAATTCAGAATTAGGTTTGAATGTTGCAATGATGCCTGTTTGTTAGTGAGTGCCTATGCCATTTGATTTGGTGATCATACCCTCAGCCACATTGCAGTGAATATTCAGAGTCTCTATGGCTAAGAATTTAGGTATATTCATAGCAGTGTGTTTGATGCCTGGTTCAAGTTTTGTGCTGTTCTCAAAGCCCAACAGCTCTCCTATAGTACCCAGATTCACTGTCTCTGTAGCAGATACAATCTCTACTCTGTGAGTGACAGAATTTTGACTTAACACTATACCTCTGGGTAATTGAGCATTTAGAGTGGATAGATTATACTGTCCTGGAGTAATAACAATTTTTTCATCCCCAACTGCAATTGTGTTGTTGTGGTGTGTAATATTGGGGATTAGGTACATACCATAAAATGCTCTGAGAGCTATTGTTTTGGGATATACAATATCATCATGTAATTTGAGTTTCAATATTGAATTTTGGCTGGTGAGATGAAATACCCCCATGATGTTTCAGATACCACAAGGCTTTTTGAAAATCTTCAATTGATGGTTTATTTATTTGAGACATATATCTAAGAACAGATAAACACAAATGTCCGCAATTAACATCTTTGAAGTTTTAAACACGGGCATTATTGTAATAAAGATTAGCTGAATTTAGATATTTTATTAAATTTTCAGGTGGAACACCTCCAAATGAATCAAACACAAATGCCTCATTTTTTAAATATTTAAGATAACAGATCCAGTGAGTGCCCTGATTTTTGTACTTATCCAAATTAACAATGCCACACTCTTTGTTGAGTGGTTGTTCTAGTAAAGAATCAGACATGTACACACCTCTAAAATGTTTGATGCCCAATGGCTTGATTAAAGCTTCAATATCTTGGTTTGTAAGCGGCTCTTGTTTTTTTTAAACTTATTCATGGCTCTTTTAACACCTTTGCCTTTTTTCTCCATTGCCAGGTTATGGCGCCTCTGCTCATCTAATTCTGCCCTATTCTTCTTGGCATCTATTACTGTTTTTGCTATGGCAGCTGATCCCCCAGCCAAGCTCCCCACAGCCCCGAGAGCAGCTAAGATGGCAGGGATGGTAAATATAAATCCCCCCACATGTGATTTTTTTCTTGATTGCTGTAATTTTTTTAATTGGGGGGTGCTAAGTAACAATTTCATACCATGACCCTTTGCAAGACAAGAATTTTTTTTCTTGCGCTGCTTTTTGGTTAAGAGACTGTCAATAGTTTTAAGAGATTTGAGACCTGCATAAGGTACTTGATACATAACACCCTTGGCCTTCATTGTAGGTTTATTATATACATATTCACAGCCCCCACCCCAGTTTTTGTTTGGTGCTCATAGCTATGGTGGTTCCCAATGCTGCTATTTTTTCACTCAAAGAAGCATCTTTGCTTACAAATCTACCAAATGCAGCCTCTTCTAATTTCTTGTCTGCAACATGTCTCTTGTCAAGATCAGAATGTGTGTTGTATGCAATATCATGGTCTCTACAAGCAGCATCTAGGGGATTAACACCAGGATCCCCTCTGTTTAATCTATGGTCCAATTTTGTGCCTGGGCCACAATACTGATAGCCTGGAATATGCAGTTCAAATGGCAGCTTGTTTATAATGTCATTAACAAGGCCCCTACCCTCAGAAATATTCCAAAATTTAGGTGGTAGAGTATTAATAATTTTTATGAGATATCCAATGCCCTTAGTGTCATTCACTATAAAATTAGACAATTTTGTGCTTATCATGTCCATAATTCCAACCTTTTCATTGTAAAAATTGTGGTTCCCAGCATTTTCCTCCCCAGCTATCACCAATAGCCTATCTACAAGTTTCCTGACATCATCAACCCACACAAATTCTTTAGGCAGGGTGTTGTATTGTTTGATTCCACTGCCAGTCTTGATTTGTGACCATATGGGCTTGATTAGGTTGTTGTATTTTGCTCCACTGCTCGACTTGACTCTTTTTTGTGTGGGATCATTGTTCTGGTATAGAGCATCTGATTTTATTAATATTTCTTTGTAATCCTCATAATCTTGATCTGTATAGCTGCCAGGTCTTTTCCTAGTCATCAGTTCCCACAATCCAGGTGTTCCGGTGTACTTAACAAAAGCACCTTTTTCTCCGAGACGAGATTCTGAATATACAATTATATCATCTCCCATAAATGTTACTCTGAAATTGCCAATTCTATGAATAATGCTGCCATCAAGCTCTGTGTCAGCATATAAGCCAAACACCTCATCTTTATTGTCTTTAGGTGTGGTTAAATATTTTTGAGCAAGAAGACCCAATTCAATAGGATCCTGACTAGCCTCAATTCTTCGAGGAGGACTAGGTGTATGAATACTTGAAAGTGGAGTGAATGGATAATCTAATATGTTCCTAGCAGCTACAGGTACAAGCTCTGTGAGCAAATTTTGATTTTGCTCTGTAACAGTTTTGATATTTTTACCTAAATTATTAATAGCATCAATTACAGGCTGTTCTGTTTGTTTGTGTTTTTCATAAATTCCACGGTTCTCTGATTTCCATCCCTTGAATCTTTTTACAAGATAATCTCTTAACTTAAGATCATCAATGATTGGCCTTTTCATGTTTATTTATATACGTCTCTACGTCTAGAAAATTGTTGATTTTATTTCTGTATTTGCCACTATTGAGTGTTCTTGTCATATCAATTGTGACAAACCCATAACTGTCCTGGTTCCAGCACTTGCTGCAAAACTTAGAAAAATCATTGTAGCTCAGGTCCCCACCTACATATTCATCATGTATGTGTTTGAGGTTGGTATGGTCTTGATGAAATATACATATAAAATTGCTATTGTCCCGGATCAGCTGCTTGGGTATTTTTGAAAAAGTCTGTGCCAGGTAGAAGCAATCAATGTTTTTGTGCCGGCCCTGTGTAAAGAAATTTCTAACTTTGTTTTGATTATCCAATATAATGTCATCAAACACAACAACAGAATTATCGAGACATTCATGAAGTGGCTTAACATCTGATTCAAAAGTGGCTATATCCAATCCATCATATAGCTTCATCAGCTGCTGATATTTTAATTGTTCCAAGCTCTTAGAGAAGATATACAAGTGCCTGTTTTTCCAATCTAACCAGTTGGGTGCTAATAAAAAATTATCAACCATTAGTGTAGTTTTACCACAAGCAGATGGCCCAACAATAAGACACCTAATATTATCAGGTAGCAAGTTGCCATTTCTCTTATTTTGTTGTTCAGGTTCTGGCAGCCTTTTTATAACATCCCAGGTGCTCATATTATCACTTTGTTTGCATCGATCCAGCTGTGTTCTGGGAGTCCTAGCCATTTGACAAGTAACTTGTTGCCTTTTCTGCGGATAATTTTTTCTATGAGATAAGTGTCAGGCTGTTTAGTTTTGCTGAGCTCTTGTTCATAGAACCTGCCTTTGAGAATTTCTCCTCGGTGATCCTTTATTATATATGTGTTAAGGGTCCCGGGTTTAACCTGAACCACTGTAAATAATTCAGTGCTCCAGTTTCTTGTAAAGCCTCTCTTGAATAAGTGCTTATATTTACTGATTCTTACTTGATCACCCACCTTGTATCTGGCCTTTCTTGTTGTTGGCTGATATCTAGGATAATAAACAGTGCTGATCAATTTTTGCTCATCTGATGAGCTTATTACTTCAGAGGGTTTCATGTTGATTGTGGAATGGACAGAATTGTTATATTTATGTAGAAGTTCTGGAAGAATATTAATCCATTTATAATTACCTTGGAGGGTAAATTGTTTATACATAAGATTTTTTAAGGTTCTGTTGAATCTCTCTACAATTGAGGCCTTGAGGTCACTGTAACTCGAGTAATGTTTTATTGCCTGGCTTTTCATAAATTGTTGAAACACTGAATTATAAAATTCTTTGCCATTATCTGTTTGCAAATAGCGCGGTGATCTTCCACTCTGATTGATGATTGTTCTGATGGCTTCTGTAACACATTTTCCAGTCTTGGATTTGAGTGGCACAGCCCAGGCAAATTTTGAAAATGTGTCTATTATAGTGAGTAGATACTTGTAGCCCTTGTTGATTTTGTCTAAGTTTTTCAACTGTCCACTTGCTAACTCAATCAAGTCGCTCTGCCATAAATCATCTATGCCCTTTGTGACTACTGGGAGTCTCTTAAAATTATGTCTGGCCTGTCTGTGTAATTCATCAACAATAATTTGTCTAGACATAATATGTAAACAAGAATATTGCAACTATGGGGTGTTCAGCAGCTGAGACTGCAGGATTTTCTAAATATAATTTGTCCCCTATCTGTATTTTAAATTCCAAAGTGCCATCATCTTCTACATAAGATGTTTCTAATGTATTGGGATCTGTAAAATCCTCCAATTCCACACTGGTGATTTTCACTTTGTTGTTAGCATTTGTTATTGATAAGGTAGGGTAGTGGTGTGCCTGTGGTTGAAGCCAATATTTGATCTTGATTGGTCTCAATGTGCCCCCAACAAAAAATTGGTAATAAAATTGTGCAGGGGACAGCATATATATTTTGCCACCCGGTGTAAATGGAGAATCATATTCTTTGTTGGGGATGCTGTACAATTCAAGAATTACTGAATGTTTTGGATTCTCGATTATGCCTGTTATTTCTTTTTCTGCTGTTAGCAATCTGCTTGTTACAGATTCAAGGTGCTCATTGATGGTCCTAACAATCTCATCGTGCCCAGGCTTGATTCTTATGTCCACAGCAAGTTTCTTGTATTGCTGCACAATATCTTGAAGCTGGGTGGCAAAAAGAGACAGAGCATTTGCTTGATTGGATTCCATGGTCCCTAGCTGTTGCTTGATATTAGCTACAATTTGTTGCAAATTTTCAACAACTGCCAATTTTGAATTTTGAGCTGTAAGATCATGGACCTGTCTTCTGATATCCTCAAACAGGGAATGCAGTTCATTAATATGTTGATTGGTTGGTAGAGTGGCCACTGTCTGAGTGAGATGTTTGATCTCTGCTTGGATATTCTTGATATCTTCTGATTTCAATATCCTATTTACTGCTCTCTTAATATTTTTAAGTTCCTGTGATGTAGGCAAATTTGACACTGTATTTTGTAAAAATTCAAGTGCCAATTTCACATTGTGTAATTCAGAAGCATCAGCCACATTTTGCATAGCATTTTGGAGCAGGGCTATATCTGCCTGAGAGGGTGTTGATTGTTGTAAAATTTCAAGTTTTGTTTGGATATCATCTATCAAGTGATGAAAATGAGACAGTTCAGATTCAGTGTTGAGGTTTTCAAGCTTTGTGATTTGTTGCTGGACACTGACAAGTGTATCTACAATCCCAGGCAATCGGGATTCAAGTACATTTGCCAAATCACTTTGCACTGCTGCTATTGTACCTTCAAGATGGGTTATGGAACTTTGAATTTTTCCAAAATCTTCATATGTTTCAAGTTGCAGCTTAATATTTGCTACACTCCGAGTTATTGCATTTAAAGCATCAGAAGATGGCAAATTGTTCATAAAATTTTCAAGTGTCTCAATTTTTTCTTTAACCTCGGCTATGGCATTGTTCAGAGGGTCCAGATTAGGTATTTGGAGTGACTGAATCTGTTCCTTTAGAGTGGAAATCACTAGATCAAAATCTTCTTGTGATTTTATGCTTTTGACAATTGTTTGGAGCTGTGCCTGGACATTATTTATTTGCTCTTCCAATTGCTGTTTCAATTGCTCAGAGTTGTTAGCCTGGGTCTTAAATTTGGCTTGAAGAGCTGCAACAGCTTCTTCTAAACTTTGAAAATTATCCAATGTAGCCAGATCAGTATATTTCTGAAGCAATAATTTAAGTTCAGAATCAATTTTAAGAAGAGGGTCCATGCATTGTGATTGCAAATTTGTAATTTCTAATTGCAGACTGGCATTGAGTGTTGTTTGTAAAGCTTGTAAATCACTTCTTAATTTTTTGACTCTGACATCAAGCATCAGAATCTCATCACTGTGATCTTCATGTCTTGTATGGCCAAAAATATCATTAGGCATTTTGTTTAGTAGTTATTTATTATTGAATATCTGATTCTTAATTCTATAAAAAAAGGTATAAGCTTATCATAGGATCCAGGGACCTCAATATATAAGCAGTCACCAGCAGAAACAGTATAAACAGTGCCAGAAACCATGTTTGAGTGCTTAATTCTATAAATATTTCTCCCTACTGAAATTTTAACATCACCCTCAGGGGTTGTAATAAATTGCAATTGCCCACCTACAGGTAATTGGTAATGATTTAAATTATTGTTAAATATGTACAATGTTTTACCTGTTTCATCATCAACATCTGTAAGTATGCTGTTCAGATGAATAATTAACAAGCCACTCAGTTTAGATATTATATCAGGAGAGGGTTGTGGTGTTGGCAGCTCCATAATAGCCCGTTTTTTGAACCCAAATAAGTTCATAGGCATGTTTATTTATTTCAAATCATGCTCTGGAATTGGGCATTGATTGCCATTTTTCAAATCACAATGCCCCCATGGTAAAGTATGTATTCCACATGATAAAATGCATCTCTTATCATCATATGGGTCCAGAGCCACTTTTTTTACAACATTTGAAGTCAACAAGTGATCCACACTCTGAATTCTGGATTCTGATGTTCTGATTAAATTCTGGGATTTGAGACAATTTTTATAATCTTCAAATTGGAGCTCTTTTTCCACAGCTACTCTGCCAATGCCCTTGGCCTTTTTGACAACAGCACTACATGTTTTAAAACTATACACCTTGGCACTTAACCCAGCAAATTCCACAATAACATCACCAAGTGTCTCATCTTTTAACTTGCCGGGCACCTTTTTGTTGTGGGGTTGAATATTCAAATAGTCTGGCAATTCACTGGTATCAAAGTATTTGAACAATTCAGGCTGTGACATATCTTGATAAACATCTTCTGTTTGAATATCAAGAATAAAACTATCCGTATCCATGTACATCAGTTTTACATTATCACCATAAAAAGGTTTCAACACATCATAATACAATGTTAACATATGTAATTTGGACAATTCCAATATTGCAGCCCCTACATAAATAGGTTTATCAAACTTAATTCTTGTTTTTTTCATGTTGAAAAGAGCCATATCTTCATCATAAATTCTTCTGTAATTGAAATTAGGCTTTGCAACCAATTTTTTGCTCAGGCTGGGGTCAGTAATTATTTTAACATTGGTATGTTTTCTGACATTTTCAATTGTTTTGCCATATACAGAATTTACCATCAATTTAAACAAGGTCTTATCAAATTCGCTCTTTGCAGATGTTCGAAGCTTTGTGTTTGTATCAATGTATGGTTTCAACCATCTTGAGTGCCTGAACCTCAAAACTTTTCCAAGTTTGGTCACTTGAACACCATGTTTCATCAGGAACTGGAGGTTCTTGTAATATATGACACAACCCTGTTTTGGCTCCAGTGTCATCATGAGCTTCTTCTGTTTAGAGCCAGGTGAGCACTGAACCTCGGGAATTGGGGGCAGATCAGAAAATTTGTTGTGTAAATGATCTGGAATTGTCAAATCAACCTCTAAGAATAAGCCATAATTACTGTCATCATAGTTCTGAAGATCCTCAATATTGAAATCTTCAACCCATTCAAGCCCTGCATATGGCAATTTTTGCATCATGGCGTGACCATAGAGGCTGTTTGCATCTACATACACTATATAATTTGATGGCCGTGCTGGATTATAATCAGGCATATATTTGTTATTTGCTCTGGCATATCTCTGAGAACATTGCACCATCCCTCCTCTTATACCTTGCTCCATAAACAGATACATATCTTGATCTTGGATCAGATCCAATTGCTTTTTGGTGTTTAAAAACATTGCAGACCATGCTAGGCCCGGGGCACTAAAAAAATACACTGGGTCCAGTCCATAATTTTGCATACAAAATTTTCTGAATGCCTGCATTATATCTGCTGAGATGGTCACATCAAGTTTCAAATATGCCATGTGATAATCACCAAATATCTTGCATTTGAAATTGTCCCACACCAATTGGGCATGGTGATAATCCTCATCAGTAATTCCAGATCCTCTGATTTTGCTGTAAAACTCATGTTGTGGAGGCAGGGAACACTCATTAAATTTAGAAAAATCTGTAACATAATCATATGGATATACACCCTTCCGCCTAATTAATTTCGGGTCCTGATTTGGAAACACTGCACGTGTGATTTTGAATCGATCATCAGGTAATTGAGTGGCCAGTGTATCCAGGCTAGCAGGTAAAAATCTGTAAGAATCAAGAAATCTTATGTGAATAGGAGTTCCATTAACTTTAATTGTTTTGCTAATAGATATATATTTCTCATCATTTTCAGCTAAAATATTTAAATTCTCCTTCTCAAACCCCTCATATCTGATCAGATGATGGAAATCATAATTGGATGCTCCATGACAAAATATGGGGACAAATCTTGGTCTCTTGATCTTAATATTACAGCTATTACACAGGGCCTGTTTATATCGACCATCTGTATGAGAATGGTGATGCACCTTGATATTTGTATCTGAAAATTCACAATCACATAGTGGGCATTTTTCTGCATTGTTGAAATCCTCAATCTGTTTCTCTGTTAAAGGCAACATGGGTTTTGATTTTAATAAGATGTTAGATGCTATGTCACGGCACTCATTTTCTATTTTATGTGCAAATATTTTGATGGCATCTGGTCCCATGTATGAATATTCTTTGGTAACAACACCATCCTGTACAACCACATAACAAAAACTGGAAGGTTCATGTAGCTGGTATGGTGTAATTGAAGATTCTTCAGGATCTGGATTGCAGAATGCAAGAGATTTGAGATTTGATTCAAAATCACAGACAATATATGCTGGGTGTTCCAACAAGGCTTCAAACTTTTTGAATTTGCAATTTTCACTTGGCATTGGCATCACCATATGAACAGGTTTATGATTGCCACAATATTTCAGATGCTCAATTAATTTGTTTTTGGCAATTTCTGCACTCACTTTACAAACCCCATTCACTGTTTTTCTACCATCAAGTACAGTTAAACATCTTCCGCACAACTTGAATATTCTATTAGTTTTGTCTAGTTGTGTTCTGACTAAAGCTTCAAGATTATGTATCAGAGTGTAATGATATGTGCCATCCCCTTCAATTAAGAGCAGATCAATCGGAACAGCAGAATTATCATCATTGATTCTGAGAGGATCTATCAAGCAATTATCACGACCAGTGGAACAAATATATACATTAATAGATAATTGTTTGCCATTCATATCCCTGGCCCTTTTTTCAAATTTATCAATATTCTGTACAGACATTGGATATTCCAAACCCTCCATTGCATCGTCAAAAAGATGTTCATATTGTTTATAATAACTTATTCTCTGAGGATTCCTTGAAACTGGAAACAAAGCAGCTAATATACACCACAAAAAGCATTTCTGGTCGGTATTTTCTATATTAACCACAGCTCTTTTGTTTTTAATATTGGCAGGTAATGGCAAATATGTAGAACCTTGTAATGGGCAGAATTCAGAAATATTAACATAGAGCCTGTGTGAAGAGCCGCATAGGCTCCATCCAGACTCTTTTGCCTCAAATTCAGAGTGTTTAATGTTCAATTGATCTATTAAACTGTTTATTATTGTGTCTGAATTTGCATTTGAATATACAGGTACAGTTTCTGTCATGTGGGGCTGTGTAAATTTTGTGCCATTTGGCTTCTTATATTGAGTATACAATTTGAGGGACAGCTTATAAGAGCCAAGATGTGCATTTAGAATTGCCTGCAGATCAGGTTTTACACTGTTCAAGAAATTCTCAATACCACATCTTGGCTCTGATACAAACCGATAATCCCTTAATTGGCCATTAAAACTGCTATGGATGGGTTCATAGCGTGGCTGCTTTGCTGCTCTGGCATTAAAAGGTGCTTCATGCTTTCTCTTCAGACCAGATGTAGATGCTTGTGGGGGCAATATTGATGACTGTGCAGAACAAGTATTTTTATGTGTATATGTGAAGTATTGCATGTTATATTTTCTATGGCATTTGGGGCAAATTTTTGTGGGAGCTCTGCATTTGTCTGGGTTACAAATCTTTTGGTGTCTAGCCCAATTAGAGCTAAATATATTTTTATTGCACTGATTGCAATATTTTTGTTTTGGCATTTTTGCTATTGTTTATTATATACAATTTCCCGGGTTTCAATTCAAAACTTTATACTGGATCAGTTGGGTTCAGCACTGTGCTGTGTGTATGTATGTATGTGTGTTAATATTTCTCGCTTTGGTATTTATATAAAATTTCCTGGGTTTTAAATCTAATCTCTATGCTTAATCAGTTGGGTTCAGTGCAGACAAAAAAAAACTGCATAGCTCTATGTCAATTAGTTCTTGAGATATTGTATTTAGGAACCACTTTGGCCCCCCTGCCAAAAATTGGCTTTTATTGTATCGGTGTATATTTTGTCTCTATGATCAAAATTCTATGCTTAATCAATTGGGTTCAGTACAGAGAAAAAAACTGCATAGCTCTATGTCAATTAGTTCTTGAGATATTAATTATTTTGTATTTAGGATCCACTTTGGGCTTTCCCCCCCTCTTCCCCCTCTGCCAAAAATTTGTATTAGTGTATATTGTCTCTATGACCTTACTTGGGTTATTCCGCCAAATTATATGCTTCAAGTCTCCTATACTTTGGTGGAGCCTGTTCAGGTTCTATCCCCCGCGATGTGGGTTCCTCTGCCGATCCAGCAAAGGTGAGGAATCTGCTCTGTGCCCTGCCTTATATAGTTTTACAGAGCCAATAGAAACACTGCTTATTTAAACCAATCAGAAAACACCACATCAGCACATTATGTCATAAGCATTTAATCAATTAATATTGCAGAACATGATGCAATAGAAGTGTGCCGGGAAGTAAATATGTATGGATGTAGGTGGGTGTAGGTGGGGGTAGGTGTGGGTGTGTGGGGGTGTGTGGGGGTAGGTGGGGGTGTGTGGGGGTGTGTGGGTGTGTAGGGGTGGGGGTGGGGGTAGGGGTGCATCTTGGCTTAGTTTTAAGTGCTGTGTTCAAAATAAAAATATAGTGGCTGGTAGCTGTATCCAAGCCCTATTATAATTTTTGTTTCTCTATTCTGTTACTAATTTTGATCCTAGGATAATTATATTTATGGGGGTGATTCTGCATAGCTGGAGTATTTTCTCCTGTGCGTACCTCCCGTTTCTCTGCTGGGTGTACATGCAATCAACTCTGCACGCCATGCCCCGGAACTCTCCGGAACTAATCCATCAAGGCAATTGCTGAAGGCAATAGAACAAATCAATATATTGATTCCCAGGCCGGTTGAGAACTAGAAGAAAGCAGCGGCCTTCAGAGGCACTGACCTAGCACAAATGCCGGCACGAACATGCATGTCCCAGAAGGCACTGACCCAGCACTGAGTGTTATGTATTGATTTTTGTATAACAAGCTGTGACAGGTATAGGCCCGACCCTAAATAAGAGTGGATTACAACAAATAAGCTAGATGTAACAGATTTTGTATAAAAAAAATGCAAAATATCCCAGTTTCAATTCGATCCATTTATCTGAATCGAAGAAACCAACAATTCACATATCCCCATATCATTGTATGCTTGCCCTATTAGTACCTGTTGTACTCAATTAATTTTCACTAATTGGCAATTTTCTTGAAGAGGCCTAATAGAACAAGATACGGCGGTATGAGAAATATGTGAATTAAAGATATTTTAGTAATATACGACGTCTTAAGAAAGGCATATTCGGCTCCAAAGTACTTTGTCTAATGCTTACTACCATTCCCTATTACTGGTAGTAAGAGTTAAAAATGATGTAGTATTGAAAAAAGTTGACCTGTTCCCAAGTGTTCACCGAGTTCAGACATTTGCTCATAGATGGCCCCTGTTGTTGTTGCTTATATATTTTTGGAATATCTCTAAAACAAGCAAATTTTGTTTACTGTTTTCTACTACAGGCAATACTGACATGTACTACACACCAGATGAATTCAAGGTACAGAGACCCATGTTTGTAATTAACACTTCAAAAAGAAAACAGGTTGTGGTGAATGACAGAACAAACATTAAAATTATCTGTGAATTTCATGAGGCTTTACCTGATGACACCATATGTAGTGTTATTCTCATAGGAGAAAAATCATATGTTTATGATGTAAGAAATGAGAGAGTCACGGAGCAATTCTAGAGGAGCTCTGCATATTGCATTGTTTTAATATTGGATTGAGGCTGGGGTCCAATTAAACTTAAATTGGAAGTAAATATGTGTGTGTATGTGTGTATGTGTGTGTGTCTTGGCCTAGTTTTAGGTGTGGCCAAAAAAATATCAAGAAGGGCATATTTTTGACAAGTTTATGGACAACAATCTCACAGAAGTGCCTTTTTGTAAGTATAGGCACATCAATCTGAGGGGCTCTTCCTTTCTCATGGAATCCATGAGGGCTTTTTTACAAAAATCTTGGATTAGAGGGGGTTCCACACTAGAGCAAAAAGCTCATATAGGCATGTTGAGCTAGTTTTAAGTGTAGACAATTCTGCTGGAGGAGAGCTCTTCCTTTCTTGAGTTTATAATAGCACAAGTACCACTACTTACACACGTTTCGGATTCATATAATCAGCTGCATGATTCGTTTCAATAATAATAATACCGAAAGTGCCTATGAGTGCAGTGAATTGGATTATTATTTTTAACTTATTATATTGTAACTCATTCCAAAACTTCTAATTTATATTAACAGCACCGTAATGTGTGTTTTGGGGGGAAAATACATTTTTGATTTGCCGTGTTCAGTAATGGATAATTTGTGGTATGCTGCGAGGACAAGAAGGTTGCGGAACATTCCTCTACATCCTGTACATCCTTTACTTTTACAGATGACCGAGTATTTTGAGGGGTTTAGAATTGTCAGAAGGAAGTCATAAGCAAAAAAAGTCGTCCGTCAAAAAGTGTAAAGTTAAAGAGGCGCTGTCACGGGGAGTTAGTTAGTTAGTTGGTTGGTTGTTGTCAGTTAGTTATTTTGCCCACTTATTTCTCCTTGATTCGATCGTGACAGCGTGAAACGATTAAGATTCAGTTGTAGTGAAGAAACTTCTCTTGGTACTTAATTACTGCTATGCGTAGGGAGTAAAATCACAGACTAAAAAACGAGGGAAAGACAACATCAATACCTATTTTGTTATTTGTTTCTTGACTGTAAAGTTACTGCTGTCTAGGACACAGCCTATAACTTATGCAAGGTCTGTCCCAAAAGTAATTCGACGAATTCTGGAAAAATCGTTTTATTGAAGCTACAGTTCAAATATACTTAATATTCTTCAAAGTAGGATTCTTTAGCATCAACACAGTGGTTCCAGCGTTGCTGCCACTCTTCGCAGCAACGCAGGAAGTCTTGACCTCAGATGCCATTCAGAGCACTCGTCGCGGCTGCTTGGACATTTTCAATCATCCCAAAACGATGTCCATTCAGGCCGAATTTTAGCCTCGGGAACAAAATTTAAGTCATGCGGGGCCAGGTCCGGAGTGTACGGTGGGTGGGAAAGCATTTCCACCTTTTCTTTGCCCGAAATTCCCTTACTTGAAGTGACGAGTGCGATGGTGTGTTGTCGTGGGGGAGAAACCAGGTGCCTGCGATTTCATGGCGGACGCGAGCGAAACCATACAATGCACAACCGACAGTCCCACCTTACGTACAGTACGATTAACTTCACAGTCAAAAGTCGGTCAGAGTCCAAGAAATACTTCACTGGAGTCTCATGGTCGGCAGACCTGGACGTTGATGGGCTCCCTAAGCGTAGTTCGTCTTCTACGTCTTGTCCTCCTTCTTTGAACGCCTTTTGCCACTTGCAAACTTGAGCTTTCGACAAAGTCTCTTCCACACAGGCTTATATTAATATTTAAAGCGTGTCGGTAGGGGATTTACTGAATCCGGAGCAAAATCTTATCATGAACTGCAGCTCCAAACTCCGCTGCTTTTCCCACCGTGACGTGACACTCTTCTCACTTTGCTGGCGACGCGAACGCTGGAAGCAACTGACTTCTCTCAAACTGTATACCTGACATCCCCCCACCAACCACCCCACCCAATAGATCCATCCCCCCCAACCCTTCTGATTGACCTTTCAAAAGTAGTCTCATTACTTTTGGGACAGATATTGTAAATGTGACACCTGCTGGTTAGCATACCATTGCGCTGATAACATTTGATTCAATGAAGCTGTAGTTCCACGCATTTGAATTCTTACCGGCAGTGAGATATTTGCAAGCCCTTCTTTGCCATTGATCGTTCACACGGTCATTTAGGTTTGCGTGTCATATTACATTTATTTATATACATTGAGATAGTGAATGTTCAAATGTCCGTGTTTGGGAAAATATCGAGAGCACGAAACATGAAAACTAAGGCAGAGCGTGTGCTGACGTTGTCTGAAAACCAAATGAACATTACTGATGCTAAATATCTGAAAAACGAGTGTTCTTCTTTACCAGGCAACGAACTAGCTAGTGGGGTGGGAGGGCGCTTAACCAATTTAGCATTTATATTGTGGTGATATTTGGCGTTAAGAATGGCGAGTTTAAACTTTAAGGGGGTTATCGAATTTGAACCTTCTCAGAATATACTCCGCAGATAAATGCTATCAATTCAATTCAATACCAATTTACGTGAGGTAAAAATGTCAATAGAATTTCAATTTTTTCCCCAGATGTCATTTTAAAGGTAACAATGCCACTGTACGTTAAATATTGTTGCAAAGTTGCTCGATGACTTAGAGATAGTCAAATACGACAGTTGCTACCACCAAGTTATCCAGATACCTATACCCTGCACCGTCCCGTTTCAATTTATTCATCATTGTTGCGGCCTACTAGGAAGGAATCGCAGATTATTCAAAGTATAATGGGTTTTTAGCGACACATTATTGCGCAGCATCCATTGCGCAGTAACTTGGCGAGAGCAGGGGGGCACTTGCTCGAAAACGTTCCAGGTTTATGAGGATTTACAAGATAATTGTACTTTTGTTAAACCCCTGAAACCTGTGGACAAAAAAAAGTAACAAGTAATTTTATTATTTTTGCAAATGTAACGCTTATTTATCAAAATAGTCCTGGATGATATTTCTATGAGTTTAAAAAAAGACATGATGTTAGTATTCCCAAGGCAACATGTATGGAAAGGTTTGTCTTGTACAGTGCGTCAAATTCCTTGCGAGGCCGAGAGATCGGGAGAAGTGTGGCGGACAGCGCTCATCGGCTACGTGTATTAACACACTTCACGTATATCAAAAACAGGTGCCTCCTTACTCTCAAAAATGTTTTACGTCTTGCGTTTTCAATTTCAAGGTTTTGGTAATTTTCTTTGGAAATTAGAACTATTTTTGTGTGTTTATGTGCTTGTGCGTCAGGGTTGGCATGTTTAAACCAAAAGTGTTTAAAACAAATTGTTTTAAACGTTTAAAACACACGGCTTTGTTTTTTTACAAATGTTTAAAACATTTAAAACAATGTGTTTAAACATTATTTTTCAGACTTATTTAAATCATATTTTCATACTTGATGTTTGATAGTTTGTGGTTATTTGCGTGTTTTGTAACTTTGTATTTTCATTCATTCCGAGTAATTTTGTTTATTCTGCACATAAATCTGTTGAGTGGCTGAAAACAAAGAAACATATCGTGATGTGTTGTGGGCCTCTTTAAAACTCCAGGGTATTTTTTTTACAAGTGTTTAAAAAAAATTGAATACTGTATGGATGAAACAGCTTTGTTCCTCACTTAATACACTGCACACAGTTGTTAATGTCAATATTTTTTGCATTCACAAAAGAAAATATTCCGAAAAACAGAGTAGCTACCACGTGGATAGTTTGGGGCCTGGCAACTGTGCATTAGTTGAAGTTTCTTGAACAGCTTACATGCGAGATTTAACTTTTAAGATTAACAAAAATAAGTACAGTATTTTAAAAAGTTAGCCAAGCGTTTATTTTATAACTAGGAAGATAGTCCTTCCTTGGATTATAAACAGATTCCTTATTAATCATTATTCTTAGAAAATAACTTTTCTTGGCATTATGTTTTAAACGTTTTATTTGTTTGAAACATGTTCTTTTCGGTTCTTGTTTAAAACATTAAAAGCATGTTTAAAACAAAAAAAAAACTGTTTTTTTTCGAAAAACAAAGAAAAATTTTGCCAACCCTGGTGTGTGTGTGTGTGTGTGGGAAGAGCGGCTTTCTTGCGAATTGAAAGTTGTTCTAGGTATTAGTTTGCTCTAATACATTAATATAACTGAAAATATATAGAGTTCGTCCTATTACACAGTGTGAAAGTAAAGTAAGTTCGTCAGGTTAGTTTCAAAGCAGCATTAAAAAAAAAATAACGTAAACCGAGATTTATTCTATTTTGAAAAGACGAGACATTACGTTCGACAATCTTCATCTCTAATGTTTCGGGAATCACTGGACAAATCAATCAATATCGTAATATGATCCTGAAACGGGATGTTCGCCTGATGCTATGTTTACGAGAGTAATAATGAACTTTGGGTTTATAACCGTAAATTATAAAAAGTAACAATAACACACAGTCCATCCGAAATCCCCACGACACGGAAACAAAATATGAGAGATAGAGGACAGTAGAATGTAAAGAAGAAAGGAATAGATGCGTTAAAAGAAAGAAGAGGAAAATATATAAAAGGATAAGAGAGAAAGTTTTACATATCGTAAGATATTTCCAATATGTTGTTACTATTATGTATGGTGAACTGGCAGCTATGGCGAATTGTAATAGTCTGTGCATAACATTTATTATGGACCTTGTTTATATTTGTCTTGTGTGTTAAACATGTAAATCCACCTTGTTATAAGTTGAAATATATTTTATGAAGTTCCACTCTTGACATGTGTATTTCTATTTATATAATGACGATTAAGACATAACAAAAATGTCGACGATTATTAAAGAAGATACATAATCAGTGTCTGTAAGTAGAATTTTATCATTAAGTTCAACTTTATCCAGTAGGTAAAACACGAAAGTTTTATACCGGTCTTCGAGGTGTTTGACCAAACCCAGGATATACAATTTTTTATTAAAAGATTCATGGCTTTTGTTGAGGCCAATGATATACAAGAGAGGAAACGAGTGTTTGCTCTCATTTCTGTAATCGGTAATTTACCATATCAAGAGCTGGAACACAGATTAAGTCCAAATGATCCACAAGATTGCACCTTCGACTCGAGGAACTCTTTACTACATATATCTGGGAGAGGGTACATTAAACCATCGCGTTGCATCGGTTTGAAATTGACTGTTTTAGAATATATAGTCTACACAGATACATATAGAATTGTTGGATTTTTGTTGGCACAATTGGACTAGCCAATTCCAAATGTTCTATAGAAGCTATTATATTTTGCTTACATGTTATCTATGTCTAGCTTTATTTGATCTCGCAATGAATATGATATTCTGTACGCCTTTCTGAACACAGACCTTGCATTCTTCTGTAATGGTATTGATAAGTGGAAATCATAAATGGGTGTGCTAATATCTTCATTAAACACTTCTGCAAAAGATATCAGAAATTGTCCACAATGTAATTTTCTTTTTAAATTACTCGAAGTATCCACCTCGCCCTTATGTTTGTTCAGAATTATGACTTTGTTAGTTTGCCTTACACATTTATTATTCGTGAACATTCATCCATTTTATCAATCTTCTGCTGATGTACCCTTTGCGTATCCATTATGTCTGATCCTCAATTTTGGAACAAGCGTCTGGTAACAAGCCTTTGTAAAATCTTCCTTTTGAACGTATACAGTTTCAGGAAATTAATTTAAAAGTTTGTAACACCAATTACGAAACAATATGTGCATTCCGACTCTGCCAATTAATACATTTGTGTTGATATCATCTCCAACAACAAAACGCATCATGTACATATTGCCATGATAGTAGAGTTGTAAGATTAATTGACCCAATAAATACAACTTTTTACCTGAAATTGACATGTATGAATGTAATAACGTACTCAGTGTGAAGTTGTCAATAAAATTTGTTAACAAATATTTGGAAATGAAATTAGCAAAGCTACGGGAATCGGAATAACTTCTAAACACTTGTCCTGTAGTGTAAAATTAATGTACAAGGGTAATCGTTAATTTCAAAAATTGTCTCGCAGCGAAGAAACTTGGTCAGGTGCGTGATGCTGCAAAGTATAGATTCGCTTGCATTTTTGTTGAGCGACATTTTTGCGTGTTACACAGAGAATTGAGCTTTCATGAGAATTGTATTCTTCATAACCAATACTACTGGTATCTAAATTACTGTTCCTCCTTGCACAGTTTCCCTTATACATACTGGATAAATTAACTGTAGGCCCCTTTTAGTTGTTTATTTATTTCGAAGCATACGGACGAGAAATGTACTTTTCTCATACATAAGCTGCAAATAGCATTGGATGCAGGACAGTTCTCTTTACATATGCAACCTAACCTTGCATATCGCTTACATTTTATATCATTTGGCTGTTCTTGCCGTGGTACAATTTTATGCTAAATGCAGAATGGGGTTTAGATTTTGACACGCCTTTATATGAAATATGTGTTCTGAATCTTGATTCTTTTATGTTGTCTTGTTGATCTTTGGGAAATTTAGCTTCAACAAACGAATTGTTTGTACTGAACATATCTGAACCTTGTATGTATACTAGTGTCCAAAATTAAAGTAACAAACGGAAATTCTTTACCGTGTGTCCATTTGACCACATAATACGATCAGGTGATAGTAATATTTATGACGTCATAGACAACTGGTTTAAGACAGAAAATAAACTAACCTTAATGTGCCAGGATTCAGGGGTGCCCCCCAAGGCCAATGGCGCATCCCCCCCAAAATCATGATGCGTTTCCCCCAAATCATATCATTCGCGCCCTTAAACCATGTCGTAATCCCCACAAAATATCTAATTACGACAGCGTGTCTACCGAAAGTAACTTTTTCCTTACCTTTACTGAACATTATAATTGATCTGCCCCTCCTCCCTAAACAGAGGTGTCATCACTGAAGACCACCCATAAAATTGTTCATCATAATCGAAAATATCGCGTGGATCCAACTTTAAACTGTAGGTTCAGTCCCGATTAACCTTAGAGTACATAAAGTGGACTTAAAGAACCAAATCAATCAATCGGGAATATCGCTTGTCTTGTAATGCAGCTTTAGTATAAAAACTTCATATTAATCTCATTAATGCGCGAAACGCACATCGTTGCAAGAAAGAATTGCGAGCGAAGCGAGCAAGAAAATTTTTACATCCATTTCTTTGCAGGCTTTGAAGAATATTAATTTAATGGGGTGTCAATACTTTCTTAAGATCCCGAGATATTTAGTCTTTTCCTTTTCCATCTTTTCCTTTGGCACATTCGGGGTCGAAAACGTGTGGATGCCTTATCGCTATATACAGTCTCCAAAATGTAATGTTCGAACTCTCTCTCCGCTATAGAAATCCCTTCACAATCTAAGATTTAACACTTTATCAAGAGGTTTGATACCCCCCCCCCCTTTCGATAATGCCCTAAACACTTTCATTTCTTCATCTAATGTATTAAATATGGAACATTTAAGGTGTAAAATTTTTACATATATTTTGGAAAAGATATAAATGTTGAATTTTATATTATTTGAAGGAAAACATCCCCCCCCCCAATCTCGATGGCGGAACCTGCATCATAAAACCCCCTGTGGCCACCCCTGCCAGGATTTATCAACAAAAAAATCACGATAGCAACAGTTTAAACTTGGTAAATTTATCAACAAAAAATATCACACGAGAAGTATTTCTGTTTGTTGCTTTAATTTTGGACACTAGTGTACTTGTTTACTTGCACCCACCACAAATTTATTTTGAAGAGTTTGTATTTGTGCGTATTATCTCACGCTGAAGTACTATGTCACAAACCTTCTCTAATGCATCTGGCATGTCTGCTAATAATCTGTCTTTTAGTATACTGTCTGGAAGTCAAACACGAGCTTTTCTTTGACGAGTATCTAATTCACATGCTATTGCAGCAACATTCAAAGGATTTATGTATGACGTAACTGCTCCTCATAAAAATGTACATTATGAATCTGAAAGATTCTCAATTGGTACTGAAGTATACATGGACGTCCGCAGGATTTTTTCCAGGGAGGGGCAAGGAAGGTATTTTTTCCAGGGGGGCTAAAATGAAATTATATGTGTGAAATACATATATTTTGGTTGACTTTCATTTTCCAGGGGGGGGGCCACGGCCAACCCTTGCCCCCCCTTCCGGACGCCCATGGAAGTATACATATAATTACTTACCGAAAAAAATATCGAAAAGGGATAATTAATGAAAGATGTAGTTTTGCTGCAGTGGCGACTCTTGGCTTTTTTGAAGTGTAGGAAGAAGTTATTGTCAACTCAGAAAGGTTTGAAAAATACGTTCAATTACAGTCGCACAAATCGCTCGTACTATCCATTGCATTTAGAATGTTACCTGCAGGTCCACGCACAAGGTAGGGCAAGGGGACCTTACCCCCTTGAACTATGATTTTTTTAATATGAACCTATAAAAACAAACGAATACAGCATTGACGGTATTTCAGATTTTGCAAGAATTTCGATTTTGTCCCCTCCCCCTGTCGTGTGGATTGAGGATAATAAAAAGTGTTGCTTAAACTCTGAAATTATGCTAATTGCTTCTAAATTGTGCTAGGATTTATTATTAATTACTTTTTCCTGATAACTGCAGTTTTAAGTTCAATTATGCATATACTATTCGAGTTTTGAACTTGCGTTACTTATTATTCACTACACAAAATTGTGTAGAATGGCTCAACAAACGAAATGGGTTAGGCTTAGAACTTGAAACGGCTTGAGAAAACTGTTTCTTTATCCCCCAATCTTCTATCGATTTACTGCCGCAAAATCTCCTCAGGAACAAAATCTACAGGATAATGAAAAGATAGAGGATGGATCGTCGCATGGTTGTAAAGAAAGCGTGTCGCTGTGTATCCATACTCCTTTTTTTTAAACAAGTCCGGTGGTGAAGTATAAATAAGATTTGGACGTAATTTTATTTCTATTTCCTAAAAACCAATTCCTTTGAATTCGATTTCCCTCTCCCAGGGACTCGCGTTTACATATTATGCTAGATTTGACCATTATGCCAAAAGCAGGATGCTAGGGGCGAACGAAGATCACACTGTGCTACGTTTAGTACCATTTTGATGGGGTTGGCACCACTGATTAAGGAACCCCTCGATGTTTCCTCGCTTGATCTTTAAAAACCGCAACCTCCCCCTTGCCCCTATTACATTACTCACCCATCTGTCTGTAGGGTGACCGCCGATGTCCCTCAGCGAGCGGCAGCCAAGCCTGTGTGTCCATCGTCTTTGGGCTGCGACTGGAAGGAGCGCCACCAGTCAACTCTTGACCAGTCAACTCTAACCTAGTCAATTGTACGTACATTGAGCTCATAATTTTATAACGCGCATTATTATTAAACATCTAACAGTAGAGAACTGGAAGCAAGTATAAATTAACTGTAGGAAGTTTCTCACTTCTTAAATGGAGGAATCGTACCTGTTTTGTTGTCCATAAAGTGAGAGATGTGGAAAGTGGCACATACAGAAATATACACTATTCATTTGTTTAAGGATTTTCATGAAACTGGAGATTCAAAGCAGTTACAGAAACTTAATGAACATGAGGATAGTGCGCATCGAGCATATTTATACCCTCCAATTAAGGATGAAAAATAATGGAAAATATTACATGAAAATTGATCACTTAAAAATAATATATTATACAAACATAAATATTAGTAATGCATTGAAAATTTCGAAGATAAGCAAAATATTGCACACACACAGACATATGTGTAGATCGAAACCCAGGATTTGGGAAAGTTCCCCGTGCATATAGCACCGTGCCATGAAGGCACATTTAGGGGTTGTGGGGGTTGGCCCCACAAATTCTCTATCTCGGACATTTTGAAGGTGATGTGATCAGTGCCACGCTCCAGCCACCTTTAACCCCAAGGGTTGCCTCCAGGTACCCATCGACTTGAGGTTGGGTGAGCCTCAGAGCGGGATAAGGCTGAAAATTATCCGACCTCAGACGTCTCACTCTGGGAATTGAATCCGGGTCTCCTGCGTGGCAGTCAGATGCCTTATCGACTTGACCACCACGAAACCCAGGATAGGGACGTAATGTATTGGAGCTCATCCGGGTACTAAGCAGTAACGAATATAGGCTACATGAAATAACACTGTGTGCCAGTGATCTTTAGGCGTTTTCTAGAAATAACTATCTCCCGATATATAGACATTTTAACACAAACACTGAACATTTATTGAAGATTAGGCACACACAGATGTACTACGTAGAAATCTTTAAGCGAAAAATGGAGGCTCGACCAGGACTCGAACCCAGGTTTCTGGCATACCGTGCCATTGCTCACCCGATTATTGTTATTATTATTATTATTATTTACATAAAAGGAATACCCCTATGCGGAAGTATTCTCCATCATTCACACGAATTTCACTCATATCAATTGGACTATTTTCTCGATTTTTATCATGACAGACAAACACAAATACCCATGCCATACCCGGGACTCGAACCCTGAACCCCTGGCGATGTAGCGCGCTGTGCTAACCACTCCGCCGCTGAGGTCGACTGTACCGCTGAGTTACCCAGCCCACCTGGCCTTGCCTGATTTTTCGATGTCGCTGTTTTACCTGCGTGAAATCGTCTCTGTCAGTGCTACCGCAACGGGATCTGCTGCCTCTGAAGCGCTGTAGACTTAGACGTTGTCTGGTTCCTCCCAGCAAAGCTACGTGCTGAACACTTACTATGTTGATGTTTATACAAATTGATAAATGCACAAATGACAAAGATTACAGACTATTTTGGCGCCTTTCTTATATTATATTTTATTTTTGTTGTGTCTACTTGTCTGTTTGTTTCACGGATCTCAAATGCTTCGTTTTTACTCCAACAGTGTAATAATATTTCACGATTACAGATTTGAATCAAGACAGCTCACATACTTTTACACTGTAACTTTATTGTACAAAATCTACTACAATTGTACTTTGAAGGAGAACAAATATTGATCGTTTCTATAAATCTTCTTCCTGACTTTAATATTTGAATTAGGTAGTGTACATAGTGATTCATCTGGTGTGAGAAAGTTGATCATGGTGCTGTGTTTCCGACTCCGCTGCGGGGAGTATTGTTTCGGCTTTCTTCCTCTTGGTCTTCCGGTGGACACGACGGTATCCCCTCCTTCGGGTGCCGCGATCCACAACTGCCGCTTCTTCCTTGTCTCCAGGCGCTGGAACTCTCATGTCCTGGAAGCCACGATCTTCCAGGGGGCCATCGGAGGTTCCTAGAGACTGCGTGAGGGTAAGCGGCTCATCACGTAAATCCTTTTCAGCGGGCAACGTGAACTTCACGCGCAGGTTTCGGGGTTTCGACGCCGGGCCTTTCAGGCAAGACTTCAGTGGCTCCGGCATCTCGCGAGTCTCTGCAACATCTGTCTCGGCCTGCTGCAAAAACTTGTCGTTGTTCTTGCTGGATGAAACAAACTGGGTCATCTTGCAGCGTCTGGCTGGGCGAGGCAGTACTCTGTCACGCTTCAACCAAGCGATGACTTTGAAATGACTTTCCCTCGGTGCCCTCTCTATCAGTTCCCTACAGTATCGGCCTATTTCTTCGCCATCCGTCTGCGTGGTGAAACTTAAAGCCCTGTTGTGCCTGCTGGGATGCGGGGCAGAAGCCAGCTCACGTGACTTTTGCAAGCCCAAAGCCCACAGATGTGCCCGGTAGGCTTCCTTCTTCATCTTCAAAATATTCTCGATCGGCTCGTACTCTTCCTCTGGAGAGCGCTCAAAAGGGGGAAACGTACATTCCGTATTCGGATGCGTCGACAGATACAAGGCCCACAGCATGGCGCCAAGGAAAGCGCAGAGGAATGTCTGCAACGGATCTTGCTTTTGTTCGCAGAAACATCTTGGCGGTGTTTCCGTTCCATGCTCTATTCCTACAGTGACCCGAAACGGATAAACTAATCCTGGGTAAGTTCGAGGCAAGTCGTATTTATTAACGACACTGCATTGTTCTCTTCTTTGCTTTTCTTGTGAGTCCTTATCAGGTGTGATCAAGAACACACCACTTTCACAGAATTCATTTTCTTCAGAAACGTTTAGGGAAATATAGTTACGTTCATTTGGGACTGTTTCGTTACAGTTATGTTCACCTTTCTCTACACGTGAAGGAAGGCAGAACTGTCCGCTGTCGATGCTTGGAACGGCGAGCATAACTGGACACTGGTCTTCCTGAAGAGAAAACTCATTAATTGGGAGTAACACGGGCGACTGAAGAAATAAACTTACTGCTGAGCAGACGTCGTCGAGAGTAACTTCAAATACGAGAGTTCCCCCGAACGTCTGCTGCTTCCTAGGAACGTTTCCAAGGCTGATTTCAAACACACGATCGCAATGGTCTGTCTTTCGTATGCTCTTTCTCGGCACAATATACATTACTTGAGTATGAAGTCTGTGCAAATCGGGTGCCGCATATGAAAGATTTGGTGCACCTTCCACTTTATCTTGCACCACAACCGAATGTAGCTGCGGTTCATCACTTTCAAGGCTTGATTCAAGCCAGCCGTTTGGAAGTACATATTCTTGAAGTTCTTTCGACATATTATTCACAAATGTTGGGTTACGCATTCGTCCTAGAACGAGAGGGTAATTGGCATCATATGTTGCCATTGGGTAAAGAATGTCTGTGTGGCTAATATCACAACAGGAATGGGCGTGATTTCCAGATCCACTGAGAGAAGCTTGGGGCACTACAATGAAACAGATCAGCCAGATTGGCAACAACATAGTTACAAAGAAGGTGAGAATTTTATTTCTCTTCATCTTCTTTTTTGAGAAGAGGAAAGTCAGAAAGCTCATTCCTTTCTTCTTCTTCTTCTTTTGGCTGGCCGGAACGTCACAGGAAGCATCATCAGAGCTCGTCGATGAATCACTTGAGTCAGCGAAGTCTTCATCCTCTGATTCACTCACGGCTTCCTGCGCATTTTGTTCTGCTGGTTCGCCGAAAGACATATCTTGCAGGTCGACGAGCAATGGATGGGCTGAGTCTGCCTTTTGTTCATTGCCTGCTGCTGCTGGGTTCTCCAACACTTGCTGGGCTGCTGCTATGGCATCCAAGGCTTCAGGAAGAGAAACTTCCTTCTGAGGAGAGCCGTTGGCGTTGTCAAGCACTGTTTTGTGCATATTTGGGTAAATTGGTTTGCTGAAGGACTTCTCTTTCAGCTCGGCGGTCGATGAATGGGCTGAGTCTGCTGTGTCTTCATCTACTGCTGCTACAGTTTTTTCCAATATTTGCTGCGCTGATGCTATGGTATCCAAGAGTTCAGGGAGAGAAGCTTCCTTCTGAGGGTAGTTTTCTCGAGGAGATTCATTAACGTTGTCACCCACTGTTCTGTACGTATTTGGGTAAATTGGTTGGCTGAGACACATCTGCTCCAGCTCGGCGAGAGCATTCGGTTCGTTCGCCTGGGATGTGGTCAACAGCTCTTGCTGGGCAACAGCGTGTACGGTGTCGTAGCTGATGGCTTCAGAAGCACTAACTACTGAGCCTTCATTGTCAGTTCTGGGTGGCAGAATAAGTGAAAGGCCTTTTTCATCTTTCACTGTAACTTTGTGATGCTCACCTGTGCCTGATTCGTGTGCTGAAGGATGTGGAGAACTTGGTCTGTCTTCAATAATTGGTTTCGCAGGGCGATCAGTAGAAGTACCTAAGTTAACCGCAAAATCGGCGCTTATAAGTTCATCCTTCTCGATAGAGATATAATTATCTGAGTTATCGTCACTTTCGGGTAATGTATCTTGAGAGATGGAAATACAATCACTTTCCACTGGTGGTAGTGGCGCTGGCGTCGTCCGCCGAGGCACCGACGCATTTATATCCGAATCATGGTTTCGGAGTTCTTTGCAAATCTCATGAACTGCAAATTGAAACGTCTCCCCAAGGGGCATCTCGCGTACAGAACATGGTAAACTTGATTGGATGGAATTCGAGGCGACCATCATATCAGCCATTTTGTCACTACCTGGTGAGATGTCGGAAACAATAATGTAAATACTAGAATAGTTTTGGTCAGGAAGAGACTTTGCCTCGTCGTGTCCTGCGTAGAAAACAGTTTGACCGGAGGCGACAGAATTTAGACTTTTGCATTGAGAAACACTGAAAATATTACTGTAATTTTCACCTACTGCCGTTGCCTCGTCACTGCCTGTGTATATGGTAGGAGTGATCTGGGAGGCATCTAAAACTACTTTCCTTGCATCCCCAGATGCACAAACCAGAGAAAGAAGTGTTTCTGGGGAGCGCTCATCACAAACATCACTGGAATTTTCACCTACTACCTTTGCCTCATCACAGCCTGTGTATATGGCAGATGCGATCTGGGAGGCATCTAAAACTACTGTATCTAAGTCTTGAGGTGCACTAACTACCGGAACAAGCGTTCCTGAGGACCGAGGTTCGTCGTGAAGAACATCGGAGACCACGCGGTCATCAAGAGGTGCCGATTCAAGAGGAACGGCAACCTCTCTTCCTCCTTCTTGCAGATAGAAGACGCAGGTGGGACGCATCTTCTTCGTCCTTCTTCTCCGTCGCCTGCGGAGGGCGCAGGGGAGGTTGGACCAGCAGCATCCAAAGGTCGCCTCTTCGTCCGAAGACTGTAGGGCTGCTGCAGCCAGGTGGTCGGCTGGGGCAAAAGCAACTTTCGAATTCATGATTGAGTGCGAGGCCGTGTGACTGAGCGGAGAGCTTGAAAAGAACATCCGTACCCTAAAACGCTTTTGCCGACACGGCAACAATCGAGAGGTTGTTTCCTGGGATGTTAAGTATTGTTTACGCGAATTTTCAAATACATTATCATCTAGCATTCTTGGTTCACAATAATGCTCCATACATACCACCTATCGACACAAATAAGCATCTCTATGTATTCCTCGGCATTCACCGTTGTAAGGATTCCTACTACCTATATGATCCTATGGCGTATGGTTTCGAGACGAGATGAGCACAGGCTCGTCTCGTTCTCGGTCTCGCAGAGTTTCGCTGTGAAGGCAAATTCATGTAAGAAAACAGCATTCATTACCTTTTACTTACAAATTTATATCAAAACTACTTACATCTCACAAGAAAAGGTTACGGCTTGTAAAATTGAGTTTGGAACAGAACTTTATGTGGTGGTCCTGTACGTTTTGACATGCTAAGGTACTAGCGCGCAATAACAAGCCATTTCCGAGGGAAAAACGATTCAAAGTTTCGAAGCTTCCAAGTGCACCTCATGAAGTGAAGAAATTGTCCGACTTCCAAGTGGTCCAGTGGTAGCATGTCAGTTTCACGCGCTGAAGATTGTGGGTTCGATTATCGAGCATTTTCTAGTATCTTGAACAACTATTGTTACATTTCATTTAATAATATATCGAAATAACGATGAACTAAAATATATTTAAATTTTGGGTGGAATTACTCCTTTTTAATGTTTTCAGTAATATTTAGTAAAATATTTTTTTCACCATACTTTTTTCACAATTTTCTCATTTTTTAAAAACACTTGCAAGTTAAATTATCGACGTGTCATATTTGACAAAAGATACAAAACAGAAAAATGTCATTTACAATCAACGCTTTTATTTACATTTTTTACACGATCCAGAGTGGTAATTGTCGTAAGAGCTTGGAAAACAAAATATGTCTCGACAATCTGCAAACAAAATAAAAGACGAAGCTTTCTTCTTTGAAATCGTTGGCTAGTACCTTGGAATATCAATACCTATAAGGTACCCTATTGTGGTAGGGTACCCTATCCCGTCTATCTCTGTAGAAGCAAACGAAAACAAGTATCTGCGCAAGTAGTGACGCTAGACGAATCCACCAATGAGCATGTTAGAGGGAATGGGATTGCGTGGAGGGGACGAGGAAGCAACTGCAGTTACCAGCCTTCTAGCAGAGTGTACTGCTTCGCTCTCCCCACTCGACCCCCGCCCCACTTCTCTGCCACCATGTGCGGTCTTGCTCCAGATATAACGGGGACAGAATATACACGAAGTTCTGTCAATTTCCCAAGCCGCAGCCTCTACTTGCGAGATATGTAACCGTATACAACCATTACCTTCTCTATTTGAAAGCCTAATGGCTTGCTCCGGTCACGTGACTAAATGTCATCAACTGGAGGCGAGATAGCCGGCATGTTTGATTTGCTTGTTCGGAATCAATGTTGGACCTTTTTAGTGAATATGGAATTGTAATACAAATTTAAGAACTGTAATCGAGTGTACATGACATGTAAATATGCTTAAATGTGCAAGAGGTATGGTGTATAGTAAGTGTTGTGTGCTCAATTGCAAAGGCAATTATGATGAAAAATGTAAGAGTAACGTTCACATTTCTTCAAGGTGTTGCTGAAAATGAGAAATGTTTAGGGAAATTCCATGTAATTCGGTCCCTACGAAAAGATATAAGTTAAGTAACAAAGGTTTTATATTCATAAATAAATAAGAGGAATAGTTCATGATATCAAGATTTCATGTGTACAGAATAGGCATCTAATATAAGTCAGGTTTTATCTTTTATCAACAATATTTTTTTTAGAAATAACAAATAATTTACCCTGAATTACAAACATTGGTTAACGTTAAGATACGTTGTTGCTTATGATTGCAAAATAATTTGATTCAAGATTTAGTCAATGTTTAAAATATTACGGTTGTGTCTACCAAATCAGTTTGTTAGTGTAAATTTTATGCAAGCATTCGATAACATATTCATATTATTTACACAAATTTTCAGTTTCAAAATATGTTTAATGAAAGAAAGCTATAAAACTGGGCAAAGTTGATAGTTGTGTATATTTACATTCTTATTTTACCCCGCTTTTATTATGCTTCTTTAGGCTAATCGGAGGCTAATGGAAGATAGGAGGTTATGCATTACCTACAATGTACAATACAAGGGTACAATGTATAACAAGAACTTCGATGAAATATTCGTGTGTAAAATTATCCAAGAATATATTACTTATGTTTCAAACACAAATGTTTTAAGACAGAAAGCATTTTGTTACCTAGCTATGTTAATATGAACTGCAAATATTATATTATCGCGTAAAACTGTTTCATATGCACCGCTTTTTATTGTTTGTCTTTGTGAAGCTTCAGTGTTCGTAACTTTGATTATTAAATCAGTGATAATGTTTACTGTGTCATAATTTATTAACATTCTTCACGATATTATTAACAGAGTGTAAAAACAGTGTAAGGAAATATTCCAAATGTTTATTTCTCAAGTGAAGGCTAAGATCAAAATATTAATCTGCCTTTTTTCAATGAAAATGTTGAAACACTTAAGTTATTGTCACAGATCTTACTAACGACAATGAAAATATTCAATTTGTTTATTATCTCTCGTTCAATAAACTAAATAGGTTCTAAATTACAATGTGACAAATGATTTAGGTTTAATCTTTATTCACAGAAATGTAACATTGCCCTTGTACCAATTTATTTAGCTTTTGTTGCAAGGATATAGAAATTAAGTATTTCTATTGAGATTCTATAGCTACACAGAATATCTGCATTATCTGGTTGAGTAATTTTGGGTAAAGTTAAAGACAATTTAATTGATTAGGTAACTTGGAAAGTTTACGGTCAACCTAACATGCAGGGTTTTGATTTAAATCAATTGATTTTTACATACAAAAGTTCATACGAAACTGCTCTGAGTTTTACTGTAGCTGCCAAATATTCCCGATAATATTTTTCAAAGACATACAATGTTTAAAATTTTCCACCAGGAAGTTTCTAACGGTTTTCAACTCTTTCTTTGTGTTATGGTATGAATTTTTGTCGTGTTCATAGTGACGTCCTGAATGAAAATGTTGGTGTAAATATTCAATATTATACTTTTTTCTTCTAAGTATATTCGTCGGGAGGGTAAATGTCAAAATTTAACTTCATAAAAGAAAGAAATATATTTTAATTCTCTACGAACGATAAGGGATTTACAGCGATGAGACCATCGCCTCCAGATGATGACGTCTTGACTGAGCGCTGTGGCCTGAACCTCAAGATGGTCTTAATACAACCCGCAGATTTGCAATGTTAGTTGTGTTGTCTATACACAAGGGGCTTGGCGGTCAGACATAAATACTCTAGGATGGTTAAAAATCCAGAAGTGAGCGATACTGTACTTCGTCTCGCATTTCATAAATGTTTCATTTTGCAAAGGAACATGTTGGGAAGCTCTTGTTTTGAAAAAATATATAATTATTTGCAGTAGAATTACATTTAACTTAATAAATTGCATTCTATCTTGTTAAATTAAACAGCTTTTTGCGATACATCCATAAAAGTGCATAATACTACGTACCATCAGAACATAAGGATAGACTATATAGAATTATAAAATGATCCAATAAAGAAAACTACCAACAGAATTGTATACACCCATATATATATGTCACAGCCGCGGTGGTGTAGTCAGTAGGGCGTCTGACTGCCACGTGGGAGACCCCGGTTCGATTTCCGAGGTGGCTGATCTAAGGTCGGAATTTTCCGTCCTTGTCTCCGCATAAAACGGCTCTGTGGCTACCCAGCCTCAAATCAATTTGTAACTAGGGCCAATTCTGGAAGGTAAAGGCGGCCGGAGCGTGGTGCTGATCATATCACATCCAAAAACTAGCCGAGATCCAGAATGTGTGAGGCCCCGCCCCCACCTCCCCTAAATGTGTCTTCATGTAGCACGGTGCTATTTTCACGGGGAACTTACCTTGCCTTTACTATGTGTGTATGAGCGGGTCTCGATTTGCCAAGAGTGGCAGAAAAGCTAAGTAAAATAATACAGGTATATGCGAGCAGTTTCGTAAATGGGAGGGAGACAATGAAGTAAATAAGGCGAGGTGCTAGTATTCGTAAGGTACCTGAATCCAATATGATCTACTTGCTGTTTATAAGTAGTTACATGGTAAATTCAACAGATAGCGGTAGTATGTCATATAGACTGTCCGAATGACGTGATGAACTTGTTGACCATATTGGATTCAGGTACCTTATGGTCTAGTACAGGCACGTATCCTGGAATTCCTTTCGAAGGGTGGCTGAACACCATATTTTTAAGGGGTATAGATAGAACCTCACAATTATATGTTTAAGCCCAGTGGTGGCTGGCGATTGGGTTCCAAAACAAGGGGGGTGCAAGGAAATTTTACTTTCTCTTGGTAGGCAATGCCTAGAATTAAGAGGCCATAGTGTGGAGGCAAAAAGATGGGGAGCAACTATCCCCTAAATCGTTGCCACTGTTTTAGGCTGCCATTTTAATAAGAACGTGAAATCGGATTTTTTTTTTACCAACTCCTCTGTTGTTTTTTATCGACTCCTCTGTTTTCATGCATTAACATTGTGTGCCGGAACCATCTGAGAATGCGTGTTTGTCCATTTCATCTCATCAGGCATCAAAACATCCATGGTGCCTTTGAGTGTTTTTACGAAGCTGTTACACATGCACGGGATGGACAATACACTTGACAACGCGAGATTCAAACTGTGGTCTGCCAACTTGACGCAGACAGTTCTCGAATATTTCTTTCTGATTCGAGCCTGAACACCACTAATGTTGCTTGTCCTCCCATGTTTGCAGCTCCTACAAAAGCCGAAACCCACCAAATTGTTCATATTCAGGCCTAAGCACTCGAAAATGTTCAAACTTGTCTGTCACAGCTTCCGCGGTTTCGTCATATATCGGCATGAAACGAAGGAAGTCTCTCGAATACTACACCTGAATCGCGAAACAATTAATGCACAGTGAAAACCCTTTCGTTCACAACACGTCTTATGTTTCGTCCCCCAATATGATCAAATGCTTACTCGTTTATCTGCAGTGACTTGCCCAATGGAGGGTTGGTGGGGTCATAACCCCATTTGACCAAGTCCTTAAGAAAGAACATCAAAGACAGGAAAAGATGGCAAAATTAAGACTGAACACCAAAAATAGTATGCCTTACCCCTCTCCCTTCAGAAAATCCTGGGCACGCCACTCTTTATCCCGAACACATATATTTTTTTTAAAATTAACTCACCAGATCTTATCATTTCGTATTGGAGACTGAAGTAAGATGTGTTCTTCCTGCACGTTTGGATATTATCCACACTCACTTATCTTAAACCATAAGACATAAATTTTCAACAAAATTTTCCCTTTCCAGGCTGGATTCAGAAAAGGCCATTGCACGCTAGACAACATATTTATGTTCAAGACACTTGTGCACAGTGGCGGCGCCAGAATTAATCATCTAGGGGTGCTGAGGGGGTGCGGAAAGAAATTTAGGGGGTGCGATGCTCAAATTAAAGAAAACATGAGACACGCACGCAACCTTTCAGAACTGGGGGAGCAAGGTGTTAAAACTGAGGGGGGAGGTTGTGCCCCCCTTGCCCTCCCCCTGGACGTCCATGATGATATACTTCAAGAAAGTGGTCATACAGTGTAAACATTCAGATACACGTTGCAGTTTTATTGAACTATATAGTGAAATACAAAATGAAATTACCCTTGCATTTAAAAATACAATTTTTGAACCTTTTCAATGTAATCAATGGAGGTACAAAATACGTAGTACATGGAATGGGCGTGTGCACGAAGGAAAGGGGGCAATCCCCCCCCAAATCATGGACATCCGCAGATTTTTCCACAGAGGGGCAAGCAAGTATTTTTTCGGAGAGGTAAGCGAGGCATATTACCCCGATAATAGTAATGCTCCTTAATAAAACACTACTTGAATTTGTAATTATTGTGTTCCTGTATTTCATTTATAATAATTAATGTAAATTACTCTGACTGAAATCAAATTACACTTGAGAAATATATACTTTTACGTTGACATTCGTGTTCTAAAGGAAGGGCGTGGCCAACCTTGCCCCCCTAACAGCCCTTATATTATTATGCTTTCCCCCAGAAATTTAGTGTAGAGAAATCTTATCGTCGTTATTAAACGATATTTTGCTCTTAAAGAAAGTGACGCATTTTCAATCTGGAAGGAGTTCATTATTTCCAGTACTATCCCGCTTCGTGGATCACACAGACACGACCCAGAGTCATACCCATTCGTACAGTGTCTCTCAAAAGTTTTAGGACAACGACATTTTAAACTAGGCAACCCAATTTACACAAGGCGTTGGTGGGTTGCGTGTAGAGTTAGGCTCAATTTCAGGGTTGCCACATGCACAATAGATATTTGTGAAATACGCGAAAGAAATGAAAAGAAGTATTTTTGTATAAAATTATTAAAAATATCAATATTATATCGCAAATGACGAATTTCTTTCTAAAAGAAAGAAACTAGGTTCTCTAGTATTTCATCGCTGATGAGCCTAAGGAAATGATAAGAGGTTAGAGGAAACGAAAGACGACAAAGGAGAGGAGAAAGAGAAAGCGAAAGGAGAAGAGGAAAAGTAGAGGAGAGAAGAAAGAGAGGATAGACGAGGAGAGGAGAAGTAGTGAAAAGAAAGGAAAAATCGAGGAGAGATGAGGAAAATGGAGCAAAGAAGAGAGGAGGAAACCGAGAGGAGAGGAGATGAGAGGAGGAGACGAGAAGAGGGGAGTGGAGAGTAGACTTCTCGGTTCGTTGAAATGAAGATGTTGTAATTTAATATTTCCCCTCCCCCCATCGTTAATTCCAAACTGAATCATTCCGTTTCACACAGCGTGGACAATGAACACAATGGAATATGTCTAAAACTTACGAAAAATTTCTGCCACCGTACGGGTTTGAACCTACGGCCATCAGGTTGACAATCCTTAACGGTAACCATTACCCTACAAGCTGCCGTTTCTGAAAGCAGGTAGAAGGAGCTGACCAACGTGAAATGTAGATGCAACTCTCCTCCTACATGTAATATGCAAAGAATATGTGTTTGTAAGAACGAATACGAATCGGCGAAAACATTTAATGGAGAATTCCACAAGTCGAGAAAAATTGGATAATTGTTATAAATGTTAAAATTACATTCATGTTTTTAGTGGTATAATCGCAGGTAAAATCAATGATCTTACGTGAAAGATTTCATATTGCTCTGAACTCAGCCAAAAGGCATATGGCACCGATCTAATACATTCTCCAATATGTTTCAAAACGTTATTGAGTGTTTTGTTTCATGTCGATAATTTGATCAATGCATCAAATCTTGATGCCGAGACGATATTTTCTCCAACTACTTCTTCTCTCCTTTCGTTTCCATTCTCTTCTGTTTTCTCTTCTCCTTCTTATTCTTCTCTCCCCTCCTTCTCCTCTGCTTTTATCTCATATCTCCTTCTCTATTTTTCTCGCATCTTGTCTCCATCCTACTCTTCTCCACTCCTTTCATCTCGTTTCCTGTCTTAGATTTCCGACTCCACTGCACTCCTCTCCTCTTCTTTTCATTCTTCCCTTTTACCCTCTTTTACTCTACTCTCCACTCCCCTCTTCTCGTCTCCTCCTCTCATCTCCTCTCCTCTCGGTTTCCTCCTCTCTTCTTTGCTCCATTTTCCTCATCTCTCCTCGATTTTTCCTTTCTTTTCACTACTTCTCCTCTCCTCGTCTATCCTCTCTTTCTTCTCTCCTCTACTTTTCCTCTTCTCCTTTCGCTTTCTCTTTCTCCTCTCCTTTGTCGTCTTTCGTTTCCTCTAACCTCTTATCATTTCCTTAGGCTCATCAGCGATGAAATACTAGAGAACCTAGTTTCTTTCTTTTAGAAAGAAATTCGTCATTTGCGATATAATATTGATATTTTTAATAATTTTATACAAAAATACTTCTTTTCATTTCTTTCGCGTATTTCACAAATATCTATTGTGCATGTGGCAACCCTGAAATTGAGCCTAACTCTACACGCAACCCACCAACGCCTTGTGTAAATTGGGTTGCCTAGTTTAAAATGTCGTTGTCCTAAAACTTTTGAGAGACACTGTACAATGAAATAGTGAGATGAAATGAGGTTTTCTTACATAACTGAACTTTCATCAAGACCCCCCCCCCTTCCCTAATCAGAGTGTCTGCGCACGCGTATAGTAAGTACATTGTACCTTCCGTCTGACTCTTCAGGACAAAACGCGAAGTGCACAGCAACTTCGCCTTCGTTAAAATCCCTTCTGCCGCACTATCCCAGACCCCAACAATGAACTGTAAAATGTATTCGTGAACACTCTTCTTAATAGTTTTTTGAAAAATCCTGAAATGGGTTGTTTATCAGACATGTTACGAGGAACAAATACACAGATGAAAACTACCCTTCACGTTACAACTTGCATTAAATAATCTCCTGAGCGCGACCTGGTGATACCTTGAAAGCAGGTGCAATTTTTGCTCCAGTTTGAGGAAGAACAAGTAGGTGGAAAATAATCCTTTTATCAACAATGCAAAAAAGAAAAAGAAAACAACATAAATCACATTAAGCTATAGGCAATTATCGAAAACCACAAACAGACCACTTGAACAAAAGAAAAAAAATCATAACAACAATGCTGACGAAAGAAAAAAAACGGCAGCAGATTTTTAGAGAGACTTTCGCCGTATATATATCGTATCGGCATCTTTTTCAGTTCTTGCCTGTTGCATACAAAAATAACGGTCTTATTTCAGTACCTAACATTCGGCGCTCAATATGGCATGACATAATGACAGGGCTAGTGTTTTCAGTTGAACGTTGGGGGTGCTGAAGGGGGTGCGGAAGAAAATTAAGGGGTGCGCAAGCACCCCCTCGCGCCCCCCCGGCGCTGCCCCTGCTTGTGCAAGAAGGAATGAAGAGCAAACGAGTAACTTGTACACGTTTTTCATTAACTATGAAAAAAACATTCGATAAAGTATGAGGTCTGACAATTAAGTTCGCGAACTTATTCTACATACCTTATTGCTGAATAGCGCTGTGGTCACCTTCAAAGTACTCCCCTTGGTAACCTATACACCGATGCCAGCGCCTACTCCACCCTTCGAAGCAATATGGAAATCTGTTTCTGGAATGACCTTCAGAGCTGCCGCCGTATGAGCCTTAATGTCATCAAAATGTCTTCCTTTTAAACGTTGTTTGATCTTCGGGTAAAGAAAGAAGTCATTGGGTGCAAGGTCAGGTGAGTATGGCCGGAGGTCTACCAAAGTTATTTGCATCCTGGCCAAAAACTCCCGTACAGATGATGTCGTGATGCACGAACCATGAGTTGTTGGCGAAAAGTTCCGGTCACATGAGCACAAACAACAATGCACGCCACTCTGCACAAATCCGCCATTCGTCAAAACGAACACTGCTGTCAGACACTGAAATACCAAGGTTACAAAATCTTACAGAGCTGCTTGTATAGTGCTGCCCTCAGCGCTAGACGGTGGCGACTTCGCAAACTTAATTGTCAGACCTCGTACATAAGGTTTTCTATGGGGAAAGCGTCAAGAGATGGAATGTTTGTTTTGCATGCTACGGCTCTGCAAGCAATATACAGGAGGGTCAGATTTGCGTAAGGGACGAGGACAGCCTAGTTTCATCTTTGTAACCCTCGCATTTCGGATTAAAACAAGAATGCATCAAATCGCTGGGAGGAGCTGATCTACGGGGAGCGCAATAGGGGTGATCGCCCCCCCAACTGACAGTTTTCTTTTTTTATTATTATTATTGTTCCTAATATGTTTGAATGCTTTGTCAAATGCTTTGTATTTCATCACAAAATTTAAGAGGATCGAGAATATGTTTTAAAAATGTTGATATAAAGCCAACTTCATGCTCATGATAGGCTAAGCGAAACTGGACCTACAGTTTAATTTTGGATTCGAACCACTGTGCACTATGCCTCATAAGGGGATCTAACTTCAAACCCTTTGAGAGAATAGGTTTTTGTGTTCTTTGCTCAATTACTATACTCCACATATCTGATCATACAATTTAAAAGAAAAGGAAAAAATTGTGATTGATTTGGAGTTTTATGTCCACTTTATGGACAGTAAGGCTAATCGGGACTGGACCTACAGTTTAAAGTGGGATCCGAACCACTTGTGCCTCCACCGGGTATCGAACCCGGGACCCCTTGATTACAAGGCAACAACGCTACCACTGCGCCATCGGGGAGGCCCCAAGGCCCCAGGGAGAAATTATGAAAACGATTGGGGATGCCTCATCCCCCTCTGCATTAAACTGTCCCACCCCCGCGTTATGAAGGACACATACAAGCGTCATTCGGATTATGTAATCTATTGGTATATTATTATCATACTAGCACCAACATTGAACTCTAATGATATGTTTTGTGATTATTTAACAGCATTTATTGTATAGATTAACGATTGAACATTTTTAATATTTTGTTTTGTTGTCTATCTAAACATTTAAGTGCATATCTATTTGATTGGGCAAACATTTCCACTTAGGTTAAGTACAATGTATTTTTTATTCTGTATTGTTTTATCAGATTTAATGGAAAGGATTGTATTTGAATTGCCAAATATTTGAAAATTTACAGTGTGTACAGTAATGATATATTGGATATTTGTGCATGGTTTGGTTTATGTATTGCTTCCGCCTCGTGAGTATTTACTTGAAATGAGTAGAAGCGGCGATAGCGTGGTGCTGATCACTTCACCTCCACCATCAGCGAGATCATGGATATTTAGAACTCTACTTCACACCTCACTTATGTGTCTTAAGGGAAAGATGTAAATACACAGAAGCAGTGGCGGCGATTGAGTTTCAAAACCGGGGGGGGGGCAAGGTGCCAAAATGGGGGGCAAAGATAGTATATTTTTGCTTTATACCAGGCTGTCCCAGAAGTCCTGCACCATCAGCACACTGAGCTCCAAGAATTGAAGTTTGCTAGGGTAGGTGACGCCAGCGGTGAAAGGCTGTTGGCAGGCATAGAGGACAGGTTCGTGGGATCAAGTGAAGGCACGCACAGTATGTGTAGCGAGTGTTCCCGTGAAGTTAAAGTGGACATGGTGAGTGAGGACCAAATTGCACTTCGTGCAGTGCTACGTTTTTTATTGAAAAAACGACTAACAGCAAAAGCGGCAGCGGAGGAAATTTGTCGTGTGGAGAACGAAGAAGTGGTGAATCGATCGACAGCTTCCCGTTGGTTTAGAAAATTCGCTTCAGGTGATCTACGCCTCGCGGACAAGGCCCGCACGGGGTGACCTCCGATGGACATTAACGAGTCTCTGCAGGATGCTGTGAATGCTACACCACAATCCAGCACACGTGTGTTTGCAAGAGTGGTTGGGGCATCCAAATCGACAGTAAACTGTCGCTTGCATGACATGGATTACACCAAAAACAGCCCCGACAAAGTCCGCACGAGCTGACAGAGGTGTAGGCCCAGCGCAGAGTTGCAATTTGCCAGACATTGCTACAAAACCGGCATGATCTTCGTTTTTGGAGGAGAATTGTGACAGGAGACGAGAACTGGGTGTTTCTGAAAACCGTGATACACGTAAAGAGTGGGTGAAAAGAAGACAGGAGGCCATCGCCCATGTAAAACAGGACAGATATGGGGAAAAAGCTCATGCTGAGTGTGTGGTGGAATATTGACGGGATTGTCCATTATGAGTTTGTTCCAGAAGGTCATGTTGTAACAGGTGAACTGTATTCTGAACAATTACGCCGAGTGTATGCCATTCTGAACGGGAAATACCCGGCATTAACGAGTTACTGCTGCAAAATGACAATGCTCCCAGTCACCGGTCTCGAAGAGTGACCAACACACTAGCTGAGCTTGACGGATTTGAGTTGTTACCTCATCCCGCCTATAGTCTGGAAGTTGCAGGATCGGATTACGGTTTGTTTCGCTCTATCTCACATTTCCTGTGTGGTCGGCACTTCAATTCATATGATGATGTAAATTCTGCCTGTCGTGAGTTTTTCAATTCTAAACCTGCCACCTGGTATCGCCATCAGATTGAACTGTTGTCGCAGAGATGGGTGAAGGTAATTGAACATGGAGGTCTGTACTTTTCTGAATAAAGTCTGTCTTTGTTTCTGATATTCTGTGTTTCATTTTGGCCCTTGTATGGTGCAGGACTTCTGGGACAGCCTGGTAGATAAGATTTAGCATAATGCAGTGGCAAAAGTGTCGAAAAGTGCACAGGAGAGAACTTTACTTTTTAACTTTAAACATTAATTATTTGGTGCAGCTTTGAAAGAAAGAAATTAATAAATTTAACTTACCTATTGGAAACGGGTGTCATTTTTTAAATGTCAGTTTGTAGACGTTTTTTAAAGGATCCAGTAGAATATATGGGAATTCATCATGTATCGATACACAGCACATCGACGACATGTTTGTTTACATATTAAAAATTATTTGATCCATTGACTTGGTTTACTTCGCATTTCTGTCACTTTTGGCTAATCGCGAAGATGTGGATAAGATGATGAAATTGATGAAATGACACTCACAAAGAACACCTATGCCCAGGGCGGGATTCGAACCCGGGACCCTTGACATCTGTTATGTTAACAACAATACGCAGTCAGCCAATGCTTGATAAGAATGCAATTCATACTTTAGCACATCTGTGGTCGTCAATAAAAAAAGCCCCATTCTAGGGAGGTGAAAACTCAAATCGTTCACGAATCTTCATTACATCCGCACGAAGTTACAGTATGATGCCTTACTCGTGCCCAACATGTCGTGGGACCGTAATTTTTTAAAAACTAAAGTGAAGAAAAACATCTGTTACAGGTGAATATTTTCGATAAATGATTTAAGCTTTTTTAATGCTGTACATTGTAGAACAGGATCTGGCCAATATGTGGACGGCACAGCACCGCAAACAGCCACAGAAACGATACGAAATTTGAAAGAGCTTGTTCCAGGTCGATTAATTCCTCGTTTTTCTGATTTGCGTTGGGTTGAAAGATTATTAACAGCTTCAGACTTTCTTGTATGGGGTTATTTAAAAGATAAAGTATTCATGGATAAATCCCCAACTCTTGACCAACTGAAGAAAACTGCTACACAATAAATTGAAAACATACCAGTTGAAATGTTCAAAAAAAGTGATGGAATATTAAACAAATAACAAAAAACGATTTATCCACAACCGATCAAGCCAGATACTTAGTCCATATAATTTTTCAAAACTGATAGACAAAAAGGTTATTTTTTTTGTTTGAGTTTTTAAGCCAACTTTATGCTCATCGGGACTGGGCCTACAGTTTAAAGTGAGATCCGAATCATCATGTGTCTCAGCCGGGTATTGAACCCGGGTTCCCTTGATTACATGGCGGCGACGTTACCATCCAATCAGTTACACTTGCACTTTCAAAAATGTAAGTAATAAATAAACATAGTATGTGATATAAAACGAGAACTTGTCATTTATTTCAAAATTATAAACAAATCAAATCTGAGTGTTATTTTTGCCCCACCCTTAGCTATGAAGCCTAACATATCTGCATTATTGCAATCAGAAAATATGTAGACTTGTTGTCGATTTCTTTTTCGTAAAAAGGAAACATGTTCTTCCTTGTGGTTGATTTGGTTTAGTTTAATTCGCATTTTTGCCATTTTTGGCTGATCGCGAAGATGCCTAGGCGGGGATTCGAACCCATCAGCCCCGGCGTCGTAGCGCGCTGTGCTAACCACTCCGCCACGGAGGATGGCGATACACATCTCCCTTGGACTATATTTTCCCACTTTCTCAGTGACTCGAATTTTAGGTCACTATTTCTGACCTTGTTCGAGGTCACCTAATCAATGAAGACTGGGACTGTGAGATCGATATTCATTGGACAATTTGGAGCAAGCTGGCTGGCTCACCGTCAAAAATGTTCCGTGTTTAAATGACCTTGACCTCGCGTGACTATGGGAGGAATGTCAGCTCCGGGTGAAAAAAATGAAACAAAAATATTTTTTCAGTACAAGGGTGTGCCCGGAGATGTGAAGTCTCATCCATCTTATCCGATTCCTTGAGTCGTAATGCAGCGAGCAGTCATTCATCTAAACGATTGGCTTGGGGTTCTAAGTACCTTAAAATATTGGTTCTAACCTAGGTCTTAAATATTATAACTATGGCTAGGATTTTTATGACATATAAGTCACCAAAATATGCAAAATAAAATATGCTCTTATGACCTAAAATTTTACAAAATATGAACTATAATTTGAAAAAGACTGTTTCAAATATCGATATCTAACTTATGCTTAAATATTTTCATATACATACTATTTTTTAGTTAACTTTATGGGCCCTGATGAGTTGAAATTCACAATGAATATTTTCTGTAAATTTTCAATTAAAAATGAAAAAGATTTTGCTGCAGTAAAAAGAAACCTCGAGTGAACATGGAAGTAAGAACGAATCCACTTGGAAAATGACTGTATATTTTTTGAAAAAGCGAAAATATGCTGAATATGAACGAAAATCCATCAAAATATGCTTTATCAAATATGCCAAAATATGCCCTTAAAAAGCACCTTAATGCAATTAGTTTTTTATTCACAATATGAATTTATATATATTTAGGAAACACATCAGTCTTACCATAAAAAATATGCTAAGTCATTAGTATATTTACATTCTAAGAAAACCCTAACTCATACACAAAAAGAGCTATCGAACTGGTAACACTGAAAACTTGACCCAATTTCAATTGCCAAGTTCAAACTTAATGTTTTTCTAACCCACCTTCAAGTTTATTGTGAACACGCACATCAGCACTACGCCTTGAAAACTAAAGTGAAAAACAGCCTGCTATGTCTTTGATCGGTGATGTTGGTCAGTTGCAGGATGGTGTCCTTCTTAAATCCACAAGGCTGCATACTTTTCGGCAGGGAAATTTTGATTTTTCAATTGCATTTGTTACATAGTTAAAAAATAGGATACCATATGCTGTATACAGGGTGTATCATAAGTAATAGTACAAACTGACATAGTTGAAAGTACACGATAATAGAAGCAAAAAAGTCTCAGTAACCATGGGTCTGCAAACGAGCCGTATTCGAGATAATTGCGAATGCATGATTACAAGCCGCCACTGACTTCATTGTTTGTAAACGTCGTCCTAGTTGGTAAAATGCTAATAATGTGTGCGAAAGTGTGGTTAGAAGCCGTCACTGATTGCATTTTGTAAATACCGAGTGCTTTATTCCTTGCGCGTTCCTAGGTTTGCTCTTTGTTTTCAAAACAGAACATTTCCGAGAGGTGGGTGGCGTTGTAAACTAACAGGATGGATACAATCAGCACACAGTCTAATCGTACTGTGGGAGGCACGTCAGTTGTGTATACTGCGTAGTGAAAATGGAACCTTACAGCAACGAAGAGCACATTTTGCCAACGAGGATGACGTTTACAAACAATCATCGTGTACTTTTAACTGTGTCAGTTTGCGCTATTACTTATGACACACCCTGTATATAAATACATCCCAGGCAGGGATAAAAAATAATTTTATTTTGGCGGGGATATATTTTTTTGTGAGTGGAAAATCCCCGGCATCCCTCCCTTTAATTCGCACACTGCATAAAATAAAAGTAATAAATATGGTGATAGACAATTTGCTTGGTAATACTTATGCGTACCACTGTACATTACAATATAGTGCCTTATGAGCAGGGTCCGGATTTTGATGATCTAAAAATATCCGAAAAATGATCTATAAAATGAACTAAAAAAATGACTAAAAAGTTGTCTTTATTTCAGGATATGACACGGCACATTGTTTACGTCTGTAACATTAGAACTGAAATGATAAGGTGTATGTGAAATTTAGGTGTAACAAATCTTATCACAATTATTGCAGTAGGTAGAGTCGAATTACTTTCGGAACATCTCCAGCGGACTGGTCGAGTCTGTCTAGCGGGCCTAGTGGGCGTGTAGAACCTGAGCAATGGGCTTAGCGGTAGGTTCTGGATGAGATGACGTCAGCGGCTCGCTTGGTTAATTGGCTGCTTCGAGACTTGTGACTCGTTCCGATGCTTCAAATGCATAACAGCCAAAGATGTTACGGAAATAATCTCCTTCTAACAATAAAAATGCGAAGGTTCTCGAAAGTGAGGGAACGTCTGTTGTTGGACCACACATTTTTGTACTTGGAGAAAGTCCTTTCCACATCTGCTGACACAACTGGAGCATATTTGAAAATGCACTAAATCAGTGGCAGTGAGTTCTTCTTCAGTGCAGGAAGTACCAAGTGTTTCCCCGGTTAGCACTTGAGAAATGCGAAACAAGGTTTTTGTATCCAGGGTTTTTGTCAAGAACGCTTTCCACTTTATTCGATACCCTTCTTTCAACTTCTCCCCCTACACTTTTCAAATCACTTTTCAATGCAATTGAGGACTAAAAGTGGTAAACGTTGTAAGTGCCAAAAGCGAAAGTGTTGGGAAATCGCATCGTTCCGCACATCAGCCAGTAAGAACGTGCACACTAGTGACCTCTTTACACGCCCTTTGAACTACTTAGAGGGCTACCAGCCACATTTCACGTTTACCACATTATAAAGCATGCCACATTTCACAGTTTAACGTGGAAAACGGTGTTTGAATTATTGTGACACTTACAGCGTTTACCAATTTTAGACTTCAATTGTTTTAACTAAAGTTAGAGAACTTTCCAGTGGCGCAACCACAGGAGAGGCAGGGGGCATTGCCGCCCCCCACCAACCTTTGACGGATATGAGTTCAAGAGGGCAAACATTGACGGCCAAGGGCACCTGCAGGGGGGAAATTACTCCCTCCAATTTCAAATTTTATGCAAAATAAAAATACTTTCGTAAAATTTTCTTGCTCGCTTCGCTCGCAGTCTGTGGTTCTTTTCTGTATTGCATCGTAAATTATCAGAATGAGAGAAGTAAGACTTCTCTTAATTGATTTTGTCTTAAATGCATGAACAATTATTTTGAAGAATGGGAGCATTCACATTAGTGTAATTTTTGTTGTTGGTTTATTATGAGATGGATGCATTGATTGTATAATGTATTTAAATAATATATAGGTTGTGTATATGTATTACAGAACCTTTGAATACATACATACACAATTTAGTGTTGACATGTTACATACATATGTATTTTCTTATTTTACGTCGCTCCATGTTGCATATGTGTGAAACATATATCGTGCATGAAAGTTATACATGTTAAGGTAAAAAAATATATATTCGGAATGCATTTATCAAGCATTTTCTGTCTTTCAAATAGTTTTTGTGCTCGTAAGTTCACTTTTGCACATTTAGGTTAATCAGGACTGGGCCTACAGTTTAATGTGGGATCTGAACTACCGTTAAATGTGCCTCAACCGGGTATTGAACCCAGGACCCCTTGACTACAAGGCGACATTACCACTACGCCATCGGTGAACCCAAAGAGGTGAGTGTATTATTTAGCAATTTATATCTGCTTCGTTTACCTCGAGGGAGAAAAGTGTAGGAATGAAAATCGTGGAAGTGAGGCGACCAACATCCGAGTTACCTGACGTTTAAAGAATTATCTCCTGGAGGCGATACCTTAATATGAATTGGGTGGGGTATATATATATATATAATATCTGTCTATAATCGCTTGCCTCCTTCGTCAGTCCACGCTTCGCTACTGATTGTAACCATTTTTCAATTTTTTTTTAATCAACTTGAAAACATCACTGTTTGAGTGGTGTTCGTTTAAATAATTTGGAATAATACCGATACAAGAGGGAGTTGTCCTCCCCCTCCCCTTTTGCCCCCGCACTATGCTAAACCTTATCTACCAAGGGAAATCAAAGTATCCTTGCCCCTTCCCCCAGTTTTTTCACCTTGCCTAACAGCCCCCAAGTTCTGAAACCATTCCTTAACATCATTTCCAATCAAGCTGTAATAATAAACATTAGTCTTCAAGCAGAATAATTAAATTTACGTTCAAATTAAGCATATTAACGTATTTATTGTGAACTATACACTTACAAGCGATTATAGACAGATATTATATATATATATGTATATGTGTATGTGTGTGTGTGTATATATATATATATATATATATATATATATATATATTACACCCAATTCATATTAAGGTGGCGCTTCTGGCTCAGGGGACATAAACATTACAATCTCCATCCAAGAGAAACACATGCATGGACGATGTACTCACCACAATAAATTCCAAAACTCCTGTAAGTGTCCCTGGGATGTCTGGAGCGAGCGAACGAAAGCAAGTCTCTGAGCAAGTAATGACTCCAGAGGGCTCGACCAATGAACGTTTGCAAGGAAATGGGATTGCGTGGAGAAGGAAAAGCGACTGTAGTACCAGCCTTTGCAGCAGCACGTACTGTTTCGCTTCTCTCTCCCCTCTTTCTTCCCTTTCTAACATTATGCGCGGCCTTACTCCAAAGATTCTTGGGATAGAGTGTAGCCAATTTTCATGTCACACAACAACCTTTCCATTTTTAGGAATGAGGTTGATTCGAAGGTACTTCGAGATGACTTCAATGTTTGTATCATACGGTAACAACGTGATACGTTCTAAGCACAAATACTTCACGCGTCGTATTATTTTACTATTAATATTAACTAAATAATACTCAGCGATGAACGATGAGACTCGGTGAAGTACACAGACTCCTCTCAGGTACAGGGATAGTATTAGGCAAAGACAATATTCACAGCACAGAGAAATAAAACCACATTACTGCCGTATGTATAAACTGAAAAGTTTTATTCTTTATTTATTGCAATTATAATGCAACTACTTGAGACGAAGGCGAGGATTTCGCTTTGTCGATGAATTGACTCAATTAAAACGCATAAACTCAATGCGTGGCTATCGGCAAGCCTATGATCACATAGACCTAGCTTGCGCCCCGAACTACCACACCAAGAGATATGCAATGATAACTGAGCCTATATTTGCTCTTTAGCCTTTTATTTCCAAATTAATCCTTAGGCTAACTTTATTATTTGACGTAGAATGGTTGCAGTATTGTGCATATCATCAATGCATGGCTATCGGCGTACCTATGATCACATAGGCCTAGCTTGCGCCCCGAACTACCATACCAAGATGTATGCACAACACCGAGGAGTTCTTTTTAAGTTTAAAAGCTTCGTCGATCCGTGGCGAAAAAGTGTGATGATCCTTACGCGATATCCTCGCTTTTATACTATTTTCGAGAACACAGATTAAAGTACAGATGAATCATTCACTATCTACAAAAGGATACTATCAACAAAACTGACATCTATACATCTTTAGAAATACAAATTCGTATAGTGCACTCTTGTAAACATGAAGATACATTAAACTACTCATAACAGAGCATAAAATACAATAAACATTAAACAAAAGATATATATTACAAACAGGGTGCAATATTACACATAATAACAAAGAAATTACGCTTTCTTTTACAAAAATAAATACATTAGTGACATATCTTCTACTGGTGACGTCACATAAAAATGTGGATCATATCAAACGTTTGATTCATGCTTCCCTATCCATATTTATTTTAAGGCCGAATCACACGGAACTGGATTACCAGTAGGAATACCCTAGTTGGCGCTGGATTGGCTACGCATCTGCTAGTTTTTGCCTCCCACTTGTTACCGTACTTGTCGGTATATTTTTGTTCCCATAAGACATTACGCAGAGCAGACAATAAGTACGAGCAATTTGAAGAACGTTGTAGGGGAATTACTGCTGTTATTAAAAATTGAAAAAGAAAAGTATGGACAAAAAATTGGCTCGAAAGAAAATATGGTAATGAATGCGTACTGAACAAGCTTTTTAATTAACTCGGGTATGCATATTCACGCACGAGATTCGCAGGTTTCATTCACAAAATAATATTTTGTTCAACTAAATACAAAGGTAGGTCAAAAAGTAACGCACAATCAATCCACTGTCCACTGTAGCTCGGGAATGGTAAGGACTAGGGAAAGGAAATTTTGTAGGTAGAAGCATTGGTCCTTTACCACCTAACCAACAGCGTAGCTTACGAACAAAGAGGCCAGAGTTACGCGCAACGGACATCCAGTTGCATCAAGATAACGCACGACCGCATGCTGCACTCATGACAGTTCAGAAGATTGGCCAACTGGGATGGACAGTGGTGCCACAATGCCCATACAGTCCTGACCTAGCGCCATCGGATTTCTATCTGTTTGGACAACTTACGGCTCTAAAAGTGTGCTTTTAGGTTCCTAAAATAGGCTCAAAAATCCTAAAATAGGTTCTAAAAATTCTAAAATAGGTCCTAAAAAACTTAAAACAGGTTCCAAAAATCCTAAAAAAGGTCCTAAAAATCTTAAGTTAGGCTCGAAAAATCCTGAAGTAGGTTCAAGAAAACTTAAAATAGTTCAAAGTTCCTGAAAAATACTGATTAGGTGTAGTCACCGGAAATGGAAATGGGTCACCAATATCCCGAAATATGCACTATCTTGGATAACATTATGTGTGTTGCCTAACCCTACGGCGACGACAGAACTTACCATGTGAAATTTGCTATTAAAATCCACTCTTCGCCGTATAGTTAGGCAACAACCCTTTTTTTATGTTATCCACAGTCAAAATCTGCAATTTTGTCTGTAAGGATCACCTAATACGCTGATCTTTCAACAAAAACATAGTCAGTGGTGCAAACTTCAATGCTGAAATGTTAGTTTGCAAGGCGAGAATACCACAAAGCACCGAAGTGACGCGAAAGTAAGCAAGACCATACAGATCAGACCACTTTGGATTGTACAGTTAACAGTGGCACCAGATATTTTGCTTTGTTTAGAGCTTTGAAAAATCACCATGGACGTGTAGGAAGGGAAATCGACAGAGAGTACGTTTCAAACACATTCGTCATTAATTTTCTCGTGACCAAACAAAGCAAATGCCTCTGTGAGACATAAAAATTCTGTAAAACCTTTAAAAATATATAAAAAACCTAAAAAAAGGATTGATTTAGGCGCTTAATCTTAAAATAAGTTCTAACAAGCAAAATAGTTTTTTTAGGCACTATAATACTTCATCAGTTGTTGCGTTCTTTAACGAAACGCTGACATAACTTATTATTTCTTACATACCTGTAAAGGAAAAAAATAGGTTAAAAACCTCAAATCGAAGGTCTAACCTAAAGAGTTTTACGAGCGTGCATTCGTGTCATGGATACAAAGATGGCTGCAGTGCAGTGAAGCACATGGATCATACATTGAGTGACATTTCCAAAGGACCAAAGGACCAATGCTTCTACCTACAAAATTCAATTTCCCTAGTCCTTACCATTCCCGAGCTACAATGGATGGTGCGTTAGTTTTTGGCCCTCCTTTGTATATCAAACTTGTAATAATAAGGATTTTCATTATCGGCTAATCATATTTGTCATCTACAAATCTCATCGCTTTGCATAAATATTAATGAACCGAACATGAATGCACAGCATCTCTGTTGCCTTTTCTTTTATCGAGAAGAGAACCAAAACAACCAACACTCGGAAAGCACAGACAAAAAACTTTCCTTTGGCAAACTCACAGATTATCTTCACATGGCCAAACTTTGCTCTGATTGGCTGTTGCACAGAATCCAGTCGAGGAAAGCCAGTTGCAACTGGATAACATGGCCTATTCCTCAAGCAGCCAGCCCGGGGACAACGATTACCACTGAGGTAGCCACTTCAACGCCAACTAAGTGGAAATCCAGTTCCGTGTGATTCGGCCTTTAGACCGCGTTTGTCAACTCTTATTGACCATCAGTATAAAACGATCATTAATCGCCTTGTGCTCTCATGTGTGTACAACCTCCTAAATTCCTGTTGGCTTTTAGGGTAGGAATAAATTACTTCATTTATTAACTAAAACAAATTCAATAGATATCGGTGACCATCAATAGAAATAGAACATCTAGATTCTGAAATAGGGTGTCTCCCCCGTGGGGTAGAGGTAACATAAAGGGTCTCGGGTTCGATTCTTGGTCGAGGCATATAGTGATTCGCATACCATTCCAAACTGTAGATCCAGTCGCGATTAGCCTCTCTGTGCATAAAAATGGACTTACAACAAAGCTACAGATCTTGATATACTCGATTCTCTGCAGCGTGGTATGTATGTGTATCCTAACTCTATACCGATGGGGAAATTTGTATTGAAAATCGCTTAAAGCGGTAGCATTAGGCAACACATATAACACGAGTTTCTCAGAATCTATGAATCTATTCTCTGTCTCAGGAACCTGTGGGGAAACGCCACGCATAACGTACATAAGGGGAGAAAGAGAGTGGGCGGAGCGAAGCACTGGGCTGGTAGCTGCAGTCTTAACCACTCCGCCACGGTGATCACTTCCAGACAAAGACTGCCACGCGGCATAGAGCCTGGTGGTTATTGTTTACATTCAATTCTCAGAAGTATTCGAATGGTACTGTATTGCCCAACATAACAATGTTTTCAAATTTCCTTTAATTTTTCTTTCCAGCACGATTGAAAAGTCATGATTATCTTTCAAAAATAATATATTTATAAATAAAATTCTTATAATGAAGAACATGTCTGAATGTGAGTTAACAAATAAAAGAGGGCATTTTCGCTTCACGACTGCAGTTAAAAATAAAGTCGGGAGGAAGATTAAAAAGTGTAGCCGGACAATTGCGTTGGCGGACAATTGCGATGAACACAGTTAGAAGTGAAAGGGCGAGTGGACAATTGTGATGACATTTTAAATCTTCTATCAAATTGAAGGGTGACTAAACACCCTGTACAATACCTGTTACAAGAGAATTATGTGAAATATTGATATTTTCGGCTGGGAATTTGGTTCAATCAAGTTCTTGAACATGGGCTAGAGTCAACAGACACCTTTTGAAGTCACCAGTTTCCTAGCATGTGCTAATATACTTTCCAACTCTCTCGTCCATTTTAATGTCACGCTTCTTCCTTTTCTGACCTTCTATATTAAGTTCTATCCGCATGTATTAGTACTTGATGATGTCTCGCTTGGTTCTTGAGCCAGGCCAGAACATCATGAATTTTTCGATGCGGTCTTCCAAACCACCTATTTATTTGGTTCCAACCTTCTACAGCATTATTAGTTCTGTGGCGCCTTTGGTTAGGTTAGGTTAGGTCCTGATCGTCGCAATCGTCGTACCATTAATTTGTAAAATGACCTTCACCGTCAAACTCATCGCACTCCTAGATTAATTCTTCTGACAAAATTAGGACAAAATCGAAATTCTTTCACAAACTCATAAATTGTCAAAATTATTTTTGTATGTTGTTCCAGCGACACGGCCCTGTTTCGCGTAACATCTTGAAAGACGTAAAAGCTGTTTTCTACACGAAGTAAATTTACTAGTGAATTACACGTAATTTCCGCAAAATACATATCGAGTAAATTTCCTTTCCAACCTTGACTGCAAGAAAAGTCCTCGAAGGAAGGAAAATCTTGAGCGCATGTGGTGCCACCTGTTAATAAAAGTTTACATCTTATTATTAACAACTATGGCCGTAATCCTCTCTCGTCTGAAGCATTATCTAAATTAGGGCATCTTCCTTTTGTGAACCATGCGAGAAAAATACGTCAATGGTCGCGCACAGACCGGGTTCTTAAAATACAGTAAAACCTCGTTAATCCGGACTAATGGGGCGATAAGATGTTTGGTTTAACAAAAGTCCGGATTAACTAAATTAACCTAAAAGAGCAGTAGAAAGTGAATTAAAACTCCTTTTATAGTAACAAAACACGTTTATTTAAAGAGCATAGGCCTAAATACACTATACAGCACAGTACAAAGTCTGCGGGGAAACAGAATTTCATCAGTGGTTGACTGCTTTTTCTTTAGGAAGTTCTCTTGTTGACTTCTAGCCACATTTAAAACCTTGCATTCTGCCTTTTTTTGGTCTGTCCGGATTAAGCCAAGTCCGGCTTATTGTGGTCCGGATTAATGAGGTTTTACTGTATGTTCAATTATAAGTTATCAGAACCCGGGTTTTTTTTCTTTTAAGATTACTAATTCCCATTTCTAGTTCCTATGTGTAGAGAGGAAGGCTGAGCGTGTTGATATGTGGTGATATTATTAAATAAATGTCAAAGTAACAACCTACTTGACGAAGCACTACAATGAATGTCTTATATGGAAGGCATTTCGCAAATGCTGGAAGGAGGCAAATGTTGTGGTGATTTACCCTAGCTTATGCGAAGGGGTGGGGAAGTTGTCAGGCCAACCACCTCTATTTTTTCGATTTTTCTAGTGAAATTTTTTTTATAAAAAAACTGAAAATAAATTACATTGTTCCCTAGTGAACCAAAAATATCGTTCCGTGAACTTTTTGATCACCCCTCGCATGTAAACATGTAATTACATTTACCCTTGCCCTTGGCCTATACTTTGACGTCAGCTTGTTTCTTGGCAAATGTAGTTGGCTGCAGACAATGATTTTCATAAGACTGCAGCAGTTCATTCTAATGTCGGATGAACAGTGTTTATGATATTCTGTATTTGTAAATACATGTATGTGTGGATTGATTAATTGAGTTAGTGTCTTAGGTCCACTTTATGCCCAGTGAAGCTAACCGGGACTGGACCTACAGTTTTTATAGTGGGATCCATGTGTGTGTGTATTTAGTGAAAGTTTTATTTTGTTTAGATTCCGCTTGCCTTTACTATATGAGTACACAAGAGTTTCATTTCTACATTAGCGGTATGATTATTCATATATACACATTACACAAACACACACACACACACATGTATACAACATACATTTATATACATATATTTATTTATTCATATTATATTTGAGCCTAAAATTACACTATTGGGATTTTCGGTGGGTCCGGACAAACACTATATACTTGTATGTTCCTGTTTCGTACCATCAATACGATGGACTGATGCTCTCATTTCCTCGACGAAATTTTCATCAATGCTTTTGCCTCCTCCCCCTCCTCCCTAATCAGAGGATCTGCGCACGCCTATGAATATTAGCACACTTTAATTGACACTATGAGTGTACAACGACAACTCTTTTCCTTTTCGTGTTTACGTTCACTTTGTAAGCCACACAAATCCGATAAGAGAGCATTTTGTCATTTGAATTATCGATTGGAGCTCCTGTATGTTCCGTGTTACCTCGAAAATGTTGCGGAAGGTTCAGCCCTCAGACAATCTAATCTCTCCTCACAACAGCGAAGATTCTTATCAGGTGAATAAAAAAGAAAGATCTGGTTCTGTTTTGGCAGCTGCTTTTGTGTGAGCCGTTCGTTATTCGCGAAGACGAAAATAGACGAGTACCCTATGACGTTAACGTCACGTGCTAGAGTAATTGTATGTCTGAGAGATTGGCGAAGTGATAATGTCAGAACACGAATTGATTTAGACAGCGCTTTTCTTGGAAACTTTTTCTCTACACCGTTAGAAGTTATCGAAATTTTAAAATATTAAACCGTTAAAATTGAACAGTTTGCCAGTATCTTCCTATCGATTTTCAATTAAGAATCGAATAAATGAATGGGGCGAGGGTATTGCCCAAGGGTTACAGAAGGCCCTTATCTTTACCCGCATCCCTTTCATTAGAATCAATTACAATTAGGGCTGAGCTGATACCAGTGGTATCGGTATCTGAAAGAATCGGGTGAAATTCATCTACCGATACCAGCCTATACTGAATTTTGGTGTTTCATGGGGTACGCAAAAATGCCACGTGACAATTTCGCTGAGTCTAATAATCCTGGAAATTATGCAAAATTCAATTTTATTTTGCACAAATTTTGCACGAAAACTGTATCTTTTATTACATAGCATATTCTGATGTAATTCTTAAATATTGTAAAGTAATTGTTTGCTAAATTGATGCATATTATGGAGAAAAATATTTACACACCAATATTCATCAATATTTTGAACAAATTTTAATTACAGTAAAACCTCGTTAATCCGGACTAATGGGGGATAAGTTGACCGGTTTAACGAAAGTCCGGATTAACTGAAATAACCTAAAAGAACAGTAGAAAGTGTATTAAAACTCCGTTTATAGCAACAAAACACGTTTATTATGGTGTATTTAAAGGGCATAGGCCTAAATACACTATAGCTACAGTACAGTACAAAGTCTGCATGAAACAGAATTTCATCAGTGGTTGACTGCCTTTTCTTTGGGAAATTCTCTTGTTGACTTCTAGCCACATTTAAAACCTTGCATTCTGCTTCTCCCCCCCTTTTGCAATTTCAATATAATAATCTAACCAGCCCTCTCCCTCCTATAATCCTAGGGCAGTACCCCCTGCTGTATACTACTCTCCTTTTACTCAATTCTTAATTGAAAATAGACAAAAAGAGGCGTTATCTGTGATCTTTACTACGTCTACGGGTCATTCATCCAGAATTTTGTGAAAATGTCACCCACCATCCCCGAATTTGATGAAATTCAGTATCCGTATAGAACTTTTGATGCTGATTACAAAAATGACAATATTTTTTAGATTGGTCAAGAGGCTCAGAAGTTACGCGCTTTTTAAAATCTCCGTGTACGCCACATGCGGCTCCACTTTGAATGACACACAATAGGTTATAAATGATTGTATCTTCCCTCAGGTTTGACGTAGGACCCTCAAGTTTATTTTGATTTGTTGAGAATAGTGTAAGCTTTCATTGAATTCAGGTTTCGGATGAGTGTATCAATAACCATGTATTTTTATGTATAGTTTTATGTATCTTTTTAGAAAACCAAATGACTAACTTCAACACCAAATTTCATGCAATGTCCCCCCTTCAATTTTCCCCAAATTGTATATGTAGGTAGATCAGAGTGTGTACTAATGCCTGATGAAAAAAAATAGGATGGGCGGTTCAGAGGCAGGGTGATAAAAAAATCATTTGCATCAAATGACATGACAAATTAATCTTATTAAAAAGGCTTATGAATTTAGCACAAAGTGTGAAGTACAATATGTTTCAAGGTATAATAGTATAATACGTATTAAAAATTTCTCTTCACTGGCAATTTACTGCTTCTCTCATTTATAAAGATAGAGAATGAATATGAATTTGCAGTTGAGTGCATGGTAAATATATTTTTTTAAATTCCTTGATTGATTTGATTCATTTTACTCTTTGCTGCCACTTTTGGCTAGTCGCGACAATGAGATGAATGATGACACGATGAAAATGATGAAGGGACACTCACAAAGGACACCCATGCCCAAGCCGGGATTCAAACCCAGGAATAATGAAAAAAAAATATCACTTTAATTATAATTTAACTATTATTAAATTTTCTTAAAAATACCACATTGTTACTCATTTTTGTTGGCATCAACTGTCTCCTCCGCTATTCTGTTCCAATCAGCTCTTGTATAAGTAGTCTTACTGAGATTCATGGGCGTTACTATGGAGACAAACAACGCTTTCCCATGAAGGGCAAGGAATACTTCGAAATTGTGGCAGTTCTTTATTTCGAATTATTTATAAAGGGAATAACATTTATTTCATTTTCCACGTAAAAGTTACAATGAATCAAATGAAAATTTTGACCACCCCTTTTTTCCAGGGGGCAAGTGACTCCTTTGCCAATTGTTGCTAAAATTATCTACTGAACGAATAAATAATTTAGAAAAATACCGCCTGCCAATGTTTTTGATAAAAATTTAATTCCTCTATAGACGCGGTGGTGTAGTGGCTACGGCGTCTGACTGCCACGCGGGAGACCCGGGTTCGATTCCCGGCGTGGGTGGATTTTTCTGCCCAGTCCCCGCATAAAGCGGCTCTGGGACTCACCCAGTCTCAAATGAACACATCACCTCCAAAATGGCCTAGATAGAGTATGTGTGGGGTCTATATCCCTTAAATGTGCCTTCATGGAGCTATATGCACGGGGAATACATTAATTAATTTCAAGACAATAATTACAATAAAGCCATTTAAAATAAATAAATAAAAATTGTTAATGAAAATAGGGGGTGCGTCAAGAAAACACTTTCTCGTCTTGAGTTTAGTTCCTTATGCCACTTGTATTCTCATCTAGTTTCTTCTAGCAATATTGATAAAATGAAAATGAAATTTTGAACTTAAAAATCATTCCAACCAGCGTTCTTCTTGCGCAGTTTCTTAGTGAAGGTGTAATTCTGCCCGTGGCAAAGGTGTTAGTGTAATTGTCAAGGAAAAGAGCAGAGTACGTATTACCCCGGAAAGAATCCCAAGTAGACAGGCAGTCTGGAATTAAGACGATTGGAGAGAAACGTGGAAAATGAAATTGCTAATTGCACCAACTCATTTCGTGACAACGGCTGGCGATCGCGTGGAAAGAACCACTAATGTAATGAACGGTTGGAAAGGCTACAAACATCAACAAGTTTGCGGTTTGGCCTTGTTCCCTCTTTTTAACTTATCCGTGCGTGTTTGTCCAAGCTGTTGAAATATTTGCTTTCTCTGCATGCATGATAATAATATCATTTCGTAAGCAACGTGCCCAAGGTTTGATTCTGACAAGCCTCTGTGGACTTAAAACATACTTTGTGATACATACATACGATTGATTGATTGATTTGCTGCTTTAATTCCACTTTATGCATAGTAAGGCTAATCGGGACTGGACCTAAAGTTTAAAGTGGAATCCGAACCAATATGTGCCTCCACCGGGTATCGAACCCTGGGCCCTTGATCACAAGGCGACGACGTAACCACTGCGCTATCGGGGAGGCCCTACGTGCATACGAGTGCAACGACAACAGTATTCAGATCAATGGGCATAAACTAAGAATAAATGATTATTATTGTCAATTTATTTATTATTATAATAACACATTCATTGATTTTTATAGTATGGGTACATCAGTAAATAGGCTATTATTGCTCGTCACGCAATACTTACGTTTTGGATTTTGCAAGCTTCTTTCTTGTTGAAGATAGAAATGATATTTAGAGAGAAGTTGATGTGTGATGTAGTGTCTCGTATAAAAATCTTACTTTTGGAAGCTTGCAAACTTGTGAATACCATTTATTTATTTATTTGATTAAGTCATACAATATGAAAAAAAAACGTGATGTTTTCGCCCACATGTTGCACCTTACACTGAATTTTTCGAGTTCTGAAATGAAAACATGACATTTTTCTCCTCCTTCCTGTGTGTTACACTTCCTGTGTGTTTTCCGAAGACACTAATTTTTACTATAATACTAATATATCGGTGAGTCCCTTTTGGTATCAGCTGCACGTGACTTAAGATTCTCATCATTCCTCTGAAACAACCCTTCATATTTCATTTATGCTTCCATTTTTCATATCTATTCATGTGGACATGTGGCATTCTTCGATGTCAATGCAATACGAGGTGTCTAGAAATCTGTTTCTTGTTTTAGACAAGACAATAACAAATCGATTTGAATATAAAAGTTTGGTATTTTCAGATATGATGATGTATACAGAAAAACCATCGAATCAAAGCTGTTTGTCGAAGAGGGTTGATGCTTGATGTATTCAGAGTGGAACGAGAAAGAGGGGGTATTTTTATTTTTTTCATATCCACCTTCATACTGACGCAATTAGATTTGGTTGAACCTCAAATGAATTCGGGAAGGATGAAAATATTTCGCTTCCCACATGATCATTTTCTTTCCCCGAGAAAACAAGACCAACTTCAACTTTCTGCAGTAAGTATACTCTATCCAGAGAATCTCTAGAGCAAGGCCGTGCATAAAGGTAGACAAGGGGAGAAAACGACTGCGCGGAGTGAAACCGTACACGCCGCTGCAAAGGGTGGGAGCTGCAGTCACTTTCCTCCTCCATGCAATCCCGTTTCCTCGCACGTGTTCATTGGTCGAACCCTCTCGAATCACTACTTGCACAGAGACTTGCTTTCGTTCGCTCGCTCCAGAGATACCTGTAACAGAGTATAGATTCTACTTTACGGTGCGGTCACGGATACTTCTGGGTTGCAATGATTCTATTGAATGTCAATGGTACTGTTACAACCATGGCCGAATTTAGAGCGGGGGGTTTCTAGGGTTCAACCCCCCCCCCCGGAAAATTCTCACATGTTAAATTAGTGCAAGTTCAGAAATCAAAATCTGTAACTCATTTTCAAACATTTATTCGAAGTTTCACAGAAATACAAGGAGACAATGTTGAAACGATCTATCTAGAATTTTCATACATTTGGAATTCTGAAATTTGAGCGAATCAGTATTTTTTCTTGGAATTGCAGCCCATCCACGCGAACCCTCCAATTTCACTTCTGCTGTTCTCTTTCCAGTATTATTCCTGGATCAGACTGAAAATTCCTTTATGATTGTTCCAAAATTCTTTTCCAACTTTTAAATTCGCTATCCCATAAAGTTGAAAATCCCTCTTGATAGGAGTTTGAACCTCGGATTTCCAGTTTTGTAGCGCGTCATGTTCGCGTTTGCGGTTACAATACATGCACCGGGCTAAGTTTTAAAAAAGGTTTTCAAAATTCCAAAAATTAAGTATCATGGTCAAACAACAAAAGCCTAAAGCCTAAAATTTCCATCTAACTTTTAAAGCTTTTTCTTGAAGGTACAGGGTGTCCGGCTTAGACCTTTAACATTACAAAAGAGCATAATTTTGCAGAGAAACCCAATTTTATTACCAAAATTTACATTTTGGTAGAAAAACTCATGCATTTTTTTGTCCCAGCACCAGCACTTCACACAACCTCGATATGAGCCCCTCCTGTGGCACGGCAGATGTCGAACCGATATTCCAATTCCGTCCAGGTATTCACTAGCATTTGAGGGTTCACATTGTTAATCGCCTGACGAATTCTGTTACGCAAATCTTCCAAGTTCTCGACGGGCATACTGTAGACTTGGTCCTTGATGAACCCCCAAAAGAAAAAGTCAAGGGGGGGAAGATCCGGCGAGCGCGGATGCCAAGCAAGTGGTTTAAATCCTCTTCCTATCCATCTTGTAGGGAAATGTTCATCGAGAAATTCTCGTACAATTATAGCAAAATTTGCAGGGGCTCCATCTTGTTGGAAAATGGTTTCTGGAGGCATTTGAGGCACAGCGTAATGCTGAAGCATGTCTAATATTTCGTTCCTCTCACTGTTTCTTCAGCAAAGAAGAACGGCCTATTATCTTCTCTTTCATTAACCCACACCACACATTAACGTTTGGCGAGTCTCTCATAATTTCACGAAACTCATGAGGATTGTCACTTCTCCAAATACGGCAATTTTGCTTGTTAACTTTGACACACGTGTGGAATGCAGCTTCATCAGAAAAGCACACCTTGTCCAGAAAAGCATTGTTGTTGTCAATTTTGGTTAACATTTTGCCCGAAAACGTCTGTCTTTTAGGTTTATCATCAGGATAAACTCGTTGATGTAACTGGATCTTGTACTCCCGTAGACGTAACCTTTTCTGCACAACGTCATGGATAGTAGACCGAGGAATGTTGAGCTCTAAACTTGCACGTCATATTGATTTTTCTTGGACTTCTTGTGAATGCAGAGCAAATCACTTCAATGTTTTCCTCTGATGCCTTCCGCTTCGCGTACTTCCCGCGCATCGACACAACACTTCCAGTTTCTCTTAGCTGTTTATCCCACTTAGCAATACTCAAATAGGAAGGAACATTGTCGTGACGTTTAAGATTGAATTCACGCCGAAAAGCACGTTGAACAAGTTTCACAGATTTGTTTTCTGCCAGTGAGAGAACGCACAACGCTTTCTGCTGAACCGTCCACTCCGCCATCTTGGAATTTATGCGTTACACGCGCATGCGCGTCACGTCATCTCGAAGTACTGGTGATTCTCGCAAATGGCCACAGTTGCCAGTCCCATACAAACAATAAGTTTCATTTGAAATCGAATGTAACTAAAGTTATACTGTTTTGTAATGTTAAAGGTCTAAGCCGGACACCCTGTATTTAAAATTTAATAACACAATATAATAATTGTGCATTTCAGTACACACTGTATGCTGTATGAAACGTGTGTATATATACCCTTGTGCTGGATATTCAATAATCTGCTAGACTGAGTAAGCCTCCTCAAGGATATAACAGCAGCAATAATAATAATAATAATAATAATAATAATAACAATTATTATTATTTTGGAGTAAAATTGGTTTATAATTAAATTTTAATGATTATTATATAATTATTGTTATTATTTATATTATTCAAATTTCTGGCGACGCCCATGAGAGCAACTATGAAGGAACCCCCCCCCCCGAAAAGTTTTCCTGGCTACGGCCATGGTTACAACTCGAACAAAAACGACGTACAAATCAATACAACAGTATTTTTCGTTTTCATTGTGCTATACTCGTGTCAATCACACTTCAAGTGTCAAGAAGTGTGTTTCAAATCCACTTTATGCTCAAATGGGTACTGGACCTACAGTTTAAAGTCAGATCCAAACCAATATGCAGGTCTCGAAAGCTGAACACCTTGATTACAAAACGACATCATCCGGGAAGCCCACATTTCAGGAGTCCGAAATTCTTTACCTGTGCATAAAGTAGATTTTTTAAAAAGCAAACTTTGTTAAACTTTCCATGTGGTGTGAATGGCGGAATGATACAGTTAATGAAGGACATGGTTCCTTCCTTTAATATTCATGTCCCTTCTTTCCAACCCACTCTGATTGAATTTTACGGTATAACGAGGCGCTGGCGGCTTGACTGCAGCCAGTCCTCGTTAGGAATTATGTTGTGTCGTCTACACGTGTTCGTGATTTTCCCTTCATCCTCCGTGGCGGAGTGGTTAGCAAGGGGTCCCGGGTTCCAATCCCGGTCTGGGCATGGGGTGTTCTTAGTGAGTGTCCCTCCGTCAATTTCTGCATATCATCACTCATCCCCATTGTCGCGATTAGTCAAAAGTGACAGAAAAGCGAAGTAATATAACCAGATCAATCAATCAAATCTTCATCCATGACATCATTTCACATTGATCCTCATCAAAAAGTGGCAGCAAGGGGCCACTCCGATGGCGCAGTTATCCCGTCGTCGACTTGTAATCAAGGGGTCCTGGGTTCGATACCTGGTGGGGGCACATAGGGGTTCGTATTTCATTTTAAACTGTAGATCCAGTTCCGATTAGTCTTCGTGTGCATAAAATGGTCTTAACCATAGCTTTCCGGGCCGGGGTGGGGGGTGGTTAGCTGTCAGGTCCACCACCACTTTTTTATATTTTTCCACTGTGAAAATATTTATAAAAATTGAAAATGAAATACGTTTCCTAGGGTGTTCACAATATTTCTGCAATACTTTTGTTCATAAAAACTTAAATGTATTGTAAATAGGAGGAAAATTGCACTAGCTGGGCTTATCAGGCGCCATCTTTGAATGTGTGATATTCGAGACACTCATGCCAGTGATAGTGTACAATTGGTTGTAAATAATGGTAATTAGTGTAATTATTATATTTAATAAAAAATTATTGTGGTTTTAGTGAGTTTTTGTGAATGATAAAATATGTATGTGACACTCTTGCAATAATTTGTTATTATTTCTTATTAATGATGATTTTTTATAATTATTATAATTAATAAATAACTGCACATATATAATCAACATTTCTTGAATTTTAACGATTAAAAAAGTGTGGGTCTGTGAGGGCGCCTCCACCTCCGGTTTGTATCAAGTTTAAATCAAAAGCTCAAACTCAAAACTGGCAGAAAGAGACCTAAATCAATCAATCAACAGTCAATTCCTTCCGGTTATCCCAGCGGTGCAAATTGAAGACTGGGAATATCAATCAACCAATTTAATTGGGATTATTTTCTGATTGCTTTTTCGACGAAGAAAAATACTCTTCCTGGAGAAAAGGCGAAGACTTCCCAGAAATTCCCTCCGGCTTTAGTTCCTGGACTCAGACAAGGTACTCTTGGAGGGGAAGTGCAAGGGAAGGTGGGCAGACTGCCAAGTGGAGCTTGCGACGCGGTATGCGGTGCAGTCTCTAGCCGACGCTTGGAACGGACGCCTAGCGCTTCTCCACTTATTGACCTTCCACACCGGCCTTCGCATGTGTGCCGTGACGTAACGCATACGTAACGAATTCGGCATTGCGATAGATCGAACGGAATATAACTTAAGCGTCCGGTGAGTAGCTACTCTTTCGAATCTTTTCTTCTGCTTGTGCGCTAACCCTTTCACCACCATGTAAATACCCCCACGATCTAAGGTAGTAAGGAGGTACCGGGTTCGATTCCCGCTCAAGCCCCTGTTTCGGATCTCAGTTTAAATCCAGCACGATTTCTTAGGTTCATTTTACTTAGCTTTTCTGCCACTTTTGGCTAATAGCGACGATCATGTTCAGTGGCGGCGACTGGGTTCCAAAACTGGAGGCCAAGGTGTCAAAACTGGGGACAAGAACAGTATGCTTTTTCCGTATGGTTTAGCATAGTGCTGGGGCAGAAGTGGAAAAAAGTGGGGGCAACTGTCCCCCTCGTCGCTCCTAATCGCCGCCACTAATCATGAGTGATGATATGATGAAGGAACACTCACAAAGAACACCCATGCTCAGGCTGCGGTTTGAACCTGAGGCCCCTGGCGTCATAGCACACTGTGCTAACCACTCCGTCACGAAGGCCGGCTTCAGCCCGATACTGCAATTTTCGTAAAAAAGTTATTTTACGTCGCTTTTATATCACTCTTTGTAATTCGCGATGATTGGCGAATATATGAAATAGTTGTATGATCAATCACGAAAGAGTTCATGTCTTACTCAAGATTCGAACCTAGCCCCCATCGTTTGCAGCTCGTCAATTGATTAGGTTGGTGTTTTAAGTCCGCTTTATGCACAGTAAGGCTAGTCGGGACTGGTACTACAGTTTAAAGTGGAATCCGAACCACTATGTGCCTCCACCGGGAATCGAACCCTGGACCCCTTGATTACAAGGCGACGACGCTACCACTGCGCCATCGAGGAGGCTTGCAGCGCGTCAAGTTAACAACCCTGCCACATTCTCAGAATGTCTGATCGGTATCATAGGATTTTACCTCATCTACTCGAACCCAGGAACTCTTTGCTCAAACACGATAAGTTTGTTTTTTAACTGCTGCCTTGTATTACCAACCGTTGTTGCTTGCTTTTGCAAGGTGTGACGTAACTAGGAATTTCACAAGAGGTGGTTGTGACAGTAAGGTAATATGTATGCATTATTTCTAGCAGTCGGTTTACTGTCGGTTTTCTGTCTTTCCCTCTCCGTTTATGATTTATTTCTCTTTCTTTCTCTGTTTATTTATTTACATCAATCTTCCCTGATTCTTTCTTCCTGGATTCCTCCATTTACTTCTTTCTATGCTTCAATATTCTTTTTTCTTACTGTTTTTCTATATTTCTATGCTTCCTTTATATTGTATCTCCCATAATTTCTCTATCCCTTTCTTTCACTGTTTCTCTATCAATTTTTATCTTCCTGTTTCTTTGTGCATTCCCCCTTCCCTCCCTCTCTTTCTTCGTCTCTCTCTCTCTCTCCCTCTTTCTTTCTCCTCTTCTGTTTCACTGTTTATTTTCTCTTCTCTGTTTTCAACTCAGCTTTTCTCTGTCTTTCCTATTTACTCGGTTTTTCTTCTCCTGTTTCTCTATCTGTCTTTCTTTCCTTTCTCTCCAATTTTCTATTTCCTCTGTTTCTCTCCCTTTCATTCTTTCCCCTTCTCTATTTTCTCCAATTTATCTATTTTCAACTCATTCTTTATCCGTCTTTTATTTTCTTCTTCTTCTTCTTCTGTATCTATTTCTATCCTTCTTTATTCTCACTCTTCTTTTCTTCTCTATTTTCACTTTTCTTTTCTGAATCTGCTATCATATTCCCTCTGGTTTCTCTCCTTTTCTTTTTCCTCCTGTTTCACTATTTTCATATTCTTCCTTCTCTCTGTCTTCCATATTTACTCGGGTTCTCTCTCTTATTTTATTTCTTCTCCAGTTAATCTCCATTTTCCTTTTTCGTCTGTTTCCCTCCCCTCTCTTTCTTTCTTTGTCCTTTTTATCTATTTTTAACTCTTTCTTTGTCCGTCTTCCATATTTACTGGGGTTCTCTATCTTATTTTCTTTCTTCTCCTTCTCTATCTTTACTCTTGCGTTCTCCATACTTTCCTTCTTTCTCACTTTCTCTTTCTACTGTCTTTCTACTTTTCTTTGTTCTCCTGTTTCTCTTTTTTGCTATTTATTTCTATCTTCCTATCTCGTCGGCTACTTTATTATTCTGTTTCTCATTGTGTAATTCTAGCTATAGGTAGGGATATGAAATATTCGTTTTATTTTTCCCTAAATATCGATGTTATTTTTTACTGCAATTCGGTGTTATTTTTCGCGGTTTAGGGCAAAATTCGGTTATTTTACATGCATTTTTAATGTTCTTTCTATGCTTAAGATATTTACATTGTGTTAGTTGTGAAAAATTGAGACAGACAAAAAGAAAAAATGGCTTACCTATGTGAGAAATGACCAAATTTCTTCCATATGAAAAACTATTTAATCTCATCATCCACTAAATATGAAATGTTTATTGAATGATTAAACCCAAATCTTTGAACACAATCATACACCTCACATTTCCTTAACAATGCCAAAAAAATCCCTCTGCGACCTCAAAATACCATTTTGTGTACACACACACACCGCTTCTCCCTGAAAATTTTTCCCTTCGTACGAAATTTCCCTTCCCGCCGAGTGAATTCTATTTCAGGAGGTTAAACACTGTCAGTCATTTCTGCGCCATACTTCAATAAATGAATCCTGACAATCTCTTTTGAATCGAACTTTCACCAGCTAGACTAGAAATCACAGATCTCATAACGCTTCAGGTAGTTCTTTTTGAACAATAGAAGTGTTATGTCCAGTTTATATTGCATATTTCGCGGCGTTTTTGGTGTTAAAGTGCAAAAATCGATGTTATTCTAAAAAATTGCGTAATTTGCGTTATATCGGGATTCCAAAACGCCGAAAACTTGCCTCCTTAACCTACCCAAATATATTTTAAACGCTTTATTTTACTTTCCTGAACTTTTGGGTGTTATCGTTAAAGCGAAAACTTCACGTCCCTAGCTATAGGGTACATAATTCTGGTAATGTCTAATGTAAGCTTTTGGGAAGAAGATTATTATTGGTGGGCTAGATCGCCCCAACTTTTCCTACATTCGTCATTCATCGGAACGATGAGGATAGACGGTTACCTTACACACACACACAAAAAGGTCGTGATCTTTCCGAAACTCTAATGAAGCACCTTTGGTATCGAAAGCGTGGGTAGAATGCCGAAGACTGTAATGGCTTTTAAGCATGAATAACTTTTCGAAATTGTCGGAGTCTTCTCTGCTTTCCGTGACTAGTGTCTATAAATTTCGCTCAACGGATTTCCGATGAACTTGTTCTAGAATACTGACCAAGAATAACGTATCCGATCCGAGGACGAGTTGAAGGTGACTTGTGTATCTTTACTGACCCAGTTTTCTAATAGGATAATCTCAGATCATAGGCGTAACTAGGGGGCAAGGGGAGGCACTTACTACTCCCATATTTTCAGATTTATTGAAATGTACAAGTTAATGGTATGTTTTTCTTGTTGTTCACTTCTTTACACGTGGTAGGCAGAGTGGAGTGAAGTATGGGAGAACACGCTTCACGCTATCAAGCCCACCACTAGTGCTTGGCGTCTCTCCTCCCGTCCGCCGAGAAGAAGTTATCTTAAACCGGCTTCGAATCGGGCACAGCCACCTCATACATCGACATTTGCTGGAAAGGGCATGACCTTCCGATGTGTCGTACCTGTAACGTCGTTTTAAGTATGCGGCACATTCTTCTCGAATGTGCTGATTCTAATTTCTTCAGACAAGGTTTTAACTTTCCCCACGATTTGTCATCGATGTTTGGAGACCATGGCAGTGTTTTAGTCAATGATTTTAGCTTTTTGACCAGAGCAGGCCTTTTACAATGTTTCCGAGGTAGCTTTTAGACTATCCCTACTGGAGTGCTACATCGAGGCTCTTTTGCTCGATCGTCTAATAGTTCGCACGGATGACGCTAGATGGCTTACGCAATGGACAGTTTCTTCGCTCGAGCGAATAATGCCCGAGCAAGCAAACGATCGGTATACGCTCGAAACCCAGTAGTTCACGTGTAACCGTAATTTGTCTGTAGTAGTGGGCCTTCAAATATGCTTCTTGAAGTGAAAGAGTGAGTGAAATTGAAACTCAAGTGAATATAGTCATTATCTTCAAGTTAAATTGTAATCTTGTCTATCTTACCAATACATAGCAATATATGACAATGAATAGATGATTATGGGCTGAAACTACCAGGACTGATTTTACACATATGTGTTCGGTTATTGTCCCATTGAAATGATATTTGATATTCTATATATTCGAGCGAATCACGCTCCAGTACTCTAATTCCTACCTTTTTTTAATGTGTTGTGTTTATAGGCGTCGACTTTGGAAGGAGGAGGGGCACTTTCTGCACCCCCCCAAATTCACGTAGAAGGACACATTTTATGTATACAGATATTTACATATATAAAGTATTGTTTATGCCTATCTTTCCCCCCCAAAATGTACCTTGCCCCCCTAAAATTTATCTGGTTGTGTTTGTCTTACGCAGATCCCTTTACGACTTGCATTTTTAACTTCTCTCAAGGGGATCTTTACACCTCTTTTTTAATATTAAGATGAGGGTTTTCGATAAGGGGATTTTCCCCTTATACACTGGAAGATGCAAAATGGCCATTCGTGACGAAGCACCCAAAAATTATAAATCAATCAATCAATCTTCTGGTCAACAAGTTTCTCGGATTCGTAGAAAGATAGAAAGTATAGCACTGACAGGCAAGTATCTAGAAATATATTTCGGAGGGGGGGTCCGAACCAAGTGTCTCAAAATAATAATAATAATGTTTAAACAAAATTAATTATTATATTAAATTAATTAAAATAATATTAATTAAAATATTCAAATTAATTAATATTTTTTTATTACATGAATAGGTAAAAGGACGGTATGAGAATAGTGATATAACAGCACGTATTCATTATCTAGCTTACGTGGAGTTAAGGATGGCTAAATTTGTAAGTAGAAAACTGCCCTGGCAAGGGGAATTAATGTCAAATAGATAAATAATTGAATATTTATTGAATATAAAAAAGTTGTTAGATACAGTTGACGAAAAGTAAAGTTCCTGGTGATATTTTATGAATGTTGCATTATAAGTAGTAAAAATCGTGCATAAATCTTCTACTTTTGATTTGATTTGATTTAGTTTATTTTACTTCGCGTTTTGTGCCTCTTGGCTAATTTGCGAAGATGGGGATGAGTGATGAAATGATGAAATTGATGAATGGACATTCACAAACAACCAAGCCCGACCGGGATTCGAACCCGGGACCCTTGGCGTCGCAGCACGATCACTCGGCCACAGGGTCGGGCACAAATCTTCTACTGTCATTCAAAGTCATATGATCACAATATAATCCTTTCCTTCCAATACGTTTGGAGGAAATAAATAACACTCGATTATAAAGAAGTATATTTTCGTTATTTAATTTTAGTTATTTCATTAATCCATTATATTCATTATTTAATTTTTGTACTTAATAAATCTTTCGGGGGGGGGGGGTCCGAACCCCATGGACCCCCTAAATATGTTCTTGAGCACTGATTATTGAAAGAAAGTCGTCTCACGTGATTCCTAGACACGGTAGAGCAGATAAAATAGCAGACTGTTATGTAAGTATCCGTCCATGTAAGCTTTCGTATTACACAAGCAGTTCCACGCAATGGGCGGGAGTTCTTGTGTCACAGATAGTTACATGCAAATAGGAAGTTGAAGTACTAAATGCAGGCAGGTACTATATATGTAAAATAAACCGATAGCAATATTAACTAAACCCTGTGATGCGACAGCGACTTTTCGGTGGTACGTTGTCAGTTCATTGAATCCCAGATCCCATCGCCGCAGTTATCGGGCATTTCACAGCAAAACCAGTCGCTTCTTCTTTTCAATTTTATTTCCAGTCCTCCTCGCGATGGTGGGTCAAAACCGAAACTTTCGAGATCCCACGGAGAATCGAACCAGAGGCCGCTCAATCAGCACACGTAACAATAATAAAAACAATAATCATAAATGTAATAAATCAGTTTTATTACTAAGATTTTTAAGATCAATAAGTATATTATTAATTATAATCTATCAATAATAATAATAGGGGTGTAAGGGGTGAACTTCCACGTAGTACACCCTGGACTGCGTTTTGCAGACGAACGAGGCTCTGGCGACTGGCCCTATGGCCAGTATAATTTTGTGTCTTGTCCTTATGTGTGTTAAGTGCCTCTTAACGGCCTCAGCTTTTAACAGGCCAGAAAATTTTATTATCTTAATATTTTAGTTACGACACAACAATCCAGTGACATTATAAAGTGACGGGTGCAAAATAGCCTAAGTGCTGACGCACCCAAAATTTTAAATTCAAATATTCAAAAAAAAATCAAATAATAATAATAATTAATATTAATATACTAATGCATGGATAAGTAGAAAATGTATGTAGGATTAGAGATGAAACAGCATCCATTTGCTATCTACATTATTTATAAGTGAAACAACTGAAATTGATATGAAAACAACTATTCTATTCAGTGGCGGCGCTTAGAGGGGAACGTAGGAGCAGTTGCCCCCCACTTTTTGCCACTTGTAGGTACGCACTATGCTAAACCTTGTCTACTTTGGAAAAGAAAACTTTCCATGCCCCCAAATTTTGGCACCTTGCCCCCCCCCCCCCCCGCCAAAGGTTTTCAACCCATTCGCCGCCACTATTAATAAATAGAGAATAGAAGTCTTATATAATTAATAACAAAATGGTTGTTGGATCAAGCTTATAAAATGGGGAGCATATTATTATTATTATTATTATTAGTAGTAGTAGTAGTAGTAGTATATCTTTACTGAGATATTTCTACTACTTAAACTAGATGAGTAGACTAGAACTGTTTTCCGTTATTTACTTATATTTCATGCCGTTAATGTACTGATGTGCATTATTATTCCATTTTGTTATTACTCACCTCTTTCAAGAAAAATCACTTAAAGTTAGGAGGATATTTTAGTCTGCTGTGTGACCTCTCACATAAAAGTCTCCATTTTTTGGGAATTTCTGAAACAGGACCTGGTTTCTGCATTTTATACTTGAATTTTTAGCCCTCTATTTTTCTTTTGGATATTCGTTTGGAATACTATTAGTTTTTAAAGAAATCTGATTTTGATTATGCAAGTAATAAGCTTTTCTAAATGACATAATTATGTTTATTCGTCTCCGATTTAGGCTCTGTGCATACTGTTCATAAACTCTTCCAGATACAAAGTTAAAATTAGTCAAATTGAAAGACGTATGAAATGTTACAAACGTAAATCATTTCAATAGTTAAAAAGATTTCTCAGAAACTGCCCATCTAATACAAAAAAAATGTAGAATTTATTTCTTGTTTTCGAACACACCAGGTAAATGTCCAAATACAACATTCTATATTTTATGCTCTGAGCTTCTGAGTCCATGTGACCTAATGCCAACAACATTCATGAAACTACAGGAATACAAGTAGATATACAGGTGGTGGACATTGAAGCTGAAACACTGCTAGAGGGCTCCCGTGCGCCACCTTTCGGTCATGCACAGCATAGCGAGCATTCGAACACGTAGGTGTGCGCCTGCCAGTCAAATTGGCACAGTAGTATCTGGACTGCACGTCGAATATTCGGTTTAGCGCAGTGGAATGGGGGACATATCACTAGAGTTCCAAATAGGGCAAATTGATGGTGCTCGCCGGTGCAACAGTAACGGAGACTGCGAATATCTGTAGGATATCAAGAGCCACAGTATCAAGGGTCACGGCAGGATACCAGAATGAAGGATGAACCACTTCCAGGAGTAACTGTCGGGGGAAACGGAAGCTGTCTGACAGGGACGTCAGGATATTCAAAAGGATTGTGTTGTCGGATGAGTCCACATCCACTATTTTTCCGACATCTGGAAGAGTTTACGTGGTGAAGTCCATCCGAAGCATACCAACCAGACTGCTTAGTGCCCAGAGTGAAACATGGTGCTGGATCCGTGATTGTGTAGGGTGCAATATCGTGGCAGTCTTTGGGACCACTGATTGTTCAAGAAGAACGTGTCACTGCCATTCTGGAGGGCCCTATTGTGCAAATATTATTCCCGGATGATGGCGCAGTGTTCCAGGATGATAACGCAACAATACACGCTGCTAAACAGGTCACAGAGTGGTTCGATGAGGATGAACGTGAGGTTCCACATCTGCCATGGCCCGCCCAGTCGCCGGAACTGAACATTATTGAGCCCTTATGGGATCTTTTGGAGGATAGGGTGCGGCGACGTTTCCCTCCACCAACAATATATCGTGAAACTATCGGTGTGCTTCAAAAGAAATGGCTGCAAATCCCTCTCACCACTGTGCAGGACCTCTATCGGTCCTTCCCCAGACGTGTTTCTGCTGTGGTAGCCGCCAAAGGCGACCTAATACTATACTAATAAAGGTTAGCGTCTGCGTTCCAGGTATTTCAGTTTCAATGTCCACCACCTGTACACCCAACGGCGAAAGAAACAGTAGACGAATTGTCCACCACAATTTTCATTCGGTCTGTATATTACCCAATGCGATGGCAATGAATCGAAACAATGACTTCAATAAGCAGAGAACAATGCCTACTTCGAACCAACACAGTCTCATTCCTTAAATCAACACAGGATGTAGAATAAAAAAGTAATGAGAATAGTGATGGACAATTTGCCTACCATTATCTTTGCCGTTGACTGTACATATTTTGTTAGTAACAAGGGAAAAGTCTATTGTCAATCCAAAGTAAATATACACAACAATTCAAGAAGACAATACAAGTTAACTTAAAGGGAGGGAGTATACCATTTCAGAATACCCATGAAGCAATAACGAGAGGGAGGTCCGGTCGGTAGGACGTCTGACTGCTACGCAGGAGACCGGCGTTCGATTCAGGGGGTGGGTGATTTCAGTTGAGAATTTTACAAGCCATGGCCATAAGTGGAGTGGTTCTGGGGTTCACCCAGAATCTACAAGTCTCTGCGCGAGGAGTGACTCGAGAGGGTTCGTCCAATGAACTCGTGAGAAGGAAGTGAGTGCATGGAGGGGGAAATGTGGCTGCGTGTACAGTCACGGACACTGCCGGCTTGTAACGATTCCATTGAAAGTCAATATATTCATTACAAGCCGGCAGTGTCCGTGACTGTACCAGCCGTTTGCAACAGAGCGCAGTGCCTGCTTTCTCCTCTTCTCTGGCGTTATGCTAAGCCTTGCTCCCCAGATTCCAGAGGTAAGCCATGAATATAGGCGGCTGGACAGAATAGCGCTGGTGCCACAGGTGGAAATAGCAAAGCGAGAACTGGGATAAAGTAGCTGGTTCCCGCGTACTGTGTGGCAACGTCAACCGGGATGCGTTGCCTAGTTCGAGTGTCAAGCGTCAGAGCGTGGTTGTCACATCACCTCTTCCTCCAATGGCCGAGATTATGCCTTCGCTATATGTTGCAATGTGCACGGGATATCTTTACCTTACAGTAAGGGAGCTAAAGGTTTTTCTACGCTGCTGGGAAACTAACGTTGTTATTTGTACATTTGAGGACGTGGAAGGAAAGATTAAGAGTTTCAGCATTTCCGGCAGCTATTTGAATGGTAGTAGTATGCACAGAATATTGAATGTGGCATAAAATTTGTTAGACCCAATACTTTGTACTGAAATCTGCCAAATACTTAAGTTCAAAGCAGTGGCGGATAAACGACCATTTCGTAGGTCCTGCCCTTTTTTCCTTTTGCTGTCTCTATATAATATTATAATCAATAGTTTAGTTCCGCAGTGAAGAGCATAGGCGATTGCAAGGGTTCGTTTTACGTGCAATTTGTTGTCAGATAAAGTAATCGGGACTGTACCTTCAAAGTTGAATCCGAACCACTGCACAAAGTACGTACGTGCTTCCACCGGGAAATGAACCCAGGCCCTTTTTATTATGAGGTAATAGCATTAGTATTTTTTGTGTATGAAACAGAAGCACTTTTAAGTTTAAGTTTTTTATTTAATCCAAATCTCATTTGTGAATGTCATGACTATTTGCCGTAGCCACTTTCCAGCCAGCAGTGAATTGAATATTTTGCCAGTGGAGAAATCTTGAAAGAAGCCGGAACCAGAATGAAATGAAACAGGTGGTGCCCTTTCGCAACGGTCACGGAAGAGAGGGGTGGTGAAGGCAGGGGGAGGCATGGTGGAAAGTCTTTCCACCATGGGGGCCCCACATCCTGTACTCTGTCCTCTGGTTTAGGACACAACCGAGAAGAATTCCTAGTTCGCTGATATCTCGCTAGGTGTGTCTGTATCGCGCCGAGGCAGGAAAACTCTTTTGATGCCAACCTCCAGGCCACTCTTAACAACGATTACAGAAGGAGGCAAGGTTGTGAGAATTAACTTCTTCAGGCGAAATTGTCACCAACATATTTGACTTAGAATCAGAGGCGGCTATTGAGTTCCAAAACCGGGGAGGGCAAAGACAGTATATTTCCCTTTGTAGATAAGGTTTAGCATAGTGCCGGGGCAAAAGTGGCGAAAAGTGGGGGGGGGCAACTGTCCCCCACGTCTCCCTAATCACCGCCACTGCTTAGAATGCTCTCGTTTTGTGTGTAGCAGTTAAATTATTGCTTTGTGAGCAACAAGTACCGATTTGATTTCTGGTGACGACTTAAGTGTCTGGTAAATCTGGTCCCACTTAATATTTTTGCTCTAATCTTTGTTTTATTGTTTTCTCTCTGGAAAGGGTTGTTCAAAAATTATTTGTTCGTTATAAATTATTCACCCCATAACAGATCAAAATACCTTTACCGAAAAAAGTTTCTCGGAAACAACAGACATGGAATTATATTCATTGACTCAAAGCATCTTTAGTGAACATACTTCTCATTATAATAAATCTATACATGGACACCCTGAGTGCAGTAGCGAAGCGTGGACTGACGAAGGATGCAAGCGATTATATATATATATAAATCCCCACCAAATTCATGTTAAGGTGGCGCTTCTGACTCATGGGACATAAACATTAAAATCTCCATCTAAGAGAAACACGTGCATGAACGATGTACTCACCACAATAAATTCCAAAAGTCCTGTAAGTGTCGCACAAAGCCTCCATGAGATAATTCTTTAAATTCAGGTAACTCGGATATTGGTCGCCTCGCTTCCACGATTTTAATTTCTACACTTTTCTCCCTCGAGCTAAGCGAAGCAGATATAAATTGCTATATAATACACTCACCTCTTTGGGTTCCCCGATGACGTAGTGGTAATGTTGCCTTGTAGTCAAGGGGTCCCGGGTTCAATACCCGGTTGAGGCACATTCAACGGTATTTCAGATCCCACATTAAACTGTAGGCCCAGTCCTGATTAACCTATCTGTGCAAAAAGTGAACTTAATAACCCAACTCAAACAAACAGTAAAGCACCCGCACTTTACCGTATCAACTGCTCCCAAATTCATGTTCGTTTCGATTAATTCAGAACACAAACACCAGCAACAAACTCTCACTTCCCCACAGATTCTTTCTCCAACTACAAAGCATCCAAACAACATCACTTTGAAAAACTCTGAAACAACAGAAAGTGATACCAACCTATTTCCTTAATTTTATCACTCACGGGATAGAAGATGCATTATTTGGAGATAGAAATTACGCTGTGGAATCAGAATCATTACAACAGAAAGAGTATGTATACAATGCTTATGCAAAGACTTTTCAATTCAATTCAATTCAATAAAGTGCCATAATAATACAAAATGTTTCTTTGTTCTCAATCTGTACAATGTATAGATTCTGATGTTTACAAATATCAGAAGATAGTCCCTTTTTTAGATACTTTTTTCCACCCAAATTTCTATTCAAAAGCGATCAATTTATTGAATTAACTTGTAAAATTTGTTAAACATAATACTTGAATTACCGTGTAAATAATTTGACCGTAGCTCTCAACACTGGTGACGTAATTCGAGCTGGACACAAGGTGTCTCTTCCCTTTCCACCTTTGCCTCAACCCCTAATGTCAAATTTTTGACGCGTTTTAAAATTCGCGAAATACAAAATTATTTGTAATTTAAGTGACCTACATGGAATTTAGAGTAATGATAATGGTTTCTTTCAGTTATTTTATGATTATTAATTATCAGTATCCTTGTGATCTTCTTTATGTGCTCATGAAGACACACATTGGTTATTGGTCTGCTGGCAATGTTTCCTTCTGCTTTCCGAGAAGCACTAAGAAGCTCAGCTTTTCTGTGAGGGTTGAACAAGATTGGACTGCAACAAGATTTCACGCGTCGTCATATTGACACGATATGATCCTTTGGGTGCATTGCTTCCCCGTGTCGGCGGCCGCAATTAGAGAGTCTGTTGCTTGCAACGTGCTGCTGAAGGATTTTGAGGCCGTAAAATTTTGTGAAATCGATTGCGATGGAAACTAAATAAGACTAAAACATTAAGTACATTAAATAATATTTTAATAGTGCAAGCAGTGCTTGCATTGCTTGTACTATATCTTCGCCGCTGCCTGAGTGGTTTTGACAATATCAAGTCTATTGATGAAGCCACGCCACATGTTTTTGATCACATCCACGGTGATTGATACCAGAGACTCCTCGATCTTGGACTTCAATTTCACCAAGTCCGTAACTTTCTTGCTGTAGACGATGTACTTCACATAACCCTACATAAAGAAATCTAATGCTGAACAGTTACAGGAGATTTTCTTTGCAACAACCACAGCACACACATTGCCTTTTCCTGCAAAGTCGCCATTTTCACTATTTACTGTTTGCCCCAATGCATGATGGTACCGAGTGTTGCCAAGTACATGAAAGAATTTTATTTATATGTTCTTCATGTTAATACTAACAACCTCAACTCCACTTGCATAGAAAGTTTTTTATGGACAACATTTATTGGGTGATTAATATCTGGACATGCTGTATGATGTCTCAGTACTTCTTTATAATAAGTCACCCCTGTTGGGAGGGGCACGTGCCCTCATGCCTCTCGCACTAAATCTGCCAGAGATTACACTCATCAGAAACTCATGAAAACACGTTGATGTGTGTGAAAACATCCACCTCCCTGCGTTCCGAACAGATTATCTCCACAGCTCGTGGAAAAAATACGTTTCTGAGAACTGTTCAATATTGTGTTGTAAATCAAATTTCGCCAAACTTCCTGAGAATTTCTTCTCTTTCTGCTCAAACTTGACAGCGATTTTCTCCAGCTGGAGCGAATCCCGGTTGAGTGTTTCAAACCTCACATAAATATCTCTTATTTCAATTCGTGGAGCACCCAGAATCGTCAAAAAATTACGATATTCTTAATTTAGTTTACAAGTTCTGCTTTATTGTGTTTTAGAATACGGGATTATAGTTAGGCCCGTAGCTAGAGGGGGCAGGGAGGGCAACAGTCCCCCCTGAGAGCCTGCTATGCCCCCCTGTGAAAAGTTCAGAACACATTCCTAGCTGGAATTCTCACTAATCTTTACAATTATATCCTGTATTACTCTAGCAACATAACAAAGACATTTATTGATTTTGTGATTTATGAAGGTGTGTGGGATTCCGTATAATGAATGTTGTATCAGGATGGGGAAAAAATTCCCTTCCAGATTCAGACTTCGGGAAATGATTTCGCAATTTTCAGTATCTAGAACAGTTGTGACATTTTGAGTAGTCTTGTATTAAAGGTGCCTAATGTGTTTGGATGTTTTTGTTGGATGTGTTGCGACTCATGTGACAGAAAGAGGGAGTGGATATTTGATTTTTGTTACTTAGCGTTGATTTTCTGATACATCTAGCTAATCGTGACAATGAGTGATTACGTGAAATTGATGAAGAGACACTCACAACCAGTGCTGCAACCACAGGGGGGCAGAGGCATTGGACTGAAGTCCAATCTAGGGGGGCAAACATTGAAGTAAAGAAACATGACTAGCAGAATCAAAGAATAGCAGGACAAATGGATACTCAAGATGGAATTAGTCTTCAAGTGTTTCTTGCATTTTTCTTCCAGACGGCTAAAGGGACTTGCAGAGGGCACAGAGGGGCAATTGCCCTCTAGACTTAAAATTTTATAAAAATAAAAGTGCATTTCGTAAAATTGTCTTGCTCGCTTCGCTGGCAACCTCAATATCTGCTATTCTTATAGTCCAAGTCCAGAGCCATAGCTAAGGGGGTGGGGCGGGAGTCAGCCCTGGGAAACCCAAACGATCTAAATAAAAAAAAATGTTAAATAGAATGCCATGGCACCCTGTGAAATTATTTGCGCCCTATTAAATCAATATTGTTTTCAGTTTGCAAATATTTAGATCTATGAATCATTTCCCTATGCAAACGGATCAAATATGATAAGCAACATAGGTTTGTGTTATGATATCCATTTTATAAAGAAAAAGTTTAAGTTTTAACCCTGACTGTTTGCATGATATCGTTTCCATATCATATTATATATTGCTCTCAGAATTTTAAACGGCAGTATAGAAATAAATGACATTTGCAACTGCGAAGCTATCAATGGGAATGCTTACATTATGGACAGAAGATGCCATATTTCGATTTCTTGTCTATTTATGTTAAACTTTATCTTTGTATTCTTTGGTAGTCGGAAAAGTCATTATGGAAATATTGTTATTTGATGTTGCTCGAAATTTTGTTGTTCGTTGGAGTTTGAAGATATCATCCCTTTCCTGTTACTTATCACTTTTGGAGGAGTGGGGGGCAAGTGCCCCTCTGTACCCTGCTATATCTGCCAATGCAACACAATATATTAAAAATTTGCCCCTCTAGAATTGACTTCGCCCCCCCCCCCCACTAAGAATTCCTGGCTACGGGCCTGATTATAGTTCTAAATCCATGGGCCGTGCGAAAATTACATCTTTCAGAACATCGTTTTTCGTCTAAACGCACGGCAATGGAATTAGGCGGGTGGCAGAAGTTCGCGCTGTTGCCACGTTGGAGCACAACCCCGTGTGTTGGGAGGTTTAAGAGAATGAAGGATCTCGTTGTGGAGTTGGTCTTTGTAATCCATGTGATACAAACGGACATTATTTGCTCAAAAATTCAGGGATCACACAAAAGTGCCCCGGAGAGAGGTCGGTGTGACGCTCGAACTAGGCAACGCAGCCCAGTTGACGTTGCCACACAGTGCGCTGGAACCAGCGACTTTGGTCCCGCTCTCGCTTTGCTTTTCCCATATGTGGCAGCAGCGCAATTCTGCACAGCCGCCTATTTCCATGGCCGTGCGTTTAGAGACCTCTTTCAAAGTTGACCACTCTCAGATGGTGCTGAAGTGCAATGTTGTCAAATTCTCGAGTCCTGGACTTCGACTTTTTCGGAGCTGTTCAGGGTTGTTAAAAACGGTCCAGAAAACTTTTTTGAATGAAACAATGCGCAACTTGTATCGAATTTAAATTAAGCGAGGAAAAGGTTCCGGTCCTGCAGCGGAACGCAATAGAACCCATGAGAATTTATGCGTTCCAGGATCTTTAACAATCCTGGAGCTGGTCACCTAACAAGTTGAAAAATGTACAAAAGAATACCCTGTGTTAGGATTTTTCGTGGTGGAGGACAGACACTTGGTCAGAAGTCTAAAGATAATGAGCTGCAAAAAGTGAAAGAACGTTTGCTTAAAATCATCAATGGTAAAATTTAAACCGGATTTCTAATCAATCAATTTAATCTACGAGGCCAATCAGAATCCCACCACGTACGACGCTCTCCCTTCTACAACGGTCTGTTTTGATTGATTTAGTGTTTTAAGTCCACTTTATGCACAGTAAGGCTTATCAGGACTGGACCTACAGTTTAAAGTGGGATCCGAACCACTATGTGCCTCCACCGGGTATCGAACCCGGGACCCCTTGATTACGAGGCTACGACGCTACCACTGCGCCATCGGGGAGGCCCAACGGTCTGTTTTCTACAGACTTATGTAATGATTGTTTGGTATTATTTTACTTCGCTTTTCTGACACTTTTGGCTAATCGCGAATATGAGGATGATTGATGAAGGGACATTCACAATCAACACGCACGTCCAGGCCGAGCTTAGAACCCTGATCTGTGGCGTTGTAGCGTGCTATACTAACCCACTCCGCAACGGAGGTGGTGGTTAAATAAAACCTGGCTCCAAATATTGATATTTTCTTGCTAGAAGATGGTTTCTGAAAATCGTTACGAATGTATTGTGTACTTTTAATTTCTTTCTTTACTATTTAGTATTGTTTTTGTTTTACTGTTGTTGTCCTGTAGCCAGAGTGTCAGTTGAAGAAAAGGGTCATTCAGTACTGTATCTAAAGCTTTAAGTAAATACATAAATAAATAGAGTTGTGTTGAAGCGATATAATTTTTCGCTCAAGAAATAGAATGCATGTGAAAATCCGGCAAGCCGTTTTGTGTTGTATGTTTAGCATGCAGATTTCATTGACCTTTGACATTTATTACCTTCGCTTAAGGCAAATGCAGAGATCCCTGATATTCTGCGAAGCGACTTGTTTCCTTCCACGAAAACTGTTCTTCCAGCGTCTTCTTCTTCGCCTTATCGCTTCATTTGAAGCCAGCTGTTGAGTCTCGACACCAGGTCTTATCGATCGCCCAGTTTGCTTCCGAGTACTGCACCACCATGCATCTTCATTTGGACTTCTCACTTCCTTCCACACCACCCCGACATCAATTTATAATTTGGGGCAACAGGGCACGAACTTGCTCACCGTACTCTTTGAATCAGGTGCGGCTTAAGAGTTCCTATTATGAAGGAGTCCCAATAAAAGCGACGGATTTAATATGCTTATGAAAATACTGTACACTTACAAAGTGGCAAATACTTTAACATCATTACAACGGGTAAATGTTCTGATTTAAGAATGAAAGATATTTTTGGACTCGCAATAACACTGTCACGTACAATAACAATGTTCTCAACAGACCGGCTAGATTGAGACCGCGAATTGCGCACACTTTTCCGGTTTTATCAGTAGTATCTGATAAGCCGTTGACGAGCTGTCACAATGTACAGGATTGCGCACAACAAAATGAGGCGATGTTGTCACATGTAAAATGTTCTCAAGCCGTTCTCACTTCTGTTGTGTTTGTTTGTGTGTGTGTGTGTGGACTTACACGTCTTTTTGCCGTCATTAACCTAACCTAACCTAACCTAACTTTTGAGTTTGAGTAAATTGGTATGATTTACTATTTTATTTCTAATTTCTCTCTCTCTTCTTGTCTAAAGTAAAAAAACAGTTTTGCGCACAAACTTTAAAGCTATCAAAGTGGCAACGTTCGATCAAAATCTCTGCGCAAAACAGCTCAGTGAGATTTGTGCGCAATCCTGGATCTAAAGTGTGCGCAATTTGGTTGCGGCGGTTTTAATGTCTGCTGTCGAACCTGTTTCCTCAAATTTCTTGATCAACTTGCGAACTAGGTGCACTTTCACGTCCAAGGATTGCACAAAGCTTCCTTACAGTCTCTGCATAACACTCGCAATTCTTGTAACGAGTTTTCACTATCAAAACTCGATGTTCCTTTGTGTAACCCTCCATGTCAACTAAGCTGCAACAATCACTGATAAAGGTATTGTTAGAACATGTTGCGTAAATCAAACTTGGCATCCTTAAATCGGATCATTTATCTTTGTAATGGTGTAAAAATATTTGTCATTCTCCTTTATAAAAGTGTTCTATTCAGCATATTAAATCCGTCGCTCTTATTGGGTCATCCTTATCATTTATTTATTTATTTATTTAATTAAAGTTTCTGATACAGTACTGAATGACCATTTTATACTGAAACTGTAGCAACAAGAAGAAAATAAAAACAATAATAAAAATAAAAATAACAACAACAAAAAAAGACAATACAAGATGGCAGACGAAAAAAAAGAATTGTTACAGGTACATTCTAAGCGATTGTCGGAAACTGTGTTCTGACAAGAAAATATCGGTATTTACAGGCAGGTTATTATATAAGTGGGGGAGCCTATAGTAAAGAGACCGCTGTAGGAGAGAGAGCCTTGTTGCGGGAATGTGAAATAGTTTTACGTTGCGGGTTGGCCGTGTTGGTACTCGTAGATGAAAATGGTTGATAAGGAATTCGGTTTTAATTTTGCCATTAATGATTTTGTGCAAAAATTTCATGTCTGCTAGTTCGTGACGAGTGTGTGGTGACTGGATCTTCAAAATAGTCATAATATCTGTTTTATGGAGGTGTCTGAGAGAAGGAATTCTATGGCGAGCAATGGCGAGGAAATAGCTGAGGACAGAATCAATCCTGGAAAGATTAGTTTTAGAAGCCATAGTCCAGATGGGGGAGCAGTATTCAAGAATGGGAGAGATAGAGGATTTGAAAAATATGCTAATGGCTGATTGGTTTTGGATTTCAGGGAACCTGTACAGAATACCAAGGAGACGCATGGGTCGTTTAGTAGTATATGTAATGTGATCATTGAAGTTTAGCTTTTCATCGATGATAACACCAAGATCTTTTTGAGAGGAAACATTTTTGATGGGACAGTTTTCGAGAGTATAAAGAGAGATCAGTTTGTTCCTTTTTAAGGAAATGGTGAGGCAGGAGCATTTCTGAGGATTCAATTCAAGTTTCCACTGGCGACACCACACAAGTAGTTCTGTAAGAGCTTGTTGTAGGATTAGTGAATCGCGTTCCGATGAAATTTCTTAGAAGAGTTTACAATCATCGGCAAAGAGAAGTACATTTATGGGAAGAGAAGACAGTCTGTCTGGCAGATCATCCATGTAAAGAAGGAACAAAAGTGGGCCTAAGACACTCCCCTGGGGGAAACCGGACAGGACGGGTAGACAGCTTGAAGAGCAGAAAACATGGGTCCCTTCTGAACACTATTTCTCGAAAACTGTTTGAGGCATTTGAATCGGCTTTGTGGTAAATTGATTAGAAAAGATGAATTTTAACAGTAAATATTGTAATTTTTGTCAGTTCTATATTATAAATGATATTAGCTATCAAATATCTCAATATTTGAATCGACGTATAGAATCGATTTGACGCTCTTGATTAGCGCCAAAACCATATTTCTGATTACATATTTGATTGTTAGTTTGAGTTATATTTAAGCCCACTTTATGCACAGAAAGGCTAATCTGGACTGGATCTACAGGTTAATTTTTTGGATTTGATTTATTTTATTTTACTTCGCGTTTTGTGCCTCTTGGCTAATTTGCGAAGATGGGGATGAGTGATGAAATGATGAAAATGATAAATGGACATTCACACACAACCATGCCCGAGCGTGATTCGAACCCGGGACCCTTGGCGTCGCAGCGCGATGTGCTAACCACTCAGCCACAGGGTCCGGCTAGAGGTTCAAGTGAGATCTGAACCACTATGTGTCTCCACCTGGCGCGTGGCTCTCTTGTTTTTAAAAAGTGGGATTTATAGTTTACAAGAATTAATTGAAGCTACTGCTGCATAACATAAGAATATCGAAAAATCATGTACCAATTTAAGCTAAAAGATTACTGTTATTCTGATTTTGTTATGTAGGTATTAAATAAATATAAACCTAGACTAAAAAAAATGTTGTGCAGATGGCACTAATATCGACGAGAAGTTCAATGACAATTCTGGATCAAAATTTATATTTAAAAATGTTAATAGTCGTAATTAGACATGATTTTTTAAATGAATTTATATATATATATATATATATATATATATATAGATAGATAGATAGATAGATAGATAGATAGATAGATAGATAGATTTACATTAAATGATATTGAATTGCATGGTTACAGAAAACGGAAGTTTGAACTTTTACTTGAAAAACATCAAGCCTCGTAATAGTTAATGGTGTTATCTATTCCTGGCGAGATAAATTTCAATGATTTTGTCTGTAGATTACTCCAAATTACAAGGTACGTCACGAGAGGCGGAGAGCAGGCAGTAGCTCATCTTGATACAGTCTGAATGTACCATCCTGCAACCCAAATACCCTTTTCAGATAACACAAATAAGTAGTTTATCAAGTTGTTTAAATATCTGTAGTGTAATCACTTACTAAACGCGGTCATCTATGTATAACATCTCTGCACATATCTCTTCCGACGCTAACTGCCCCAGTTAGCAGTTATGCATGACAAGATGCTAAAATAAACTTGACCAACCTTTAAAAAGAAATGATGTTTTCTGCTTGTTCAGTATTATAGAGTTAAATTATTCTTCTAACGTGCGTTTAACTTGCTGAACTTTTTAAAATTTCTATTTGTGTTACTTTGTTTAGTCGCTTATATGCCACTTTGACTAATCGCAACGATGAGGAGCAGAGGCGCAACCACGAATTTTTGTCGGGGGGCAAGTACCAGGAAAAGCGTGCCAATAATAATAATAATAATAATGACATTATTATTATTATTATTAGTAGTAGTAGTAGTAGTGGTGGTAGTGGTATTGGAGGTGGCGGTGGTTGTAGTAATAGTAGTAGTACTAGAATCAAAGACGTTCTTATCCTCGTAAATCACTCGAAAAGGGGTAGAAGTCGGTGATGAAGCATTTGTGTTGGAACAAACGATTTGAAATACCGGGTGTTCCAGAAGTATTTCCCTAATTACAAACTTTATTCATATCCGCTATATGCAATGTAGAGTTGTGAAAATGGTGCCAAAATGTTGGAAAACTAACCAAGTTTATTTGTTGCAGGTTTCAGTAACGTGGCTGTAGTATAGCAGTGTCAGTGCCAAGGAATCCGGAATTAATGCTCTTGACATCGGGTGGAATCTTTCCATACAATGGTTCTTGGACTTGACAGGATTTGGGAATGAAGATAAATTCCATTTTTTAAATACCAACTTATTGATGGCAGATATTCTAGACGAAAGAATTCTGTACATTTGAAAGTTCCTCTGCACTGTTATTGGTGACCGGGTCTCGTGATACCAGAGGACATGCTGAGCTTTTTCCTGATTTCTGAACATTTCCAGTTTTCTGGGCACTGACACTGCTACACTACAGCCACGTTATTCAAACCTGCAACAAATAAACTTGGTTAGTTTTCTAACATTTTGGCACCACTTTCACATCTCTACCTTGCATATAGCGGATATGAATAAAGTTTGTAATCAGGGAAAGACTTCTGGGACACCCGGTATATTTTTTTCAACACGTTCAATTTCATATTAGCTAATAATAAGGAAAACAAGCACACAAACTGTATTTTTGAAAGACAAAAAATGCATGAAGAATATAATTCTTCTTGCACATATATAACTTTCATGTATAACTTTCATGTACAGCATATGCTTTACACGTGTGCAACATTGAGCGACGTAAAATAAGAAAATACATATGCAACATGATGACACTAAATTGTGTACGCATAAAAAGTTTCTTTAATACATGCATATATATATAAAACTATTCAGCAACAGTCTGAAGTACATACTTGGTCTAATTTCTCTCTCTGCGATGCAAGATGCAATTTCTCTCTCAAGTCACTACTGTCGGATTAAAAATTATAGATACTCCAGTTTGGACTCCAATTAAAAATTAACCAGGAGACCTACGTAAAACGAGTTGTCCACAGTAATTTCCGTTTAATCGTGGAAACTGTGGCTCTCAGTGCGTGCAGTGTTGCCACGTTCCTTCTTTACTTCGTTGAATAAAAGTGTGCATAAAATCTGTTTCGCAATGTGAATTGACAATAATCATGGATTTTATAAACAGATGCAAAAAGCTTGAAAACAAGACTACTCAATCCTAAGAAAAGTTGTTTCACAAAATTGATCAAAACGATTTTTTGACGAATTTAAAAATCTGAAAATTAAGAATTGTGTTTAAAACCTTTTTGCCTGCAGTGCACTAAAATTTCATCACGATAGGGCCACCCGTTTTCTATTTATAGAATTTCAAAGAGAGCGGGCGTTTTCAAAACTAAAAAAACCGGCACTTTTTCTTCTCATTACGATAAAAAATAGGAGACATACTCGAAAAAAATAGTTACCATAGATTAACGCAAAATTGAATAAGCTAAATTTTGATGTAACTCATATTTATGTAGGTCTAGAGGTTAATTCATTAATTGGAGTGCAAACTCGAGGATCTATAATTTTTAATCCGACAGTAGTAATTTTCGGTTTTGTTGTCACACAGTATTTTAATAGAAACCTTCGAAAAGTTGATTGGCATTTGATATACTGGCACATGTTTCATGTTTCCTTTATTTTCAACATCGCATCCTCTAAATTTAATTCCACATCCCCTCAGCACCACTACGCGACCTTAAAGTAAAAAGGTTTTATCTGCCAAGTCGTAACATTCTCAGGAGAGCTAGTTAAAGATTTAACTATGTGCACAGGGAAAACTAATTATTCCAACAAGTTGTGCCTCTGGCATTTGTATAGTGATCACTCCCTCTGTAATATATACAGGAAAATTAATGAAAAAATATTACTAATGTTCAGGTATTGCAACGACGAATTTGCAGTTAGAACCTTTTTACTCCAAAAGTAACGTTTCAGATGAGAGTAAAAAGGTTATCCCTTAAATATAAAAACTTTTTGCAAAAAAAGAAAGGTGAGAAATTAGTTATATTCGAGTTTTTCTATATTCTGCATGAACTATTAAAGTAAATAAGATGTAAAAGATGCTCCAGAGTACAAAATAATAGATATTGCTTCATACAATATTATAAACGAATTACGTAAGAGTGTGAAGATTGGATTTTGAAGTAATGTTTAATAGAAAGTATTGACATGTGAGTCATTTGAAAAAGTAACCATGTTGTAAATAGTGTTGCAGTATATAATCCCAGTGGAAACACAAAACGTTCATTTTAACATAACATGCTACTGCATATCCTTCTGATAAGAAAATGAAACGCATCTGTACTCATTGAGAGTAGATATCGCTTATTGACAACAAGACTGTAAACAATTGAAAAAAAAAGTATCTTATATGTTTCTCTTCAGCACCGTAGCAAAGTAACGTCGGTCCACAGCCGGCATCCACTTCATCATATAAGTGAGATCTGACACTTTTTCTTCACTTAATTGCTTCCTCTCTACGTTGGAAGTTCCAATAGATGGATACGTAGGAGATGAACGTTGAGCCATTTGTCTGGTAGTCACAAAGACCGGAAACAAAGCAGAGAGAACATTTTTACCCTAACTTAAAACCTCATTTATAGATAGTACTTTTTTACTCCGTTGATTTCTTCGAAACTAATATACTTCGAAGCATGATCTTTATAAAGAATGTAAACCAATGGTCTGCTTAAGGTCACAAACTCATTTTCGCACAAAAGTACAGATGTAAAGGAAAGAATAACCCCTGTACCTTGCAACATGTATGATATCATATGGCGGGATGTGGAAGTAGGGCACCACACATTCACGACCTCGGCCATTTGTGGATGTGGTGTGATGAGCTCCGGCCACCTCTACCCTCCCAGAGTTGTCCCAGCTACCCATTTATCAGAGGCTGGATGAACCATGGACATTGTTGAACCAAGACCATTGCGGGAATTGAATTTCAGTCTTCCGCGTCGTAGTCGGACACCCTATCGCGTCTATATGCATACATATTATACAGGGTGTCTCAAAAGTAATAGTGCAAACTGACACAGGTGAAAGTAAGTACACGATAATAGAAGCAAAAAGTCTCAGTAAACATGGGTCTGCAAACGAGATAATCGCGAATGTGTGATTACAAGCCACCACTGACTTCATTGTTTGTAAACTTCGTCCCCGTTTGTAAAATGCTTTCAAACACCCCCGGTTCATTTCGGAATTGGTCACAGCATATACAATTCTCTGTACTGATTGTATCCATCCTGTTTGATTACAACGCCACCTCTCGGAGATGTTCTGTTTTGCAAACAAAGAGCAAACCTCGTACCGCGCAAGGAGTAAAGCACTTGGTGTTTACAAAATGCAATCAATGACGGCTTGTAACACACATTCGCACACATTATTAGCAACCAACTAGGACGACGTTTACAAACAATGAAGTCAGTGGCGGCTTGTAGCCACACATTCGCAATTATCTCGAAATCGGCTCGTTTGCAGACCCATGTTCACTGAGACTTTTTTTGCTTCTATTATCGTGTACTTTCAACTGTGTCAGTATGCGCTATTACTTATAAGGGCCAGTCAGTGGAAAACAGGCAACCTCGTATATCCTGACGTGTAGATGCCGCGGCTCCATGAAAATCCTGCCACTGGAAAGGGTCCCCTTGTCGTCTGGTAGATACTAACTTGTGTGAAGCAGTGCGAGTGTGAGCCGTGTGAAGTGCAGACATGACGACTAGCGTAGTATCACTTCTCCAATCCAACTATATATCATTTGGCTCTTACTCGTAGGAATATACAAAACTGATTATAAAATATGAAATTCTTTGTAAAAATATGTAACATAAATTTTAAATTCTACACGAACCAATCTTGTCAAGTCTGAAATTGAATCTTTCCCGGCGACGCAATTTGAACAGATCTTCTCAAGTTCGCAGTTTCAGCCCAATGTTTCGATAACTGACACGGCTGTCATCTTCAGGAAATATTACGAAGGAAATACTCCATGGATATTAGAGCTGTCAGTGGAGGATCGTGATAAAACTATTTAGTGGTTCTGCAAACAGTACAAGCCGGGCGGTAATTGACAGAAAGGGGTACGAGAAGGAATCCCCCTGGTTACTGATTTCCCCCTCTCTTTTTTCATATTTTCAATCTCAGGGGATGATGTATAGTACTCAGACACTTCCAAAGGGGTTACTGAAATTGTAGAGTGGTGATTAATTTTAATTCCTTAGCCTAATTAAACATCTTGCATACTAGGTGATAGGGTGTAATATACTGAGAAATTCATCTTCAGTGCTTCTACCTTCACTTTTTCGCCTTTTGATGGCGGCTGCTGATAAGGGACGAACTCCTCCAGAAATAAAGTTCTGGCTACGCGCCTACTTATGCAACATGTCAATGAACTCGGTGCAGGAGCATAGGTGTGCGCAGACCTTCTGATTAAGGGGGCGGGGGGCAAAAGCCCTGATGAAAGTTCAGTCGGATAAAGAAAAATCTCATTCCATCTCATAATAATAATAATAATAGCCTGAATAATAAGCATAAAATTTAATAAACATATAAATGACAGTGTTTTTCTGATGTAATATAGCACCACTCGTAGTAAACTCATCACTAGGGAGCGGAAGTTGATGACCTAAAAATATAGGTAAATGACCTATAGAATGTCCTAAAAAATGGGAAAAATGACGTAAAATATGCAAAAAATGACCATTAAATTTGTTAGTTTCGGGTTAAAAATTTAAATGAAAAGGAAATTGAACAAAATGCAATATCCTTATCAGATCTTAAATTTGAGTTTGCCCCAGACGGACACCTGGTGGTTTCACCCGACACAACAAAGACTGTCACAAGTTCAGCATTTCTTTTGCACGTAAATTGCAATCCTGCGAGATATATATTTCACCTTGGTGAATAGACTCAAGAATATTACCAAAATGAAAGAAGCGACAAAATATGACGAAACAATACACCAAATATTACGAAAAATGACGGAAAAATGCCGAAAATCGGGGAAAATGACCTAAAACCTGAAAATTGGGAAAAAATGCAAAATAAAAATGCACTTTAAAATTACCTTTTTTGGGTTCTAAACGAAGTGTGATATTGTGTATATTTAATGGGCATCGTGTCCGAGATGTCAGAAAAAATATGACATTTCATCAACTTCCGCTCCCTACTCATCACCTTATATGCATTCCTAGATTTCAGAAGGTTCATTCAATGATCCAGACCAATATGTTGCATAGTTTCAATACAAAAAAAGGCAATGGAAATATGGAGCCATGACAACCAAGAGCTTCGTGTCAAGTGTTTCAAAGCATCAGGGCACAGTTGTTGATAATTTATCGGATGAAAAATGCAGGCTACGCAGATGTTCAGTTTCTTGGCTCCTTTGATATTAGCTTTGAGAACAGCAGTGTAGCTAGCTGTGTGGCTGCATCTTAGCAAAACGTTTTCTTCTTTCTGTGGCTCAGAAGGAGGGCATCAACTTCCGCTCCCTAGTAATAACGAAGTCACGCTACTTAGTAATGTAGTATTGATACTTTTCTGTTCATCTTGTGTCAAACAACTTGGGAATGTTACGATGTTTATCTGGTCTCCTTGCACTGCGTTTTTAGAAATCAAATTTCTTTAAGAAGACTCGAGGGAAAAAATGATAAATAATTTTACAGTCCTAATGTAGTTTCTTATCGCAGAAATTCCGAAACTTTTAGGAAATTGCAGACATTTGGCCTGCAGTCCCATCTGGTGTGTGGAATTACTTAATTTCCTTCCCATCCATATCTCGTCCTATACGTCTCGAATTTTATGAAATATAATAAGTCCGAAGAAATTTTTATGAACAAGAGGATACGCGTAGAACAGGTAATTTAGTAATTTTACTGAACCAAAAGGAGAGGGGTTGGACACGTTAACCCCCCTTAAATACGCCCATGGGTCCTGAGTTCGGTACCTGGTGGAAGCGCAGTGGTTCGGATCCCACCAGTCCCGATTAACCTGTATGTCCATAAAGTGAACTTGAAAACATACAAACGAATATTGAAGGTGCCGCAGTACAATGCAGACAAACTTTCACAGCGCGTGGAGGACAGATGTGAAGGCGAACAATTTTTCTCAGTAACGTTTTGGTCGTTGAGGCATCTTTTCGACGCTACGAGCCTTCGAGAAACGGCATTTTCTATCCTGTATGTACGCAACCACGCGGCAAAGTTACGGTTGCTATTTACTTCATCTGTCGGACAACATACTAAAAGCGATAGGCTGTTATGGAAAGAGACACCGGCAGAAGTAAAGTCGCAGTTTTGAACCTCTTCTATATACCCATGTATCATGCTTTCCACTATAACGGCACTGTCAAGTATAGCTACATTATATATGGGTGAGGTTTTACAATATTTAATTTTCAAATCTACATTTTTATGTAATGAGATCTATGCCATTGTTCGACCTATCAACTTTTTCATTATATTTCAAATTTCACTTAAATTGACGCATTACATCAAAAGTTATCAACCTCAGAAATTTAACACGTAAATGCCATTATGCGTGTTTTGCACAGAACTAGATGTTGTATATCAATAAACTTCGTATTTTCCTAAGTTTTGCACGATGAATAGAGTTTGCTCTTGTATTCTTGGTTATGTTAATCCATTTTCAATTATCAACAGTGCATTTTAAACTCAATATTTATATTTTGCATGGTAAAAATGCGGAAGAATAATTACAAGCAATCTCCCGTTGACTATGTTGATTTCAGTGTGGCAAACTACCTCTGCAGGGGAAAAAATGAAGTAGTACAAAAAAAAACTTTCTTCCGCCGTAATTGTACAAACACGTATAATATTATTTCTCTTGATAAAGGTAGGAAATAATTGAACATATTCAAATCTGTTATAAAGTCACTATTTATTAGGTTTGGAAGAAGTTCCAATGAAAATATCTTAACAATACCGTCAAAACCTTGAATGTCGTTCGCTACGAGTGCGTCACCTAAAAAGAAGAAATTGCATATCTATATTTTATTATTGAGTCTTACATCACTACTTGCCGAGTCATTCAGGGATTGTTAACACTTATTAAAATACAACTACTTTGCACTGTGAGATTGTCTTAAGTATAAGAAGTGATATGAATATTTTGTTTATAATTTCAAGATTTAATAATACATCTTTTGTTATTTAATTGATAATGTTTCATTGTCTAAGCACAGGTTTGGTGACAGTTGTATTATAACCACATCTCATATTGCATGACCTGCCTTGTTTACATTTGATTGGTGGTGGAATGAGTATATACATATGAAATGTGAGGTATACATGAAATATACTGAACTGATAAGTTCATATTTGTGATTTGATCTTATAATGCACAACCACTTTGCTAACATTTTCATAGCAATGCGTCTCCTGCGCGCCTTTTTTGTTCAAGATTCCATACCTTGATACATCTTGGTGTACGTATCTGAGGCTGGTGCCCAAGACGATTCAATTAATTAAGATTACTGATTGATTGGCCCCTTATACACCACGTGCTTTATCCAGAAGTATTCACACACTGGAAGGCGAGCGCTAAGATGTCAGGGGCCTCTGGTTCAGATATCGGCCTAGGCATGAGGCGCCCTTTGTGGTGTCCCTTAATTAATTTCATCATGTCACCACTCATCCTCATTGCCGCGATGAGCCAAAAGTTCCAGAAAAGCGTCGTTTTCCGACAGAAAAAAATAGTGGCAGCCATGGAAATATTGTGTGGTTGCATACATGTATGCAGTGCTCATTTTCAAGAGCTTGAACCATCAAAACAAGGATCCAATAATATAAACGTGACTAAGGAAATTCTTGGCCTTGATGTTGGTGTGATATACAGGGGTAGAAAAATATAGGGGCCCGGTTGGCATGGCGCCTGAAAATTTTCTGCTGGCGACTGAATTTTTAAATTCAGTTCTAAAATTATTATTTTTGTTTGTTTAATATTTCGAGTTTGCTTACAGAAATTTCCATTACGTTTTTTTAAAAATAATCTGTACAGTATGTGTTCTTTATGTTTGTGTGTTTCTGTAGCATTAAATTACAATAATAAACATGCCATTATAAATTGTTGCACTGTTGTTATTGTTATTGTTATTGTATTGTTATTACCAGTTGAGACTTCTTTGGGAAGCCATTCCGGTGCAAGAATTAATTACTTTTATCCAATCTTGTATTAATAACAAATTTAATGTTTTAAGGTTATATTTCATAGCTTATATTCATGGCTTTCTTAGCCTGAGAAAAAGAAGCTGGCACCTGAATTATTTTTAGATTTGTCTACCCCTGTTTATCCACATATCTTGAACTTCAGAGAATTCTGAACACGCGCAACAAATTAAAAACATTTGTTTTTCGTCGATCAAATGGCCAAATTGTAGCCCATGTGATGCCTACAGATTCCTAAAATACCTTAAAAAGCCTAGACGTGATTCAGAACAGACGGAGGAGAGATGTAATCTGCAATAAGTTTACAGCTTTTGAACTGTAAGAGTCATAGCAGATAGATAGATACCTGGGAAAACTGGTAGGCACTGAATTTGAGCGAAGCGGGACAAACCGATTTCATGTGTTCGAACAGTCAATTTTTCCAGTGTTGAGAGTTTTGCAAATTCTTTAAGTTTAGCCACCACTTGAACAACTCTTATAACACAGGTTAGTACTGGCTATGCAATGTAAATATAATTGTCTGCACGCTAAAGATACGTGCGTAAAAATAAGCGGGACGTTACAGATCGAAAATGCCGGCATCTGCGCCATGCCTCGCCGTCTGCAGTCACGCGATATCTCGGCCTCGAGCCAAAATGAATGCGCTGTATTTAGCTGAAAGTTATATAGCAGCTCAATACCTATGAATGCTGATACAGATTTGAAATTGGAGTTTCAGTATTGAAGACATGAGATTTGTGGTAAACAACAGGCGCTACGACGCCAGGGGTCCCATTTCAACATATCATCACTCATCATCATCTTCGCAAATTAGCACAAAAGGCGAAGTAAAATAAAGCAAATGAATCAAAATGACAGAAATACGCTTGGCATCTTTAAACATTTAAACAACTTGATGTACAGCCATGAACACTTATGGGTTGTAACGATTCCATTGCAAGTCGCTGAGATTGTAACCAAACAGAAGTGTCTGTAACTGTACATAGGCTATAGCATCGGAAGCTGTAGTTTGCAACGCTGCGTTGTTCTGATCAGGGTCGGATTAAGACGAAATTGGGCCTGATGTTTGAAATCTTCGGTGAACAATAAACACAACGACGTTATAGTTACGTCACAGCGCAAATAATAATAGTAACTGTATAATAAGTAACGTTGTGTCTAGGCGTCCGAAATTGGGGCTCCAAATTTAATTCTAAGATTTATTTTCAGGTTAATATAGCAAAAGAAAAATGTTCAGCTTTCGAGAAATTCTCGTCTGTTTTCATCTGGGCCTATTTCAGGAATGGGCCTAATGCTGCAGCATCAATAGCACCCACCTTAATCCGGACCTGGTTCTGATAGAAACTGGGAAAACCACAGGTTAGACCAAGAGCGGTTTCTACTCCTTGCTGACAGTCAACCCAAATAACAGGAAAAGTGTTGAATTTGACAGGATATTTAACTGTTAGTTGGGTTGTCTACGAGTAAGGGGTAGAAGAAGTGGTGATACTATAATTTGTATGTATAGGAAAGGGCTGAAAAAGGGGGGGGGCTACCAGACGTTTAACCAAAAGTCTCCATATTTAATGCTGGGTGACAAAATTTACACAAGGTGTTTGTGTGTTGCATATAGATGTAGGCTTCATTTCAGGCTTAAAATTTAGTAATACAAATTTGAAATACCATGTAGCGCTACACCACTCTTGTGTGAATGCTTTCATTTGTTTTCTGCGTGATTTGGAAAGGTGCTTATATACGCTGTCCCAGCTAACTCTGTAGCAAGGCCGCGCATAGCGTTAGAGAAGGGGAGGAAATCGAGTGGGCGGAGCGAAGTAGTACAGACGGCTGCGAAAACTGGTAACTGCAGTTGATTCCCCCTCCACGCAATCCCATCCCTCTCACGTGTTCATTGGTGGGGGTGTCTCGCGTCACTACTTCCGCAGAGACTTGTTTTCGTTCGACTGCTCCAAAGATAGTTGGGACAGGGTATATAGCTTGCTACTTGATGTGTATGAAACCCTGCAGTCTAACAATAAAATACAGAGTTTATTCAGGAAATGTTAATCTCTTCTTTTCACAGATTACGTGGTCTCCTACAATCTAACAGCCGATCTCGGTTGCGAAGTGGTTAGCACCCATCAAGTTCCCAGTGTTTCGTGTTTGAAACCTTTGAAAAGCCTTGCTCGAAACAGAATGTCACATTTGGCAGTCCTTGCTGTTGAGGAGGAATGTCAAGACTTGGACGTACCGAAAGTGGTCGATGCGTTCTCCAAAGCGCATACGATTAAGATTTTAAGATTTGCTTTATTTTACTTCGCCTTTTGTGCCACTTTCGGCTAATTTGCGAAGATGGGGATGAGTGATGATATGATGAAATTGATGAATGGACACTTACAAACATCCATGCCAAGGTCGGGATTCGAACGCGGGACCACTGCCGTCATAGCGTGATGTGCTAACAACTCCACCACTGGGGCCGGCAAAAAAGGAGAATTGCACTTCAGTAAGTGACTTTCATTGTTTCTAATGCTTAAGAAAATTATATTCCCAACATCATGTTTAATTTGCAAGAAAATTAAACTCCTCTAAACATTGGATTTTCGTCGTTTATATTATTGTCTTATAACTTGAATATTTATATCACTAGTTTCATCTCAAGAAAGACGATTAATTATGAAATTATAAATGGAAAACTATTTTAGACCATTTTCTACCTGTCTGTCAATCAGTGATGTTGGTCTACGCGTAAACAACGATAGTCTACATTCTACACGTAGACTATTTTATACACTTAAATTACGTAGTCTATGTAAACAACATGGCGAAAGGTGATAACTTAGCAATGGGCGCTGTGGAATAAATAGAAAATTATACTGCGTATCAGTTACTGATGAGTGAGGAAAACTTTTCATACTCTTTCTTCCAAATTCGAACAATTTCTCACCTAGGAAGAAACCAATATAGGAAATATTCTAGTGTTTAATGGAGAAGAGACCACTTTTGCCTCACGACTGTAATCTGTTGTTGTTTTTTGCATACTATTTATTTTCTTCCATAGTTGATAATAGAAGAGAAGAGAAATTTTGGTGTAAATAGGATTCCTTTCATTTCGTTAGAAATCAATATAGTTGAAAATGTCACTTTTCTTTCATAAAACCCTTAAAAATTAATTTTAATGCACTTTAGATTGTCTACGTAGTCTATGTAAACTAGAACCAAATGTAATCTACGCGTAGATTACGTGTAGACAACGCATGTAGACGTAAAGTCTACGGCTCATCACTGTTTTCAATACTGAAACAGAGGTCACTAGAAACATCGTAACTTACGGTAGTTCCCTCGAATAAAAATAAGTAATGGCTTTATTAAAACGAATCGTATATAGAGATAAACTCGTAATCAATAATTAATTTAGGCAGTAAACGCCCACCCAGCATAATGGACAAACAGAAACACCATACATGAAAAAATAATGTATGTATGCGTGTGTCTGTAGTCTTTTCAGGCGTTTTAATGTAACTGCCCCCTACCCCCAGTGACTTTCCCCTGGCGCCGTCACTGATCGCGTGTCGCTTGTCGCTTCGGTGTGAAATCTCCCTTCCAGAACAACAACTGCTTCAAAGAGCATTTTGGCGAAAACAATATGGTTCAATTTTAGTCTTTCTTGATCTTCTTTTGTTAATCCTCTCCGAAGTTGTCGTTTGTTGACCGACTTGTAGGTCGCTTGAATTGCCATCGATCTAGTGGAAGCAATCCTTAACAAAGTGACAAATAATGTCATGACCTGGCATTCTTGTGGTGACGTCAGACTTTAATAACTTCGATTAACCTTTTCTACTTAACTTAATAGGACTGTGAGAAGGGGAAACGGCGAAAACACACGACCACGAAAACGTGTAAGCTCCGAACGATCGGGTGGAAAAGTTTCCGAGTGCAGGAAATTTATTACAAACACGCGAAGTTTGAGCTGAGTCATGCACGGCGCAACACTGCAGTCTTCGAGCTGCCCTGTCGTCACAAAAGTCTAACCAGGTGAAGGTGATAAGAGTGCGGTCTATGGGGCGACCGGTTTTGTGTGTTGCAAGATTTGAAACTCGTTCACAGTTTAGTGAGGTGCTTGAAGAATTTGGGAGCCTCTCTAACTTAAACTGCATTGATTAATGCTAAATTGTGATGATTTTGTTCCAGTTAAAAGTGACGCAGTCTTGTAACAGGTACGGTGAAGAACACTACCATCTACTTATTGGTTGCGAAATTAACAGGTAACTATTATTAGCTACGGAATACTAAACGCACGACCATGAAATTAGGCGGGTGGCAGAAGTTCGCGCTGTTGCCACGTCGGAGCACAACCCCGTGTGTTCGGGGGTTTAAGAGAATGAAAGATCGCGTTGTAGAGTTGGTATTTGTAATCCATGTGATACAAACTGACAGTAGTTGCTCGAAAGGTCAGGGATGACTCAAAAGTGCCCCGGAGAGAGGTCAGTCTAATGCTCGAACTAGGCAACGTTGCCAGACAGTGCTCGGGAACCAGCGACTTTTGTCCCGCTCTGGCTTTGCTTTTCTCATGTGTGGCACCAGCGTAATTCTGCCCAGCCGCCTATTTTCATGACCGTGCGTTTAGTAAGCATCTTGCTCATCGCCACTTTCTTTTACACCCTGTTTAGAAATGTTTGTACAGTTGCATGCATAAGTTTTAGGAGGTAAATTATCAATAATCATTATCCCTCAGGTGAAATTTGTATAGGGACTGTCCCTACAGGGTTAACGCAGTGTTTAATGATATGAATATCTTAGGGCAACCCTATGGGGAAAGGCGGCCTGAGCATGGTGTTGATCACATCACCTTCGCAATGGCTTAGATCGTGAATTAGTGGAGTTCCTACCTAAACACATAACCGACTCCCGTGGTGGAGTAGCTAGCATATCGCGCTATGACGTCAGGGGGCCGGGTTCGAATCCTGGCCTGGGCATGGATGTTTGTGAGTGTCCATTCATCAATTTCATCATGTCATCACTCATCCCCATTTTCGCAAATTAGCAAAAAGTGGCACAAAAGGCGAAGTAAAATAAAGCAAATCAATGAATCTACCTTCACACCACTCTCTGTGCATTCATGTCATGTTGCAATGTGCAAGGGAGGCGTTTATATTATCATTCATATTTTCTCCTAATAAATTATATTTATGATGTTTCGTTCCGTATTTTCAACTCTTTACTACATGAAGCGAAGTGAATGAACATTGACATTAAATTATCCTTCGATTCGTTGATGTTTTTGCTTTAAAAATCAATTCCTTAAAACCATGTAGGATGCAAGACAAAAATTAATTGCAATATTCGTGGACAATTTTATGTAATGAGCAATACTTAAACATCCCACTGTACGTACGATGTGTTGTTTCGGTGACATTATAAGAAAAGTATATTTGTGCCATTTGGTTTGTTAGGAGGAAGCAATATGATGAGAGACGAAAATTTTTATTGAAATATGTCTCTTATATTAGTGTCAAATTGTACCAAATTCATCTTTCCCCTGACTTATTCTGTTATAAACCCCTATATTTACTGGGTTATAGTCCTTGTTCATCTAGGAAATGTTATCGATGTTAGTTGGAATACATAGGTACAATAGGACATTTCTTTGTGTTTGGACATTTTTGTGTGACCAACAAAGGACTACCTCAAAAATTTGTCCAAAACGATCGCTCTAAAGCACCTTTTTCACAATTAAACCTTTCTGTGCATAACTCAATGTTCGTTAACGTATATGTGAAAATTATTTTCATCACACTATTCAAATCATAACACTATTTTTCTTCCTAAAGTCAATCTCCCGCACATGATGACGTCACCTAATCGTGTTCGTTGAATATCGTGGGCGGGCCAAGCTTTATACAAGGTAACTTAATATAAGGTAGCGCCATCCGAAAATTACCGATCATGCACGAGCGCGTGACGTCTTATGGGAGGATCGGTTATGCTCGGTGCCCCTTCGGTTATGTTCGTTCGGGGCTTGGCCGAAGCAAGCGGCCGCTATTTCTATGCGAGGTTCAAAGAGGGAAAGTGTTTTATTACTTTGAGGACGGGGAATTATTAATTATCGAAACTTCGGGATGGTATTGAGGCATTCCTTTAATGATTAGTAACATGACTGATTGATTGAGTTGGTGTTTCAACAAGTCCACTTTATGCACAGAAAGGCTAATCGGGACTGGATCTATAGTTTGGGATCCGAACTACTATGTCCCTCCACCGGGTATGGAACCCAGGATTCCTTGATTACAAGGCAACGACGCTACCATTGCGCCATCGGGGAGGCACTAGTAGTAACATAATTGAAAACTCGCAAACGTATTGTTAAAATCCATACTTTTCAAACTTTCTGATCGATGTGTTACAAAGATAGTTGCGCATGTTCTCATTTATCATGTCTTCATTCTATAATCATAGTATACTATAATTTTAACATGCTAAAGAAGAATTGCATGAATGAAAGAGTTAAAAAAGAAATGATCGTTTCATAGATTTATTTTGTTTATTTGTTTCACTCCGCTTTTCTGCCACTTTGGGCTAATCGCGAAGACAATATAGTAAAATGTCACGTAATTGCCTTCTAACGACAGTAAAGGAAATTACACTTCTTGAATAAAATGTATATTCCGGTTTTATAACATTAAGTACACGATATTGAGCATTGTATGAAATAAATATAATGCCCATTAATGAAGTTTTACTACTTCGTTCAATTTAATATTTCACAAATATAATGTGGATGATTTTGTACCTTTCTACTCAGTGTAAACAATGGATGTCATACTCTCCTTTCGTGGAAAATTTTCTTTAAAACAGTAAGCTCTTTGTGGTGTAGTTGACGAACTATATACTTGTGCCACGAGCTCGGCATATAGAATAGTTTTTCCTGGTTATAGACGACTAAAATGTATTTGGAAATGTAATAGGAAAATCCAAGACAAAGTCCAAAAATGAAATTTTACTATTTAACGATTCATACCCTTGTACAGTCCTTCATTGTGATTTCTTGTAACTTATTTGTTATATTTTCATTTATGCTTCAGATATATTATCTTAACCTGTTCTAAATGTCACATGTACAAGGGAGAAATATAATTATCAACATTATTAACCTAATGTCAGTGAACATCAAGTTAAATCTAATTAATGATTATCAATGAAATGGACAGAGTTAATAAAAAAACTATTCTCTGAAGAATTAATTATGTCCTTTGAATTCGTAATTTGGCCCAAGTTTAGATTGCAGGGTCATAATCTCGTCATTACACACAAAATCGCATGACAAGATTTCGGTACATGTGTACTATATGACTGTATGTATGCCAGAAGTAGATTGCCGTTGTCACGTTAGGGACTTCATGAAATTTCTACATCTCACGCCCTATCCTCAAAGGCATTATTACTGTTTGATTTTTACCATTACCTGGCTTGTCCACCGCAAAGGAATATAAATTATATGGAATTGAAAACAAAAAATGCAGTAATAGTGGCAACATTCTCCTGACTATACGTGAGCTTACCGTGTTGCCCTTTGCATCTCGCTTTGGCTTTGCTTAATATTATCAATGAGCTAAATTTTCTGTCTGTTCGTAAATCCCTTCCTGTACGCTTGAATTAGTATGTTAGGTGAATTAGGTTTGGTGTTCTTAGCATCCAGTTTCGAGTAGGTTCGGCTAGTTAAGGGTGTTGCATTCGTATTTGTACACTTTCGCTCTTCGCTTGCACGTACACGTATTATAGCTTTTAATACGCAAAACGATTTCACACAACTGTAACTTATCAGCACGGTAACTTGTACAACCTCACTTTGATATCGAAAATTAACATTTTATGGAAATTACAAACTGGACTTGCGTTTTCAAGGTTTGGGGTTTTATTTACAACACAAATTTTGTAGCACGAAATTCCAATCTTACACTCTACTTCCTCATCCTGCTGTACGTAAAATTTCCGAAAATATGGAACTCAGTGACCCGAACATAATTAATACGAAATTAAATAAAACAAACTTTTAAACAAATTATTAGTGTAATGTGATTTACAATTAGAGAGAGTTCACACACATTTCATCAATTGCAAGACATCACCTATACCTGGCCGGCAACGAAATGAATTCGACACCCATCTTCTTAACGTAGAAAGTCCAGGTAAAGGTATACCAACTGTATTTCTCAAATAAACGTAACATTTTTTTCTAACGGCTCGAAGAGTAAACGCTTTGCTTATATCATCTTTAGTCCATAGGGATTTCGTTTTACCGTGTACTAAGTATTGTATTTGAGTGTCACTGAACACTTTCCCCAAGATATTCGTGAGTTTTCTTGTTACATTGTCGGTTAGGTTATGTTGAAGATGTTGAGCTTGTTTAGTTTTTTTGGTTAAAGCAAGTTGCAAGAGTTTGTTCTTAATCTTTAACTTATTAATTTCTTTATGTAAACGTGTGTTGTTCTTCTGTAAGCGATGAATAGTGTTTTCCAACAACGAAACATTGCTAGCAGTTTCTGTACCTACGTCTATTTTTCTTTTTTTCGGCGACATAGTATTTATCTTATTTAAGGAACGTTTCCTTATTTCACACCTTTCGTAGCGTACATCTCCACAGTCTTTATCAGCACATCCTAAAAATGATTCATGTTTTGAAAAGGAAGGTTCAGGAGAATTTGCTACACCACATTCTCTATTATTTTGCACTGAAGTAATATGGTGTCATTTTAGTGATGGCACTGCAGTTGGCTACAGTACTTTCTTTGTTGGCAAACACAGAAGTTCTGCTCTTAGATCTCGCATATAGTCTTCTTTACAAAAATGGGCACTGCACACCCTCGCATTTTTAATATTAATATTAATATTATGTTCTCGATCACAAGCACAAATCCACTGTTTACTTACAAGATTATCACCTGGAAATCTATGATATTTTATATCACTTCCTTTAGTTTTTTGGTTATAATTCTCACAGCTTGTCACTGCACAATTAGGCATGATTATAGGTGGAATTAACAAAACAATCTCATTTCAAGAGAAATAATACAATAAAAATATTTCTAATGCGACAAAATCAATAACCTGCTTGTTCCGATTTTTGCGACGTGTTAGTAGCTAAATGTACCCCGCACCAAACTTACTGCACATAGCAACGAGCACCGTCAAACCCGATCCTCCCAGATGACGTAATGCATACGTACTTCACATAGCAACGAGCACCCCCTGAGCTTTATATTCCACCTTGGGCGCTCCCCAATATGATTTAATCATAACTCTTACTTTGTAATACTTCTTTTCAGAAACATTTTTGATCATGGATGTAGGTATAGGATCTTAGGTAAATGACAACGCAACCACATGGAAAATTTCGGTGATCGATCTCCAAAGTCAATCGTAGCCGTTTCACAGATCCAACTGAAACACAAAGATGATTATTTTAACACGGTGCATGTACAGTGGAATGAATAAGGATTACCAAGCAAATTGTCCATCACCATGTTTATTCTCCTTCTTTTACGCAACGAGAGCTTCACGAATTGAAACATTTAGGGTGCGAAATGGCCTTAAGTGCCGACGCACCCATAAATTTTAACTCAACGAATTGAAACAAAACTCCAAACAAGCTACTGACAAACTCTGCACCAGAGTGCATAAAAAATTATTCAATTCTTTAAAAACACCCAGAGTGCACGGAAAACTGAATGAAAATAGTCATGGACAATTTGCCAAGCAATACTTGTACATTCTACTGTACATGAAATCATTTCTAAGTTATATAAATTACATTAAATTACGCTAATAAGCAGCTGATTGAATTATAATTGTTTAATGAGTAAAAGGCCATTAATCATATTATTGCATGACAGTTTAAATTTTACGAAGCTATAGATACTGCAAGCAGCGGTACTTATTCCATATTTATTATTATACTTGTATTATATGACCGACATGTGCAAGAGGGTGTTTTATTGCAGTGCTTATCAGTGACGTGTTTCCAGGCTTTAGTATTATTTCTGTTCTTTACCACTGCACTAACCTCACTTGCGTCTAAGCTTCGACAGGTAAGTCTTTACTCTCCTTGTTATAGGCTATTTTCTATGAAGAATTTGTCGCTTTTGTGCACTAGCACATTTGTAAAGGATTTAAAGCTAAATACAATCGCTTTTCATTGTAAATTACAACTGTTTTGTGTGAAAAACACTATTTTAAGCCGTATTAGATTTTTCTAACGAACTTTATTTTTATGTTTATTCAACGCACCCGCTCACAGGGGAGGCTGTAAGGTGAAAAGCAGGGACGATAAGTTTCCTCTCGAATCGCGAGACGATGAATTTTTTTCTAGTTCTTCATCTTCAACGACTTTATATTAATACATCCAGTGCACGCAGCAGACCTTAGAAAGTAAAGAGTTGTATTTGCTTAAGCGTGTTGACAGCAATCTGCGTTCTCGGTGCCAAATTATGGAAATTGGATCCCTTCCACAGTAATATGGAGCGTACAAGTCGATATACTTGTACATAGAGGTCAGAAGGCGTTTGTGCATGTTACTTGTTGTGTGCGTGTGGCTAAATAGCATGCATCGCTTTCACAACGCCGATATACATCTTCCCCATGCTCGATGCAAATATCGCGCCGTCCACCATTTTGGGTCACTCGTCGGGTGCAATGACTTGTCCAAGAACGGTGGCTGTGCGATTCTAGTGTGGATATTGAAAAAAATGAAAAAAAAAACGGAAGTTTTAAGGATTTGTCTCTAGAAACCCTTGACTGACGGGAAAAAGGTCAAAACAGTATCTGCTACACCAAAATTATTCTAGCTTCCTTAAAGTTTTCATATTATCCAATTTGGAGTTATTTTGGGGTGACATTTGCCTTTGCACCACCATAAGAAACGACTTTACTTCCACAGATGGAAAAAGGCCTCCCCGATGGCGCAGTGGTAGCGTCGTCGCCTTGTAATCAAGGAGTCCCGGGTAGTGTTGCCCACGGAACGAGACGGGACAGGCTTTTAAAAATTCGAGACGAGATGAGATTAATCATGTGTCCCGAGACAAACGAATATTTTCGAGACGAGACAGCATTTCACAGCATTTCCACGAGACGAGACAGGCCAAAGTCTCGTCTCGTGGGCAACACTAGTCCCGGGTTCGATACCCGTTGGAGGCACATGACACAGTGGTTTGGATCCCACTTTAAACCGTAGGTCCAGTCCTGATTAGCCTTACTGTGCATAAAGTGGACTTAAAACACCAACTCAAACCATAGATGGAAAATTCTGGATACTCCTTATCGCGACCATGTCCGTACATACATACAGGAACAATGGTTGGGTGTTAAACTTATTATAGCCCAAGAAGTACAATTTTAATTGTTATTATTTATTTATTATTAATAAATAATTTTAAATTAAAAACAAAAATTTCTCCGTAAACAATTTGGATATAAATATTAGCTTGTCGTACATTAATTCAATCATAACAATATTTTCCAATTTACTTTCTTAGAGTAAGACTTTTATTTTTTTTTAAAAAAAAAGGCATTGTTTGTTTTGTTTTGTGCATGTGAGAGAGAGATTAATAGAACTTTCAAAATATTTTCACCTAAAATAGTGCTTTTGCCTATTTGAGATTTTAAATGTTATTATACAATTAGTGCAAAATGTTTATTAAACCAATGGGAGGGGTTTGGATCCATCGGGATGAAAGTTATAGGCACGCCACTAGTTAAAAGCGATACATTGAAATTTATATTTCTTCTCTAGCGCTGTATGATTCACGGTTCACAAAAATGCAAACAAACAAAAAGCATATTACCTATTTTGGTCGTCTTCAAATCAGCTAATTTGGTAGTTTTGTTTTATGTGTAACTTTTGTGCTACTTACGACAGTGTATAAGTTACTGTTCGTATTTTTTATTTATTGTTCTAATCTTCTCTATTCCAGGTTCTTCCAGCTTCTTGGAATGAAGTAATTGAGCATGTGAAACATGTAAAGTTCTTCGTTATGGCGGAACAGTTATTGACATTCAAGGAAATAAAATAGAATGGGATTTCTTCTTCGGGGAATCTGATGAGCTGTGTCAAATTTGGACGTGGTGATATGCATTGAATGCCCATGGTGGGTGGTGTTATGCATCATATCAAACCTTACAGCGAAGGAACGGGAAATAATGTTATATCGGAAGAGGAATCCGCCCTATCACCAATGGATGGGGACGAGACCGCCGAAGTCCAGAGGGCTCTGCTGTGCGACGACAACGACGCGACGTCGTCGGCCACCAACAACAATTACGACGACGCACAGACTTGTAGGAAAGACTTAGAGAACGGCAATTGCCCCGCGAGTCCGTCCAGGGTCCGCAAGTGCAGCGTGCAGTTCAGTGTGCACGAAGATTGTGCTTCCAGAAGGAGGACCTTTTCAGAAGGTCGTGCTGTCTGCGATGACGACGACGAGAGGAAAGTGCCCCTGAAGCCCCCTGACGGCGGTTGGGGCTGGATCGTCGTCGGTGCTTCGTTCTTCATGAGTATGGTGGAAACAGGCGTGCTGTCAGCCTTTGGAGTTGTCTACGTCGAGCTGCTGAAGTTCTTCAAGCAGAGTAAGGGAAAGACTGCTCTGATCGGGAGCATCTTCATGGCGGTGCCTTTAATTGCAGGTCCGATAGCCAGCTCTCTTGCCGATCGGTACGGGTGCAGGACTATCACTATAATTGGCTCGATATTGTCCTCTGCGGGACTTATAATCGGCAGTTTCTCAAATTCCATCGAGCTCCTGTACATTTTCTACGGTTTTCTGTCGGGTCTCGGGCTTTCGTTCACCTACGTCACAGGAGTTGTCATAGTGACCATTTACTTCGACAAGAAACTCTCGCTAGCTTCCGGTATAAGCGTGTGCGGAAGTGGGTTGGGGACTTTCATAATCGCCCCCCTTACTCAAGTCCTCGTGACGGAGTACGGGTGGCGTGGTGCCACCCTAATCCACGCTGGGTTCTTCCTGAACATGTGCGTGTGTGGTGCGTTGATGAGGAACCTGAACGACGTGTCAAAACGCAAGACTGGCAAGCAAAAGGGTTCCAACGAGTCGATGAACAGACAAAGCTACCCTGACATCTCAGAGCTGCGAAGGGTGTTGCAAAGTGGAGGAAACCCACAGTTTCTTCTGGACACCAACTGTAAAACCAACGAAGTGAACTCTCGCCCTTTCAGATCCCTCGTTAGCCTGCCGACCTTCATGAAAGACAAGGACAAAGTTCACCCTCAAGATCACCACGCGAAGCACTTAGAACTTGACGGGGTACGGAACTGCAACCAAAACCTGTTCACATCGCGGAGTTTCAGTGAGTACGGGAAAGTCCATCTACTTGAAGATGCGGATCCCAGCACTGCCAGACGAGAGTCCGACTTCACGAACACGATTCCCTCTAGGAACACTTCCTTCTCTGTTAGGTCATCGGTGGAAACAGTTCCGGAAGTTGATTCTAAGGAAACCTTGATCGTTCATCAGGACCCCAATACCTGCCAGACGAGGAGCGAGTCACATCAAGCCATGGAGGTAGAAGAAGCCAGACGCTCGAACTCGGAATGCTCCCTGTGCAACAAACACGTGCAGTTCCTTGGAAGAAGGCTGACTGCTTCTTCCTATCTGAAGGACCTGAATGTAGTAAGGTAAGTGCAATGTTAGGAAAGTTTCTTTTTAAAAGTAACTGAGTTACATTTACAGTTACTGTTACTTACTTCAAAAAATTGCTGAGTTACAGTTACAGTTACTTACTTCAAGAAGTATCTGAGTTACAGTTACAAATTACTTATTTAAGAAAGTATCTGAGTTACAGTTACAGTTACTTACTTCAAAAAGTATCTGAGTTACAGTTACTGTTACTTACTTCAAAAAATTGCTGAGTTACAGTTACAGTTACTTACTTCAAGAAGTATCTGAGTTACAGTTACAAATTACTTATTTAAGAAAGTATCTGAGTTACAGTTACAGTTACAATTACATATTTCAAAAAGTAACTGAGTTACAGTTACTTATTTCAAAAAGTAACTGAGTCACAGTTACTTATTTCCAGAAGGAACTGAGTTACCGTTACTGTTACTTACTGCAAAAAGTAACTGAGGTACAGCTACAATTACTTATTTCAAAAAGTAACTAAGTTACAGTTACTTATTCCAAAACAGTAACAGTTAGTTACAATTACGTATTTCAAAAAGTAACTGAGTTACAGTTACCGTCACAGTTACTTACTTCAAAAAATTACTAAGTTACAGTTACTTACTTCAAAAAAGTAACTGAGTTACAGTTACAATTACTTATTTCAAAAAGTAACTGAGTTAGTTACAATTACGTATTTCAAAAAGTTACTTAGTTACAGTTACCGTTACAGTTACTTAAAAAATGTGAGTTACAGTTACAATTACTTACTTTTTTAAAAAAGTAACCAAGTTACAGTTACAATTACTTATTTAAAAAATAACTGAGTTACAGTTGCAGTTACTGTTACTTACTTCAAAAAATTACTGAGTTACAGTTACTTACTTCAAAAAGTAACTGAGTTACAGTTAAAATTACTTATTTCAAAAGAAACTGAGTTAGTTACAGTCACTTATTTAAAAAGTAACTAAGCTACAGTTACTCCTTTTAAAACTTATTGGTACTTGACTGTAAATTACTTTTATGGTAACTTTGTGCTGGACATTTTCTTTCACACAAGTTACACACAATCATTGGTTATTAATTGTGCTCATGGCGTTCCACGTCCCGTTCCTCTCGTCGAGAAGAAGTTATATTCCTTCGACTGCGCATTGGACACAGCAGTCTCACCCATGGTCACTTGATGCAAGGGCTGGACCCTCCAATGTGTCGTGTTTGTAATGTCGTTTTAAGTATTCGGTATTAAGTATTTTTACATCCCTTTTTTTAACATTTTAAGTAAGAATTTAAGGTAAGGGTATATTTCCCCCGTATACATTGAAGGGTGCAAAATGGCCACACGTACCAACGCACCCAAAATTTTTAATTCAATCAATATAGGTAGACTTACAGTTCTTTTATTTATGTATTTATGTTTGTAAAGTCTTCACCATATTTACATTATTACAACAAGTAGGTTAAATAATGCAACGAGAAGCCAGTTTTGCTTCAATGAGCATTCGTAATAGTTCATTACAGTAGAGCGTCGATTATCCGAACGTCGGTCAACCGAACGACCGCTTAACCGAACTGTGTACTCGCTCGCACCTGTTACTCTCCCACCCTACCGTCCATCATCCCCCTCACTCCCAAACCAAGTTTCCCACAGTAGTCGCCGCACTGAGCCACCGCTGGCGGAACATTGCTTCTAATGGGGCCTTCATAAGGCGCTGCTGACCGGCCAAGCCGCCAGTCGCTGTGTTTCAACAATCAGCACACTTCTGTCGGTGTATGTATTGTTCATGCAAAATGCGTATGTAAGATGTACATATTTTTGTTTAATAAACTGTACCACATACTATATATTCCTACTAAAGTTGCCTTTATACGTTACTTTGTAATACTTAAAGAGATGCCTGTTTTTATGAATAAATTTACTGTACAGTACTTCTTTTTGGCAAATAAACATGTACAGTTCGATTATCCGAACAAACCAGTTTTCCGAACACCCATGTCCCCCAATTACTTCGGATAATCGACGCTCTACTGTATATTTAACTCTCTCTACATAAGCAATACACACCTTCTGCTATTAAACGTGACAACTTTCTAGCATGTCTACCACGTTTCAAATTATTGCAGCAATCCACCTAAAGTACTTAATTGATTAATTTGCTTTATTTTACTTCGCTTTCGTTCCACTTTTGGATAATTTCGAAGATAGGGATGAGTGATGATATGATGAAGTTGATGAATGGACACTCACAAACATCCATGCCCAGGCCGGGATTCGAACCCTGGACCCTTGGCATCGTAGCGCGATGTGCTAACCACTCCGTCACAGAGGGCGGCTAAAGTACTGAAGTCTTCGCCTACTGTTAGAAATGGATTGCAGTAAAGCATTGATGTTTTAAATATAACATGCAACTAATCCTAATTTCCTCGCCTAGCTGGTTCCACGAAAATTCTTCCACCTTATCACACAGAGAAGACAAATAATTGGAAACAGGGTAGCCAAAGTTAGCTCTTTCCTCTGGTAGCAAATTTTCAAATTAACAATTCAACCAAACACGCTCCCTAAACTACTATGTTTTTCATTCATGTGCAAAGCAACAAAAGTGACGTACGTATTTCATACTTCATTATCCATAGTTATTCAATTGATCAGTGTTATCAGGGTAGGGCATCGCCACAGTGAGGGCGACAAAGAATGGACTTGGAAATTCTATTTTTGTCTTTTCCGTCTAAAGCCAGGGAGGGAGAGCTTGTTTGATTTTGTTCATATCACCACAGCTCAAGTGCTCTGACTAATATTCTGCTTTGTATTTTTGTCCAGGCCTCCAATCTCTTATCGTGGAGGACTTTTTAATATCAGCCGATATCGTATGATATCTGGTACCTGTCCTGATATCTACAGGTATTCTGCTTCCATAAAGAAAAACGATGAGGTAAGTAGCTTCGAAAAATTCATTATTAATATTCATTTGTGTAAAAAATATATTGTATTTGGCTTGGATTCACATGCTGAAAAAGAGCACTTAAGTTCTCATCTGCATTTCCGTATACATAAAATATTAATCTTTCTATGTAACCATATTTTGTATATTGTTTAGGAAAATAAAAGTACAGTAATTTGTTTGCAGTGAAGTGAAGAGTGAAAATGTAGACAGCAGACATTATTTTGCTCACAACTTTCGTGAAGGATAAATTCACAGAGCATGAACAGCAGCTTTTACATTCGTTTAACTTATTTATAAGAAGAAGTATAAGTAGCGGCAAGGGTTTAGAAGATTCTTTAGGCTTTAGAAAGTTCTTCCATAGGGGGCTCCTTTATTTGTAGCTTCGTTGCCCCTGTTGCGAGCTCCCATTTATACAGAAATCTGTGTCTTTGGCGTCATTATACACATCTGCGTCAAAGGTCAACAGCTCCCACGTTTTGGGAACGAAGGGGAGTTTTATTGTTTTGGCCGAGGAGTGAGTGGAATGTACGCAAGGCACTATGATTGAATATTGTCCATTATTCCTTGTGTGATATAAATATCTGCATCATCAAACGTAGTATGGAGAAGTGTGTAGTAAGGGATGATTTCAGTAGTAGCCAATTAATACTTCAAGTGATATTTTAAAATATATAGAAAAATGTAGTATTTGTGTGATATTTCTAAACTTTATGTAACTTAATGACCTTCCTCCCCAACACATAATTTATTTTCATTTAACACTGTTAAACTTTCGAAAATGGACTTTGTTTACCAAGCCCCCCCTGATAACCCTTGAGCCCCCCTGGAGATCAATTCTAGCTACGGGCAGGATTAGGCAGGATTGTGGTTTGGTGTCCTCCCTCCCTCCTCCACATACACATTACTAAGGCCGTTTCCATAGGCGCCGACTCCATGGGGAGGGGGGGGGCTCGAGCCCCACAAATGTTAACGATGTGGGAGCAGAGCCAAATAATTTACTTAAGAGGATTTAATGTATTACTTTGCTTCTCTTGTAGAGTTTATTGTGAATTGTGCCACATGAATTTAACTTTAAATACACATTTGAAATGTTCTAGACCATCATCAACGCTGGGGGGGGGGTGTAAGGGGTGCTCCTTCCACGTAGTGCACCCAATCGTCAACCTCACTTGCAAGTAGTACACCCTGGACTTCAGACTAACGAGGCTCTGGCGACTGGCCCCATGGCCAGTATAATTTTGTTTGTGTTGTCCTGTGTTTTGTCCTTATTTGTGCTGAGTGTTCCTTTACAGCCTCGGCTTTTAACGAAAGTCAGAAGATTTTAATATTTTATGATTTTAGTTATGCAACGTTAGAGTTGTTATGTGTAACAATAAGGGGCTGGACCCCGTATAATATGACGGGTGCAAAATAGCCTTAGTGCTGACGCACCCAAAATTTTAAATTCAAATTCAAAATTCAAATCAACGCTGGGGGCTGAGACCGCTAAACCATCAACTTTGGGGGCGGGGTATGATCAGAGACAGCAAAACACATGAGGGAGGTTATCTAAGTGTCCCATCCAATTTCCATGAAACGTGGCAGGTGTATAGAGGGGCCCCAAGGAAGAAATATTTGTTTTTTGTTTCGGTTAAAAAACGGGTTTAGGAGGCAAAACCCCCCTCAAATGTCAAGATGAGGACAAATTGATCTGACCCCTGTGTCCCCCTCCGATTTCCATGAAACGTGGCAGGTGTATAGAGGGGCCCTAAGGAAGAAATACGTGTTTTTTGTTTCGGTTAAAAAACGGGTTTAGGAGGCAAAACCCCCTCAAATATCAAGATGAGGACAAATTGAAGTGGGGATCTGACCCCTGTGTCTCCCTCCGATTTCCATGAAACTTGGCAGGTGTATAGAGGGGCCCTAAGGAAGAAATATTTGTTTCTTGTTTCGGTTATGAAACGGGTTTAGGAGGCAAAAACCCCTCAAATATCAAGATGAGGACAAATTGAAGTGGGGATCTGACCCCTGTGTCTCCCTCCGATTCCCATGAAACTTGGCAGGTGTATAGAGGGGCCCAAAGGAAGAAATACGTGTTTTTTGTTTCGGTTATGAAACGGGTTTAGGGGGCAAAACCCCCCTCAAATGTCAAGATGAGGACAAATTGATCTGACCCCTGTGTCCCCCTCCGATTTCCATGAAACTTGGCAGGTGTATAGAGGGGCCCTAAGGAAGAAATACGTGTTTTTTGTTTCGGTTATGAAACGGGTTTAGGAGGCAAAACTCCCTCAAATATCAAGATGAGGACAAATTGAAGTGGGGATCTGACCCCTGTGTCCCCCTCCGATTCCCATGAAACTTGGCAGGTGTATAGAGGGGCCCAAAGGAAGAAATACGTGTTTTTTTTTGTTTCGGGTAACCACGCTCCGTTACCCTGCTCTAGTCCGTCTATTGTTATGCCCATGCCTATCCGGGAACAACGGTGTCTATGAATTTAGCATCTCTCTACAATTGCACTGCGTTTGGTACCGATAATCCTACAGTTCTGTGCTGTGTGTGTTCCAATTATATGTGCGTGTTCTTCCTATGCCAGATTTTCGAGGTCAGATCCCCACTTCAATTTCTCCTCATCTTGACATTTGAGGGGGTTTTGCCCCCTAAAACCTTTTTTGAGCTGAAACAAAAAGCACGTATTTCTTCCTTTGGGCCCCTCTATACACCTGCCAAGTTTCATGGAAATCGGAGGGGGACACTTAGGTAACCTCCCTTGTTAGTATATAATTATGAGTATTGTTAACATCAGGGCCGGATTAAGGTAGGTGTTATTGATGCTGCAGCATTAGGCCCATTCCTGAAATAGGCCCAGATGAAAAAAGACGAGAATTTTCCGAAAGCTGAACAGTTTTCTTTTAACCTGAAAATAAATCTTAGAATGAAATTTGGAGCCCCAATTTCAGACGCTTTTACACAGCGTTACTTATTATACAGTTACTATTATTCTTTGCGCTGTGACGTAACTTAGTAACTATAACGTCGTTGTGTTTATTGTTCACCGAAGATTTAAAGTTAATGCTATCAATTTTACGTTAAACAGTTTACATAGTAATTTAGCTGTGTTTTTTGCAATATCTTGGCGACTGTTGCCACTTTATTATTGTTCGGTAAGTGCGACGTAGTAAATTTTTCACCTTGAAAGTTAGTTGTACAGAAAAAATCGACGGTATGCAGCATCAGGCCCAATTTCGTCTTAATCCGGCCCAACTTAACATTTTTACTAAAGAGTTTCAAAAAACGATGTGCATGAACTAGGGTAGTGGATGAGACGTTCGGGCTACAAATGGCTCTCACATGACATTCAGAACGAGATCATTGATATATTAGGGAGATCTGTTTTGCGCTCCGTGGTAGCAGATATTAAAGGTCCGGAATGTGAAAAATTGACATTCTGCATTCGAACTGTGAATGAAAATTTTGATATTTTGGAGGAATTCATGAGCTTTTACGAGATTCCGAAAACTGAGGCCAAAACTTTAAAAAGGGAGGGAGTGAGTCATTCATTCATTTATTTCAGTGATCAGAGCGCCCCCAATAATGTTGAAAAGTCGACGCCCCTGGCCGTGCCCGAAAGGTGCAAGACCATACTTGAAGCGAGCATCCTCGGAGTATGGAGAGCGGTCTTGAAGGCGTGGACTGGAAGGGAAAGTCTTTATTATTGTACTTCCACTGCAGCGCCAGATACGATCAGTAGATAAAACTGAGCACTCGCTGTTTTGCTCGCGTTTTTAACACTTGTTTTTCGCCATAGAAATCACATAGCATTTTCAAATGTTCGTACACATACATTTCCACACATTAGAAGAACTTTAACCAACAACTTGCTGGTCCATAACATATAGTTAACCTGTGTTGCTGGCTTTCTACCTCCGTGATTTTAAACAAATTAACAAGTGCAGATATCACGTGACCTAGTCAGCAACCATCCTTACTGCGAGCTGTGTACTTGCGTACTTCTGTTCTTGGCGCTTTCGAACTGTACTAGGTGATGCCACTTCTGTCAAGACCATACTTCAAGCGTGTACTTTGCACCTTTCGGACAGAGCCTAAGCACCAACATTTTGTGAGTCCTTCGATATTTTCTTCTTATGGCTTGTGGAAATTCACATCCTACAATTTTGAAATGAGGATACAAAGAAAAAGGCTATTGTTAAAGATTCATAGTTTGCATTTCTAATTAAAAGAAGTTGAGCATATTTAAGAATATTTCAGTAATGTCTTAGAGTCTTAAGAACATCTTTAAAAGCATACTATTATTACTACTTTGGGAAACAGAAAATCCCAGCAGTGTGTTACAAGAATATGTAACAGTTTGTTATATCGGAGACACATTTAAATCGGATATTTTGTGTTTCACATGGTTCGTACTTACCAATTGTGTATTGCGGAACATAGTTCAAGGTGCCATTATGCTTTTTACATGAAAACAAACAAAAATTTTCACATACAGAGTGATTTTTTTTATTCCTTTCTTCTCTTCTGGGACACAAAATATGGCAGGCACATCTTGACTCACATTGTGGGTATGCAATGTTTCAACCTTCTTCACCGAAAAATACCTACTATCGTGTTCGTCACCGGTGGGAATTATACATTATGCACAGGTAGCTGATGATAGCCCGGGTAACTGACAGATAGCCCCACGAACCATTGACGAATAGCCCCATGAACCATTCACTAATAGCCCCACGAACCATTCACAGATAGCCCCACGAACCATTCACAGATAGCTCCACGAACCATTATGCACGGTAGCTGATGGCTAACGCCATGAACCATTCACGGATAGCCCCACGAACCATTTCCATAAGGTTAGGTTTGGTTGGGTTAGGCAAGCATAGTAAAAAAAAAATAGTTTGAAACACTGACAGTGGGTTACATCATCGAACGTGTGGAGCATGCAGTTCACATATGGGAAGCATGGCAATTGTGCGTCGGTGGGATATTTCTCTTGAAAAATATATGATTTGCCAGTCAAATAGATTCCATGATGAAAGAAAATTCCTCTACGAACATTGGAAAGCTTGGAGAAACTCATTTCCGTAAGTAGTTTCTTCTGTAAAAATGAAGAAATGTGTCTCTGATATAACGAACTGTTACCACAAATAATAATTAAAATAAATAATACAGTGTGCAGCATGTTCTCAGTAAAAAAATGTAGGTAATTTAAAATTATTCAACTCTGCTTGAAAAAGTAACATAGTTGTAAACGCATATTACACATTATTCTAAGTAAAATTTGCAAAATCCGACTGATATTTCAGAAAGAAAATATTGAAATTTAACTTTTCTTGCTTTCAATGAAGCAAAATTGTCAATTATCTTATCAAAATTGACCATTCTTCCAAATTATTTTTCAATTGACAATATATATTCAGAGATAATCTAATCTCTCCTGGCCCATTGACGATATCAGAGAGGTTTTTATTATTATTAGCTTGTTGAAACCCCTTTCAAGATATCTTAAATTACTTCTTGGCAAGCGTCCAGAGGGGGCAAGGCAGCCTCCATTATGTCAAAGATCGAGAATGTACAGGGCCTTAACTCCACACTTTGTATCTGCCTTCATGAAACAGTGAAATGTATGCAGCAAAGCTTTACTCATTTTCATTACCCTATTTGCTCCCACTCGCCCCTACTACCATAATGAAATATCAATTTGCTACTGTGTCCAGGTTTTCAGAACAGTGAGAATGTATGATGGCCTGACAGTATAAATACATAATTTCTGATTTGTAAATCCTATGGATAATGAAGTCACAGTTCATAAAAATGGAGATACATGCAAACACAGATAACATTCCAAGGGACTCATTGCTCACAAAAGGTTAAGAAACTCTGCTGGGCCAAAAATATCCATTGAACCTAGAACCCCTGGCCATCACAGCATGATACACTAACCACTCTGCCACAGGGGTTGGCAAAAGCCAAATAGACCTTAAGAAAAAGAGAAAATGGACATACTCTATCTGCTTGCATAAATACCTGTTTCAATTAATTCTCAAATTCTATTACAATTAACATAAAATAAATTAAGTTTTGTAAAAAAAAAAAATATTTAAGTGTAAAGTATTTCATTATGAACAGAACAGAACAGCATATTTGGTAGGTCTAATTTGATCAACATGAATAAATTATATTATAAAAATAAGCAACTTTCTCTTTTCAGAAGTGGTATTCAGGTCTTCTGGAAGCGAGGGAAGTCATTTTGAATCTCCTGGACATCTCCCTCTTTACGCACGTCAGGTTCCTCCTGTTTGCCCTCTCCAACTTCTTTCTCTTCACCTGGGTCATCGTGCCTTACATCTACCTCAATGACTACGCCATAGAGACGGGGTTCTCGGACAGCGAGGCTTCATACCTCATCAGTATTATTGGCATTTTCCACATGATTGGAATGGTGAGATTGCAGAAAATTTAAGTAATCTAATAGTTTTACGACAGACTGCCATAAAAGACAAAAGTTCTTATTTTTAAACAATCATATAAAACTGACAATTTGTTTAAGAAAAGAATACAAATAATACAATACAATTAACCAGCTGGAGAACTATTTCATGGCTAGTATAGTTTTATTACACAACAAGTTTTTATTTCAGAATAGCACCAGGATGGCTCACACCTAGTAAATTTTATAACATCATCATTAATGCTAAAAATCGAATGTTTGTTTGTTATTCTTTATTCTTCCAAAATAATTATCCATGTCTAAATGAGTGACACAATGTTTTCATTTCTGAGGGGGAAAAGGGAATGTATTGTTTTCTGTTTAAATATTAATCTATCCCATTGCTCAAAGTGGGAATTCCTAACTAGGGGGGAGATGAGGGGGTACTTGATTGAGTTTGGGGATAAGAGGAGGGATGCTTGTATGGATCAATTTGGAGATAATGCAGTAGGTGGGGGGACATACCAGGTGACCCATTTGGGTATGGATAAAATAAAGTGGATGTGAATTTTTTTGGTCAAATGAAATTACCTGCAATATTGTATACAAAAGACTGAAAGGTGGGAGTATTTATTTTTATACACTACTAACAGTTTGGTACAGTTTTCAGTTTTCTACATGGCCTCCATTGCGAACTCTGCACAACTCATAACGGTGATTCAATTCATTCCACTACTGGTGTAACATCTCTGGGGTGATTCTGTCGAAAGCCTGTGCGATTTTGAGTTTCAAATCATCATTGGCTGTGGCTTTTTGTGAATAGACAGTGTTGTTTTTAACGAAACTCTAGAAATTCCCGTTGGACTTGTGTAACACTCTCACACTTAGCATACCAAAGGACACATGTAGCCCATGGCTGGTTTGTAAACGCCATTTTAACAATAACAAATCAGTTCAAACTTTATTGTTGCCAACACACTACAGCAAAACTCCCATGTTTCATGCACAAAAAAACCAACATGAAAATTTTCGTACTATCACATTTACGTTTCTATTAATGTTTTATTTTATCCATACCCATATGGATAACCCTGTATATTATCCTACCATTATTTTGATTTTGATTTCATTTGATTTATTTTACTTCGCTTTTGTGCCACTTTTGGCTAATTTGCAAAAATGGGGATGAGTAATGATATGATGAAATTGATGAATCGACACTCACAAATATCCATGCCGAGGCTAGGATTTGAACCTGGGACCCCTGGCATCATAGCACGATGTGTTAACCACTCTGCCACATGGGCTGGCTATCCTAGCTTTATGAAAATTTTCTTAACTAGGGGATAGTATTTCCCCATATTCTCCCTCCCTCCTCTTTCACTTGGAACACTGATTTACATCATAATTTCTGCAATGCAGAATGTTACAAATATGTGTATGATGATGCATAGTTGTATTTCTATTGTTAATATTTGTACAATTTAATGTATTAATCTCTACCTATTAGACTAGTGAAATCAGTTGTTTTTTGTTTCCCTTCACATATAGATCCTTTTGGGATGGGCAGGTGACCAGCCATGGGTGAACGCAGAGCTTCTGTATGCGGTGTGCATGACTCTCTGTGGTGGTGTGACGACGCTGATGCCTCTGTTGAAGAACTACACGCTGCTCTGCGTAGTCTCTGGTGCCTTTGGACTTTTCTTTGCCGCCAACTATTCCCTTGTTCCTGTCATACTCGTGGATATCCTGTCCATTAGCAAGTTCACCAATGCTTTTGGACTTGTGCTCTTCGTTTCTGGAATAGGACAGCTCATTGGACCTCCTCTGGCAGGTGGGTTTGTGTTTTCCATTTACTATTCATATCATGGTCACATTCGGTATCAGAAATGTAACTAATTGTGGTGAAGACCAATTATATTTACAGGTGCAGGTAAACACGTGATATTCACAAAATTGCAGGTGTAAGTAAAACAAACCCACAACAGATCTGATTTTGGGGAAGCCTCTTGTTCCTGCCAAGTTAAGCCTATGGATAATTGAACTTATCCAAATGCCTGAAAAGACAGAGACAGATCAAGTCTCTAAAATGTTGGAATAAAAACTACAGCAGTGGTTGAAAAATGAATCGACACAACCACTGATCACTTACAAAGAATAATTGAGATATAAGCTGAATAATTCCAATTCCAGCCTATATGGTAAACTATTTTCAGCAAACATTAACTCCAGTTGCAAATAATTATTAAGTTACTAAATTATTCTGAGTCTTTACCAGTGGCGTAGCATGGACATTTCGGGTGGGAACGCCAAGTCCTAAGGAAGGGTCGGCCCTTTCTTGCTTAATAATTTACTTATGGTATTAGTCGCCACAGGTATTGTTTATTTGCCTGAAGTCAGCTGGGTTTTCAGACCTACTATAACGGCTGGGGATACGTCGGGCTGACCCCCCGACTATTCCAATACTTGTTGAAGATCTCTACGCTTAGAGGTGATGACGGAAAGCGTGGGAGGGAGACCGGCTGTCGGTAGGTATGCCTAGGCCCTTCATGGGCTGTTGCGCGACGGATTTTTTTAATGCATGTTTTAGCATAGAAAACCTAACCTTTCTATGGTTTTAGCTAGAAAATTATGCCACACATGTTTTGAACTCTGGTGTTTGATACTTTTTTTTAATACCTTTCTGCATGACGCAAGTCATTAAAAACCTATCTGAATCATAAGTGCCTCTGCACAACAGTAGACGTCATTGTTGTGGATGATCCAACTACTGATTGATTTGGTTTATTTTATTTCGCTTTTCTACCACTTTTGGTTAATCGTGAATATGAATATGAGTGATGATATTGATGAAGGGACACTGACAAAGAACACCCGTGCTCATGCCGGGATTCAAACAAGGGACCTCTGTCGTCTTGGCGCACTGTGCAAAGCAGAGTGGATGATCCAAATATCATACACTCTACTGACGTAACAGTGCCGATTAGTAATTCAGACCACTGTTTATTACATCTTGAGAATGCTGATAAACATTTTAAAATAATTTTGTCCAGAGACCATTCGATGTTAAGAGTTTTCAAATGAATGCTAAACATTTCCATTGACACAATATTAAGTAGTTAGATAATAACGAAAAAATACATTAAAAAAATTAATAGTTTTGCAGGTTAAATGGTAGAGCAGCCACAGGCTGAATTTCTACCACGAGGACTTCACCAACTTATTTGACAAAAACTGTGTTGATCTTTTAGTTTCTAATACACATCGCTGTTCGTGCGATAAATTATACAATGCAGTGGCCATTAAGAAACAGTATATTTGAGATTGGTAAAGTTACGTCAGTCAATATTGTGTATTGTAGTATCACATAGCACGAGTTGCATGAGCGCGAATAGCAAAGAACCGGGTAGGAATTCTACCGCTGTCGTCTGCTTCAGAAGGCAGGAAGGGTCACATGAACCAATCATGGTAGACCTCTCTGCTCCATACCGTACGCTGGCGTACGAAGAGCATTTTACGCGCGTGCTGTAGAAATCGAAGCTTTCCCTCCAGAAAGGCAGCAAGGAATATAGAATCCTGTACGCCGAACCTGCTCGGCGTCCGGCCTGGAAAGGCATTGAAGAGAGATGCTAGAACGAGTGTTGAGAGTGGAGCGTTGCAAGCGGATCGCGAAAAATAGCTATTATAATGCCATGAAGGTCAAACATTTATGAAATTAGTCACGTTTTACTTTATAATCACAGCATTTAAAGCATTTTTGAAATTTTAAATCTGGGAACGCCGGGCGTACTATAACGCTACGCCACTGGTCTTTACTTGCCATATTTACTCTATGGAATTATGACGACTATTCAGAAATCAACTTCCGATTGGCAGATAATAAAAGGGAGGGCAAAATAATATGTACAAAAGTTTCCTGTGTACTAACATTACAGCTCCACATGGTCCCTACTGAAATTCAGACATGTGTTGTACTGTGGCAAAAAATTTTGCAGTTCTTCTTCAGAGAAGGTGTAGAAAGTATGCTAAACCAGTTGTTGACTTCATCCATGAGGTCTTTGTTGGTTTCAATGAACCTAGAGCCAGCCAGACCTTCACCTTCATGAAGAGATGATAGTCACATATGAAACGATTTTGCACACAAGATTTGAATGAGTTTATCAATCACAATCGAATACCATCACAGGCCCTTTCATCATACATATCTTTATGACAAGCACCAATTCGTCACAGCCTTTTCACTCATGTTATTCCCATTCACATGACACAATTGGTAAGGAATCTCGGCAGGAATGACTCTATTTTCAGTATACGAATCACAACTGGATGGAGCAGCAATGACAGGGTCGAATTTGAATTTGAATTCCTGTTTTAAGTCCACTATATGCACAGATAGGCTAATCAGAACTGGACCTAGATTTTAAAGTGGGATCTGAATCACTGAGCAATGTGCCTCCACTGGGTATCAAACCTGGGACTCCTTGATTACAAGGCAATGACATTACTGCTATGCCATCAGGGAAGCCCCACAGGGTCGATTCTTCCTAACCTTTGCAGGAGAAAATAGGCAATGGGTTGATGTTGCATTGATGATTACTAGTTACTCAGGGCTACTGTGCATGTACCATGTTGCAAAGACAACTTTTCATTTTTTTTTAAATCAGTCAATCTGAAGTTGGTTCATGAACAGTCCTCATATGATTAATTTCCTCAACATTTCAGTCAGTTTACATGTGACTCGTCAGGAATTAAAATATTATCATTTCTTTCATGCACTGACATTATTTAATTTCATACTCTGTTGTGTAATTTATTTGTGCACAAAAATATGTAACAATTAAGAATATAACAAAGTTTATAATCATACTCAGGGGTGGCTTAAGGACTGGGCAACCCAAGCAACTACCCTCAAGGGTGGTGCAAAACCTTATTTCTGATTATGCAAACAAGACTATTTGTTTTAAAAAGAATTGGATTTGTGTAGATCAGAATTAATTGAAGTTACTGTTGCATAGAATAAAAAGACATATTGCAAAGTCATGTAGCAATTTAAGCTAAGATATTACTGTCATTTTGATATCATTTTGTACATATTAAATAAATACCTACAACAAACGTGTTATTTAACAGTAACACTTAAAGCACAGGGTGTCCGGAATGGGACTGACAATTTTTAAACAGTTATATCATTTTTTGCAAACCGAGCTTGTTTTTAACAATGGACTGCAAAGGAAGTATACATTTGGGAGTTTAGTTTCGCAATTGTTCATAATTGCATGACTAGCAGTGTCAGCGCTTGTATCACTGAAACCAAAATGGCATTGGTATGCGAAAGAGTGCAATCTGTGTGGTGGTATGCAGAGACAAACAGTGTTGTGCAAGTGCAACGAAACTTTTGCCATGTTTACCAGAAGGATCAGGGACGGCGCCAGGGGTGGGCACAGGTGGGCAAGCGCCCACCCAAAAATTTCTGTGCCCACCCGATTGCCCACCCAATCAAATTCAATAAGTACATATACTTGGAGATATATGAATAATTCGATAAATAACTGTATTCTGGAGTATATGTATATATGTATATATACATGTATATTTTACTTGTAAATATTATCTATGCTTGAAATATTCACATATTATCAACCCATAAATAGCCAATTTTGTCATTAGAAAGTGAAAGTAAATACTAGAGCTATTGAAACAAAAACTGTGATCAAATTAATACTTCCATGAATAAAAGCAGTTAGTAGCTTAGGAGGCTCAAAATTATGCAGGGTATGATCAAGATTAGATCAGAATTTAGATTGAACTTGAGAACTGCAGCTCCGGGCCTCCACATATTTATATAAATCCCGGCCTGGGTATGGTTAAAATAATCTCTAAATAAACAAATAAAATCATCATCTTAGCATTACTTCCTCCGGCAACACAATACATTATTTTGACTTTTTAATTAGCTCGGCATTAAAATTCCAGAAGTGTCCCTTTTTTTATTTCATTACAATTTTTATATACTTGTTATCTTCAAATATCAATATGGTATGCGAAATATCAACTTTATATTCATTCTACTAATAAAAAGGATTCACAATAATCACTAAAATACTGCAGTGAATAAATTTTAATAGTTATGTATGGAAAAAGCTACAGAATTATTCAATTGCTGATGAGTGACTTATCCTATTTAGAGATCCTCGTCCCACACATAAATTTTGCCATATGAATCAGCCGAAAATGTCAACAGAATCTGTAGATGCAGCTGAAGTAAAGAAAAAAGTTATGTCACGAAGTATCCAGAAGACGATTTTATTAGTTTGTTTTTAAATCCACTTTTATGCTCAGAAAGGCTAATTGGGACTAAACCTACAGTTTAACGTGGAACCAGTGTGCATTGTGCTTCCACCAGAGGAGGGGGAGTCGAACACAGGACCTCTTCATTATAATGCGACAGCGTTATGCCTTTGGGGGAAAATATACAGAAAGAACTCGCACCAAACGTGGTATTTTATCACCACAGAAGATGCGTCCATTTTAGAAGGGTGATTGCCAGAGACAAATATTTGAGACTTTCGGAAAACAACATCATTGTTCACGGAATTAGCTGCCTTGATCCACTAATGAAACGCTGTGCAATTGAAACTGCCATCTCAACTTTCTAATAGGTATGAACTAATGCAACTCCATTTTTGGAAGAGTAACTTGTGGTTGATTTGTTATATTTAACCTTAAACAACCGAGCCGGTTTTCGAAAGTAACCACTCTCTCGCCGCGGCCTTTGCACGCGATTTTGAAATTTTTACACTTATTTCAGAAAAACGTTATATCTCTGAGACTATTTGAGCAATCTACTTCGGATAACTTTTGTTTGAAATCAAAATCATCGGAGCACGCGACCGTGCACAATTCAGAAAGCCCAAGTGAGAAAAACGGGGTTGGAAGGGGCCAAGTCCCCAAATTTCAATGAAAAAAAATCTGCTGTTCGCTCCCTCTTCTCCCGTTATTTTGGAAAATGAGCGCAAACTTTTGCATTGTTTTCAAAGAATAGATTTTCTGCAACAAAGGGAACTTAACTTCTTTCAAGTCTCTAGTCATACAGGCTGAAATATGACGCAATATGTACAATCCTGCATTTTGGCAAAAATGGCTAATTTCCATATTAGAGAATAAATTAGTATATCTCGGAGACTATTTGAGCAATCTACTTCGGATAACTTTTGTTTGAAAGCAAAAACATCAGAGCACGCGACCGTGTACAATTCAGAAAGCCCAAGTGAGAAAAACGGGGTTGGGAGGGGCCAAGTCCCCAAATTTCAATGAAAAAATCTGGCGTTCGACCCCTTTTCTCCCATTATTTTGGGAAAAGGGCGCAAACCTTTGCATTGTTTTCAAAGAGTAGAAACAAAGTGGAACTTGTTTCAAGTTCCTAGTTCTCATACAGGCTGAAATATGACGCAATATGTACAATTTACATTTTGGCTAAAAATAGCTAATTTGCATATTAGAGAAAGGGGGAGGGAGTTTGTTTTCTTCCACATGACATTTCAATGTCTTATCTCAACATCTGTCAGCGTTTACAACCTCACATACAAGTATGAAGGTCCTAAAAGCACGTGAATGTTGTAATCGGCACCATGAGTCATATATGACCCATTGGCTGTTTTCGCCTATACTTTCTATAGGTCATATATGACCCATTGGCTGTTTAAAGGTTAAAGTCATTTTTCTGCTAATTTTGATAATGACGACGATAAGGTTCAATGGTGATTAGATTTAAAGTTACGAAGGGGCGAAAACAAACACAAGCTGACACTCAAAATACAAACCCTCATAAATTATTACTTTGACAGTGGTTCCAAGCGCCAGGGACTCGTTGCCTGAAAGAATCAAGTTTCCAGGGTGTGCTGCACAGGATAGAGGTTGACATTCTAGTGTATTCGAAATGGTCACGCCATGCAACCCAAATCATTATGAAAAACAGATGAATTATTACTGGCACGGTGATCAACTTCGATGAATTCCTTGTGTCCTAAATCATTTTGTTACCTCAAAAAATATGTTCATGTAACAAACCATACGTGTATTGCTTCTCCTGCATTAGTAACATGACATTCAGAAAATGAATAGCAACTTAGCTAATAATCTCTTCAATTCTGAACAGATTTTTCGATCTTACTTGTTTGTGAGTGATATTCTGTCAAAATAGCCTTTCATTAGCCTAAGAATACTTCATGGACAATGAACAAAGAATTTGATTTCTGTGTGTGTTTTAAATCATTCCCAATAAGACGTTCATTTTAATCCAAACCTTCAGTGGCGGGCGATTAGGAGGACCGGGAAGTGGGGGATGCAGTTCCCCCCGCCACATTTTGCCCCCGCACTATGGCCTCTCTATGCTAAGCCTTTTCTACCAAGGAAAAGTATATTGTCCTTGCCCCTCAAATGTTGGCACCCAATCGCCACTACTACAAACATTCAGATATATTTCTCAGTTGTACAAACCTTGTAAGCTAAGAAAAGTGACCCCTAAGGAGTAAGAAAACTCTTTCAGTGAAAAACGCATACGATGAAAATACTATGCTTAGGAACATGCATTTAAATTACGAGAAACTTCACGGTTATCTACCGTCGCACTTTCTATCATTGTCGCCGAATACATAAAATCAAGTATGTGCCTTGTATTTGCAACACAAGCTTAAACCTAATTCACATTTATTTCACTGTATTAAAACATGCATGAAAGAATGTGATTAGAATGTATGGCTGGGGTATGGCTGCGCATGGGTAAACACTTCCTTGAAATAATTGTGTCCTTCAGAGACAAAGCAAAAGGAAATGGAACAAGATGCGAAAATAGATTAGAAAAGAATAAAGAGGAAAACAGAAAAGGAAAGGGAAAAGAAGTAAGAGGAAAATCGGTAGTGTAATAGAGAGGTGATACATACGTCTTACATACACATACGTATATACTATATATGGTCTTACATTTATACTGCCCACCCTAATCTATCAATAAGGAGCTTCTGCCCACCCGGTCGAAAATTTCTGGCACCGCCCCTGAGAAGGATCATCCATCACATAATACCATCAAGGCGTGGAAGGAACAATTTTTATCTACAGGGAGTGTGATGAAACTTCACATGTCCGAGACAGTCCCAAATTGAGTGTTTGGTGTGCTTTAATGCATAATGAAGTCATAGGACCATTCTTTTTCGTGGAGCAAGCAATAACAGGAAATGTGTTCCTCGATATGCTCGAAAACTTTGCAGTTCCCAAATTACGTTATTTACAACCTACAGTGATATTCCAACTAGATGGTGCCCCGCCACATGTACAAATGAGGGAGTATCTTGATAGGGAATTTCTTGATAGTTGGATAGGCCGTGATGGGCCAATTCCCTGGCCACCACGCTTGATATTGCCCCTCTGGACTTTTTCCTCTGGGGTTATGTGAAAGACATTGTGTATTCTGGCACAAAGGTATGAAACATACAAGAACTGCAGGACCGAATTAGGAATGTGATTGCTTCTGTCACGCCTCTGATGCTACAGAAAACGTGGAGAGAAATTGAATTCAGGTTGGACATCCTCCGTATCACAAAAGGATCTCATGTGGAGTTATACTGAGCTGTGCTGAGTTGTAACTGCTACCAATAAACCTTGGTGAGTTTATCTTCAAAATGCTTGCTTTTCTTTCTATCTACTTCTATCCATATTAAAACCACAAACTATTAAAAACTGTCAGTCCCATTCCGGACACCCTGCATTTAAAAATAAACCTATTACTTTTCATAATTAAAACCATAAATATGTAACATGCTCAAGGATTTTATTGGAGGGAGGTGAAAAATAGGAGACCAAGGTGGAAACATAAGGGTAGCAGGGTGGAAAGTAGAGGGGTTGCAGAAATCCACCTCACCCAGTTGAAAATAATTTTATCCTGAGTCACCCCTGATATGAAGAATATAATGTCTACTGAAAAGAAAAGAAAAATTCTTGTTGCACAAGGTTGTTACATTAAACAGAGTCACCACTCATTGCTTTCTGATTAATTATATAGTATCCATGAAGTTATGTAGTTGGGCATGAATGTACTAGCTTCATATTTCTGAAAGGCAAAATGAGCAAGAACCAAGAATTACTAGTGCACATAGTGAATGTGGCAACATTCACCATGCAGTGTTGTTAGTCCAAGCATGAATCATGAATCCTTGTTGTCATCCTTGATCCTTTCAAATAAATAGTTACACAACTTTTGTGTTGTACATGTTAGAACAACAGGCAGAAAAACAAGTACATTATTGTGAACTTCTGAACAACCCAAGTAACCAAAAGTGGTTGGCCCATAATTGGGTCAAACATAAGAACATACTGTTGGGCAAGGGTAATTCTGGCTGTGGTTACATTGGCCCAATGTGTGTGTTTTATGTTGGGTCAACGTATGCTTTTTTACATTGGGCCAACATGTGTTTTTACATTGGGTTAAAATGTGTTTTTTACATTGGGACAACATGTGGTTTTTACGTTGGGCCAAAGTACTGAAAACTAGAGTATAAATAGGTTTTATTTATTAATTATAGGTATAATTTATTGTAAGGCCAAATATAAACTCTAGTACTAATTATTTGTGTAAAATAAAAAATACACAGCACTTTTTCATTCATATGGTATCATTGTTTTCAAGATACCTTCAAGTGGTAGTAGCACTTAAAACATTCGACAGTTTACTTAGTTTTCCACCTTTAATGGAATTTAGACTGCACAAAACATTATTTTATATAAAATGGATCTTGAACCACTTTCACAAGAATACATGTAAAAATGTTTTTTTTTCTGCTACAGATAAACAGACAAACAATAAGCAATTTCCAGTACAGAGATATCTTTCGTGCATGACAGCTGACAAAGGACTCGTGAGTGACTACAAGTTAAAATTAGCTTCTACTTTCATTAACAAAATATTATATTATCAGTATGCACTGTGACTGAAATATTCGAAAAGAAACACTTTAACATGTTCCTTATTTTACATTCTAAAATTTGCAGCATGCTTTTGGAAGTTGTCTTAGCAGGAGAAAGTACGAGAGGCATATCATAAAGAATTACACTTTATTGTATTCGATACATACAGACATAGATACATTTAATCGGCTATATGCACTTTCTCAACATAGTCCCCCTGGAGCTGTAGACACTTACGCCAGCGGTGTGGAAGTCGTTCAAGACCATTTTGAAACCAGTTCTTTGGAGTTGTGTGCACCCATCGCTGGACAGCCTCATGGAGTTCCTCACAATTGTTGAAATGGTGACCACGCAGGGGCTTCTTCATGGCGCCAAACAAGTGAAAATCGGACGGTGCCAAATCAGGAGAGTATGCTGGATGTGGTAACACCTTGAAACCCAGTCGGTCAATAGCAGCTGTTGTTTCACGACTGGTGTGCAGCCGGGCATTGTCATGTTGGAGAAGCACACCTTTGCCCCATTTGCCTTGCCTCTTCTTTTGAATTGCACGACGCAACCGCGTCAGTGTTGCCACGTAGACTGCACTGTTAACGGTGGTTCCCCTCGGTAGCCAATCAATGAGGAGGATGCCATCACTATCCCAAAACACAGTGGCCAGTTGTTTCCCAGCCGTGGGCGCTGTTTTGAATTTCTTGGATGGGGCGCTACCCTTATGTTTCCACTGCATGGATTGGGATTTGGTTTCCGGTTCGTGGTAATGCAGTTACACTTCATCACCTGTCACAAGCTTCCCCATGAAATCAGCTGGATTCTGGTCGTAAAGTTCCAAAAGCTCCCTGGAAATGTCTACGCGTTGTTGTTTGTGGCATGCGTTAAGACATTTCGGTACCCACCGAGCTGACACTTTACCCATTTTCAAGTCACTGTGCACAATGCGTTGCAGGGTTCATCTGCTTAATCCCGTAATCCTCTCCAGTTCCGTAAACGTCACACGCCTGTTCTCCAGTATGACATTTTCCACACGCGCGATGTTTGCGTCTGTTTTCACACTCACATGTCGGCCTGGACTCTTTCCCTTCTCCGTCGACGTTTGACCGTTTTTCCAGCCAGTTACCCAATTATACACCATTTTCCGTGACACTGCATACTCGCCACACACAGCCACTAACCGTCTATGGATACGTGCCGTTGTTTCCTCTTCCTTCCACAAAAACCAACTCGTCCATCGTTGACCACGTTCATCTTGTTCCATGTTGTCCGCAACAGCACTCGTGACGTTGTGCTTCGACGGCTGCACAGGCCACAGACTACGCACTGTCACACGGTGCTGCCACCTGGCGGTAGACAAGGTACCTATGCGCCCATCCTGCGCAGTGCGTGGAATTACGCCATTTCATTTTGCATTAAAACAATAAAGTGTAATTCTTTATGATACGCCCCTCGTAGTTTTTAAAACTGATTTTGACTGAGTTTTCCATGGTTGGGCAAGCGTTGGCAACAACCATTGGCCCAATGTAAGACAAACTTGAATTTGCCAACCAATGTAAAGGCAACCTTTCCCATGTAAAAACTGCAGTTGGCCCAAGTGTTATGGTTACTTGGGAAATCTTGTAGTGAGCAGATGTGTTGGCACTTGTGTAGAAGCAGCAGCAGAAATCCTGCCAGTTAACAAATGTTGTGGCCAATGAAAGAACCATTTAGTTAATTTGCAATTGCTGATTTTCAAAAATTTTAAAAAAAATAACCTTTTGACTACATTGGTCCACTGGGTGCCCAGGATGTGATTGAAAAGTGATGTCATTAATCTTTTCAAGTACCTGGTAAGAAATGAAGGCTTCTTCCTTGTCCCCATCACATCACGAAGGAACATAGGCAGAGTGGAAGTAGGGCTGAACACATCCTTGATCTTGACCACAATAGAATTAATGTGGTCAGGCATGTGGCCAGGGGTGGCTAAAGCAACCCCTCCCCCAAAATTCTAAAAATGTTTTGTTAATAGAGTATAGTGGTGATTAATTTTTTACTTTCTTAACAGGATCAAACATTTTACATCATAAGTTGTAATATACTGAGGAACTCATCTTCAGAAATTCTACTCCCCCTTTTTTTGCCTTTAGATTGATTGATTGATTGATTGATTTAGTTTAATTTACTTCATGTTTTGTGCCTCTTGGCTAATTTGCGAAGATGGGGATGAGTAATGAAATTGATGAATGGAAATTACAAACAACCAAGCCTGAGCAGGATTCTAACCCGGGTGCCTTTAGATGGCAGCTGATGATAAACTGACACTCAACAAACAGCATAACACTTATATTCTATAACCGTAACTATTGGTATTTTATTACTCTCTTCACATTATTTTTTTTTTACTTAAAGGCAACCTTATGTTAACTTTCTCGTTTGTGTATTTTTCCCTCCGTTTTTTTTACTCATATTTTTTTTTCATTTGTAATTTTTTTTAAAAATAATTTTTGTTCCTTCACAATTGTATTATTTTATGACTGCCATTACTGTAATGAGCATATTTGTAACTGTAGGTATATGTGAAATTCTTTATTTCTCTTTAGTTTTGATCATTCTTTCTATCTGTATTCATGTATTATATTATATATACCTATATACAGGGTGTCCATAAATTATCTTTACAACTTTAGACTTGAATAACTAGAAAACTATACTAGATAATGACAAACAGTTTTCAACATGTGACAAGAAAACTCATAAAGTTTCTTTTTTATTTTCCAGGTGACGCAGATTTGACGAAAAATGTGGATGCCACAGGAAAAAGCACAGTGTGTAGCCTGGTTTATAGAGACGAAGTCCGATACCCAAGTGCAACAAAACTTTCGGACACAGTATGGAAGGAAAACACCATCCCGGGCTTGGCATACGTCATTCATGGAAACGGGTAGTGTTCTCCATAAACAAGGGGGCAGGTCTGCCAGCTGTGTCAGATGGCAACGTGGACAGGGTGCGGCACGGTGCAATGAGTCCGACAAAATCAGTGTGTACGGCAGCCAGAGAGTTGGCAATGCCACGAGCAACAGTGCACAAATTCTTGCATAAGAGATTACATCTGTATGCTTTCAAGGTGCAGCTGCTTCAGGCACTTGGGTATCGGACTTCGTCTACAGGCTACATTCAGCTTTTTCCTGTGGCGTTCACATTTTTCGTCAAATCTGCGTCACCTGGAAAACAAAAAAACTTTATGAGTTTTCTTGTCACATGTTGAAAACCGTTTGTTATTATCTAGTATAGTTTTCAAGTTATAAAAACCTAAAGTTGTAAAGATAATTTATGAACACCCTGTATATATATATATATATATATATATATATATATATATATATATATATATATATATATATATATATATTCTTATGTAGTTCACGACAAGGGTTAGGTGGTAGAGCAGCCTATGGCTGAACCTTGCACCCTAAATAAAGGAACTATTATTATTATTATTATTATTATTACGGGATGAGCCCTTCCCCCTGAAATAAAATTCTGGCTGTGAGCCTGGACGTGATCACCAACATACTCTGGCTGCTTTTACTTACCACCCCACACTTTTCATCCAACTATCCATTGGAGATAGACGGGTGAACTTCAGAGACACTTGTGTAGGCATCAAATATTTCCCACCTGACATTACCTGATCTGGGAACCGAAACTGGATCAGACACTCTACTAACTGAACCACCACAGTTCTTCTTTCATGTATCCAGCACTTTACTTCAGAAGAATCTTGCCAAAGTGGGGTTTAGAACTTCCAACACCTTGCTTGGCACATCACTATTATAGCACCTAAGAACCATACCTTATTTTTAGCTTATACGTCCCCATTGTTTATTGCAGGATGGTTGTATGATGTCACAGGGAGCTACCATATATCATTCTATCTAGCAGGCATATTTATAATCCTGTCTGGGCTGCTGTTGGTGGTGCTGCCATCTATGAGGAAGATCCAAGGGTGGATGATATCAAAAGGCATAGGACATGGTTAAAGATGCTGAAGACTGAAAACAATAGAATCTCCTCAATACAGAACTAATTTATTTGACTCATGCGACTATTTGACCAGTGTCAAAATAAAGTGATATTTGGGATAGATTATTTTTCAGGGCACTTTAACATTCTGTGAGGTATGAGGTGTGATCAAAAAATTTCAGGCCTTGGATAAAAATTATATCAAAATGCATGTTCCCGTTTGTTGGTATCTGGTACTGTTAACTGGTTTTATGATAACTTCTTCATGCACACTGAAAAGCTGCTTTAAGGGCAAATTTGGAGAGACCATTCATTTTCTGTAAGTTTTCTCTGTGATATTCTCAATTACTTCCAGATGGAAGATCATAATAAGCACACAGTGCATATCAGTAGCTAGGTATCATAAACCATAAAGAATACATATCAAAACTGCCAGGTTTATATCTGGATTTTCACCATCTATCACAGCCATCCATATGTGAATTCACATTAAATTATGTTCTATATGATTGTTGCTGGAATGTCATTTGATTTGTGTTCCATTATGCTGTGCACCTTCAAACTTATACTTGCTACATTAAAGTTGTTACATGTTAAATCGAGATATGTCTAAACATAACCAGAGTGCTCAATACTTGCATAATTGCCAAGCATTGCTTTGGACGCACCTGTAAAACAGTTGAGAAACAGTATTGCATTGTTACCTACCATTGCTTCTATGTGTTACATCTATTTAACATTCTGTCCCATTCATAATTCCACCACTCTCATAATTGTTGAATTCATCGATTAAAATAACTCAATTAATATTGGGTTATTCAGCAATGGGAGTTCCTTATTCCTTTAAATCCAAATTGATTAAAAATCCAATTCATTTCCATATTTATTGCAGTTAATTTAACATTGTTAGTTTTGTAAATCTGCATTTGTGGAACAGACCAATGACTACTTTTGACAACTGTAGCTTTAAGAAAAGTTTTGTTCAAACATTTTACTGACCAGTGGCATTTTCTACAGAAGTTGTCTAAAGAGTTGTCTACAGTATTTGCACTCCAAATTTTGACAATGATTCACTCATCCACCACATATCAGGATATATACTGACAGAATTCAATGAATTCATTGAAAAGTTTTAATGGATGCAGTGGCGGCAATCAGGGGTAGGGGGGGTTCCCCCCCCCTTTTGTCCCCACACTATGCTAAACCTTATCTACCAAGGGAAAGTAAACTGTCCTTGCCCCCCAGTTTAATAATTAATTATTAATAATAATTATTAATAATTATTCAAGTACTCCTTTGCTAGGTGGCAAGAAATGGTGAATAATATGACCAATAGATGTTGCTGTGCCAACAGTAAATTCCCAACCGTAAATTGAAAAATCAGTGTACATGAACAAAGAATACTTTTCATATATCTAGATCTAGACAATAGGAAGGATGATGAGTGAAAGAGGTAGTATACGGTTGAGACATGCGAAAGTTTTGAATGGTTCCAGAAAAGGATTTAATGCAGATGTCATTGAATTTCAAAGTAAACATATTTAGTGTCATAGCAAGAATCTGGCATTGGGCTATGCTGCATCTCTGTAACTTCAGATATCTCCTAATAGCTTCAGTCTACAAAAGAAACCTGACCTACCTGATGACTTTGTGTACTATACATGGTACAAACTACATGTCAAAGTTGGAAATGTATCATTAAATGTATTTTATATATATTTAAAAGTGAAATACTGAGAGGCATTATTTAGAGTATTAAGCTTCAGATGTTTACAGACAATAAGGTTTTCTTTTTCCATTTGTCACTTTATACTACATTAGAATTGGGCACACACAGTAGACGTACTTTGTAGAAATTTAAGCTGGGAGATTCTAGGTACTATCAATGTCATCAGTGTTTGAAAGGCAACAAAGCCTGTTGTGGTAACACTAACAGAAAGAACCCTACACAAGTAAAATGGCAGAAGCGAAAAATCAGGCGAAACCAGTGCTGGCCTGACAGCTCAGTTGGTAAGGTAATGGCATGGTATGCCTAAGACTCAGGTTCAAGTCCTGGTTGAGTCTGCATTTTTTACTTAAATTTCCATGAAATTGTTGTAGAATTCAATTCCCCATATCCAATCAGGATAAATTGTAGTATATTACACCCTGGACTCAATAGTCAGTAGGTTAATGTATTAGGCATATCATTGTGAATCTTCTTGTAGGTACCCAATGAAGGGCTTTATTACTCTTCTATCGGGGGACATGGTATGTAAGAAACGATTATAAAACATATATACGAACATGCTTCGGTATTACTATAGATGATACAACCCCTCTGTCCTCCCCTTGCAACACCTTAAAAAAAAAACGAAAGACCACTCAAATATACATTATTGTTAATGTTCCATATTGCCTTAAGTTCCCTATTTGTAAAGACTGCTACAATCACATAGATAAAGCCGAACTAGTTAAAAATAGACGAACAGATAGACTCAAATATTATTCAAGTGTTGAATTACTACAAACTACTGAACAATTTATGTTACAATGGCACTATTTGTGTACAATGTAACAATTCTTCTTGAATACAATTGATCAGCAACATGTCCAGATGAAAGTTAAATAGTATATGGACTGTTGTGAAGTATGGATGTACCATTTTACATTATGTACATTAGTGTCCCAAAGATATAAGATAAACTTTGTTCTATAGAGAACAAAAGAGGGACCCCAGATGTCCAATTCAATGGGGAGCACAAGGGTTACTGACAATTATGAAATTACTACTGGCACGAAGGTAAATTCAAAATCGAAAAACATTGAAAAGGATTCACAGCTATAAATATGATCGTCTAGCATCCTTGAATCTTATACATCTGGAAGGAACAACAGAATTAAAATGGCAACCAGTTCTTGTCTGTGATGTAGTAACTTGTAATAGCAGAAGTAGCATAGAAAAATAATGTAAAAGAGAAGTTATAGCACATTGTTTCCTTTATGTGTGCATATGTGCTTTCCGTGGCTACATTGTCTGATATTTTGTGCTACTTCTGCTATGCAAGGACCACCACATTCATTTTGTTGCTTACTTGCAGATATATTAAATATAGTGAAACAAACTGATCATGTTTGCAACTGCAGTTTCTCTAAGAATGTAGATATCAGCAATCTGATCACGGCATTGTTGTACTTTTCTATAAACCTTCCAAGGCATTGCACGATATCACCCACAATCGGAGTAGGTGGAATAATAAGGGTTTGATATTTTATCCAAGACCTGATATTTTGTGAGCAGACCTCATCATACAAACAATATTCTATAGTTCAGCAGATTTATTTCCGAATTGCAGTATTATGTATCTATAAATTGGTCACTTTTGCCTGCTAAAAGTTACATCAGATGTTTGGTCTTGTGTTTAATTTGCCTAAGCTCAAAGACGACAAGTTGCCCATTGCCTTACCTTTTGCTCAGTAAAGCTTAAGACTGTAGATCCTGCTGCGTTTATGTTGAGGTTTGCGTGGAAGTACCACACAAAGCTGAATCAATAAAATATTGTTGCTGTTACAAGATTATATTCATATATTGTAAAGTATCATTTGTACTTATAATGTTGTTGATTTTTAATGAAGTTTATGATATGGTTGCATTAGAAAACAAAGTCCTAATTTGTATAAATAGTTAGTGCAGAATGTATATTTCATACTGTTATTAATGAAGTGCTCTGTAAGTAAATGCTCAGTATTAAAGAATTAGTAGAACATGTGTTTTTCTTTCAAGCGATTTTGGAGTTTTGTTGTATATTAGGGGTATATACATCACTAATTTCAGAAATAGCAAAGAAATATGTGGGTTATTTTTTAAGTAAGGTTCGTTTTGCAATAAAAACGAAGTAAGTATATGTTTTGCAAAAAGCCATTTATTTTCTGTATTTACATATGCTTCTCTATTTTTCTGCATATGGCGCTGTTGTTTTTAAAATAAAATGTTTTGAATTAATGTATATTTGGTAGGAAATACAAATTTTTGAAAAAGCTACCAATGTCAAAATATGCAATTTGCGGAATCCTCCATTTCCCTTCTCTAAACTTTCTTCAGTTCACTGTGAGGAACACAAAAAGAATTGATTGGCAAGTGCTTTAACATTTTTGACCCTCTACGAGGAAGGTGCTGCATTTTTTAATCATAGTGTCACAGGAGATGAGACATGGGTGTCCCACGTGACTCCCGAGTCAAAACAACAATCGATGGAGTGGCGACACACATCATCGCTGGTCAAAGTGAAAGCAAAACAGATACTTTCAAAGAACAAGATCATGGCAACTGTGTTTTGGGACAGGCAGGGTGGACTTTTTGCCGCAAGGAACAACAATTAACTCAGCTTCCTACTGTAAGACCCTAAGAAAACTTGGTCGAGCAATCCAGAACAAATGGCGTGGAATGCTGTCAGCCGGTGTCATATTGATTCATGACAATGCAAGGCCACATGCTGCAGTTCACACTCAAGATCTGATCGAATCTTTTGGCTGGGAGGTATTCGATCATCTGACATACAGTCCAGACCATGCACCTAGTGACTACCACCTCTTCCGCCATCTGAAGACCTTCCTGTAGGCAAGCGTTTAGACACTGATGAAGAAGTGCAAACAACCGTGAGTAACTGGCTATCATCACAGGCGGAGAGTTCTATGAGGAGGGAATCCAAAAACTCTTAGTTCGTTACAATAAATGTTTAAACTGGCAAGGAAATTATGTAGAAAAATAGAGAAGTGTATGTAAATTCAGAAAATAAATGTTTTTTTGAAAAACATTTACTTACTTCTTTTTGTTGCAAAACGGACCTTACTTAAAAAATAACCCTACGAGGGTCACTATTTATATTTTGAGCCTAACAATGAAAAAACAGGAATTTGGCATTGAAGACTGCTTTATTGTTTTTCGAAGTATTCTACTTTATGGTCAATACACTTTTGCATTCGTTCGAACCATTTGTCAAAGCAGTTTTTCCAATCTTCTTGAGACACCTCCATAATATGGTTTTTGAACGCATCAACGGCGTCTTCCGCCGACGAAAATCGTTGTCCACGCAATTTATTATTGACATTCGGGAACAAGAAGAAGTCATTGGGTGCCAAATCAGGACTGTACGGTGGATGACCCATCAATTCGATTTTTTGACTGTTCATAAAGTCGGTTGTTAGACGAGATGTGTGACAGCTGGCATTGTCTTTATGAAGAATGATCCGACGGCGTTTGTTTGTTTTCCGTATTTGACCGAAGACCTCTGGCAAACAAATTGTTGTGTACCATTCAGAGTTGACCTTTCTACGTTCCTCTAAAGGCACAGTTGCCACATGACCAGTTTTCCCGAAAAAACAGGCGACCATTTGTTTCGATGTGCTTCGAGCGCGAACAACTTTTGTTGGATTGGGTTCATCTTGAAACACCCATACAGTCGACTGCTGTATACATTCCGGCTCATATGCATATATCCATGATTCGTCACCTGTTACAATCTTATATACGTCTTTTGAAGCACCATGATTGTATTTATTGAGCATTTGTTTGCATCAATTGACGCGAGCGTCTTTTTGAGTTTTTGTCAAATTGTGTGGGATCCAACGAGAACATACCTTTCTCACAGCTAATTATCATGTAATATTTTATATATGCTGGTGGAACTAATGCCTATGGTTGCCTCAATCTCACAATATGTCACATGACGATCTTGCAGTATTAGGTTTTGCACAGCATCAATGTTTTCTTGAACAACAACTGATTTTGGACGACCTTCGCGAATCTCGTCGGTGAGCGAATGGCGGCCACGATTAAATTCGTTATACCAGCATTTCACAGTGGCAAAGGATGGGGCTTCATCGCCAAATGTGGAAGTAAGTTGATCGATGCACTCTTGTCTTGATAATCCACGTCGAAAATCGTAAAAAATCATTGCACGAAAATGTTCACGAGTTAATTCCATTTTATTGTTGTTGCGCAATCTCCAAGGCAACATAAACAACACAAATGAAGCTATTGACAAAACATTTGAAGTACGTTATGGTCAATAATGCCAGACGATTCCGTGCAAACGTCAAATCACGCCTAACTTCAATCAGTGTTGCCAAGGCTCAAAATATAAATATAGTGACCCTCGTAGTATATAAATACACAATTACCAACACTGTTGATCCACTATAAATTGAAAACATTTAGTTCACTATCATGCTCCCACTGAGTTGCGTTAGTTGCCCAGCAAGATTGTCGTCAACTTGCTGCACGTTTTAACACCAAAAGGCCAATGTCAGAGTATAGTGGGGGCTCTAGCCAAGGGCCTTGCAGTATTCACAGTGACAACCGTTTCTAGACAAACTGTGGGTGATCAGAAGGCAAAGCTACTCTTCCAAAATGTAGCTTTGCTACAGCTAGCTACATTTACCAAAAAGTAGCTTGCTATGCTACTCATGTGCGCTACTTCGCTACTTTTGCATGAAAAACTTAAAACAACCATGTGGATATTAAAAAGAACACCCTAGGATGATAGTTGTACTTACTGGAAAATAGATTCTGTTATTTATTATCATGATTCCCGTCATTCAATAATTTTTAAAGCAGTATGACTTCAGTTACTTATTTTTACTATAGTGTTTGAGAACAATGTACCTACTATTGGATTAAAAATTATAGATACTAGAGTTTAGAATGCAATTAAAAATTAACCAGTAGACCTACATAGAAAGAGTTACATCAAAATTTAGCTTATTCAATTCTGCGTTGATCTATGCTAACCATTTTTTTTTCAGTAGGCCTTATATTTCTTATCGTCGTGAGAACAGAGAAAGGGCCGGGTTCTTTTTAGTTTTGCAAAGGATTGTACTTTGAAATTATGCAAATCAAAAACAGATTGTCTGATCGTTGTGAAATTTAGTACAGTGCAGGCAGAAAGGTTTTAAATACAATTCTCCATTTTCAAGTTTTCAAAATTTGTCAAAAAACTGTTTTCTTCAGTTTTTGCGAAACAACTTTTTCTTAGTATTGGTTAGCCCTATAAATACAATATTGTTCTTGTTTTGAAGCTTTCTGCATCTTTTTTTTAATGCATTTTTTTTCATTGTCAATACACATTGCAAAACCAATTTTAGACAGATTTTTATTCAGTGGAGTAAAGCTGTACACGGGATGCGGCAACACGGCAAGCACTGATTCGCAGCACGAGTCCATAATTTTCACAGTTCAATGGACATTGCTGTGTGCTTTTCTTTACCTCAAAATGCTGAGAAGAAATGTAGCTCTAGTGAATTTTTTGCTACTATAGGAATTTTGTAGTTTTGCTACAGCTACACCTACAACTTTCAAAATGTAGCACTGCTATAGCTACAAATTTTGTAGCCAGTTACAGTAGCATACTACTTCCGACCACTACAAACTGTCTACACATGATTACATGGATAAGATTTGTTTCAATAACTGCAATATTCATTCCACCAACTGTTGTCCAAAAAGAGCCTATGTAGTATGCTGCATGGAACAGGGTGTTTGAACACAGGAACAGTGGGGCTGGTTGTTCTCTTTTCAGAGGAGTCCAAATTTAATCTGCAAAGTGATTCACAGTGTATCTTCATCTGGAGAGAACCGATAGCCAACATCATTGAAAGGAACCATTACAGAGGTGGCAGTGTCGTAATATTTGTTAGAAGAAGGAACCCTAACAGCTCAAATATATCGGAAGATTATTCTGCAAGAACATGTTCAATTGATCAGTGACTCAGTGAGACCAGGATTCCTCTTTATTCACATAGTGTGAATACAGTAGAGCGTCGATTATCCGAAGTAATTGGGGGACATGGGTGTTCGGAAAACTGGTTTGTTCGGATAATCGAACTGTACATGTTTATTTGCCAAAAAGAAGTACTGTACAGTAAATTTATTCATAAAAACAGGCATCTCTTTAAGTATTACAAAGTAACGTACAAAGGCAACTTTAGTAGGAATATATAGTATGTGGTACAGTTCACTTCTTCACGCAGCAGCACACAAGTGGTTGTAACAGAGAACAGAAGGTTACTGTTTGCACCGTGAGAAGCTCTTCTTGGGGGCGCGCAATCCTTCAAACTGCGCGGAGCGACACGCCTCAACTCTAAGCTGGTGCAGCTGTTGCTGTGAACAGCTTTGATACTGCCGCTACTTCTACAGCCAGTGCCAAACCGACAGAAGTGTGCTGATTGTTGAAACACAGCGACTGGCAGCTTGGCCGGTCAGCAGCACCTTATGAAGGCCCCATTAGAAGCAATGTTCCGCCAGCGGTGGCTCAGTGCGGTGACTACTGTGGGAAACTTGGTTTGGGAGTGAGGGGGATGATGGACGGTAGGGTGGGAGAGTAACAGGTGCGAGCGAGTACACAGTTCGGTTAAGTGGTCGTTCGGTTGACCGACGTTCGGATAATCGACGCTCTACTGTACCTGGAAACATAAGATATCAGGCACTTTCCATACTGCACAAATCTCCTGAAAATCCAGAGGGGCCCTGGTCTGGATATCCAGATAATGTTCCACGCTGGATATCAAGAGGATGCCCCATCCTAGATATCCATGAGATCTTCAGTGTTATGATATCTGTGGAAAGGTTCATTCATAGTGTCTAGTCATTCACTATGTATTTACGCATAGTATGCAAACTCTGTGATGCAGTCACAAATAACTCACAAATTTCTTCCTAAGGCATCACGTCGTTTACATGCCCATTATCCCACCCAGCAACTCATGCATGCGTACAAGGCTAGGTTAAAGTTAATTTGTTTTTTGCTCCCCCACACCAGTTTGGACTCGGGACGTGTTAGTGAGGAATGAGCTCAAATTCAGTGTATAGTCCTCTTATCATGGACATGCATGTAATGTATAATATTTTTTGGATGTGTAGATCTGCGTGTGTGTGTGAGTGCATGAGAGAGAGAGAGAGAGAGAGAGAAGTACTTCTTGTAGTCGTCATATGCGTGCACCAGATCTTTCATATGTGTAAAACTAGTTCAGGAATTACTTACGTGAAATTTAGAAGATTCCACACTTCCGCATTGCACAATTTAATAGTTCAGTCCTATTAATTTCGAAGATCCACTGTCTTCATTCACAAAAGGGTACGGCGTTTGAAGCGGAGATGGTGCCGCGTCACTGCATTGTTTGTTCCCGGGCGGCGGTAGTTGCGATTTCTCCTGTTCGGCGGCACTGGCACGCTCATCTTGGTTTGCGTCGTCTGCTTCCTGTTGTCAGGTGGCGTTGCCAGTTGGGGGTTGGGGTGCTGGGCCGTGCTGCTCGGCAATGTGCCGTTCCTGTTCCCCACGTGGCTGGAGGGGGTCGAGTATGTGCACCGCATCTTTTCTTTTTCAGGTCGGGGATCTTCCTGAGGACAGGGTGCCAAGTTGGGTGTGCCTGTCCATTGTCCAGGTTCAGTGCTGGTTTCTGCTGGATGATGGCATGGGTTTCTTTGATGGTGTTTTCTATGACAGAGCCGGTTGGGTGAAGTATGGATATGGAGGAGATGGTGTGGTTAGTGGAGTGGAGGTGTTGGGAGTGCCCGATTTCGGTGTGTCGTTTTTGGCATCTTTTACATGTTCGTTAATCCGTTCTTGGACGGTGCGGATGGTTCTGCCAATGTAGGTGTTGTGGCATTGGCATGTGGTCTTGTAGACACCGGGGGATGCGAGTTTGGGTAGGTAGTATCTCTTGAAGTTGGGTAGTGCCCTTCCGATTTGGGATACGGGTTTGTGTGCTACATGGATGTTGAAGGGTTTGAGGGCCTTGGCAAATTTGCCAGATGTGGTGGGGTGGTATGGAAAGGCGATCCATTTGGGTTTAGGATTTTGGGTCGGGTTATCTCTGTTTCTTGGGTGTCTAAGCTGGGCTTCTGTTTTTGCGCACCACATGGATAGTTGGCGCTTGGTGTAAGCGTTGTTTAAGCCTATTTCCGTTACGCACGCTATTTCATCATGCAGGTCATCTTCTGTGCAGCTGTGTGTGAAGGCTCTTCTGTAAAAGTTCATCCATACTCCAGCTTTCTGTTTTGGTGGGTGGTTGGATTTTGCATGGATGTACTGGGTGCCCGAACCTGGTTTCCTGTATACGGATGTGATGAAGTTGTCTTGGTGTCTTCGGATGCTGAGGTCGAGAAAGTAAAGGTGGCCATTTTGTTACCTTTCAACGGTGAAGTTTATGTTGGGGTGTATGTTGTTGAGGGCAGTTAGGAGATGGGTTAGGTCCTCTTCCTGTTTGTAAATGACTATGGTGTCATCGGCATATCTTTTGTATCTTATATGAGCAAACTCTGGTTGGGTGAGAATTGCCTGCTCAGCCACATGCAGCACGATGTTGGATAGGGGGGCAGAAAGGGGGTTGCCATCACTAGGCCTCCTGTCTGGTGGAAGAAACTGTCCTCGAACTGGAAATAGTTGTGGGTGAGGCAGGCTTGCAGAAGGTTGCAGATTTCATCTGTTACAAATGGGGGTGTGCTATTGCTGAGGAGCCATGTTCTGGTGGAGTCAAGTGCAAGGCTGATTGGAATGGAGGAGTACATGTCCACTACGTCTATGCTGGCTAGTTTGCAGTTGTCGGCTTTGACAAAAGAGGTGACAAATTGTTTTGCTTCAATGCTGTTTTTTAGGCAGTAGGTGAGTTTGTCATTGTGGGTGGTCAGTTTCTGGAGGAGCCATTTGGTCAGGTGGACACTCGGTTGATTGAAGCCGGCCACTATGATTCTGAAGGGAGTTCCTGGTTTGTGAGTTTTTGGTATGCCGTATGCACAGGGAAGGCTGGGGTGGGTGTTTCTTAGTTTCTTCTTTTCACTATCTTGAAGGAGGGCACAGTTATCTATGGCTCGGCGGATGGCTGTATTGTATCTGCTTGTGAGGTCACGTTTCAGCTTTTTGTAGCCATCAGAGTTCAGTTTTGCATGCATTTTGTCACTGTATTGGCCTTTTCCCATTATGACATATTGATTACCCTTGTCCGATTTTATGCACCAACATTTGTTGTCCTGTAGCCACTTTTGGAATTCCTGTGTTGTGTTCCTTAGTTTGTTGTGCACTGTGGGTTTATGTTTGCTAGTAGGTTGGGCGTGTTGGCGGAGGATGACAGAAGCACAAGTAAGGCGTACACACTCAGCGTCTTGGTTAGTTTTCGTTGCAAATGCGGTTTTTTCGGCAGAGCAGATTAAGTCTAGGGAGGGGGGGAGTCATCCAGGAGGTTGAATTTGAGGCCGTGTTGGAGGAGGGAGTGGAATTCTGTCGGCACAGTGAGGTTGGTGAGATTGATTATGGTGCTGGCGGGGGTGCTGGGGTTCACTGGTGGGGTGGTGAGGGCCGGTGGTTGGGCACCAAGGGTTTGCAGTTTCTGTGTTAGGATCGTTGTTTTCTTGTTTTGCGACGTTTTTAGAATGAAGTCGATGTTTTGCTGGGCTTTTTTCCCGTCGTCGGGGTTGATTCTCGGTTGTATGTAGTCACGGAGGGAAGCACATGTTTCTTGAAGTGATGCTATTTCACGATATTTATCACTGATCACAGCACTCATTGCCCGTTTTTCGGCATTGAACACAACCTTTTTAACGCTATAGCTGGTGGCGGGTGTTTTCCACTTGAGAAATTTCGGAGTCACTTCACTGTTCCTGCATGCCTTGAGGAATGCAATATCCGCTTGCCGGGTTTGTATTATCCTGATATTACGCTCGTATTCCCGCATTTCCTTCCATATGAAAGGTGTAGAATTCATGATGGTTGCGGTAAACGCGGTTTAAAATTACTTATGTGATTTAAACCCTACTGAGCATTCATGGGACACACTTGGATGACATGTTCAGGAATGTTCTTTTTGTATCCAAAAAGAAATAAAAGAGGAGCCAATATTGGTAGTGATCACCACTTGGTAATTGCAGTCTTTAAACTTCGGATAATGGCAGCATGTAAAAAGTTTTCAAAAATGGGAAAGAAATTTGATTTGAAAAAGTTAAATGATAAAGATACAAGAAATAGATTTGTATTGGAACTTAGGAAAAGGTTTGAAGGTTTACAAATGGAGCAAGATGAAGATATAGAAGAAAGAGAAGAGGATACAATAGAGAGAAAGTGGAAGAAGACCAAGAATAATTTGATAGAAATAAGTGAAAACATTTTAGGATATAGGGAAAGTAATCAGAAAGACTGGATGTCAACGAACACATGGGATAAAATTAAAGCTAGAAAAATGAAGAAGGAAGAATTAAACACTGCAAAAACAAGAACCCAAAAGAGTTCGCTACAAAGACAATATAAAGAGCTTGATAGAAAAGTGAAGAAGAGTGCTCGAAATGATAAACGCAATTGGATAGAACAGCAAGCAAGAGTAGCAAAGGAAGCAGCAAGTAAGGGTGATTTAAAACAACTTTATCAAACAACACGCTTACTATCAAAGCGACAATTTAAGAAAAATATACCAGTCAAGGATAAGAATGGCAGGCTGTTAACGGATAAACAAGAACAAATGAAGAGATGGAAAGAACACTTTGAAGAGGTATTAAATAGGAACATCAGAGAAAATGACAGAACGAGAGAAATAGAGAGTGAGGCTGAAGAAACTGAAGAGCATACAGAGATGAGAATCTCAGACCTTCCTCCTTCAATTCAGGAAATCAAACTAGCACTTAAGCAACAAAAGAATGGGAAAGCAGCTGGAATAGACCAAATTCCACCAGAGATTTTGAAGGTAAATGTGAACTTGATGGCAGAAATATTATATGAAGTGTTGGCGGCAGTTTCGGAAAAAGAGAAAATGCCAGAAGATTGGAAAAGAGGTCTTATAATAAAAATTCCAAAAAAAAAGCAATATGACAAATTGTAATAAATGGAGAGGAATCACGCTGTTATCGGTCCCAAGTAAAATACTAACTAGGGTTATATTAAATCGCATTCAAGATAAAGTAGAAGCCAAGATTAGGAGAGAGCAAGCAGGATTTCGTTCTAGTAGATCCTGCACAGATCAAATCTGTACATTAAGGATTATCATTGAGCAATGCATAGAATGGAATACTAGATTGTATACCACCTTTGTAGATTTTGAGAAAGCCTTTGATTCTATAACAAGGGAAAAAATGTGGCAAATATTACAGAAGTTTGGAATACCACTTAAGATAATAAGGATAATTCAGGAGTCATATCGACAATACAAGAGTCAAGTTATTCATGAAGGAGATGTTACAGAACCCTTCGAAACAGAATCTGGAGTGAGGCAGGGATGTATTCTGTCGCCTCTTATTTTTCTTCTCGTAATAGATACAGTAATGAGGGAAACCATAAAGGGAAAAAGAAGAGGAATGCAATGGGCCTTATGGATAGATTAGAAGATTTAGATTTTGCCGATGATGTGTGTCTGTTGTCAGAATCTTATGGAGATGCAAAAACTAAATTGGAAGATCTGGTTGTAGAAGCTAAAAAATTCGGACTGACATTAAATAAATCAAAGACTAAAACAATGCGAATAAATGCAAGAATCCAAGATTACATTCAATTAGAAAATGAAATATTAGAAGATGTAGACAATTTTACTTACTTAGGAAGTGTAGTTGCAACAAATGGAGGAGCAGAACATGATGTAAAACAACGCATCAAGAAAGCAAATGGGGCCTTTGTACAACTCTACCCAATATGGAAAAGTAGGATTATAACTACAGAAACAAAGTTAAAGATTTTTAGAAGCAATGTTAAATCAGTATTGCTGTATGGAGCAGAATCCTGGAAAGTCACAACTGAAATCACAAATAGACTACAAGTTTTCATTAACAGATGTCTCAGGAGAATATTAAATGTACATTGGCCAGAAGTAATCACAAATCAAGAACTTTGGATACGAGCATCAGAAGACCAGATTAAAAACCAAATTAAAAGAAGAAAATGGAACTGGATAGGACACACACTAAGGAAAGCAGACAACACAATTGAAAAGCAAGCACTTTACTGGAACCCTCAAGGTGCTAGAAAAAGGGGAAGACCCAAAAGCTCATGGAGACGTACTGTTGAAGAAGAAGGAAAACAACAGGGGAAAAGTTGGAAAGAAATGAAGAAGATCGCATGCAATAGAGTGAGATGGAGACACTTCGTGGATGCCCTATGTTCCAATAGGAACGAAAGGAATTAAGTCAAGTAAGTCAAGTCACAGCACTCATTGCCCATTTTTCGGCATTGAACACAACCTTTTTAACGCTATAGCTGGTGGCGGGTGTTTTCCACTTGAGAAATTTCGGAGTCACTTCACTGTTCCTGCATGCCTTGAGGAATGCAATATCCGCTTGCCGGGTTTGTATTATCCTGATATTATGCTCGTATTCCCGCATTTCCTTCCATATGAAAGGTGTAGAATTCATGATGGTTGCGGTAAACGCGGTTTAAAATTACTTATGTGATTTAAACCCTACTGAGCATTCATGGGACACACTTGGATGACATGTTCAGGAATGTTCTTTTTGTATCCAAAATGTGTGTGAAAAATATCAGGATAAGGCACAATCAAATAAAAACTTCCAGATAATATCCTGTCCACGTGAACCAACTCAGACTGATGTATGAAAATATCCAAAAGTGATCCATAGCATGTTCAAAACATGTCCAAAACATATAAAAAAAATGATCCACAGAATCTCCAAAGCGTATCCAAAAATGTTCCACGGAATGTGAAAAACATGTCCAAAAAATATCCAGAGAACGTCTAAATCATATCCTTCCTGCATATCCTATGGATGTCCTCTGAAGGTCATATGGTTATCCAGGAGATTTCTAATCATCATTTCTGGATATCCTTTGGATATCCAGAACTTCCGACATGAATATCAAGAAGATATCCATAAGATGTCTTCTGGATATTTGTGTGCTGTATGGGTTGGAATGGCCAACAAGTTCCATTGATTTAAACCCTACTGAGCATTCATGGGACATACTTGGATGACATGTTTGGGGACATCAGACACTTCCATGGACCCTTAAAGAGGTCAGAACTGAACTGTCGGAAGAGTGGGATTCTATACCACAAGAACAGTTGGACACTCATGTGAACAGTACACCGCACCAACATATTGTACTGGACAGTGTATTAAGCATTTTGGAACTTGGTAATTTGGCACGTGGTATTACTTGTTGGTTAGTTCAGTCTTGGTTTCTGTCCACAGTTTCCTAACGGCAGGCCTGGAACAGTCTAATTGTTCTGTATTACTTAATCAAATCATGATAACTCGTCATAAATGCACCTTCAATTTTTGTGTACGAGGCAGATTCGTAAAGTAAGTACCGTTTGCAAATATTGCCGCTATAATGCTCCAGTCGCGACTGTGTGAGTTCTCGCTGACGTCCTTCATCAGTTACTAAGCCACAGACACTCATGGGAGCAGGTCATGCTTTTTCCTCATAGTTTTATGAAGGTTTGAAATGTTCAAGAAAATCAATCGGCCCGCCGACTGTGAAGTCCGTTCTGTGATTCGTTTTCTGAATGCAAGAAACATGAAACCGGTAGACATCAACCGTCAACTGTGAGGTCTATGGAGAGGGTGCAATGAGTGAAGGGATGGTGAGGAAATGGGTCCGGATGTTTAAAGAAGGTTGTGACACAGTTCACGATGAACCAAGGAGCAGTCGGCCGTCTGTTGTGACTGAGGATTTGGTGCGTGCGGTCGACGCGGAAATTTGTGAAAACAGAATTTCCACAAATTTCAAGAACAGTCCTCTACAAAATTGTGACAGATCGCCTGGAAATCGACGAGGATGACGACGTCAAAGCAGCAGCACTGCATGGATAGCTTTCATCACAGGCAGGAACATTTTATAATGATGGGAGACAAAAACTAATGCACACTACAACAAATGCTTGAACAATGGTGGAAACTACATAGAAAAGTAGTTTAAGGTCTGTAGAATGCAATGAAAATAAAACAAGGCATGAAACTATTTTACTTTTTTTTTACACCCTTTCGGTACTTACTTTCCAAACATATCTGATAAGGTTTACTGGCTATTTTCCCTCATGGGCCTACGTTTCAACATTGTCCATTTGCAATGAAAAAGGAATGACAAGAAAGCAAAATTATACACACTGCATTTATGATAAAACAAAGAAGAGTAGTTTTTATTTATAGTATCAGTTCATAATATGTACAGCATTTTTTCCTTAAAGATAACATTTCTCAATTGAACAATACACGCACGACAGCAATAATTCATATCTTATCAAATATACAGCATCAGTCTATGTGGTTCATAAAGACAAATCAATGCTACAATATTAAAACTTCTACATCAAAATCACAAAATAAAAACATATCTTTACAATACAGTTTACAGGAAGCAAAGAAGACAAAATAAAAACAACAATATAAGCTCATAGCTAAACTATCTTTAAAAGAAAAGTTTATATTTAATGCACAGCCATCACAACAAGAAGCTACTGGTGCATTGACCTGTTCACTTCATATCATACAAAAAAATGACTCAACCTTTTATACATTACCCGTGCATCTTAAATTGGTTACGACATATAGGTACAGATCACAGATAAGCATTATATCAATATTCTACACTTTGGTGCAACTTATCTTTGTTTCTCCCATTCTGGAAACGAAACTAAGGTCTTCTAGATAATAGCAGCACATGAAACAACAAAGGTAAGAACGTACACTGTGCATAAGTTAAAATTGGTAAATTTCTCGTATCGGACAAACGGATTTCTTCAAATTTACAGGAGAAATTACTTACCGAATACACTTTCTTTATACTTGTGGAAGTTCGGGGAAGTGTTTTCTCGCATCGTTCATTGAATTTTGCCGGTAAATCATCTATTTTTCGATATAAATGTGTGACCGATGCACGAAAGCTCTTGCGTCCATTTACTTCCAGGTGGATGTAGCCTGTGTGTGATGTAATCCTGGTCAGTGTTTCCAAACACGTGTTTTTGTAACTGAAGAAGGTACGTTTCCGCAAATGGTTTGTGGGGCAATGTGTTAATGGTTTGTGGGGCTATGCGAGAATGGTGTGTGGGGCTACGCATATTTTTTTCGAAACCAATTTTTAACTATTGTAACCTATACGTGACCCTACCTAACCTAACCTTACCAGAAATGGTTCGTGGTGCTATGCGTCAATGGTTTGTGGGTTCTACATAGGTATTTTTGGGTGCAGTGGGGTGGAAACACTGCATGCCGAGTATGGTAGTGAAACTGTGACCGCCATTTTGCATGTTACCGAAGGCAAAAAGAAACGAAGAAAACTTACTCGTGAAATAAGTGAAATGCCACCTTCAGCAATGTTTCTCAATGCAGAATACGTAAGTACGAATATTCAAATTAAATGAACTAGCAAATTTCAGCTGTTTGTCCGATACGAGAAATTTACCGTTAAAATTAACTAAGCAAAGCAAAAATAAATACAATTATTCTTACACTGTGACAACTTGATACAATTGTGGCATCACAAATCTCAAAACTGCTGCAGAGCTATGGTAGTTTTGAAATTCAGACATCAATACTTGTACATTCTGAAGTTATGTGCTGTACCATATTCATATTGCAAACTAAATCTTACATTTAAATATTCCTACATTCAATTGTGCTAATCATGATTTTATTCAGTATTAAATTTATAGATTTCCTGGCACACAATTTTGCAATAAGAATCTTGGACAGTGAACTGAAGAAAGTTTAGAGAAGGGAAATGGACGATTCCGCAAATTACATATTTTGACATTGGTAGCTTTTTCAAAAAGTTGTATAACCTACCAAATATAAATTAATTCAAAACATTTTATTTTTAAAACAACAGCGCCATAAGAAAATTTATGAAAGCAAACATACACACCATTCATTTTTAAAAACTTCACTTACTTTATATTTCAGGGAACGAAAAATGCATGGAATAACTACTTAGTCATCTGTCGAACTGACTCATAAAGTTCTACTTTACTTAATAGAACTCTGTGAATTCTTGAAAACTATGAAAGGGGGAGGGACTTATTTTTCCTGGTTGGAAATTGATTTCGAAATGTAGAACCTGAGAAGTGAAACTCTGAAGGATTCTTTCCACCTTTCAATTCAAAACCTGAACTTGACTGATTAAAGTTGTGTTTTTAACTAATTCTTAAATGTTCAGTACTCAGGGCATCATGTCACATGACATGAATATACTTTTCCAAAAATTATTTACATCACACACACCGAAAAATAGAAAAGGATAATTTTACATGAGCCATCACGATGTATATACATAAAATTTACCTTCAGGAGAGAATTTGTGAAAACTAGAGAGGCATGCAACAATCAATGAACAATGCTGGCTGTAGAAATACATATTTTACATATGGGAATGTAAGAAATGTGAGCAATGGTGTGCAAAGCAAAATATGTGAATGCAATTGAAAATATTTAATGTGATATTTGAATACTTGAAGTCATTCACTTCCAAATGCTGTAATCTTTAAATATAAAGGAAATAAATAAGTCCACACACACACACACAAAAGATAATTGATAATTGATTTGAATTGATGTTTTTAAGTCCACTTTATGCACAGAAAGGCTAATCGGGACTGGACCTACAGTTTAAAGTGGGCTCCGAACCACTATGTGCCTCCACCGGGTATCGAACCAGGGGCCCCTTGATTACAAGCAAGGCTGCTACCACAGAGGGGGGGAGGGAGGGAGAGGAGAGAGAGAGAGAGAGAGAGAGAGAGAGAGAGAGAGAGAGAGAGAGAGAGAGAGAGAGAGAGAGAGAGAGAGAGAGAGAGAGAGAGAAGTTCATCAATGATCGTGAATCCATGGAGTTACACACACACACATATATATATCCTTTGTTAAAATAAAATATCTTTAGTTTTATTCTCACCTATAAATGTGATGATACAGCATACCATATTGACAGAAAAAAAAGCACTGTATACATACATATATGTATAGAGAGAAATGAAATAAATTTATAAATTTTCACTATCTGTGAACTAATGTCTGATAATGATAATTCAGTGTTGTCACCAGCATGAAAAAACAACGTTATCACTTTATATTGTTTTCACTAGTTGCTGCTAATGGCCATATAAAGCCACTTAAAAAAAATTATTCAACCATAAAATGAAATCTTCATATATGCACAATGCACAAAAATAATGTTCCATAGTTCTGCCCTTTCAATAGACATTTTACATATATTGCATAATAGTTCATACATCCATGCATAAATGTTTAGCATGTTAGTGGAAGTATTATTCTTGCAGGTTATGTAAAGGATGTTGCTAGGATTCATCTTGATTTCAAAAATAATGTTTTACATTATTCCTTTTCCTATTTGAGGAAATCAATCAGACTTCTTTGTCAGACTATAAAAGGGTTTCTGAGCTGCAAGAAACAAAATGTATTGGCACTGAAGCTCATGAATTACAATTTTATATTTGTCACATCAGAATTTTAGATTCATGCAAGAGAAAAGCAAAACACACACATAGGATTCACAGGAATTATATCCCATAATACGTGAAAAATAATATTTGGAAAGTGACTTTGCTTTTGGTGTATCTAATATTTTTATCACTATAAATATCTCCCAAGATTAGACCTATCATTAGACACAAATATAAAATGTGTATTTTAAATTTATAAATGAAGAAGTATTAGAAAAACCAACACTACTGACGTTATAGGGACACTTGAAGTAGCAAAATAATGAAATAATGAATGTGAAAATTCATTTCAAACTTAACTGTCGTTACACATTTTTAAATGTCCAAATATGTTAGCATGATATACATAGTAAAATTTGTGGAGATTATTCATCAACAGCGATAGGTTGGCGTGTAATCTATTTACTACTGAACTACTATTAATGAGAAAGTAACATCTTATAATTAAACATTGTGCTCATACAAGGTCAAAATGTCCGATAAATATACGAACATACCATAATTGTGCTTGTGCAACTAAGCATTTTTGATTTGTGAAAAAATGAAATATTAAGTAAATACTTAGTTTATTTCAATTCTACTTTCATCACAATTCCTTACACAATGGACACCATGAAAAATAATTATATCTTATTTCTCCTGGTTACTTTTTTTAAAAAAATAATCATTCCTTAAAGTAGAAATGTTGAAATTAGGTTATAATTTTTTCCAACCAAAATTAGATAATATTGCATTGCATTAGGTAAGTAGCAGTTATTAAACATAATCTCACTTTCCCATCTCTGAACCTTATTGACCAAAATATAGATAGATATACATACTTATCTGAACACAGGGTGATTGTTGGAAACTACTGCTTATGGTATTGAAATTGCAACCATGCTCAATTACTTAGTACCATAGAAACATGAAATGCATTTGTACACTTGTCTATTTGTTACTAGGAGTATGATGATCCAATTATTATTTATTGGATTGATTCTAACATTTATTTTATGAAATATATACTGAAATGCCAAGTGAACCCACTCTTTTAAACAGGGGTATCCATCTCCCCCAATAGCTTATGATACACCCCCTGCTTTATGCTAAATTATTTATACAAATCATTTAGGGCAGACATGGAAAAAAAAACACAGTTTCACATTCTTTTCCAAAACACATATGCATGGAATCTAAACTCGACAATTAATTCTTCCCTCTGTAAAAATGATTACCTGAATTGCATAAAGTGACCACAAATTTTGGAAGTCAAATTTGTGGGCTGAAATTGGCAAAAATCAACATAATTATATGTTATGTACAGTGCTGAGTAAAGAAACTATAACTAACTACTTAAATTCATTAACAGACGTCAAGCTTAAAAATCATACATACCAGCACACAAAGTAAGGAAAGTTTAATTGTTTTGTTCGCATCATCATTAAGGTGCCTTTCTGCTTTGGTATTTTGTAGAGTATCAACTGATTACTTTGTGAATGCATGCATACATTTACCTCAGTGTTCACTAAATTTATCTTCATTAAGTTACAAAATCAACACTACAGAAACTTTTCACAAGAAAATTCATGATTATATGCAGCTGCATCACAAACCTAACCTTTCTTTTAAAAAAAGCTATCAGAAAATGATCTGGAAAATAATTTCTTTTGAATGATTAAAATTCAACACATCTAAAAAGTTCAATTTCGTACAAATATTTTTAAAAAGTACACTGTTATTTCAGGATGAATATATACATCCAACAAATGCATCTATTCTGAAAGACATTTTCAACATTGTTCATTGACCTGTTGACACTTTTTTTATTTGAAGGGCTCAGGTGTAAAACATGGTTAGTGATACTTTGTTGATTTCTGAGTTTGTTAAGAGAAAAGATTATTAGAAGCTATGCTGTAGATAAATTGTTTTTGTGTTGTGTTTACCAATTTCAGAAGGCTTCACTGATTCCAATGCAAATTGTATGACTTGGCAATTTCACTTGAAAATTGAAGATGGCACATTTTACTTTGTAACTCAAAAATGACCAAAATGTCACTTACCATATATTACACCCGAGCTCTTCAATTATTTTAATAAACACTTGGACATATTTATCAAACAATTACATCATGGTTTCATTATGATAGTTTTTATTCCTTCATGCTACATTAACTGTAACAGTGCACCAAAATGTCTAAAGTCTTTAGGTAAATTGCAATGCTCTCTGAATGTAGTTCTACATGCAGAACTATAAAAGCAAGTTTCAAAATGTACATGAAGTTTTGTATTTGTACACACACATTCTAGGCAACATTACAAAATTCTGAATTCCACATGCTTATCAACAACAATGTACTGCTTTACATTAAATTACGTGGAAAAATATTTAAGAATAATTACATCCAATCATACCTGTTCTTCTTTATTTTTCTTTTCAATATGCATAAGTTAGTTTGAAATACAGAAAATGTTGTAAAATGAAAATGAAGGGAATTGCTAATTATAACAATTATAAATATCCAGAGCTTGTAATACAGTACTTAATTAACAAGACATGTTAATTTTAACTATAATAATTTCATTTTACTGTTTGTACTTATCAGTGTGCCTACACATTGAAATATAGATGGTGCTACATTCTTATAGGACCATGTTATGCATGGAAAGAACATTCTTGACTTATTTTTAAAATATATTTCATTGATAGAAAAATAAAAATGGAAAATGTACAAAAATGAGGCATGAAGATTCAATAGTATGTGCTGAAAAAACAGGAAAAAAACTGGTGACGACATAAAAATTTTATAAAAAGGAACATAATTGAAAAAAATTCCTTTCTAAACTCATTACTGTTGTTACTAAACATGTTTGTATAAGGTATACTTTTTAAAAGGAATCCTGATCTTATAAACGATCAAATTTAAATATTCATACCATTAACTTTGATGAAAATCATAATATGTACCTTATTTCATGGTTGATTTTTCAAAAAACTGATGTTATCAATGTCAATATTATAATGTTGGCAACATGTGCTGTGAAATGTTAATTCTTCAAGGTGAGATCTTCTGTTTTTAGTCAGAAATGTTATTATTTTACTGACTTCCATTTTCAGATTTTTCAAGGTGAAAATATTCATGTGAACAGTGAAACATTCAATAAACATACATAAGAGACAATAAAGAACACATGTGGTAAATTGTCACTATCACCGTATGTAGAATTAATCATCATTAACATTATATCTTTTCTCTTAAAGACACAATTGTCTTTATATTTCTTAAATTTCATAGTGGCAAGTGTCGTAAACAATTCAATTGACCAAAGTTGGGGATTACTTCTGTTATTACCATTTATATTTTTTGCTTCTGTACTTTCAACAAATAAAGAAATACATGAATAATTGCATGTAATTATTTATCACATTTAGCTTAGTGTATTACAGCAATATAGACACAACACTGAGCTTCCAATGTGAAACAAATTTTATGTTTAGTAAATGTTCTATTATCATTTTCATACAATATAAAAGTTCAGAATTGTAGAAAAGGAACTGAATCATCAACTCTTGGGTATTTACATCAAGGTGAGTTCTTACTGCAGCAAAGATATATAACCAACTGTAGTGACAATGGTTAATGTTCCAATTATATTACATGAAGGGCATGTATAAGTTACAGGGTGTATCTGTTATAGGTGGGAATTTGTCTATTGGTAGCTGTGATAAAAATATGCAGCATTGGTTGAAAGCATATATAACATTTCTGTTCTGTGTTGTAACAATACAATTGACTTTCAATAGAATTGTTACAACCCAGAAGTGTCTGTGACTCTATGAAGTATGCAGACTAGTAATGTTGCTGAATAATGTATACAAAAGTGATTTTTACTATGTCGGAGGATGGTTCCGGGAAGCTCAATGAAAAGATTTTCGAAATAGTTTGTACGAGCATACTCTGAGCATGGAAAAAAATCTTTCTTGTTTATTTGCTAAAAATAAAACACAATCTAGATACATTTTATTGGAATCTAACCCTTCCTTAGAAGAAAAGGGAAGTTTTAAAATTGAATTAGGCTAATTAAAGGTTCACAAAAAATCACTTCACACAAAAAATATGCACTTTCCTGGAGCGTACATATTTAGTCTTTTTCAAGCATGGCTCATTTTATGGGGACCTATCGCAAGTCTAAGAACATGCACATCCCTTTGGTGAGAATGATGCCAGGAGATTATTTAAACTTCTCCAATTCTTCACCAACATCTATGTATCTTTTTCTCTCAAGAACTGCTACGTAGAATGAATACCTTACATGATATAAAATAGTTTAAATGCCATTTTGTGCATGAAAACAGTGAACTGCTTATATTGATCTATTTTCTTCAGGTAAAGTAAGTCCAAAGAGAACAGGGGGCAGGGAGAAGGAGTTCAGAGCCTCATAACATCCCTAAGCCTGCACTGGCTGAACATATTTGTTTGCTTGACAATTTTTTAAGACACTATACATGCATCTTTCTCTGCAGCAGAGAACAAATGTGCAATTTTCACCAACATTCTTGCTTTCAATACAGCTTGGGCATTTTAAAAGATCTAATGTGTCACTGTTCAAAATAAAAATAAGAGGAAACTTGGAAAGATTAAAATTCAAGAGTCATTAACTTTGAAGCATATGACTCTAGCATGTCTGGAAGCTCTATTAGTTCTATTCATTGCCTGCTTCTTTGTGCAAATGTTTCTGTTGTCATGTCATGAGATGCATTTAGCGAACTTAAATTGTTTCCTATTTCCAACTGACAACATACAAATTAGTTGGCTGTTTTGGTTAACAATTAACATACTTCATTTTACAACACATCTTTAAGATACAGTGTAGTTAAAATAAAAGTTCAGAGAATGAGAGTATTTTTAATATAATAGCACAAACACTGTTAAGTTGCATTGCTTACATAAATATACAATAATACCATGTAACTTGCAGAAAACAATTTATTCCCCTATTGAGAGGCCCAAGTTCGATCCCTGGCGGGGCAGAACCAGGATTTTTTCCATCTGTTCAGGCAGCTCCGGTGCCCACCCAGCGTCGTATAAAGTGGGTACCTGGAGGAAACTGGGGGGTAAAGGCAGCCAGGGGCGTGGTGCTGATCACATCACCCCCACCTTCGGCCGTGATCAAGGATTTGTGGGGCCCTAACTCCACACCCCCTATATGCCTTCATGGCATGGTGCAAAGCACAGGGGAGCACTTTACCTTTTTTCATTGATTCTGGTGACTCATCGAGTACCTTTTTTGCTTTATGGACTAATTGAGACTACATCCAGAGTTTAAAGTGAAATCCAAATCACTGTGCATTGTACCTCCACAGGGTATTATGGAATTTGGGACCACTTGATTAGAACACTACGCCACTGGGGAGACCAGGTGATGCATTTCCAACCAACAACTTTTGTGAACGGTAGAAGTGAGTCATTGAAACTGACTACTAAATAAATTATGTATTTCACAAGCTACACATTATTATTGCATGGTTATTTTGCTTGTGATTGTCTCGTTTCTGCAACTTATAAGCATAACCACTATCATAACCATGAAAACATATAAAATTAAAGATAAGTAGACACCACATGTCAATTCAACTATTTCCTTCGAATGGCTCAGAAAACCACAAAAAAGCAACACCAAAAAGTTATATGATTTACACAGACATTTGAATAAGTGTAAAAACATTTAAAGTATTGCATATTCATTGTACAATATAAACACTTGACACGTATTTTCCACCAATAAGAAAAACCCAAGGACTGTTAATATTTCTTTTCACAATTTTTTTTGTAATGTGAATTATGAACATTTGTATCTGTATATACAAGATATATATGTGTGTAAATACATGGAAAAAACATATATCTTCCAGAAAAATTAAATAGTGAACTACTGACTTTCAATATAGTCAAAAACTGATTCATTTGCAACAAAAACACAAAAGTTCATCACAGTTGCAAACTCATGCTCGAGGTAAATGCACTGCAATTTATACCAACCACTATCAGATTCAAGACTTTCTTTCAAATATATTACTCACATAAATATTGTCCTATTTAAATATTTTTATTCCATTTATATTCTTTACTTGATAGTTATAAATTTAGTATTTTTTGTTTTGTTATTTGAAAGCAAACCAAGTCAAGAGTTACTATTGATATAACGAAACACAAACTTATATGCTGAACTAGAGATACATATTTCACATGTGCTACTAAAAGTTGTGTGTTTGTGATTTAGAATGATCACAAAGTTTTTTTTTTTTTCAAGTACAGATATTTTAATAGTGAACACATGAAAGGTTCAGATATAAAATGCTAAAGGATATTTAATGTAAATAAAGGACGAAGTTTGTATTTTTTCTTTTGTTTTTGAACATAACAGACTTGAGTACATGCCATGAAAATTGTCACAAATATTATGTATGAATATTTTAATTTACTATCAGTGTTCGAGGTGGGAAAGAATATGGAGTGATGTCAGAAAAACTGGTTATAACATCCCCCAGCTGCTTCATTGTCTCCATGTTAAATAATACAAGCATTCCACTCAAGCTATTGACAAACTTTACCAAGCATTCTCTCAGCTAGGAATTTCCACTTCGAGCACTGTTTACCATGACAAAATTTCAACACCGATGTTTCAAATATGCTCAGGAAAAGAGAACAGTGTAAGCAGTACTATATTATTATCATGCAGAAATACCAAACTACTGTTTATTTCATAGTTAAAAAAATAAATTTAGAGTTTTTGTTTCTTCAATGCAGTATTTGTTTTAAAGAAAAAATGCAAAAATACAAAACATTTAAAAACAGACGTAAAGGCAGTTTGTATCTGACCATATGGTAAAATATCAGTGAACTTTAACAGCAAGAAACATGATATATATAACTTTTTAAAATGAGACATTATATCACACTTTGAAAATCAGAATAAATTTTATTTTATTTTATTAATGCAAATAAGCATTTTTCAGCTTTTTTTTAGAGTATATCACTACTTCACATTACATCATACATAATATAATTATGGGAACACTGCCTCCTTCTAAAAAAAAATCAATAATTACACTATTTCTACACTAATCCTTATAAACTTCTAATACCTTGAGCTCAATGCTAAAACCACACAAATGCCTACAAACACATGTACATTTCTAGCATGTTACGCACATTTTCAGTAAAATGTTGTTCACTATATTTATATATAATATATAAAAGAGGAAGTTGGTGGAACAACATATATACATTAAAAATGACTTACATTCATAGGATGTAAGTGATTTGGTATTTGCCCTACAGTTCGCAAATACTATCACAAAGCAATGGTATCAGCATGTATTTGGACACAGAAGGAATTTGAGCAATAATATAATTATAAAATAAGTGAACACTATTATCCACGTCATCATGGAATTACCAAATAGAGTAGATCAAAGTTAGGAGCCTTGCAAGAAGCTAATTATGTGCTCAATGCAGTACCCCCTTGCACACGATCAACACTACAATTTCGCTTGTACTACACACATACTAATGAAGGAAAATAAACAACTTCAGATTATTCTTTGGCTGTGCAAGAATACAGTTTGAAGGGAGAAAAACTCGTAGTTACTATTTTATATTGTAATATTGAAGTCTCTAATTAACAGTTGCATACCAATGATAGCTAATAACACAGGTGAGGAGTGAAATGTACTTCGAAGGATTCCCTTGCTGTTGCTTCTGAAATTGTGAGCTCCCTTCCATTATGGTGGAAGAAGTTTGCCCTTGCACGTTGTAATTGTGCTGAATCATCATGTTGGTTGCCACATTTGGGTGGGATTAACATCAGCATGACTCAATATGTGAAGTTGATGACAGAAGAATTTCATTTGATGGAAAATGTTACATTGAACCAACATGACTCGAATACTGAAACTTTGTATGATAAATTCTGCGAAAGGAAAATTGTACGTGAGCTACAACTGCATTTGATTGCTTGTTCATTGCATACATCACAATTGTCCATGGTGGAACAGCCTGGCCTGCCTAGTGGCAATAACCAAATCTAGAACACACAATTATTTTATTATTCAATAAAAAGTGAATATCTTGTGATGAGAGTTGATGTCTTAAGTCCTCTTTATGCACAGAAATGCTAATCAAGACTGGACCTACAGTTTAAAGTGGTATCTGAACCACTATGTGCCTCCATCGGGTATCGAACCCGGGACCCCTTGATTACAAGGCGACGACGCTACCACTGTGCCACCGGGAAGGCCACCTTGTGATGAGATCAGAGTGGGAGAGAACAGGGATGTCCACCCTCTCTCGCTTTTGGTAATATAAATGGACATTTATGCATTTTTATCACACATCTTACAAAGAAGAGCACAATAATCTTTTGCGACTTGCTGATCTCCTCAACTTTCAATTTTGATGTGAAAATTGCTTCATGTCTCTACTTCGATTTCATAACAAATTGACATTTGTCAAGTGAGAGGCAAATCAAATGCAGGCTGATCACGTGTGGCTTTAAATTGTTTGCGGTTTGTGTTTCAAGGTAAGCAAACAGGAAAAAGTACAATTTGCAATTACACTCTGTCATCAGATGAGTGCCAATATACAGAGGTATAATAAGTGTTACTACCCTTTCACTTTCTGATGCACTGCATACTTGTGGAATAAAACTTGGCATGGTGCCATATTTGGTGGAAACACTGAGCATTGAGACCTGACTGCAGAAACTTGTCACTAAAGCATTCATTCAAAATAACAGCATATTCACTCTCTTTTACATTTGAATTTGCCATTCTTAACTCAAATTTCAAGTGCAAGATTTTAAAAATTTTGTAAACAAAATTGAAAATACACCATCAAAAATTCACAAAAATATAAACTTTGTAGTATGCAACTGTTAATTCACAATTCGACCTGGGAACAGTCATGCTATCTGTCATGTTATATATTTTATTTAACACACAACTTCTTTAAAAAATGTGTTGTTTTTGGACTTGCTCTATGGAAATACTTCTTGAAGCGAATGATGACGAGATTTTCTCGAGATATCAACCAGGAAATCATCTTGTTCATATCCAGAGAAAATCTCATCAACTTGCTCTAAGGAAGTTTTGCATCCTTCTACACAACTTCATTAACCTTTATAAAAATCAAGTCATGCTTTGTTTGTGCTGATAGAAATATTTTTTACAGCACACCGATGACCAGACCGGCAGCTGGGAATCAACTGACAGACTAGTCACTTTTCCTTCTAAGCATCCCCAGCAATCATGTGCAACCGATACCCTGTAAATAACACCATAGGTAAAGGTAAAAAGTAAAGCTACGTCTTGTACACTGCAACATGTCATAAAGGCGTGACGAATGTGGAGGAAGGGACTCATGCATTCATAATCTTCACAGTTTGTGAAGGTGATGTGATCAGCACCATGTTCTGGCTGCCTTTACCCGTCAGGGTTGCTCCCAGGTATTAATTAATTTAAGGCTGGGGGTGAACCTCGCAGACACTGCTCCATTGATTGAAAAATTCCCACTTGAAATAACATGATGCCAAGGATTGAATCCAGATCTCCCGCATAGCAGTCAGACACCCTAACGATTGGACAACAACGTCTCTGCAAATAGCACCATGCTGTCACTAAAGAAGTAACTGCAAATGCAAGATTTTTTTCTTTTTCTTTGTACCAGCATGACCGATCCCAGGATTATATACTATGAATACTTGTCACACAAAGATGAGCTTTATGAAAATGTACTTTTCACGACACAAAAATAAGAACATATAGGAATTACATATTCATCTTACTCATAGTTTATGCTAAACCTTCAATGCAGAAATGAGTTACCTTTGATAATTTAAAGATAACACTTTTCTTAAACTATTCTACTTTAATATTAAGAAACGACCCTAGATGTTGAACACATTCAAGAAAGTTCTGCTATGCAGTCAGACTCTGTATATACATACTTATGTACAAGTTCTTTTAAAAAAAGACACACAAAAATTACTCCTAAATATGTACAACAAATGAGTATGAGCTGTCATTAATAGAAAGTACATGCATTAATTATGCCATTATTAGAAGTGCAAATCTACAAATTTTCTAATACAATATATCAAATAGAGCATTTTATAATATATAGGTATCTAAATAGATTCCAATAGATACAAGTTCTTCTACCAAACTATGCTGCTTTCAATTAACTACAAGACTACTTGTAAGAAAAGTCACAGATTGTGTAATTGTTTTGTGGGGTTACTTGAATAGAGTTCTGATACGTAATTAAAAAATTTGGTTGCAACAACCCAAGCAAGTCTGACATAGGTGCAGGGGAGTAATTTACAGATAGTATAATAATTGAAAAAGAAAATTTTATATAAACTGAAACATAATAATTCACAAAATGTAATTATTGGATGTGTTGATGAACTTTAACATACAAGCAGTAACATGTAAATTAAACAAGTAATATTAGAGTGCTATATTGTTGAAATATTTTAAATATATAAAACAATTTACAATTTGCATCCCAGTGCACTAAAAATTAATTTAAACTAATTTGTACACTATGTACCTAAAAATAATCATCAGATCACATAAAGTCACTAAGCTTTTTATTATTGTTCTGTCCATTTTAAGTGATAATCACTGTGCATGGTATTTTGCAAGTTTCTGCTAGAAACATGATCAGTCACACCACATTCGCCATATATTAGTTAATAAAATGTATTCTCTTAAGTTTTTAATATTAATGATGTCATGAAAAAGTGGATGTCACAGTTAACATGAACAATTTTGAAATTCTCTCTCAATTAAGTAGTAATTTGATGTAATGTTGATGGAAAGTAATTTGTGTCGATTTACTTAATTTAGTGTCATATGTTGTTGTTTTAATTGTTAGTCCATTATTTCTTGTACAGTATTTTCTTTTGCAAGAAAAGAAAAGTATAAAATCTTTTCAAGTTTAACTTAGAAATTTGGACAACAATATTTAATCTTTCACTATATTTTATAGCTTTTTTGGTATTTTTTTCCTAAATATCTCAAAGTTCGTGATTTATTTTGGAATGTAAGTAGGTCTATCTTTTGATTAATATTTTAATAATGATAACTTTATCAATATTATAAAGAAAACCGTATCAAATAGGCAGAATACAATTGAATCTAATATAGAAGCATCCTGAAGTGTAATATCCAGGATATCATGTGGCAATCATTCATCTCTACTAACCATTACAGTACAAACAATATGATGACTAGAAATTTTGTCCAGAGAAAAACAAAGCATTTTCCATCCTTGTGGAGAAAATATAATTTAATTATTTATCAACAGATGTCTCTAGTTAGTAACACTTCAATTTATCACATGAGTGAGAGAAACCAACATTTGCTGTGTTTGTACAAATTAGTACACTTATGCTAAGAAGTGTCATAATTTGCTGTAATATTAGGATTACCAGATGTTCATTTTTCACAGACAGGTCCTACATTTGGGTATCATGTAATTTTCATTAAGAAAATACTTCTTTCAGTGGAGAAACAGAAAATTACAGGGAAAATTGATTAAAATTGGTTGATGTGAAAAGTATGGTTGAAAACACACAATAGTGTTATTTATTATTTGTTTGGAAATTTTATACTCAAGAATTCATTTTAAAAATGCATTATACTTGAACTAAAAATGTTTCAATTTTATATTATTTATTAACGTTTCCTAGTAATATATATTATATGCTGTGAATGCCTGTGTTCTACTTTTTATCTTGGAAGTTTTACTCTTTGGAACAGTGTGCTATACTTTTGCTTATGGTACAAATTTTGTTACAAATTCCTTGGACAGATAATTTACTATATTAACATGACCATGAAAGAGAGTGGATTTTCCTTCAGAATGGTTATCTTTTTAAAGATAGCATGTAACCTTCCGGTGATTTTATCTGTAATATCATTACATTCATGGTGCATATTATTTTCCTTCATTTCTGTTAAAATTTACATAACAAGATTTATGTATTGAGTTAATTAAGTTTTTATGATACTGCTGTTACTAATTGTATAGATTTGTCATAATGTTACTAAGTAACATGAAAAGAACCGAAAATATTTCATAATTTCTACATAAAATTATTGAGGTGACACATTTTTAGCAAAAAGAAGTATCAATCATGCAGGAGCATGCAGTTTAGAGAATTTATAATAAGAGGTACTAATAATTATAGCATTATTGAATAATTTGATATAAAAAATAACAATATGTCATAAGACTTGCAGAGCAGGTAGGGAGATGACTTCTGTAGGTCACTGAAGGTGACATGTGATGAAGGTATGTGTTAAGACAATAGTAAGTATAAACAACAACTAATTATGCAACAATTTTTATTATAAAATATTGTAAAATGACTTAGAATTATTGGAAAACATGATATATATTTAATGCATATCAGAACAATGCTATTTATTTCTATCTTTGTTTTGTTTTAAAGAAGTTCAATTTTCTAGACATGTAGGCATCCATCAAAAATGGGAAACTTATAGTAAACAACAGCTGAAAGCATTTTAGAGTTATATGTATATAGTATAATGTTTAGAGAATTCAAATGTAGATCACACTTCATGTAATTATCTAACACGAATCAGCTTCCATTGGCATATCATTGCTAATTTTTATGAAAATTTGAAACTACAACGATACTTGTGAAAATTATGAATTACAATTCTACAATAAATATAAAATATTTTTTTAAAAATATGTGAGATAACATGACAAAAAATCAACACATAATAAACAAGTAACTCAGTAAAATGAGTGGTAGAAATAATTTTGTAAGCACAATAGTTTTTCTCTTTTAACACACAAGCACACTAACAACAATGTTTTCTGATTCTCACTCACTCACACTAAAATACTAGATCTTTCGAAACTGTTCACAAGATTGCAACACTAAATGTGTACGTATATTTTGCTTTCATTTTCACACTTTTATACATGGTTTACTTTCCTGTTTTCCTTGTTCTCTGAATTAGAAATGAATGAAGAAACAGGCTCAAACACCTGAGCTTTAGTTTCTGCCTCGTCCGTGTCTGTTGTATTGCTTGTTTCGGACAGTGTGCGTCTTCTGCGAATTGACTTTAAACACGGTAACACAATCAACATAAGTCCTGACAGGGCAATGAACAAACCAGCCAGGTAAAAAGATAGGTGGTACTTTCCAGTAATGTCATACAGCCAACCTGCAAAGCAAAGCAGTTTGATGTAAAATCCTTCAGAGATAAGCATGCGTGCGTGCACATGCACACACACACACACATAAAACACATAGGGTGGGCCAAAAGTTATGATCGGATTCTATTTATAAAGCAAGAAAGAAAGTATTATTCGCAAGGAAAATTGATGTAAAAAGTTGTTGTTCCATCAATCTGTGAACGCAAATGTGTAAAACAAAAAAGAGTGCCATCTCTTGGTGTAAATATAATTACAAAACGATCGAGTAGCAATGAGCAGAGACAAATAGCTGCTGAGAAAGATTATTGTTCATAACTGTGTGTTTTCATGTGCAATTTACAGTCATTACAGAAGGCTGATCTGTAATATCTGATATCTGACTGTTTTTTGGCAATGCTACTGTTACGTGTGTAGTTGCGCCAGAACCTTGAAACCAGTGTTGTGTCTGAGCTTGCAGTTGCCAGAGCGTCGTCTTTGTGCTAGTGAAATGCCACCGAAAATTAACCGTTATTAGGAAGGGTACATCATGGCTCTTTTCCACTTACATTTTTCGTACAACCGAATAGTGAAACAGTGTCAGAAAAATGGTTTAACCATTGGAGTGACCACAGCTAAAGATATCGTGGCCAGGCAAACACAAATGGTGCTCACGCAGAAACATTCGCCAAGAAAAGGGGCCCATTCGAGGTTGCCAACAAAAGTGTTGCCTGAGGTGCTTTGTGGAATTCGGCGAATTGCAGTCCAGGAGAATCCACCACCCCAACATGATTTGGCCCAGAGGTTAAATGTGGCGGAGTCCACTGTCAGCGACATCATTCGTCCCCATCTTGACCTGTGGTGCATACGTACAGGGCCAGGTTCACAACCTCTTCCAGCGCCACATTGCAGAATGCAAGATCAACTGCCGCAAACTGTACGAAAGACACTTGGTGGGGTCAAAATGGAAGACAGTTGTCACATTGGATGAGTCCTACATTTATATCACACGTAATGGTAACATTAGGGCAATTACGTACCGTGAAACCTCTGGCAAGGGACGTACCAAGTTTTACCACCAGTGCCGAGAAAGTTTCCTGCAGGGAATCATGATTGTCACCTGATACGGTTATGAGGGGAAGTTGGAGATACGTAAGGTGAAAAAAAAAAAAAAAAAAAGGTAATGCTGTCTACTTCCAGGAATCCATTATGGCCCCAATCTATCGGACAGACATCCCTCGTTCGTAAGGAGCCAACAAGAAGCAGGTGCGGATCCACATGGACAAAGAGTCCAGCCACACCGCTAGATCATACCTCCGGATTTATCAGGACATGGAGCAGGAAACAGGAATCGTTGTTATTCCCTTTCATGACATTCCTGTCAAAAGCTCTCACAGGCCTATGGGAAGCCTGTAAGGAGGAATGGAATTCCCATGCATGTGCTCCAACGTAGTTTGTTGCAGTGGAAATTGCGATGTCGGGCAATAGTCCATAATGTTGGTGGTCCCACAGAACACAACCAGTTGTGGCAGCATGTCTCTACATAGGGTAAGTACACTTGACATATCAGTCAGATATAACCCATTCTACCTGTATTTGTTTACCTACAATAAAGTCATGCATAATCATTATGCATGTGTTTTTGTATCATAACATCAGCAGTGAAGGATGCAGGACAATCTGAAGCCACAACAGTTGTGTTAATTTGAATTATGTGGTACTAATTACCCCAATATTATGGTTAGGAGTCAGGTTTTCAGATAGAGGTCCATCTAAATGGAGCAGTTAAAAGCCTTGCTGTTGTGGTGTGCATTACTCAAATATTTAGGTATATTGTGTTTGTGTGTATAAAATGTAAATACCATTTAATGTATCTTGTTCAGCTCAATACATTTTCTGCATTGATTATTACTGCAGTTTCTTTCACAATATTATATCAATATCAGATGGTGAATTTTGGTCCACCCTGTATTATTTACGCATCTCATATTCTGCAAAAATAATGAGGTAATGGTCATGTTATATTAGAGAATGAAATTCATTGCACATTACTGGCAACATTGCTTCCTCAGAGAAAGGGCATATGGAATAGTCTAGAGATTTGTGTGAAGAAACTGAAATTGAAGTTTAAAAGGAATGGTTGAATTAACACGGCTCATTTTATTGTAGTACAATCAAACCACAAACGACAAAAGACGTTAATATCAACAATATCAGTTAATTAGTATTCCAACAGAATAATTAAAAGAAAAATAGGTCCAAAAGTTGAGTGAAATATGTAGAAACCAGGGCAAAGCTTGATGCTTTAATGTACTGCCATTTAATTCAAATAATATTTTGTGCGAGTTTATGTATGTACGAGGTGTATTCGTAAAGTAAGTACCGTATGCAAATATTACCGCTGTAGCAATGCAGTTGCGACCATGTGAGTTCTTGCTGACGTTCTTCATCCGTTAATTAGCCACAGGCACGCGTGGGAGCAGGTCATGCTTTTTCTTCATAGTTTTCTCAAGGTTTGAAATGTTGAAGAAAATCAATCGGCCCGCCGACTGATACGACCCAACAAACTCAAAATTTCATCACGTCATTCGGCTGCATAGGCGCTGACTCCATGGGGCTTGGGGGTCTCGAGCCCCCTCAATGTTAACGATGTGGGGGCAGAGCCCCCTAAATAATTTTGCTTAAGAGAATCTAATGTATTATTTTGCTTCTCTTGTAAAGTTTACTCTGAATTGTGCCACATGAACTTAACTTTAAATACACATTTGAAATGCTCTAGACTAGACCATCATCTTTGTGGGTCTGAGACCGCTAAACCATAAACTTTGGGGGGGCTATGACCAGAGACAGCAAAACACATGACTTAACACTATATACTAAGTATGTAATTATGAGTATTGTTAAAATTTTTACTAAAAATAGTTTCAAAAGACGAACTAGGGTAGTGGGTGGGATGTTCGGGCTACAAATGGCTCTCACATGACATTCAGAATGAGATCATTGATATATTAGGAAGATCTGTTTTGCGCTCCATGCTAGCAGATATTAAAAGTCGGGAATATTTTGCTATTATGGTTGACGAAACTGGTGACATATCCATTCGTTGACAATTAATATTCTGCATTCAAACTGTGAATAAAAATTTTGATATATTTGAGGAATTCATGGGCTTTTATGAGATTCCGAACACTGAGGCCAAAACTTAAAAAAAGGGAGAGAGTTTTAATTTATTTCAGTGATCAGAGCCCCCCAATAATTTTGACACATCGGCGCCCCTGTTCGGCTGGGAACAATTTGTTCATCTGCCAACAGATCTGACTTGGTACCAAGTGACTACCATCTCTTTCTTCATCTGAAGAAGAAGTTTCTTGCTTGTCAGCGTTTCGACGAGGATGACGACGTCGAAGCCGCAGTGCATGGATGGCTTTTGTCAGAGGCGGGAACATTCTATGATGATGGGATACAAAAACTAGTGCCACGTTACGACAAATGCTTGAACAATGGTGGAAACTACGTAGAAAAGTAGTTTAAGGTCTGTAGAATGCAATGCAAATAAAAAAGGTACGAAACTATTTTACTTTATTATTTACATCCTTTTGGTACTTACTTTCCAAATACGCCTCGTATTTCACAGAAAGCAGACAAGTTAATGATTTCAATAAAATGATAGAATAGACCCAGCATATACATAGAACCCTTAATGACTGTGGAGATGTGACCAGAAAAGGAGATTCCTCATCAAATATGATGCCCAAATCCTTCTGTGCAATAACTCTTTCAACACAAATATTTCCTCTGAGCATGTTGAGTCAAATAAAGGGAACAATAATAATATATTAATTTAAAAATCACTTATACTTCTATGTAATAATAACCTGTGGGGCAACAGCCCGTGAGGGCCAGGAGCTACCTACTGACTGCCGGACTCACTACCACCTGCTGAGGTGGGAAATCATCCAAACAGTTACGGGGTGATGTGTTGTCAAAACTAATTTTAAAATAAAAAAAAATAAAAAAACACCCTGTTTTCTTTAGTCATTTGTTACAAGAAGCAAATAAGATGCATTATAATTAAAGAAAGAAAATGGCATCACCAACCTGCTAATGGTGGACCAACCAAATTGGCTAAGCCCTGTACCAGCAACAGAAGTCCGTAAGCATTTGTGAACCTTTCCAGCGTAATAAGTTCCACCAGGATGATGGAAGTGAGTGCGTAGTTGGCAGAAATAAAGAGTCCAAACAGCGCGGCGACATTCAAGAGCAAGGGGTAGCTGTGGGCAACGAGGGGAACGAGAGCAGTCACTGCCCCGCAAAGGGCCATGCACACAGCATACAGCAGAGTGGCGTTCACCCACTGCTTATCACCAGCCCAACCCAACGCAATCTGGAAAGAAAAAAAGTATTTGGGTTATTCTTGTATGTCGTAACCCTTCGTACGTAAATAATGTAATGAATTATTAAATTTCAGCCTCATGTGTAAATCAATTACTTATAACATCAGAATTAGTGCTTACACAGAGTTTATTCATTGCGTCCACCAGGTTTTCTTACCTTGTATATTTTGCTTTACAGTAAGTAAGAACAAGTAAGGTAAAGCTATCCCCTACATGGGCCCTCTCGAGTACGTTAATAACAAAAAAGATATAGTAATAAAAAAAGTTAAAATATAGTACTTTCATGATGCTATGAAGACAGACCTCTATTAGGTTCAAGTTGTGAATTGGTCAAACAATTCTTTTCCCACACACCCACCCACACACAGACTTTCTGTTCTTCCTACCCTTACACTTGATCAGTATAGGTGTAATATGTCTCCACATTAGAAGATGGAGAAAGACAATAAGTGATGGTTTTAGGTTAGGTTAGGTGAGGTGAGGTGAGGTGAGGTTAGGTTTTGCTAACCTAACCTAAAACTTCCTACTTGTTTAAATGTGGAGACATACTACACTTATTGTCTTTCTTTGTCTTCCAATGTGGAAACGTACTACACCTATACCCACTTGCTCTGCACTGACACTGTGGCTGCCATAATTGCACAAAAAAAGAAGTTTTTACGGTTTGTCAATTTTCCTGAGCCAAGATATCCAGAGAATTAGGTGTGCACTCAACATTGGCATTGTAGTTTTAAGGCATTGACTTGGTTATCTCTATGTCCCTCTGAAAAACTGTATATTTAAACATTTACTTTATGAAGCGGATAAATATTATTTATGTGTTTATATCCATACCAAGTGAAAGAATCCAGGGAAGAAGATGATATCAGATAATACATGATATTAAATCAAGTGTATCCTATGCTGACATAAAGTTTGGTGCAAGATTGGAAAACCTGAAAGCTGCAGTGCAAAACCTGACTACAGAGGAAGAGCAATGAATTAATAATAAAATGACAGAATGTTTGCACTAATTACCAGACTATATATCAGTTAAGTCGTAAGGACGTGCATATGGGTAAAAATTACACAGTCAATTTTGAAATATATTTTTTGATCACATCCGATGATTGTCTGAGACAACCTTTCTTAGTGCCTTTCCAGTGTACCTTTCTGAGTGTACCTTGAATCGTTGGTTAGTTATTTTGTTAGTTCTGCTCACTGCCTGGGTAAATTTCACCCAACGTGTGATCATATGTTTCAGTTTGGTATCTCAACATGCTCTTTCTCATTTTTATCAATTGTATGATTCAATGCAAATATTCAAAATTAATAAAACTGAACTAATCAATGAAGGTACTTCTATTTACATGTTTTAAAATAATTAAAATTTGAACTTAAGAAGTCATTTTTCTTCTGGTTATTTTTTACCTAGCATGCATACTTACATTATGGCAGGAAAGAACTTGTGTTATCAGCTTTTCTTTATTATCTTTTCTCAACTTTATCTTTGAAAAATGAAATAAAAATAAAACTTAATAAAATTAGGTTAATCATTGAAGGTATTATTATTTACATCTTTTAAAATAATTAAAATTCGGACTTAAGTAATTTTTCTTCTGGGTAATTTTTACCCAGCATGCATCCTGTCGGGTTAATGATAAACTTGATCTTTCCCAGAACGGATAGAGTACAGATCAATCTGCCCTATCCCTAGAAGTATAATACAATTTTACAGGTTCTTCATCATTGAAATTTGCTAAATAATGTGTGACAGCCCTGTAAAAAACATACATGTGCTCCAATAAAGATGCTCATTTAAGCCAAACATTGCATTTCAATCATTTGCGATTAACAGATTTAATAATTATATTCATAGAGAATAAATATTCTAGAATTACAAAAACAAAAAAATCTTGTAGCCTTTACAGTAAGGAGACACAAGACACTTACCTCACCAAACATGTTCACAATTCCAATGGCACTAATAAGAATGGAAGCATCATTGTCCGAATATCCCAGCTCGATTGCATTATCGGTCAGGTACACATATGGAACATCATACCAGGTATACAGAAGGAAATTGGAAATGGAGAAGAGCAGGAAACGTATATCTAGGAAGTGAGAGAAGTCCACCATGTCTGCCAGTACCTCACGCAGTTCAGCTAAGCCAGCGTACCATTTCTGGAGAGAATATTAGTAATGAGACAAATGAACTGAACAAGGGCATTAATAAAATGTTGTTCTTAAATTAAGTTCATTGGATTCACATTTTACAAGTAAAACAATTTAAACTTACATCATTGTATGAAAGAGGGATACAGTCAATATCTCATGTACATTTGAGCTGTTTACAGTATGTCCTGGATTTTTTGTCTGATTTTTAAGGTATTAATTTCACTCTCACTCGTTATTATGTATATGTGTGTGTGTGTGTGTTTGTTGTTAACCTGAGATTTAATTGGACACTGAAAAAAAATATTTATAAAAAAATTCTGAAACAAATTTGAAATTGATCATTACCGTGGACAGAGTACAAAGTTACAAACTTAGTGGGGCTTTTCTGTGTGTATCAATCACGGTTAGTAACTGGTTAAAATATCAAGAATGACGGAGTCAAATTGTTGGACCTCTCCCCTTGGATGTAACTAGTTTGATCCGGGTGGCAACTTCAAGAAATTTGGTCTTGATGCAGTTTTGCGAGGATATTTGTGGTGCTACTTGAAAAGAAGTCATGGGCTTTGTTATAGAAAATGTTCACCATGGATCACCCAATGAAATAATAGTTTGAAACTCAATTAACTGTTGTGCCACAGATTTATTTTCATTTATGAAAAATGTCTATGGCTATTACTATCATTCTACAGAAGACAGGATCTGTAGTATTCATCAGATATGAACCTGAATAGCCCCAGATTGGAAGTGATGTACTGTTGAAATGTATTAGTCCGATTTCACTCAAATGAACATTTTGATCAGCATTTCCAGGTATTCAGCTGCTATAAACATTGCAGCACAGAAGTTCCGGTATTTACGGTATTTGCAACTGCCTCCTCCCACCTGATCTCTGCACACCTCTTTAAACCTCTTTTAGGCAGGTGCGTGGGGTACAGGTCCCCCATGGATATTCATTGTGAGATTGCAACATTGTGAAGAATACTGCACTTGGATGCTTTTGTATAACTGAACATTCTTTCTTTGTTTTTGTTCTAAGCTCAGATGTGTTGTTTTGTTGCAATTCTAAACCATGTAATATTATAAAGTTAACGTAAGTCCTGTGCTTGGGATACTAAATATGTTTGATTTGAATTGTTGTTTTAAGTCCACTTTATGCACAGTAAGGCTAATTGGGACTGGACCGAAGACCTACAGTTTAAAGTGGGATCCGAACCACTTGTGCCTCCACCGGGTATCAAACCCGGGACCCCTTGATTACAAGGCGAAGACGCTTCTATCGGGGAGGCCCTGACTAAGTATGTAACAAGAAACAAGAAAATATGTAACAAGAAAAATATGAAAGGGAGAAAAACAGAGCATACAGATGTTATACGGAAGTGTGTTCGGGAAGTGTGTTCGTGAGGAAGGGGAGGACACAAAGGCAGAAGCGGTAATAGGGTGCCAAAACTTGGGGGAAAAACAGTTTACTTTTCTTGGTAGACAAGACTTAGCATTAGAGACCATAGTGCACACACAAATCACCATCACTGCCTAGGTGATGTGCTAGTGACAAAAGTGAACATGAAAGTGACCACATGACTGAAAGTAAACATGACAGTTATTTGGCTATTAAGTATTTCGGCACGTGACTCCCAAGCAGGTGACTGATGTTAACTTCATAATATTACATCATTTAGAAACTGCAGCAAAAAATTGCATCTGATCTTAGAAGAAAGTCAAAGAAAGAACATTCAGTATACATGTGCACTATAATTCACAATGTATTTCAGACCTTAAAAGATAGTTAAATGGTTTGAGGGACAGGTGTACACGATGCGCCTATGCATGCTACAGAAAGTGACATGCATAACGCAGGGTTAAGCACTTGTCACATTTTAACATTTACCCAATTGGAGGACAACTGATGCAGTTCTATGCTAAATAGTACCCAAAGAGTAACATTTCTCAATGATCGTGGATGAATGTACAAGCCAGCACACAAAGATGATAGTAAAACATTAAGAGAGAGACCAAAGAAAAAGAATGACATAAGGTACTTATATTTCTATCATAACACTTCCTCCAAAGGGTTTACACCGTAATAGCCTACATAAATGCATTAATAAAACACCAATCTAGAAATAATGGAAACAATTAATTTACATAATTCTATAGATGGATTAATTATGCTAGCAACGGTCAAAAATGCAAGAAGTTGGTGACATCTGCCAAGTAGTGAATGAAAGTGAGAGTTTTTACTAGGGTTCAGAAGTTGATGACCTAAATAATCATTCAAAGGACCTGTAGAATGGCATTAAAATTGTTAAAAAATACCTAAACATAATTTTCACTCTTAAAATGAAAGCTTGATTTTTTCACAAATTACAAGAGAGTATCTGAATTATCTATAAAACCCGATGTTTGATGGTCTTAAACTACTAAAGCAAAGGAGAAAGAGCAATTAAGTGCTAATACAGTTTTCCTTATCTTTACTTCAATTTTATATCAAGTACGCTGCAAGGTTTTTCTGTGTAAGTCATTCACCTCCTTTCAGAGTGGGCCTTGCACGATACAGTAGTCTGAAAATACAGTTGTGTTTCACGAGCATCAAATTATATATAAATATATATATTATGTTGTGACAAATTGCACTTTAATTGATTGAGTTGATGTTTTTAAGTCCACCTTATGCACAGTAAGGCTAATCGGGACTGGACTTACAGTTTAAAGTGGGATCCAAACCACTATGTGCCTCCACCAGGTATCGAACCTGGGAACCCTTGATTACAATGCGACGATGCTACCACTGCATCATCAGGGAGGCCCAAATTTGCACTTTAAAACCACACGTCAAAAGGATAGGAGTGGCCAGCAAGGGAACCTCAAAGTATGCTTCATACAAAATATTTTAAGTTTTCTGGAGAAAAAAAATAATTTACCACAATTATTTAATTCATAGCCAAACATTTCAGTTAAAAATAATATTGTGCTTTTCCATTGACCGTATTTTCGATTAATGGGGAACATGTTAGAGGGACCATGTCAGGAAATTTAAAGATGTAAGTTTGGTTAGCAATGCATTTAAAATTCATGAAACAACAGGGGAGGAGAAAAATAAACTTAAAAAATGGAGAAAATGCAAAACAAGAACATTACACATTGGAGCTATGTGATGGGAGCTCAAAAGTTCCAAATTTATAAAAATTATGTGAATTGTGGAACTATTGAGCTCTCACTACACCCCCAATGTTGTTTGCCACTTTTTGTGTTTATCAATGTGTGTAATTTCTGCATACAAAATTTGATTGTGTGACTGAGTGTGTGTATGTTTTATTCTCATTGTTATATTATAACTAACTCCCAAGGGATATTGTTGTTATTATTATCCTACGTGGATTAGCTGGCAAAGAGGTAAAAATTGAAGTTCTTTGACATTGACCTCTTTGGTAGCTAACCCAGGCAAAATAATCATATTTTAAATATGCATTGTTGTTTTATTCGTAAATTACACAGGCAGCAAGGTAATGTTGCAAAAAACGTTGTGGTAACGTTAGCCCCTTACATACCTAATGGGGCCTCCCCGATTAGCCCTACTGTATATAAAGTGAACTTGAAACAGCAATTCACGCAATCAATCAATCAATCAATCAATTATATACCTAACGTTGCTACATAATGATTAGTATATGTTGCCACAATATTGTCAACCTACATTGCAGCAACATTGAAATAAATGACCCTTAAATGTTGACACAACATTATCACAACGTTATATCAACATACACTGAACATTGTAGCAACATTAGGTATGTTAGGGGCTAAAGTTGTCACAACGTTTTGGCAACATTACCATGTTGACTGGGTTCTTTTCTGGTTCTAACTGAAGGGTATCAGATTTCACATTGTTTTCAAGGCAAAAAAAAATAGATGCTTTTTCATCAACTTCCAAGCCCTAGTTATTTCAATTAGTTGTAGATTCAGATTCATCTACATACAGTGGAACTTTGATTTTATTTTTCAGGACACAAGGAGAGAAAAATTAAAACGCATGAACATTTTGTAACATTATGCTCTATTGAGACTTTGAATATTGGATGAATAGTGTGAACCAGCCTAAAACTCCTCCCTTGCCCTTGGAGATTTGTGAAATTACTTCATTATAAACCTTACCAAGTAAGAAATCAAGTAAAAGTTGTTTACTACCTGGCAAGTTCCATGTTAAGTAATAATTCATGCATAATTCCCAGAATTTAAGCAATTCCCGATGAGTAGCCACCCTGTTATGATGTAAGGTACATAATCCAACTAGTTTGACACCTAGAAATTTTATCGTTATGTAGGAATGGGTGCAGAAATCTCATTCATTAAAGAAGAAAAAATTTTTTACACCTTGGACGAATTAAATGCACCTACTCCCTATCTCAGGGTAATTTCACATTACACTTACTGCCCTCATGTTAACCCTTGCTAAGTAGGAAACATAATACAAATTGTCTGCCACTTGGAAATTTGGTCACTAGGTCATTCCATATCAGTTCAATCATGGTCTCCAGTTACAGCCTTCAATTTGGTACCCTAGTAACCACAACTGTTGGGCCAACTGCACTTTTTACGTGGGAAACGTTGGATTTATGTTGGTTGGAAAATGAACTTGGTCTTAACGTTAGGCCAACGATTCTTGCCAACATTTGCCAAACCAAGGAAAAGTGAGCCAAATCAGTTTTAAAACCTACTTTCTCCTGTTAAGACAACTTTCAAGAGTATGGTGTATAAATTCTAGAGTGTAAAATAAGTGACATGTAAGAGTGTTTTTTTTTTTTTTAATATTTCAGTCACAGCACATACTGAAAATATAATATTTTGTTAATGAAAGTAGAAGGTATTATTAACTTTCAGTCACTCACCAGTCCTTTGTCAGCCACCATGGATAAAAGATGTGTTGTGAATTGCTGATGGTTTATTTGTTTAGTTGTACCAGAACAAGAAGATTCTTACAGATATTTTTTGAAGGTGGTTAAACAATGTTATGTACAGACTAAATTCAATGAAAGGTGTAAAAATAAGTAAACGCTAGAAAGTTTGTGGCTACCACTTGAAGGTACGTACCTTGAAAACAATGATACCATATAAATAAGAAAGTGCTGTGTATTTGTTTTGATGTTACACACATAATTTGTACTATAGTTTATATTTGGCCTCATAATAAATTTATATATATACATCAGAACACACACACACCTATCTACACTTGGAACCACGGCCAAAATTACCGTTGCCAAACAGTATGTTCTTATATTTGGCCAACCATTTTCAGTATGGTTGGCTCAACGTTGGGCCAATTACTTTTGGTTACATGGGTATGATGGTTCAATAATGTCTGGTAGACTTGTTCCAAATATAGGTTCCCACGAGAAGCAGTTTTACAGTTATAGAAGGAAGGAAGGAAGGAAGAAAAAAAAACAAAAAAAACTAACTTTTTAAACTGGTCTCAGAAATTCCCTGGCCAAAAGTCTAATGTAAAAAACGACAAATATTGGAAGATAAAATGGAAGCTCCACACTGTATTTCAATGCACTGATACTGTTAAAAATATCTTACATTATTTTTATAAATGTGACCACTACTTTTATATTGATAAAATAAACATATGTATAGACGAAACCATATGTAGATATGCTACATCGCTATTTCAGGACAAAGGTAAAAAAAATAAAACATGGGGTATTATGGGTAATAATATAGTTACCTCCTCTTTCCCTTTGGCAATAGTGGTCATGGAATTTTTATATATGTCTGGACAAGATGATGCACGTAAGCGGTAGCGGTGGATATTTAGCATTGCGCCTCGGTATGTTAGTGAATGCCTGCAACATCAAATAATAAATGGTTTTTACTTAATCTACATTTGTAATTCATAAACATACATTGTGCATCTGCATGCAGTACTATGCACACCTGGTATTTCTGCAGCAGCAAATGAGATAGCTAAAATGAGTACCAGTAGAGCATGATGAGAAAAATGTGTTAATGATATAATAGAATTGTAAATATATGTGGAGCCAAATTGTCCATCACAGTATTTGCTTTGTTTTATGATGTCAGGTCCAAGGACTGAAACAAAAACATCTTAAATAAAGGGCATATTCTCTATTAGCATTTATTAGTACCTATTCCATTTCATACATACACAATCTGAACAAAATTATCTGGACACCCCATTGCAATAGTGAACTGAAACTTAGACATATAAAAGTCCGATAAAAAAGAAGGCAGGGCATTGGGTGGTGTTCGTAGATGAGCAGCACCAGAGGGATGGGGAAGTGACCAGAACTCTGTAACTTTGAACGTTGACTGGTCATTGATTGCCATGTGAGTAAGAAGTCTGTCAGGGACATTTCAACCATACTGCAATTGCTGAAATCAACTCACAGTGATGTGATTGTGAAGTGCAAATGTGATGGAGCAATCAAAACAAAATCGTGACCAGCAGACTGGAACCGTCTAATGTTGAAGCGGGTAATTCGTGAATAGCACCACTCATCATTGGAAACAGTTACCCATGAGTTCAACTCTGCTACTAACAGTACACCCAGCAGCATCGCTGTGCATCAAGAGCTGAGGGGAATAGAATTTCACGGCCGAGCAGCTGCCTATAAAACAATCATTCAAATGCATCCTGAAGTGCTGTAAAGAGTGACACCACAGGATAGTGGAGCACTTGTAACGTGTTATTTCTAGTGATAAATTATGCTCTACCATGTGGCGGTCAGGTAGTTTAGGTGTAGCATATGCCCACAGAATGTGTAGAGCCTACAGTGAAGTTTGGAGGAGGTGGTATTTCAGTGTAGGGGATGTTTTACCTCCAGTGGACTCAGCCCTCTTGTAATGCTGCATGGTACTCTCATTGGGACAGGATACCAGTTGTGTACTGCCTGCGGTGGAGGACCACTTCGATGATGATCATTGTCTATTCCAGCAAGACAACGCTGTCTGTCATAAAGTGGGGACCGTGAGTGAATGGTTTGTGGGCAATCGGGTTCCTGAAATGGACTGGTCTTCCCAGTGACCAGTTCTGAATCCTACAGAACACCCTAAGATGAATTAGAATGTTAACTTTGTTCTTGACCCGAACAATCCACATCAGTGCCCAACAATCCGGCTATGGTTCTTCAGGAAGAATGGCCTGCCATTCCTCCAGAAACATTCAGATGCCTGGTGGCAAGTGACCCCAGGAGATTACAGGCTGTGATCACTACTGGAGAGTGTGTCATGGGGAAAGTGACTATGGATTGGGGTAGGTGTCTGGTAAAGTGCTGCAGGACAGGATTTCGCTCGAGCACCACATAGTTTGCATGTACGACACAAGATAGCATACAGAATTGAGAGATTCTTCACTCGAGTTAATAATGCTCGAATAGGCACAACAAGTGGTATACACTCGAAGCCTAGTCTGTGGTAGTAGGCCCTCAAATATGGACTGTGAAGTGAAAGATGCAGTGTAATTGAAACTTGAGTGAGCATAATCTTTATCTCCATGTTAAAATGAAGTTTATTCTATCCTACCAATACACAGCGATATATGAAAATGAATAGATGATTGTGGGCTGAAACTATCAAGGCAGATATTTTACATGTATGTGTCTCCAATTACTGTCACATTAAAATTATATTCAAATGTGAACGGGTACGAGTGGGCAAAAGTGGTCCGATGCAGGGCACGCTCATGTCTGGATTCTTTTGATCAGACAGTGTATGTAAAGCAAAAGAAAAAGTAATTTCATGTTTCCAAGACTAAAAATAACATTTTTAACACAATTAGCTCCAATTAATATTTTACAGTGATGGCTGGTGGCTCTGAATTAGGTGAAGAGCCAGTAGGAAAAATGTGGTAATAGAGAAAATTAGTGGGTTTTTTAATAAGTATGTGTAACTATTGATCTAATTTGCTCTATTACTACAATTTCATTCTACTAGCCCTTCACCTAATTTAGAGGAAACCCCATTTTTTTAAATATGTATGTGTAACTATTGATCTAATTTTCTCCTTTATCACATTTTCTTCCTACTAACCCTTCACCTAATTCAGAGCCACCACTGAAACTTTATACTAAATATTTAGGAATAGTTCTTTGTACATTCTTCCATAAGTACATGAATATTGAACCAATGAATTTCATGGGCATGAAAAAAAATCATTATATGTATTGGCTTGTTCACAGTAATTAAGTACAGACTGAGGAATGTTATTATTTCTACAAAATAATATTTAATAAAATCAAAACACCTTCAATAATCTTCTGACTATCTGCTTCCACACCAATAAAGTGATAAACGATGGAGCATGACATCAATCCCAGCACCATCACCTGCTTTGCTTTGTCTACTAGATACTGTAAAGTACCTGCTCACAAGGGAAGTTATCTAAGTCTCCCCCTCCGATTTCCATGAAACTTGGCAGGTGTATAGAGGGGCCCACAGGAAGAAATACGTGTTTTTTTTGTTTCGCCTAAAAAAAAAACAGTTTTATAGGGCAACCCCCCCCCCCCTCATGTCAAGATGAGGACAAATTGAAGTGGGGATCTGACCCCTGTGTCCCCCTCCAATTTTCATGAAACTTGGCACGTGTATAGAGGGGCCCAAAGGAAGAAATACGTGTTTTTGTGTTTCAGCTAAAAAAAACTGTTTTATTGGCAACCCCCCTCTCAAATGTTAAGATGAGGAGAAATTGAAGTGGGGATCTGACCCTTTAATCACATAAATATGTCATAGGATGAAGCAGGGGCATAGGGCCCCTCTATACACCTGCCAAATTTCATGAAATCGGAGGGGGACACAGGGGTCATATCCCCACATCAATTTGTCCTCATCTTGACATTTGAGGCGGGTTTTGCCTCAAAAACCCCCTAAAACCGTTTATTAGCCGAAATAAAAAAAAAAAACGTATTTCTTCCTTTGGGCCCCTTTATACACCTGCCAAGTTTTATGGAAATCGGAGGGGGACACAGGGGTCAGATCCTCACTTCAATTTGTCCTGATCTTGAGATTTGAGGAGGTTTTTGACCCCTAAAACAGATTTTCGGCTGAAACAAAAAAAACACGTGTTTCTTCCATTGGATCCCTCTATACACCTTCCAAGTTTCATGGAAATCGGAGGGGGACACAGGGGTCAGATCCCCACTTCAATTTGTCCTCATCTTGATATTTGAGGGGGGTTTGCATCCTAGAACCGTTTTTTAACAGAAACAAAAAAACACGCATTTCTTCCTCTGGGCCCCTCTATACACCTGCCAAGTTTCATGGAAATCGGAGGGGGACACAGGGGTCAGACCACCACTTCAATTTGTCCTCATCTTGATATTTGAGGGGGGTTTGCATCCTAGAACCGTTTTTTAACAGAAACAAAAAAACACGCATTTCTTCCTCTGGGCCCCTCTATACACCTGCCAAGTTTCATGGAAATCGGAGGGGGACACAGGGGTCAGATCCCCACTTCAATTTGTCCTCATCTTGACATTTGAGGGGGGTTTGCACCCTAGAACCGTCTTTTAACCGAAACAAAAAAAAAACACGCATTTCTTCCTTTGGGCCTCTCTATACACCTTCCAAGTTTCATGGAAATCGGAGGGGGACACAGGGGTCAGATCCCCACTTCAATTTGTCCTCATCTTGACATTTGAGGGGGGTTTGCACCCTAGAACCGTCTTTTAACCGAAACAAAAAAAAACACGCATTTCTTCCTTTGGGCCCCTCTATACACCTTCCAAGTTTCATGGAAATCGGAGGGGGACACAGGGGTCAGATCCCCACTTCAATTTGTCCTCATCTTGACATTTGAGGGGGGTTTGCTCCCTAGAACCGTTTTTTAACCGAAACAAAAAAACACGCATTTCTTCCTTTGGGACCCTCTATACACCTGCCAAGTTTCATGGAAATCGGAGGGGGACACAGGGGTCAGATCCCCACTTCAATTTGTCCTCATCTTGACATTTGAGGGGGGTTTGCCAATTAGAACCGTTTTTTAACCGAAACAAAAAAACACGCATTTCTTCCTTTGGGACCCTCTATACACCTGCCAAGTTTCATGGAAATCGGAGGGGGACACAGGGGTCAGATCCCCACTTCAATTTGTCCTCATCTTGACATTTGAGGGGGTTTGCTCCCTAGAACAGTTTTTTAACCGAAACAAAAAAACATGCATTTCTTCCTTTGGGACCCTCTATACACCTGCCAAGTTTCATGGAAATCGGAGGGGGACACAGGGGTCAGATCACCACTTCAATTTGTCTTCACCTTGACATTTGAGGGGGTTTGCCCCCTACAACCGTTTTTTAACTGAAACAAAAAACACGCATTTCTTCCTCTGGGCCCCTCTATACACCTGCCAAGTTTCATGGAAATCGGAGGGGGACACAGGGGTCAGATCCCCACTTCAATTTGTCCTCATCTTGACATTTGAGGGGGGTTTGCCCCCTAGAACCGTTTTTTAACCGAAACAAAAAAAAATACGCATTTCTTCCTTTGGGACCCTCTATACAGCTGCAAAGTTTCATGGAAATCGGAGGGGGTCACTTAGATAACCTCCCTTGTCAGTAAAATAAGGTTTGGTGGTGTTCCTTTTTATTCTTTCTCTAATTAACACATGAATCTTCTTAACAATATCCCGCACTTCGTAAGTAAAAATAACAGCAATATAATCTTCATAAATATATCCCAAACATCTTTATGAATTTATAGATTTGATGGGGTGTTTGAGGAACATGCATATAGAAATCACATAGAATTCCAGGAGTGAACACTTACAGCACAATTCCTGTTTAGTAGACACTGCAAAGATTTAGTACACGAATGACGCAGACAAAATGCAACATAACATCTCTTATGCACTTATGCAGAGACAAGAGAGATAGAAGTAAGATGCAGGCACTGGAGATGAAATTTTTTATGGATAGACGGAATAAGAAATTATATTTGACTCAGAGCTCAGGCATTATTGAAGACATATGAAGGGTATCAAGTTATAAGACTGCCAGCAGCAGTATACACAGCGCAAGAAGTGGGGGAAAGGCCAAAGGAAAATTAAGACGTCCGGTGGAAAGATTACGTAGCAGAGAATGTGTGAAAAAAGGAGGATATCCTAAAACACATTGGAAAGAGAAGAGTGATGAAGTTCAGAAGTCGAAGAAGCAGCTTGATTTCTATGCTGGCCAAGCCACAGACTGGAAACAGTGACAAATGATGTTTATGGATGTACACTCCAACAGATGCAAAATTATGAAGGTAAAAAAAATAACCACAAAGACTAAGTTCATGGAGTATAGTAATCCACTGGACATCAGAAAGATTGATTCCCAACAACCTTGAAGGAAAACTAGGCACACTTTAAAGGAAATATAGAAACACTACGAGGGTAAAAAACTCTTGCATCCCAAATATATTAGGAGCCCTGTGCTTTAGTTTCAAGTATAGACAAAATCCTGTAAAGTGCCAAACGACTCCTTGCTCATCAAGATAATAGTAGGCACACTGTCTATCACCCTGTTTCCAGTAATGAAACAAAAACATCACAAAGCAAAGGTCAACTGCTGGCCCAGTAAGAATAGAGTTCCACTAATCTAATTAAAAACCCAAGGTTGAGGAAGTTCAGAAAATAAAAGTGGAATCAATCCAGGACACGGGGGCAAGGGGTGGGGGTGAGGGGGACCAGTAGTTGAAAACGTCCAATCTCATTCGGTACGAATTAACAGCCAGTAATTACCTACCTCTCCTGAACAAATACGGAGTGATATGATGATTTGTCTTAGGAACTGCTGCGGCCTCATTATCAGAAGACTTGCCAAATTATCCAGAGAGTACTGAAACATCCCAAGCGGGCTCATTAAAAATACGATGTTTTGTCACATGGGAAAAACAAGACTTACCTGTGCATACGAAGGTCTTTGAGATATGCCGTGGGCACCCTACGCTGGCTCAACTGTCGGGATCGCTTGATCCACATGAAAGACTCCGAACGGGGCAGGGGCGGCGATTTGGCTTCATCACTAGGAACCATATTTGGCAGCTCCGTGGGAGACTGGCCTACCTTTGGTTGAATCTTCGGGGTGTCGATCGTTGGGGGGATGAGGGGTTCTTGCTCTGGAGGAACTGCATCGGGGGACAGGCTCTTCTTCGGGGACCTTGCACGTGCACGGGATGGGGGAGGAGAGCTGACAAACCTAGCCGATGTCACAGGTATACGAGTCTGATCATGCTCTCGTTGCATGTTGTTCAGCTTTCCATGGTCGCTGTAGCTGCGAGATATCAAGAGGCTCGGGTAGTTCTGCAGGATGACGTTGTACACGTTCTTGTTGGCACTGAGCATTTCCAAGACCTCCAGCGGCACCTTCTCGCCGTTCTTCACAAACGTCGGCAGGCTGACGAGGGAGCTGCACAGGCGACCATGCACGTCGTTGACGTCGTTGCCGACGGCTAGAAGGCACTGCGGGATCTCGCCTTTCTTCAGGAGACGACGCAGCTCCTCGACGCTCGGGTATGATGCCAGGGGCTGGCTGCGCGTCGAGAAGGATTCGCTGGACGTCGCAGTCTTCAGGGACTTGATGCTTCGGTTCTTCTTCTTGGTCCACTTGAGGTCGCGCATCAGGGCCCCGCAGACGCACATGTTGAGGAAGAACCCTGCGAGAATGAGCGTGGTCCCTCTCCAGCCGTACTCGTCGATCAAGTACTGCGTCAGGGGGGCGAAGATGAAGGTTCCGATGCCGCTACCGCAGACGGAGAGGCCAGTTGCAAACGAGCGCCTCTTCTCGAAATAGTATGCCACTATCACCACTGCAGCCACATAGCACAGGGACAACCCAAAGCCAGAGATGATCCCGAAGGTGATGAAGAGCAGCTCGACGGTATCCGTGAAGGAGCTGATGACGAACCCCAGGGCGGCCAAGATGGCGCCGACGATGGTTACCCTGCGACATCCGTACCGGTCCGTCAAGGAGCTCGCGATGGGTCCGGACAAGAGCGGTATGGACATGAAGAGGCTGCCGATCCACGCAGTCTTCCCTTTGCTCTCGCCGAAGTAGTGGAGAAACTCGACGAAAATCACGCCGAATGAGAACGTAACGCCGTCTGCGATCAGGTTGATGAGGAACGAAGCAAAAACCACCACCCAACCCCATCCGCCGTCAGGGGGCTGCGGCTCGAACTGGAACGTAGAATCCTCCGAGCTGCTCGTGCTGAACGACGAGCTGTCCGTGCAGGTTTTGACTCCAGCGTGGTTCTCCAGCGTGAACTTGACGCTGCCGTTGTTCCCAGGACTTGGAACTCCCGCGCACTGGTGTCCATTTTGCTGCCACTTGGGAGCAAGATGGACGTTTCCGTTGGCCACCACGACGGTGTCGGTGGGTCGGGGGCTGGCTTTGGCCTTCTGGAACTGGACATGCAAGCTGGCATTGCTGGATTTCCCAAGCAGGGGGCTGGTGCACGTCCTCTGCTTACGAGGGTCGAGATACTGGGAGCTCCCGTACCCTTTGTCTGCAGCCCCACCGAGCACGTCTAGCAGGGGAAGGCCTCCTGCCAGCTCCCGGTCCACCGACAAGCAAGGGTCGGACTGGTTCCTCCTGACGCCACGCTGAGCATCGTCGTCGCACAACCTGGGGTCACTTTTCACACAGTCCTGACTCCGCGACGCCGCAGGCTCACCGTCTGCGTCCAACTCATCGGCCATTCCTGCAGATCCCGGCGAAACTGGAGTCGGAAGCGGCTAAGGGTGGCGACGGTGGGGTCGTGCATGAAGGTGGCTTCTGGGGGTCTGCTGAACCGAGACTCCGCGGTGACGGCGCTGCGAGGGACCCTGCTCCAGGGCTTTCTGCAGCTGTGACGTTCACTCGACGGGCCGCCCATACGTTAGTTACAGTTCCTGGAAAGATAAACAAGGAGGAGATTAATATATCTGGATGTCCGTGTACAATTTCAGGCTTCTCAAGATATACAAGACTAAAATTTTGATGTCTTACATGGTTGTCTCCCCTTATTTAGAGAATACTTGTTGCAAAAATCTGAAAACAACTGATTTTGACATTTGTCAACCACTAAATTACCACGGCTGAGCCGACACGAATGCAGGTACCGAATTTATTTATCCATATCTGCCGATGATTCATACCCGTTTCGCCCTGTACTGAAGAACTTGTTTTATTGGCCCAAGTGATAACCTGCGCCAGAACGGAAGTTATCCATTCATCGTTACCATTTCGCCCGGAGGGAAATGTGAAAGTAAAAATTCCCAATCGTGTAGAGCCACGTGCCCTTTCTATATTCAATTCACTCTCGATCTCCTAACAAATCGTACTGGAGATTCAACGAAGGATGTCGCGGAACTATTGTGGTTGCCTAACCTAACCTAACGTCACTGGCTAATACTATTGTTGATATTGGAAGCCACGCCTGATTTGGCTCTTTACTTTCACATTTCCCTTCACATTCAAACCATCTTTTAAAAATTCCCTCTCGGCGAAACGGTACTTCCGTTCTGGCGCGTGTTATCACTTGGGCCAATAAAACAAAATTTTCGGTACTGGGCGAAACGGGAAGACACGCCTGCTGATACTTTTCCCGAATTTAGTATTTCACGGACTACGCAAAAATGCCGCGAGACAGTTTCAGTGTCTAATTATCTTTGAAGTTACTCAAAATTCGAAGTTTTCTTTTATTTTGAACAACTTTTAATTACTACAATTTTCAAGCATGGGTATCGGTATCGCTGGTATTCGGTGAAAGTATCGGCTCAGCCATAATAAAAAAAGTAGTCTTTTCCTCATAAACATTAGCTCGAAAGCGCTGAAAATCTAACCTGTACTTATGCAACCCAACAGATAAAACAATCGCTCTGACGTAAAAAATTCAGGGACGCGTGGCATGGTTGCCACTATACGGCGTACGCTTAACATGAGTTCAGCCCAAGGTCCGTGGAATCAGTCTTCCTCCCTGCCTGAGAAGGTCCCGCCATAACTGGGCTTTCTAACAACCCCGCGGTCGAGAATTCTGTGACGTCATCGCGGAAGCACTTGCCTTCCTTCGCCAGTCTTTTTACATGGAAGCGCATTGGAGCCACGAATGTTTTCAATTAGTTTTCAGACATATGTGTATGCAATTGTTGTTGGAGTTTTTGTATGCAACGTCGTATTTAGAGGGAGGGTCCGGGGGTATCAAGCTCCCCAGGAAAAAGTTGCCAAACACTAAAATTAAATAACCAAAATACTTGAGTGCAGTATGCAGGGTTTAAAGTGAACCGGAACGCTCCGGAACTCCGTTTGTCGGCGGAACTCAGTTCCTGCTGCGACGCAATACACGAAGTCTGCCCTTTGTTACACCTTGTAAAGACGAAAGAGAGCTATATTTGTTTCTTGTCGGTGGGTGGTCCGAAATTTAGAAGAAAATATACATTTCAGTCAGTGCAATTCATTTAAGTTTTAACTGAGAAACTAATTTCCTGAGTGACAGATGCGATAGATCTTGTGTTTATAGGATGCAATAATGATAATAATAATATAATATATAATCATTCCAATGACGAATTGTTTTATTTTACTTGGCGCTTTTGGCCACTTTTGGCTAATTGTGAAGACGAGGTAAAATGGTGGTAAGATATATACGAGTATATAGATGAAGAACAATCACAAATACATATTGGCAGCACATAACACAAGTCCCAATGAGGATTATACTGCCCATGGAGTCAGACGCCCCTGAATAATGGAGTCCGGTGAGGTTGACATTTGTGTGTCTTGAGAAGGGGTCACTCCTTACACCCCGCACGATCATTTATGAACATACCACAATATTTAAGAGTAATTTTTATGATGAACATAATAAATAATAATAAAACAAAGTAACCTAGAGAGTACCGAAACCTTTCTTCACAGAAAAAATCACTGATAATATAATAAATAAAATGTCATTGTTTAAATACGTTTTTAATTATTATTATTATTATTATTATTATTAGTAGTAGTAGTAGTAGTAGTTTCCACGAGCCGACACCCGTGGCGGAGTGGTTAGCACATCGCGCTACGACGCCAAGGGTCACGGGTTCGAATCCGAGCGTGGATGATTGTGAGAGTCGATTCATCAATTTCATCATATCATCCATCACTCGTGCCCATCTTCGCAATTAGCCATAAGTGCCAGAAAAGCGAAGTAAAATAAACCAAATCAAATCAAAGTACGTAGTTTCCATGTCTATTCATTTGTGATTGGCGTTCCGGCTATTGAATGAATTACGTAGTTTTGTATTGACAGTGGCTGCGGAAATTAGTGCATGGTGATGATAAAAATACGTTACATTTTTATCATCTGGAAATATCAACATTTTCGTTAATCTCGTCGTCGTCTTGTAATCAAAGGTCTCGTGTTTAATACCCAGTGGAAGCACATAGTGGTTCGGATCCCACTTTAAACTGTAGGCCCAGTCCCGATTAGCCTATCTGTGCATAAAGTGGACTCAAAACAACAAATCAATCAATCGAACTTTTCGTTAATCTATAAATATCTCATTTTATTATTTATTTATCATTAATTTTCTAGGTAGAACCTCTTTCTGATAAAAATGAATAGTGGTCTTAAGTAAATAGAAGGAGGGATGTGTTTTATTAAATGTATTTTCTTACACCTTCTCATTACTGTTCATATAGGTAAGGTAAAGTTCCCATTGCACATTTCACCGTTCCATTAACCACACATCTTCGATCGCGTCATTTTAGATGTGTAATCAGCATCACACTCCGGCCGACTTGGCCCACCCCAAGGGTTGTCCCCAAGAACCCATTTATTTGAGGCTGGGTGAACCCCAGAGTCGCTTCATGCAGGGACAAGGCCGGAAAAATTCCGACCTTAGATCACACACATCGGGAATCGTTCTCGGGTCTCGTATCAGTCAAACACCCTACCGACTAAATCACCGCGGCTCCCTGCCTCCATTCACATAATAATCAATAATTATTACAAGTATTACCTATTCTGTATCTATTTCTTTCTACTTACAAGGGACGTTATCTAAGTGTCCCCCTCCGATTTCCATGAAACTTGGCAGGTGTATAGAGGGGTCCAAAGGAAGAAATACGTGTTTTTTTGTTTCGGCTAAAAAACTGTTTTAGGGGGCAAAACCACCCTCAAATATCAAGATGAGGACAAATTGAAGTGAGGATCTGACCCCTGTGTCCCCCTCCGATTTCCATGAAAGTTATAGAGGGGCCCAAAGGAAGAAATACGTGTTTTTTCGTTTCGGCTAAATAACGGTTTTAGGGGGCAAACTCCCTCCTAAAATGTCAAGATGAAGACAAATTGAAGTGGGGATCTGACCCCTGTGTCCCCCTCCGATTTCCATGAAACTTGGCAGGTGCATAGAGGGGGCCAAAGGAAGAAATACCTGTTTTTTTTGTTTCGGCTAAAAAATTATTTTAGGGGATAACCCCCCCTCAAATGTCAAGATGAGGACAGATTGAAGTGGGGATCTGACTCCGAAACCACGTAAATCTGGCATAGGAAGAACAGGCTCATATTATTATAATTGGAAACAGGGGCGGCTGCTCATAAGGACGATACGGACGCCGCACTGCCGTGTGTAACCACAAGTGAACAAACATTACATTAACATTTATATATTAGCTTTTACATTGTCTGAATTGCAAATATTCTATTGCTTATAGATCGTTGGTTCGTCGGTTCTGTATTCATTGTTCCGCGACAATTGCGAAGTTTGCACGCCACCGTGCAGGGGAATACGGAACTTGGAGGGAAATGTGGCGGGGCGCCGTCCTCCCACTTTACGAGACGTAGAGCATTATCAGGCGCGGTCCCGCGGGGTAAGAGGCGGGGGAACTGAAGGAATAACACGCGCGGGATCTGTGGCTGGGAGGACGGAGGGTTTGTCGTCCGAAACAAACACCCCATAGGCAAAACTGGCTCTTTCTTCGGAGAACGGTAAACAATGAAGAGTTGCCAGAAGCAATGAAGTTAACATAAGAAAGAAAATTACCAACCGTTGAAAAATATCATTCTGTATTCCATAATCTTATTCTCTTATGACATAAGAGTAGAGCAATAAATAACGCAATTTCCAATGAGAAAAGAAAATATCGGTAACTGAAAATGTACAGACTCTTGCTTGATTTTTGTTATTTACCGTCGCTTTCTGCTACTTTTCGGTAATCACGACGATGAGGATGAGTGATGATATAATGAAATTGATGGGAGAGCAGTCACAAAAAATAAAAGAAAAAAACATGCCGGGATTCGAACCCAGGAGCTGTGGCTTTGTAATGCGGTATGCTAGCCACGGAAGTCGGCTATAGATTCTTGTTACACGCAAAATTATCGTATATATGCGTTGTATTTTTTCTGAGTTTAGTGAAAAGTACATTTGGATTACAATGATGTGGAGTACATCATGTAGATTTAATTAGATGTTTTGATTAGCACGTTCGAAAAAAATCCTGATAATGTGACAAGACGGACGTAAAATAAATTAGAAACTCGTCATCTAAATTCTAAACTCATCAAGAGCCGCTACAGAAACCTGTGAACTAAATTTTTTTTAAAATTTGGCAAAATTGTCTGGCAACCCCGAAGCAATAAAACGACCGGATGGGAAGACGATAGTATTGACACTTGTTGTTTCTTAGTTTTCCATGGAAAAGTGAAGCTTTTTCGGTACTTGTGTGCTGTAGTTGTGCGTTTGGCTCCGTCGCGATGAACAGAGTGGAGAAATTGTTGGTGCGAAGTTTTTCTACCAGAATTCTGAATTCTGGATGAAAAAATATACATAAAAAACCTAGGCCTAATTTGAATCTAGAATAAGTGTCAAAGAAGAAAGGCCGTGAGTTCACTCGCAAATTTCGCGTTGAAGGACAAAAGCATTAATTACAAGCATGTCTGAAGAAGATTTCTGGTAAGTTTGAAGTTTTTACTGTAGAGCTTCTGGTAACGCAGATATCACCTATCCAGTGAGACATTTATTTTGGTGCCCTATTTCATATATCAATTAGTCATGTTGGACAGGAAACTTTTTCTGTGTAATTTTTTTACTAGAAATTTTCACGATCAATGCACGTAAATTTTCGTCATTGTGCTTATCAAGTTGTGTAAAAATTAATATCCTTTCTTCTGAATTTTCCCCTCTGTTAAACGACTAAATCTGTTAGAATTCTATTTCTTCTTCCATCTTCTTCGTATTACTGTTAAATAATTATTAATTTATTATAATATGTGCAAACGTGTAAAACATGATATTCGGTAAACACGAACGTATCAATTTCTTATCACGTTGGCTGTTATACGAAAGTCATAATTTAAACTCACATTACTAGTAGAGCAAATTTGTGCCGGCCCCCGTGGCGAAGTGGTTAGCACATCGCAGTACGACGCAATGGGTCCCGGGTTCGAATCCCCATCTGGGCATGGATGTTTGTGAGTGTCCATTCATCAAGTTCATCATATCACTCATCCACATCTTCGCAAATCAGCCAAATGTAGCACAAAAGGCGAAGTAAAATAAAGCAAATCAATATAACAAATTTGTGAGCTATCGCCCCTCCACTATGGTTCACCACGAGCCGCCACTGATTGGAACACACACAGCACAGAGCTGTAGGATTGTCCAGTGGCGCAGGAACGGGGGGGGTACAGGGGTACATTGTACCTCCCCAAATTTTTGAAGGGGGGTACTGTACCCCCTAAACCCGTAAATCGAGTTGTACCCCCTGTACCCCCCCTTTGGTAATTTGACAGCAGACGCAAGGTGCTATTGTTAAATGAACCTATTTTAAATTCGCCCAATAAAAAAGTGAATATTTTTTATAACTTAAGCATTATCTTTACCACAGAAATTCAAACCATTGTAAGATTCTACTACATAATGCTTGCTACTAGTTAGTTCATTGACCTATGTTCTTGGATACCTCTTTAAGGAGATGAAAATTGTTTAAAATGTGTGTGGAACGATGGAATGCATACGAATTCTCCTTTGCGTATGGTGGGTACACTTTTCTAAAGAAGTGGTCACGTCGATTCGAAGATGAAATACAAATCTTCATCAGAAGAGTGTATGACTGGCCCCATTTTCTTTTGAATATTTAAAATCGAATTTTCCTAAACGAAATAATTACACGAACGAGACGAGGTACGACAGACCAACTTGGGGGGTACAATAGACTCCTGTACCTCACCCATATTTTCCATAACTTTGTAAGAGGGTGTTCGGAAAACTATACTTAAACTTATATATTAAGAGATTTTTTGTAAAATAGAGTCCAGACTGAGCATGAAGTGAATCTAGAATATGTTCTAACAACTTCAGAGTGGAATCCGAAACAAAAATAAGCACAAACAAGAACGAGAAGGACCCCACCACACAGGAGACATGAAGCTGTGACAATTTTCGACTCATCGCATTGCGATATCATTCCTAGGTGAAATGAAATTTTTCCTAGACATTTAAACAGGGTGCAATCTGCGATTTTATCAGAGGGGGGACTTATTTTACCTATGTATTAGGTATACTTATAATTGGACATTAATTGCCTAAATCTGATTTTGATATCGCATGCAACACAAACACAACGCCATTTTAAGTTAAACACTAAAGTCAAACTGTAAGACAATTTCATTAGTCAGATGAATGCACGAGATAAATGAGACTCACTGCAGGTTCTATTGGTAGATTTTGGATTGGATTCGCTAGGTCTTTGGAGTGAGATATTAATGTTTGATTGATTTATTTTGTGTATTTTACTTCGCATTTCTGCCATGAGTGATGATATGATGGAATTGATGGACACTCACAAATAACACCCATGCCCAGGCCGGGTTTCGAACGTGGGACCTCTGGCGTCATAGCGCACTATGCTATAACCCTTCCGCCATGGAGGCCAGCGAGGCGGGGATGTGCTTTGGATTTTCTTTGTAGATTCAAAAATCTTTAACTGTGACGCGCATGCTTTTGCATACATTAAAGTTTACCTTTTCACATAAACAAGGAATTGACATGTCACCCTAAAACACACGTATGTATCTGCACTTAATACCACTCCATGCGAAAATAAACCTTGGCCGGCTCTTCATGTTGTCCACAAAAGATTGAAAAAAAAAAACAAAAAAAAAAACTTTTCAGCGTATGGCTTTCCTTGCTTCCTCTGAGATCTGAAGCATTTAGGTTTTGTATATGTAATGATAGTACTTTCAGTGCTTGAAGAGTGTCAGGTACAACTAAATATATAACAAATAAATGCTTTGTCAAATGTTTCACAAATATTTCAAAGTTAGATTTCTTACGAGTTGACCGGGAACCATCTCAACTGTTATTTTTTTTCTTTTTTAATACAACGCCTATAGATGTGGCCATCTGCCATAAATTGTTTAAATATATTTTTATGCGTAGCTATGTGCCTTTAAAATTAGAATGAACTGATCTGAAGTAGAACTCTATGAGTATGATATACGGATCCAGTGGGTGGAAGATGATTATTCTTGGTTGGGGTGGCTTAAGATCCTCCTCACCACCTTTAATCTCAACCTGTATTAAAATGAATAGATGTATCTTCGTTCGCAATTTTCACATTTCGAACTCCTGATTTTCCGTTCCGTTAAATCCAAATAAGCCCAGAACGAGGTCCAGAGCTTTATATGTTTCACAATTGTTATCAGGTTTTAAAATCTGTTAAAAAAAATCTAAGAAAAACAAAGAAAAATATATTTATGCAAATTTTGCATTAAATAACAGGACATTCGTGTGTGTTGTTCTAAAATAGAATGTTTCTCATGGCTTCACATTATACCTAGGTATCAAGGACGTATTTGGAGGGGGTCCAAGAGGTCCGGACCCACCCCCGAAATACTTACCATGTAGTAAAAGTAAATAATCAAAATATAATTGTGTAGCATTAAATATATAATCGATGGCTATTTCCGCTTAACTTATTGGAAGGCAATAAATTTCGCTGATACGGCTTTGAAGTGTTCCAAATATTTATGCACAGTACTAATAATGATATCCATAAAATACTGATCAGTAACTTTACTTTTCGTTAATTGGATCTAACTCCTTTTTTGTTATTCAATAAATATTCAATTCTTTTTCTATTTGACATTAAATGCTTACCAAGGCAGTTGTTTTTATGCAAATCTTGGCGATCTTAACTACACGAAAGCTAGATAATGAGTACGTGCTGTTATACATCTATTCTTTTACTATCTTTTACCTATTCATGTAATAATAATTAACATTAAGTAATTTACATATTTAATTAATATTTTAATTTAATTATTCTCATTATTATTATGTATTATTATTGCGACACTTGGTTGTACCCCCCAGAATGTATTTCTACATACGTGCAGGAGTGTGTGTGTGTATATATATATGGGAGACTGAATTTTGTACCCCCCTAAATGAAAAACGTTCCTGCGCCACTGGGATTGTCGGTACCAAACGCAGTGCAATTGTAGAGAGATGCCGAATTCATAGACACCGTTGTTCCCGGATAGGCATGGGCATAACAATAGACGGACCAAAGCAGGGTAACTGAGCATCAAAATAGCCGCACACGGGAACCATAACCCTATCAGCATCACCTAGATATCATATAGGTGATATCCATAGCCAAGGACACAGTTCCATAGATGACTATACAGCATGTATAAAACATTTATTACTACCAGAAAGTAACACGAAACAACGTTATGGTAACCGATCTGCCAACACAAAGTAAAGACAAGCACCCATGCATCACATTGAAAACCGCCCCTATTGCTGCTTCCACGGTGTCAATGTACATACTCGTCACAGTAATGGTACTCCTCAAAAAAATGATTTAAACATAATGTTTGATTACACCATGCACATGTGATTACTGCCACTGCACCACAAACATCACATATTGGATTACTGTCACCACCAAAACAGGATGCCACCGGATTCTCAAATGGAAGTGGCCTTTCGGAAAGATACCTACTCTTATACCATGCGTATTGGAAGGCGTGTCGAAACCTGGGTGAGGACAACTGGTTATGTGTGAGTGATTGTAGTTTGATAATTTTATTGCGTAGGTGGAGATTAATGTCACTGTGTAGTAACAGGACAAGATCGGAAAACCGTCGCACGAAATTTTTCCAAATCCTAAATCCATACACATCTAATGGTTGGAGAGTGCCAGTCAATCCTTTAGGTATTGTCAACAGGGTAATGTTTCTGTCCCGTGGTGTCACCTCTCGCATAACAATATCACTATGTCCATTCCACAAATCCAATAGCAGAGCACCGAAATCACCTGTGTTTGGGAAGTACACCTCCTTGAGCCAGGTCTTAAAGTGATTTGTTGTCAGTTTCACCAATGTAGAGGCTTCAATGAACACATTTGCTGGACGGAACAGTGTTCGGTTGACATAGGGTCCAAAGGTAACTCCAGGTTCCTTCAGAACAAGAAAGAGAGGAGACAACACCTCTCCCGCGGCCGAAATAATTGGTTGAATGGTGTAGCTGTGTGTTGTGGATGCAACAGATTGCACAATAGTTTCCACTTTCTTCGTTCCCTTAATAGCTAGGGCATGGCCGTAGGCAAGAAAAAATTCGGGGGGGGGGGGGGGTTCATTCATAATTGTTCCCATGGGCGTCGCCAGAAATTTGAATAATAGAAATAATAACAATAATTAAAATTTCATAATAATAAAACAATTTTATTCCAAAATAATAATAATAATAATAATAATAATTATTATTATTATTATTATTATTATATCCTTAAGGGGGATTACTCAATTCAGCAGATGAGTGAATATCGATCACAAGTTGTTTTTTTTTCGTACAGTGTGTACTGAAATGCACAATTATTATACTTTGTTATCAAATTTTAAGATACCTTCAAGAAAAAGCTCTAAAATTTAAATAGAAATTTTAGTCATAAAGTTTTTGTTGTTTGACCCTATAACTTAATTTTTGGAATTTTGAAAAGTGTGGAACCAGTTACTCTCTTTAAAAACTTAGCCTGGTGCATGGATTGTAACCTCAATCGCGTAATGCGCTACGAAACTGGAGATCCTAGGTTTGAACTCCTATCAAGGGGGATTTTCAACTTTATCGGACAGGGAATTTAAAGTTGGAAAGAAAATTTTGGGACAATCGTAAGGGAATTTTCAGTGTATTTTCTTTGTGACGCAGGAACTAAACTGGAAAGAGGACAGCATAAATGAAAATGGAGGGGTCATGGGTGGGCTGCAATTCGGAGAATAAATCCTGTTTCACTCAACTTTCAGAATTCCAAATGTATGAAAATTCTAGCTCTATCGTTTCAACATTGTCTCCTTGTATTTGTGTGATGCTTCGAAAAAAAAAATTGAAAATAGTTACAGATTTTGGTTTCTGAACTTCCTTTAATCCAACATGTCAGATGTTTCGGGGGGGGTTGAACCCTAGAAACCCCCCTCTAAATACGGCCATGAGCTAGGGTGCGACCACTGTGTATTTCTAAATTAAAACCACTTTGATCAGAGTTAAACACATTTGCGACAGAGTACTGTGCAATACATGATTTAACAGTATCCACAAAGCCGTCACGTTCGTTCTGAACATGTTCTCTCTTGCCAGCATCTGTGCATTTAACAAATTTGGTGACCTTCCGGGACACGATGTGATTTGTTTTCTTGAATTTCTAAAGCCAAAACCGTGACGCTGTAAACCGAGAAACGTCCAATTCAGCTTTAGTTTGCAAAGCCCATCTCCGAATATCAATATCATGATTTGGAACCTGTGCTTGCACGGCATCACTAAAGTTGGTAACGATTAGATAAGCCGGAGACGGATTTCTTCAAATTTACAGGAGAAAAGACGAGAAAGTACTTACGGAATTGCGTTCTTGTGGACTTTTTGAAGCAGGGGAAATTGTTTTTTCGAATCGTGCAAATTATTTGGCCTGTAAGTAAGGTATTTTTCGTCATTCATGCATCTCCATTGCACGATAGCTCGTGCCACCATTGCCAATCAAATGTTCCGTGCGTTCGGTTATGTAACCCCCTGTCAGTGTAGCAACCACATGGTAGTTTGACAAGATGACGAGTCAAGGTTGCGTTGTTAAAATGTTCCCGGATATTGAAGACCCACGAGATTTTTTAATTGAACATGGAATCGTGAAGTAAGAAATGGAATGTCCTAAATGTTCTAGTATATGTAAGCTACACATTGCACGGGATGGGAAATGGCTGTATATATGTACGAAAAGAGTCCAGGGGCGTGGTAAATTAATGTATAAAAGATTTCCACGTGGATTCAAAATCTCTGCAAGGCAGGTACATTTATAGGACAAAGTAAAGTAAGTGTACCGAAGATCGTGAAATTTTGTAAGCTTTGGTTGTTGATGCCCTACCCAAGACAACAATTCATAGAATTCGAACTGAACATCTGTCCAGGAACAATTGTGGATTGGTCAAACCACTGCAGACAAGTGTGCGAAGAATAGGTGATTGCGAATTCGAGACCAATAGGAGGTCCGGGTGTGGTTGTAGAAGTTGATGAAGCAAAGTTCGGAAAGACCAAAAAATGTTTAAATAGAAGGGCACGTCCAGTTTTGGGGGTCAGTGGGTATTTGGAGGAATTGAAAGGGAGAACAGTGAACGTTTCTTCATGGTTCCTGTAGAAAACCGCAACGAACAAACTCTCCTGCAAGTAATACGACAATTCATCCTTCCTGGAACAATTATTATTTCAGATTGCTGGAAAGCATATATAAACTTGCAGGGAGCAGGGTACACGCACCTCAGAGTTAAGCACAGTGTGGAGTTCATCGACACACCTGCAAGTGGACATATCCATAATGAAAACCTGCAAAGAATGAGAGGCGACAATGTACAAGTTCATTCTCAAAACATCGAGCCTTGGCTGCATGTTTTTTGCTAATAAATGACTGCGTTTTTTCAACACATACACAAATACATCGTCGCTTCGGAACATCAAATATTCATCTTTGCTGGTTTCAGATTACCAACATACGAAGTGGCATGCAATTCAAAAGGTTTTGCAGAAAAAACCTCAGTTTTATAAATAATAATAATCCAATAGCGCAACAGCCCAATATCGAACCAAGGCTTACCGACTGCTGGCCTCCCTCCCAGGCGAGCCACCAAGGGGGCGTGGAGATCTGCAGCCAGACTAGGGGGACGGGTGGTCAGCCCGACCGACCCCAGCCGTTGTAGGACTTCGAGACCGGATAACGCTCACTCACTCGGAGCTCCCCAATTTCCTCACGATGGTGGGTTGCCACCGGCCCTATACGTAGGCCGAATAAATTCCGACCAGAGCCGAACCTACGCCGTCCCGCAGTGAACGATCTCAAGACGAGTGAACGCCTTAACCCGCTCGGCTACGGAGGAGGACGTTTTTTAAATAAGGTTGGATGAAATTAGACAAAAAGAAAAAAAAAACTTTCCTCACGCTGGGCTCGAACTCGGGTTGCCCGCATGCTAGTCCGACACGATAACCAACACTCCAAATGAGACAACACGTAACTCTTTCGCAAGTAGTCGACTGAAACGAGTTAATTTTCAGATTGCTAATTCCCAAAGTATAACATGCTTAGCCAGATGTGTCGTGCATTTTCTGTACTTTTGTTATTTTAGTCGCTTTGGTCTCTCCCTAGGTTAATCACGGCAATAATGAGGAATATTTTTTAGACAAAGATGGTAAACATATACAAAGGAATAATCACCCTCGCAAAAAAGCCACAACTCGAGTCTGGAACCATCGACGCGAGGTGTGTTTCTTGTTCTAACTATATCTGTGTGTTTTCGTTAGATTCATTGTATTTCGTGAGTTGATATGAATAAAGTAAATAAATAAGACAAATGGGTGGAAGGGACTGGAGAATCGTAGTTTCGGAACCATTGAAAATATATCCATCGCCTAGATAGAAAATATCTATATCCCCTTGTGATAGAGAACTTATTAGAAGAATGAAAATACAGATTAAACGAACAAATTTGATGTGTATCCTTTCGTCAAAATGCCTAGAAAACAATATTACATACTTCTTCACTAATAGAAAATAATAAAAAAAATGTCCTTGGTGGGGATCGAACCTAGACCTCACTGATGAAAGCTCTATACGCTAACCAACACTCTATCAATAACACCACAATTTTTTTTCCAGTCAGTCTGTTTCCTTCCTCAACACCTGAAGACGAAAATGCATCTTAATTTCTCTCAATAATTGTTTCATTGCCTATTAATAGAAACCACGTATGTCAAAAATGGACGCATTTTTTCTGTGAACAAACGATACGAAAAATGGTAGAAAGAAAATAGAATTCAAGTGGAAGTGGTCATATCGAATTTTGTCTCAGCTTACATGTCAAATACTATCCACTTCGTCCTTCTGATACTAGTTGTCTGTGACACACTGAACAGATGACAAAATAGAAATGAAAGAACTCAAAATTGCAAAGGTATGCAACACATATAATGTATATTCAGGGCATTATGAGGCAAGTGTCAAAAATGTTTAAAAGATACGGGGATATAAGTAGTAGTAATACAAGCTGCCCGACGACTGTGATTATCTACGCACAGGATACACATGTAATAGTTTGCGACTGTGAACAGGGCAGTATATTCGCTACTGATTCATCATTACATTGCTGCTGTGGTTGTACATGTTTTAGTCGTAATGTAACAACGTGAACCTTGGATACTACCGTTATCAGCACAAAAGTACCACAAGGCATCTGGACACAAACCTGTAGATATCAACCTTGCAACGAGATTTGCAAATATTTGACATGTAGTTGGGCGTAAACAGCCACGTGTAAGCTGTAAGTCCAATAAAATTTATTGTTGTTGATATTTGACATGTAGGCTGAGACAAAATCCGATATTGACACTTCATTTAGAATACTTATTTACCATTTCTCATATCGTTGGTTTACTTCCCCCTTCCCCTGAGATGACTGCTGATCTTCTAGCTGGTACGCTATGATGTTCGGTCTACTGGACGCGTTTCTCGCTTCGTTTTACAACTAATAATATGGTTGGTAGTTTGTCATTTTTCACAAAATTTGTGTGTTCGTTTCAACCCTGCCGTGCGCCGTTTCGCCGCAGGAAATTACGTCACAGATACGATCAAATGTTGTGTTGGGTTGCCAGCACCCAGGCGGCAAATCGGTCTTTTTTGAACGGCTGTAGCGTCGAATCGACGCACCAATGAGAAAAATGTTACTGAGAAAAGTTGTTCATTTTGATGTCCTCTATACGAATCAATGGTCCGTGGGCGCCATTAAAATGACACCCTGTATATATATATACAGGGTGGCTGGTAATTAGATGTATTCCCTGAAAGGGGTTAAAGTAGAGACAATTTGCAATAAATTTGACCATATGATACCCCGTCCGAAAATTAGTAGTTTTCGAGATAATCGAATTTCAATTGTTTTTTTTAAAAAAAATGACAATTCTCCACATAAAAAGATGAATTGAGAAAAAAACTGCTCATTGTATGGAACTTATTTCAGCGTTTTCTGATAGCTAACAAATAAGTGGTTCGTTAAAAAAAGTTTTTTCCAAAATAACAATCACATGTAAGTAACGGGTGGGTCTAAACTTACAAGTGATGATAAAAAATTGCGCTCTTAGTTTACTTGGCAACGTATTAATAACAAAAATGGTATGACACGAAGCGTACAAATTACGTAAATTACTTCCTTGAGACATCTGCTATCCAACAAGGTACAAATGTTCCTAACATTCACATTTGTGTACAAGAAATAATACTTCATTCATCTTCATGTGAATGGAATCAATGAACAATACAATTAAAGAACATTACACGTCTTGCTCAAAGTGGGCACCTCCGTTACGAATGCAGGCACACAGGTTTTTACGGACATTTGGCCTCTTAACTCGTGATGTGATGGTGTCTTTGATGTGTTGACCAGCTGTTAAGATCATCTCCCTGAGCTCTTCTTGCGAGTTTACCGGTGTCTTGTCATGTGGCTCCAAATGTAAAAGTCGCAAGGCGTCAGATCGATCGGGGGATCGAGCTGGGCAGTCATCATGCTGATAAATCATGTCACGTCTTATAGCTAGAGCCACATCCTCCAACAACATTGCCATCCCGTTCCTCAAAATATGTTCATAAGTGATGCCATTTAAGATTTGGGGCAGGAAAAATGGCTCGATCAAATGATGATTGTTGGTTACGCCCATCCATACTTCTTCTGCCTGGGCGTGCGACAGTGGCTGAATGAAAATTATCCAAAGAAATGGATTGGCCGAGGCGGCCCGATTCCCTGGCCGGCTCGATCCCCCAATTTCACACCCCTTGCAACTTTTACACTTGGACCCACATGACAAGACACCGGTAAACTCGCAAGAAGAGCTCAGGGAGAGGATCTTAACAGCTGGTCAACACATCAAAGACACCATCACATTACGAGTTAAGTGACCAAATGTCCGTAAAAACTGTGTGCCTGCATTCGTAATGGAGGTGCCCACTTTGAGCAAGACGTGTAATGTTCTTTAATTGTATTGTTCATTGATTCCATCAACATGAAGATGAATGAAGTATTATTTCTTGTACACAAATGTGAATGTTAGCAACATTTGTACCTTGTTGGATAGCAGATGTCACAAGGAAGTAATGTAAGTAATTTGTACGCTTCGTGTCATACCATTTTTGTTATTAATACGTTGCCAAGTAAACTAAGAGTTCATTTTTTTATCATCACTTGTAAGTTTAGACTCACCCGTTACTTACATGTGATTGTTATTTGGGAAAACTTTTTTTTAACGAACCACTTATTTGTTAGCTATCAGAAAACGCTGAAATAAGTTCCATACAATGAGCAGTTTTTTCTCAATTCACCTTTTTTATGTGGAGAATTGTCATTTTTTAAAAAAACAATTGAAATTCGATTATCTCGAAAACTACTAATTTTCGGACTGGGTATCATATGGTCAAATTTATTGCAAATTGTCTCTACTTTAACCCCTTTCAGGGAATACATCTAATTACCAGTCACCCTGTATATATATGTTCTTACTATGTACAGCTGTGTTTTTTCTTTTTTCTCTTCTGTGTTTTTATTTTCTTAGGTATTAAAAGGTTTTTGGTGTTTAATATGTCGCAGTTATAATCAATTTTTCTATAATGTAAAGTAGGGATGGTTAAGTGGAAGGAAGGACTTGTGCCTTAACTTCCCCATCCAAAACAATAAATAAATAAACAACATGCGACGTGCTACACGATTTTGGTGACCATTTTCGAAAACTGTGTACCGAAATCGGTAAAGAACACCATATTCCGTTTCTGATGCAGAAAAAAAGTTTCCTAGCGTATCGTACCCAAGGTATTGGGTAAGAAGTTACAAGTCTTATGTTATTTTTAACATAGCAGGAAGCAGAGAAAGGAATGCGGAATAAGCAATTAGGCAAACGTTAGGTTAGTGACTTGAGAGGCGGCTATGGAATGAGCGTTGGAATCGTGAGGGAGCGAGATCAGTTGACGAGAATACGAGAGAGAGTAAGGACTGCGGATTGTGTGAGAGAGAAGAGAAGTGAGAAGCGATTATTGGACACTGGTGCGTGAACAGATTGAATTCTGACAGGAAGGTCAGACAAGTGACAATTGAGAGGCCAAGTGTGGGAATAACCTTCATCTATTTGCAGTGGCGTGCATACAAGGTAAGCTACCGAAGCACTGCTTCGGCATGCAATTCGAATTTTGCATAATTCCCAGGATACTTAGACTCCCCGAAAGTGTCGAGAGGCATTTTTGCGGAGCCCGTGAAAGACAAAAAGGCCGCAAAGCAGTGGCGTGCGGTGTTTTTATCAAGGAAAGCCTGCCCCTTGATGTACTATTGTTTACTTAAAAATTATATATTCAGTCCTTAGGCTATCTAAATGGTCCCTGCACGCTACTGTCTATTTCTGAGGCAAGTATTATCCTCTTCTTATCAAAATCCATATCGGTTCAGTCATGGAGAGTACAGAAATCCAATTATTGCACATGTGAATTCTTTTGCCATTCCTTTGAATATAACCCCTCGCATATATCACATTTAGGCCAAGCGAGCGAGTGATAACCATCTATAAGATGAATGATGAATAACTACATCTCCAAATCGAAGATTCAAGGTTGTTGGTTCGATCCCAACGCAGTTTTAGAATTGCGTTACGCTAGTTATTCGGTGTTTCCAACATTTACGTTTGAGAAGAATATGGATCAAAATTTTTGTTTAATTTCCGGTGCCAAATAATCTCCGTAGAGTTTGTGGGATTTCAGGATAACTGACGGTCTGTTTACTAATATCAATTCGTACGTCATAAAGGTCAGTGATAAGATATCGCCATTGAATCGTGTCCAACCAGCTTATAAGTAATCAAGACCAAGGATATTGGGTTTGTTTATAGTTATCAAAATCTGTTACCGCAAAATTCATTAGTTTCCTTAAAATGCATAACTGATAAATAACAATGAACGTCGCATTCGGAATCACCGTGCACCTTCTCTACTTCATTATAGTTCATGAGTTGGTAAGATTTTCTTTTACTATCACTTGACTCCAAAAGTTTTAGACTCGAGTCTAGGTCTGTAATGGATGTTTTATTGTGTTGACTGATAATTTCACAATCAATAATTCTTATCGTCGTAATTCACCTAGAGCGAGAGAATGGAGATGTTGTAATGATTTTATAATAAACAGATGCAAAAAATGTCACAATGTTCAGATTGCACGCGACCTTGTGTGAAGCTTATAGCTTAAGTTCTCATAGGAACGCCAGTTCGGTATATTTGACATAGCTAGAGAGGAAGCCGACTGGAGTCGTGGCTGGTTTCGAGCCAGCAACTTTTTTTTCTGCTGTTGTCAATTTTGCCTGCAGTCTTTAGACATCCATTTAATCTCTGCGACGTTATACTCCCAAGGTCTGCACGTTGTATATAAAATAGCACAACACAATAACACATCCCAGCAAAGATAACCGCGACCTCCAGTTATGAAATCTCTAAAGAAACTGAATTGGCAATATCTCGTTACTCCACGTGAACTTGACAAGAGTTGCCAGTTCCTAAAACGGACGCTATTGGTGGGAAACGTTTGATGGAAGGATATACTGAGCTCCACGTGGACTTGACATGTTGACAGAGGGAAACTGATGTTTCGGATCTTCCTTTGAAGTACAGTGGCGTTGAGATGAGGACGCGGACTTTACCATGGCTTGAATGTAGCTTGCCAAAGTTAGCCTGATACGGCATGCCTCGTGAGATATTGTTCTTGTGTCATATCTTCGCGAAGTGAGATTTTAGCAAACGCGACAAGGCAAGTTTGCTGCAAGTTGCTTGATTCAAGGTTGCCTCAAGTTTATAGCATGCAGAAACAAGCTAGTTCGGCTAAACATAAAGTTGTGTGTAAATGCTTATAGAGGATATTTAAGTGTGTTCTAAAAATATGTCCTTACTATTTTTTTGATAAAATATGAATAGAATTTGTAGAGGGCCAGAGGAACTTACCCCTCACAGGAATTTAATCGAAATTCAAATTATTTTGTTTTTCGAAGATGTGTCTGCTCATTCAGAAACGATTCCAGCCTGAATATTACAGTGAACTCCTGCAGACATGGCACTCGTCATATATTTTAGTACAGTGGTCAGTCCATCTAATATAACTGAATAGTAGAATTTATAATAATAATATAAAACAAACAGTATTAGCAATTAATAACACATTATTTTATTGCCAATGTATTATTATGTCTTTGGGAAGACTCATCTATTCAGCCCATAAGCTGAGCGATTATCTAGAACAATTCGTTTTCTCTATTTTTTTTTGTGCATTTCATACATTTAATATATGCTAACTTTATTTTATTAAGTTGCCACATTCAGTTGATGAAAAATATTTGAAAGTAAGGGAGAAATTTTAGGCAAAGTTTTTGTGACCTCTGATGGAGTAATCTCATTTTTGGACTTTTGAAAACTCATGTAAACGTTTATTCTTTGAAAATTGGATTACTTGATAGAATATGACAAAGTAAAGTTCGGGCCTGATTTCTGCATTCCACATTATTTTATTGGAATACTCTGACGTTTTCTGTTATCAACTGTAAAAGCTTTTTCCTTCTTTTCAACTTCATACGGGTGATGCAAATTTCAAAGGTGTGGGGGGGGGGGGTCAACGCCGCGCTCCCTCGCAACATCCATGTCTGCAGACTGTGAAAAGGGCTAACTACGCCAACAGCGATGGACTGCTAAAATGGATCATTCAAATGAGGACGTTCGTCTACTCCCTAAAGCTTGGGCATTTCAGCACCCTTTCAGCTGACTTCTTGTAAACATGTCATCCTGAAGACAATCTGGCGCGACGTCTATCCTGATACAGACTCGGTACATTTAGTTGGAGAGTTTCGAAGCATCATGCATAGTGAAGATGCTTGATCGACTTCCAATTAGGTCTATGGGGCCACATATTTGAGTTGCATTACGCTGCATTTCACTGCTCCTGCTAGAAAGAACGATTTTAGAGGGCTAAAAACAAGGCTTTTCGACAGTGAATTTTCAAAACTACCCGAATTACAGTAACTGTGAGTTACTTTTACAGTTACTTTATTTCAATGTACAGTTACTTTATTTCAATGTACAGTTACTTTATTTCAATGTACAGTTACTTTTAGAGTTACTTTATTTCAATGTACAGTTACTTTTACAGTTACTTTATTTCAATGTACAGTTACTTTTACAGTTACTTTATTTCAATGTAAGCTAGAACTCGTAGAACGTGTTACATGCATGGCCAGCAAATTGGCTTTCTTTTTTTGCTGTGGATCATTTACAATTTACACTAATATTCCTTAATAAACCTCTAAGTTTAAACATGAAAACACACAGGTTACAAAAGTCAAAGCAGGGGCGTATCCAGAAAGAAAATTTGGGAGGGGGCAAGCCAGGGGTTCCCATCCTACAAGGCCAATGACGTGTCCCCCCTCATTAATAATATGATGATAGTTATCTTGAATATTATTATTATTATTATTGTGGTTTGTTATTCTCCGAACCGTAATTTCAGAATGAAATGTCTGTTGACACTTTTCAGAAGAAGTATGAAGTATTTCGCTGAACTCTTCATTTGAAATTTTACTTAGTCTCTGAAGCAGTTCTGCGACGTCTCTTGGCTAAAAAAGAGCAGAGGCTAAATTGTGATGAGGGCTCGAAATCCATAGACAACTGCATAGAAAAACTGAAAAACTTTTCTCAGATAAAGATTACAATTAAGGAAGTCCCCTTTTTCAATTTCGGCTAGAAGATTCACTCGGACAGCTCCGCTTAATTAACAAAGTTTAAGAAATTTAACAAAAACATAAAGTGAATCGTGTTTTTCTAGAAATCGAGTTTTACACATTGACAATATTTTTTTTTAATGTCTAGTACATAATGCAATATATTTGTTTTTAGTATTTCACCTCTGCATACATATTTCTTTTTAAAAAAAGATACACATGAACTTCACTTACTGCACCAAAACAGTTTCTCACTGAAGTCAGAATTTCAGCTGATATACTACTCAGTGTGGAAAAAAAATAGTAGATGTTATTTTCAGAATCCACAAAAAATAAAGGAATTTGGTGGGGGGGGGGCTCCGGACACATTGCACATCGCGCTACGACGCCATGGGCCCCGGGTTCTAATCCTGACCTGGGCATGGATCTTTGCGAGTGTCCATTTATCAATTTCATGATATCATCACTCATCCCCATCTTCGCAAATTAGCCAAAAGTAGCACAAGAGGGGAAGTAAAATGAAGCAAATCAATCAAATATCGGCATACATGAAAATTAAAAATTTCTTTCCATTTTTTTAAAGAAAAGTAGGTGACTGCTTCCTCTTCGCCCCCCTCCCCCTTCTCTGCTTCTTCTGGGCTTCTTTTCATTCGATATGCTCGCGTCAATGCCCGTCGGCAACCAAACCTTTTCGAGCAGCTCTCATCTCCAGGAAGGTATCAACTCAGAGCAAGCCCTGGTACAGTCATGGACAGTTCTGGGTTGTAATGAATGCATTGACTTTCAATGGAATCATTACAACCCAGCAGTGTCCGTGACTGTACCTACCGACCTGTTGGGTGAGAGTAAGTCAAGGCAAGGACTTTATAAATCTTCTTCTGTTCGCAGTTTCAATGAACTAGCCGATTCACTAACTACGTAGCGACAAGAATTCTTTAGTCACCACCTGAAGCTCTGAGCCAGAGACTGAAGACGATAAAAAAGAAGAAGAAGAAGAAGAAGAAGAAGAAGAAGAAGCCCCCAAACGACTCGCAGCAAAGAGTGGTGCCCGACCGTAGTCAACCCGCAACTACACCGAAAGGCGTGAGATCTAACTCAGGACACAAATGCACTCACCAAGCACATTATAGCCCTGGAGTCGTTGAGTGGGTTAGGTCTTTGGGGAGACCTCCATTTCATGCAGGCATGCATGCACTAGTAAGGCTATATACCTACATGGACTTTTGGAATTATTTTGACCTGGTTTATAATCTTGTACAGATATTTTTACCAGGAGGCAAAAATTAAAGAAGTTGTAAAAAAAAACCGCAAGAGAAAAGGGAAGGGAAGCTCCCGAAGAAAAAAAATCCAGCAAGCTGTAAAAACCTCGGCTGCGTCTTGAAATTGCAGAGCTTCATCTGAGCCGAGCAAGGTCTTTCAGGGTGGACGGAAATGAACTCCCTATTTTATTTTTTTCCTCCTAAGATATTGAAGATAGAAACTTACTTTTTTGTACACATGTAGTTTATTGTATACCATTATCTTTCCTCAAGTTACAACTCCATGTGTGCTCCAGTATTTTCTAAACACTGTCTTAAACGAACAGGTACGTTTGCTACGACCTTCCACAAGAACTCATCAGGAACACCACTTATGACCTCACGGATTTTATTCTCAAGTTCACCAAGAGTTTGAGGTTTGCTGCGATACATTTCTTCCTTAGCCCACCCCCATAAAAAAAATCACATGGGGTGAGGTCCGGACTTCGCGCTGGCCATTCTGCGGCACCTCGGCGATCTATCCAGCGTCCTGCGAAGCGCTCATGAAGCCACTGTCTAACAGTCAAGGCGTAATCCCAACTACGACACTGGCGTAAACAGTTCGCGCCTCTACTGGCACGCGTGCACTTACCAATAGCATAAATATCTACACATTTGCTAAACAGTAAATTATACAATAAATATTGAACACTGAATAATTGGAGAATAAACGTTGAATAAATTCACTGAAAACATCTGTCTTTCGGACGACATTGTAACGGACAAGCAAAGAGAAACCTGAACACAACAACAGGATTCGAACCTACAACTTCTGGCTTCATAGTGCGCTAAGCTAACTACATCGTCGCAGAGGTTGGCGTGTTCTAACTAGCCACACAGAACCTTTGAAATTGTATTTTGAGCGTACAAATTATCAATAAGCACTATTGCTTATCCACACTAGCACTAATTTACTAAATTCAGATGGATCTTCATTGTTCAAGCTACTTTTGCTTCCATTTGTACATTACGTAATTTCTCCGTCACGAGTATTTTAACACACATACACAAGACGGAAATTTCGAAATTCCTGATATACGGTTGGAACGATTAGGAAAAAAACAATTAAAAAATGTGGCAAAATCCCTGGTAAGTCCTAGAGCTACTGTTTTTCAGAGTACTAGAGTAATGGAAAAAAACTGGCAAAGTAGCAACTGAAGGTGATTGTTTCGCGAAGATCTTGAGCTGAATGCCAACCTGCTTCTTGGCAGGAGCTAACAGCGCATATTTTGGCCGTGTGTTAGCGCCTGCGGACGATTTATCTCACTTCTTACAAAGCTATGCGGATCGTCCTTCGAGGTATTTAAAAACGTCCAGTGTAATAAAAGGGAGCACTAGTACTTAAGCATGCACACACAGGGGTTCGACAGCGTGCGGAGGACAACTTTTCTCATTGGCGCGTCTTTTCAACGAGCCCTCAAAAAAAGAAGCACTTTTATCCTGTTTGTATTCAACCCGCATTATAGATCATGGTTGTAACTGAAATTTTCCCCAGAACAGTGTGAACAATATACACAGCATCTAATAAAGATCTTAATAAAGATTTTCTGCTGACGCCTCGTTTCGACGCTACACCCCTTCGAAAACAGGATTTTCCTTAAGGTATGCAACCACGCGTCACAGGCTCAGACCAGTATAATTTTGATAATTGCTATATTTTTAAAAAGCTGTCAAATTACACATACAGTAAAAGTAATTATACTTGTACAATACTTCTTAAAATGTTTAATGATTTCCATTTTAATTGTTGAGTCTTTGTTTAAAGTCCACTTTATGCACATATAGGCTAATCAGGACTGGACCTACAGTTTAAAGGGGGATCCGAACCACCGTGCAATATGCCTCCACCGGGTATCGAACCCGGGACGCGTATTTCACATGTGCACATTGAAAAAGAGATTGGGGGCGTGGTTTGTGCATGAATGCTCCCTATTGGCTGGCAGACTGCCTCAATGATAACCTACATTATTATATATTATTATATTATTATAAAATAGGAAACTGGCATTTTTTTCACTGACTTGGGCGAACACTTTTTATAAACCACAGAGTACTATGCCCCAGTACAAGCAGAACCATCTGGTGGGGGAAGACAACGCACTGGAATAGTAATCAATATTCGGAAAGCGAATAGACTTTCTTATTGGAAATAATAAATGAAATAATTTTAAAAATGTTGCGTTTGATGAAAATTCTTATACAATTACTAAATATATTGCGTCATTTTCCGGTTTTCGTCACATGCAAGCAAGAAACATTTTGAATTCTTACTTTAAAAATCTGTCAAACCCTTGAGTAGCGCCAAAACCTTAATTTTGACTATATAAGCGCGCGCCTATTTGTTTTAAAAAGAGTTGTTACAAACCAGATATAACAACACAAACTGTAATGAAAGGAGTTTCGAAATAGAAAAGTAGATGGCACTACAAGGTGAAAGAATGTAAATAAATCGTTGGAGGATAAGTATCGATTTAGTGAAAGTGAAGCTGTAATAGAAATATGTAGAAAAGGTGAAAGCAATGTATTAAAAGTAGATAATAAATGGGAAAGAAAATATAAGTGGTTTTCAGCTTTCAACAACTTCAAGATTATAGTCAAATTGTAAGGCACGCCATAGAAGTATTCAACTAAGTTAAAAAAAACACTCCAGCCAACCAGAAACTTCTCCATTACAAACCACGTCCCCAATCTCTATTTCAATGTGCACATGTGAAATATGCACCCGGGACCTCTTGATTACAAGGCGACGAAGTTACCACTACGCCATCTGGGAGGCCCTACCATCATATTAATTGTGAACTACCACTTTACAGTTAGGCTAGACATGACCACTTAAAGTAACATTTTTCTTAGAAGTGCCATACATTATCTAAAATCCTAGGTCGCCTTGCGAATGAAGAGGACACCTAACGACGACACTGAAAATTTTAGTCGACTAATTTAGTTGGAATGGATGATCTACCAACGAAAGGTTCTGGGTTGCAGTCCCAGCCTGGGAATGCGAGTCTTCCTTCATCATTAAAGCTATTGAAAACGGATTGGAAAATGTGATTGCAGTACATTTACATTACAAGGATACCATATCCATTTTCTTTCGACACACAGTATAAACTGCCCCCTTCCCCTCGTAGCACAAGGGCCCACTTGACTATGAGAACTTCGACTATGTAAACGGAAAACTAAAGTTAACAAGTAGACTGCATGTTAATATTCGCCTCCATACATTACATTGCCAACCTCAAAGCAGTGTTGCCACAACCAGTGAGCATATTTTCCCTTTCCCAGGTACAAAATTGTCCTTTATCATATACATTTTCCCTTGAACTATCGACCACAAAAACTTATGATTATTTTTTCTAACGATCTGTTAGAAATGTCAAAATACAAGGGCTGGTTGAATGAATGAAAATAAGGGGGAATAAAAATTGACATTGATATTAAATTGTACACTCGCCTCAATTAGTACTCTGGCAGTTTGTTTCTTTATACACCATACTTACAAGTATATGAATATACCTGCATAAAACACAACTTATTACTAACCTCGGTGACCCTGCACACTTTGCGAAAAATGTGTGAAATACGAAACAGCATTAGGTGCGATACTGATTAAAAGTCAGGTAATGGAAAATTACTTATTATTTCCAAGCCAAATTGAGAAATAAATTAAAGAAGGGCGCTCGAAGAGGGGGGCTGGAGGAGTACTTGCCTCCCCCTGAAATATCTGGAAAAAGCTTTATATAATTCAAATTTTAAAATTGTAGCGTGAAAACATGACAAAAGATTAAGTGTCTATGCAAATTATCCTAGGGGTGTTGTTTCTTTGCGAGAATTTCTTCTCTGGGGGAAAGCATCACTTCAGGTTTCACACACTTTAAGCCCTGCTGACAGTCCTGAGACAAAAACCCTGCTGGCGGACTTGAAATTAAGAGAAGGAAGAAAGGAATAGGAAAAATGTGTTTCACACTTCAAAAGGACTTGATTAATAATAATAATAATAATAATAAAATCGCCTTTATTGGACCAGGCGTGTTTCGGCCTCTCGGGCCGTTCTTACAACAGACCCTTGTCTGGGAGATTAATACAATGGAATAAAGAGTATACATTGAGAAAAAAATAAAAACATGAAAAGGATTACATATCAATACAAATAAGAACAATTAAATATATAGATATATTTGCGTATATGTATAGATAATGAAAAAGAAAAACAGATTTACCTATAAATTGTAGGTATCTAATGTTTCTTGCTTTTGTTTTAGTACATATACATATATATTCAGTAATCTGGAACAATGAAAAATATAATAATAATAATGAAGTGAAATAAATGAAATTATAAGATTTATATGCACACAGTTGCCAAATGTTACAGTGAGTATTTTTATGAATGAAAAGTTGCTCGTGATTAAGTATTTCGCTGCCTTGCCAGTAGATGCTGTTTGAGATTCTTTTTTAATAGCTTATGGTTGTTGATGGATGTTAGGGAAGTTGGGAGGGAATTCCATTCTTTAGTGGCAGTTACGGTAAATGACTTTCCGTAGGTGGTCGTATTATGTACTGGGACTGACAATAATTTTTCTCGTCGTGTTACATGTTCATGTCTGCTCGAATTTGTGTTCAGTTTTTCAAAGAGATATGAAGGCTGTTTGTTGCCTAGTACTTTGTGTGTTAAAGTTAATAATTGGTATTTCGTGAGATTCTTGGTGTTAAGCCAATTCAAATTGAATAAGAATTTCGAAATGTGGTCCCTTTTCTCAGCTTCTAAATTAATCTTATGCATGCATTTTGTAGCTTTTGTAGCTTATTAGTTATGGAGCTGCTTGCATTGTAGTGCTCGAAGAGATATGTTGGATTTTTTCATCTGTTCTGAAAAATGACCTGACCATTCTAAGTGGGAATCCATGACAACGCCAAGGTTATTTACAGTATTTTCTAAATTTAATGATGGCTCTTCAATTTGGGGAGAATAATGTTATCTGTGTTTTGGCTAAGCTTTTTAATCAGAAATTTCGTTTCCATTATGACAAATTTTGACTTGGTTGGGTTTAATTTTAGTAAGTTAGTTTGTGCCCATTCACTTATGGCGTTCAGGTCTTTTTGTAGTTTTGATGCTGCATTTGAGAACTCTTCTATCCTTGTATGTATGTATATCTGAGTATCATCAGCATATTGGTGATACTGCGCATGCGAGAGGCTCTTATGTAAGTCCATTACATAAATGGAAAAAAGGAGATTTCCAAGAATGCTTCCTTGGGGAACTCCATTGCGAATGTTTAACCACCCAGAGGAACAGTTATCTTTGCCTCTGATTTCTACACGCTGCTTCCTGCCAGAAAGGTACGATGCAAACCAATCATGGGATATGCCGTTAACCCCAATGCTGTGTAATTTAGCGAGTAGAACTTCATGGTTCACGCAATCGAATGCTTTTGATTGATTGATTGATTGATTTAGTTTATTTTACTTCGCGTTTTGTGCCTCTTGGCTAATTTGCGAAGATGAGGATGAGTGATGAAAAGATGAAATTGATGAATGGACATTCACAAACAACCAAGCCCGACCGGGATTCGAACCCGGGACCTATCTCCTCTGTGATGTTCAATTTTAAAGTTTCTTTGAAGAGATTAACCGCGATGGAGTCGGTATTCTCCCCTTCTTTTTCCTTGATGCCAAAGATTCTGAGAGATTGTCTTCTCTGATATTGTTCCAGCTCAGTTGTCTTCAGCGTCAGGTTGTCGGCAAGGCTTTGAAGCTTTTTTCATAATTTGATAATTTATTTTGCATGTCATTTATTACCCTGGCGCGTTCGTTGTTTATTTCCTGACAGTTCTTTTCAAGGGCGTTGAATTCCTTTTGGAGGTCATGGACAGCTTCAGAATTAAATTCGATTGTGTCACTCAACGCTTTGATCACTGCAGTAGTTACCCCTTCGACTACCAGCAAGACATTTCTGAAGATATTCACTACTGATCTGAGCTTCGACTCACTGATGGTGGACGGATATATTCAAATTTACCTGCAATTTTGATATTTTTCGTTTCTCTTTTCACCGACAATTTTACTTGAATTTCCCTCTTTCGAGGGAAATTTTTCTCCAATGTGGCAACACTGCTTCCCGATTCTCATTGAAGTATCTTCGGCGTTAAAACGTCAACCTTCGTTTCCAAAACGTGTCACGTGCCCTAACCATGACACTCTCAGCTGCTCTGGTTTTACGGCTTCCACTCGCTTTTATTGCTGCGGCAGTTTCCGCAAATGACGCATTCTGTCCCCATCAGAGGAGAAGTCGTGAGACGAGATTTATGGAGAGGATGCTCCATGAAGTGACTTCAAACAACCTACTTGCCGACATTCAAATCGACAGAAGGTAGTTTTGTGACTGTTACTCAAAATTTCACACTGGGGTGGTATCGAGACGAGAACGGGACTATAGGTCTCGCGCCACAACTTGAGCTCTGAGGAGAAAGTATTTGAGTTGACCGCGGAGGCAGTCACAACCCTCATAATGAGTTCTCCACCCTTCAAAAGCAGTGTTTGCAACCGGACTAATTTCTTGCTATTCTCAATATATGTTACTAGAACATTTCATAGCAAACCTGTACATACACTATGTTCTTTTAATTGACAAAAAAGTATATCGCTATTCTAACCAATTACAGCCACGTTTGCTTTCTACGCAACGCTGCGAGCTCCTCTTCCCCCCATTTCCTTCTCTCTCCTTTTCGTAATGGAAGTTATTATATACGTATTCTATTCTCGATATATATATATATATATATATATATATATATATATATATATAGCTATATATATATATATAGCTATATATATATATTTCACTAAGGGCCCCAAATATTTTATTTGCGAAAGGCAACAAGAAACTCTGTTACGTCGATGGTTGCCATTAGAAGCCTCTCCTTCCTTTTCCACTTGATGGTAAAGGCCTTACAACGTCTTTTGTCACACTGCCACGTTTTGGCACCGTATGATGTTCGTTTATGTATGTTTTGTCTAAATAGTACACTGCTCTTCCAGCGTTTGGGAAGTCATGAATTTCTCTAAAGAAATCGGCGCGCACAACAATAATATCTGGTTTCTCCATCAAAACTTCCTACTGGTTTCAGTTTCTTAATAAGGAAAAGAAAGATCAAGTAAACATTTCCATAATGTGACCCCAAATCGAAAATTGATTTTTTCTCGCAACTTCTTTGATAGGTGTAGGTACAGTATTGTCCACAACGTAAGAATCTCTTACAAGTCTTCTAATAACCCCTTTTTACGGTTTGTGGCGGAGTGGTTAGCACAGTGCGCTTCGATGTCATAGGTTCCGGGTTCGAATCCCGGCCTGGGAATGGGTGTTCTTTGTGATTGTACCCTTCATCAGTTTCGTCTTATCATCAGTCATCCTGATCTTCGCGATTAGCCGAAAGTGGCAGAAAAGCGAAGTAATATAATAAAATCAATCAATGAATAAATAACCGCTTTATCCAAATTTGATTAATTGATTTGGTTAATTTTACTTCGCTTTCCTGTCACTTTTGGCTAATCGCGAAGATGACGATGAGTGAGGATATGATGATATTGATGAAATGACACGCACAAAAACACTGCCATCTACGGGCCGGAATTCAAATCTGGGGCTCCTCGCGTCGTAGCTCGCTGTGCTAACCACTCCGCCACGGATATCGGCGAGTATCTTGGGAAACGAGGCTTCTCCCACATTTCTTGCCTGGCTTCGCAATGCAGAACCACCTTTTTCCGAATTATGCAAATCTACATCTAAACTGAGTGAACAGTTAATTGTTTACATCTGTAGATGGCAACATTGGAATTTTTCTCCACCAGCCTGGCTTTTTCTTGACAAAACCCATATGGCCCCCTCGGATTTCCACTTTCCCCAGAGCTCAAGTTGTCGCGCGAGACCTATAGGAATGGAGCCTTTCGGCCAGTGAAGCTCTCTTGCCGCGTTTATTTACTTCGGCGACAGTAATGGGCCTGGTCAACGTAAAGTATTGTAGGTGGCAGCACCTCTGTTGTCTCTCCACGCTTTTGATGAGCAATTGTTCTCCCATTGAAATACATGGGAAATTTGATGCTGTACGTGCTGTTATTATATTAAATTGCAAGTTTAATTTTTTCTTAACCTCAGAAATTATGTCTGAACATGATAGATAGATAATCAATTCTGTAAAACTAAGATTTTAAAAAAGATGATCGTCAACAACAGAAAAGATATCGGAACTCAAAAAAACTTAAAATCTGTTCAGCATTTGTTTACGTCACTTGCAATTTTCACAATTTAAGTGCTATATTGTTGTGAATCCGTTAAAGAATGATACATAATAATCTCGTGCGACTGTACTTTTAATTTTTACTTTTGTTATTAATAACTTACTCGTACTCCTTTTTTATTATTTTACATGGTATAATACTTTTTCCCATGGCTAGTACATATGGTTCTCTGTTTTATACGCGTACCTATATACGCATTTATCGAGAAGAATAGTTATTACAAAAAATATTTTGTCATGCTTCACGTCTCGCAACCTCTAAGGCTTTCTCGTTTATAGGAATTATAATTCTGAAATTGTTGTAACAAAAAAAAAAGGTATGAGGAGAAAATGTCTGCTTAATACGAGGAAAACATATGTTAATATTAAGTTATCGGACAGGGCATAATGTATAATGATAAATATCATGTGCTTACTCACTTAATACACTTTTCTTTATAATTTCGGAGCTTCTCCCCTTCCTACACCCGCCGTTGAATTACACATACTCGCAACCAGAAATAAAAAAAACACAAAGCATAAATTTTAGTATTATCGACCCACGGCAGCTATGGACGACACAAATGACGTCACGTTTAGTGCTCTTTGTGGATAAACATACGATATTTAGCCAGTTCGAGCAATCCTGCCCTTCCGCTTTAATATTAATTCTTAGGTTCAGGAGAATGTAATTTTTCGGAAACTTACGACTTGCTACATGCCAAATGCATTCTTATTATCGATTTACACAAGATACTCTTACCTTTGTTGAAAATAACGTTTAACGCCATCCCATTGCGTTCCAATGTAAAGCTTTACCATTTACGACAGAAATGATTTAGCGACACAACAGAGGTGGTGCCGCCACTGGAAAAGTGTGGCAACGAACAGCTCCAGAATCTCGCATGGGGGTAGTCCGACCGGGTGACAGATACACAAGCGGACTTCGGTAAAGAAAAGATTTGAATATGAATGCAACGTAATGCATGCAGCTGAAATAACATGAATCTGTACTTTTAACTTGCAGAAAGAAGCTTCATTGATTGATTTAGTTTATTTAACGTGGCATTTCTGCCACTTTTGGCTAATCTCGACGATGGGGATCCAGGAAGTGGATAAAGGGACAAACACACATGGACGACATAATACAAGATCCAGAGGATCACACTGGCGCCATGGGTCCACGCACCACATACTCGTTAGTCTGCAAAATGCAGTCCAGGGTGTGCACTACGTAGGAGAATGAAGAAAACTATTGAAAATGAATGAGATGTTATGTCTGCAGTTAGAACACTAATTGGTTAATTGAAGTTGAAATTTTGGGTGCGTCAGCACCTAGGCTATTTTGCACCCGTCACATTACACGAGGTCCAGTTCCTAATCATAACTAAAATATAGCCAACATAACTGCTATGTCGAGGGACTAAAATATTCTGAGGCTGCAAAGATTATTGATTTGCTTTATTTTACTTCGCTTTTCTGCCATTTTGGCTAATTGCGAAGATGGGGATGAGTGATGAATGGACACTGACAAACATCCATGCCCAGGCCGGGACCCCTGGTGTCTAAGCGCGATGTGGTAACCACTCCGTCACGGGGGCCGGCAGAGGCTGTAAAGGAGCACTCAGCACACATAACGACAAAACTCAGGGCAACACGACACACAGCCCTACGAATATTATGCTGGCCGTAGGTCCAGACGCCAGAGCCTCGTTATCTGCAAAATGCAGTGTACCACGTGGAAGGGTCAGCTCTTACACCCCTGCAGTTAGAAGAAAGTGAATCTGCTGTTTAAAATTGCAGGAAGAAGCAACCGTGCACGTTTGAGGAAGATTCCGCTCTATCGGGTGTTTCAGAAATAATTGAGGCGTTACAAAAATGTATTGCAAGTAAACTTACGTTAATGAAACCAGCCCAGAACGATCGAGGAACGCAAACAGTTTGTGCATGTATGTTTTGTGAAGCTGGTAGTTCATATTCCTGCCGCTAGGCGACACTCAGATCATCCACATCACTCAGTGTTTTGTGCAATGTTTTGGTCACCAAAATCACCGGACTTTACACCGCGTGACTTCTTATTGTGGGGTTTCATCAAAGACTGTATTCGTATCACCGATGCAGTCCTAAGGGAGCGTATCGTTGCAGCGATAGACACTATTGACAGACCCATGTTGGTGCGAGAGTGGCAAGAACTAGACTATCGTGTCGATGTGTGCCGTGTCACCCGTGGCGCACACATTGAACATTTGTAGGTGCACAAAAAAGCCGTTTGAGTTCCTCGGTCGTTCTGGACTGGTTTCATTAAGTTCAATACTTTACTTGCAATAAATTTTTATAGCCCCTCAATTAATTATGAAACACCCGGTATATTTTTGCTGCTTGAAGTGCGATTTCCGCTTTAAAAAGTATCAGAGTAGCGTAACTGAAAAAGTAAAACGTTTTTATTGAATATGCTTCCAAAAGCAAATCGGTACATCTCTTTGAACGTTGATTCTTTGATTTGGTTATTTTATGTCGTTTATCTTCCAGTTTTGGATAACTGGACGAGGATGACTAAACGCACGGCCATGCAAATAGACGTTGGGCAGAGTTCCGCAGGTGCCACGTGGGGTAAAAGCAAAGCGAGAGCGTGACAAAAGCAGGGAGTCGTAACGTACCCAATTTGCGTTACACGGTACGTTCCATTTTGTAGGAGGAAAAGTATGGTTCCACTGCTGGTACCCATGTAACGTAACGAAATGCAATATGTTATAGACTGACGTTACAAGGAACGTAACAAAATGTATTGTGGTAGATATTAACGTTATAAAGGAACGGAACGAAATGAGCACATTGGAACATAACGTAATATGCAATATGGTATATACTACCGTTACAAGTTACAAGGAACGTAGTAACGAAATGCAATATGGTATATACTAGCGTTACAAAAAAACGTAACGAAATGCAACATGGTAGTAAATAACGGTATACATAGGAACGTAATGAATGCAATCCTCCGTAACGGAATGAAGTGAAAGGCAATATGGTTAATTAACGTTACATAGGAATGTAACAAAATGTAAACCACTGTAGCGGAACGGAACAAAATGCAGTTGGGTACATACCATCTACATAAGGAACGTAAATAAATTCAGTATGGTAGATGTTAACGTTACAAGGAAAGAACAATTCACAAATGTTAGCTAGTAACGTTATAGGCGCGTGACGAATATAATCTATTTAACATCACGGAAGAAAAAGGAATAGCCTCTTACCTTTCATTGGAACATTGCGAAAAATAACTCAGTATATCGTATGGGATTAATGTGAAATAGCCGTGAAAAATATGGTTGTTTGTAAACAAATGAATTTCAACCAGGGTTGTTAAAGGGTCAGGAATTTTAAATCAATTCAATTCCGGTTCAGCAGGGAATATTAGCAAGCATAAATGGATCTGGACCGTAAAGAGCCTTTTTATGTATTTCAGATCGTTCCAGGGACCTTTTCTCCTGATCAATTGAAATACGGCAAAGGGACCTTCTTTCCGGATCAATTTAAAAGACGGTCTAAGTTCCATATTGAAATGAAAGAATACGCAACTTGGACCGAATTTAAACTGTGCGATAAAAAAGTTTCCAGTCTTGTTGCGGAACCCAATAGAACCCATTAGAATTTATGGGTTCGTGGACGTTTAACAACCCTGATTTGATATTAAATTACATTTTTGGCTCGAAACTGAATAAAGCTTCCAACTAGTGTAGAAAGGAGTAGCAATAGGCGTGCGCACGGGGTGCAAGGGGAGGGGTAAAATGCCCCCCTCGTCATGGACATCAGAGAAATATGCCATATGCAATTGCATATTAACCCGATAATAGTGTTGCCCCCTCAAGAAACACCACTTGAATTCGAAATTATCGCATTCCTGCATCCCCATTATAATAATTAATGTAAATTAGTATGACAAATCAAATTATACGTGTGAAATATATACTTTTAGCTGACATTCGTTTTCTAAAGGGGAGAGGTGGCCATCCTCGCCCCCCTTCCAGATTTCCATGCCCTTATATTATTATACTTTATTCCAGAAATTTAGGGTAGAGGAATCATATCGCCGGTTATTAAACGATATTATGCTCTTGAAGAAAATGAAGTATTTTGAAGCCGATGAAAGTTCACAAAGGAACAACGGCGGAAGAAGGTGTTGTGGCACAACCACAGGGGGCAGGGTAGATTAGCCCTCAAACTTGTACAGAAATCAATTCTAGGAGGTAAGGAAGGCAAACATTGGACTATAGAAAGAAAGGTTGCAGAATCTAAGAGTAGCAAGACAAAAGGATACTCAAGATGGATTTAGTTTTCACGTCTTTCGTGCACTATTTCTTCCAGACGGCAAGAGCACCTGCAAGGGGGCACAGAGGGGCAATTGCCCCCTCTCGATTTCTATCTTTATACCAATTTAAAAAAAAGTTATATAAACTTGGACAGTTGCTGCTGATTACGGTGTAAGTTTTGTCCGTGTAAGGTAATAAATAGATTTATTATTAATTTTTGAAGCTGCACCGTTCATTTATAAACACACTGTATATGAGTCATTGTGAATTCGAGTCAATTTAAACATTTTGCGTTGTTGCGAGATTATCTATTAGGATACAATTTGGACATAAACAATCTAAGTAGAAAAAGTGCATCTTGTATATCAAAATTGCCATGTCCATCTGATCTCCGAAAGTAGTGTTTAGCACGTCATTTTTCAAGTATATGATTGATTGATTTGGTGTTTTGAGTCCACTTTATGCACAGTAAGGCCAATCGGGACTGAACCTTCAGTTTGAAGTGGAATCCGAACCACTTGTGCCTCCACCGGGTATCGAACCCGGGACCCCTTGATTACTAGGCGACGACGCAACCACTGCGCCATCGGGGAGGCCATTTCAAGTATAGTCCATGATTGTATCTAGTATATGAATGAGATTTGTCCCTCCTCTCAAACAATTCGTGGCTTGTCCCCACCGAACGAAGTGTGTCACTTATAAATTAAGTTTCCGAAAGCAGGCATTATGCATGAACAGAACAAAAAATACTCCTGAGAAATTACAAACATTATAAGCCAGTTCGTGACCGGGAGTTATTGACGGTCTCCCCCCCCCCCCCAACCTATCCACTTTAGGTCCCGGGTTCGAGTCCTGGTCTGTAAATATCTTTTTTAGGTGTCTCTTCATCAATTTCATCTATTTATCATCCATCTTCATAGTTTCGATTAATTATAAAAGTGACAAAAGCAAAGCAAAATAAGAACAAATAAAAATAATTGCAAAATGACTACAATGTCAGAACTACATTTGAAAATTAAAATGCGAGCAGAAGATTCATTTTCAAACAGGTATTTGGGTAGAATTGTGTAGACAGACAGCATGCTCCCGAAAGTTGCCAATCCACGTGTAGCATGACCTTCGATACTGGGGTTGCGCTTTTTCAGGAAAGTTTTCTCGACCCTCCTCAGGCGTCTTATCAAGAATGCCTCAGTGTTCGTAGCATTGCCAACTTATTTTCCGTCGGAAAAAGTATTTTTCCTCCTATTTAATCTGCGGTTGGCTCTACAATACATACAACAACTGAATTACGGCGAAGTAGGTTAGAAACCCTGCGTGCTCAACAGCAGCTTCGATAAGGCACCTGATTGTTTCGAGCTGAACCAGGAAATGGGCGATCTTTATTCCCCAAGGCCATTCCGTAAAACTAATGCCACAAGAAGTTTTCTGTGTGGATTTGAGAGCATGAAATTGTAGGCTGATGATAGTACTAGAAGACGTCAAGTGGATTTTTTTTCTGTTTCGTTATGTTATATAGCTTTCCTACCTATATAGTTTGAATAACTAATCAATCATTTGATGAGTAGACAAACACGAAGAAGCCGATCCCGTGGCAAATTAGTTAGCGTAATACACTGCGAAGTCTAATGTCGGATTAGAAAATATGGATGGGTCATTTGTCTTTATACCACTTCCATCACCTATCACATCCTTTATCATCGCGATTAACCGAAAGTGGTAGACGCGAAATAAAAATAGAACCTTTGCATGAATGTCCGAAAAAAAGGCAAGGGCACGAACCACCTGGAAAAGGAAAGTCAACCAAAAATTATATATATCGCGCAATTGCATTTTAGCTATAATAATATATGTTAATTATTGCATGAACATGCTTGAGGGGAGGGTGGGGGAACACAATTTTTATCCCGAAATTTTGGAATTTTGAGAGTTAGCCCCCTCCCCCTCGCCACATATTTGCAAAAATTTCATATAGTCTGAATCTCTGGTTCATTCCGCGTACAACGGTATATCACTCATCTCTCTAGGACAATTAGCTTCCGATCTACACTTATTTAATTGAAACTCTGCATTTTGCTCAAAATCGGCTCGGTACCCAGAGGCTTACTTGTGAAAAAGGTCTTGGGCGTCAAAAGGTTAAAACAAGACAAACTTTCATTCTAACCTCAGTCAATTGTGGGAGCTGCTTAGAAGTAGTAGTGTTGCTGGTATGGTGGACTTCGGTTCTTACTTTTGCTTTTAACAGATAGATACATTTTGAATAATAGTGAAATCAAAGTAATCGATTATTTTACCGAATGACAAAGTTATAATGGAATTGTGTTATCTCCATTACAGAACAACTACCTAATCTCATTCAATTCCAGTGTTCTATCTGGTAGATAGATATATCAACCTTTGCAATGATGTAAACTTTCAGTGCAATGGCGACAAAAGTCCAAGAACTATAATGTCAAACTTTAAAGGTTTCCTGACAAAATAAAAAAGGGACAGATCATTTACATTCTCAATGGACATGTTGAAAAAAAGACTAATATTCATTTTTTTAAATTTCTTTTTTTAGCGTAGGTAAAAGGAAGTCACTTGAATAAAGTGGGAATATAATCAAAATGTCCATCAGGTATTCATTGATTTCAAAAAAGCATATGATTCGGTCAAAAGAGATAAATTATATAATATATTAGTCGAATTTGGAATACCTAAGAAGCTTGTTAATATGATACAAGTATGCACCAGTGAAACAGAAAGTAAAATTCGTGTGGGTATTTATGTGTCTGACAAATTTACAATTCATGATGGGTTAAAACAAGGAGATGCATTATATCCATTGCTCTTTAATTTTGCCTTAGAATATGCTGTCAGGAAGGTAACAGAAACTAACGAAGGACTAAAATTAAATGGTGTGACTCAGTTGTTAGCATATGCAGATGATGTAGACTTATTAGGGGATGATATAAATACAATTAAGAATAATGCTAAAATACTTTTCAAAACTGCTAAAGACATAGGTTTGGAAGTTAACAAAGAGAAAACTAAATATATGCTTACAGGCCGAAACCAAGTGTTAGGTAATAATCAAAATATAATTATTGATAACAACTCGTTTGAACCAGTTTCCAAATTCAAATACTTAGGAGTAATATTAACCAATGAAAATTATATTAAAGAGGAAATAAAGAGTAGGCTTAATTCAGGAAATGCAAGTTACTTCTCTCTTCATAAACTTTTGTCTTCTAGTTTAATAACTAAGAAACTAAAAGTTAAAATATACAAAACAGTAATTTTGTATGTAGTGCTCGTATTAAATGGGTGTGAAACTTGGTCCCTTACATTGAAAGAGGAACATAAATTGAGAGTATTTGAAAATAAGGTTCTTAGGAAAATATTTGGACCTAAAAGGGATGAGGAGACAGGTGAGTGGAGAAGGTTACATAATTTAGAACTACATAATTTGTATTCATGTCCAGATGTTATTAGAATAATTAAATCAAGAAGACTTAGGTGGGCAGGCCATGTGGCACGAATGGGAGAGGAAAGAGGAGTTTACAGGATTCTTGTTGGGAAACCTGATGGTAGGAGACCTGTAGGAAGGCCAAGACGAAGATGGAGGGACAACGTTGACATGGACCTAAAGGAAATCGGTAGGGATGGAAAAGAGTATATAGATCTTGCTCAATATAGGGACAGATGGAAGGCCTGTGTTGCTGCAGCCATGAACCTTCGGGTTTAAGAAAGCTAGAGAGTTAGTTAGTTAGTTTAAAAGGAAGTAGCTATAAATGAGTAAATAAAAAATATTACGTGGCAGAGTGGTTAGCACAGCGCACTACGACGCCAGGGGTCCCGGTTTCGAATCCCGATCTGCACATGAGTGTTCTCTGTGAGTGTCCCTTCGTCAGTTTCAGCATTCGTCGCTCATGCTCATCTTCGCTTTCTGAACCGCCAGGTGTACAGCACCTGGCGCAGCGTTTCGCGTCCGAATTCCAGGAACAGGCAACTTACGGTTACCTGACCAAGTAGCGTTTCGTCCGAGGGCTACCATCCTAATAGTGTTTAATGAAGCAAACTCTTGCTAACACTCTTAAATGCTCCATCGAAGAAAATATATATTTTTTTGTTTTAATATTTCTTTCCCTCTGGAAATTGCAAATCTCACCTTCGTAGTTGACAGATAGTAAGAAAGTGTTGCCATCAGCCATGACTAAAATTTCTAGATCCAAGTTCACTTCCTCTCGACGATTTGTTTTGATTTGATTTGTTGTTTTAAGTCCACTTTATGCACATTAAGGCTAATAGGGATTGGACCTACAGTTTAAAGTGGGATCCGAACCACTTGTGCGTCCACCGGGTATCGAACCCGGGACCTCTCTCTCGACAATTTGTCTTGAGTCTGCACTCCGCTGTCTATGCAATGTAGTTTTAAAAGTTGTAAACCGAGGTATACTAGTCACCAATTCCATCGCTGCCAGTGGTTAGTCAAGGTGTGACTCATCATCAGCCAGGATCGAACAAAACGCAACTCATTAAACCGTCGCAGACGAACTGTAGCATTTTTCTAGAAATTTCGCTTTCGGACGAAACGCTACTGAACCGTACAGCAGTCCCAATGCCTACTCCAAGTTGCACAGCTGCTTTCGGAGCTCTTGGTTTGGAAAGGGGGTCGGGATGAGGAAAGGGTCTTGATTTTTTATACTGAAGCTCCTTCATTTCAGTCTCCTATTTCTCTTGGTTGAATTTTCTGAGATACGGAATCTACCTCATTTTGCTTGTCATTACGTTTTATTGCATCACCCACGGTACGCTTACATATACTACTTAACATTTTCAATTTCCCTGTACCCTTTGGTTAGGTACGGTAAAAATAAATAGCTGCCATTCGTCAAATGTTGTATTTTTGTTTTTGTTACCCATTTTTCTCGTACTTCAGTCAGGGAGCAATGCAGCTACTGGTAACAAATGTAGTCAGGAAGTAGCATCAATTGTTCCTTCCCCGCACTGTAGTTGACCAGTAAAAAAAAACGATGTAAAGCCTCGCTTCTATTACCACAAATTTGCCGCGCAACATGACGCGCGGCATGCGACGCTGCATGTGCCAAGCATTTGTTGAAATGGAAATTGTCTGCAACATGCCGCGGCGCAAGTGCCGGGGACAAAATTGCCCCAACAATTAAGACGCACAACATGCGCCGCGGACAATGGAAACAGCCTGCAGCAAGTTCCTGGGGCATGCGCACTAGAGTAGAAACAGACGACGCGACTACAATCTGTGGTCCAACAAGATTTAATAACAATGCAAAATCACTTACAGTCATTCTTACAAAGTTTTCGTATCCACTTTGAAGACGTAAGTCTCTCATCAACGAGTTATATGCTCCTTCCGAATTTCTTTTCGCTAGAAAACTTCTAATCCACCATCTAGGTCGTTTTCGCCTCTTATTTTTACAAGTTCATGGTACGCGCCTGCCATAACCACAAAACCCGCCATAGTTGTATTGTTCATCTTTACACAAGTTAAATCACTACCAAATTATTACAATACAAGAGAAGAAACACTGACTACTCTAAAGCACAATGGAACAACGCTACACTCAAGTCCTGCACTCCGGTGCTGTTGTAGGCGTATTTTGCAGAAGTAGTTTTGAATTGGAAACAGTGCACTGAATGACGCGCAACATGCGCCTGCACATGTTGCGCGTCATGGGTCTGGAACTTGTCAGAATGGAAACGTAGCTTAATAGAAACAGAAGGCTTTCACGATTTGTCTGAATATTAAAGTGATCTCTTTTTTCACACCCAAACATAAATAACTATTTTCAAATATTTAAACGTAACAGGGGTGTAAGGGGTGACCTTCCACGTATTACATCCAATCCTCAACTTCATTCCACGTAGTACGCCCTGGACTGCTCTTTCCAGACTAACGAGACTCTGGCGACTGGCCCTATGGCCAGTATAATTCTGTGTGTTCTCCTGCTTTCTGTCATATGCGCTGAGTGCCTCTTTACAGCCTCAGCTTTTAACCTAAGTCAGAATATTTTAATATTTCAGTTATGCGACATTACAGTTATGTTATTTGTTATGGTAAGGGGCTGCACCCCGTATAACGTGGCGGGTGCAAAATAGCCTAAGTGCTGACGCACCCAAATTTTTTTAAAAAAAGTTACATATAACTTTAAGAAATGCGTATAAATATTTCACCATCGTTTATATTTATGTACATGTTGTTAATTTTCAAATATTGTGAAGGAATGCAGCAAGATGCTACGTATTTGATTACTAATGTGAGCCACTGTATATGTTATGTTTTTATTTCATGAACAATGTATGGTCAAACATTATTTTGCAGAGCTCCGTGGCGGAGTGGTTAGCACAGTGCAATACGACGCCACAGGTTCCGAGTTCGGATCACAGCCTGTGCATTATTTTCTTTGTGATGTCCTTTCATCAATTTTGCCATTTCATCACCCATCCTCGTCTTCGCGATTAGCCAAAACTTGCATAAAACCAAATTTAAATATAACAAATCAAAATCAAACATTACTTGGCATGACAAGAATGGATAGGTTATTTTGAAGCTGCTGTTATTAAAAGCAAATTGTATGTAGCTTTCCTAGACAGAAGTTTCACACAGAGAAACTGATTGATTGGATAACGGCTGCGGATTCCTACTCGAGCAGAAAATATATATATTTCCATTTATTACTTACAACAATAGCAGACTGATTTCCTGCTAAATCAAAGAAAACTTGCATTCACAGTTACAAATTGACGTGTTGAATGAACTTAACTACAGATTTCTCTCACTCCAATTCTGATTAATCGAACAGCACACCACAACGTGGGTCATTATATATTTCCAGCTTACTCTCGAGTTCCTCAACTAAAAATAAATTGACTGCGAGACAAAAACTCCTCTCCGATAACACATTATATGCAGATTGTACGTAAGTTGAAATTCCATCATAATAATAATTTGAATTCTTCAAGTAGTAGCTACAAATATAATTTTTCATACATATTTTCTTAGCAAAATATGAAGTTCCTCACTTCACAAGGATAACATATACACAGTATTTCACAAGAGTTTTTAGTTCGAGCTAGTCGTAGGCCTAATATGAATATAAACGTCACTTCATTACTTAGTTAAAAAAAAAAGTGCCAGGCAATCAGAATTCAAGGGTATGCCTGAAACTATTTGTAGTATCTCATGTATAAAGGGGGCTTTTTAAGTAAAATGAAGGATACATACCACATGCTTTGGTCAATTCAGAGTAGTAGAAACGTAATTATACTGCATGTTGCAACTGAAACCGTAGCCTCGAAGGCCGAAGTCGTTTAGTAATCCATTCATACACTCGGTACGTACCAAACATTTCAAGTTCGAGTAGACATCTGGGCATGGCTGTTTTTTTTTATAACATCCCTTCATAGATTTAATATGATCATCATTCATCTTCATAGTCGCGATTATCTACAAGTGGCAGAAAAGCGATATAAAACATGAATAATACAAAAGTATAACAAACAAAAGAGGATAAAAGGATGAACTGAGTTTGAGTTAATTATAGGAAGTTTTATAAAATTACTGTTTCTTGAATAATCTTGTCCTTTGTTCCGATTGTATTTCTCAGTCACACGTTGCTCAATATCCATGTCGACTGCCGTTCTTGCGTTCTTGAAAATTACTTTCTTGTCTGTCTATGACCTTCTTTCGAACGTGGTAGGTAGGCGGGCATTCTGTCTGTTTCTACACCAAAAAGTTTAATGCACCTCCTGTCCAAGAAGACAAGAATTACTGAAAGTAATTTTCAAAATTGTAAGCGGATGAGGGCCCTTGTAAATGATAAAATATACTGTCATTTTATTCGCTTAGTTTTAAGAATCACTTTCCATACAATTCTTGCCTTCTTGAGAGTCCAATGGCCCTGTCTAGCTACAGACCAGTTGCACAAACGCGGTTTCGTTTGTTTCGTACAACAATTCCATCTAACATTTCGTTTCTACGCATTTTCTACTTGCCAAAAGTGCCTTTCATATCGCCCCAAGGCGTTGTCTACTCGGATGCTTCGTGATCGAAAGTCACGTGTACAAAGTTTCAGGATTCAGATTTTCCGATTTTGCGTGGTGCTGCTGCTATCAGTTCGGTTCGCCTTCTCAAGGTCGCGCAACAAGCAATTATTTTTGGTCTTCCGATAGGAGAAAGCTTGCCTCTCGCTTAGGTGGACGAACGATTGGCACGGATGATTTTTTGGCTCGACCATGGTTGGTCCTTTATGTTTCGTCCTTCAGCAACTTAATCTAAGCACGAATCATTCTCATCGCCAAACAACTGTATTTTTTTTAAAAAAAAATGATGTAACACATGTAAACAGAGAGAGAGAGAGAGAGAGAGAGAGAGAGAGAGAGAGAGAGAGAGAGAGAGAGAGAGAGAGAGAGAGAGAGAGAGAGAGAGAGAGAGAGAGAGAGAGAGAGAGAGAGAGAGAGAGAGAGAGAGAGAGAGAGAGAGAGAGAGATGAGATAGATAGATATAAACGTTTTCCCTCAACAAACGTTTGCTTTGCTATCGTATAAAGTGAACGTACATGTTAAAATTCATCTTGCATAAATAATCAAATTAGAACAAATTCACATAAAGCGATTAAGTATGCAGAAAAGAAATATATTTGTGATAAATACATAGTTAATAAGTAAATTCCAATAACCAGAACTTTTGTCACGCCGAATCTTGTTTACGGATGTTTTCAAACGTTTTGTTTTACAATTTAATTTTTTCACTGACATCCAAAACGAAAATACGTATTATAACTTAGTGACTTTCAAGGGGTCAAAGTACTGTAATGTTAGTATGCTGCCGATCATAATTATGAGGCTTCTTCGAAAACGCCTTCGATAACGGTATTTGCTATTCGTAACGGATATGTGTATCACTTTTTCGAAACAGACTTTTGTGGAGGAAAAGAACTGTAACGTTACAAAAGTAACGAGCACAATTATACGAGAGACCTATGTTATTCTCTCCGGAACACGGCATCGGACACGGTATTGCACATCGGAACGTCTGTATCATACCAGCTATAAATAACGTTGTTGCTTTGAGAAAAGGAGTGTAACGTTTTTACAACCGTGACCTCAATTAAGTTACTGGTTAATTGTAACGTTACTATCACTTTCCACACACACTAAAGTTACTAGTCAATACGTGACGAACCTCTTTCTTACCCTGTAACGTTACTGGGTGCCGGCAATGGATGTAACGTTAAAGTGTCACGTGAAGACCTACTCCTTTAGAGATCAGTTATGGTTCGGTACCGTTATGCACACCTGTAACGTAATGTTCATATACCTGAGGTAACGTTTCTGTTCACGAAAAAAGTTATTCTGTTTCTGGTTGTAACGTAACGGAAACCGTAATTGAAAATACCGTTCCATTTCGTTACGTTACGACTCCCTGGACAAAAGTCGCTGGTTCCCGCGCACTGTGTGGCAACGTCAACCGGGCTGCGTTGCCTAGGTCGAGCGTGAGTCCGACCTCTCTCCGGGGCAATTTTGTGTCATCCCTGACCTTTCGAGCAAATACTGTGAGTTTCTATCACATGGATTAAAGACCAACTCTACAACGAGATATTTCATTATCTTATACCTCCGAACACACTGGGTTGTGCTCCGACGTGGCAACAGCGCGAACTTCTGCCACCCGCCTAATTTCATGGTCGTGCGTTTAGATGGAATTTATGAAGGAACTCAAGCAAACAATACCGATGCCCTTGTCGAATTCGAACCCAGGGCCCATAGTGTTCTAGCGAACTGTGCATGGTTATTATTATATTTCAAAGTAACTTCTTATAATTAAAAAAATTGAGTATAATCGGTTATCTACTGTACAGGAATGAGGGGAATAACATAAAAGTATGAACTTATTATATTACTCATTTTTAATAGACACACAGAATTTTTAGGGCCTCATTTGCGTTATAACTTGGTAAGGAAAGCTTAATATAATATTCACTTAGATTGGGTTAACAGACGTCCTCTTTTCTTTCGGACATGCTCTACATTTATATACTTCCGTACATAATGTACATAGTATTCAGGTACATTTGTGGCATGCCTTGACTACGCAAAAATCCTGGCCTTGGTTAGTATTTATAGAAATGCATATAATTAAAATTTCTATACTGAAACCTCAGATATTATGTCCATTGAAACACGGCTTTGCTGTTTAGTGATTGCAATTAAAACACAGGAAGTGGTGAGTTAAAGACAATGAATGCATACTCACTTAAGCATTGTGACCGAGCCCCGTTACAATTCCGGAAGCAAACACAAGTGACTCGCCCACCTTTGGAAAGTTTATTTTTGTTCCTGCAGCTAATCGCTGAAGGACATTCACTGTGACCTTCCTTTCAACACTCGCTCACTTGATGGCGTCAAGCAGGCTGACTGGCACACCCTTAGGTTTTTATTTTCTATTTCTACATTGCCCACAGGCAAGTTTGTTACTAGACAACTTCATGCCTAGATGAAGTAATCGAGTTTGGGACCACAATTTCAAATGGTATTCGTAACAAAGCACTGTGCAACCGGGGATCGAAACCGGGACCCTTTGCTTACAAGGTCGCAGCTTTATAGCACGGGATCATGTGATATCCATCGATCTGGAGGTGTGAAACAGCTCATATGTCAATTTGAGTGAAAAGTCAGGAATCACCCAAATAGTATATTTCTCGCGCTGAAAGTGAAAATGTTACCACAACCTGAAAAACAACTATGCTGAATTGAAATTCAGTGTTAAATCGGAAGGTGGTTGCATGATCGGATTTGTATGTAATTCCTAGACCTCGAATTTGTAGGTTCTAAAAAGTGTGCTTTTAGGTTGCTAAAATAGATTCTAAATATCTTAAAATAGGTTCTAACAATCTTAAATTAGGCTCGAAAAATCCTGAATTAGGTTGCAAACAAACTTCAATTGGTACAACATTCCTGAAAAATACTGATTACATACAATCCTTAAAAACAAAATTTAATAAGAACCGTAATAACCAAATATTAATTTTCTAAACAAACTTTCATTTCTTTATATGATTTTCAAAATTATCTACAAATTATTATAATACTACACTTGTGCTGTTGGCAAAAGTTACTTGTTGATATAAAAAATGATTCAGGTATGTACGTATAATTTGCTGCACAATATCAGGATGGCTACCCACTTGGAATTCCTGGAATTCCGGGAATTACACCTGAATTATTTGCTCCGGGAATTATGCCTGAATTATTGCCTCTGAAAATTACTCATAAACTTTGGTAAAACATGAAAAAAGTACAAGCGTATGTTTTCTCTATTTCTATTTTTTTGCAACTTTTATTAATCCAAATCCCATTAAATTTATACATGTTTATAAATATCCTGAGGCAAGTTTCTTTCAGTTTATTTTTATTTTTATTTTTTAGGAACAAAAAGAAAGCTACATGGAAAATAAAACAACATTTTCTCAATCCTTTATTTTCTTGTGTGTCTGTGGGGGAGGGGGAGAGTCGGTAATACGTAAGGTTGGAATAGAGAAAACATCTGCTTGTATCCTTGAATTTTTCGAAAGTTCGCCTTGAAAACCAGGAATTATAATTACTTGAATTTTATTATGGTCCTAGTGACCACCATGAATCTTTTTGCATGTTATCCACACTCAAACACCGCCTTTTGCCTGTGGGGATCATTACATGTGCTGAAAATTATTTTTCAACAGAAACATAGTCAGTGGTGCAAATTTGAATGCTGAAACGTTACTTCGCAAGGCGTGGATGCCAAAAAGGACCAGACTGACACGAAAGCGAGTAAGTCAACACAGATAAGAAGTTTGCACTTTGGACTGTGCAGGCAGTAGAGACGATTATTGGGTGCCAAAAATGAGAACGGGGGGGGGGGGGGGCAAGCAAGGACAGTGACAAACCACGTAGTACACAAACTGTATTGCACATGTAAACGGCACTAGACATTCGGATTTAGGTTATGACATGTTCGATATGTCTGCCATCTCTGGCGATGATGTGGGGGCAGACGAACAGCAAAATTCTGCATTACCCGCTGAAGTGTCGAAACATCGATGACCTCCTGAATGGCAGTTTTCAGCTCGGCAATGGTTTTGGGGTTATTTCTGTACACCTTGTCCTTAACATAGCCCCACAAAAATGAGTCACATGTGTTCAGATCCGGGGAATATGGCGGCCAAGCGAGTCCCCCTCCAGTAACCTCTGGGTACCCCAGAACCAGAATGCGGTCCGCAAAATACTCCTGACCGTGACATCTTCACTTGCAAATGGCCGACATCAACACGTTGCGTGCGCATACGCATACGAATTCCCATCATGCCCTGTGGCCAGCCACGCAGTTTGGACGTCATCACGCGAACCGTTCAGAAATTATGACGGTTTTATTTCATATAGTTCATTAATTGTCACCCTTTAGTAGGCAAGGCTTAGCATTAAGAGTATATAGTGCAGGGATAAAAAGTAGGGTGGAGCTGCCCCATTTAATCGCCGCCACTGTGTGCAGGTAACAGTGACGTCAGACATTTTTGTTTTGCTTAGAGCTTTGTTAAACATCATGTAGCTACTTGGAAGGAGGGAAATCGACATTAAACATGTTTCAAACACGCCAGTCATTGAATTATTTCGCCACCAAACCTAGTAAATACCTCTGCGAGATATAAAAATCCTGTAAAACCTAAAAAAGGTTTAATTTAGTCACATACACCTAAAATAGGTTCTAACAAGCAAAATAGGTTATTTTAGGCACTATAAAACTCTTGTCAGTTGCGTTTTTAAATGAAACCCTGACTTAACTTATTTCTTATTTACCTGCAAAGGAAAAAATAGGTTAAAAAACTAAAATGCGAGGTCTAGTAATAACATATTATATTCCTTTCTAGATATATGCCTTAAACAGGAAAATATCAACAAGTTTTACGTTACATAATTTGACATATATGCCAGGATATTACATATTTTACATATTTGCTAATTTACTACACATAAAACAACATATTTCGGTAATTTTGTCCTATCTTGATCCTTTTTCCTATATTTTCGATCTCTGAAACATGATGAAGCGAATTTGTAGCTCATGTGATGTCATATTTTCTAATCAACGAGATGCATAGTGTTTACGGTCACCTAAAATTTGACTGCGAAGTCTGAAAAAAAAGGAACTGTTATTTATCGAACAATGCTGGAGTCTCACTCCCCCCTTCCCTTCTGTTTACATATTTTCGATTCACTTTTAGGCGAAGCACCTAGAAACTTGGCGTCGGTGGACTGGACAAGAAAGCTACTTTCCTGTACGTAGCGAGTTACACAATATGTTCCCTTGCAAAAAAAGTATAAAAGTATTTTCATTCGATTGTTCTTTCTGTAGACCATTTTTTCTTACAATGTGATAAGAAATTTACAAAGAGCTCTGTTAGATATTTACATATTCTACAATAATTTGCAATGTGAAAAGTAATTAATATTTGACAATATAGCACATTGCTGTGTTTTTTGAGTTCATGAATTTGAAAAATGTATGTCCTTTATATTATGTTGAATATGTTGAAATAAAATAAATATCTAGCAGAATTCTTGAAATTGCTTGGATACTGGACTATTATTAATATTACATATGCTTTGATACTACATATTAAGCTACATATCCTTTTGATAGTACATATTTAAGTACACATTTTATCAATTATTGTTACATATTTATGTACATATTTTGTACTTTTAAATTACATAGAAATCCGAGGTCTAATGATCACTCGGCTTCATTTGATCTATTATTTGTTTTATTTTATTTCGCTTTTCTGCCACTCTTGGCTAATCGCGTCGATGAGGATTAGTGATGATACTCAAAAAGAATATCCATGCTCAGGCCGGGATTTGAACCCAGGGGACTTGGCGTCATACCGTACACTGGCGAACTTTAAAAAAAAGGTCTCCCTCGTCTTAGTTAGATTGGAAGGTAGTTGGAAACACTTCATTACTCCTGCATTGGATAAGAAAGTGGGGGAAGGCAGTTGCAGATAAGGCCATCACTACTCTATACGCACGTAAACTTGTTTACGGAAAGCTTTCTGTTGAGTCTTGTCAGGCATGACCTGGGCAGTAAATCCAAATTGGTTGTTAGAAATTTAAAATATTATAACTCTGACGTGACGCATATTACCTGTTGTTAGTTCGCTGTCAAGGAACGATTTCTCTTAACTAAAAAGGATTCCGGCCTCCGTGGTAGAGTGGTTAACACAGCTTGCTTAAACACCGCCTTGGCATTGTGTTCACTCGGCGTTCATTGTGAGTGTCCCTTCATCAATTTCATCATTTCATCGCTCATCCTCATAGTCGCGTTTAGCCAAAAGTGGCAGAAAAGCGAAGTAAAAACCAAATCAAACATAAATAAGAAGCTGAAGGGGAAAATATTCCATTACCAAAAATAAAATATATATAAAATACAGTAATTACTTTGTTGACACTGCAGTTTTTTTGGCAGTGTGTAGCTGTCTTAGGGTCGTATCTTCGAATTAGCTGACCTCAAAATATACGAAGAGTGAACGATTAATGGAAGTGGGGATGCACATTTCTATTACTTTAGTAAGCATTCAGTCGTAAATCCTTTGGACACAGTGTGATTTTCGTGCAAGGAAGGGTTCCTGGGACATCAACTAGGTCGACGTTTACTTATAACGTTACGAGGGTATGGATTTCTCTCAACAAGTGCAACAAATGTTTATGGTCATGGAAATTATTTATACAATTTGTTTGAGTAACGTCGTTTTCTACCTCTTGAAATTAATGGTGACTGGAGATGAAAAGACACACGTGGCAGATTGTAACGTGCTTTGAAGACAAAGGTCTTAAGTTCGAACCATGATTAAGGCATGTTTGCCCCATTTCATCCATGTTATCAATTGGTCAATCATTCTCATCGCCACGGATTAACCAAGAGGTAAAAAGGCAACGTAATATATCCTAAATAGAAAAAAAATACAGAAAAGGGGCAAGGAAATGCACATATCGTGTCGTGTCGAGGTTGTGTGTTGCAAGACGGAAATGTGTGACTATTATCGCAAGAGCACGTTCAATTATATTAGGGCAGAACCATATATCACACAATACAGGTGAAATTGTTGTAGGTTGACGTGAATTGTTAATCTGCATAAACTCTTAAAATACTCTAATATCAGGTTTTTTGTTCCACTTATTAGTTGAATTTTGAGGGTTTTCGCTTCTTGTGCCACTTTTGGTTAAGTTGCAAATATGGGGGGAGGCCTCCCCGATGGCGCAGTGGTAGCATCATCGCCTTGTGATCAAGGGTTTCTGGGTTCGATACCCGGTGGAGGCACATAGTGGTTCGGATCCCACGTTAAACTCTAGGTCCAGTCCTGATTAGCCTTACTGTGCATAAAGTGGACTTCAAACACAAACTCAATCAAATATGGGGATGAGTGACGATATGATGAAATTGATGAATGGGCACTCACAAGTCCATGCCCAGGCCAGGATTCGAACGCGGGAGCCCTGGCGTCGTAACGCGATGTGGTAATCCACTCTGCCACTGGGGCCGGCATCTATTTTCGAAGCTTGGTAATATTTAAGAGCTTATTGTGTTCGTTTATTTTTTCTGGTCCCTCCAACATTCGTCCTTATCGTTGAAAGTAACCAAGAGGAATATAATATGGTCGTAAAAATAGCAAAGTTACCACTTTTTACTTTTTATATTTGTTTTAGAGCTAATGACAAAAGAGAGACAAGAAACGAAAAAATGAACAACCTATTTTCATTCTTGAAGGGAATAAATCGCCAGCTCAGAACCTGATTTCTTGAGAGCTCAAAATGGACAACAAATATTTCTTCCGAGGCTGAATGACCACAGAAAGAAACGCTGTGCTAATTCCTTGATGACTCATGGTTAACATTGCTCTTCTGTGTGGTGTTCACGACTGACAGCTGTGTAGTTCTTCCTTATCTTGGATAATTTCGGCATTGACGCTGCAGTATTTGCAATTCTTCAATATCGGTTTTTGTTTTTGTTTTTTCGTAAAAGATGAGACCTCAGTGAAGCCTTACTAAATATTTACACTGTACTAACCACTCTGCCACGGACGTTGGCACACTCAGCTTCGTGTAAACGTTTCCGAGAAATGAAATGATATATTTGGTTTTTGTGTAGCTTCATTCGTTCGGCAGTTACAAAGAACACATACACAAGCATGAGGCCGCGGCTGTCCACTCGGTAGGGAGCGAGTGCTGGAGTGTGGTGCAGATCACATCACTTTCAGTATGGCCGAAATCGAGATTGTGTTACGAGTCTTCATGGAACTAAGAAATGCACAGGGGAAAGCTCTATTGTAATACTGGTATAATAACGAGAATGCAAATATTCCACGTGTTCGATCAATGCAGGCATATTTCCTACACACGTTACATAAAATTGCGGGATACAGTATCAAGCGAAACCAAGCTGACTTGGTAGTTCAACTGGTACAGCAATGGCACGTCTTGCCAGAGACCTGGTTCGAGTTCTGATTAAGCCTGTATTTACGGCATAAATGCTTATAAAGTTAAAAAATCATAATAATAAATAAATATTCATATTTAAAAGTGGTTATTTCTTGGTAATTTCTCCACTGTAAGGGTCTGAAATTTCTTGAAATTAATAGTTTTAATTCCAGAAATGAAAAAAAAAACAGTCAAATGGGGAAATAGTTTGTAGAATTCAAGATTTTCGCACCGTGAAATGACTAATTTTTTCAGTCCCGAATGTTAGGGATATAAAAATTTCCGTTCCCAATCCCGTCCCGACGAAAAAATATCCGCCCTACACACCTCTAGTTAGGGTAGTCAACATGGGTCTAATCTCTGGTGAAAATGTTATTTTGTTGGACATGGTACTTATTGCTTTAACTTATAGCCTCTAAATAACACACAAAAAATTATGTATAATAAAATATAGCTAAAACTTCACTAATCCAATTTCGTGAACTTTTCACAGATACATCAGGGGTCACGATAGCACAAAGATGCTATGGTTGCCAAGAGAGATGAAATTAAAAGGAAGGCAAGGACGAGACAGAGTGGCAGATGGTAATAATTATGTGAAATGAAGTCATTGTATACTAATAGTAAGTGTTTTTAAACCGGGGGATAGAAGCATGGACCGGGGCTTACTCTAACTCACTCCCCCCTTTCAGCATCGTTGCAAGCTGTCTTATCCGTTTCTTAGAAGAGCAGATGGTTGCAAACTTGCTTTTTAATTCGTAATCACAAACGAGAAGAGAATGAATGACAACAGTCATTTAGGTTATCGACTTCTAAGAAATGGCGGTCACTATTTCCGCTTGATACGAATGAGATGTTTTTGTTCTGTGTTCCATGGATCAGGCACTTCTGATGCTCCTGATGCTGATGGCCTTATTGACAGATCACGCCTGAGGGCAGCGCCCTAGAATTCTGGACTTTCGGAAAAGCGCAAAGAGAAACAGAAAGAAAAATAATAATCTACAGGGTGGCCATACAGTATGGAACACATTTCTTAATGAAAAACGTGCTCCACATGTCCGCCACAGGTCTCAACACACTTCCTCAAACATTTCAACACGATTCCTTGAAATTTCTTCACAAGTGAGGATAAAGAGCAAACCGAGAGGATCCAGCGTTCAGATTTCCACAGCATTGACCTCAGATATCAAAAATCGTCCATGGGGTTGAGGTCAGGTGATAGTCGTTCCCATTCCACAGGGCCCCGTCTCCCCATCCAGCGTTCTGTAAACAAGGTACGCAGCCAGTCGCAAACGCTTTCTGCGTAAACAATACGGCCATCAGTTAGATACTTTACAGCCACACTACATAATGATTGAGTTGGTGTTTTAAGTCCACTTTATGCACAGTAAGGCTAATCGGGACTAGACCTACAGTTTGGCAGAGATGCCCACGTCGATATCACATTTTCACGTTAATGCGCTCTGACTCGAGGCCATGCGTCCTGAACCGAAAGTACGATACCAGTGAAGTTTGATGTCATGGCACCATTAAGATGTGCATTTGCAATAACTGCATTCAGAAGAAAATATATTACACAATTGTCCATGTTCTAGGTCTTCAAGTACCTGCTGTAAATGCACGAATTTGGTGGAAGGGATATCCACAGCTGCATTCAGGTATTAACAGAAAATGCATGACTTTAAAAAGGAATTCTGTCTTCTTTAAATAACTAGACTATAAGTGCACATTTTATTAACAGTAACTATAACAAACCATTAAAATAACAAAAACTTCACAATGAATCATTCATATTCTTACCAAAAGCATATTTCCTGGGTTTTCTCTGCTCCAATGTTGGATACGCTTTTATTTTCACAAATTGTGATTGCAAATTGAACACGTGAATTAGTATTTTTCTTGTATACACAAACTGAAAACTATGAAATGAAAGCATTTAAAGTGACATTTGTTGGCCGGCATTGGCAAGTTGATTTGAAGGAAATCAAAAGAGCGAGCGCTCGGTTAGATTCTGTACCTTTCGCTTCGGCTCGCACATGAGCGGAATGGTTGCCCTGAACGTCTATTACCACCAATTCTTTTCCTGTGTAAGAACAAAGCTAATGTAAACAAAACCACGTGACTTATGAGAAGTGTATTGATTCTGGTGTTATTTTGTCCATGAATATATTGGTCGCAACTATATAAGGTCCCGCAGGTATGTCACGCACACTATATTCCTACGCGCTACAGGAATAACTAATAGGATTTCTCGGCAGCCTCGTGCATTGTTTACATTGACTTCGTTCATACGGAAAACAGAGAATAGACCATGCTTCACACCCAACACCATAAACTCCTTTTCTGCTGAGTTATTTCCATTGAAATTGTCGACTAGTCCGATACCGAACCTTGCTGGCAGTTTATAACGAGTTTCCTGCCTTAATCGGAGCAGAACTATTTTGGAATTCAGAGTGTCCGGGGAGGTGAGGTTAGTACACAGGGTGCAGCAGTGTCTCAAGGTACAGAGAGAACATCTTATCAAAGGAAACATGACCTTGACGCATGAGCTGTTGAGCCAAGTAGAAGACAGAGTACACAGATAAGGATGGTTAAAGAAACAGGTTCTCCTCAGGTCATTTGGTACTTTCACGAGACGAATCAAACGACCTGGGATTTTATAACTAGAGGTGCCTCGCAGTAGAATTGTGAAGGCAGTAGTGTATTTCTAATGGAACCAACCATGACAAAAAACCGCACACAAAGAAATATGTGGCAGATTTTACATTCATTACTTCTTTGCTACAAAAGATATCGGGACGAGATGGTCTCATGAAGACTGGCTTGTTCTCGGTCTCGATCTCGTTTCGAGTCTTAAAATCGTAGCATTTTTGTCGCTTCAAGGGATGAAAATTAATTCTGTGTGATCAAAATTAGTAAATATACAGTTCCTGCCGACACATTTATTATTGCAATCACAAAGTGGTGCAGGGTGTAAATATTAAGGCTACCTGCATTGTATAGAGCTATTGCCAAAACGAATTAGTGCTCTCAACCTTTCACCTGTTTTTCTCCCCGCTTTCTGTCCCAACCGACGCACTCTCTCTCCCAACGTTGACCATCTCTTACTACATTTCCGCATTCCAACCCTTGTTGACCCTTTTAACTTCTTCATACTTGTCAACGTACGGCGAAACAAGCCGGGGATTTGTCAACATACTACTACGTACCACTCCTTTAGAAAAAAAAAAATCTGAATTTAAAATTTGACATGGAGGCAAGCACCCACCCTACATCCCAGACGCTAAAATAACGATAAAACAAAATACATTACATAATACAAGAATGCTCAGTTGGTAGAGCATCTGGCTTCCACGCGGAAGACCAGGGTTCGAATCCCGGGGCAGGTGATCTGCATCAGGAATATTTCCACCATTTTCTGCGCGGCTCTGATGCCCACCCAGCCTGCTATCAACGAGTACTTGGGCTCAACCTTGGCGAATAAAGGCGGCCGGGCGTAATGCTGATCACACCATCTCAACTATGGCCGACATCAAGAATATATGGAACTCTATACCTCCACATCACCCCATATGCCTTCATGGTATGTGCGCACACTCACCTTACCTAATGCAAGGATTCAAGCAACGTGATTGGAAGAAAATATAAAAATTACTGATTTTTGACAATAGGAATTGTAGCTTTAATGGCGACATGATTCGAACAGGTGTTATCAGCCAGGTTAATTCGACCGAATCGATCAGGTCGAATAAATTCGAGAACAACTGTTCGAATGATTGTTGAAGGAAGAGTTATTTATTTCGTACGCCCTGTAGCAAAATTGTTCATGGCTGAATGCTGGTCGCATAATTTTAACATAGGCACACATATTCCATCCAAGACAGAACGGATGCTGTAATAGTTAGAAAAAAATCACATCACTAGGCCAGTTTAGCGTGAGAATGCTCACCTAAGAATCCACTGACACAGCAGCCTTCACTTGTTAATCTGCAAGACAACAAGATTGGATGTTCCTCGTACCACTCAGCACGGCGACAAGTTCTTGTGATAATAATAACAGATATCGTTCCATGTATCCGAAGTCTGTTGGATATCGTAGCAATAACACAATGAATAAGAGTAGAAAGTGAGGTGAATTTGGGTGAGGTGAATTTGGGATATCACTGCAGTGGTGAAGTACAGAAAATCAGAAACGCACTAAAGATATGCTTTAGGATGGCGGGAATTTTCCTCGAATCTTCATAAATTCATTTAGTTTTGAACAAAACAACTCAAAAATGGAAGATTTCCAAAGAATTTTCCTTCGCCGTCCGCTGGAACGCTGGAATTTCACGTAATAAAAATCTCCATCAGGGTAGGGAAGATTATGAGAGTTCCTGTGGTTGCAAACCGCACGGATGGCCTTGCACAGATTTGTGCATTCCACAAAAGTTACAACCAAATGCCGTTTACTTTAACGGCTACTTAAACCGAGATTGGTGTGGAGGGCCGAGAGGGAAATTTTGTGGCTCGATCAATCTTTCGACGCTACGAAACTTCAGTAAAAAGAAGTTTTATCCTGACTGTATATGCAACCACGCAAAACGGGTTCACAAATGGCACTATAAAGACCGCTTTACACGGAAGCATATTTTAACATTTTTGCTAGTATAAATTATACGTAAATGCTTCCAAAAATCTTTTAGCAGATAGTACCAGGTATCCAAAAAAAGTTCATGCCGTATTTTGCAGTGAGACATAAAGACACTGTAATTTCTGGCAAATGTATTTTATTCAGAAAAATAAGCTCCTTCAGCTTCAATTACATTATCCCAACGAGATACAAGCTTATAAATCCCGCATTTGCAAAAGTTCTGGTCCCTAGGAGCAAAACAATTGTCCTATGACCTGCGTGACATCATCTCGGTTTAGGAACTGTTGCTCACGCAAATGGTTATCCATGGCCAAAAACAAGTGAAAGTCAGATGAGGCAATGTCCGGGGAATAAGGAGGAAGAGGTAAAATTTCCCAACCAAGTGTGTTGATTACCTCCTTGGTCGCTTTCTCCGTATGAGGTCTAGCGTTATCTTGAAGAAGGATTACTCCTTTCCTGTTGACTAGTGCTGGCTGCTTCGGACGCAGTGCAGCTGCAACCCTTTGCAACTGGGACGAGTACACCTCGTATGTGATGGTTTTGCCATGCTCTAGCAATTCAAAGTGCACAACACCAGCGCTGGTCCATCAAACACAGAGCAGAACCTTCTGTTGATGAATGTTTTCTTTGGGGGTCAATGCAACACAACCAGGGGACGACCAACGATGTTTTCTTTTGCGGTTACTGTATAACACCCATTTCTCGTCACATGTCAATATCTGGTCCAGGAATGGGGCTTTCTTGTGGCGTGACAGCAATGATGCGCAAATGGTGAGCCGCTGGCGTTGGTTTTCCTCGGACAAAACGTGAGGAACCCACTTACTGAGCTTCCAAGACTTCCCGAGGTTGTGCAGAAGAAATCGAATGGTTTCCTCCGACACTCCAAACCCTTGTGCAAGTTCTTTGCACGTTTGCTGTGGATCGCGCTCGATGATCTCCTTCAGCAGTACTTCGTCCATAGTGGCGGGGCGTCCAGCTCGAGGCTTGTTCTGGAGGCTCTCATCGCCCGATGCAAAGCGACTGAACCACTTTCGCGCTGTGTGCTCACTCACTGATGCCTCTCCAAACGCGGAGCATATCTTTCGAGCAGCGGCTGCAGCATTGCTGCCAAATTTGAACTCGTACAGTAAACACGGCCGTAAAACGTCCTTTGACACTGACATGTTCCCTTCAGGATTGTAGTTTCTACAGACCTGCTGCCTATGCGACCGACACGCCTCCCAACTCTGCACTGACTGACGATTGCCGGGAATGTAAACTTCTGATGTCATCCAGACAGGATTGCCGACACATGCCGTTTGACTTTCACTTTTCGTTCCAGCGGCACGAACTTTTTTGGATACCTGGTACTTTACACGGAAGCATTTTAGTAACATTTCGGTCAGCTTTTGCGATTTCAATCTATAATACAAGGGCTATTATTTTCAAACCTCCGATGGTGCCGCCAGGAGGCCCATGAAGCGCTAGGAAGCACTGCCAAGGCCAACGCCTCAGTTGAAGCTGAGCGACGGCCGCGTAGAGATGTCTGCTACAAACGACTCTCCCGCCAAGTGTGAGGTGCGTAGTGTGATACGATTTCTACAGGCAGAGGGGCACAATGCAGCGCACAATGAGCTGTCTGCCGGAGAGGCATGCAGTATTCGGGAATTGTCTTGCTTCGTGAGAATGTCCGACCGCATGTTCGTGCATCAACCCAAGACCTTCTTCAACGAATCCACTCGGAAGTGTTTCAATCACCCTCTCTACAACCCAGACCTGGCACCGAGTGACTTCCCACCTTTTCCCGGCGATGATGTAGTGTTTGGGAGGACGGTGCTTCCACACCAATGCGGAGCTTCGGCAGGCCTGGCTCAACAGACAGGCGGCACCTTTCTTTGCAGAGTGTATTGGAAAGCTGGTGCATCGGTAGGATAAATGTCTGAATTTTCTTGGTGATTACAATGAAAAGTAGATTATACGTGTACGTAACTTTTGTCAATAAACCCATTTCGCTATTCACTGTGGTTATGATTTCATGCCCTATCGGAGGTTGAAAAAAAATAGCCCTCGTATATACAGCACAAGAGGCACGTTGAATTACACCATCTATGGTGAGTGCACGGTGTTCGCAATTGAAACAACTAAAATATTCTTCCATACGTATACTGTATAAGTTATAAAGTATGTATTTAAGCAGCGCCATTCATTTGTACCTAAAATCATTTAATACGAGACGTTATTCCTCTTGGTTGAACAGTTATCGGCTTTTAAAAATGTGAAGTGATACATTGTTTACATCTCACTAGGTCGCCATTACAACTGCACTCGTGACCTAGAGGTCGCTTCTGATTGGTTATGCGACGGAAATAGAACCGATTCTTGCCATGAAATATGCCATGGAATCTGAAATGCCGCAAGTGGCCTCCCCGATGACGCAGTGGTTGTGTCATTGCCTTGTAATCAAGGGTTCCCGGGTTCGATATAGGGTGGAGGAGCATAGTGGTTCGGATCCCACCTTAAACTGTAGGTCCAGTCCAGATTAGCCATACTGTGAATAAAGTGGACTTAAAACACCAACAGGGGCGCCGACTTGTCAAAATTATTGGGGGGGGTCTGATCACTGAAATAAATTAATGAATGACTCACTCCCTCCCTTTTTTAAAAATAAAAATTACGTCTTCGTATAGCAGTTTTAAAGCAGCTATTATATTCCTCATGCAAATGAAATGTAACATGAAAAAACGTGTGTCTGCTCATTTGTTTTTTAGATAACAATTAACATTTTTATTTAAAACTAGGCTATGTATTTACATTAAGAGGCCAATATAAGAGTTTTTGCCGGTCTTGGTAGCCGAGCGTGTTGGGTGGTCGGCTCAACTCGCTTTGATCCGGAGGTCTCTGGTTCGAGTCCCGGCGAGGGCATGGGTGTGTTTTAATGTCCGCAACAGACTTGTAAAGAAAGGGCATGTGACGGGTGCAAAGAACTTTAGTGTTGACATATCCATAGAAATATCGAATATTTACAATATTTAACAGTTTTATTTAATTATTTACATAAATGCTAACACAAATCGCAGGCAAATAGTTTTACTTTTTTGTTCTTGCTACAATATTTTACTTTTTAAATTTAATTTTGCAATAATAAATAAACACATAGCACGCCGTGCTTTAGCAATAATGCCTTTGATCATAGCCGTTCCCGCTTTCGCAATACAGACTTTTCATAAGCTTTCCTTGCGTACTTTACTGCAAGCCAGTGTTAAATAAACTCAAATACTTTAGAATTATTTTCCCCTTTATTCTTTGGACTAGAGGAAGAGATTTCGAGGATAACTAAATATCGTACATATCAATATTGCCTGAAAGTCGTGTTTACGACCTCAAATTATCCAGAATTCACTAAACAACATACTGGTATAATTGTCATGTCACCTCGTTATTTAGAAACTCTTTTTAGTAAAAATGTTAACAATACTCATAATTATATACTTAGTAATACATAGTAATAAGTCATGTGTTTTTCTGTCTCCGTTCATAGCCCCTCCAAATTTGATGGTTTAGCGGTCTCAGCCCCCCAAATTTGATGGTCTAGAACATTTCAAATGTGTATTTAAAGTTAAGTTCATGTGGCACAATTCAGAGTAAACTTTACCAGAGAAGCAAAATAATACATTACATCCTCTTAAGCAAAATTATTTGAGGGGCTCTGCCCCCACATCATTGACATTGGGGGGGCTCGAGCCCCCCCAAGCCCCATGGAGTCGGCGCCTATGAACACCAAATCAATGAAATGTAATAAGATTTTTTAAATTTACACGGTAGCGTTTTGGTCATGTCATAAATGTTAAGAAAAATACTAAGGTAAATGCTTTCGTCTAAAGCAGGCCTTACAGACGCCACTTGAAAGGGCGGCTGGAAAGCGATGAATCAGTAATCTGGTGTTTGGCGGACATCGTTTACTTTCGTGTCGCAAGGTTCTGAACACCACTCGTCGCACAAAACAGACACGAATATGAGACATGTTGGCAAAACCTACTGCAAGCGTATAGTTTCCCCCTTCATTGTATCGGGTGTTCCATTTACAACGCACCCCGGAGTTGGGGATAGTACACTTCGCAACATCTTATTTGACCGTCCTGAAAAATTTCAAAGTCCGGAATTCGTAAATTTGGCAGCATAGCGCTTCAGAGCCAACTAAGAGTAGCCATCTTTGCGACATTTCTTCTTCCTGAATGAAAACGCTCTTGTGATTTTTTTTTCATTCTTTCACATTCCATAAAGTAGAGATACCCTAAAGCAGTAATAAAATATATGAGTAGACAAAAAATGTTAAGTAGAAATACGAATGTTGAAAATATTTCAAGATTCTTCGTTCTGAATTTGAAAATAGGGAAATTTATGTGCATTGTGAAACACTGAACAGGTTCTCATCCACCTGGAAAGAATTGCGGTCAGATTTGAATGCAAGAAGGCAAATTTATGATGATTTTATGCGAAATGTTTAGTAAAGATACCTTGCACAACACCAAAAGATTCTGCAAAGTGTGTATTTTCCTTGGTTCTTGGCGAAAAATGGTTCGAAACTCCGGCACAATGTTGCTTCAACTGAGATTAACGTGCTTTACTGAACTTTGTTAGCAATCTCCTGGAGTAGTTGGTTAGATAATAGCACTTTCGTTTTTTTATTGTTTTCGTCAAGATCGAAACATCGTAGGTTCAAATCCCACCCTTTCCTTATTACTTTTTCCTTTTTATTTGCCGAGTACGAAGTGTTTTAATAACGTAATGTAATATTATATGATATTACTGTAAATATTTATGCGATGCATGCTCAGTGGCGGCGAATGGGTTTCAAAACTGATGGGGCAAGGTGGGGGGAGGGGGGAGGGCAAGGACAGTTTCTTTCCCTTAGTAGATAATGTTAAGCATAGTGCGGGGTCATCTGCCCCTCCACACTCCATAATCGTCGCCACTGTGCATGCCTCAAGTAATGCTTCTACTAATGTTTTAAATCTTTCAGTGATTGGCAGGATTTTAGGAAATACTTTTCCTTTCATTCAGCTGTTATAAGCTAACACATATTAAGAACTTACATGTCAACTTTCTGCATCCGGAAATGCTGGACATAAATCGCATAAATATCAACGGAAATATCCAAGAAACGTAGATAAGCATTCTCGTCCAAAACCGTTTACTTCCCGAAAAAGATTTTGCAAGGAAGTAGGTTTGAACCCATGACCTTGCATTCCATAAGCAAACGATACCCCTACACCACACGGTTCACGTTATTTTATGCACTCGGTTCGGATTCCACTTTAAACTGTAGGTCCAGTCCCGATTAGCCTTACTATGTATAACGTTGACTTAAAACACGAAATCAATCAATTCATCTCCTTTCAGAGTGGGCTTTTTTCTATGATAATATAGTCGGCCAGCATCCGAAAATACAGTTCTGCTTCGCGTACACCAGAGTGTAATTGCATTTAATATTGTGACTAATTTTACTTTAAAACTACAGATTAAAGCGATAATAGTGTCCAGAAAAAAAACCCTCAAAGTAGATCGTCACACAAAGTATTTTAATCTATTGCCAAACATTTCAGTTAAGAATAATATTATGCTTTTCCATTGACCGTATTTTCGATTCATGGTGAATTTGCTAAAAGGACCACGTCAAGAAATCTAAATGTGTAGGTTTTACTAGTAAATGCATTTAAAATGCACGAAACAACAGGGAAGGAGAAAAATAAACCTCAAAAATAAGTAAAAATGCAACAAAAACTTTTAAAAATACTGACAAATAAACTAAAAGCCAAAAAAGGCCGAAAATGCAAAAAAAAAAAAAAAAAAAAAATGTAAAATAGAAAGTGTTTTCCGGCTCTAACTGAAGGGAACTAAACTAAAACTAAACCCACAGCGCTACAGCCCTTTGAAGGGCCTTGGCTTACCTACCGACTGTTGGTCACCTGTATTGGGTGACGGGTGATCGGCCCGACGAACCCTCAGCCATTATTGTAGGTCTTCTTGACCAGGTTACGCTCACTCACTCGAAGCTTCCCAATTTCCTCACGATGGTGGGTTGCCACCGGCCCTATACGTAGGCCGAATAAATTCCGACCAGAGCCGGATTCGAAACTGAAGAGAAACGGACATTATATCAGGTTTAGCATTGTTTTTAAGGGTCAGAAAAAAGTTGATTTTTCATCAACTTACGGATCCTAATTAGTAATTATGACCATTGAAAAAGTTGGAGGTTGCTTACTTAAAATTTTCTTGCTGAGGGATCGTATCGTTCCATACCTCCACTTTATAATACAGAAAAAAATCAAGTTCATATTTCGAAAATGACTTGGAGTTTTCCACCACGAAAATATGTTTTTCATAGTTTGAAGTTCGTTAGTATTATCTTTCAAGGTTTCCATTGTTTTAATTTCACACATATTTTATATTTCATACGTTGAATATCCCTTTCCTCTCTCATTTCATACAGTCTTTGGAAAAAAGCTGAAGTTTCTTGTCAAACGGGGTCTGGTTCAAATGACTCCTTTTCGCTCTCCTACTTTAAACAAACAACAAAATACTTCGCAACTAAACGATTGCTTGTTCAAAACACGGAATTTTTACACAATTTACAAAATATGACAAAACGCCGATAGACATGTTCATCATTTTTCCCTTGCAGCGTTTCTCGATTTTATCTGAATTCGTTTCCTCATGAAAATTGCCATGAGGAAATTATAGATATGACATTATGTGTGAATTGGTTTCTTCAAACTGGTAGCAAATTTTAACATGAGCTATCTAGAGAAGAGGTAGCGTGCTTGATTTTCACGAGGGAGGTCGTAGGTTCGATTCTCCACCTAGGCAGGATTTTTTTCAGGAGTTTATCGTTGGATGTCAAGTTTATCCACCGTGCTAAGAAGTTAACATTGGTCTCTGTATTTCACGAGAGGAAAGGAAATAGTTGGAGGAAGTTATTTCGATGTTAGGAGGAAGTTACATGCCACGTGAAATGCGCAGAATCAAGTTACATAGAGCTAAATCTGTAATGGTGGTTTCAAATATTGCAAAGTTAGTGCGGAAAGTTTGTTATATCTGACACTCGTACTTTCTGTTCAAAGAAGACAAACATTTTAGATTCAAAGCAGTTAGGAATTAACGATCATTATGAGGTTTTGAATTTTTTTTTTTTGTTTGTCACTCACTATATAAATACTTATTAGTAGTTTCTTATCGAATCGGCCTTCGTCGCAATAACAATTTACTTATGTTAATTAGCGATTTACTATTCGTTTTAGGCGCATGGCAAGATGGTGGTGAGGGGATTGACAACAGTCATTACGAGGAACGGACATAAAATTACCAATCTTAGCAATTTGAACTCATTAAACGCTCCCCTTTGTTACAGTAATGCACTACATCACTATTCAACATAACTGTATATCTTTTTTTAGTATACCGAAATCAAATAATCAATATTTTAGGTGACAGTGAAGAACAAACAATACATAACTTAAATAACATTACATTTTGGATCCTGAATACATATATGTGATTTGTGAATTAATCATGATGTGTGTGTTAACACAACATATGAATAATAACTAAAAAGAAAAGTTTTAACTTTAAATCCTGGAAATCTCCAACTTCTAAGGGAAAATATGTCCCTCAAGTGTGCATCGGATTCATTTCTTAAATATTTACTGTTCAGTAAACAAAAAAGGAATTTAAAAAAAGAAAGAGGAGAGGGTGGGATTTGAACCCGCGACCTTTCACGCTTGACGAAAAATAAGGATAGCAGCGCCTAACCAACTGCTCTACTTTAACTGAATGACGTTGCACCCTTAAAAACATGTTGACGTTTATGAAGACTCCCACCTTCCTGTGTTTCAAGCACATTTTCTCGACAAGTCGTGTAAAATATATGTTTTTGAGAAATGTTAGGTATTATGCAAGGTATTGTAAATAAAATGTCGCATAAACTACTCACAAATTTGCTTCTTTCTGGACAAACTTGATGGCAATTTCCTCCAGGTGGAGAAAAACTATTCAGTGTTTCAAACCCCCCAAATTTCAAGTCGAGCACGCAGAATCGTAAATATCCCTCAAGGTTCTTTTTCCAATTTATTATTTCTGTTTGATTGTGTATTATAATAGCGGTTTATAGTTTCTAAGTTCATGGAAAGTGTTAAATTGAAAACCTCTAACCGCAGCGTTTTTCGTCTAGTGGAAGGACCTACTCAAAGTTGGCTACTTTCACCTGGAGCCGAAGTGCAATGTTGCTAAGTTCTTTCGAGGCGGTCAAATAAGATGTTGCGAAGTGTACAACTTTTGAACCGGAAGTGGTACACATATACAGAGTAAACCTTATACCAAATTGAAGTCTTGTTCATAAATATATTTTTAAACCGGGGAACAATGATTGGATTTTATTAGTGTCCACGCAGTGTTGCCAGACGTAATGGGAAGTGTAAATGAAATTTTTGACAAAGCATGAAAAATGGCACATAACGCACATGTACGGACATGCCGCCGGTAATTTGCAGTTTGGTTAGGTGGATTAGCTCCGCATCTATGGCAGTGAAAAAATAAATGTTCATTTCTACCGATAGCCAATCGGTGAGGAGTCTTTAAGGGGGAACTAGAAAAATCGTTGTTCTTAGAAATTAGGATTGTGCATTGGCAACACTGCTGGTGTTTCAGTGTCACAAAAGGTGTGTTTAGAAACTGTATACATCATGCAATTACTGAAAACAATAAAAAAGAAACATGGACATTTTCATGAAAATAGTGTTACTTACATGCACCTGGCAACCATGCGATAAGTTTGTTTCTTCATCCGAATATGTAATTGCTGTCAATGTTAATGAGAATAACTCATTTTGATAAATTCCTGATGTATCACATGGTTGCCAGGTGCATGTAAGTAACACTACTTTCATGAAAATTTACAAGTTTCTTTTTATTGTTTTATTAAGCGAGAGTTGTTGAAGAGACCTGTTACTAGTGCATTCACATGACTGCGGGGAGGATAGCGCCGAAGGAGCCTGGTTCGTTGTACGGTTCAAGTCCTGATTCGAACGCCTGTTCGGTATCTTTGACATAGCCAACCGGACGCGTATCTGGTTTCGACCCAGCACCTGTTGTTCTGAGAAGCACTGTTTCCAAATTTACCTGCAGTGTTTAGACACCCTACACGAACTGAGACGGCGTTACACTCCCAAGGTCTCCACATTTTATTTTTAAAAAAAGTAGCACAACACATTAACACAACCTAGCAAAGATATCCTCAACCTCACGTTAAGAAATCACTAAAGAAACTGACTTGGCAACATCTCATTTACTCCAAGTGCACTTGACAAGAGTTGTCTGTTTCTAAAACGGACGCTATTGGTGGGAAACGTTTGAGGGGTGGATTTACTGGGCTCCGCGTGGTTGTCAGAGGGAAACTAATCTTTCGGAACTTTCTTTGAAGTACAGTGGCATTCGAATCAGGACTCGAACTATATTTTCGCAAACGCGGCATCAAACAACACTTGGCAACGTTTCCTTGTAGCAGCCGTTGTTGTTGCTAGAACCTTCAAATCGTAACTGATATTGCGACCAGCTCCAGCGCACGCCACCTCGAAGACGATTGGCAGGCAGAAATAGGACCAAAATTCAGCAGCCAGTACGCAAAGCATTTAGTAAATGCGCATGAGCTGATTGGAAGAGTTCACTGACAAAATAGGGGTTGAACGACGTATGAGGGAAAGAGATTCCCATACAAATCGTCTACTGCTGAAAGAACATTGAAGTTTCACAGGTATTAACGTCGCCGGCAAATTACGTTAGGACGGGATGTTAAGAGTTATAGAGGGCATCGCAAATCACAAACACAACAAAGTGAGCGAGAAAATAAACAAAACAACTGAACGCGTTCAAACGAAATCCTGTTTCCAAACGTATAGCGCCTTTTCGTGCAAGTTTCTACCTACTTCCACTATCGCGGGTGGATTCGTCCTCTCTTTTCCTGTAGGACAATATAATGAATGGACTGATTTTGCGATTACTAAACAATATATTACTTATCTATGTATAGTTTTCTACTTCTCAAGATGTTTCATATTGAAGTAAATTTAATTTAGCTAAAATTTTCAGTATCAAAACAAAGTTTCGGTCTTGCCTCGAGAAATCTCGAATTGTCTGTTATGGTCTCGATTTTTGCTCGCTAGTCTCATCTCGAATAGGGATGGCCACAAAATTCGGATAACGGATATTCTGATTTTGAATTATCTGATATCCGTTTGGATGCAACGGATAATCCGATTATCCGGATAATACGAATATCCGGATAATTTGGATTATACGAATATCCGTATAATTTGGATAATACGAATATCCGGATAATTTGGATTATACGAATATCCGTATAATTTGGATAATACGAATATCCGGATAATTTGGATAATACGAATATCCGGATAATTAGGATAATCCGAATATCCGGATAATTTGGATATCTGTATAATCCTAATATCCGGATAATTTGGATATCTGTATAATCCTAATATCCGGATAATTTGGATATCTGGATAATCCTAATATCCGGATAATTTGGATATCTGGATAATACGAATATCCGGATAATTTGGATTATACGAATATCCGGATAATTTGGATTATACGAATATCCGGATAATTTGGATTATACGAATATACGGATAATTTAGATTATACGAATATCCGGATAATTTGGATAATACAAACATCCGGATAATTTGGATAATACGAACCTCCGGATAATTTGGATAATCCGAATATCCGGATAATTGGGATAATCCGAATATCCGGATAATTTGGATAATCCGAAAATCCGGATAATTTGGATATCTGTATAATCCTAATATCCGGATAATTTGGATATCTGGATAATCCGAATATCCGGATAATTTGGATATCTGGATAATCCGAATATCCGGATAATTTGGATATCTGGATAATACATATATCCAGATAATTTGGATATCTGGATAATACGAATATTAGGATAATTTGGATATCTGGGTAATCCGAATATCCAGATAATTTAGATATCTGGATAATACGAATATCCGGATAATTTGGATATCTGGGTAATACGAATATTAGGATAATTTGGATATCTGGATAATACGAATATCCGGATAATTTGGATATCTGGATAATCCGAATATCCGGATAGAACAGATTTAATGAAGGATTATTATAAAATCGTTACAGTGAAATACGAAAATGGTGAATAAAAAATATATGGACAGCTGGTAAAACTGATAAACGATAAAAGTGTCATGCAAACATTCGGATAATCAAAACATCCTGGAATTTAGGATAATCCGAATAAGAGATATTTGATATTTGAACAATTCGGATATCAGGATAATCCGTACAATTCCTAAATTCGGATAATTCGAATCAGAATATCCTATATGTTGATATTTGAAATCCGGATAGAAAAATATCCGATATCCGGATTTGGCCATTCCAAATCTCGATACCATCCTCAACGCAGAAACAGTAACTGCTTTGGAGACACAACAGACATGACCTTCCTCACTGAGCTTCTGTTACGAAGAAACACACACGTGTCGCTCATAGGGATGTGCCCGTGAACACAAATCAGCCGGTTAATGGATACGACAATCACCAGTCAGATGTTAACCCTGCGCCAACTACATCCATCTGGCCAGGCAGCTCTTTCGCAATTGGTGCGTCAATCAATCCGCCAGGAATAATCTCCTGCTGCTAGCGACCACAAAAGGACTCGACAAACCTCATCACCTAAATCAGTGCCTGTCCATTTCGACAATCAACCTACAGGAACATTCTCTCCAACTTGCAACATCTGCGAACTTAACAAGGAAGCTATGGACCGTCTCCAATACTTGTAATGGCCTTTGTCTGGATCTAAAGAACGAGGACTGGGAGTGGCACAGGAGCCCGCAAGGGGAGGGGCCAGAAGAGGCACTTGCCCGCCCTGAGATATCTGGGAAAAGTTCGTGCAATTCGAATTGTGAAATTTTCGGATAGTTATGCACTAAAAAACCTTTAAATGTGAATGCAAATATGCTCTTTAAATGATCAAAATATGCATTAAAAATCTTAAAAATTTACATCAAACTCAGAAAATTTAGCCATAGCTTGTAACTATTTATTAATTCCACTGTTTACATAAGTAAAAAATATGGTTTGGCTTACCTTATTGACAATTGACCATATTTTACCTATGTTTTTTTGTATATGTATCTATCAAAAGTCCACTAACTGTTTCTGACTCCACTGAATGTCACGATTAGCAGAAGGTGGAATTTCACCAGTGGTCTCTCATTCTACTCAACATGAAAAGGTTACTATTGCACTTAATAACTACGTTGTTTCGGATGCTCAAAAGTAAACTTATGCCTGTTATCCACGAGAATACTTTTATACTCTCAAAACACTCTCTCCCCATCACAAGAAACAATAGGCGCATGTTGTAATTTCAACAAATCGGAAACGTTCAGTTCACTTGGAATACCGTCCACATTTTGTTTCCCTTCGTGAATAGAGCAAATGTCCATTAGGAGGTTGTAGCCAGAATTCATCGCGAACACATACTGAATCATGTTTCTGAATTGCTCCAAAGGAAATAATAATAAAAAATAATAATAATTGCTCCAAAGGGAAGGAAACTACAAATTTTCAAACAGAAACATTAGAATTATACATTTGTAAGACAAAATATGCAATATATCCTGAAGACACTGAAAATATGCATTTGCATATGCTATATGCAAAATGTATAACTATCCGAAGCCTAATTATTACAGATAATATTGTTTTCTCTGATTTACAGGCTGTATGTTACAGCAATTAACTGCCCTGTCCAACAAAATACAGAACAGAACGTTTGGACAGAAACTTTCTCACAACGTTCCCACAGCATTGTGGCGTTCCGTCATGTTGAAAAAAAAAACCTCTGTAAAAAGTACCTTCTTCCGTAAGCAAGGTCGAAAAAACCTGTTCATTTAACAAATCTAAGTAGCCCAGAGCATTTAAAGTTCTTCCAATGAAAAATGGACTAACCAATGGCGTTCCTCACACCAGTATTAACGTACCAACACTAATCATTCGGCTCTGATATATCCAAAATTGGCTTATCACATAAAAAGCTTGGAATATTCTGTTTATTAACCATAAAAATTAACCTCGTCACTGTGAATGACTTTTCATTCCAGTGGAAGCATCACACTGTAATTTCTGGAAACAACCAGTCACAAAATTCAACTCTTCGGAAATATCCGTGATTAAAATAATGTGCAATGGCATGCGAACTTCTCTCCCTAGACGTCAGTATGATCTCGATGCGTTACTGACTCGCTAAAGACATTTTAATGTTTTCTTTTTCTGACACCTCGAAAAGGAGCAAATTGGTACAATAGTTCATTCATAACTTTTTACATGTTTAAGATACGCCGAAAAAACATTCACCACTGCATTTCTCGTGAAATTCTAGCCTGATTTGATATATCATATCACCCCATTCCCATTGAAAATTTTGAAGTTGAATTCAAGATGGCGGTTTTTAAGATGGCGGCCGTCATCGTCATATGCATTATAACATTTTCCCCACCCCTTTACAAACCTGCCCTGTTAGTTTTGCGGAGCAGTACGGCATTCAATTTTTATTCGGGTGTCTCCATACCTTTGGACCACCCTGTATATTAAAAAGCTCTCCAAGAGCAGAGTCAAGCAAACTAATCCCAATGTATTGGCATCTTGTAACCACTAGGGGTGAATGCAATGCTATGGTAGTGTTTCTACTCACTTACCACCACACCACAAGCTTCAGGAACGGTTTATTAGAATACTGCACGTCAAACACATAATGAAAATTTTTGTTCACTTCAGCAGTCTTAGTTTATTAGTAAATGAAGGGCCTGACAATGTCGAGCCTCTGCAACCTGAACTACGCTGAATAAAAATCTAACACCTAAAGGCACACAACATTCAGAAAAAAATTACAAGGAACGGAAAAGTAATTAAAACAACAAAGGAGAGGACGTGACAAACAGTTTCTGCACAATTGCCCTCCACACTTCTTTACGGGCCTCGAGGAAACTCTTTGAAGAAGCCGTTGCTACGGTAGGTGGGTATTCTGAGCCTGTCCCCCTGGCGATTATAAACTCTTGTTTACCACCCTGCTTCTGTTTAATCCGGAAGCATTGCCAACAGACACAAGTCCAACTTTACTGCAATAGCAATAACCCCCTCTACATGGCCGCCAACGCATTCAGTTTAGATGAAATAACAAGTATTTCTGGATCATACCTCCAGAGCTCCAGACTTTCTATTAGAAACCCAAAAGGAAAGAAATATTCACCTACACATACTTAGAACTCACTATCCAGGAGCGGATAGAGGGCGTTGAGGTGGTCCCATACCCTCTCTAACCTTCTTAAACCGGAAGGTTTATGGCTGTAGCAACACAAGCCTTCCATCTGTCCCTATCCTGGGCAAGCCAATCTTTTCCATCCTTGCCGATTTCCTTTAGGTCCATCTCAAAGTTATTCTCCCATCTTCGTCTTGGCCTTCCTACAGGTCCCTCATCATCAGGTTTCCCAAGAAGTCCTGTAAATTCTTCCTTCCTCTTCCATTCGTGCCACATGGCCTACCCATCTGTCTTCTTGATTTAATTTACTTGATCAAGTTGGCCATTGATCTAAGTGAAGACTTTATTATCGACATTGTTGAATCTCTCTCAGAAATTTCTTGTACTGACTAAGTATCTGAAGCGTCCAGTCTAAAAGCATTGTGCGAGTCTGAGTTTATACTTTCAACTTTAATACTCTGTGATGTATTTCAGGACACCAGCACATTCATTTCACGTCTTCAGGCCGTGTCCGAAAGGTGCAAGACCGTACTTGAAGTGATTTTGTCAAAATAGCCGTTCTGCGCTGTGATTGGAGACCGGTTCGTACGACAGCACTACTATACTGCAGTTCGAAACCGCCAAGTAAACGAGAAGTCGAGCCGATAGCGCAGCAAGCGAGATTGTAGTCTTATGTACTCGTTCATTTGTTTGAAATTTGTTTGTTTGAAATGCATTTTTCGAAAAATATTGTACAAATTCTTACTAAAATATATAACTCAAGTGATTGTCTAAAATGACAGAGTTTTGTTTCTTGATGTACAGCGTCTCTCAAAAGTCTTAGGACAGCAACATTTAATACTAGGCAACCCAACTTACACAAGGCGTTGGTGGGTTGCCTATAGAGTTAGGCTCAATTTTAGGATTGCCACATGCACAATAGATATATGTGAAATAAGAAATAAGCGAAAGGAATAAAACCAAGAATTGTGTATTTAAAATTATAAATAAAATCAATATTGCATCGCAAATGACAAAATACGTTATGAAAGAAATAGAGATCCTCTACTTAAAGAAAACTGATTTTTCACTATTTGATCGTTTATGAGTCTACACAAAAGAAAAGAAGAAAGGAGAGGAAAGGAGAGAAGATGAGAGGAGGAGAAAGGAGAAGATAAAAGCAGCGGAGGGAAGGAAAGAGAAATGGAAAAATCGAAAATCGAAGGTAAAGTAGAAAATCTTGCGCGGAAGATCTTATCTTGCTCTGAACTCAGCCAAAAGACATTTCGCCCCGAAAATGTATTACTTGTAGATCCCAATTTTAAAATGTTTTTGATTGTTTCATGTTGATAATTTGATCAATTCTTGACGCTCAGATGATATTTTATGCAACAACCTCCCATCTCCTCTCTTCTCCACTCTTCGCTCCTTTCCCTCTCCCTCTTCTGTTCCATCCTTCTCCTCTGCTTCTATCTCATATCGCCTCCTACTCTCGCCTCGTGTCTCCACCCGCTCTTCTCCACTCCTCTTATATCCTCTCCTGTCTTCGATTCCAGACTCCACTGCACAATTTTCCTTTCCTCTCTTTACCCTATTCTCGTCTCCTCCACTCCGCTTGTCTCCACTTCTCGTCTCCTCCTCTGCTCTTATCTCATCTCGTTTTCCCATTTCTTAACCTCTTCTCTCCATTTTCTATTATACATCTTTCTCCTCTTATCTCCTTTCCTCTCTTCTTTTGTGTAGACTCATCAACGATAAAATAGTGGAAAATCAATTTTCTTTAAGTAGAGGAACTCTATTTCTTTCATAACGTATTTTGTCATTTGTGATACAACACAGAATTTCTTTATAATTTTAAATGCGGGTCATTCCACGTCAAATCAGGCAGGAGTTGACCCTCATAGTCACCGATTTTGATGATATTTGGTACACAGCTTTGCTTTGCTCCAAAACCGATACATGTGAACGAATTTTGCTGATTATTACGAATTATATGAGGGTTGTTCAAAATGTCATTTTTGAGCAACATGCTCTTTTCAATTAAGTATATCTCGAGAACGAATGAAGATACAGAAGCGTTCTTGAGCTCGTTGTAAAGAGGAAAGATGGTTGCATATTATGAGATGATCAAATGTTGAAACTTAGTAAAATTTGAACACTCTGTTCAAATGTTCAAATTTCAAGTTTAAACAGCTCAAAACACCACCCAATCGATTTTTCTCATTTTTGGATATTTTTAACTACCTTCCTTCTTCTTCATACTGAGAAAGTTTTATCGAGGTGTTTTTTGATATAAGGGAGAAAAATGAAATTGAAATTTGTCCTGCATCAGCAATGAACTGAGCTGCAGCATCCTTATGAGACTTTTCATTTGTGTCAATGATGAAAGTGGTTTTCACATTATGTAAGAAATTATCTTTTAAAAAAATACTATTCTTCCTGTTCCTTTAGAAGTTTCTCCATTGTAACTTTCGAATAAATTATGCGACAGAAAATTATTTGGAATACAAATTATAGCCTAATTTACGTATAAGCGTTAAACTGATATAAGTTGTAATGTATTTAATCAAAGTATCGCCATAAGATGTGTCTCCAAATAGAGGGCTTCGTACCCAACATTTTGATTACTGTCCAGCGGCTAAGTCCCTAATGATTGACGAATTGTTACACTTTTTGATAAAAGCAAGAGACTTGGTAATAAAATTGTTATTCCATTTAAGGTATTTTCAGTCGAGGAGCCAATCGCTATGTGTGTGCTGATGCCTCCCATGTTGAAAATAGTCCGCCGTATTGGATACTTTTGGTTTGATATATCTCGGGAACGGTGACACCTATGAATGTCTGGTTTTCTCAGAAGTGCTCCAAATGATATAAACTTTCACACTAAATCAATAAATCTATTTTTAAAAATTAACGATAATTTTGTGAAAAAACTCATTTTTCAAAGCATTTTGTGATTATAACTGTTGAAAGTTATGTTAATGCTTATCTCCTTACATTTTCAGTCATATAAATTAGAGCTCATCCCGACATCTCGAAATGAGGTCTCAAGCAAAAAACAACAAAAAAACTTTGTATAATTGTTATTTGTCAAGTAAAACCCGTTCAGAGGTATCGGTTTTGGAGCAAAGCAAAGCTGTGTACCAAATATCATCAAAATCGGTGATTATGAGGGTCAACTAGTGCCTGATTTGACATGGGATGACCCATACATAATTCTTGGTTTTATTCCTTTCGCTTATTTCACACATATCTATTGTGCATATGGCAACCCTGAAATTGAGCCTAACTCTATAGACAACCCACCAACGCCTTGTGTAAGTTGGGTTGCCTAGTATCAAATGTTGCTCTCCTAAGACTTTTGAGAGACGCTGTACAAAAGAAAGTGTCTTGGTTAAATGTGAGTGGAATTGTAAGATCTCGCGCAAGACAAGGGAGGGGGGGGGGAGAAAATTTTCGTCCGCTATCCTTTAAACACGTCGTCCGATTTCCCCAAATGTAATAAGAGTTCCAATTCTTCAAAATGTCTACCTACTGTAGCAACAATTTTAACTAACATACTACAAATTTACGCAGTTATGGTGGTCACAAAATTGGTGATTGCCTGGTCTTGCTCCCTCAACCCGTCGTAATCACGCACAATGTTTTAAAGATTTTCCTGCGATGCTGTAGACCCAAATTATGCGGTGACATTTCTACGAGTTTCCAATCGTAAGTTGAAAACCTGGAGCCCACACAGCGTTTATAACAAGAATACGCATATCATTACCAGGAATATTTGGAAGAGCATGCATATTCGTGCTCTACATCTCGAGATCGATGCATAAACGCGGTCCAGAGCTCAGACTCCACCCCGTGAGCCTCCGCAATGGCCTGAATTATTTATGAACCTCGTCACAAGTGCGCCGAACGAATTGCTGCACTCGCATTTTCCTGTTAAATGAACCAACAACATCATTTCATTCATAAGGAACTTAAACCCAATATGGCGTATCTGAGGTTTGCCGCTTTTGAATTTGAATTTAACATTTTGGGTGCGTCAGCACTTAGGCTATTTTGCACCCGTCACTTTATACGGGGTCCAGCCCCTTACCATAACTAAAATAAGAACTGTGATGTCGTGTCGTAACTAAAATATTAAAATATTCTGACTGGTTAAAAGCTGAGCCGTTAGGCACTCAGTACACAAAAGGACAAAACACAGGACAACACACAGAATTATACTGGCCATGAGGCCAGTCGCAAGAGCCTCTTTCGTCTGCAAAATGCAGTCCAGGCTGTACTACGTGGAAGGTCACCCCTTACACCCCACCTAAGGTTTGAGATTGTTACCAGTGGTGTACAAAGTCAGAAAGATAAAACTAATCGCAACATTCAAAAGAGGGAACATTTCTGGACGTTTACTGAACATTGGAGCCTATTCCAAATAACAACATGGATGCAAGGAAGATTTTATTAAATAGTTACGTTTAGGGAATATTGGGTACATATGTACCCAATATTGCCTAGACATATATTTTGTTCTTTCACATCAAAATATGCAACATAAATTGTAAATAAAGTACCAGAATAGGTAGATAAGTATATTGATAAACTTACATTTTATTTACATAATGACACATGAGATTTGAACGAATAAATAACATTGTTTACAAACCAATAAACAAGGGAGCGTTGTTCCCAGAAGACCGCGGATTACACATCACAGTCTGGGCAAATGAAAGGTCCATTATTATCCTTAGTGCGTTCGACACACTACACGTGGACATAAAAGTAACAAATGTTAGATTTGCGCATGTCCTTCACGATATATTTTTTGTAGGCCATATTGAGTTTACCTTACATAGTATTATTTTTCCTTCGTTATAAACAGTACTTTACATTAAAATCTAAATCAAGTACATTGTTGTAAAGTACAAATTATGAACTATCATAACATGTACTAGATATATAAACACATATCACTTGGAAGATGTAGTAAGTAATATCTTCCATATGCAATATTAGATCACACAGAATACAATCACGAGGCCCAGCTATTTCGCTTCTTTGTCTTCAAGTTACTGTACTATAGGTACAGCCAACAGGTTCAATCACGTCATTTGGACAGTCTAAATGACATACTAACGTCACCTGATGAATTAACTACTTGGAAACAGTAAATAGTCCATATTGGGTTCAGGTACCTTATTTTCGTTGCATCGTTTAATGTTATACAATTAATTACTTCTATTAACAGATCGCGGGAGTCGGGAGTTTTTTGAAGCCGCAACCACAAAAACGTATGAGCAGTACACAAGTCACAAAGAGGATTATACTGGTCATGGGTCCAGACACCAGAGCCTCGTTAGTGTGCAAAATGAAGTCCATTGTTTACTACGTGGAGGTGAGGTTGACATTTCGGGGCCTTGAGAAAGGGTCACACCTTACACCCCGCCAAATTGATCAAATGTATGAAAGAACAAACAGATGGAAATGTTAAAACTCGTGACTGGTGAGCACCGAACAATTCACCTCTGAGAACATGAAATAAGGGAAAGAGAGGAAGGGAGGGAGGCATAGGCGCTCGCAGGGGAACCCATGAGATTTCTGGAAAGAGTTAGAATGATGAAATTGTAGCGATATTTTATAACAAAAAGTATTGTTTTCTGTGACTTACAGGCTATAAGTTACAGCAACTATTATTATTATTATTATTATTTGAAGTAGGGTTACATTTAAGCTTAGAGTCTATTTTACACTGATTCTAACTATAAAAAACAGCCTTTTGTCCTACATGAATTAATGTTAAGTATACAGTTAAGCAAATTGTATATAGATATACAGAATTTGGAAATTACAAATGTATGTAATTTAAAAAAAACATAAGTAGTAATAATAGTAGTAGTAGTAGTAGTAGTAGTAGTAATGTAATAATAATAATAATAACAGCAACAAAAACAATAATAATAGCAAACAATAATATTAATAATTATAAATAATAATAATAAAAGCTTCTATTACTCTGCGCCCCCTGAGAAAAAATCCTGCGGTCGTCCTTGGAGGGAGGCGCTATTCCACAGATGGCATAAATGCTTAGTCAGAGACCTACATTCTATCCACTTTGTCTCTGCCTGTTTATTAAATTTAGCATCTTCCTTTCATTTTTATTTAGCACGTTGTACAATGTTTTTAACACATCTTCGTTCTCCTGTTTACACATCTATTGCCTCTCTCTGTGGTCGTGTCTTCTTCCAATTTACGTCTTTAATCCTTTCTACCTTTTCGTGTTCCGATTATTCTTACGTCTGAGTCCTCTCTTCTTCTCCCCGGCGCTTTGACTGTTTGTCATCTGATATCATCTTGACATGTCCACAACATTTCAAGTGGTTTTACAAAATTCAGTACTATTCTACGAAGGCTGATCAACAAAGAGTGAGACTGATTTTTTTATACAGATGTTTATTACTCTGGTGGAAGGGTTAAAAAACCTTTTTCAAAGTAGTCGTCCCTCGAATTGAATGCACTTATAACAACGTTTCTGCCTGTCCGGAAACACATGATGTAAGCCATTCTTTGAGAGATCCTTGAGAATCGCCTCACATTTCTTGAGCACTGCTTGATAGTCCGCATAACAGTGGGCTCGTAATTTTGACTTGAGTGCAGGGAACAGAAAAAAAAATCACACGAGCCTACGTCTGAGATATAAGGTGAATGTGGTATACAGGTGATGTTGATGCCACATGAGGTCGTGCATTGTCATGATGAAGTCACCAACCATTCTGATGAGGTTGTGGTCGTTTTATTGCAATGTGCTTCCTCATTGTCGCCAACATCGGCATGGAGCATTCTGGTGTAACGGTAGTGTGTGGGGGAATTGAGTGCTGGTACAGCATTCCATTATAGTCAAAGAAAGTGATCGCCATGACCTTAGCGGCAGATGGAACAACTTGGTGTTGGAGGCCCTGGCGTTTGAAACCTACACATTTTTATCAACATAAAACTAGATTCCAATATTAATATTTCTTGTATTCATAACTTATATATGGTACATAACTTTTTACAAACTGTTTACTATATTCGATAGTCATATGTTTCATTTTGAACACGTACGTTCATAAATTCACATTACAAACTCGTCATAACTCAACATAACACAACACGTACGTTCATAAATTCACATTACAAACTCATCACAACATTGTAACTATTGTGCTCGTCACAATATAATCCCCTCTCTTAGGAAACATTTTCTGCGTGAGACAATTAATCAATATACATTAAATTGTCGAACATGAAGAAAATTTACAATAAAAGGGGCACGATTACACAGTGCTTTCTACAATAACTAATGCAATACAAATATTTGCGTTCAAGCATGCCATTCATACATAATTTAGGCAATTTTCTTTGTCATATTCTCTTTATACAAAGAAGCAAAATTTATGACTTTCATAAATATACACAAATATTTCATTGAGATCACAGAAAATAAACACAACATTATACACAAAAATCATTTGGGTTACACATTGTTTGCTTTCAATAGCTCACTTCACTTTTCTTCTGTACAATTGAAAAGTTTAAGATTTGTTAAGTTCTGCTTTTGTTCCTTTGCTGGCGTCGACAATGATATTAAATGTGCTTGGTTATTCTTAACTTCCTTGACTTGATAAGGACCAACATACAAGCTGAAAAATTTGTGAATGCTATCACTAATAGCTTTGCTTTTAAGATGGTTTCTAACAAGAACCAGGTCACCAGACTTTATCGGATGCTTAGGTTCATTAAAATCCCTTTTAATCTTTTGGTTTTTCTGTTTTATATTTGCTTCAGCCATTATACACTTTGTCTTCCAGGGTAAATGGTTCAAGTCATCTGGCCAACTTATTTTGTCTATTATTTCATCGTGATAATCAACATGCATAAAAAGTTCAGATGGTGTGAAACCGGTTGTTTCCGATTTTGAATTATTCAATAGATGAACGACAATATTCACATAATTAAACCAAAGTTTATGGTTATACTTACAAAACATTCTCAATAGTCTCACCAACTCTTTATTGTAACGTTCGACAGGATTGGCAAAAGGTGCATATGGTGAAGTTAACACGTGTTTAACACTCACAGAATCCAAATAACTTTTAAATTCAGTTGACTTAAATTGCGAACCATTGTCGGTGAGAATTACCTTACACTTTGGGTAATGATTAAAGTAAATTCCAAACTTGTTAATTATTTCCTTTGAGGTTGCACGTCGAAGACAATAAACCATCACAAATTTACTCATTACATCTACAATGACTAATATATGTTGGAAACCTTTAGACAAAGGTAATGGACCAATTAAGTCGGCTGAAAGTAAGTAGTGAGGTTTGGTTGAATACACATGTAATTCTTCCTTTGAAATTTTAAAGGTGCATTGCTTATCCCTTGCACATGAAAGACAGTTTCTTAAATAGTCCTTAATACTTTTACGCATTTTAGGCCAATAATAAAACCTTTTACAAAAATCGTAAATTTTAAAATAGCCGAAATGTCCCTTTAAATCATGCTGTTTATACAAAACATCTCCAATTAAAGCACTAGGAACTACTATCTTCCAATCATCATCTACATAAGGTTTGAAAAATAGTATGCCATCATGAACGGAATACTTCCTTTTAATTATCAGATTTACTTCTTGAGACTCCAATTTTCTTCTTAACGACGAACAAAGCAGATCTTTCTCTTGTGCACTTCGCCAGAAATTGGGTTCTATATCAGAGATTACGTGATTTACGTACATTTCTTTAATCGTAGTCACTGGTGATTTACTAATTGGATAACGACTTAACGTATCAGCAACTGGATTTTGAGAACCAGCTACATGTTCGATTGTAAAGTTGTATGATTGTAGCTTAAGTGCCCATCGGTTCAACCTAGGGTTCAGTGTCCTTACTGATTCAAGCCAGCACAACGATTTGTGGTCACTGTAGATTGTAAAATGTCTTCCAGTAATATACACGGTAAACTTTTCCACGGCATAAAGAATAGCAAGGCATTCTATTTCATGTGTACTGTACGTGGTTTCAACTCCTTTCAAAGTGCGACTGACATACTGAATGACATTTACATTTCCATCTTCATCCGGTTGCCAAAGTACTGCTCCTACGCCGATCTTAGAACCATCAACATTAATACAGAATTCCTTATTAAAATCAGGTTGTCCTAATGATGAAGATGATAAGATTAATTTCTTTAGGTTATTAAAGGACTGCTGATGATCTTCCGTCCAGCACGAGTTTGAGTTTCCTTTCAGTAATTGATACAAAGGAGCTGCAGCAGTTGCAAAATTTCGCACAAATTTTCTCCTCCAGTTAGCCAAACCCAGAAAACGACGAACATCTTTCTTACATTTTGGAACTGGAAATTCGGAGATTGCCTTATTGCTCTCTGGATCTACTTTTATTTCGGTGCCAGATATTATATGTCCTAGAAATTTAATTTCAGTCCTAATGAACCTGCACTTAGACAATTTTACAGACATATTTACGTTATGAAGTGTCTCTAGCACATGTTTCAATTGCTCATAATGAGAAGACAAATCAGGTGAAAATATAAGAAGATCGTCTATGTAACAGATTAGGAACGAACTTGTAGATGGATTAAAAATCTGATTCATTCTTTCCACAAAAACAGATACAGCTGACGTTATGCCAAACGGCAAGAATTTAAAAACGTACTGTCGGCCTCTGTATGAAAATGCTGTATACTTGTAAGAGCACTCTGTAAGTGGTATTTGGAAATAGCCCGATGATAAATCCAAGGTTGAAAACACTGTAGCTCCTTGGAATCTCTGAAGTAGTTCATTAATCGGTTCCACACGAACTAGAGGAGATATCACATGTTTATTTAAACGACGAAAATCAACAACTGGCCGCCACTGTCCACCAGCTTTTGGTACTATATGTAGCGGATTTAAATAAGGTGAAGCCGATTCTTGAATGACTCCCCAAGACTTCCATTTAGTGAGTTCCTTCTCCAAATCATCTCTTCGAGCTATAGGTATAGGATATATGGGAGCCACAATTGTTTCTGTTGTATTTAATTTAATCTCGTAAGGCTCTACTTTAGCTTGCCTTGGTTTATCAGAAAACAATGTTCTGAAACTTAACAATAACTTAAAAAATAAATTATACATTTCATCAGTAGCAATCAACAAACTATTATCAGCTAAAGAAGCTTTAAGATCGGTTTCTGATGCTAAGTAGTTTTCATCCTCTTCTTCCTCAGAATTCTTAGCAAATGTTACAAAGTTACTTTGAAGAGAACATGAAGGGAATGTGTCAGTCGTTTCTAAGACATAATTAGATTGAACTCCCTTATCACTTGATAATGTGATGTTTTGCTTCTTGAAATCAATTATTGCTCCGAAGCGCCAAAGAAATGGCAATCCTAATATTACTTCAGCATGTAACTGCTTAATAACATATAACTCTATATGAAAGTGCTCTGAAGCTATTATTAAACTAATATTCTTAGAACCAATAACTCTAAATCTTTTGTCACCAGCAAAAGAAAATAATTTAACATTATCCACTGAATCTAATCTAGCAGTAGGAATAATAGTTTTCAATTTTAACCAAGTTGCATAATCCATTAAATTTGCTTGACTCCCACAATCAATAATACAGTTAATGGTTAAATCACAAATTTGACCTGGCAACACAATAACTCTTCTGTTTGAAACAAGAACACCGTCATCGTTCATTACCCATTCTGGTTCAGCTTCATACCAATCGAGTATAAAGTTTATAGTAAGAACTTCCTTTTCCGAATGGTTGGGAACAATAGATGTGTTGCTCTGAAAATTGACATTATCTTCAATTGATGTTGGAGTATAGTGATGAATATGCTCCTTGTAATTAACTGGACAGAGGAACCGGAGCTCATTACTCTGCCTTACATGTTTAAGGATGAGTGTTCACTTGTATTAGCAGTCGTTCCTGTTAAATTGCACACTCCACTGCTCGAAGGTACTTGACTTTGGGTCACGTTACTGCTAGTCCCAGGTTGTGGTAACAAATTGGAATTATTACCATACCATAAAGAGTTATTAGCTGGATATATACTTGGCTGAGTTACTGTAGTATTGCAAGAAGTAAATGGTGTAGTCCAGGGAGAGAATATCCACGGTTGAGTAGGATATTGCACCATGGAATTTAAATTATTTGCATTCCACTGAGGTAAAGGTACAGATGGATTCACCTGCATACTCTGCGAAGGCCTTAACCACGGTTCAGCTAAAGAAGGTTGAGATTGTTGTTTAGATTGTTCAGTGTTGCTTCGTACTGTGTTCCAATTACATTTACCCCGTTGGTTCCTTACTGGACGTTTATTATAACCACTTTGTGTATTTGGTTGAACACTATTCGGAGATGAAAAGGCTTCATCCGTTCGTAAAGTATTTTGGATCTGTTGATTTGAGCATGGATTTGATTGCTGAACGTTGCTCGAAATTCTGCTTCCACCACCAAATGTTGTAGGTTCGGTATTTTGGGAAGATGTAAAATTTCTGGTCTTACGAAAATCTTGCGTTTTGACAGAAACTTGTCCAACATTGAATGATTGTTTGGATTTATTGTTCAGAAATTTGGTTGTCTTATTTCTTCTCATAAATTCTTCCTGGTCCTCTGGAACTCTAAAAGATTTGTTTTTTCCCGAATGAACCAAATCAATTCTGTCTAAAATAGATATCAGTCTGTCCATACTTGGTATGTCATGACATGACACATATTCTGACACATTTCTCGGTATTTGTCGCAACACTAACTGAATCATATCAGATTCAGATGGGTCTTCTTCCAAATTTGAATAGGCAGAATAGAGTTTCAATGCAAATGTAGCTAAGTTTTCATCAACATTAGGATCATATTTTCTTGTTCGTAGAGCTGCCAACTGTGCTTGTACTACTTGTTCAGAAGCATAGTGATGCAAAAACTTTCCTACGAAATCCTGAAAATCTCTTCTTATGAGAATTATACCATAACAAAGCCTTGCCGTAAAAACACTTATATATACTATTCAGCCTATATTCCTCCGGAACTCCCATTAGATTGAATGTTGAAACTAACTGATCAATATAGTCTCTAGGACTTTGTTTCTCTAAATTTCCCCCGAACTTTGGGAGTAGGTTCAAGTTACTCACTTTTAATATGCGTTGCATAGTCTCATTACAGCCAGTTACTATTGCTTGTGAAGGACGGTTATTCAACGAAGTCATCGAATTCTGAAGACGAGATGTCATTGGGTCAAACGGTACTGTAGTTACTACTGTGCTATCCTGATTATTCGGACTTATGAAGTGTACATTACTTCTGGCAGTACCAAAACCTGTGCCGCGATTATATGTAGCATTAATTCGTTCAGAATTATTGTCTAACACACAACTATTTCTGCAAACTGTTAATGGGCAGGAATTGGTATGAATGCTACAGTTAATAGAATCCGTAGTCATAGCATTTGTTGAACAGCCCGATAAACAAGCATGGACATTGCTATTACAATTGTCAGGCGAGTTGTGAACAGAACTGGTGTTAAATTGCCCTTGTAATGAATTATCACAACCGCATATATCTCGTGTGACATATGAATTAGTGCAAGAAGCATTTGTACAGTGTTTAGAATTAACATTATTGATGGCCTGATAACGCTCCCTAACTAATCTGCTTCTCTTCGTTCTCTTGCCCTTGTACATTTGCTTTACATGCGTAGTATTCGAATCTTCACTCCCAAAATCTGTTACATCTGTATCAGATGAAGTTGCGTTTGTATTTTTGCCTTTAAAAGAAACAAATTTCTTCTTTCTCTTAACATGGTTTCTAGTTAAAGCTGTTATTGGAGTAGTTTGTGCAGCTTGAGAATTGACATCGACTTGATTGGCTTCAGACACGTCAGATATTTTATCAACGGTTGGTGCTTTATCATTCTCAGGAACTAACACTTTTGTACTACTAATGTGCCCTATTTTAGTTTTAATATCACCAATCTCATCTTCTAAGCGAGAAATAGTTACTTGTTGTTCATTTAGTGTAATTTTAACAGCACTTATATTGCAGACTTGTTCTTCCGCTTGTGTCATTAGTTCGACGAGATGTTCCTGATGAGAAGACGTCTTTGCAATAAGTGATTCTATATTAGACTGCACACCACTTAATTCCTCTTTAACATCATTTTTAAGGGCGTTAGTATTTATTTTGCAAGCATCAGCCACCTGTTTTATTTCTTCTCGGAGTTCAGCGCGAAAAGTAACAAGAGACTGATTGAAACTTTCTGAAAGAGTCGCTGTTATTAATTCCTGACTTTCAGAAAACTTTTTCATTTGATCAGTGAGTTGCTGTTTCATCTGATCTTGGCTGTCTGTAAGCTGCTGTTTCATCTGCGCTTGGCTGTCTGTAAGTTGTTGTTTCATCTGCGCTTGGCTGTCTGAAAGCTGCTGTTTCATCTGCGCTTGGCTGTCTGAAAGCTGCTGTTTCATCTGCGCTTGGCTGTCTGTAAGCTGTCTCATCTGCGCTTGGCTGTCTGTAAGCTGCTGTTTCATCTGCGCTTGGCTGTTTGTAAACTGCAACTGAACGTCATCCATTTTATGAATTATCGTCTCCAATAATGCATTGAAATTAGTATCTTTATTGTGTTCAGTCCCATGCTGGCCAAACATCGGATCGCATACTTTGCACAAGTACTGATCAAATGTATCAGAATTACTGGAATGTAACGCTGCTAACTGTAGACATTTATGGTGATATAACTTTCCACATTTGCGACAAGTTATATACTTAGCATTCTTATCTGGATCCTTACAACAACCGAAATTTTCAACATTGATTTCCGCATTGTTAGAAATCAAGCTTTCATCAATAGTTTGTCCTTTTCGTGTTGATCTTTTCCCTTTATCTGTCATTATTTAACTATATTATTAAGAAAAACATATAGCTAAACACTTACTAATTCGAATCCTGGAAACTGGGTCGCCAAATTATTGAAACCTACACATTTTTATCAACATAAAACTAGATTCCAATATTAATATTTCTTGTATTCATAACTTATATATGGTACATAACTTTTTACAAACTGTTTACTATATTCGATAGTCATATGTTTCATTTTGAACACGTACGTTCATAAATTCACATTACAAACTCGTCATAACTCAACATAACACAACACGTACGTTCATAAATTCACATTACAAACTCATCACAACATTGTAACTATTGTGCTCGTCACACGTTTTCCATATTGTTCTGACTTGTTTTCTTTCTGGGCCGCCAACGACTCATCACAGGTGATAAATGATTCCAGAAAAGCATCACCTTTTCGCCATCATAGCTTTAAATGACAACAGAATTCGATTGCTGCATATTGGTAGTCCTGTGACAAGCCCAGTGTGTGTTATGCGAAATGCACTCAGTGCCTGGAACAAAGAGTGTTGCTGCCAAACAAAAGATCCGATGGAACTGCCATTTCTGGGTATTATGTATCAAACCCCACTCTTGTCGAACGTGCACATGTAACACATGTAACGATACAGGACGGTGTGTAAAAAATTAGTGTAACTCTTTGTTGATTAGCCCTCGTACAATATTTTCTATCCTTGGGACTGCCGGCCAGAAAAGCATATATGGTTAAATACGATTATTCTGTCTTTTCATAGGTTATTGGGTAATAACATTGAAAATATTAAGTTTTTTTTAGAAGTTGCATTGTGACATACAAAATAACGCCCCGGTGAGTTACAGCTTCTCTAGCTATAGCTATGACTTCCTTTATTGATGATTTCCTGATGGTGTGGTAATCCAAGTGTCCCGGGTTTGATAACCGACCCAGGGGACTATTTCATGCCTTTTTGTTTACCTTTTTCTTAACCTTCAAAAAAGTTCAAATCCGGGACCTTTTCTAACGGTGAAAGTGGCCCCGGCGCCCACCCAGCGTCGAATAACATGGGTACCTGGGGGAAACCCTGGGGGGTAAAGGCGGTCAGGGGCGTGATGCTGATCACATCACCCCCACTCACGACCGGATCAAGAAAGTGTGGGGCGTTACCCCCACACCCCCTATACGCCTTCATGGCGTGGTGCTATGCACAGGGGAGCACTTTACCTTTTTTTCTTAACCATTATTTATACAACCCCTACTTAGGCAAAGTTGGGAATTAGCAATTAAGAAAATAAATATTTATTTAATGAAACCCCCTTACCCACAGGTCAGTTAAAATGAAAACTGAAGCTGTATTTTACAAGAGAATTAGACTTGCTTTATCTATTAATTCATCCCGGACTGCATTTGGCAGATTAGCAAGGGTCTGGCGTCTGAACTCATAGCCAGTATAATCTTATGTGGAGCTCCTGTTGGCTGTCCCTATACATTTGTATTGTCCCTTCACCCATTTTATATTACCACCAGTGGCGGCGATTAGGGGGGAGGGGTGTAATTGTAGCCCCCTAATTTTGGAACGCAATCGCCGCCACTGCTTACCACCATTCATCCCCATCTTCGCGATTAGCCAAAGGGGGAGGAAACTAAAGGAATCAATCAGTCATCGTGATAGCAAAAATTCTTGAAAACAAGTATAATCTCTTGAAGACTTGATTTCTTAACTTTCATGACTTTCTTCACCGGTACACACCTTGAATAACAACAAAAAATACCTTCTATCAACCAAATTTGTATAAATGAGCGACAGGACACCTCACCAAATTTAGTAAATGATACTAATTTTTTGTTAACCAAACGTGTTACGCTTATTCAAACAAATCAGCTTTTTCTGTGTATTCTAAATTTTCGCATGCCCCACATTTTTAAAACAGTAAACAGTCTATGTTTCAATTCAAATTGCTATCTCCTTTCATTGCAGTGTATTATGCAACCCCTCTTTTAGTGCGCATTTCGCTGCCTGTGTGCTTGTTAGCGATAAACAAGCATTGCGGCGACCACAGAGAATGCATTCTAGATAAAGCGAGCAGGTGATTCAAGGACTCTGTGCACCTCCCCAGGAAACACCTGGCATCAGTCCTAACCTTTGATATTCCTCTCCTCTCTCTGGCGAAAGAGAAAGGAGCGGAGCAAAAGGACCGCTTTCAAATCAGCCGAGAGGAGGGAGAGGGGGAATCGCCTGCAATGATCAATACGAGCTTCTGCCACCAGAGACCGCGGGAAGATCCGATTACTCGAGTGCAACTTCCACACACTACTACCGGTTGGGTTACGTAACCCATTCTCAGCCAATTAAACATCGCATCAGTGTCACTGTTGATCATGGTCTCAACCCAAGACATATTTCCTTCCCTGGAGAGGGCTTAGCCGCGCAGGGATACATAAAAAGGAAGTACGCGTGGGACATACTGAACATCCGAAAATACGAAAGCGCATGAAGGTTTACTAATTACAGTTGAGACTGCTTTATGCGTAACTCAGTTCTGCGTAATTCTGTTTTATATGTAAATTGCTGTAGGTCTCGGCAAAATACAATTTAAAACCATGTTAAATGAACCTTATTTGTACGCAATTCGGTGTTATACGTACTACATTTCATAAAATACAGTTGATTTGTACGTAACCAAGCTACAACAATGTCACACAAGTGACAGATTTCAGTTGCTACTGGTCGCCGATGGAGAACAGGAAGAGGAAAAGTCACACGCTGGACCAGGAAGTAAAATTTATACAGGAAGTGGTTACTAATCCACACAACAATAAAACTGAAATAGCTGCAGATTCAGGCATCGCTTATACCACACTTCGCACAGTGATTAGTAAAAGAAATGCTATTTTAGACGATTATTTAAAATTGGGCAGTAAAACTATAGTGAGTGTTCACTAATACAGAATCAAACTTTTAGATTCGTTACTTTACCACTTTATGACAGAAATAGTCTGCATTACGTATAGATACAATTACAGTGTTTTAATAATGTTGACATGGTATCTAAATCTGATTAATAAGTAATTCTCAGTTATACGTATTATTTTCTCTTCACCTTGACATACGTATAACTCAGGTTCAATTGTAATTGACTTTATTTTGCTTTGCTTTTCTGCAACTTTTGGTTAATCACCAAGGTGAGGATGAAAGGTAATAAGATAATTTGTTTGTCTGATTTGTTGTTTTAAGTCCATTTTATGCACAGAAAGCCTAATCGGGACTGTACCTACAATTTAAAGTGGGATCCGAACCACTGTGTCATGTGACTCCATCGGGTTTTGAAACCTTGATTACCAGGTGACGACGTTACCACTACGCCATCGAGGAGGCTCCAGGTAATAAGATGAAATAGGTGAAAGGACAATCACACATGGGCATGGCACAGCACAAGCCCCACAGAGAGTTGTGAGTTCAGAGGCAGTCTGCAATACGCAATCTAGGTTCAGAAGGGCCGCCCCTTACATTACAAAAGCATTCGAAGGAGTTATACAGGTAACCGTGAGTATACTGAATATCCGCATAACAAGGAAAATGAGAGAAACAAATGGGCAAGGACCGAATGACCAACACGATTATTCGATTGTTTTTAAATATCAAAATCGCATTGTATAAATTGCACAGAGGTATTAAATTCGTTGACTATATCACCGCAGAAACAGTGATTTACTCATACACCCCAACACACTCCTAATGTTTAACAGAAGTTCGATGTATGGTCATTTTAGCGCTAGATATCTACTTAGGCCGGCTTAAGACTAAAGCATTTCCATTAACATTTTTGCTAGCATAAATGCTATGTAAATGCTACCAAAAATCTCATAGCAGATAGTACTTTAAACGGAAGCATTTCATGTAACTTTTCAGTTAACTTTTGCGATTAAAATGTATAACATATACAGCACGAAAGGCACGTTAATTTACACCATCTATGGTAAGTGGACAGTGTTTACAATTAAAACAACTAAAATATTCTTCCATACGTGTACTGTAAAGGTTATAAAGTATGTATTTACGCAGCGCCATTGTTTTGTACCTAATAAAATTTTATACGAAACGTTATTCCTCTCGGTTGAATAGTTATCGGCTTTTAAAAATGTGAAGTGATACATTGTTTACATCTCACGCGGCCGCCATTACAACTGCACTCGTGACCTAGAGGTCATTTCTGATTGGTTACGCTACTAAAAATGCTACGGAAATAGGACGGGTTCTCTCCTTGAGAAATGCCATGGCATTTGAAATGCCATAAGATTTTTCACTTTACATGGTACCATTTTGGTCATGGCACAAATGTTAAGAAAAATTCTAAGGAAAATGCTTTCGTCTAAAGCGGGTTTTATACTACCTACAAAGAACCTTGCACCCCCACCTCCCATCGAAAAATAAAAAAAACGTCACAGCGGTTGCTACTGTGCGGGTTGTCTATCAGATATCGACTTGGTTTGAGGCGAAGCCAGCAGAAGTGAAACAATAGAATGGAGAATTCTTGTGTCTTGTATACTCTATCTCGGGAATCAGGTCGTGCATGACGGCAGAGAAGGGGAGAAAGCTAGCGGACAGAGCGAAGCAGAAGACGGACCTCCAAACCGCTGTTAGATGCAGCCCCTTCCCCCCTCCACGCCATCCTGTTCCCTCGCACGCGTTCATTGGTCGAGCTTTCTCGAGTCATTACTTGCGCAGAGACTTGCTTTCGTTCGTTCGCTCCAGAGATTTTCGGGACAGAATATAAGTAAGAGAAAGAGCATATTCTGGGCACTAACCGTTATTGAAATCCAACAAGGGTTATTATTATTTTCTTCTTTGGCTTTACTCTGTTCAACAAGAAGCATGAAACCCAAAATAAATGCCCGAAAAGGCACAAAAGATAACAACAGTGGAAACTTACGACATTAGAAAAAAAAATATTTATTTTGCAGTGCTGTGAAAACCTACGAACATTTTTTTTCGCTCTACATTTCATACCAAACTACTTCTAATGCTTATCTAAACTTCAATTTATCTGAGATACCCATTTTTGCGGTGGATGCAAAACCATTGTGGTTATAGAAGCAATTTATGACTTATGAAGAGATAATATCTACCGAAAAAACGGACAAACCAATGGAAATTCAAGAAAAATATCTGCAACGGTCGTCCATAAAAGTGTATTTTATGGATAAAATCGTCATGGTCTACAAATGTAGATCCCACTATTGCGAATGCCTATAAAATACGGCCATAAATCATGCAGAAAATAGAACCATTCATCTGAGCCCCGTTTACAATGTTTTCCAAACGAACTTTCCAGAAACTGAGAAATAATTCACGATAAAAACGACGTGTCGAGACAATTTATAGCAGATGACAAGTCCCTTTGCCTCGCCATATCTCGGATTACACAAACCTTCCTTTCTTTCTCAATATCTGTTCGCTTTCTGCAATCAACTCGTATCTAGACTGAATTGAGAATCTGTTTCCTTATGTGGGTGTGTGTGTGTGTGTGTGTGTGTGTGTGTGCAGCAAAATAAAGGAAAATGTTCACTGGTAATAGTCGATTGTACATTCGTGATGTATAAACACGAATATATCGCGGAATGGTTTGGCTAAAATATATGTATATACAGGGTGAGTCATAAATATGGCTACACGTTTGAAGTAAATGAAATGTCTTACTGTACAATGTAGATGGAAATGGTGAATGGTACATTAAACTTGAAACTTTTTTTTTCATTTCAGATAAGTGTCACGCGCCCGAGCTTACGTCATTAGCCGAGATGGCGCTGAACATGCAGCAGCAAATTAGTTACAGCGTGGGCAATTGCATACCAGAATAATCGTGAGAACCGTGATCACAGCAATGGACTTAAATTAAATATCAATTTGATGGAAGCAGTTGTTTTCTCCACTTTCCCACAGTCGACGCAACAATGTTACGTTAAAATCACGTCTCGTCCCTAACGACGTGTAGCCATATTTCTGACTCACCCTGTACATAACAGCTGAATATTAAAGGTGATGTTCATGACCTTGATTATAGTAATTTTGTAAAAGAGAGAGAGAGAAAGAGATAGTACATCAAACTCTGATCTACTTCATCACACACCACACAAAGTAAGTTCTGCACCACATAAGGTCCCACTGAGTTAGACTGTCATATCCGCCCCTGATCTATGACCTCGTTTTATCTGCTCGTGGTATCTTCTAAATAAACATGAATTATTGTTCTTGAACTTATCTTTAACAAACTGTTACTGGTTTACAGCGTAAAGTTCGGTTTAGTGAAACTTTCCAAATGTCTTAGTTCAATCAGCGTTTCCAACATACAAATGGATAAAGTTGCTAAGAGCCACTTATAATTTTGTTACACTTTACTGTGAGGTCAACTTTATTATATGTGAAGTTCTCCAATATTAGGTTACCAAGCCTTTTAAAATGTAAACGGAAGGGAGCAAATGTCTTTCAGCCGTACGGATAACAGAAGATTAGTCGTCCGGTTTAACCCTAAAAAGGCCGCCTGGGGTCAAATTTGACCCCAAGCTATGGTATTTTGTTGGTATTTTTTTAATTTTACCTCACCGAGACACCAAAACTCATGACTTTGTCAATTTTAGTGATTTCCATGACTGTTGACCCCAGTCGGCCTTTCATGTTACTATATTTTTCATATATATGTTTGTGAGTTTCGATATTGCAGTAACAACCTATAAAATACTCTTCCTAAACATTTTGAACGTGTTCTGAATAAAAGTGGCCTTATGTATTTAGGTCTAGGAATTAATTCGTGCGGTTGTTACGCACACATTGAAGCTGTAGTTCAAACACAAAATACATAAATACCTTAAGAAAAATATTGTCCATCGCGAGCCACCACTTTCGCCCATCTGTCAGGCAAGTTACGGATTCCGAGGCGAAAGAAGTCCTCATCCTTTGAAGCGATCCAGTCAGAGACCCATTTTTCGATATCTTCTGAAGAAGTGAACCGCTGTCCAATCAAATCGTTATTCATGCAATCGAACAAGTAGTAGTCCGAAGGAGCAACGTGTGCTGAATACGGCGGGTGGGGTAAATCTTCCCATCCGACATTTTCTAAATAGGTTTTGACCGGTTTTGCGACATGTGGGCGAGCGTTATCATGTTGAAAAATAAGTTTATCATGTCTGTTCTCCCGTTCTGGTCGTTTCCTGGCCAGAGCTTGCTTCAAACGCATTAATTGTCGTCGATAACGTTCTCCATTAATAGTTTCACCCGGTTGCAGCAGCTCATAGTACACCACACCTTTCATATCCCACCATATGCACAGCATAACCTTTGCACAGTGAATATCTCGTTTCGGTTGTGATGGACCTGGTTCACCTGGCTTCACCCAGGCCTTTTTTCGTTTCGGGTTCTCGTAATGGATACACTTCTCATCGCCAGTAACAACGCAATGCAAAAACCCCTTTCTTTTCTGTCTTTGAAGCAGCAATTCGCAAATGGTTTTTCGTCTTTCAAAGTCTCTGTCTTTCAATTCATGTGGAACCCAATGTGACATCTTTTGAATCATTGCCATGGCTTTGGGGCGTTTGAAAACTGTTGTTTGATCAACACCTAATACTTCTGCAAGTTCTTCCTGCGTTTGACACGAATCCTGATCGAGCAATGCTCTCAATTCTTCGTCTTCAAATTTTTTTGGCTCTCCAGGTCGCTCTTGGTCTTCCAGGCCGAAATCACCACTTCTAAACCGTGCAAACCACTTCTGACACGTTCGCTCAGCTAGGGCATGGTCACCATACACTTCCACCAAAATACGATGACTTTCGGTAGCACTTTTCTGCATGTTAAACTAATGAAGCAGAACACCCCGCAAAAACACTTTATCTGGCACGAGCTGCGCCATGTTCAGTTGACTACAAAATGCTGTTGTTGACGCGTCAATCAACTGCACTATACTACGAACGATGCGCGCTGACAGGAGTTTTTAACGCATGTGTGGATACACGGAACTGTGGGACGATACGCTCGTTACGCCATCTCTTGTCCAGCCGCACGAAATAATTCCTAGACCAAATAGATATATGATATTCATAGTTGCAATGAAGATAATTATGACTATGATGATTATGCTGCTAGAGACAGTGATTCAAAAGATGAGAAGATATTACAGAGGAAGAATATGCTTATGATGCTGACTCTGTACGGTGTTGCTGAATTCTTATACTTGCTACAAATGAATTTGACAACACAACATCCGCAAATATCACTCCCAGAGAAAGATAAAAAGGAATGACTTTTTACTGAGTATTGCTCGTGAACTGGTGACACCATTTGCAGCACAATGATACAAAAATCCTGCAATACCAAGAGAGATCAAAACAGCAACAGTAACGTGCAGATTCACTTCAGAGGAAAACTCCATGCAGCAATCTGAGAGGTAATGTGAGGCAGAATCAAGGAAGAAACGATGCTGTCATGTCTGTCACAGGAGTAGGGATACGAAAACGCAGTACGCGTGCAAATAATATGGACAGTAGGTCTTCAAAAACAATATGAGCAAGAATAAGGGTTAATCTACGATTGCACTATTGTATCTTAAATGACAGTAGTTCCTGATTTCTTCCACAGTTTTTTTTTCAAACCATTGTATCATTTCTATACTCCATTCCATATAGAAGTGAATATTGAACTTCTAAAAACGGGAATGCTAGATGGGCTAAAAGACAATCATCTCATTGTTGCATCGCATTGTTATGCATTGTTGTAATTTTATACCAGGTGGCGCAAATGTCAGTTTACCCAAAAAGCACATTGATAATAGTAGGCCTATTACGATAGTGTATGTGCTTCTTATGCCAAGTAATATTTTTTAGGTATACGGTTGGTAACATTGTCGTGTGACACTGGCAACAGTGCACTCGTTATTCTTTTGTCTGGCTTGTTGTAGTGTGATTGTTTGTTGTTAGACGACACATTTGAAGAGTGGACGCCGTGGTTCCATTTGATTGGCCTGCGCTTTCTTGTGATTTGACGCCATGCGATTTTGCTTTGTGGGGAATTGTTAAGGATATGGTATACTCATCAACACCGGCAGATTTGCATGCACTGAAAGACTCAATTATCAATGCGTTTCGTGTCATCAACAATGATACAAGTTTACTGCGTCGTATTTGCAATTCTGTTGTTGATCGTTGCACACAATATATTGCAAACAATGGAGGACACTTTGAACAAAACCACTGTAACTGGAATTTGATGTATCTACTTGTATTTTGTATGTATACTTGAATTTTGTCTATAAACTTGAATTTGTGTATGGGTAAACTGACTTTTGCGCCACACTGTATATCAAAATTAAAATGTATTCAAATCATTGCATTATGTATTAGATACATTGCATACAAAAGTGAATACTGAACATTTAACCGGAATTCATTCACAGTATAAATGGCAACCATCTCATTGTTGCACTCATTGTTGCATATTGCTGTCATCTTGGGATGTAAAATGATGTTTGTTTTATAAGAAACAAATATATTTTCAACTGACCATTAAAAAATTCAAAATCAGCACAATTTTCGTAATTTTCACAATGGGGTCAAATTTGACCCCAGGCGGCCTTTCACTTAATAATTTTGAGGCCGGCCTTTTAAGGGTTAAGGAGAGATTCTGGAATATTCTGAAGAATTTCAATACTTGCTTACACTGAAGGCGTGTAAAAATCAATTCGTATGTAAAGATATCAAATTTTAAAAATCAATACGAAGAGTGCTACATTTTCAACGCAACTGCTATTAATAATGATACCAATAATAAGTTGTTCTACTAGTTTATTAATTATTTATAGTGGTTGTACATGAAGCGCTTTTCTTTTACACGGCAATGTTGTACTTATTGGCAGATTTGACTCCTTGTATAATCCGACACAACTGGGTGTTTAGTGATTTCAACTGCTGAAGTTAGTGAAAATAACCATCAAGTGCTAGTGTATTTTTTTACTTTGAATTGTAGGTTATATGCAACACACCTCAGTTTGTGCTGCCTCTCTCTGTTATGGTTGAAGTGCGTTAATATATTGTAAAACCTTGATATAATCAGGCTGTGAGAAGGAGGACAAATATATGGAGTAGTCAGTTGTTCATTATCACAGAGTTGAATTTTCTTCCTTGGACGCCACGTTGTACGACTTGTGAAGTGTTATTAAACCTCAGCCTGCGTTTTATGACCAGTGTATTTTTATTCGTCTATTCATATTTTCAATTCGATAACTCGCATTCCTTAAGCTCTCTGCCTCTCTCTTTAAACTTGAGTCGAAGTAAAGAATTGATCATCTGAAGTAGTATTTTGGGAGAAGTAATACGACCAAAATGCACGAAATAATTAACAAGAAAATTAATTAATTACGATTAAAATTACATAAAAAATGCAAAAATATCGAAAAATGACCGAAACGTGAGAGAAAAAAAAGAATGCAAAATAAACAAAACGTTTTCTAGTAAACGGACAACTATTATGTTGGCAAAATCATCAAAGTCCTGAAAAAAATAAAATCAGGACATTTCAATAACATCTGGAACATACTGATAACGAAAATAGATAGTCTGGATTGGAAGTGTACAGGAGGAAACTCCTGCTTGGATTTCCGCATAGCCGTTAAAGCTATACAATGAGTGGAAACTGATGTATCTGAAAACTGTGTCGGGCTGCAATTTCGGATTTTGACTTACCCTCTTGATGCAATATGCTGATTTGGGCCTTGGTCTCTGGGCTCAGTTCAGATCCCTTTTTGCTTCTTGCCAACATTATTCCCAGAAACACAGGTGCAGGGGATGAAAATACACACTAGCTAACAAACTAACACTAGTTTATATTTGTATAATAAACAAGAAGAGTTCAAAAAAACTAAAAGGAAGTCTCTCCTTCCACTTTCAATTTTCAAATCCCACTAACAAGTGTTCAGAATACAGATGTACTGTACCTTCTCAATTCACAGATATCCACTGTTCCACAAACAAAAACCACTGGTATTTATCAAACAACAATGTGCTCACAGTAACAACAAATAAAGCCAAAAATGTTCCTTTATCAAAGAGAATTAAAGACAGATATTTCAATAAGAGAGAAAATAAGCGGCATCTTTCTTTTTCCAGGACAAAAATATAAAAAGTAGAGATTATTCGAAATATTGAACTCGCTGAGTTTATCTCTGAATCCCACCCGCTTCCTCAATATTGGTCTAAAACTTACCTATATTTGTGGAAATGTGGAAACAGGTTCTTTTCTTTACTGAACGCTCGAAATTAAATACTAATATAATACAGGGAAACAATATGTATAACAATAACAACAATGTCACAGTAACATATTTGAGAAAGAAGAGAGAAAGAAGATATTTACTGCATTCTACTCTGTACTACAGCGCTTTTCTTCTATACCTGTCACAAGCTGCACGTGTGAGAGAGCTTTCTCCAAGCTTACCCAAGTTAAAACTAAATTAAGAGCAACTCAGATCAGGATAGATTGGAAGCCCTGCTTTTGCTATTTGTGGAACAGAAAAAGCTTCGTCTATTGATGTAAATGAAGTTATTGATGAGTTTAAGAACATTGTACCTTTTGATAGACGTCTCTTGCTATAGATGACGTGTATTTTGATGAATTCGTTTGTAACATTTATGAACTTTTTTTTTGTGTGTAATTTCTATGCAATTTGATTTTTTTCTACTACATATAGAAATTTTCAACACTGTCATTTAGTGAATTTATATTCTTTTACAAAGATCAGATCAGTTCAGTTAAAGAGCCAAGTGATTGTATTACAAAATATGCTATTGAAAAGGTACAAGACCTCATTTTTCTTTCTTTGTGCACACCCAAATATAAAGTTCTAGCTACGCCTATGATAATATCCTGCCACTTGTATGAACGTGTAGGCTAATAGAAAACAAAAGAATAGGACATATAAAATTTGTTTATATTTGAAAGCCAAAAAATAGATTTCTTAAAGCATTTTCCAGACTTTTGGCCATCACTGTATAACAGAAGTTACGAGTCATAGGTTCGAAAATCTCACAAGGTAACAGCATATCCTTGATTTTTATTTATGTAGGGTTTTGAATTAAAGGAATTAATATATTTTCTGATCAGAGATGATAGATCGAAATTGGGTTACAAATCTGAGAATTGCACACAGAAAAACAGACAAGGAAATTCACATTTCTTCATATTTGCATGTATAAACCTACACTTTCTTTTTAGGAAGGTCTCCATCATAACACTTTATATTAGTAATATTTTTATTTGTGCTGCAACGGAAGCGTCTTCCAGAATTAAAAGAGTAAGTGATTAGTTTATAGATGCATAACATAAACGTAAACAAAATTTGCGTTAATGAAATATTTCCCAATGTTAGGAAATTTCCGTTCTGTCTCTGACAGCTACAAGGTTTTGGCAACCGTTCATTAATTCCACCGCCTTCTTGTTACACAACGAGAGGCAGCTTTACGTAACATTATCTCGACAAACGAAACCCTCTGGAAGATACAAACTAAGCTGTGTGTGTGTACACGTGTGCTCTCTACACAGGCAATAAAGATAGCATTGACCACGAATACAAACCGCCTTTGATGTGAGGTTTTAAGATTCCTTGGGTTTACCGAGACTTTTTGCCTCAACGTGGTTACTAGGAGGATGCCCCAGTTTACATATGTAGGTGTCTGATTAGAACCAGGATTTCGGAATCAGGGACTTTGCTACACGCCGCGTATCAACGACCTATATCGATAAGTCGCATGTGATCGAGTTGTCAACGATACTTAGAGACAGAGTGGAAGTAGCCGTACCACCCAGAGCACGGTTTCAACTCGTGGAATTCCCGTACCGTAATAGTCCGAATCCGGGAGATAGGTGGAGTCACATGGAAGAGATTGACGCTTTAACTCACTGTAGCGCTGCGCTCGGCAGCCATATTGAAAGTTTCAGTGTGAAGAGTCGACGTTTACTGAACAGACGAGGTTGGAATTAGTACCACAACACTTTTTCTATCTAATTTAACCTAACATAACCTCACATTCTGTGCTTACACTTTACACTAATGACGTCACGCGCTCACGCCACGTCAGCCAATCGGATTGCTTAAAACTATTGCGGCAGCAATCGCTACCGAACAGACGATCTAGAACTCGGTGTTCTACTTACACATCTTATCGATAACATTGTTTGTAAAACAAGAAATCATATGACCCATTTTCAATTTAAGTAGTAAATACGTACGTACATAGAAAACATTATGATGTTTGGTTGGTATTTGTCTTCTGCTTCTACAATGTGCCCCTGCGCCCCAGAGTGCGGTGGTCGACGTTCGAACTGACATTTGACGGTAAAGATAGCAACTGTATTACTAGAGAGACGAGCGGCTAGGGAAAGCATTAGCAACTTGGAAACACATGCTAACGGAAACACATGCTAACAGCACCAAACCCGACCTGCCTAACCAATGCACGTATACATATATTAGCTTAAATATACTAAATTTAAACTGCCTAACATATTTACATGCTTATTTCAGCTATTATATGCCTGCGTGGATAGGTTAGGCAGGTTAGATTTGGTGCTGTTAGCATGTGTTTCCAAGTTGCTAATGCTGTCCCTAGCCGCTCGTCTAGAGGGACCCTTCTTGACACTTGGCACGAAGAGGTAACGGGGAACAAGCTTCCCGCTCCAAACCCACCATTGGTGCATGACCTCCCTTCCGTCGAGAAGAAGCCATTTTAATTCGGCTTCGTGTTGGCCACAGTCGCCTCGCCCATGGTAACTTGTTGAAAGGGCTAGACCCTTCAGTGTGTCGTGTTTGTAATGTTACTTTAAGTGTTCGGCATATTCTTATCGAAAGTGCCGATTATAATTTTCTAAAACAAAATTATAATCCTTCCAACTGTTTATCATCCATGTTGAGATCATCATCACAGTGTTGTAACAAATGTTTTTAGGAGTGTACCTCGTACACCGTTACACTTCTCAAGAACTTTTGAGTATTCTTACCATTTTTTAATGTGCTGTGCTCTGTGAAGGTCCATTTACAACCTTGCACTTTTAAACTTTCTCAAGGGGATCTTTAAATCAATGGGTCCCGGGTTTGATATCCGGTGAAGGCTCATGGCACAGTGGTTGATCCCACATTAAACTGTAGGTCCAGTCCCGATTAGCCTTTCCGTGCATAAAGTGGACTTGAGAAACAACAAATCAGTCAATCAAGGGGATCTTTTAACTTCAAGGTAAGAGGATTTTTCCTCATGTGCTTTAAAGGGTGCTAAATGACCACACGTCCCGACGCACCCAAACATTTTAAGTCGTTCATTCATTCATTTCACTCTCTGAGGAAGTTGTTTTTCTAGTGTAACCTCACCTTTTTTAATGTGTTGTGTATGCCCTGTACAAGTCCCTTTACAACCTGCACTTCTAACTTTTCTCAAGGGGCTTCTTACATCCCTTTTTTAACTCTCGGGTAAGGATTTTCCCTGCAAAATGGCCTTCTGTGTTCATACAGAGAACATTCATTATTTATTTCCTTCCGATTGGAATAACTTCCAAAGCGACCGGGAATAACGTATCGACCGGCTTGCAGATTTGGACACGGTCATATATGCTGGGTGTTGGCAATTATTGAAGTTTCTAGAGTTGGCCACATGAGGGCGTGGTAGGCCATTGGCGGCAAGTATACCAATACAAAAGGCACGCTATAATAGTAAGATACGAATACAGAGACCATGCGCCAAATTTGCATGAGCATATCAGTTGCGATATTGTGTACTGCAGTAGGACTACGGTGGGGCATCGAAAACTTCTTCATACTTGTTAAAACTCACTTTGTTCCTCACGTTCAATGAAAAGTTCGTGCTTTCATATCTACTGGCACAGGAAATCTATCACCTGATTCAGTAGTACCTCACGCCGGCCGTCTTGAGATCCTCGCTCACGTGCAACGTAATTTATTACATTTATTCATTTACATTTCGTAACCACGGCGAATCCGTCACGTCTCAACATGGAGCGTATTCGCGACGGAAAGAAGCGACTGTACTGTTTATTGGTACATTTCCTCGAGAGCAGTGTTGGAATTGAAGGTGGGAAAGTCATGGAATTGCCCCCCCCCTCCCCCGTCTACCTTTTTCATCCCGGGCTCTACATTTACATCGTCATTCCCAACCAGGGAAAGAAAATTCTCCTCCCCCTGAATGTGTGTTATATTATTATTTGGGATACCATGGCTGTCATTCACTGTTTTTGAGTCATACATTCCAGCTTTCTGTTAACGATGTTGTGAACAAAGAAACAGAGTCATTGCACTTTAAATCTTTGATGAAATATTGTTTATTGTATGTTTAGAAGCAGAAAATTGAAAGTGTACAAAATTTAATCTAGTTTTGTGAATTGAATGTGTATAAGGGGTGATTCAGAATTCCTTAGTAGATCAGAATTCCTTAGTAGATCAAGTTTTTATAGGAACCCATGTCTGGAAAAGTACCGTTTTGGTACTACACAGATGGCAAGATCACATAATTTCACATCTCCCGCTCTGCATACAGACGTTGCGCAGCTCTACCATTACGTCCAGCTTCGCCGTAAATTAACAACATGTCGGTGTTCTCGGCAAACATGTATTCAACCATACTGTACTGTCTTCCGCAACGACTGAATAGCAAGTGACGTGAAGGTCGAAGCACACCGCATTGGAAACAGAGGACGTTGGAAGCATGTATCATGACATGACATCAGGTGACTGAAGACGTCGGCCTCTATCAATGTGGGTTGCCTACCGTGAAGCGGGAGATGTGAAATTATGTGATCTTGTCATCTGTGTAGTACCAAAACGGTACGTTTCCGGACATGAATTCCTTCTCAAAACGTGATCTACTAAATCCCCTCTACAACCCCTAGAAGTGTGTAATAGGAGTTATGAATCACCCTGTACACTATGTACATATATTTAATAAGTCTACTGAAATAAGATAACAGGAAAAACGTCCACTCCAAAAAAAAAGTTGTTTCAAATTTATAAATGTTCAGTGAACAATGCATATAATTAGTGGTTATTTTTATAGGCCTATTCTTTCTACTTTTTGAGTATATTCGTTCAGTGTAAAGATGTTATGTGTGAGTAAAAAATCTGTTCATGTGTGAGTAAAAAACTGCTGAGCCTCCCGCAGACGATAAGAACGGAAACATACGAGTCATTCCATGCGAAATCAACACAGCCTTTGACCTGACCATCTCCGATTTTCATGAAATTTGGGGAGTTGAAACTATGCATGGAACTTAGTTACTATGAAAATTTTTAGTCTCGTGCGTCTTGTAATTGTTAAATTATTCAAGGTCAAAGTTAGCAGAAATTGCCCTTTTTGAGTCCGCTTAGCTATACTAAATGTGCTGTAACTCCGCCACTATTTTGCCTAGAAAGCTCAAATAAAGCTTATTGTACAGGGAATTTAACAAGCTTTCCAGTGATATATAACAAGCCCACCTTTCAATAAAAATATAATTTTGACACGTGACCTTGACTTTTGACCTTGAATATCTCAAAACATGTCATCACCAAAAATCGTGAAAAAAATATATTTGGTCCCTCATGCCATACTCTAAAACATATCAAAAAATCATTCTGGGACTGCAGTGGGATCAGAAGATACAAAATAATATGTTTAACTATGTGACTGATAAAAGCCTCCTCATAACATGAACCATGACGAGTCAAAAGTCCTTTAACACCCCCTACAAAATGTAAAGGAGTTATCCTGGGTATAATTGGTCATGAAAGAAATAGGTTAGGCACAGGGAGATCTCTAGCTGTGTGTGTCAAGCGCAGGTCCGGCATATTGTTGACCGCCATTTTGAATTCAACGAAAACATTTCAAAGGAAAGTGGGCGATGGGAAATATCCAATCAGGCTAGAATTTCACGAGAAATGATGTGACGAAAGTTTCTCCAACTTATCTTTAGCCAGCAAAACGTTATACGCATATCTTTCACTTAGATATATGCACATTGTAGTGTTGTCAATATTCCTGTGAGCACACTCGTTGACGTCTCTCACACTCACATAGAACATTTGGCAATGTAGCAGGTGCACCATCATCACAAGCAGCAACTATGCCTTCTCTCAGATGGTCAATATCAGGGACTTTTAGTGCATGCACCATTCTCTTCAAATGTTTCTAAAGGTAAAAGTCCTCCTTAGATGTTAGATCTGGGGAATGTGCAGGCCTTTTAATAGATCCCCATCTGCTCATCAATCTACCTAGAAATTTACCATGAAGAATGTTCACATAGTGTGGTCACACACTGCCCTGTTTCAAAACTCTGGAAAAGTGCCATACCCCGTAAGCAAGGATGAAAAACGTGTTCACTTAACATAACACATCCAAGAAGCCCTCACCATTTAAGGTTCCGTTGTTGAATATGGACCAACCATTCCCGTTCTCCATACACTATACCACATCATTAGCTTACCAGCAACAACCATTCGGCTGGGATCTGTCTACTGTAGATTATCAAATCACAGGTATTGCGTATAATTTTTATTAACTTTACCGGGAACATAAAAATTAGCATCGTCACTGAAGAATTTTTCATTCCAAAGGAAGTGTCACGTAATTGTTTGAGATACTTTGCACAATATTCTCCACTATTCAAGCATTTGGTGAATGTTGCTGATTAAAATCATATGCAATGGTGAATATACATCTTTCTGTCCCAAGATGTCAGCGTGATCTCGACGAGTTCCTAACACGTTAGGAGCATTCTTAATTCTTTGTTTTTAACACCTCGTAAAGGAGAAAATGATTACAAGCATGCAGTAATAATTTTTTGCTGGTTAAATATACTTTCGAAAAACCTTCGGTGCTTCATTTCTCGTGAAATTCTAGCCTGATTTGATATATCACATCACCCACTTTCCTTTGAAATGTTTGCGTTGAATTCAATATGGCGGTCAACAATATGCCGGACCTGCGCTTGACACACATAGCTAGAGATCTCCCTGTGCCTAACGTATTTCTTTCATGACTAGGATAACTCCTTTACATTTTGTAGAGGGTGTTAAAGGACTTTTGACTCGTCATAGTTCATGTTATGAGGCTTTTATCAGTCACATAGTTAAACATATTATTTTGTATCTTCTGATCCCACTGCAGTCCCAGAATGATTTTTTGATATGTTTTAGAGTACGGCATGAGGGACCAAATATATTTTTTTCACGAGTTTTGGTGATGACATGTTTTGAGATATTCAAGGTCAAAAGTCAAGGTCACGTGTCAAAATTATATTTTTATTGAAAGGTGGGCTTGTTATATATCACTGGAAAGCTTGTTAAATTCCCTGTACAATAAGCTTTATTTGAGCTTTCCAGGCGAAATAGTGGCGGAGTTACAGCACATTTAGTATAGCTAAGCGGACTCAAAAAGGGCAATTCCTGCTAATTTTGACCTTGAATAATTTAACAATTACAAGACGCACGAGACTAAAAATTTTCATAGTTACTAAGTTCCATGCATAGTTTCAACTCCCCAAATTTCATGAAAATCGGAGATGGTCAGGTTGAAAATTGCACATATCTGTGTTGATTTGGCATGGAATGACTCATACACCCACTCGTGAAATTCAGGAACGTCCCGAGAGCTGAGCCACGCTCTCTGCTTGGGCGTTGGCAACGAGTCTAGTCGTCGTAAGATAAGAACCGTGACACACGCGTACTTTTTCGAATGGGCTGTAGATACACATTCTACAGCCAAATTTGTAATGCTTCGTGTTTGTTGTTTAGTCCATCGTGCATTTGTATTGTTGTAATTAAATTTAAATATCTGTATACATCATCTTTGTGCGTCTGTTTTTTAACCGTACAGGAAACGACGAATTTCGGATAATTCGGGTCAGGGTGTAGTTCAGCCAGTTAGCTAATGTAGTGCGTGGTTTTCTGGAAACCCAGAGAGATAAACGAAAGATGTCGAACAAGAACAATGCTGCCAACCAATGTATTTTCATTGATTTGAAACTCTTTTTGGGGAAAAGTCTAAAAAATCCCACCAAAAATTTGCGGAAAAAAGTTTCTTTTAAGCCATTTTTTTACCGAGCACTTCCAAAAGTGAATGATTTTCCTGTGACAAAATTTTCTGATAGAACGGACACCATGCTGCAACGCATCGTTTATACACCGAAATGTAAGAGCATACTCGAATGGTAGCGCAATTGTACTAAAAATGTTCGCACTCACGCAAAATCTGAAAACGTAAAAAAATAATATTTTCAAGTTTCCCCACTCTGCATTTTCTTCAATTCGAACACTGCTAGAGCTAGAAAATTAAGACGTACAAATTATTTTCTTTATATTTAATTATTCACCCCCAAGACCCTAGTTCAGACTTGATCATCTCGATTACATGTGCGGAGGCTAGCGAGTGGTCCGTATGGTTGGTTAGAGCTTCCCGCCTGCACAATACACCCCAAGGCCAGTAAGCAGCAGAACAGGAGTGGAGAAGCCACTTGCGTTCAGGGATAAGAAAAAAATATACTATGGAGGAACCATCCCTTTTTCACAGAACCACCTACTGTTTCTTCTATCGTGATTACAGCGCGGTAGACACCAGGGGTGCCGGGTATGGGTGTGTTTTGTGAGTGTTCATTAATAAATTCATCATAGCATCACTCATCCTCATCGTCGCGATTAGTCGTGGCAGAAAGGCGACGCTAAATAACAATTGAATTAAATCAACCGTGATTACTAGGGTTAGGATTTTCATGACTTAGCATATTTATTTTGGTAAGGGCGATGTGTTCCCTATATATGTATAAATTTATTAAACTAATTAAATTAGGGTGCTTCGCAAGGGCATATTTTGGCATATTTAGCCATGTCTGCGTGATAGAGCATGTTTTGATGGATTTTCAGTCATATTCAGCATATTTTCGCTTTTTCAAAAAATATACAGTCATTTTCGAAGTGGATTCGTTCTTACTCCCAGATTCACTGAGTTTTCTTTTCTTCTCTTTTTTGGACTCAACAAAATCTTTTTAATTTTCATTTGAAAATTTACAGAAAGTATTCATTGTGGATTGCAACTCGGGACCCATAAAATGACCTAAAAATAGTACGAATGTGAAAATATCTCAGAATTTAGATATTGATGTTTAAAACAGTCCAGTTATAAGGGCATATTTTTCAAAATATAGTGCATATTTTGCACAATTTTAGGTCATAAGTGTATATTTTATTTTGCATATTTTGGTAATCTTTAGGTCATAAAAATCCTAGCCTTAGTGATTACTATCCCACACTGGACTGTTATTCACGAATCAGATGAGAGGTTTCCCACTGCACGAACGGATCGAAGAAGGCTCCTGCCTCGTTTACTCCTGTCTTTCCCTCCCACTTACAACTATGCAGTTCCCCTGATCTCTGTTCAGTCCCTACGTTCATATGACAGCGCTCTTCCGCAAATACGGAGTGTTGACCAGATCTGCAGACAGGATACAAGATTTGCCGTTGTGTAAACGTAAATGAAAGTGAGTACATGACATGAATTTTAAAACAACCGAGTCTGGTAGATTTCGTCATTTGATAAAACAGTCACGTGAAGATGAAGTTAAATTTGAAGACTATTTAGAATGATTTCATCATCTTGTCACTACAATCATGAATTATTGATTTCGACAAACACGTGTTGTGCTACTGAAGGAAAAGTACTGGTGTTTGAGATGTCACTTACCGGGGATCTCATCGCGAGTCTACTGCGCATGATCGTCCATAGAGAAGTTTTAAAAAATAAAACACCCCTGGACGCAGTTCGGCGAACATAATGTACGTAGCGTATAGTTGAAGTCCAGATTCGAACCGTAGTTTGGTAACCTTGATATAGCTCAAGAGGAAGCCTGCCGGGCGAGTATCTAGTTGAGATAGCACCCGTTTTTCTGAGAGGCACTGTTGTCACTTAAACCTGCAATGTTTAGACATCTAACACGAACTACAACCTCAAGTTATGAAATATCTAAATAAACTGAATTGGCAACACTTCATTTACTCCACGTGGACTTGACAAGTACTGTCAGTTCCTAAAACAGACGCAATTGGTGGAAGAAAAGGTTTGAGGGGAGAATATACTGGGTTCCACGTGGACTTGACATATGGTTGTCAGAGGGAAACTGATCTTTCGGAACGTTCTTTGAAGTAAAGTGGCGTTAGAATCAGGACTTCAACTGTATGCAACTCTGTGTGGCAAGTCACATTGCCAATAAATTGAACTATTTGTGCTTAGCATAGCGATCATTGCGTACACAGCGTGGCTAGAGCTGTGTGTGGCCGCAGCTTGAATGAATGTTCTTCTATGCACGCGTTGCGTTATAATAGGGAGCGGAAATGAAGTTGTGAGCGAGGAAGGAGGCTTTGCCTGTCGCGATCGTGCAGTGGGAAACCTCTAAACGCACGGCCATGAAAATAGACGGCTGGGCAGAATTGCGCTGGTAATCTGCTTCCAGTGCAGTGTGGCATTATAATTGTGGCAGAAGGAACAGGAGTTGTGCGCCTTCCAACGCAAGCGGTTCCGCACTGCTCTGATGCTTACTGGTCTCTACATGGGCGCGCGAGTTGCTCAAGCCTTGTTCTATATAAGACTGCCAAACCAAATCATTCTTTCCTGTTATGTTTCACCTCTTAACTGCAAGGGGTTTGGGCACGTTACATGTCAATATGTTCATCATTATGTTACTGTCTAATTTAAATTCTCAGTACTGCGAGCGGTAAAGGTTGCCAGAGCATGACGCTCATCAACGCCTCCGCACTCTCCTGGAGTGAAAATGTGTGGGGTCTTGGCTCCACTCCTCCATGTGCCTTCGTGGCACGGTGCAATGTGAAGGGAGGGGGAAGGAGAGCTTTGCATTTGAATAATAATAATAATAACAATAGGCCGAATAGCAGGGATTACCTTTGTATTTTGAAGCAGTCAGAAATTTTGTCAATGAACTAACTCTCTAGCCTTCTTAAACCCGAAGGTTTATGGCTGCAGCAACACAAGCCTTTCATCTGTCCCTACCCAGGGCAAGATCAATCCAATCTTTTCCATCCTTACCGATTTCCTTTAGGTCCATCTCAACGTTATCCCTCCATCTTCGTCTTGGGCTTCCTACAGGTCTCTTACCATCAGGTTTCCCAACAAGAAACCTGTAAACTCTTCTTTACATGGCCTGCCTACCTAAGTTTTCTTGATTTAATTATTCTAATAAAATCTGCACAGAAATACAAATTATGTAGTTCTACATTATGTAACGTTCTTCACTCACCTGTCTCCTCATCCCTTTCAGGTCCAAATATTTTCTTAAGGATTTTAATTTCAAGTACTCTTAATTTACGTTCTTCTTTTAATTCTTAATTTTGTCAAATATTTTTTTATTAATTTCGTTTATTTTACTTCACATTTCTGTAACTTTTGGCTAATCGTGAAAATGAAGGTGTGTGATGATATGATGAAATTGAAGAAGGGGCGCTCCGCCACGGAGACCGGCAGTTGGCAAATAAAGTCTCTGGAGCCAATAACACATCTCGTGGCCATTCGTTCGACAGCAGGAGAAAATCAATGGCAAGGATCTTGAATTCTTCTCAGCTCGACCTTCAGCTGACAATCTCTTCCTTTCACTGACGACACGCGAACGCCATCTCGGGATTCTTGACGTCCACCCTCAGTCACGATTCCCGGACGCCAGGACCCCTTGTCTATTCCTAGGCTTCCACTGAGAATAGACCAACCTTGCATCCGCAGAGCCGTAGGAGTGACTAGGCGATTGGAGGAATTTGCTTAACAACGTAACTATGAACGTGACGTCGCTCGTATCCATTCCAGTATCGTGTAGAGAAAAATATCCTCTCGCCAACCACTGGAGATCAACCTCTGAATCAGAATAGCGCAAACATTACACCTGTCACGTCTCCTGCTCGGATCACATACAAGGGATGACCGGAAAATAATAATACAAAGCCTGCAAAATCCAGTAGGCACCTATTAGACGAATACAAACGGACTCACGTGAAAGGATACTTCACACACTGCTTCTCAACACAATCTCCTCCCCGCTTCAGGCATCAATCCCAGGGCTTCACGGCGTTCATGATGCCTGTCTCATAGAACTCTGGGTCCTGTTGTCGAAGCCCAACCCTTGCTTCGTGCTGCACAACATCATCCGAGTGAAACCGGAGTCCTCCGAGATGCTTCTTCAAAAGAGCAAGGAGATGTTCGTATGAGCTACAATACTTGCTTTGTAATCTTGCTCGAATCCAGCCCACAATCTCAGCAGATGGCCCCGGCCTGCCTGTTCGATTTATGTCTGTCGAGTCAACAAGGGAGGACATATCGAACATTTGTAAGGTGGGTTAAAAACTTCGATACTCTCTTCACTGACATCATCCCCGTGAGCGAGTTGTCCTCTGAGGAGAAAGCCTCCTGCCCTGAGACACCTGCTTGTAAATCTGCATATTAATACTCCAGAAACTCGTAGATACATTGCAGATATGAAATTGCTATACAAGATCATAAATGGAAACTTAATATGCAGCATCCCACTCCACCAACACTCACTCAGAGTGCCTAGACATAAAACACGGAGCAAGGAAACTTTCCACACTACAACTCCCAGGCTCTCACTCATACAACGTTCACTATTCCATAGGCTACCGAATCAGTTCAATATAATCTCAAACGAAGTAGATATATTCACTTCATATTCATTTTTTATCAGCAACATAGAAAAAATTGTACATAAGTAATACTTTTGTGAAACTGATCTATTTACCTTGGTACTTTTTGGCTTGTTGTATTTTTGTTTATTTTATCTTATCCTTTCCTTTGTGTTTTTAATCTTAGTCTATTGTTTTACTGTTGTTTTTTCTGGTTTAAAATGGCTTCTGCTGTACTGGAAATTTCAATAAATAATAATAAAAATAATAAACCTACTTCCGAAATCCCGGAGGGAATTATAAACACCCTGTAACACGCAACTAAACCCCGTGACGCACTAGGCTTTTGAGGACCACCACTGCTTTCAAGTAGCTCCCTAATTGACCTCAAGATATTGGGTCAAAACCGGCAAACCTGGGTCTACAATATAGTCGGTATGCACCATACTTAAGTTTGATATTAATTAACGTAAGAGCAAACATCATTTTCTTCAAAACTATTGACTTAGTGTTTTCAGGTTTTAAAACATTTTTTTAAATTTAAATTGTGAAAACTATTTAATCCCAAGAAGGTTTCAAGTACTTAAATATTGTAATTTTTTAGTACTGCCTACTTCTTAATTACTTGGAAATGGTACAATTTCAGGAATAACGTTCCCGTTCTCTCTCTCTCTCTCTCTCTCTCTCTCTCTCTCTCTCCCCTCCCTCCCGCCCAGTATTGCATTAACTGAAGAATTTCTTAACGGGAAGTTGGAAGTGGTAGGAAACATTTTGCATGTAATTATAAATGTGGAAGTGGAGTGAAATAATTATATTGGCCTATTTTCTTCAAGAAAATTAAGTCCAAAAGGGAGATGTCGCATGCATAACCCCTTCCGTTTAGTGACCATGCAATTAACCTCATATACTAATTGCTAGGTTCCAAAAGGGTTTTGGAAGTAAAATAGAGTTGCTAAGCGTAATTGCATTCCCTCTTTTCCAGCATCTGGGCTGAGAAGTCCTTCCAGGAATTGATTATCTTCTGGAGGCTACGACTGGAGACTTCGGTTTTCTTTGCAACCAGAAACTCCAAGGAATTAATAATAGTTAATTTCACATGCAGTTTATCTCTATACCTCACGTTAAGGACGCTAAAGCATTTATGATAACTGTGATTGCCGCCCCACTGGCTGAGCAGTGGAGGAGTCGACTAACGATCTTCTCACGGAAGGTTCAAGGTTCGAGTCATGGCCTAGTTCATTGATGTTTATGAGTAACTCTTCATCAGATTTTATCTGTCATTACCATCGCTGAGATCAGCTAGAAGTGGCAGATAAGGGACATAAATTACGATAAAAACAAGTACCTATATATGTTTTTGATTGCTTATTTATTAAAATGTTCAATTTCAAGATGGCTACTCCAACATAAAGGGGAAAAATGTTTAAACGGACTACTTTTTCAAGTTTGAAGGTTAAATTTTCTATATCTGATATGACATAGAAATTAACAATATTGTATCCATGTGAAAAAAATGTACAGTGTATTCAACAAAAAATATGAATGGAGATTCATTCCTTTAATTACTCTATGTAACAGAAAATTTCAGTGATGGCCCTCCAGGTACTATATTTATACGTATGCATGATATCTGGCAATTCATTTACCTCTAAAAAGACAAATACTGTTTGTCATTCTAGTGTTTAGTTACAAGATCTGTGGAATTTACAAACGTCCGTTTCATTCGTGGTCTCGTCTCGACTTCATTCCTGCACTGGATGTATTCCAAGTGTCGATGGCTTAGTGGTAACGTCGTCGCCTTGTAATCAAGGAGTCTTAGGTTCGATATCCGGTGGAGGCACATAGTGCTTCGGATCCCACTTCAAAGTGTAGCTCCAGGCCCAATTAGCCTATCTGTTCACAAAAGTGACCTTAAAACAAAACTCAAAACTGTCGTGTGGGAAGCAATCAGCAATTCTGTTCGGCTGACAAGGTGTATCAAGGTGCCAAACGCTGCTCGCGGCACCAAACAAACGAGAGTCGAAGGCAACTCTTGTTGCTACGCCTATTGTAAGCTCACAGTTTCTCCCCTTCCGTGGTTGCAGACGCGAGCCCTTTTAGCAGTGGACCCTGTGTGTGTGTGTGGGGGGGGGGGGCAAATTTAGGTTGACACGAAACAGAGCGACAAGGCAACAATCGTAATTGGCAACGTTGCTACATGACAACCATTATTTTCCCTGCAATGTCCACTTCGCACTTCGGCAGTTTCTAACAAAAATGCACACGCAGCCCACGTTTAGTTAAAAGTGTCAATAACCAGAGCATGTTTATCGGAGTTCAAGGAATGATCAGTAAGAAGACAAGCTCACCTCCAGATTACCGAGGACGCCATTCACTGGTAGTGTAAATCCCTGCTTCCTGTACGAACAGATGGGTGGCAACAATCCTTACAAATAGTATTAATCCGTCGACTTTGTCAGAGCAGCGTTGTGACCAAGGAAGAGCAGATGGGAGTTATATCCTTCTATTGGTTTCAGCTGTAGAAAAAAAATGCTTGTTTGGGGAGATACGGAGAACAATGAACTGATAATTTTTTGAAGAAAATAAAGAGGTATACCTTTTCAGAATTTCACAGACAACCCTGACAAAATTAGTATTCTAATGAATCACGTTCCCTCCCCACAGTAACCTATATATACAATGAAATGTTATGATTGTTACTATTTTCTTTCAATATTTAACATTTTAACCTTTCTACACAATTGTTATTTAACACTAGTTCAGGTATATACCACCTGTTGCAATATTTTAATTACACCACCCAGCTTGTTCCGTGGTTGGTTGGTTGATTTGCTTTATTTTACTTCGCTCCTTGTGCCACTTTTGGCTAATTTGCGAAGATGCGGATGAGTGATGGCATTGTGAAATTGATGAATGGACACTCACGAACATCCATGAACAGGCCGGCATTCGAACCCAGGACCTCTGTCGTTGAAGCGCGACGGGGGCCGGCTGTTGTTCCGTGAATATGGCGACCACAAAATACACTTGTTCTGGTTGCTAATATCCGGATCGTTCGAATAGCGTCAATTCACGAGAACTACTGGTAACCACAAATAAGCTTGGTTTCCGGTGCGGATGTATTGGGTATCTTGATAACCCCATTCTGTCGCCTTCACAAAGACCTTTTAGGATCAAGCTTTTTTTCGTTCCGTTCCTCCCGATCACTGTCCCAGCTGCTGTTATTGTACAATATTTACTTTTCTATTATTGCACAATTTAGCCACATATTCAATAAATCTAAACATAACATATATTAATTTTAAAACGTACATTGAAAATAACTTGAAACTGTAAACGGACATATATCCTGAAAAGTAGTCTGATCCGTACGAAATTTGTGGCATTCGATATATAGTACACAAAACCTTTCTTGCGCAACGAAAAGTCTTTAAACTTCACTCCAATAACAAAACACTCAATAAATAAAAATATCAAATAAACTAAACGTTATGGCAGGAAAAGCAAATTCAAAACATGTTCAATAAATATCATGGTCAGTTCTATTTTTAGACACTAGGCAAAACCTGTCACGAAAACGTCACTGATACGATATCAAATACGAGCGTTTCCAAAATAGACCAAAGGTTGGAGTGTAATTCCTCTTTGTGGCTAGGTTGAGATTAATGAGATCTCATGAGTGAAATGACTAATGACTCACGTTTTCTTATTTTTCTTTAAACGAAGAAGAGGACTCATGTCAACAAAGTTCTTAGAGATTGTCCAGTGGCAATATATGGGTTTATGTAAGGGTCATTCCATGTCAAATTAACCAAAGGTCTGAACCTTGACATCTCAGAAATTGATAATTTTTAGTACAGTGGAAGTACCAGTAAAATTGAACAAAAAAACTTCCAAATTTCACATTCTTTGCGCTCAAAGTTTTTGAATTCTTGAGTTTCAAAAAAGCAAAAATTCCAAAATTTGACGACATTTTGAAATTTTTAACAGCTGTAGATCAAACACTATTTAACTTAGAGAACTTAAATTGGTGTCATTCTTTTCTTCTTTTAATGGGCTTTAATTTGAAATGCAACATGGCTGTGCTATTTCAATTTTGTAATTTTTATATAACTCGAAAAAAGTTTTTTTTGAGTCTCGAAAATACCCCTTTTAATTATTTTTTTAAAAAAACATATGTTTTGAAGACATCAATTGACTATTTGTGTGCAAAATTTGATGATGGGACGGCAATGGATTCCTATGGAAATTGATTTTTTTGTATTGTAATGCGTGAGAAATTTGTTAATTTGTTGACTTCCTTGTTAAAACCATAAGTATAAGCTGAGTGGTTGATGTTGAAGTATTCATATTAGTCTATTTTATAATTTTTGGACTACAAAATATATGGAAATTTATAATATTTATTACTTTTAATAATAATTTATTGGTTTTGGTTTGTAAACAAATCTCATGGTATAACACAACCTTCATTATAAATGTGTTATTAAAATTTGAGGATCTTTCAAACCGAAGTGACATGCAGCAGCAACAAGTGGCAACTTGTTGCTTGTCCCTTTCAAGTTTCTCGGACTGGGTTGTTTTCTTAAGTGGTGTGCGGGATCCCGAAAAGACGGGACCGGGATCGGGATTTAAAAAATGTCCCGACCCAAAAAATTCTGTCCCACACACCCCCCCTACAATAAAGTGCACCATGTCGCATCGGCCTGTTGTTCACGCGTGCGCTCCGAATGCTTGCTTATAGACTGAAGGGACCCGTGTTGCTTGTTTGTCACTTTGGTGTGAATCCTTACTGTCGCTTGTCACCTGTCACTTGTTGTTTTGGTCTGAGATCCCCCTTACAGGTATTTGAAGAATTAAAAGTATTTAAATCATGCCTCTTAACACAACATAATGATTGATGAGAGATAACATATTTGATGTATTCCAGACAGTTTTACGAGTCATAACAGAAAAGGAACAAGTCTCGGGAATAACTAGCTGTATTTCTTGATTGTTTACAGTGATATGTGATGACTAGAGCCCGGAAGTTCAGGCATTTATTTTCGTTAAAATAGGCAGGCAAAAAGGCATTTATAATGTGGAAAATAGGCACTAAAATGAAAAAAAAGGCAAAATAAACAAAAAAAGGCACATTTGGAAGTCGCTTACTTATACCTATAATTTCTGGCAAAATGTTAAAATCTACATTGGGAAGAGCATTTCAATTTTCACCAAATTCACGCACGTAACCATGTAACTTACCACTTCATGGCACACTAAATTTCGGCATGATGACAAATACACGATCGTTTCCCTCCAAAGTGCAGAACTAAACTAAAGACAGAGAACTTGATTTTGGAATGCATGCAAAGGCCCTTGGACATTAGTGCTGTTTCTTGTCAATAACGTCCTGACACGGACGTGATGACGTAATTGTGCAGATGTTCTGGAACAGGTTTTCAGCAGTCAATCATGCACAAGGAAATGTTAACCGAAAGCCAATATCCTAACTCAGCATGAAATACTTTTTTCTCACACTTTTCTCCTTCAGCAATGTTGAAACATGCGTGAGTTCAATATTACTTAAATAAAGCGAAAATTATTCACATAATAAACGGAAGAAAAATAAATGCCAACAACGTTTTTTGGGAGAAAAATAAGTTATATACACACCTTTTTTTTAAAAAAAATTGTCCAATTTCATTGAAAAAGGCAAAAAAAGGCATTATAATTAAAAATAGGCAGTGGGGTCCCAAATAGGCAAAATAGGCAAAATGAAAAGGCTTCTAAAACATTCGAAACAACATAAAAAACGTATATCCGGAAAAATTTTATCAATATATCCAGTAGATAAAAAGAGGCATTTTGCCAAACTTCCGGGCTCTAGTGATGACCTTGGAACTTGGGTAGCACCTGAGAGTGGGCAATCTTTAATCCATCATCCATTCTCCACCCCGCTTTCTGCACACACACACACAAATGCATAGATTGTATTGTTGTTTCAATAAAATTTGTGACCTGAATATTGCAATTTGTTCCAACCTTTCAACATTTGCAGTGGCCGATGGGTTGAAGGTGCGGGAGTAGGGAGGTAGAAATATAAATTTCAGTTTTCATTTGGTGGCAGTCTCTACTTGAAACTCTTCAGGTTGTCGAAAAGGCTGTTGAGTAGCTCCTTCCAGTCTGCTAGCTTATCGTAGCGAGGGGTAAGAAGCACGTGAAAAAGAATGTCGCATATGAAATGTGCCTTCCACAAGATAATAAATTCTGCAATTAGAGATGTGAGAGCACTGCTAAAAACGGTATACCTCAGTCAGCACCAATTGTTTATTGCAATCTTCAGTCAGTTGTCTTTTGTGAAATGCTCACTGAAGTAACTGTGTTTTATACGCTCAAAGTGGTGCTATTAAAGTGAATTAATTCAAATTAATTGTTATTAAATGAATGTGTAGTCTGTGGTTGATAAACATTGTTGTTTAGTTTATTATGAATATTTGAAGCATATATTAATTTTCGATACTAAGACCTTGTATTTGTATCCTATTCTAAAATGTAAACACAAATATACAATTTTCAATTTGATTACCTGATATTAAAAGTGATAATTTTCAGGTGTTTCCATGTTATTTGCAGTCCAAAAATTATAAAATACACTCAGCTTATAATTATGCTTTTAACATGAAAGTCAACAAATTTAGCACATTTTACACGCATTACAATACAAAATAATTAATTTCCATAGGAACCCATTGCCGTCCAATTATGAAATTTTTCACACAAATAGTCAATTGATGTCTTCAAAACATATATTTAAAAAAAATAATAAAAGGGGTGTTTTTGAGATTTTCAAAATTGAAATAGCACAGGCACGTTGCATTTCAAATTAAAGCCCATTAAAAGAAGACGAGAAGGACTTCAATTTGAGCTCTCTATGTCAAATAGTTTTTGATCTACAGCTGTCTAAAATTTCAAAATGTCGTCAAATTTTGGAATTTTTCCTTTTTTGAAAGTCAATAACTCAAAAAACTATGAGCGAAAAAAATCTGAAATTTGCCAGTTTTTGTCCTCTTGATAGGTACAATGAAGAAACAAAAAGAATCTTCAAAATCTGAATCCTGTAAAGGTTCAAAAATATTTTTTTTATTGGTTGATTTGACATGGAATGACCCATAAGTGTTGTTCCTACATTTAACGGCTTGCGTGGAACCATGAGTTTATAATTCACTAGTTCAACTAGTGTGGCTGTCAGTCAAAAGATTGAAAGCGATGTTACTAAACAAAATGTGCTTATCCAATAATAATAGTTATGCATCAAATTTCTCTTATTCCTAAACGGCCGTCTCGTCTAGACTGAGGGCTAGAGTTTGTGCAATAGTTATCTCTTACGTACGTTGTTTCTCTCTCTCTCTCTCTCTCTCTCTCTCTCTCTCTCTCTCTCTCTCTCTTAATTCGTTCTTTCAACTTCAGTGTAGAATTTGGGGAAACGAAAACACCCCTAAAATGTACAAAATAACCGTACCAAGATTCAGTTTAGAAACATAAAAAAAGATAAAAATCTAATACAATACTGTAAAGTACTATAAAATTTCTACTGTTATGTTTAACATAGTGTTCAAGTTCCAGAAAAATAATAAATGACTATTTTAAGTGATTTTATATCTGTTTTCATATGATTGATTGAGCCAGGCTTGTAACAATGTTCACATCTAAGAGAAGTGAGAATGATATTGTTGATACATAAATGGAAACCACATTATCTCATAAGTGGAAAATGTATTTTTTTTAAAAAAAGTGATTTCTTTATAATGTAAAAAGGTTTCAGTTTGGACTGCTTTTTCATACATATCAAATTTATATTTACATGACATGAAATGAGATATGTATGAGTATCAGTGATGAATTGTTAGATAATGCTTTTCGATATTTTGTGTCCATTAAGATTTTTCCTCTTTTAGATACTATGCAACATTCATTTAACATCAGAATGATCAATGTAATGTCTGTTTAATGTTCTTAACATTCCCACAACATATTAGTAAACACTCCATTCATTTCTTTAAATATGGAAATTATTTTTTTGTCTTGGATAAATATTGTCGTAAATGCTATCCCATGTATACTTGCCTAATAGCACTAGTTGTTGGCTTTCACCTGAAAAATTAAAGTTTAAGAACATTGGCAGAAGTATTGTTATTGATAAATTTAAGCAAATCGTTTAGTAAACCTTATCCTTATCAATCAACATGAAACAGGTACCGGATTTTTTTGTGAATGCATGTAAATTTTGGAAAGTCGAAATGCTGAATGCTTCACTTTATTCCCGTTAACGTTAAACGTTAATGGTAACCCTTGCTGCATGTGTCAATTTCAGCGTCGGGATGCATAAGTAAAGGATACACGTTAAGGTCGTGGGTGGCCACTCTAGGACCATTATAAAATTCAAGTATAATTCCCGGTTTTTAAGGCGAACTTTCCAAAGATTCAAGGGTATAAGCAGATGTTTGTTTTCTCTATTTCAACCTTACGTATTACGGCCTCTCACCACCCACACACATAAACACATAAGTATAATAACAATATAAAGGATCTGTGTGATTGCAGTGTATCCAAAAATTATAATTCAATTCAATTCAATTGTAAAATACTTAATTTAAGGTGTGGAGTTTACAATTGCCATTTCACATACGTACTAAGACTCGAAGTAGTATATCCACAAACACAAGACAAATGTAATGGGATATACTAGTCTACGAAAAGTTCTTCATTGTATAAGAATTTAAACCTCAAATTTACCTAATCAGCATCACGATATATTTTCTTGCAATAATCTTCCGTCAGTCAGATAGATTGTTCTGCAAAGGAAACTAACAAAGTAAAGAGAATTCTCTCTTATTTTCCATGCAGTTTTCTCTTACTTCCTCGATAAAAACAAAAAACTGTGAAAAACGTGCCTCAGAGCATTTTATAAATATGCATAAATTTTATAGGATCTGGATTTTAAAAAGTTGCATTTTTTCACGTCTACAGAGAAATATTCACGCAAAATTCCCGGAGCCAATAATTGACGCAGCATTCCCGGAATTCAAGTAGGCACCCTGTGCAAAATAAATGTCTACGTGTGGATGTTGCTTGTTTATGTTCTTTACCACATCAAGATTTCCATAATTCGGATTTCATTGACACTCGGCTCATTGCGCGCACAAACATACACCACTACTTCTACCCCAGTGTTTCCACAGCACATTTCTACAAGGCAAACTAATATTTTTAAAAAGGAGAAATGTATGAGGACGCCGAAATACACGGAGCGGGCGAGAGGCCAACTAAGCTGACCAGTGATCTTGGCACGAGGAAGAAAATCCGGGAAGCGAGATTATGTAAACCTCGGACAACCTCACAAAAGCAGTTCATTGACTTGCCAAAATGCAAGGCGGAGCTCAATCGATCGCTGTTGTTTAGAAAAACGAATTATTATTAATGGAAGTAGAACATATAATACTTAATTCAACCAATCCATGTTATTTTTCTATTTATACACTCTTATAGTCTCGCCTAATATCAACAATAAAAAAAAAATATACAAAACAGTAATTTTGTTTGTAGCATTACACAGTGCGTTCGTTTTGGGCCTGGACCGAGATAGCGAGTGACATGTAATGATGAATAGAGCCACGGTAGCTCAGTCGTTATGGCCTCTCACTACCATGCGAGAGACCCCGAGTTCAATCCCTGGCAGGGTAGAACCGGGATTTTTTTTCCACCTGTTCAAGCGAATCCGGCACCCACCCAGCATCGTATAAAGTGTAAGTAAGTAAGTATTTATTGCTCGTCTCATGTGCGAGCCATCGACTGTGCGCCCTACATCTATTCCTATTACACAACTATGATTTTCCTTACAGACTACACTTTCCATTACATTCTGTATAGGTGTTAAATAGCAGTTCTGGTTGTTTTAACTGTTCTCACTTAAACTAACACTTAGGTATACAGTGCGTTCGTTTTGGCTCTGGGCCGAGATAGCGCGTGAGATGTCGCAGATGCTCGTAACTTGTCGCTTATTTACGCACATACGTTTAGCATGTAGACAATTAGATTTATATTGCATAACTAGTACTAACCTGTGTTATAAGGGTTGTTCAAAGTTGTTCACGCGTTATCTCGGCCCAGAACCAAAACGAACGCACTGTACACGAATGAGAAATGTCCTTCCTGATAGCGCAGTGGTAATGTCGTGACTTGTAATCAAGGGTCTCGGTTTCGATACACATAGTGTTTCGGATTCCACTTTAAACTATAGATCTAGTCCAGATTAGCCTTTCTGTGCGTAAAGTAGACTTAAAAACAAACTCAAACATGAATGAGAAACATGTTGTCTCACATTAAATTAATAACTTTTGCAGTTTTTCCTCAAAGTTACAGCTACACAACAAAATGAGTAAGGGCCGTGGGTGACCCAGTCGGTAGGTGGAATACTTAAGTTCGACTCCTCGATTGGACAATCTAAGTGGGAATCTTTTGACTATGTCCCTAGCTACGTAGCCTGAGCACTTTGGATAAGGGTGACTGAAGATTGGTGCTGAGTACATCGCCTCATTATGTCCGGAATAGCAAATGTGTGGGTGCACAGGGCATAGCTTTATCGTTGTCCCCATTTCTTTCAAGATAATGCGTTCAATACATACGTAAGTATATGTATATTTTGGATGAAGACAAACCGTGGATTTTTTTGATAAAAAATGTGTGTGTCTTTTAACAATCAGTAAATACTTAACTTGAAATGAAGGACATCTTTACTTTGCTCAACAGTGTAAGCCTGATGAAGTGATTCCGAAGAGATACATACCTGCAAAAAGAGAGAAAACAATTAGCACGAATAATAAAATATAGGATTCTTAAAATATATTTTATGAGTTTAGACCATACAAAAGTTGATGAACTGAAAAATCTAAAAAAAAAAAGAGTCACATAGAGTGACCTTAAAATTCTTTAAAATTTCCTACAATTTTTAAAAATACCGAAAAATCATTTTTGCTCTTAAAATGAAAGCTTGATTTTTCTGTACAAGTCATTCACCTACTTCCATAGTGGGCCTTGCACGATATAGTAGTTGGTCAGCGTCTGAAAATACAGTTGAGTTTCGCGTTCATCAGATTATACAGGGTGTTCTGTTTAGAGCTTCAAAAAATAAGTGCTTAGAGCTATAAAAAAAGAAGTGCTTAAAGCTATAAAAAAGAAAGGGTCCTGATGAAGATGTATCCTGATGCACAATACCGTGCCATTACACATCACAAAATGAGAGACACTGGCTCCATCACTGTCACTAACAACGTCAATACACTTCTATATGGACACCCTTAGTAGCACGACATATATCCAACCTGTACTCCAACACCATCCAAGAGTTAGACAGCATGATAGATGCATGGCGCACAGTCTCGTGTTTTTCGCAAATGGCAACAGATGACAGTGAACTGTTTAAGATGGACACGCTTTTATTTATTTTAATGTTGTGACTAATTTTACTTTAAAATCACAAATGCAAGGGAGTCTCTAAGTAGGCTTCACCACAATTAATTATTTAATCCAGGGCCTTCCCGATGGCGCAGTGGTAGCGTCTTCGCCTTGTAATCAAGGGGTCCCGGGTTCGATACCCGGTGGAGGCACAAGTGGTTCGGATCCCACTTTAAACTGTAGGTCCAGTCCCGATTAGCCTTACTGTGCATAAAGTGGACTTAAAACAACAAATCAATCAATCAATTATTTAATCCATTGTCAAAGATTGAAGTTTTAAAAAAAATATCGTACGTTTGCACTGACCATATTATCGAGGTAAGCCAAGGCCCTCCTCGGGCTGTAGAGCTATGGGTTATTTATATTATCGAGGTACCTGTTAAAAAGACCCTGTTAGGACATTTAAATACAAGGTGGCGCAAAAATCATCACCTGATTTCCTTAGCCTATAACGTGGGTCTTAAAACAAACAAAGTGGTTTTTTTTTGTGTTAAACTTTTATTGATACTTGTAAGTTTTATGTCCTCAATTTTTAAAGATAACATCCAATAAATGATTACCATTCGAATTGATGCAAATTTGCGTTCTTTTTATTGTGTTGGTGGTGTTGGAAAGAATCTGCGGGGAAATATTTTCAATTTCAGGCATAATATTGTCCTTTAGTTGCTGTAACGTCTCTGGCATATTCACATAAACCAATGACTTCAAATATCCCCAAAGGAAAAAATCTGGAGCGGTAAAATCGGGGGACCTGGCTGGCCATGGCAAATCACCAAAACGGGATATTACTCTGCCCCGAAAAGTGTCACGCAAAAGAGCTAATGTTTCGCGGACTGTATGTGGGGTATACTTAATTATTTTCGCACACAATAAATTTCATGAGTATCTTCTATTTAACTGACAAAACACTACTAATATAAACAATAAGATGTCAAAATAAAGGTCAGTTCAAATAGGATGATGACTTTTTCGCCACCTGTTTCTTAAGTTACGCTAGCAAATGCATTTGATTCGAAAAACAACAGGGAAGGAGCAAAGAGAAACCTAAAAAATTATAAAAATGAAACAAAAATGGCAAACAATAATAAAAAATGACCTACAAGTAAAAAAAAGTTCGGAAAATTAAGAAAAAAAGTATAAACAATGTTTTCTGGTTCTAACTGAACGGAAACGAAATACCATCAGGTTTAGCATTGTCTTCAAGGCCCAGAAAAGAAATATGATTTTTCATTAATTCCGAGCCCTAAGTAACATAACGAATATACATTTTAAAATAAGTGTATGGGACAACAATGACAAAAAAATTTCCTTAACGTTTAAGCAAGTTGCTATTGTCAGTTGGGATTGTAAGGCAATGTTGATTTAGACCAGTTTTAGGTAACTCGTTTGCACCCATGGTGTCCCCCCCCCCCCCAATGCACACTGCATCTCAAGGCCAGTAAGCAGCAGAACATGAATATCGAAATTGCAAATACGATGACGAAAGCTTTCCTACTACACGACCGCTTCGGACGGAGCCTTGTTTTCTTTGCCTCCCTCCTTCCCGTCACTCTTGCAACGCTACAGCACAGCGTGCATATGAGAGCGCTCTTCCATAATTACGTCGTGTTGCCCACGCCTGATTTTCACGAAATTTGATAATCTGCATTCGAATTATATTAAACATTAGCGTGTTTCTGTAATGTCCATGGGCGTTTATATATATCCATGTGTCTGTGTGAAAATGAGGATAGAGTGTTCTTTGCAGAGAAACTGCTAGTAGGCAAGTCTCAAGACTGATGCAAGAATCTTTGACATAATCCACATGGGTGTGGAAGATAACCTGGAATCTGAAAGCTGAATCATTCTCACGCTTATACCCGCTTTAACATTTGTGCCAAAATGAAATTCTACCGTGTAAAATCATATCATTTTGATACCATATCATATCTCACAGATTTAACCTGTAACCTGTAACTCGCGTAGCCAACCATAAACGAGCTCTACGTCACAAGTTCAGATGTAATGACAGCATAGTGTGATGTAAACAATCACTTCTCATGCCGGACCCTGTGGCCGAGTGGTTAGCATATCGCGTTGCGAAGCCAAGGGTTCCGGGTTCGAATCCCGCTCGGGCTTGATTGTTTGTGAATGTCCATTCATCAATTTCATCATTTCATCACTCATCTCCATCTTCGCAAATTAGCCAAGAGGCACAAAACGCGAAGTCAATCAAGACATTTCCTACGAAACGATTTAAGTTACAAATCAATGGTGCTATTTAAACACACACTTTATAGAGCATACGGTACACGTATTGTAAACATCTGGCACCGTTTCATGGACAGAAATATCTCAATATATGTGTTAAAAACTGTGAAGATTTTCAGTTTGTTTACACGATAAATGAATTAAAGAACCATTTTCTCTCTTAAATTACATATCCCCGCTTTTAAATTTAGCCTATAAGATATTAAATAGAAAACGAAGAACTGGCATGCCCTTCGTGCTGTATATATTATCTAATACTATCTGCACGCTTTCCATCGCAATCACAAATGCTAACCGGAATGTTACATGCAATCAGTGTGGTATTTAAGAAATTTCCAGTGGGGGGGGGGGGTAATTCTACTGACTGTCTAGGGACATCATGAGATAATGACTTTATGCCATATAGCATTTACCCCATGGATATCAATCAGAGGGGGGAAATCCCCCCCCCCACAAATACCCCCCTGCATGCAATGCTTCCGTGTAAAGTATTGTCTTCCATAAAAATTGCTACAAGATGTTTCAAAGCATTTTAAATGGTACGTAAATGAGTAAAAATATTAAAGAAATTTTTCCATCTAAAGCGGGCCTTAGCAACGTAACAACGTTAACAAAACATGTCAACATTTGACAATTATATGATCATTAGGAAAACTTCACTCTCAGGAAGTTTGGCAACAGTGCATGCATCCAGCATGTTTTATCTGGATGGAAACGACAAACAGCTCGCATATCTAGAGGTGATTAATCCCAGAGGATGATTTGTCACGTTCCTGGGCTCTGTGTTTAATTAAACATTGATTACAGTCCTTTGTTCACAGTGTACTGCGCAGTCTCACACAATTTCAATACAATTATTGAAGGACGGATGCACAAGTGCTAGAAGGAACTTAAACAGGATCGCCACGAAAGTAAACAAGCGCAAAATACGGCAAATACACGCTTAAACTACACCAAAAGTGAGGAACTTAAAGTACATCTCATTTGATCTAGAGCAGAAGATAAAGAAGATGTCCTAAAAGTTGGGAAAAGGTTGTAAAAGGAATGAAAAGAGGAAAAAATTGATCCTAATTGTAGGAAGTACATTTCATTTGTTGTAAACCAGGCAAGAAAATCAAGAAGACTTAGGTGGGGAGGCCATGTGGCACGAATGGGAGAGGAAAGAAGAGTTTACAGGGTTCTTGTTTGGAAACCTGATGTTAAGATACCTGTAGGAAGGCCAAGACGAAGATGGAGGGATAATGTTTAGTCGGACCTAAAGGAAATCGGAAGGATGGAAAATATTGGAGTGATCTTGCCCAGGATAGGGACAGATGAAGGCTTGCGTTGCTGCAGCCATAAACTTTTTAGGGGTTTAAGAAAGCTAGAGAGTTAGTTAGTTAGTTAGTAAACCACAGGCAATAGAGGTTAAATGCAGGAAAAGGCACTTAAAATATTCTAAATGTAAGTCTAAAAGCGGGAAGTAAACTTAATACGTATGGTTTAAAATATAGGAAGTGGGAGAGTTGTATATTAGACATGTATACTCTCAAAGTCAAAAGTATTCAAAAGGAAACCCACATAAAACCGGTTGTGGAAATACAACTTTCTCAGGTGTAATAAACTGAATGGATTAACTTAATTGTGCTGCTCCATAAATCGATGTTCTAAGAACTCGTATCAATTCTATAGACAGAATCGCGAACGGTCAAGAGCTTAGAAAAACAATAAAAGCACTCTGTGGCCTGAAACTAAGAAGACCTAGGGAGCGAGATTTTGAAAGAATATTAATCTTATGTCTGAATTACACGAGGCTATATTTCCTGCTGGATTTTCTAGTTGGACTAGTACTAGTTGTGTGGTACTTGCTTACCTGCTAGTTTTCACCTCACACGATACTTGTTACAGTACTTGATGGTGTACTTTTGTTTTCACAAGGCATTTCGAAGAGCAAACAAGCTAAAAAGGTGGACGAGCGAATTGAGAAAGAATGTTGTAGGAGAATAGCTAGTGCTGTTATTAAAAATTAAAATAATAACTTACGTAAAAAATCATGTGCTAGAAATTGGCTCAAAAGAAAAATATGGTAATCAAAGTGTACTCGATAACTCATTCAAAAAAACTTTGTTCAACTAAATATGACAAACCATTTAATACACCTGAAAGATTTTCATTATCGGCTAATTGCATCTGTCGTGTACAAATCTCATCGCTTTGGATAAATATTAATGAAAACGAATGCACCTCATCTCTGTTATTATTATTATTATTATTTTCATCGAACAGAGAACAAAAACAAACCAACAAACAAAAACTCTTTGTTGCCACTCACAGATTATCTTCACATGAGCAAACTTTCGCTCTGATTGGATGTTCCACAGAATCTAGCAGCCAGCCTAGAAGCTATCTTTTCCAGCCAGGTTGCCAGTCCAGCGCCAATTAGGCATTGCTATTGGAAATCCACGGTGTGATTCAGCCTTTATATTGTAACGAGAATGAATAGGGAGTGTTAAAAAATTGTGCAGTTGCAGGTCTTCCAGTATACCTGAGTACTTCCTACAGATGTAATGTGCATCTTCTCCTGAGGAACTCTCATCAGACATTTTGGAAAGTATCCTACGTTAGTTGATCAGTGGTACTGAACTCTATTGTCACAGTATTTTAAATTAACCATATTAAGTGGTGTATCTTATATTTGCCAGGACTTGAAATGCAGTTTCACATTCTTTAGTCTATGAACATCTTATTGTTTTCTATGGAAAAGGGAGGTCACCATGGAACAGACTTGACGTTTGTACATATTTTGACAGACTTATCTCGTTCCTCACTACTTACAATAGTACAGGCTTGTTAGAATTTTTAGGGAATTTGGCTCACGATCTCACATCCAAAGGTTGTGTTGTTCAAGTGTTTCTGCGAGTGGCCCGGGTCCGGCAGAGGAGTTAGACGGTTTTGAAATGTGAATAACACACCTAATTTTCAAAGGTACAGAAATGTATTACTACAGAAATACAGGTTATTGTATGCCATTTTAAGTTATTGATGTTAATTGCCATCGCAATTCTTTATGACTTAAAAATGATGTCCTTCAAGTGACTTCCATTTACGTGCACACACATTCGAAGCCTCTCCCAGAAGTTGCAGAAGGCACGTTGCAATATTTCACCATCAATGTTAGCAATTTCATCTCTAATTGCAAGCTTCAGGTCGTCTAATGTGCGAACTTTATTTACATACACTTTGGATTTAAGAAATCCCCACAGAAAAAATCAGATTGTAAGGTCTGGTGACCGAGGAGGCCAGGGTATGTCACCAAACCGGGAAATGACATGTCCTGGAAAAAGTTGACGAACAATAGCCAAAGAGGATCTAGATGTGTGAGCCGTTGCTCCATCTTGTTTTAACCATATGTCTTGTTGATTTATCCTACGCCTACGCCGAAGCCGATGAAGTTCTGGTAAAACAAAAGTATTCATCATTGCGATATAGCGTTCGGAGTTCACAGTCACACAATCCCCATCTTCATCTTCGAAGAAATACGGGCCGATGAGCAAACAAATGCAGCTACACCACACCATACCGTCACTCGTGAACTGTGAAGCGGCCGTTCATGAAGCTCCTACGGGTTTTCGTTTGACCAATATCAAGTTTTGCTTGTTTACAGATCCATTTAAATGGAAATTTGCCTCGTTACTCATAAGAATAATCGTTTCCTCGGACATTTGGAGCATCCGTTCAGCAAATCTTTTACGATTGACAAAGTCATCATCATGCAGCTCCTGAACAAGCATAATCTTGTAAGGGTGAATTTTTAGATCCAGATGTAACATTCGTCGTACAGAGCGATCTGAAATCCCCACCGCTACAGCATGATGGCTGGCAGATTGTCTTGGGCTCCTAACGATAGCTTCCCTTACTCGTGCTTTCTGGTGTCCTTACGGTTCGAACACGGCCAGGTGGTGACCTATTCATATCTGATGCTGTCAATCTGAAGTTCTGCACCCACCTGAGGATAGTGTTGTGGCTTGGTACACCCCCATGGCATCCACATGAAAATGACGTCGAAAAAGACGCTGCGTTTTCAATACAGATTCTCCAGTATTGAAGAATCCCTCCATAACAAACGCTCGATGTTACACATTCCAGGGCTCCATGCTTACTCGGCTGACAAACAGTTAAGCAGGCCACCAACTTCTCACCGGATCGCCGATTGTTGATTTGAATTTATTTCAATTGTTCAAACGGACAAAGCGCTAACTCAAGATCTTATACGTAGGTCATTTAAAAGGAAAGGGAAATGGCCTTCGAATGTGTATAGAAGTAAATTGAAGGCATCATTTTTTTTTTTAACACGAACTGTCGTGGTAAATAAAAATCGCATACATTAACCTGCATTTCTGTAATAATAAATTTCTGTACCTTTGAAAATTAAGTGTGTTATTCACATTTCAAAACCGTCTAACTCCTCTGCCGGACCCTGTATAATCATGGGCGTCGGCAGGGGGAGGGTCGAACCGGTCGGTCGACCCCTCCTGGAAATTTTCATCTCCTTTTTTTAAATTCATGGCAATTTATAAACGAAGCACTTTATTTCACCTTATTTTGCGTCATTGTTTAAAAATGGTCTTGAGATATCGAATTTGGTACGAAACTTTCATAATTTGCAACACTAAAACTCTGTTAAATTGTTACTTTCACACGTTTTGAAGCTTCTTATACTACTGCATTTGCTGCTGCTGCTGCTCCTACTGCTACTAATGTTAGCTACTATTATGTAATCTTGGTTGTAACAAGTACTATATTATTCATATAATAAACTTATTGGATGCTAAAATAAACTAAACTAAAACTGCTACTACTGCCGCTGCTACTAGTAGTAGTAGTAACAACAACAATAATAATAATAAGAATTTAAAATACCGATAATGCATTCACTTTAAAAATGAACCCCTCTTTAACAAACTTCTGCATATGACACTGGTCTGTATCACAATATTTTTGAAGGGAGGGGGTGTCCTCGACACCTTCGATTCGACCCCCCTAGGAAAATTTCTGGCGACGCCCATGCATATAATCATCGCTCATTATCGACGTGGTAGCTTCTTTAAACAAAACATAGGGCTAATTTATTTTTAAAAAGTAAAATATTCCATAAAATCAGGGTTTCGGCTCATTTTGCAAAACCAAAATCCCTAACTTTCCAGCACGCTCTGATACTAATAAATAAATGTTACATTTTCTGCGTTACATGCTCTTCAAACACGGTGGCTTCTCTAGGACCATGATAAAATTAAAGTACAGTAAAACCTCGTTAATCCGGACCCCGAGAAGCAGGACTTTGCTTAATCCGGGCAGGAAAAAAAAAACAGAATAGTGAAGGAAATACATTCCAAACTGTCCCAAAAGAATATAGACATACTTCAAACCAACTTCCACAGCAAGAGTTTCGAGTGTTGTAGAGCCAGGTCCGTCGGGCACATCATCGTATAAAGGGTATCGCGTATGCATTGTATGTACAGTATTGCTTTAGATTTTACTGGACCGTATAGTGTATTTAGGCCTATCCCCTTTAAATACACCATAATAAACGTGTTTTCTTGCTATGAACGGAGTTTTAATACACTTTCTACTTTCTTTTAGGTTATTTCAGATAATTCGGACTTTTGTTAAACCGGTCAACTTATCCCCCCATTAGTCCGGATTAACGAGGTTTTACTGAATAATTCCGATATTCAAGGTCAACTTTCCAAAAATTCAAGGGTACAACGCAGATGCTTTTTTCTATTTCAATCTTATGTATTAAAGCCTCTTACCACCCACAAAAATATATTTACAATATGATTCCAATGTATCCAAAAATTCTAATTAAATTCAATTAAACGGTATCCTATATTTAAAATATTTAATTTAAGGTGCGAAGTTTACATTTGCCATTTCATACACTCAGACTCGAATTACATCTACGAACATAAGTCACAAATGCTACGGGTACTTAATCTACGAAAAATTATTAATTTTATAAGAATTTCAGACTACCCGGCTTCAAGATATCTTGCGATAATCTTCCGGGCTGTCAGATAAATTGTTCTGCAAAGAACACTAACAAAGTAAACAGATTGAGAGAATTCTATTTTATTTTCCACGCAGTTTTCTTTTCCTTCCTCGGTAAAAAAAATAAAGCTAAACGGTGAAAAACTTTTCTCAGGGCATTCATCAATATGTATAAATTCAATGGGAATTGGATTAATAGAAGTTGTGATTTTTCACGTCTACGGAGAAAAACTCATGCAGAATTCCCGGACGCAATAATTCATGCAGAATTCCAGGAATTCAAGGAATTCCCGAGAAGTAGTCACCCTGTCAAATGAAGTTCATTCAACAATGCTAGTTTTGAATAAAAACAAAATGTCAAAATATGTCCAACCGAAAATACGACTGCAGATAAAAATCATAAGTGTTTTAGGCAAGAATGAGACAACATGACCTTTCTATGTTTTCAAATATTTTTTACAATATTTCATAACTTTTAAATATTTTTACTATTGATTTACGCAGACTTTTTCATATAATATCCAGGTCAGTAGAAACCTAATAAAATATAATGAAATTGTATATTATAAATGTAACAACTTGAACTCTTTACATGTGGCGGCAAAGTCGTTTTTGAAAATTCGTCTCCTTTCAAAAAGCTACAATGGCATTACAAATTTCGAAAAATGACATCTGTTTAGAATTTCTTCTGTAGCGTTCAAAGAACAAACATTCGTCATAATTCCGTGAAACCGTAAGCATATTTCCAATCACAGAGGAAACAAACCACAGGAGGATTGCATTGAGTGCTGTAAAAGAAACCGATTGATTGAAATTAAAAATTGTGGGTGTGACTACTTGCACCTGTCACACAATATAGGGACAAGCCCCTGACCGTAGATAAAACTAACGCCTGTCTCCGAGACTAAAATATCCTTACCTAAGTAAAAGCTGAGGCTGAAAGGAGCATTACAGAATTTACTAATTAACGGTTGGTAATATCGAAAAACCTAAGATCACCTTAAATATAGAGCACATCTTAAGTTTTCACTTAAAAAAAGAACATTGAAATCGAACCATTGGTTTCAGAGATACAGTCGTTTTTAAAAAGTCAACATTCGCAATCTTGGATTGGCCGCCATTTCTATTAGCTACCACATTGAAATGGAAATCATGTTGCTTTTTGCTATCCCTATACACTACGTAGTATAACTCTGGCATAAAGGCAAATTAGTACCTACAAATTATACCGAAGCCTCCCCGATGGCGTAGTGGTAACGTCGTCGCCTTGTAATCAAGGGGTTTCGGGTTCGATTCCCGGTGGAGGCACATGTTTAAACTGTAGGTCCAGTTCTGATTAGCCTTCCTGTGCATAAAGTGGACTTAAAACAACAAATCAAATCAAATTATACCGATTTCTTGATTTTGGCCACTTGGCCCATAGACTATATGGATAAAACTCAGGACAGCACACAAGAGAATTATACTGGCCGTAGGTCCAGACGCCAGAGCCTCGTTGGCCTCCTAGACTGTAATTACCGGGGTGTAATACGTGGAAGGGAGGTTGACTTTTGGGTGTATCCTTAAAAGGTCACCCCCTTACACCTCTGTAGAAAAAATTAGAAACATATGTATTTCTTCAGAATGTGTAACCGTACAGTAGTGTTTTTTTTTTTTTAAAGGAGAGGCATTTTCGAACATGTCTTTAGTAGAACAGGCCAAAGGTCGAGCTCAAAATTACTTCACGGTATTACCGCAATTTGATTAGTCATTGTACACGGAAGGCCTTGTCTCCTGCGACACGATTGCGGCTGCATCGATCCCAGCTCTCTGTCAGCAACAAGGCCGGGCACGAGCGAGCTCATTGGGTACATTGTCACGACATGGATTCGGAGGTTTTCTTTGAACGCCGAAACCACAGACCGAGCTGCAAAGTCACGAAGCATAAGTGTTATGGGAAAGTTCGAAGCCACTGCATACTATGATGAGCTAAATCAGATTGGGTCTCCGTTTGGATCGAAATTTCGTACCACTTAAATGTGGTCCCACTGTGTATCGAACTCGGGTCGTCTTGTTTAGAAAGTGACAGCGTTAACCACTACGTTTTTGGGAAGACCCAAGCACGTCTTGCAGTTCACACAAACGTGAACTTAGAATTTGAACAGCACGAAGAGGATTTTTTTTCTACGCCATTGTCCCCATCAGAAGTTCATTCTATTTTTGCTCACGAGAACACAGTATTTATCATGTACGTATGTTTGTTTTAAATCAAATTAGGGTGATCTAATTAAGACTGGATGTACGGTTTAGTTTAAAGTGAGATTCGAACCACTGTGCAATGTGGCTCAACCGGGGATCAAAACTTGATTACAAGGCCTCAGCGTTACCACTACACGGGAGCCCCTGGATTCTATGTGTGGAGGAGGGGGGTTAAATAAATGGGGGTTTAGTATAAAATAATGAGTGATTGTACTTGTATTCAGAAAATAGATAATGAATTTATTAAAAAAATACACGTGAAATGTATAAAGATGACGATAGCCTTGGGCAGTACAATGATAATAATGGTGATAATAGGTTACTTTACGTATCTTTTCTACCACTTTTAGCTAATCCCGACGACATCATGATGCAAGAAGAATGCAAGGCCACGTGACACACAGGACGAGTTTAACATCCTTGAGGAACACTTTCGTAACCGAGTGAGCGAAGTTATTGCTGTAGACTGTAGACAATCTATTCACCAGATCTCAATTGGACCGGCCTCCCTATTCACTAGGTCTCAATCCATATATTTTATTTGGGATTGCGTTAAGAACAAAGTGCACGCAAACAATACCCAAAGTACCACTGTCATTAAGGCAGGAATCGAAGCTGAAATACTTGTGATTTCCAGCGATATACTTTATTCTGCGGTGACTAATGTTGTATATACACTTAATCACGTGATTACCTGTGAGCGGTCTTACATGAAACACATCTTTCATAAATTCCATGAGTTGTTTTGCAATTTCCATATTGAATGATCACAATATAAACTTTCGCTGTAAAATTATGACTATTTCTTTCCGTTAAGTCATTTTTTTACACCCTGTAAATCCGTCCCTAGTAATAACCATTAGGCAAGACGGAACTCTGGTTCAGTAAAAACATGAGTACATGTTGAAAATAATGTAACAATACAAACGTGACCTTTGGGATTATTTAACAACATCCGTTTATCGGATGATCTTGTATGGCACAAAGGCTGCACGCACCAAACACAGAGAGCATTGAACCACCCCTTCCATGCACGTTTTAAATCAGCTGAAACATACGAATGAGATATCATATCTGATATTTCCCCACCGCAAATGGCACGATCCAAGTTCCCTTTCTGGAATAAAAAGTGCGAAGTCCAAGAGTAACGTTCGACTACGCAACATCATAATATTACTAATAACAAAAACAGTGCAACGCCTCTCCGCCGACGTAATGTTAATTCTACTGCCTTGTAATCAAAGGCTTCCAGGCTGAAATCCACTTTAAACTCTAATGCCAATCCCGATTTGTCTATACAGTATATACCTTTCTTGTTCGTGCACACGAGTCACTTAGTGACCATGTCACGTCTTTGTGTGCAGCGCAATGAGTTTTGTACGTACAGCTTCAGTTGCAGGTCTGTGTAATCACTCTGCCACCGTTCAACCCCCCTGCCAGCGTGGGCAGTCCGTAATGAGGAAGCAAAAGGAACTTTGGTCTGACCTTAAAGGTGTGATAGTGAATCTTGCTCTTAAAGGACATTCTTTGAGGGAAATGGGGTCATTAGTGAACAAATCACATTCTACTGTGCAGTACATAGTAAATAAATTCAAATATGAGAGTTCAACAAAGAATCGGACAAGAAGAAGTAGGGAGAAAATACTAACCGAAAGAGAGGAGTGTTTCTTGATGAGACAAAATAAAGCATATCCAAAATTAAGTGATTCCGAAATTGAGATCACGGGTAGAAAATGCAACAGGAGAGACAGCAATTCAACCGTTCGTAGTGCATTGTAAAGATAGGGATATCGTGGGAGAATGCATGTGCATAAAGACCAGGAGTTCTGGGACAACGAAAGTCATCTGCTCCGATGTGACCACTATATCTTTTCGGATCAGATGGTGTCCACAGGGTGTGGAGGAAGGCGAATGAAGATAGCAATGTACCATTCTTGTGAACATCATTTTAGCAAGCCTTTTTTCATTTTTGTTTTCTAGCGGTGTATTTTATCATTTCACTTTCCAACTACCTCCGTACGGACAAGTCTGGTACATACTGTATGTGCATAAAGGGAATTAAAACAACTCTTGGCAACAGTAGTGTGATACTAACAAGTAGAAATTGTAGGCTGCGACGCAGGATTTCCGACGACCGAAGTCAGACAGTGCCATTAGCCATTACTAAGGTAGTGAGCATAAAATAGACGCCATTTATTAATATTATGTTCATGTATGAATTCATACCGTCACTGGCATGAGTGTCTGAAATAGCATGCATTCAAAGATGACGCCTGATAGGCCCACCAAGTACATTTTGCCTCATACTTACATTACATTTATGTTCCTATGAACAAAAGTAATACATAAATATTGAGAACACCCTAGGGAACAATGTAATTTATTTTCAATGTTTTATAAAAAAATTAGTTGCAAAATGGAAAAAATAGAGGTGGCGGACCTGACACTGACAGCCCCCCCCCCCCCCTCGGGTTAGCTAGGGTTTAATCACAGTAGCGATGGAACCGTCTCTTGAAGCATGCTAAGGCAGCAGCTTTCAGATCGAAGCGACAAGCAACACGCGACATATGTCGCCTAGGAACGAGCCAATCAACAGCATCGTTTCACACCGTAGCTGCATGACAGGCCGCACAAGCCTGCGTTCGGTTGGTGAAATCCTCCATCGACATGTATCGCGTGTCGCATTAGTGTGAAACACACCAAAGAGAAACAAGTTACAAAGTTGTTTTGCAAATGTCACATTAATTTTCTATGATTATTTTTTTGAGTATGATAGTCATTTCCTGTATTCTAGATTTTCAGTTTAATGAATTATTTGTACATACATAGCTGTAATACTATTATTGTTGCCATTTATTATTATTACTATTATTATTCTGTGACTGTCTACAAAATTAACGACATATGGAAGGGATGTGCAATGAATACTTACCCTAATGAAGTTTCAGATCAAAGTGACAAGCGACACGCAACACAAGGGTTTCGCACCGAAGCGACACGCGATACAAGCACCTCCAGTCTATAAAGAAGTGTTCACTGCGCATGTACGACCAACAAACCGAGGCGCCACGATGCACACTACTCAGAAAACAGTCCAGCCCGAATGACACACAGGTGCAAGCGACAAGTGTGACTCCGGTACGAAAAGTCAGTTGCATTTACTTATCAAGGTTTGTTTCCAAGTGTATCTTGTGGTTTGTAACTTTGACTTGAGAGAACGCTAAGATCTCTGTTCTGCTACTCAGATACGTCATTCCTACATCCTGACAAGTACATAAAAACGCTTGGTTATTTCATTTTTCAAGGTTTTTAAGTACATTTTCAAAATTCCCTGACTTTTTCACTTATAGCTTAATTTCCCTGACTTTCCCAGGATTTCCAAATCTGTGGGAACCCCGTATCAGGGAAATCTTTGCACAGATTCGAGTTAGTAATGTTCTTTCCTTCTAAATATTTCTGTTCTTTTACGTGGCTTTTATACCCGTTTGGATAATGGCAACATTAAGGATACACTGATCACTCCGCAAAGGAATGGGTAAGCAGCAGGGGCGGGCACTTGTCGAGGTTCCGTGCCATAAGTAACTCAATTGATTATTAAATACAGGGTGTCTATAAAAGAACCCCGGGGTTTTAAACAATGATAGCGCGCAAACGGTATTAGGTAACTCAGGTTAGTTAATTACAAGGGTCGTTCAAGGTTGACCGGGACTTTTATTTCTGCAGAGGAAATAGGTAGCAGAAGAAACACCAAACTATGTCAGTTTTTCAAAGTATTCTCCGTGCGCGCCGAGGCACCGTTGCCATCGTTCTGGCAGCTCCCGAATTCCTTTGGCGTAGAAAGAACTTGGTTGTTGTCGTAGCCACTGGAGGACATCGCTCCGCAGTGCTTCGTCTGTCGTGAATTTCTTCCCTCCCAGATGGTCTTTAAGGGGTGCAAACAAATGATAATCACTGGGGGCTAAATCCGGATTGTAGGGGGGGTGGGGCAGAACTTCCCAGCGCATGTCGGCCAGAGTTGTTGTTGTCACATTGGCCGTGTGAGGGCGGGCATTGTCATGGAGAAGAATGACATTTCCAGACAACATCCCAGGTCTTTTCTTGCGAATGGACTTTCGTACAGCACCACTCAACAATGTGGAGTAATACTGGGCATTAATCGTGCTCCCTTTGTCCAGAAAATCCACATGGATAACGCCCTTCATGTCCCAGAAGACACTTGCCATGATCTTTCCAGCGGACGGCTGCGTTTTGCTTTTCTTTGGGGGCGGGGAACCTTTATGCCGCCACTCCATGCTGCGTCTTTTCGTCTCTGGAGTTGAATTGTGCAACCATGTTTCATCACACGTGATGATGGATTGCAACAATTCATCACCTTCTGCTCGAAACCGATTCAGAAGCTGTTCACAGTCCTGCGTGTCCACTTCTGATCGAATGTCAGCTGGCGGGGAACCCACCTTGCACAGATTTTGCGGAAGCGTAAGTGGTCGTGAATGATTGTCTCAACACTCCCGACACTGATATTCACCTCGGCAGCAATATCCCGCACTGTTACTCGCCGGTTCTCAAGAATCATTTGCTCAACACGTGCGATATTCACTGGTGTGACTGCAGTCGGGCGAATGTGTCCATGCGCTTCATTTATCACCAGCTCCCGTCCTTCGCGAAACTGCTCACACCATTCGTACACTCTTGTCCGCGACATCGTTTGTTCACCATACTGTTCTTGCAATCGTCTGAAATTCTCAGCTGGTTTCACTTTCTCCTTCACGAGAAATTTGATTACGCACCGCTACTCCACAGCCACAGACACACTGCTTGCCACCATGTTCGCTGCAACTGCTGCGCATGCGCGAAATACGTCATGCCGGGCGCTAGGTACTCGCGAAGGAATACATTACGTCTCCCGCACGTTTCATCATGATCCGGCTATTCATCGATTTTTTACGTACGAAAATTCCGGTCAACCTTGAACGACCCTTGCACTTTGAAATCAGTAGTTCATCAAGTTTTAATCACGCCGTTTGGAGTTTATTCCAACAAAGGTTGACAACGCTGCGCAGCGTTGACCTTGAAGTGGCCGAGCCGAACACAGTCTGTCCAGTTCAGTGCAATGGCGACGCCACAACAGAAGGCGCAGTGTGTGATATGACTTGTAGAAACTGGATCTGTTATTACTGTACAGCGGAACTTTCGACGCGAGTATGGTGGTGTTTAGCCTTCGGACAAAACCATTCGTCAATGGCTTAAGGCGTTTAAAAAAACTGGAAGTATGGATTGGAAGAAAAGGGCCTATTCCATGGCCTCCAAGAAGTCCGGACCTTACTCCCTTAGACTTTTTTACTATGGGGACATGTGAAGAACATAGTTTATGCGGAGAAAGGCAAAGAATTATCGCATCTGTGGCAACCATCACCCTAGACATGCTGGCCAGGAAGTGGCAAGAGGTTGATTATCGTTTGGATGTGTGCCGTGCTACAAACGGGGCATACATTGGAATTTACTAAATTGTAAACAAATCTTGATAACATTGCCTTCAGAAATATGTATTTACTTTTTCCTGAGTTTCAGTTTTTAATAAAATATTTAGCTTCAAAACCCAGGAGTTATTTTATAGATACCCTGTATAATAGCATTTATTATGAATTCACATGTCACTGCTGCTTCAGATGGAACTAAGAGCTCGGAGTTTTTAAGATCTCATTAATCCGTCTGGAAAAGTTTGAGTATAGGGCGCCCACTCATCTGGTTACGTAGATCGTTTAACTGAGTCACATTCAAATGGCAACTCCATACGTGTTGGAGATAATGAACAACAAGCTTCTGTCAGCAATATTTGACGAAAAACGACAAAGTTCGGTCTCCAATCGAAACTAATGCGTAACAACAACATGTTAAGCTAATATGGCATGATGCACATCAGGTCTGTTATTTGCAGAGTGCACTGTGAGTGAACATGCTATCAACGTAAAAGTCAATCCCTTCAAGGCTAGTGATCAATCATTGTTTCTCCTTGCTTTTTTTTCATATTAACAATTGTGATTAGTCTTGCTTCAAAATGTATAAAATGTACAAGTTGTGCAAAATACTATATATTAATTTTATGTAGTTATTTATTGCATCCTCAGAGGAACAAAAATTGTATCCACGTAATAAATATGTCGAAACTAATCCATTAATGAATCACACTCGAAAGATAGTACGATCAAGGTTGACGTATATCAATATTACTATGTTTGTACCTTTTCATTAATACCTTAAGTAGATCATTATCTATTTCCGTGCATTTTCAGATAACATGTGAAATTTAATTATTTATTACGTCGAAAATTTAAGTGGAGAATTAAGACGTCCATGAAATACATATATTAAATTAACTCAATATTTTCTCACATCCGAAAAGTATTGCATGCAACATTATGTACATACTCTGTTCTTTACGTTTTACGATATCGTACTTTTAAACTATTATTTTATTATCACTATCTCTTTTTTACATTCTATTCATTTTCATGTATCGTGTGGTACTTGTATGAATTGATATTTCTAGGGGTTGTAAACAAATTGCGATATTTTTTCTTGATTTGGCACCTTCCGGATTATTAAAAAGGATACAAAGTTTTGACATTAATTGCTTTAAAGCATGTTTAAATATATGTTTTAAAGCATATTTATACATGCTGAACGGTCAAGAGAAATTTGCCGTTGCTCTGGACACATTGAAGCACGCAAATTCCTAAAATCTGTATTCCTTACTGAAATATGATCATGTGTGGTATCTGAATCCCAATTTTACCATTCTTTATGTTGTCCAGTGCCAGGGGCTGCTCGAACCTACATATAGCCTACTATTTCTTCCTAGAAAAGTAACTTAATGGTAAAATTTTTAATTGTTCTTAGTTACATGGTCTATATTTCCAAGATGAAAATTCCGAATAACAAAAAAAATAAGAAAAAGCATCTTTCTCTTATGGACTCGAGGAGTCCACCATTCCTTTTACATTTTCCTACATGTACTTTTGTATGTTTCTATGAAGTTGGTGATATCATAATTAGAACATTATATGGCAGGAACATTAATTACCATGGAGAGTAATTATGATTTAATAAAGTAGAATCACTTTTGCATTATTTTCAATTATTTTGTTGACTTGCCATGTAGATCCAGGCAGATGTTAATCTGAAATTAAAGCCATTTTACAGATAATTTCGAAAACTGACGTCGGAAGCGAAGTGATTTCAGAATTGTGTATTGGCGCTAAATTTTATTGATTGATTGAGTTGTTGTTTTAAGTCCACTTTATACACAGTAAGGCTAATCGGGACTGGACTTACAGTTTAAAGTGGGATCCGAACAACTATGTGTCTCCACCGGGTATCGAACCCGGGACCAATTGATTACAAGGCGATGACGCTACCACTACGCCACCGGGGAGGCCCTGGCGAAAAAAATTTAAACCTCTACACAATTTTACAATTGTAAGACATGTCTTCCCTTCTCTTTTGGAAAATGCAACTGTATTTCTTGACATAATACTGCCTATAATGGGCTAAATGAGGATGAATTATGATTAGCTGCAATATATAAAAGGGCAAAGAAAACGAACTTCAACTTTTAGCAGGATTTGAACGCAAAACTTTAGGAGGCAATATTGTGGAACCACTATTCTCGCTCTGCCACCGAGGTGACACACTGAAAAATTACATGTCTGTGAATGTGCACAGTTTCAAAGATAAATTTACTATTTAGAAAGCGTATACGAATTTATTCAGTACCGAGTTGAGGCGATAATTTGAAGCAAAACTTGTCAAGTTCCACCACAAACAGGGCTTTTGGCTCGACGTGACTGCCATTGGTGATACGTCAGATAACCAAACTAACTTCAATATCTTGCCGAAGTCGCAGTAACATATCTCTTGTCAGTTCTGCAACTTCGGCGGTGTTTGAAATTTTGAGTTCTGCGAAATTTGCAGATAAGGGTGGAACGAACACTAGTCGAGAGGCGGTAAATCTGATGAATGAGGAAAAAATTAGGCTGCAGGTACTAATGCATCAATCCAGCGACCTGGAAAACGATTATGAAGAAATTTCTGGTGAATCTGAGGTACGGATGTGGTGCGGCGTCTGGTCGAAAGTGAACCCATTATATGAATATATCTGTATTATGAAAATATTAATGAATTAATGAATAATATTAATGTACTGACGCACATGCTATTGAAATGAATCAAGTTTATTCAACATTGGCGAAAAATAAGTGAGCAAATATAAAATGTAAAAGAAAGAACAGCCATTCCATAGAAAGTGAGCCTAGCTGTCCTGACCGTAAGAGTGCTTTCAAGGTTTCTCTGTTGGTTAACACTTGAAAGTGTAATTGGTAAAAACACACTCCAAACTACTGACTGTTGGTACTACATGACATGCTTGATTCCTTTTTATCCTGCTCTATTTATGGACAGATAATTGTGTTTTATGCACTGTTACGGGACATCTAGGCTCATTTCCTGTGGAAGTTTCTTGTGGAATTTCTTCAATCATGAAAGTGATTACAGATTTTTTTGTTCTAATTGTGACAAAGACTTTTCCTGGTGTCTCCACGTTCTTGATTGCTTTTGCAAGATTCTAATTTTCCTGGCATTTTAATTTCTTACTTCATTTCTCTGACTAGTACACGTTTTCTGTTAGTTCCTGGTTAGTACAAACACTGTTAATACATTCTCCTTTCTCCTGCTCGTCTAACTGTGTAAGGAGAAATTTATGGGGCATATCCAGACACGATATTACTGACGCTCATGTGACAGCATTCCATTCTACGACACTATGCGACTCGCATATGATAGATTCTGGTGCAAATTAGCGCTTCAAACAATTCCATTAACTCTTCTGAGTAAATTTCTATAAGCTTGCACAATAACAAAACCCTTTAAAATCACCATGAATACAGACAATACTTTCATTGCAAAAGACAAAGTTAAAAACAAAGTTCTTTCTCCTTAAGAAGCTAATATTTTTCATTAGAAATATGCAATCGCATTAACTTCCGTAACATACTGATAAATATTTCTTGATTTGATAGTGTTGAATTACAGATGTTCGTCCCCTGCTTGCAGCAAGTTTATGCTAATTTACACAGCATTGAAAAACACAATTCACAACCGCTAAGGGAGCATAGAGAACAGTGCAAAATTGAAATTATTGTACAGATAGATACAAAGTAAGTAACCAGACATGCTCCCATTTACACCATTTATACTAATTTACACATCGCAAAAATGTAACACATTAAAATAACTACTCCTATTTATAACACTTTTATACTAATTTGTACAATATAAAAATACACTACACAACAGTTAAAATAACAGAAAATAACGTATAGTTACCGGTAATGAAAATGGGACACCTAGATTTTGAAATACTGGCTTCCTTGCATGGAGTCATGTGTGTTGCCTAACTCTACGGCGGTGGTAGAAGTTGCCATTGAAATAGCGCCTTGCACGGAAGCGAGCATTAACTAACCAAATCACTAGCATTCTTAAACCCGAAGGTTCATGGCTGCAGCAACACAAGCCTTCCATCTGTCCCTATCCTGGCCATCTTTTCCATCCTTACCCATCTCAACATTATCCCTCCATCTTCGTCTTGGCCTTCATACAGGTCTCTTACCATCAGGTTTCCCAACAAGTATCCTGCAACCTCTTCTTTCCTCTCCCATTCGTGCCACATGGCCTGCCCACCTAACTCTTCTTGATTTAATTATTTTAATATCTGGACAGAAATACAAATTGTGGAGTTCTATATTATGTAACCTTCTCAACTCACCTGTCACCTCCTACCTTTTAGATAGAAATATTTTTCTAAAGATTTTATTTGCACATACTATTTAATTTATGTTCCTCTTTTAATGTAAGGGGCAAAGTTTCACATCCGTATAATACAGGCAAAATTACTGTTTTGTATATTTTAACTTTTAGTTTCTTAGCTATTATACGAGAAGATAAAAGTTTATGAAGATAAAAGTAACACGCATTTTCTGAATTAAGTCTGCTATTTATTTCCCATTTTTATCGTCGGTGCCTGCACATTGAAACAATAAAGTAGCAACACATATTCCTACTCCTATTTACAGCACTACCTGGTATAATTTACACAACGTGCACGCGAATGGCGTGGAATCATCTTTACTGCATTTCCTGAGTTGTTTACGATTCCAAAAATCATTGCCTGTGCAATTCTGTTGTCTGGCTGCTATGGATAGAGAATGTCTTGGCTACAGCGTCTTGACGTATCGACCGCGCCTTGCAGAATACAGCACGTCCTAAATAAATGATGCGGAACACGGGTGAAATTGAATTACCGAGCACAATCCAGTTTCAGCCGAGTTTCGTCTGTCCAGCTTGTTTCCCCTGACATTGCGAACCGGGGCAGACGGCTGGGGGATATCTCCCTGCGGAAAAGCTCATCTGTAATTAGCATCTTCGGTTCTCGCAAGTCTTGATTGGATTTGACGTGACGTTAAGAGACACGGCCCTTGCATATCCGTAAATAGCATTAGCGTCTTATCTGTCTTGGGAAGCGCGTTCAAATTCACTTCGAGAATAATCTGCGGCTGTCTTCGTTAATATTTTAAGAGTAACGTGGTGTTGTGGTTGGTAGGTCGTCTGACTTCCACGCGGGAGACCCGGATTCGATTCCCGAGGTAGGGTCGGAATTTTTCCGGCCTTGTCCCCGCTTAAAGCGGCTCTGGAGCTCACCCAGCCTCAGCTAAATGGCAAACCTGGAGGATAAAGGCGGCAGGAGTGTGGTGCTGATCACACCACATCCAACATGGAGATCGCTAGAATATGTGGAGCCCTATCCCTACATTGCCTTGTATATGCCTCATGGCAAGGTGTAAAGTATACGGGTATTAACCTTTTTCAACTCCCTTCTCCACCTATTTGCCAACAACCTTCGTGGCGGAGTGGTTAGTTACGACAGCAGAGGTCCATGGTTCGAATCCCGGCCTGAGCATGGGTGTTCATCATATCATCATTCATCCTCATCTTTGCAATTAGCCAAAAGTGGCAGGAATGTGAAGTAAATTAAATCAATCAAATCTTCCCGTTATATGTAGAGGATGTGTGTGAGAGAGAGTGTGTGATTAAATGAAAAAAACACTATGTGACATTCAAGTGTGTGTTCAAACAGCTCGCTCAACGAAAGAGCATCGCGCTCAAGCAGATGACCTATTTTTAAAGGGGAAAAGTGCGTCTTATACGCCGGCAAATACGGTACTTAAAGTTTCAGATACAGTACTGAATGATCATTTTATACTGAGACTGTGGCAGCCGGAAAACAATACAATATGACGCAAAAAAAAAAATGATAGTTACACAAACATCCTTAACGATAGTCGGAAACTGGCTTCTGGCAAGAAAATGTCAATATTTGGAGGCAGGTTATTACATAAGCGGGAAAGCTTGTAGAAAGGATACCGTTGTAGAAGGGTGTCTTGTAGTGGGATTGAAAAATAACTTTACGTTGCGGGTTGGCCGTGTGGTTACTAGTGGGTTAAATTGATAAGAAAATATGTTTTAATTTTACCATTGATGATTTTATGCAAAAAAATGCATATCTGCTAGTTCGCGACAAATGTGTGCTGGCTGGATATTCAAAACAGACAGATTATATCTGTTTTATACACACACATACACATGCACAGAGAGGGGAGGGGTCCAGTTTGTAGGAATCTGACTGCCATGCAGAAGACCTCAGGTGGGATTTTTCCATCAATGTACCGTCACCGGCAATACAAATGAGACACCTAGATCCTGAAATACTCGTTTCCCTGCAAAGCGTATTGTGTGTTGCCTAACTCTACGGCTCTGATACAAGTTGCCATTGAAAATTTGCTATTCAAATCCATTTCTGGCCTTAGAGATAGGGAAGCGAGTGTTTCAGGATGTAGGTATCCCATTTTTATTGCCTGAGACTGTACCTCCAGGAGCGGTGCTGTGATCGCCCAGCATCTGATAGGGTGCCTGGGTACATTACCTCCACTAGGCCGCCTATGAAAAAGGTAGAGTCTTGCGTTAAATGTGGGAATGGGGAAGTGACGGGATCAAATGAATCGGTACTGGGGGTGAAACAACACTGCGTACTCTCCCCACTTATATTCATTCTGTTTATTATTGATATTGTAGAAGAACTATCACAGAAGGACACGCAACCTCCGTCGATCGCGGACACAAAAATACCACTATTACTGTACGCGGACGACCTTAGCACAATAAAAGGGCTGCAGGAAGGGTTAGATGGGTTGCATATGTACTGCGAGAAATGGGCTCTTCGAGTTAATATTACGAAAACGAAAGTCATGGTGTTTAAGAATGGGTACGTATTCGGTAGGGACGAACAATGGAAATATGGGGGACACAACTAGAGAGGGTAAAACAGTACGATTACTTGGGTATGGTCATGACAATGTCGGGTAAGTGGACGAGACAGGCACAAAGAAGCAAAGCAAAAGCTAGTTAGCGCTGGGTAAAACTAAAAAAATAAAGTACAAAGTTCCTAATATACCAACCAGAACACTCGAGGGAGTTTACGAAGCTACAGTCAAGGCCACATTATTCTATGGTGTCGAACTGTGGGTCTGGGGGGCAACAGAATTGGTAAACTGCGTACAAGCAAACTTTCTAAAACAAGTTCTGGGGGTAGGAAGGGGTACGGCAACGTGCGGGGTTCTTAGAGAAATGCGAAAGTATAGGGAGGAAGTAGATGCAAAAATGAGAGGCTTCAAATATTGGACAAGACTGCTAAATATGGGGGATGGAAGGCTAAAAAAAACTCGCGATACAAGCACAAAACATTGACCTAAAGGAACGCCACTGGGTAGCAATGATAAAGAAGGAACTGTACGACATAGGGCTGGGGTGTAAGGAGTCGAGGGGAGGGCGGGCATGAAGGAAATGGGGTCATACGGGACAGATTGGAGGACGCCAGGAAACAAAACATTTTGGCAGAATGTGCGGGAAAAGTATCTTTAATGACGGCACAAATCGTGGATGGGGATAGGCAATGGGGAAGGCGAAAATACGTAGACGTGTGTGGAGCGAGTGACAGGACGGGTTTGGCATGGTTCAGGCTAGGGGTGGACACAATTCAAGCGCGTGAGAGAGGACGGGAATGCAGAATGTCCAATGTGCAAAGAAACAGCAGATGCTAGACGGAAATACATGAGGGATATGAACGAATCAAAAATTGAGGGGCTAATGAAGGCCATTACGGGGGAGGGAAATGGCTGAAAGGAACGAAACTCAAATAAGGGACCTGGGAACCTTCCTACATTACGTCTGGTCAAAGAGAGCGAATAAGTTGAGGGACGGGAGTGAAAGTGCCTGAGAGCGGTGTGCAGAAAGCTTCTTTTTGACAATATAATAACTAGTGCTATAAGTGTAAAATTATGAGAAAAATGAAACAGGTTGATAGATTGTAGTGAGAGAAGAACCCACAATTAGTATGAAAGGTAAAGTTGAACATTTGAGGGCATAAAGAGAGGGGTTATGGTGGGGGGGGGAAGAAGAAGGGGAAAAAAATCTTCATTGATGTATGGAAATGTGCGTACAGCCGCAAAGGCTCATACTGAAATAAACCTATATTCTATTCTATTCTATTCCATGATCGAGAGAACATAAAATGCAGGCTTAATTCAGGAAATGCATGTTACTTTTCTCTTCATAAACCTTTGTCTTCTCGTTTAATATCTAAGAAACTAAAAGTTAGTTAAAATTTAAAATATACAAAACAGTAATTTTGCCTGTAGTATTATATGGTTGCGAAACTTGGTCCCTTACATTGAAAGAGGAACATAAAGTGAGAGTATTTAAAAATAAGATCCTTAGGAAAATATTTGGACCTAAAAGGGATAAGAAGACAGGTGAGTGGAGAAGGTTACATAATTTAGAAGTACCAGGTGGCCAGAGTTAAAGTTACCCAACTCAGAGACCCCTGTAGCCTGATTGAGGCATCGTAGAACTCTGTAATTTGGTGAATCCACTATGCAGACCATGGGGAAGTGGATGGCGATAAAAATAGTTCAATTTTCCACCACCAGGTTAAAATGTGGCGCTGTACTTCCGTGATGGGTTGTAAAAATAATCACCTTGGGGTTCTTGTTTGGCGTAAAAAGAAATAGAAAAAACAGTATTTAGGTGGTGTGAAAGCAGCTTTAAACGGGGCGTTTGAAAAGTTTTAAAATATCATACCATTTAGATTCAATATTGTGGATCTTAATGTCGTGAATTTATATTGATAACTACAAGCGTTTACCCAATATTTTCAATAGAAATCACATAATTTTACGACAAAAAAAGACAAGAATTAGATTTCACGTGTACTGAAAATTCTTGGATTTTCCGCCTATGGCGCTGCTGTCGGTTTTGGACAACCAACACTCTGAATGTGAATTATCCCATCTGCGGTACCGGGAATATGCCGCTCGGAGCGGAGGGGGCAGGGGGGAGGGAGGGTTTCGCACGGCAATTTGTAAACTTATCTTGCTTTGACATCTAGTTTATGTTTTGTCCGCGCAAAGACCTTGGAACCTCAGCGAAGTGCATTCATTCCTTCGTCGGTGGCAGAACTGCTATGTTAACGTCTATACGGAATGTAATGGAAAGTGTAGTCTGTAGGGAAATCGTAGTTATGTAATAAGAATATACGCAGAAGAGTGCGGTAAGGAAAGGCAGGGCAAGCGCCTATTGCGTTATTTTTAAAACAATTTTGATATCTTAACTTCGTGTATTTCAATGACTTTATACACATTAGAATGGAATTTATTTATTATAAGATATTTACATTGCAGAATTTTCATTTCCCGTATTTTCTGTTCTTTTGGCTTTATAAACCGTGCAGCGAAGATTTGATTTTACGATATGTATGCACTTCACACACTCAAGCCCGATACTTCACAATTATTCACATTATTGCAAGTAGGGATGTGTGTAGGCCTATATTATATTTGAAATTGTTAACCGAAACGAAAAATTAACTCACCGCTTGCCTATCACGAAAGGTCACGGCACGCCCCTGAATATACGTATGTAGTGCGCACAGCCGATGGCTCGCACACGAGATGTGCAATAAACACTTAACTTACTTTCAAAATACAAGACAGACAGTCTTGCAAGTCGAGGAAGTGAATAGCCATCAATTATTATAGTTTACACAAATTACGTCGGCTTACAAGTCTGATCCGAAACAAGAAATATAACAATAACATTCCAGTAGAAAATCAAACCTAACCTTTGACCTCCCCGATGGCGCAGTGGTAGCGTCGTTGCCTTGTAATCAAGGGTTCCCGGGTACGATACCCGGTGGGCGGTGGAGACACATAGTGGTTCGGATCCCACTTGAAACTGTAGGTCCAGTCCCGATTAGCCTTACTCTGCAGAAAGTGGACTTAAAACACCAAATCAAACAAAACCAACCAAACCAAAGAAAGCCAGTTACTTCGTTGACTTATTCTGTGATGCTGTCAGATTTTTTATACATATCAAGGTTATGCATCATAATGGGAATTGAATAAAATGTAGGATGGGAGTAGGGGGTTCAGAGATTTCTATTGACTTGACTCATTTTTACCTAATACAATTATAAATACTTACTAAATCTTTTGCGCCGCGGTGAGACCCAAGAACTGATTTATTTTAATTTCTTGAAGCTCAAAGTAAATAATAAAAGAAAAAATCAATTAACGTTCATTATATTATTATCATCATCATAACTAACTAACTCTCTAGCCTTCTTAAACCCGAAGGTTCATGGCTGCAGCAACACAGGCCTTCCATCTGTCCCTATCTTGAGCAAGATCTATATACTCTTTTCCATCCCTACCGATTTCCTTTAGGTCCATCTCAACGTTGTCCCTCCATCTTCGTCTTGGCCTTCCTACAGGTCTCTTACCATCTGGTTTCCCAACAAGAATCCTGTAAACTCCTCTTTCCTCTCCCATTCGTGCCACATGGCCTGCCCACCTAAGTCTTCTTGATTTAATTATTCTAATAATATCTGGACATGAATACAAATTATGTAGTTCTAAATTATGTAACCTTCTCCACTCACCTGTCTCCTCATCCCTTTTAGGTCCAAATATTTTCCTAAGGATCTTATTTTCAAATACTCTCAATTTATGTTCCTCTTTCAATGTAAGGGACCAAGTTTCACACCCATATAATACTACAGGCAAAATTACTGTTTTGTATATTTTAACTTTTAGTTTCTTAGATATTAAACGAGAAGACAAAAGTTTATGAAGAGAGAAGTAACATGCATTTCCTGAATTCAGCCTACTTTTTATTTCCTCTTTAATATAATTTTCATTTGTTAATATTACTCCTAAGTATTTGAATTTGGAAACTGTTTCAAACGAGTTGTTATCAATAATTAGATTTTGATTATTACCTAACACTTGGTTTCGGCCTGTAAGCATATATTTAGTTTTCTCTTTGTTAACTTCCAAACCTATCTCTTTAGCAGTTTTGAAAAATATTTTAGCATTATTCTTAATTATCATCATCATACGTATTATTATTATTAGGAAACGTATAAAGCGCAAAATGTAATAGGACGACAATGAATTTGGTGTGGAGTAAGAAAATTTTAATAAATTTATTTCCAAACCATGAATTTCATCTGAAATTAATGATCTCCCTGATCGCATAGTGGTAACGTCATCACCTTGTAATCAAGGGGTCCCGGGTTCGGGTCCCACTTTAAACTGTAGGTCCAATCCCAATTAGCCTATCTGTGCATAACATTGGACTTAATACAAAAAATCAATGTAAGATTTTGTGTAAAATTGGAAAATTTTGACTGACGTGTCGGCGTTAAATGAACCAAGTGGGATCCAAACCACTCCTTCAAAAGCGGCGTGCCTTCACCGGCTATTGAACCGGGGTCCCTCTGATTACAAGATGTTACCATTAAGCCATCTGGTAGGCCCTCCTTGGTAATGGTGCATAATATTTGAATATAATTGAATTGTATTACTTTTCTAGCAGTTTAGCGAGCACAATTTAAAAATTTCGCTTACACTCGAAACTAGGGCGATTTTTTTTTTTAGTTTATCGCCTCGTTCGAGCTGGAATGAGACTTGGGAGTCTCTAGAACTTGTAATACAGAAAACTCCCTTTTATTTATAACTCTTTTTATTTCTCTCTGTGTGTAAATTCTTGCCGGCTTCTTTTCTTAACAATAGTATATTTTTTCGCGATTAAGTCTTGTTCCATTTTCCCCTCCTGCGTTCTTTGCTCTCTCTCCCTGGCTCTTCAGATATCGAGCTTCCTTCATTTCTTGCCCTTCTGTTTCTCTCTCTCCCTCCACTTGCTCGTTCTCTATTTTGCTTTCTCCCTTTTGCTTCTGTTTCTCATTCTCTCTTTCTATAGATTTTTCTGTATGCCTCTCTTTTTGTTTCTCATCCTTCCTTTATCTCTTTATCTTTCTATACTGTTTCTTTCCTCGGTTCCTTTTCTCACTCCATCGTGAGAAATGTTTATCTTAATTTCTCTCAATCCCCCCTCCTTCTATTATACTCTATTTTGGTTGGCTATCCTCTTCCTTTTCCTCTGTTTTAGTCTGTCTTGCCTCTTTATTTTCACTGATGGCACAGTGGTTCGGATCCCACTTTAAACTGTAGGTCCAGTCCCGATTAGCCTTTCTGTGCATAAAGTGGACTTAAAACCTCAAATCAATCAATCACTCTTATTTTCACATTCATTCTCTACCCTTTGGTTTTCATTTTTGATTTATCCATTAAGGAGGAATGTAATCAGGAAGCACCACGCTCCAGCCTCCTTTAGCCTTCCCCCGCTCCCAGGGGTACCTATTTATTTGAGAATGGGTGAACCCCAGAGCCACTTTATGCAGAGAGAAGGCTGCAAAAATCCGGTCGGATTGCGGAAACTGGGTAATCTATGGTAAGGTAATATGGGAGGGTGCATGACTGGGAAAAAGTGGAATTTCTTAAAGCGACACCAGCGCCTCCCTCGTGTTCCTTCGGTACGTACTGTTGTTAGAACAGAATTAACGACACCCTCGAAATTTAGATTTCTTTCAATATCCAGCCGAGGCTTAAGTGATTTAGCTGAGTTATTAATTAGAAAGACATTTGTTAGTGGCTGGAAGTTGCGAGAAAATAATCTGTCGTTTATTTCAAGATAAAGAAAGGTAAAGAAAAATCCATAACCAATTGGAGCAGTTTAAGTCATTATTACAACCCATCATGGAAGTACAGCGCCACATTTCAACCTGGTGGCGAAAAATTGAACTATTTTTATTGCCATCCTCTTCCCCGTGGTCAGCATAGTGGATTCAACAAATTTCAGAGTTCTACGATGCCTCAAACAGGCTACAGAGGGCTCTGAGTTGGGTAACTTTAATTCTGGCCACCCGGTACATAATTTGTATTCACGTTCAGATATTATTACCTACGTAGGTAGAAAGATTAAATCAAGAAGACTTAGATGGGCAGGCCATGTGGCACGAATGGGAGAGGAAAGAAGAGTTTACAGAATTCTTGTTGGGAAACCTGATGGTAAGAGACCAGTAGGTAGACCAAGAAGATGGATGGGTAATGTTTAGATGGACCTAAAGGAAATTGGTAGGAATGGAAAAGAGATCTCGCTCAGGATTGGGCCAGATGGAAGGCCTGTGTTGCTGCAGCCATGAACCTTCGGGTTTAAGAAGGCTAGAGAATTAGTTAGTTATGATCGAGATCAAAATTGTGCACTTTGGGGGGGGGGGAAGTTTATTTGAAGTAAATTTTATGCTCAGATAGGCTGATCGGGACTGGACTTAAAGTTTATAGTGGCATCCGATGCACTGCGCAATCTGCGTTCACCATGATCGATCCCCGGACCCCTTCATTACAAGGCGACAGCTCAACCACCCCTTATGTGGTTTCTCGGCACGGTGTAAGATGCAGGGGATAGCTTTAATTTACCGCCTTTGTATATTTTCTCGTAAGTAAAGAAAATGCGTAAAAGTTTAGCTTTAAGATTAAATTCGTCTGTAGTACACATGGACACATTATGACTCAAATATATAATAAAGTTCTGATACCGCTGAGGTAAGAAATATACACATTTATTATTCACCATGTTCTCGCTTTGATTTCATTCATACGAGAGATTCTTAAACTTTAACAATTGATTTTTAGTGTATTTTCCAAAGGAGGCGAATTATAAATTTTTCGTCTAAGATATGTGCCATAAATTTGTAGCTTTTCAGAAGAAATTTCTGCAATAGTTACATCGCTTGGAGGTGCTGTATTCGAGTGAAATCAGTGAAAGCATTTCAGCAGGGTAGGTCAATAATCTGATTTTTCCTATGTTGTGAGTGAGGGGAATTCTACTATGATATTTTGAAATCCGTCCATACTACATTTTCGAAGATTAAGAAACGAAGGCCACAGTAACTTCTTGTTACATCCTAGCTTTAATTTTAAACTAAAAATCAGCGTTGTTAAAGCTCCAGGAACACAAAAATTCTAATGGGTTCCGCTGCAGGACAGGGACATTTTTGCTCGCATAATTTAAATTCGATACAAGTTGCGTATTGTTTCATTGAAAAAAGGTTCATGGACCGCATTTAAATTGATCCGGAAAAAATATTTCCTGGACCGTATTTAAAATGATCCGGAAAAAGGTTCCTGCACCGTATTTATATTATCCGTAGAAAAGGTTCCCGGATCGAACCTTTCAGAACCGGTTCAGAACCCATTTACGTTTGCTGATTTTCTCTCCTGGACCGGAATTGAATTTATTTAATAAAATTCCTGGACCTTTAAGAACCGTGCTAAAAAGTGAAAAATAGAAGATGAAGATGACGGACATACAACATACAATGTCCAAATTTTGTCTAACACACCCGGCACTCTTAGTGTGCGGTACAGACAGTTGCTAATATATTCAATCCCTTTACCAGTTTTACTTAACCATATACAGACATTTGCCTTTTTATGTTTGCAATAATAATCCCAATATGAAAAAGCTGTGATTTTTTTACATGTGATAGAAATTATAGGGGCTATTTATAGAATCCCAGCTGTATTATCCGAAAATATTATTGCCATTATGGGTGAATAAATCATATTTACTAAATGACTGAACACGAATGTGAACTTGTCTTTAACTGAGTGCACCGCCTGTGGAGGACAAACATTCCAATTCACTGACACACAGTAGAGATATTTATGATACCTTTGTGTGTAAACAACCTGTATAAAACAATAAAGTGGAATTCTACGTCTGAACCTGGAGTTCAATCGCGGTGCAAACAAATAATTATCTACACCAATAAATGGATTTAAACACCTGAAGAAATAATCTTATCGGATGGTGAGCCTATACCTTTTATAGAACCACATTACAACTGGAACCAAGTGTTACAGACCAACACTTATCTACAACAAGTTCTTCGGATAAAAACTTAATCTCCTGCTAAATGTTATCAACAACTGTAACTCTTGTCGTTGGGTGCCTACTACAGATCGGTTGTTATATGTTTTGAAGAGTCGGCGAAAGAAATCACAACTGGAAAATCAAGTACTACAAACCACGATTCGAGATTCGGGTAAAATTATCCATTAGAAGTACTGGTAATAGAATAAAATACTGCAGGTTCAAGTAAAAACATTACGAATCGAAATTCGGGTAAAAGAAACCAAGCTTCGTAATTCAGGCAAAACAAGTCTTAGAAATTCAGTAAAAGAAACCAAGCTTCGTGATTCAGCAAAAGAAGTCTTAGAAATTCAGTAAGAGAAACCAAGCTTCGTGATTCAAGGGGGAAAAGTCTTAGAAATTCGGTAAGAGAAACCAAGCTTCGTGATTCAAGGGGGAAAAGTCTTAGAAATTCAGTAAAAGAAATTAAACTTCGTGATTCAGGGGGGGAAAAGTCTTAGAAACTTTAGTAAAAGAAACCAAGCTTTGTATTCAGGCGAAAGAAGTCTTAGAAATTAAGTAAACGAAACCAAGCTTCTTCATTCAGGCGAAAGAAGTCTTAGAAATTCAGTAAACGAAACCAAGCTTTGTGATTCAGGCGAAAGAAGTCTTAGAAATTCAGTAAACGAAACCAAGCTTCTTGATTCAGGCGAAAGAAGTCTTAGAAATTCAGTAAACGAAACCAAGCTTTGTGATTCAGGCGAAAGAAGTCTTAGAAATTCAGTAAACGAAACCAAGCTTCTTGATTCAGGCGAAAGAAGTCTTAGAAATTCAGTAAACGAAACCAAGCTTTGTGATTCAGGCGAAAGAAATCTTAGAAATTCAGTAAACGAAACCAAGCTTCTTGATTCAGGCGAAAGAAGTCTTAGAAATTCAGTAAACGAAACCAAGCTTCGTAATTCAGGCAAAACAAGTCTAGAAATTCAGAACACAAAACCAAGCTTCTTGATTCAGGCAAAACAAGTCTTAGAAATTCAGTAAACGAAACCAAGCTTTGTGATTCAGGCGAAAGAAGTCTTAGGAATTCAGTAAACGAAACCAAGCTTCTTGATTCAGGCGAAAGAAGTCTTAGAAATTCAGTAAACGAAACCAAGCTTCTTGATTCAGGCAAAACAAGTCTAGAAATTCAGAACACGAAACCAAGCTTCTTGATTCAGGCAAAACAAGTCTTAGAAATTCAGTAAACGAAACCAAGCTTTGTGATTCAGGCGAAAGAAGTCTTAGAAATTCAGTAAACGAAACCAAGCTTCTTGATTCAGGCGAAAGAAGTCTTAGAAATTCAGTAAACGAAACCAAGCTTCTTGATTCAGGCGAAAGAAGTCTTAGAAATTCAGTAAACGAAACCAAGCTTCTTGATTCAGGCAAAACAAGTCTTAGAAATTAAGTAAACGAAACCAAGCTTTGTGATTCAGGCGAAAGAAGTCTTAGAAATTCAGTAAAAGAAACCAAGCTTCGTAATTCAGGCAAAACAAGTCTTAGAAATTCGGTAAGAGAAACCAAGCTTCGTGATTCAAGGGGGAAAAGTCTTAGAAATTCAGTAAAAGAAATTAAACTTCCTGATTCAGGGGGGGAAAAGTCTTAGAAACTTTAGTAAAAGAAACCAAGCTTTGTATTCAGGCGAAGGAAGTCTTAGAAATTAAGTAAACGAAACCAAGCTTCTTGATTCAGGCAAAACAAGTCTTAGAAATTAAGTAAAAGAAACCAAGCTTTGTGATTCAGGCGAAAGAAGTCTTAGAAATTCAGTAAACGAAACCAAGCTCCTTGATTCAGGCGAAAGAAGTCTTAGAAATTCAGTAAACGAAACCAAGCTTTGTGATTCAGGCGAAAGAAGTCTTAGAAATTCAGTAAACGAAACCAAGCTTCTTGATTCAGGCGAAAGAAGTCTTAGAAATTCAGTAAACGAAACCAAGCTTCTTGATTCAGGCGAAAGAAGTCTTAGAAATTCAGTAAACGAAACCAAGCTTCTTGATTCAGGAAAAACAAGTGTAGAAATTCAGAACACGAAACCAAGCTTCTTGATTCAGGCAAAACAAGTCTTAGAAATTCAGTAAACGAAACCAAGCTTTGTGATTCAGGCGAAAGAAGTCTTAGAAATTCAGTAAACGAAACCAAGCTTCTTGATTCAGGCGAAAGAAGTCTTAGAAATTCAGTAAACGAAACCAAGCTTCTTGATTCAGGCGAAAGAAGTCTTAGAAATTCAGTAAACGAAACCAAGCTTCTTGATTCAGGCGAAAGAAGTCTTAGAAATTCAGTAAACGAAACCAAGCTTCTTGATTCAGGCAGAACAAGTCTTAGAAATTAAGTAAAAGAAACCAAGCTTTGTATTCAGGCGAAAGAAGTCTTAGAAATTCAGTAAACGAAACCAAGCTTCTTGATTCAGGCGAAAGAAGTCTTAGAAATTCAGAAAACGAAACTAAGCTTCTTGATTCAGGCAAAACAAGTCTTAGAAATTCAGTAAACGAAACCAAGCTTCTTAATTCAGGCAAAACAAGTCTTAGAAATTCAATAATCGAAACCAACCTTCTTATTTCACGCAAAACAAGTCTTAGAAATTAAGTAAAAGAAACCAAGCTTTGTATTCAGGCGAAAGAAGTCTTAGAAATTCAGTAAACGAAACCAAGCTTCTTGATTCAGGCGAAAGAAGTCTTAGAAATTCAGTAAACGAAACCAAGCTTTGTGATTCAGGCGAAAGAAGTCTTAGAAATTCAGTAAACGAAACCAAGCTTCTTGATTCAGGCGAAAGAAGTCTTAGAAATTCAGTAAACGAAACCAAGCTTCTTGATTCAGGCGAAAGAAGTCTTAGAAATTCAGTAAACGAAACCAAGCTTCTTGATTCAGGCGAAAGAAGTCTTAGAAATTCAGTAAACGAAACTAAGCTTCTTGATTCAGGCGAAAGAAGTCTTAGAAATTCAGTAAACGAAACCAAGCTTCTTGATTCAGGCGAAAGAAGTCTTAGAAATTCAGTAAACGAAACCAAGCTTCTTGATTCAGGCGAAAGAAGTCTTAGAAATTCAGTAAACGAAACCAAGCTTCTTGATTCAGGCAAAACAAGTCTAGAAATTCAGAACACGAAACCAAGCTTCTTGATTCAGGCAAAACAAGTCTTAGAAATTCAGTAAACGAAACCAAGCTTCTTGATTCAGGCGAAAGAAGTCTTAGAAATTCAGTAAACGAAACCAAGCTTCTTGATTCAGGCGAAAGAAGTCTTAGAAATTCAGTAAACGAAACCAAGCTTCTTGATTCAGGCAAAACAAGTCTAGAAATTCAGAACACGAAACCAAGCTTCTTGATTCAGGCGAAAGAAGTCTTAGAAATTCAGTAAACGAAACCAAGCTTTGTGATTCAGGCGAAAGAAGTCTTAGAAATTCAGTAAACGAAACCAAGCTTCTTGATTCAGGCGAAAGAAGTCTTAGAAATTCAGTAAACGAAACCAAGCTTCTTGATTCAGGCGAAAGAAGTCTTAGAAATTCAGTAAACGAAACCAAGCTTCTTGATTCAGGCGAAAGAAGTCTTAGAAATTCAGTAAACGAAACTAAGCTTCTTGATTCAGGCGAAAGAAGTCTTAGAAATTCAGTAAACGAAACCAAGCTTCTTGATTCAGGCGAAAGAAGTCTTAGAAATTCAGTAAACGAAACCAAGCTTCTTGATTCAGGCAAAACAAGTCTAGAAATTCAGAACACGAAACCAAGCTTCTTGATTCAGGCAAAACAAGTCTTAGAAATTCAGTAAACGAAACCAAGCTTCTTGATTCAGGCGAAAGAAGTCTTAGAAATTCAGTAAACGAAACCAAGCTTCTTGATTCAGGCGAAAGAAGTCTTAGAAATTCAGTAAACGAAACCAAGCTTCTTGATTCAGGCAAAACAAGTCTAGAAATTCAGAACACGAAACCAAGCTTCTTGATTCAGGCGAAAGAAGTCTTAGAAATTCAGTAAACGAAACCAAGCTTCTTGTTTCAGGCGAAAAAAGTCTTAGAAATTAAGTAAACGAAACCAAGCTTCTTGATTCAGGCGAAAGAAGTCTTAGAAATTCAGTAAACGAAACCAAGCTTCTTGATTCAGGCAAAACAAGTCTTAGAAATTAAGTAAAAGAAACCAAGCTTTGTATTCAGGCGATAGAAGTCTTAGAAATTCAGTAAACGAAACCAAGCTTCTTGATTCAGGCAAAACAAGTCTTAGAAATTCAGTAAACGAAACCAAGCTTCTTGATTCAGGCAAAACAAGTCTTAGAAATTCAATAATCGAAACCAACCTTCTTGATTCACGCAAAACAAGTCTTAGAAATTCAGTAAACGAAACCAAGCTTTGTGATTCAGGCGAAAGAAGTCTTAGAAATTCAGTAAACGAAACCAAGCTTCTTGATTCAGGCGAAAGAAGTCTTAGAAATTCAGTAAACGAAACCAAGCTTCTTGATTCAGGCGAAAGAAGTCTTAGAAATTCAGTAAACGAAACCAAGCTTTGTGATTCAGGCGAAAGAAGTCTTAGAAATTCAGTAAACGAAACCAAGCTTCTTGATTCAGGCGAAAGAAGTCTTAGAAATTCAGTAAACGAAACCAAGCTTCTTGATTCAGGCGAAAGAAGTCTTAGAAATTCAGTAAACGAAACCAAGCTTCTTGATTCAGGCGAAAGAAGTCTTAGAAATTCAGTAAACGAAACCAAGCTTTGTGATTCAGGCGAAAGAAGTCTTAGAAATTCAGTAAACGAAACCAAGCTTCTTGATTCAGGCGAAAGAAGTCTTAGAAATTCAGTAAACGAAACCAAGCTTCTTGATTCAGGCGAAAGAAGTCTTAGAAATTCAGTAAACGAAACCAAGCTTCTTGATTCAGGCGAAAGAAGTCTTAGAAATTCAGTAAACGAAACCAAGCTTCTTGATTCAGGCGAAAGAAGTCTTAGAAATTCAGTAAACGAAACCAAGCTTCTTGATTCAGGCAAAACAAGTCTTAGAAATTCAGTAATCGAAACCAACCTTCTTGATTCACGCAAAACAAGTCTTAGAAATTAAGTAAAAGAAACCAAGCTTTGTGATTCAGGCGAAAGAAGTCTTAGAAATTCAGTAAACGAAACCAAGCTTCTTGATTCAGGCGAAAGAAGTCTTAGAAATTCAGTAAACGAAACCAAGCTTCCTGATTCAGGCGAAATAAGTCTTAGAAATTCAGTAATCGAAACCAACCTTCTTGATTCACGCAAAACAAGTCTTAGAAATTAAGTAAAAGAAACCAAGCTTTGTGATTCAGGCGAAAGAAGTCTTAGAAATTCAGTAAACGAAACCAAGCTTCTTGATTCAGGCGAAAGAAGTCTTAGAAATTCAGTAAACGAAACCAAGCTTCTTGATTCAGGCAAAACAAGTCTTAGAAATTCAATAACCGAAACCAAGCTTTGTGATTCAGGCGAAAGAAGTCTTAGAAATTCAGTAAACGAAACCAAGCTTCTTGATTCAGGCGAAAGAAGTCTTAGAAATTCAGTAAACGAAACCAAGCTTCTTGATTCAGGCGAAAGAAGTCTTAGAAATTCAGTAAACGAAACCAAGCTTTGTGATTCAGGCAAAACAAGTCTTAGAAATTCAATAATCGAAACCAACCTTCTTGATTCACGCAAAACAAGTCTTAGAAATTAAGTAAAAGAAACCAAGCTTTGTATTCAGGCGAAAGAAGTCTTAGAAATTCCGTAAACGAAACCAAGCTTCTTGATTCAGGCGAAAGAAGTCTTAGAAATTCAGTAAACGAAACCAAGCTTTGTGATTCAGGCGAAAGAAGTCTTAGAAATTCAGTAAACGAAACCAAGCTTCTTGATTCAGGCGAAAGAAGTCTTAGAAATTCAGTAAACGAAACCAAGCTTCTTGATTCAGGCGAAAGAAGTCTTAGAAATTCAGTAAACGAAACCAAGCTTCTTGATTCAGGCGAAAGAAGTCTTAGAAATTCAGTAAACGAAACCAAGCTTCTTGATTCAGGCGAAAGAAGTCTTAGAAATTCAGTAAACGAAACTAAGCTTCTTGATTCAGGCGAAAGAAGTCTTAGAAATTCAGTAAACGAAACCAAGCTTCTTGATTCAGGCGAAAGAAGTCTTAGAAATTCAGTAAACGAAACCAAGCTTCTTGATTCAGGCAAAACAAGTCTAGAAATTCAGAACACGAAACCAAGCTTCTTGATTCAGGCAAAACAAGTCTTAGAAATTCAGTAAACGAAACCAAGCTTCTTGATTCAGGCGAAAGAAGTCTTAGAAATTCAGTAAACGAAACCAAGCTTCTTGATTCAGGCGAAAGAAGTCTTAGAAATTCAGTAAACGAAACCAAGCTTCTTGATTCAGGCAAAACAAGTCTAGAAATTCAGAACACGAAACCAAGCTTCTTGATTCAGGCGAAAGAAGTCTTAGAAATTCAGTAAACGAAACCAAGCTTCTTGTTTCAGGCGAAAGAAGTCTTAGAAATTAAGTAAACGAAACCAAGCTTCTTGATTCAGGCGAAAGAAGTCTTAGAAATTCAGTAAACGAAACCAAGCTTCTTGATTCAGGCAAAACAAGTCTTAGAAATTAAGTAAAAGAAACCAAGCTTTGTATTCAGGCGATAGAAGTCTTAGAAATTCAGTAAACGAAACCAAGCTTCTTGATTCAGGCAAAACAAGTCTTAGAAATTCAGTAAACGAAACCAAGCTTCTTGATTCAGGCAAAACAAGTCTTAGAAATTCAATAATCGAAACCAACCTTCTTGATTCACGCAAAACAAGTCTTAGAAATTCAGTAAACGAAACCAAGCTTTGTGATTCAGGCGAAAGAAGTCTTAGAAATTCAGTAAACGAAACCAAGCTTCTTGATTCAGGCGAAAGAAGTCTTAGAAATTCAGTAAACGAAACCAAGCTTCTTGATTCAGGCGAAAGAAGTCTTAGAAATTCAGTAAACGAAACCAAGCTTTGTGATTCAGGCGAAAGAAGTCTTAGAAATTCAGTAAACGAAACCAAGCTTCTTGATTCAGGCGAAAGAAGTCTTAGAAATTCAGTAAACGAAACCAAGCTTCTTGATTCAGGCGAAAGAAGTCTTAGAAATTCAGTAAACGAAACCAAGCTTCTTGATTCAGGCGAAAGAAGTCTTAGAAATTCAGTAAACGAAACCAAGCTTTGTGATTCAGGCGAAAGAAGTCTTAGAAATTCAGTAAACGAAACCAAGCTTCTTGATTCAGGCGAAAGAAGTCTTAGAAATTCAGTAAACGAAACCAAGCTTCTTGATTCAGGCGAAAGAAGTCTTAGAAATTCAGTAAACGAAACCAAGCTTCTTGATTCAGGCGAAAGAAGTCTTAGAAATTCAGTAAACGAAACCAAGCTTCTTGATTCAGGCGAAAGAAGTCTTAGAAATTCAGTAAACGAAACCAAGCTTCTTGATTCAGGCAAAACAAGTCTTAGAAATTCAGTAATCGAAACCAACCTTCTTGATTCACGCAAAACAAGTCTTAGAAATTAAGTAAAAGAAACCAAGCTTTGTGATTCAGGCGAAAGAAGTCTTAGAAATTCAGTAAACGAAACCAAGCTTCTTGATTCAGGCGAAAGAAGTCTTAGAAATTCAGTAAACGAAACCAAGCTTCCTGATTCAGGCGAAATAAGTCTTAGAAATTCAGTAATCGAAACCAACCTTCTTGATTCACGCAAAACAAGTCTTAGAAATTAAGTAAAAGAAACCAAGCTTTGTGATTCAGGCGAAAGAAGTCTTAGAAATTCAGTAAACGAAACCAAGCTTCTTGATTCAGGCGAAAGAAGTCTTAGAAATTCAGTAAACGAAACCAAGCTTCTTGATTCAGGCAAAACAAGTCTTAGAAATTCAATAATCGAAACCAAGCTTTGTGATTCAGGCGAAAGAAGTCTTAGAAATTCAGTAAACGAAACCAAGCTTCTTGATTCAGGCGAAAGAAGTCTTAGAAATTCAGTAAACGAAACCAAGCTTCTTGATTCAGGCGAAAGAAGTCTTAGAAATTCAGTAAACGAAACCAAGCTTTGTGATTCAGGCAAAACAAGTCTTAGAAATTCAATAATCGAAACCAACCTTCTTGATTCACGCAAAACAAGTCTTAGAAATTAAGTAAAAGAAACCAAGCTTTGTATTCAGGCGAAAGAAGTCTTAGAAATTCAGTAAACGAAACCAAGCTTCTTGATTCAGGCGAAAGAAGTCTTAGAAATTCAGTAAACGAAACCAAGCTTTGTGATTCAGGCGAAAGAAGTCTTAGAAATTCAGTAAACGAAACCAAGCTTCTTGATTCAGGCGAAAGAAGTCTTAGAAATTCAGTAAACGAAACCAAGCTTCTTGATTCAGGCGAAAGAAGTCTTAGAAATTCAGTAAACGAAACCAAGCTTCTTGATTCAGGCGAAAGAAGTCTTAGAAATTCAGTAAACGAAACCAAGCTTCTTGATTCAGGCAAAACAAGTCTTAGAAATTCAGTAATCGAAACCAACCTTCTTGATTCACGCAAAACAAGTCTTAGAAATTAAGTAAAAGAAACCAAGCTTTGTGATTCAGACGAAAGAAGTCTTAGAAATTCAGTAAACGAAACCAAGCTTCTTGATTCAGGCGAAAGAAGTCTTAGAAATTCAGTAAACGAAACCAAGCTTCCTGATTCAGGCGAAATAAGTCTTAGAAATTCAGTAAACGAAACCAAGCTTCTTGATTCAGGCAAAACAAGTCTAGAAATTCAGAACACGAAACCAAGCTTCTTGATTGAGGCAAAACAAGTCTTAGAAATTAAGTAAAAGAAACCAAGCTTCGTGATTCAAGCGAAAGAAGTCTTAGAAATTCAGTAAACGAAACCAAGCTTCTTGATTCACGTGAAAGAAGTCTTAGAAATTCAGAAAACGAAACCAAGCTTTGTGATTCAGGCAAAAGAAGTGTTAGAAATTCAGTAAAAGAAACCAAGCTTCCTGATTCGGGGGGGGGGAGTTTTAGAAATTCAGTAAACGAAATTAAGTATCGGGATTCAGGGGGGCGAAAAGTCTTTAAAACTTTAGTAAAAGAAATTAAGCTTTGTATTCAGGCAAAATAAGTCTTGAAAATTCTGATAAAATAGACTAAGCTTCGTGATATTGGCAAATGAAGTCTTCAAAATTCAGGTAAAAGAACACAATAGTATTTGAGGAACGGGTGCAAATTTCTACAATTTCAGGTTCGGTTAAAATAATCCAAACTCGAACTTCATGATTCGAGTTTAGTAAAAAAAATGCATCCATTATTTTCGATTTAGTAAAATGATTCAGAATTCGAGATTTTGGAAGAAGGGTCCACGATTTTAGAACCATGTGGAAGAATTCCGGAAGACAGATGTACGGCCACGGTTACGTCTGTGTTGTAACGACTCTATTTACTTCCAATAGGATCGTTACAAGCCAGAAGTGTCCGTGCCTGTACATTCGGTAACAAAGTATGGATTTATGGTTGTGATAAAGGGTGGTTCAAAAATGTTGTTTGTTAATTCGGATAACAAATGGCAGATTAGATATCCTGATACCGAATACTGAATTTGAGGTTTGGCTATATCGTAACTAATATTAGTTTCGACAGACTAATGCTCAGTTTTTGAATTTCTCTAATTCGGTTACCGTTAAACAAAAATGCATGTAAAAATAAATATGACTATCCTGAGGTAGTTTTACCCACAAGTTTATATATTTGCACAACTTTTAACAATATTCGATCAAGAGCGAAAATGAGGCAACCATTTCTGGCAAGTAACGAGGACAGCAATGGGATCAATCTTCAGCGTGCAGTTACTAAACTGCGTCGTAAATACCCGACTTACCTTATCGTTTCCACTCTTGACAATATACAGCGGCTCTCAAAAGTCTTAGGACAATGACATTTTACACTAGGCAACCCAATTTACACAAGGCGTTGGCCGGTTGCGTGTAGAGTTAGGCCCAATTTCAGGGTTGCCACATGCACAATAGATATTTATGAAATACTCGAAAGATATAAAAACAAGTATTATTGTATACAATTATAAAAATATCACTATTATATCGCAAATGACAAAATTATTTCTGAAAGAAAAAGAATAGGTTTTCCAGTATTCCCTTCCTGATGAGTCTACAGAAAGGAAAAGAGGTGAGAGGAAACGAAAGATGAGAAAGGAGAAGAGGCAGAGAAAGCGAAAGGAGAAGAGGAGAAGTAGAGGTGAGAGGATAGACGAGGAGATGAGAAGTAGTGAGAAGAAAAGGAAAAGATTCGAGGAGAGATGAGGAAAATGTAGCAAAGCTAAGAAGAGAGAGGAAAACAAGAGGAGGGGAGGGGAGTGGAGAGTAGACTTAAAAAGAGAAAAAGAGAAGAACGAAGAGAAGAGTGCAGTAGAGTCGGAAATGTAAGACAGGAGAGGAGATAAGGGGAGTGGAGAAGAGTGGGATGGAGACAAGATGCGAGAACAGTAGGGAAGGCGATATGAGGTAGAAGCAGAGGAGGAGGTAAGAGAAGGAGAAGATAAGAACAGAAAGGACTGGAGACGAGAAGATAGAAGAGGTAGTTGCATAAAATATCGTCTCGGCGTCAAGAATTTATGGATTGATCAAATTATCGACATGAAACATTCAATTACATTTGGAAATGTATTGGAAAATGAGAGCAAGATAAAATCTTCCACGTAAGATTTTTTATTTTTACGTGCGATATTATCACTAAAAACATGAATGTAATTTTAATATTTATAAGAATTATCAAATTTTTCTCTACTTCTCGGTTCGTTCAAATGGAGATTTTGTAATTTCATATTTCCCCTCCCCTAATCGTTAATTCCAAACTGAATCATTCCCTTTCACACGGCTGCTTTATAATATGGTAAACGTGAAATATGGCTGGTCATTGAAAGGGCGTGTAAAGAGGTCACTAGTGTGCACGTTCTTACGGGCTGATGTGCGGAACGATGCGATTTCCCAACACTTTCGCTTTTGGCATTTACAACGTTTACCACTTTTAGTCCTCACTTGTTTGTAACAAAGAAAACGAAGGTACGCGTAGTACGAATCGGGGAAAACATATAGTGGAGAATTGCACATGATGAAAACTTTTCAGTCGATATTTGTGGAGGTATCCTTGCATTGAACTCGAGTGGGAAAATGGGTAAAATGAGTATGCCCTCAATTGCCACAAATATAAATAGTTGTTTCATTAATATTTGTCAATGTCTTTGAAGCAGTACAAAATTATCGTTAGAGTATCATAATTCACGATCTCATACATGAAAATATCCATTTGAACGTGTGTAGATTCATTTATTTCTTTATTTTTTTATATATATAAATTCCAGGTGCAGAACAATGTAACCACTATACACTGCTATTACAAATAATGTCACCATGCTCTTGATTAATAAAAGAAGAATTTAAAAAATAGGAGAACACCTCGTAAGAAGGATCGAACATGGGACCGCTAGCAGCACAATCGAGAACCTTAACCACTACACCACGCCCTTATCTTCCGTCCAAACAACAATTTTTAAGTATTCTGTCCCTCCAATATTGTAAATGTCGTTTGGTATACATGTACTTGAATATTTACTTTGTTTTTAATTGCTTTCTTGTAGTATAGCAGCTATCTTCGAGAAATAAATATTGGTAGTTGTGAATATGCGAGTTATTTCTCTAACGAATAGTTGTCGAACCATCAACCGTTATGGTGGCTATTCACTGGATGTTTACATTTTCGTTCCTTTTCGGCGCGGGCAGGGTTACTACTTCAGGTTTTGAAAAAGTAACATGGATATTAAAGATGTAATCGTAATATCTTACAGAAAAGGCTACAATTTTCTCAAGTATCTGTGCATCTTTTTTAGACAGACCCGATACGAAAACTCAGTGGATTCAGGCAGTAAATCGAAAAGACTTGGAACCACGTCATGAGAGGGTAGGTAGGCCGTTGAGACGGCACTTCTTCGCCGGTAAATAAACCGAATTAAATATTTAAGTGTTTTAAAATTATAATATTTAACCTGCCGAATCCTCAAACTATCTGCATAGCAAGTGTGAAAGTTCCTGTGTTTTTATTTTCGTTTTCGTGAAATTAAAAATCAACTGTCATATACAGGGTGTTTCCGGGCTGCTGATACAAACTTTCAGGGATGATGGAGAAGGGCACATGTATCAATTAGATCAGGAACCCTGGTCCGGAAACGACTTAGTCAGAAGTTATAAGCGAAAATCGGTGCATGAAGATGTAATACTTTTATTACCTGCACAAGTTTCACAAGTTGCTACATTCACAACAGTTGTTCAAAGTGGCGTCCCCTAGCTTCGCTGCAGGCATGACATCGTCGGACAAAGTTCTGGCGTATCCGTTGGAACAACCCCGGGGTCGTTCGAACAACGTCACAGGCAGCGAGAATTCTTGCGCAGGAGATCCTCTTCAGTCTCGACAGGTGTCTCGTACACAAGACTTTTCACATGACCCCACAAGAAGAAATCAAGTGGTGTCAGATCAGGTGACCGAGCTGGCCATGGAACAGCTTGTGAAACTTGTGCAGGTAATGAAAGTATTACATCTTCATACACAGATTCTGGCTTATAACCTTCGACTAAGTCGTTTGCGGACCAGGATTCCTTATCTCAAATTGATACATGAGCCATTCTCCATCATCCCTAAAAGTTTGTATCATCAGCCCGGAAACACCCTGTATATTAGGGGAGTTCATTTTCTCTTACCGACACAATCCGATATCAAAGATTTTCAGTGACTAGAAGAGCGGGCAAAAGCAACAACTCGTCTCAACATTTGTCCTTTTTAAAAGTTCGTTCACCATTCCTTGTGACAGATTGGGAGACCAGCACAAGAAGTTCCATAGATTTTCCAAGAAACACTGGATAAAACCCCACCCTCCTGGGAAGCAGATGGCAAAATCAAAGGCATGGGTGATTATGAAGGCATGTAACTGCTACAACAACTACCAATATTCTCGTTTCTCTTCTTCACTTCGAAAATTATTTCTCGAAAATAGCTGTTATACTACAAAAAAGCAATTCAAAACAAAGTAAAAGTTCAACTACATGTATACCCAACGACATTTACAATATTGGAGGGACAGAATACTTAGAAATTGTTGTTTCGACGGAATGTAAGGGCGTGGTGTAGTGGTTAGAGTTCTCGATTGTGCTGCTAGCGGTCAAAGGTTCGATCCTTCTTACGAGATGTTCTCCTATTTTTTAAATTCTTCTTTTATTAATCAAGAGCATGGTGACATTATTTGTAATAGCAGTGTATAGTGGTTACATTGTTCTGCACCTGGAATTTATATTCAACGATAATTGTGTCTGCTTCAAAGACACGAAACAACTATTTACATTTGTGGCAATTCAGGACATACTAATTTTACCCTTTTTCCCACTCGAGATCAATGCAAGGATACCTCCACAAATATCGAATGAAAAGTTTTCATCATGTGCAATTCTCCATTAAATGTTTTCGCCGATTCGTATTACGCGTACCTTCGTTTTCTTAGTTACAAACAAGTATTCTTTGCACATTACATGTAGAAGGAGAGTTGCATCTACATTTCACATTGGTCAGCTCTTCTACCTGCTTTCAGGAGCGACAGCATGTAGGGTAGTGGTTACCGTTAATGATTGTCAACCTGATGGTCGTAGGTTCAAACCCCTTCGATGGCAGAAAATTTTCGTAAGTTTTAGACTTATCCCATTGTGTTCATTGTCCAAGCCGTGTGAAACGGTATGATTCAGTTTGGAATTAACGATGGGGGGAGGGGAAATATGAAATTACAAAATCTCCATTTCAACGTACCGAAAAGTGGAGAAAATTTCATAATTCTTATAAATATTAAAATTATATTAATGTTTTTAGTGATATTCTCGCAGGTAAAATCAAAAATCTTACGTGGAAGATTTTATCTTGCTCTGAATTCAGCCAAAAGGTATTTCGAACCCATCTAATACATTTTCCAATACATTTCGAAATGTTATTGAATGTTTCATGTCGATAATTTGATCAATGCATCAATCCTTGACGCCAAGACGATATTTTCTGTAACTACATCTTCTCTCCTCTCGTCTCCAGTCCCTTCTGTTCTTATCTTATCTTCTCCTCTCCCCTCTGCTTCTACCTCATATCGCCTTCCCTACTTTTCTCGCATCTTGTCTCCATTCCACTCTACTGCACTCTTCTCTTTTTCTCTCTTTTACTCTACTCTCCACTCCCCTCGTCTCGTCTTATCCCCTCCTCTCCTCTCGTTTTCCTCCTCTCTTCTCAGCTTTGCTACATTTTCCTCATCTCTCCTCGAATCTTTTCCTATTCTTCTCACTACTTCTCCTCTCCTCGTCTATCCTCTCTTTCCTCTCACCTCTTTTTTTTCTGTAGACTCATCAGCGAGGGAATACTGGGAAACCTATTATTTTTCTTTCAGAAATAATTTTGTCATTTACGATATAATAATGATATTTTTATTTGCTTTTATATCTTTCGCGTATTTCATAAATATCTATTGTGCATGTGGCAACCCCGAATTCGAGTCTAACTCTACACGCAACCCGACAACGCCTTGTGTAAATTGGGTTGCCTAGTGCAAAATGTCGATGTCCTAAGACTTTTCAGGGACACTGTACATACATATATATAACTTATCACGGTTTGAAGATAAAAAATTATCGTAGTTATTTGTTCATTCGTACATAATCACAGTATTAAAAATGAAGGGGGAGGAGCAAGGACTTTCTGGTTTTGATTTCATATTTCTCAATTCGTTTCTAACTAAACAACATCCTTCCTTCCTTTTAACATAGTATTTTGAACACTTTAACTACCACGTGTATGCAGTTGATACGACAGGGCTTCTCCTGTCGCACTGTGTATCAGATTGATACACAACTTGAGGCAACGTGTATAGTTGTTAAACACAGCTCCTTTGAAAGAAATGTGTGTATGAAACTACTTTGTTACAACAGCGTGTGTATTATTGTTGTGTACACGGCCTAGCGAAGATTTTTTTTTAAAGTGCATATAATCAATAATGCTCCGGCTTTGCAGTATTATGAATTAATTTTAAGAAGGAAGCGGTATTTTTTTTTTTAAATATAAATTTTAGTTCGAAAATTTCTCAATAAGACATGTAACAAATATGTGTATCATTCAGCGTGTTCCGTTCAAACCTCCGACATTTCAATTCATCATTGCTAAAAGGTTATGAAACATAATGGAATGCGAGTGATACTAGACGAAAGACAAACTCAAATAATTTTATTGCATGACCTCGAAGTTCACCGTTCTCTCGCTATGCAGCGCCACAATCGCATAAAACAATGGCGACTCCGCATCAGAGCGCACAATCTGTATTCTGGTATGCAGAGACTAAATCAATCATTACAGTGCAAAGAAATTACCGGAGAGAATTTGGAGATGAAGCTCCTAATGGGAAACGATTAAGGCATGATGTTCGAAGTTTTTGTCGACTGGGAGTGTTAATAAACAATCCGGAGGTTCTCAGATTGGATATTGTTCGTGCTACAAACGGTGCACACATAAAGGTGTAAGAGTTCATGGTAGAGGTGTATTGGTGTATTCGTGTTTAGTGCTTCAATTCTTTGAGTATCTCTTTCGTCTAGTACCACTCGCATTCCATTGTTTCATAACCTTTTAGCAATGATGAATTGAAATGTGTGAGGATTGAACGGAACACCCTGTATTCTTATGTTCATTTTCTTATTTACTTTGTGATATATGCTTATGCGTCTACGTGTAAAAGTGCTGTACTTTGGAACTTTCTGTATACCGCACTATAATACTGTTTGAAATAAATAAATAATTTACGAATTCAGGACGATACCTTCAACATAAGCTAGTACGTTCAAATTATTAAACTATTTCTTTCAGACATACAATTATATTTATTTACCTTTACATTTTACTTGACACGATTTACCACGAGAAAGAGGATGAACAACAAGAGGTAGAATCCTCTACCTGAAAGATTATGTCACCTATCATTTCATACAAATATCTTGTTCGTGCGTATTTCACATTTCAATGAAATAGAATAGCTAATGTGTATCGAAAACTAGGAAATGCTGCGGAAGCTTCGTTTAATCGCCACATTCAATTTACGCCTTGTGCAATGTTTCCGATGTCCAGCTACTAATGGAATTTGTCCTCGACTGCCACCAACTCAACCTTGCTGGAAGGAGGATTGAAAATGAATTTCTTATGAATTGTGGTCAAGAAGATCGAAACTTTTAAACGACCGAATCCTCTGAGGATAGAAAAAGATACTTCAGTTCCAACGGGGATTTGATCGCAGGACTCGTAGATCTTACATGTTACAGTGTTTCAAACCCTGCACAAAATTTCACTGCTTTCACTTCGAATGGTAAAGACGATGTTTTCCAATATTTCGAAATTAATCCCTACATCATGCATATATTTTGCACGTTCATGATATGTGCGGGAATGTAAATTGTTCACCCGAGTGTATCCTCTTGTAGAGGCACGCGTGAGTCAGTAGGGGCATTCTCACTGTATCGATCCCGGGACTCCTTGATTACAAGATGACAGCGTTAGCCTCTACACTGTCGCGGAAGTTCTACTGCTATGTCGCAACACCCCAGGTTTCTGGACCCCGAATTTTCACAGGGCGGCCAACTAAAATTTGGAGAAGGGTAGAACAAAATGTAGCTATGATGGAACACAAAGGAGCAGCGAAAACGCTTTTGTGGAGCAGATAAGGAAGAATTCACACTTCTGGTTTCTAACTTTTGGCACTTAGGTGGAAGAACTATAAAACTAATTCATTAATGTCTCGATTATTCAAGAGAAGCTAGAGAAATTTCATCCCACTACAATTTATTTTAAATACCGCACTCTCTGTCTGTCTGTCTGTCTGTCCTCAGTTTATCAGACCCCTTTTATTCTGAAGCAGCGTACAAGATCTGAAATGCACTTCTGAAATTCACGGAAGAACGGAACTTCAATCATTTTCGCGACATGCTTCGTGAATCACTCATCAGTGATCAGAAGGTAAAGGTAAAGTTCCCCGTGCATATAGCACCGTTTAGGGGGTGTGGGGTAGGGCCCACACATTATTGATCTCGGCCATTTTGGAAGTGATGTGACCAACACCACGCTCCGGCCGCCTTTAGCTCCCTCCCCCATGGTTGTACTCAGGTACATTTGAGGCTGGGTGAGCCCCGGAGCCGCTTTATGCGGGGACAGGGCCGGAAAAATTCCGACCTTAGAAGACCCACCCCGGAATCGAACCCAGGTCTCCGCATGGCAGTCAGACTCCCTACTGACTACATAAGTGATCAGAAGCAAAATAAATCCAACATATAATAATAAAAAAAAACAAAGTAGCCAGAAATTATTTTCATATCACTTTCAACAGCCTCAACTTAATTACTTTTATATTCCAATTTACAACTCAAATTGTTTCTGTTGTGTATGATTTTATTCTTATTGTATATCCTTGACATACATTTCCTTCAGAATCTTTAATTTTATCTTTATCTTGATGTGTACTTTATTTTTTAGTAAGACTGAAGTCCAGCAACAGCTGGACCTCGCCCATCAATAAAGTCAATACCGTTTAATTCATACCATACCTAACCCAGGTCTCCGCATGGCAGTCAGACTCCCTACTGACTACATAAGTGATCAGAAGCAAAATAAATCCAACATATAATAATAAAAAAACAAACAAAGTAGCCAGAAATTATTTTCATATCACTTTCAACAGCCTCAACTTAATTACTTTTATATTCCAATTTACAACTCAAATTGTTTCTGTTGTGTATGATTTTATTCGCCCATCAATAAAGTTAATACCGTTTAATTAATTAATTAATTAATTAATTACCTACCTACCTACCTACCTACCTACCTACCTACCTACCTACCTCCCTCCCTCCCTCCCTCTCACTCATTGCGCGTTTGCATTAGAGGTAGTGTGTGTGTAACACAATACTTTCTCCATAGAAGCACTAATTCTGCATGTAAGAAACCACGCATTCGCTACAAGTAAAAACTTCAAACACAAAACAGCCTTGTTGTGGTGCAAGGGGTGACCCTTCCAAGTAGTACACCTTGGACTGCAGACTAACGAGGCTTTGGCGTCTAGACCTACGGCCAGTATAATCCTCTGTGTGTGTGTTGCCCTGTGTATTGCCTTTGCATGTGCTAAGTGCCCCTATGCTTTTAACCCAGGTAAGAATGTTTTAGTCCTCAGACACGTTTAAACAAGCTGGACCCCGTATAATGTGAGACGGGTGTAGAATAGCCTGAGTGCTGACGCAGCCAGAATTTTCAATTCAATCAATCAAAACGGCCTTGTAGCAATCAACTTGTAGAAACCTCTTTCTTGGTTATAACCGTGATGTTTAAGTACAAATACCGTTAAATATTTATCGATCATCAACTTAATCTTAAGTTTGTTTAAACTGATGAACATCAATAATACAAAAAGACCGATTTCTATCCAGTTTTCAGCGTTGCCATATTTATCAACTGCATATAAATTATAACTGTGAAATAAATTAATGTCATAAATTAAAATACACACATTTCGGTACCCTTTACCCTCTGAACCCCCTTCAGAATGTGATTTTTTTGCACCGTTTATGAAGATCTTGTTGTTCATGAACGTTTTCAGCTAATTTTATCTCCCGGGAATGTGTTATTGTGTAGTAAAGTACGTCTGTTACCTTAGCGTGTTACTTTACCGTGTAGCAGAACAACCAGAAGGCTTCGCGCAAGTGAATAGAGCACCCAAAATGTCTTTCCACAACAGCAGCTATAATTTTACGTAGTTAGGTTAGGATTGTTAGGTCTGGTACTGAGAGTAATTTTCGACGTGTTCTTTCGCTATTTTAGTGTACATACAAACATTTTTTTTATAACAAAAAGCGGCGAAAATACTCTGAAATTGCAGGTTTTAACTTACATGGGACATTCTTTGGGATCAAATATCTCCGTTATATGTGCTTTCGCAAAGCTTTAATCTGTGGATTAAAAAAAAATTGAGGTTATTTTCGAGGGGGTACAGTGAGTTAACGGCCCCGACATTTCAAACATATAAACATTTCTTATTGTAATACCAAAAACGCATCATACATTATTTCTCTACTTTCAACATATAAGTTTATAACAATAATGATGATGATGATGATGAAATATCCACGGCCCCTGTTATGGAAAACTATCTGGAAATTTATGAAGCAATTAGTGGAGGAAGGAGGTACAGAGTAACTATCCTTGAAGCTCAACGCTCGAGAAAGGCACATTAGCATTCATTATGCAAAACTGTTTTGCGGGGGGTGAGTTATTGGCAGTTGGAGGAGAAAGCTATGCTGGGTGCGATTAACAAAACACGCGAGAAAGTGCGTCGAGAATGAATTCAATTAAGCTCTTGTAAACAATGGCAAAGCTCAGTCCTCTTTACGCACCGCTACTAATCAAGGCTGCAATAGTGATTGTTACCGAGACTAAATAACTAAAACGCAGGCACATATCTAGAAATATATTGGGAGGGGGGGTCTGAACCAAATGACTCAATATTAAATTAATTAAAATAATATAAATTAAAATATTCAAATTAATTATATTTTTTTACATTAATAGGTAACAAGACAGTATAAGGATAGTGATATAACAGCACACATTCACTATCTAGGTTATGTATAGTTAAGGTCGGCAAAATTTGTAAAAAAAACCTGCAATGGCAAGGAAATTAATGTCAAATAGATAAGGAATTGAATATTCATTGAATATAAAAAAAGGATGTTAGATCTAGTTGACGAAAAGTAAAGTTCCAAGTATAATATTTTGTGCATATTATTATAACCTAAGTAGTAATACATCTTGCATAAATCTTCCTTGGTACTGTCATTCAAAGTCGTATGATCCCAAAATAATCCTTGCTTTCCAATAACTTCGGCGGAAGAAAATAACCCTCCATTAAACAACAAGTATATTTTAATTATTTAATTTTAGTACTTAGTAAGTCTTTCGGGGGGTCCGGACCCCCTAAATATTCCTTCCTAAAACACCAGTTTTTTTCCATTAGTAGCTTAAAACTCTCAAGGTCAAAAATAGATAGTTTAGAAATGAACCTCACAATTTATGTGTATTGAAAAAGTATATTAATGTCTTTAAATATGTGATGTTAGTGACAAAAGTTGTTCAAATAATTACTGCATTTACGAGAGTAGTTTGCTCATATGAAGTAAGTACTAATGCTCAGAGTATAGCTTCTGAAATGAATGTACCATTTTCCGGTCCAATTGTATCACATCACTTTAATGCACATTGGAATAAAGTAAAAAGTCTTGAACTGTACAGCACAGATCATACAAGTCAATGGCCTAGTGCTTTATTTAACAGCTCAATCTCTTAATTTTTCGCTACTAAGATGAATAAATCAAATGGAACCAACCAGTACCGTGCCAGAGTTAGTTTAAAAAGGCACAAGAGTTCATATGAAAAATCCTAATAAAAATTGAAAAAAAAAAAGATTATATATATTTTGAAATTTAATATATTTTTGCAATTAGGCAAATGTGTTTTCTAATAAAAAATTTTGTGTCAAATGCATGGTCACAGCTATTTAAGTTATGATCGAATTTTCTGAAACGGTGGCCATTTCTTAAAAAATGGCGCCCATGTATTAAGAATGTTGGGTGTAATCTTCAAGTACAGAATGCCGTTAATAAGGACAGGACCTACATTTAAGGCGCGATCCGAATCACTGTGTGCCTCAACCGTGTATCGAACCAGGGACGCTTTGAAGGAACGAAGTTAAAACTACGTCTTCGGGTAGCCTTGTATCATTACCATTGATTCTTGTCGTTGCGATTAGCCTAAAGAAACACAATCAAAGAAAATCAATAAAAGGGAAAGTCCATGCCGAGACTGAAACCCAAAACCTAAAGTCAGGGTTGTTAAAGTTCCAGGAACCTACAAATTCTAATGGGTTCTATTGGATTCCATAACAGGGCCGGGACTTTTTTTTTTTTTTTGGACAATTTAAATTCGTTCAAATTTGCGTATTGTTTAATTTCAATACGGAACTTGGACCCCTATTCTAACTGATCCGAAAAAAAGGTTACTGGGCCGTAAATTAATCCGGAAAAAGGGTTCCTGGAACGAATTGAAATAGTTTACAGACAAAAACGTTCTGCACGGCCCACAACCCATTTACGTTTGCTGATTTTCTCTCATGGACCGGAATTGAATTTGTTTAAAATTCCTGGACCTTAACGACTCTTGCACCACGCCAATTAGGCGATAACCAAGTCGCATATTATTTACAGCGGTGATGCAAATTTCTATATAACATTATGCACGAAGGGGAGAAAGAATGATTCATTAATATTTTTTTCCTTTCTTAATTGTTAGCTTTAAAAATAAAGAACCTAAGCGAGGCCGAACAACATTGTGTGGCCGCCGCCATTAGTCAAGCTTCGAAGGTAAAGTAGGGAAAAGTGTTCCGTTTGCATTCCTTTCCCCAGACGGGCGATTCCTTCTTTCCTTCGCGAAACGTTTCCTGCTGCAGAAAACAACGTGCTGTTGTGGAATCCGCCCTCAATGTGACTTAGGCCCCGACCTATTTTCATACGTATATCGCAGGAGTGGTGAATTCAGGAAGTGACCCCGGGGGGATCCGCCCCCCAACCTTTCAATAATCTAGCAGAGCATTCAGAAAATAGCTTCGAAATGTGGCAACGATGTTCGCTTTGGCTTTCTTTCATTCAATTTAATTATTACTTTAACGTAATTTCTGTTTTTTACGAAATAACGAGCACTGTTTCATTACTCTTTATAATTGAAATTGAAAATAATGAAAAATTTAAATTTTCGCCCGATTTCATAATTGGTAACTATACTCTGTTCCGTCCATCTCTGGAGCAAAGGCCGCGCATAGCGGCAAAGAGGGGGAGGAAATCGAGTTGGCAGAGCGAAGCAGTACACGCTGCTGCGAAGGCTGGTAACTGCAGCCGCTTCCCCCTCCACGCAATCCCATTCCCTCTCACGTGTTCATTGGTAAAGCCGTCTCGCGTCACTTCTTTCGCAGACTTGTTTCCGTTCGCTTGCTCCAGAGATATACGGGACAGAGTGTAGCAATACAAATAAAACTTCATTTATTTGAAACTCAACAATGGATACGTGTAATAAATTTCAATTGCATATAGAGTAAAACCTCGTTAATCCGGACTAATGGGGGGGATAAGTTGACCGGTTTAACGAAAGTCCGGATTAACTTAAATAACATAAAGGAACATTAGAAAGTGGATTAAAACTACGTTTATAGCAACAAAACACGTTTATTATGGTGTATTTTAAAGGGAGTACAGTACAGTACAAAGTCTGCGAGAAACAGAATTTCATCAGTGGTTGACTGCCTTTTCTTTTGGAAGTTCTCTTTTTGACTTCTAGCCACATTTAAAACCTTGAATTCTGCTTCATTTTTTTTCCTTTTTCCTGTCCGGATTATTGGGGTCCGGATTAACGAGGTTTTACTGTAGTTACACGGTTAGTCAGTCAACAGTTTGCAGGTAGTGACGTGTTTGTGCAGTCTTATCGACATTTATACTTAATTTTATTACGTATTACAGGAGAGGGGCGATTTAAAAATATTAGTGTTGTTATTATTCGTATTATAATTTGATGCAAATTAACCCCCCCCCCCCACCGTTTCATGTCCCCCTCGGAGGAAAGTGGCAGGATTCAACACTGGATGAGGATGAGGGATGATGTAAAGAAGTGACACTCGCAAAGAACACCCATGCCCAAGTCGGGATTCGAATCCTGGACCCCTGCGATAATCGCAAGCCAGCGCGCACAAACTAAACAGCAACTGAAGCATATGACCACCCTTTTTGTTCACAAACCGTATTGTAAAAAGCCATAAACTTAAGGATTGTAAACGGATGTGACATAAAAAGAGCAAATGAAATGGACACACAGATACGTTCATGCGTTTGGTCAAGTTTCGAACCTGAGATTTCTGCATTCTCAGCACTTAACGTTGACCACTCAGGCACAGAGGTCGACCTCGTATTGTCAACAATGTATTGGTATTGCTATTTCTTTATTACATCAATGATCAATAACGACGTAATCAATTGTTATAAATTCCGTTGCTATGTTTTCTTTAAAGCAATGCCAGTAGCCCGAAGTGTGACACAGTCTTATCCATCTGTTGGTAACACATCATCAATTTGAATATTGAGGATTGTGAACTGTCAACTGTCCCCATGCCGGAGTGGTGTGCTACAACGGCAGGGGTTCCGGGTTCGAATCCCGGCCTGGACATGGATGTTTCTGAGTGTCCATTAATTTCATCACATCATCGCTCATCCCCATCTTCGCAAATTAGTCAAAAGTGGCACAAAGCGAAGTAAAATAAAGCATATCAATTAATCAAGAGGGAAATTAGAGGAGGGAAGAAAAGAGAGGACAGAAGAGGAGAGGAGAAGTAGTGAGAAGATGCGAGGAAAGATGAGGAAAATGGATCAAAGAAAAGAGAAAGGAAAAGAAGATGAAATGAGAGGATGAGACGAGAAGAGGGGGTGGAGAGTAGAAGAGTGCAGTGAAGATATGAGAGAAGATAAGAGGAGGAGAGAGGAGTGGGATGGGAGACAAGAGGCGATAGAAGATAGAATCAGAGGAGGGGAGATAAGAAGGAGAAGGAGAGAATAGAGTGGAGACGAGAGGAGAGGTAGTTGGAAGAAAATATCGTCTGAGCGGCAAGAATTGATGCATTGATCAAATAATATCACCATAAAAAAATCAAAAACACTTCAAATTGCTATCTAATACATTCTCGGGGTGAAATGCCTTTTGGTTCAGTTCAGAGCAAGATAAGATCTACCGCGTGAAATTTTCCATTTTACCTTCGATTACACCACTAAAAACATTGATTGATTAGCTTTATTTCACTTCGCTTTTTTGTGCCACTTTTGGCTAATTTGCGAAGATGGGGGATGAGTGATCATATGATGAAATTTATGAATGGACACTCACAGACATTCCATGCCCAGGCTGGGATTTGAACCACTCTACCACGGGGGCCGGCACTAAAAACATTAATTTCATTTTCATATTTATAAGAATTATCTAATTTTTCTTCACTTCTCAGTTCGTTGAAATTTATATTTTATTTCTTGATATTTCATCTTTAATGACGAACAGAATCATTCAATTTCCAGGCCAGAACTAGGTCTATCCTAAATTATATTTCGATTCGGCTGTTATGAATGTTATTTCTGTCTGTTGACGAAGTTCAAATAGGAACGAAGCTCAATTCTCTGCTAACCTAGAATTCGCATCAGGAAATGGAGCGCCTATCAACGAGTTTACGGCTGCTATGATTGGTTGTTCGTATTAGCGAGTGTCGCAGAATGTGTTTACGTTCCTCGCTTCTTGTTAACAAGACCATTGACTCGAGTTGAGCGACCTCTAACAAACAGACTTCCTTTGAACATATCGCTCTCTTACCGACTGCGATAGCGTTATCTCTATGCTGTTGTTCAATGGCGCTTAACATTTACTTTGTGCGCGCAATTCAAGGTCAATCTAGCATTCCTACGTGTTAAAATAGGATTTGCGTTCCACCTACAGGGTGTCTACCAAAATAACACGCCAAAATTCTTGACTTTTATTTTCTCTTAACATTGTATACTACATGTATATAAACTACTTAGGTATAGTTCTGCGAATTAACGGGAGGGATGCAGGAGGTTTCTCCCACACAAATAATTTTATCCCTTGCAACAGACAATTATTTCTATCCCTGCGAGGAATGTTTTATCCACCCTCCCTCAAAAATGGAATTGAAAGCATATACAGAGCATTCCCTGACATTCGCTACGAGACTCGGCGGCAAGCTGCCCGGCATCAGCGCTTGTCTTTCCCGGTGAACGGGTCAGCGACAGTCGCTAGAGTCGGCTATTAAAATTACAGTTTTCATATTGTGTACTAACCTTGACTACAGAAGGTGTTGAAAATGATGTCCCTCTGCTCTCCGAAGGAAATTGGCAGTTACAAGTGCAAGTTCGTCTACTGTAAGTAATTCTCCCGATTTCTCGTACAATACTCTCTTTTAACTCACGGATGGTGTGCAGATTGTCTTTGTATACTTTATTTTTTTAGATTTCCCCATTTTTCTTTCCACTTTTATTCAGAAATGAGCCTGTTACTCTAAACTTTTTTACGATGTTTAATATAGTGGTCCTATGTGGAACGGGAACACCAGGAAATTTCGTTGCAAAACGTCGTCACACTTCTCCACAATTCCTCTTTCCGAAGTAACACTCGACAAGATAAATTCTTTGTTGTAATGTAAACTTTTGTGGTGCCATATTAAGCCACAATCTGCAACACACGGACACGACACGACACACAACTTTCGAGGGAGGATTATGCTGGCGTCAGTCTGCAACGTCAACAGAAAGGGAAAGAGAGTGAAGGCAGGGAGAGGGAAAAAAAAACAGACTGTAGCGTGCGACTGTCGCGGACCCGTTCACCGGGAAAGACAAGCTCTGATGCCGGGCCGTTTGCCGCCGAGTCTCGTAGCGAATGTCAGGGAATGCTAGTATGCCATTTCTTAGCTATCTAACAAATACAACTGAAAAATATTTTGTGTCCATTAATGGTCATGTTATTTCCTTGTTGAAGAGTATGTAGCCTTGTGAATTTAAAAAAAACAATTCTGCAACTGGGCAACTCGCCGAGCAAAGAGCGGGGCTGTTTTCCATTAAAGCTTTCATGGCATAGTTCTGATATTTGACATGTATTCAAGTTCACACGAAACTTGCAGGTAGGTTGACAATAGAAATTTTGGCATGTTTTTGCTGTTACTAGTTCGATACCTGTTTTTGTGTGCGAGTTTTGGTTTTCATAGAATGTAAATAGTGTTTCTAAATTAAGTGTAAATATTATCATAAAATTTAATGACCTACTTTAGAACTAATGTTCTAATGTACTTACTAGTAGAACCACTAGGCAATAACTGGCCGGTAACATACACAAATTGCCATCCCCCTCAAAAAAAACTACCTCCCGAAATTAAATCACAAATACGCCACTGAATGAGCACCCCCGTCCCAAAGCAAAAAAGTTTAATTCGCACGGTGTAGTTCATTAAGAAAATATATATTTTTATTCAATGAAAATCCCTTACCACAAGGCCGGTTAAGATGAAAACTGAAGCAGTACTTTGACGAGAGATTTAGATTTGCTTTAATTATTAATGCATGTAAAAATTAACACTTCAGACTTCATTCTGGGCGGGGAATGACCACACTACTCTACTTAATATATTTACAAAACTTCACGCATACAAGAATATCACTCTTTAGAAAGAAAGGTGAGCAAATCTTAACCACAAGTCAATACAATTTTATATTTCCAAATATTCAATTTAATCATATCCTAGTACAGGCATAACAATGTAAATTCATTAAACTTTAAAAAGTAGCAAAAGATCTTGACCACAAGCATAATTTCTTGACAGGTAGACACCCTCACCTAGTAATAGTCGAGCCTCTAACTTTCCTAAACAGGCTGGAAACAGGGGGTGATCTGCCTGTTCCTGTTGCAGCAGATGCGGGGATATATTCCTACAAGGTGTCTACAACTTTGTAAAAATAAAATTCCCTGACTTTTCCTGGTTTCTAATATCAAGAACCAAATTTCCCACACCAAGTCATTAGGACAATGTAGTTAAACATGTGTGTAATAAGTAGACCTCGGATTTTTAGGTTCTAAAAAGTGTGCGTTTAGGTTCCTAAAATAGGCTCTAAAAATCCTAAAATAGGTTCTAAAAACCTTAAATTAGGCTCGAAAAATCCTGAAATAGGTTGCAAAAAGACTTAATTTGGTACCAAAATACTGATTAGATACAATCGTTAAAAACAAAATTTCACAAGAACCGTAATAACCAAATATTACGAAATTTTCTAAACAAATTTTCATTTCTTTATATCATTTTCAAAATTATCTACAAATTATTATAATACGTACTGCACTCGTCCTGTTAGAAAAAGTTACATGTTGATATGAAAAATGAATTATGTATGTATAATTTGCTGCACAATATCAGGAAGGCTACTCACTTGCAATCAACGAATTACAAGTGAATTCTTGGCTCCCGAAATTATGAGTGAATTATTGTATCTGGAAATTATTCATGAATTTTGGCAAAACATGAAAAAAGGTACAAGCGGATGTTTTCTCTATTCCATTTTTTTCTTCGTAGACTTGCAACTTTTATTAATCCAAATCCCATTAAATTTATACATGTTTATAAATGCCCTGAGGCAAGTTTCTCTCAGTTTAGCTTTTGTTAGGAAGAAAAAGATAGCTACATGGAAAATAAAACACAATTTTCTAAATCCGTTTACTTTCTTGGTGTCTTTTGCAGAACAATCTATCTGACGGACGTAAGATTACTGCCTCTGTAATATATCTTGAAGTTGATTAAGTAAATTTTTTGGTACATTGGATTCATACAAATCCTTTATATTGTTAATATTTTTGTGTGTGGAAGGGAGGGTGAGAGTCGGTAATACGCAAGGCTCGAAAAATCCCGGTCGCCAGGTCGACTAAAAATTTCAGCCTGGCGACTGTGATCTTTTGCTATAATATGTACGAAATTTTGATGATTCAAAGTTCAAATTGCAGTACAGCGTAAGTTAGTAAATTATTATTAATTTTTTATCAACGTTGTGAACATTCCATAGAGTCAGTAACAATTTCTTACCCTTTGTCCCCCAACACCCCATTTCCTGCTTTCTCAAATGATTTAGCGATGTTTCGAATACCGTTATGCTCAGCATCTTATACAGTGTGTTTCAAAAGTCGCACAACCCAAACTTTGGAAATGTATATCATGAAAACCATAAGAGATATCTACACCGGGTTTTCTGCATTATAAAGCCTCATCTATTGAGATATTTTTCAATGCTTAAATTTATCAGTTCACTCCGTACAGAAAATTATATAAATTAATAACTGACGGAAAGCAGCATTCAAATTTTTCCAGAAATGAACTTCTGAGTAAGAAAAATATGTAAGAAATTATCAAAGGGTCATAATTAGACATTTGATGACTGATGCCATGTCAGTCTGTCATTTGCGACAATCTATCCCATCTTGTTATTGTATTTATCTTTTGTATAAATATCTCTTACGATTATCATGATATAAATTTTCAAAGTTTGGATTGCGCGACTTTTGAAACATACTGAGAATGCACAATTGCTAGTAGGTGGTTTCCTGGCGCCTGATTTTCAGAGCTGGCGCCTATCTTTGAAGACAATTTTTCGAGCACTGATACGTAAGGTTGGAATAGAGAAAACATCTGCTTGTATCCTTGAATTTTTCGAAAGTTTGCCTTGAAAACCAGGAATTATACTTGAATTTTATCATGGTCCTAGTGACTACCATGGATCTTTTTGCGTTACACACTCAAACTCCGCCTTTTGTCTGTGGGGATCATTTCATGTGCTGAAAATTATCTTCCAACAGAAACATAGTCAGTAGTGCAAATTTGAATGCTGAAACATTCCTTTGCAAGGCGTGGATGCCAAAAAGGATCAAACTGACACGAGAGTGAGCAAGGCCATGCATATCAGAAGTTTGCACTTGGGACTGTGCAGGAAGTAGAGACGACTAAGTGCCAAAACTGAGAATGGGGAGGAAAGGAGGGGGGGCAAGGACAGTTTACTTTATCTTAGTAGGCAAGGCTTAGCAATAAGAGGTTATAGTGCAGGGGTAAAAAGTAGGGGAGAACTGTCCCTTGTCGCCCCCACTGTCTGCAGGTAACAGTGACGTCAGACATTTCTTGTTTTGTTTAAAGCTTTGATACATCATATACTTGGAGGGAGGGAAATCAACAGAAAACATGTTTCAAACACGCCAGTCATTGAAATATTTCGCCACCAAACCTAGTAAATACCTCTGTGAGATATAAATATCCTGTAAAACCTAAAAAAATATATAAAAACCTAAGAAAAGGTTTATTGTAGGCACATAAACCTAAAATAGGTTCTAACAAGTAAAATAGGTTATTTTAGGCACTATAAAACTTCGTCAGTTGTTTCGTGTTGTAATGAAACACTGTTGGGTCAATCCATATGAAATCATACCAGCTGGTTGCTTGACCATTTTTCAAAAAGTTTATTTTTTGAGTGGTGTGAGCCTCATATATTGACAGTTCAGAAGCACTCTTATTTTATTTTTACTATCACAGATTTGAAGATGGCGGGCATTTTTTTATCATGGCGCGCGTCATTTTCTCCATTCGTAAGCATCAGCGGCAACTTTTTTTTCTCAGCTCTGGAAGGTCCTACGACAATGAGACAAAATCTGTGATGTTAAGCACATTATAGGCTACAATTATATTTCTGTGTAATTTTCTAAATATTATTCCTTCATAATAAATTTTAAGGTTAAAATTGTGTATTTTAATCGCTCAAAATGACATTTTCGGACATTTTTTTTGGGGGGAAGGCAGTTTGTTTGATACTTGGATTTTTTTGTGCAAGTACCTGTGCACCAATAGAGTACGTCAAAATTATTTGAAGCTTGAGACTTTAATATATTTTTTTTCTACAGGGTCATAAACATGTACTTTTTGTTAAAAAATTCAAGTTCAGGGTTAAATATCTCTGGTGGGCAGTTGTTTAAAAATCTGAAATTTGTACACAATACAGTACTTCAGGATAAGTAACTTCAGTAAAGATTTTGAGTTTGAGATTTAATTGGTTTAGGAGATACAAAACTCGTGAAAAATTCAACATTTTGCATTAAATATGGCATGTCTTATTTCATTTCTTATTAACATTTTGTGTTGAAATTCTGCAAACTGTAATTTGGAATGTCAATGAACAACATTACAATCCTGAAATGGCTCTGCAATAAAGTATATATACGAGGGCGTGCTGTAAAGTAAAGCTTCCTATGTTTTTATTTTCTTTGTTACCTTGTAAACGCATTTTGGATTTTGAGCAACCATACATTGCACTTATAAGACTTTCCAGCTTCTCCATTGCAGGTTTCAAACTTCTATCGTCAGGGGGTGCTGAACTATTGCGAGGAAAATGGCAGCATGTAACCATGCAATGTTGGTGAAGCGCCTGAAGTAGCGTGCAGTGATCGAGTTTCTAAACGCAGAAAATGTGCTACAAATTGACATTCATCTGAGACTGAGGGAATATTATGGGGATGAATGTGTTAGACATCAGTACTGCGCGATCTTGACTTTATCATGCTCTTAAAGAAAACCCACAGCTGAAAAAATCTCAGCTATGTGAGAGAATGGAGTGAAAGGCTAGGAACTAGAACTGATGGAGGTCATCGGATTCGTGTTCAGCTGAGGTTTTCTTTAAGAGCATGATAAACTCAAGATCGCGCAGTACTGATGTCAAATCAAGCAATGGTCTGAACCTTGTCGTCTCAGAAATTGATATTTTTGATAGTGGTAGTACCAGTAAAGTCGACAAAAACTGTGAAATTTCAATTTTATGGGCTCTCAGCTTTTGAACTATTTGACTTAAAAAAGCAAAAAATTTGCCATTTCTAAACCTTTAAACAGCGGTAGAACAAAAGCTATTTGACTTCAGTTTTAATTTGAAATGAAACGTGTCTGTGCTATTTAAATTTTCTGATTTTTCAAAAACTTAATTCTCCCTCCGAAATCTCAGAAACACAGTTTTTAATTTTTCTGGAAAAGATATATGTGTTAAAGACAACAATTGACTATTTCTGCCAAATTTCGTAATGGGACGCCAATAGGTTCCTACGGAAATTATTTTTTTTTTTACATTATAATATGCATGAAATTTGCTAATTTTGTTTATTTCCATGTCATAACCGTAACATGGAATATTCAGATTAATCTATTTTATAATTTGTGGACTACACATAATACAGTGTTTGCGAAAAATCTAGATTCCTGAATCTTAGGTATGAAATAACTTATATAGCTGTAACAACTAAGTTTATATTTAGACGCCTATCTCTTATTCTGAAATCTTACTTTCCAACAACTCCGAAATATATTTTGCCATATAGTGGTTCGGATCCCACTTCAAACTGTAGGTCCAGTTCCAATTAGCCTTACTGTGCATAAAGTGGACTTAAAAAAACAACCTCATATTTTGCGGGTGTTAAAACAATACATTAAATCTTAAAACACTGAACATAAAGCATAAGGAATTAAATTAGAACACTTCCCTAGTTTAATTACATTGCAGCTCAGTTAATCTTCACTGAAGTGATATTTCAACCCCTTCTTGTTCAACGCACATCATTGCAGCGACAAGATGGAAGAGATTCTCGTTTCCAGCATGTTTTTTTTTTCTTCCTTTGAATCCGCCACTGCAGCCTCTCAAAGCTAAGTGCTTTTTTCCTTTCAACTCGGCTCCATTTCGACAACTTAACGCAGGGCTCTCCTGGCAAACGATCTGCATGCTAAACAAAAGTTACAAGATAACCAGCGAACGACTCCCTTAGTCAACTAAGATTATAAGGTGTAGCCGGTTGTATTAAGAAGTTTCTCAGAATGGCGATAAAGTGGGGAGGAGAAATATTTATCATGGTCGTGAAACTAGAATAAATAATATACTTCTATCTTGTATTTTCCTACTTTGCATCTTCTTTATGCCTCTTAGGCTAATCAAATTAGTTTTGAATTTGTTTTTAAGTTCACTTTGTGCACAGATAAGCTGATCAGGAAATGACCCACATTAAAGTAGGATCCGCTGAACCCCTTCGTTCCTCAACCTTGTGTCAAACAGGATGGTTTAAATGTTCAGGAACTCATAAATTGTAGTGGATTCTATTGGGTTCCGCAAAAGAATCAGAACCTTTTTTTTTCCTCGCACAATTCGGTCCATAGTGTTTCATTTCAATACATAAACATAAATTGATCCGGGGAAAAGTTCCTGGACCCTATTAAGTTCGCACTAGGGACTTACGAATTAACGCCCATAATATCAGGGATTCGACCGTATTTAAATTGATCCGGAAAAAAGATTTCTAGACTGTACTTAAATTAATCCGGAGAAAAGGTTTCTGGACCCTACTTAAATTCGCACTAGGTACTTACGAATTAACGCCCATGATAACAGGGATTCGAACCTTCGGTATCAACATGGTGAGTCACCCATTATGGCCAGAAATTGGAGCGGCGAAAAAAATGTTTCTCTTATGCTTTTTTAGTGTAATTAGTTTTACTGTGAATACCTTCGTTACCTGTTCTTCTTGAAGGAAAAATAAGACTACGAAGTTACAAAAAAAATCAAAGCATACAAAAAAATCAAACCAAATTTTTACAATTCAAGTTTTTTCCTGCGTCTCGGATTAGTATCGTCAAAACTCTTTACACAAAAGCGAAAAATATACCACACCCATATACAAATCAAGTATACCATACTATAGTGCGCTATGAAGTACTGATAATTGTTTGTACTGAACAGCATCATCTATAAAACCTGGAATTACTCCGCAGCAATCACTGTTTTATATTTATTTTAGTCGACTGCTAATATACTATGTTCTTTGGGGGAGGGACTTTATCATTAATTTCTACACGCCCCTCTATCGTACTGCAAAATAACATTCAGAAATCAATGATTCAGGTCACAGTACTATAACAAAAAATATTGCGATAATCTCGTGTTTTTTGTTGTTACAGATAGGTTGAGCAACGTTTGGGTAAATCTGTACATCGGACTATGGCTTGAAGAAAAGAACAAAGAATGACAAAACTTTGAACAAAAAAGTGCTCTAGAATTGTGCAACTTTTTCTGGCTCCGAGATTTCGTTAGGAAATGGCATTGCGTGACGCCATTCTCCCTCTGCGGGACATCGTTGCCAACCTATTGTGTGAAAACCGTACAATCATGTCAGTATTTTTGTCTCCAGAACCGTACCCTTGAATTTTAGGGATTTTTGTACGCGTGCATGTGTATGCGTATAATATAACAATATCTTCAACACCTAATGTATATTATATATCCATACCCTCGATTCATTTGTATTTTGTTACTTGTCCCGAGCCGTGGCCGTGCGGTTTAAGGTTCCATGATTTGGGCTTGGACCAGACCCGTAGCTAGGCAGGGGCCGAGGGGAGGGGGGTTCAGCCCCCCTGGAACTGCCACCAGCCCCTTGACATTAGGCAAAACGATTTTTTGTGTAATTTGTTTGCATTGAAGAGTGAAAATGTAGACAACAGATATTCTTTTGCTCACAACTTTGGTGAAGGATAAATTCACAGAACATGAACAACAGCTAATACATTTATTCGGAGAAGTGTAAGTACCGGCAAGTATTTAGAAGATTATCTTCTCTAGACTCTAGCAAGTTCTTTCACAGGGAAGCTTCTTCATCTGTACCTTCGTTGTCCCTGTTGCAATCTGTGACTTTAATGTCATCATGCAAATTCCGCATCTGCATCAAAGGTCAAAGTTTTCGGAACGAAGGGGAGTTTCATTGCTTCGGCCGGGGGTGGAATGTACTGAATATTGTGAATTTTTTTCTTGTGTGATATAAACATCTGTATCATCAAAAGTAGTATGGAGTGTACAGTAAGGAATGATTTCAGTAGCAGTCAACACTTCAAAAATCGATGTTTTAAAAGATATAGAAAAAATGTAGTATATGTATAATATTTCTAAATTTTTTATAACTCATTAACTCCCAACCCCCCCCCCCCCCTCACACACATAATTTCTTTGTAATCATGAATTTTATTTTATTTTTATTTTAATCTCTACTTTTTAGGATTAGGTGGTAGACCAGCAACACTGAAACTCGCCCAGCAATAAAGTCAATTCAATTCAATTTACCTTCATTTAATACTCTTAAACTTTTGAAAATTGCACTATGGGACGCACACAGGTTCGAGTCTCATGGGTGAAACGTAAGAACTTTTCCTGAGATTTCGTATGGGGCCGGTGGCCACCCAACATCGTGTGGAAATTGGGGAGTTACGAATGAGTAGCGCAACTCGGTCATGGAAACCTACAACAACGACTGGGGGTTCGTCGTGCTGACCACATGTCACCCCGTTAACTGATTGGATGATCTGTAGTCGGTAAGTAGGCCCTGGCCCTGCGCCACGGGTAATTTATTATTTTGTTATTTAGCGTAGCTTTTCTGCTTCTTTGGCTAATCGCGACGATGAGTTTCAATGATGAATTTGATGGTCATGCTCACAAAGAACACCCATGACCAGGCCGGGACCTGAAACCGAAAACTTCGGTGGTAGAATAGAAATAATATTATATAATCATACTGAATGCACGTATTGTTATCGAGATTGAACTCCAAAATATATAAATCCGCAATATGAACTGCATCAACGCTGCAATTTCTGCCAGAAAAAAAAGTAACTTGTAAATTACAGATATGATTCGATATTTTTGGAACGATTGATTTTCTTCTTGTTGTTGCGATATTCTTGATATATGTAGAACGACGATCGTATCTTAGGATTATTTCTACTCTTTTTTTTTTAGAAAAAAGATCACCATTCGAATGTGGATTCGATCCAAAATCCTCAGCCCGAATTCCATTTTCCATAAAATTCTTCCCCATCGCAGTAATCTTTCTTATTTTTGATGTAGAAATCGTACTACTACTACCAATAACAGTTATTATTACTAATTCACAATTAATATACTGACTATGTGTAAGATTCTTATTTCTATTAATTTTACTTTTAGGACTATATCATGAATGGACCCAGGGATCACTAGAATGAGCAAGTTTCTTGTGTTTAAATAACTTTGCAAAGTTTGATGTTTGTAGGATTTTCTGGTTCTCGTCTGCAATAGCAGAATCGCATTGCAGTTGAAATTGGCATACCTTTGCTCATTTTATTTGATATATTTCTAAAATTCTCTCCCGGGATGTATTTTAAGTTTTTACAGGACATGAAATTATCGTACATTATACGGTCATGACCGTGCGGTTGGCAACACTGATGCTTGTGGAAATTCATCTTTCCTTTATATACTCAACTCCTTTCGTAACGGTTTTATTTCGAACAAAGGACCAACAAAAATAAATAGACTCATTCGTGATCTGTTTGTCTTTTAGTGGACGAGCACAAAAACGAGTTCACTGCATTGAGCAACGATTAGTATTTGGTTCTCAAAGTGAGCCTCGCTGCGTGTAAGAGGTCCCGAAACGAAGAGCCCTTTTCAAACTGTCCCATTAACTGCACGTTAACTGTTTATTGACGCTCGGATACTGGCTTTAAATGGTAGCTTGATGGCAGACGAAATGGTCTCATACAGCACCGAGGGAAGTGTTGCTCTAATAATGGCGTGTAAGTTTGTTGGGTGACACGCTGTTTATGTTGTTTACACGAGACATCGAGACGAGATGGAGTCTTTCAAATCGAGAACGAGACGAGAACGTTTACCACTTGAGACGAGACCGAGACGGCACCACTAATGAACACGTGAGATGGAACGGGATTGCTTGGAGGGGGGAGCGACTGCAGTTACCAGCCTTCGCAGCAGCGTGTACTGCTTCGCTCTACCCATTCGATTCCTCCTTTCCCTTCTTGGCCGCTCTCCGGAGATAACCGAGACAAAGTATAGCATGGCTGACTGTTGTTCCACGTTCTCTAATTTATTCTAAATTATTCTACACTCTGTCCAGTTAATCTGTGGAGCAAGTCAACGAAAACAAGTCTCTGAGCAAGTTAGTGACTCGAGAGGGTTCGACCAATAAACGTGCGAGTGCGCGGAGAAAAAAACGTGGCTGCAGCTAGCAGCTGTTTGCAGCAGCGCTCGCTACTCTGCTTCGCCCACTCGCTATCTTTCCTTGTCTACCGTTACGCGAGGGCAGAGTTTAGCTGTTCTTCTCATTTATATATTAGTGGATCACATTACTCCCTATGTCCTAATGTAAATACAGCAAGCATTTTTATTGGCAGACATTTGCAAAGAAAAACTCCGTCCTCATGTCATATGTAATTTCTATAATCGGAAGTACTATTCTTATGCTCTGTGGCCACCAATAGTAGAATGCGCCGTGTATAGTTGTGTCTTAACTTTCATTGTAGAGCAGCATGCTCGTTCGCTATTCACAGCGTCTATCAAAATAACAAAATCCAAAATTCTTCACTTTTACTTGAATTATTTTCGTTTTTCCTAACCTTTATTTACGTAAAGTTGCAATTAGCAATTAAGAAAATAAATATTTATGGAAAATCCCTACTAAAAGAGCAGTTAAGATGAAAACTCAAGCTGTATTTAGACTTGCTTTATCTATTAATGCATCCTGGACTGAATTTGGCGGTCTTGCGTCTGGACTCACAGCCACTATAATCTTACCTGGGACTCGTGTTGTCTCTCTTCATCGTCTTATCAGTTATCACCATTCATCCTAATCTTCGCGATTAGCCAAAGGGGCAGAAAAGTGAAGTAAAATAAACTACATCAATTAGTCAGTTGTGGTAATAGCAATAATTCTTGACCACCAGCATAATTTCTTGACTTTTTATCGACTTATTGACCTACTTGTTGATATCTTTATTTTTTCTTTACTTTCTTGACTGATGGACACCCTGCTATTACTTTGGAGCGGACATAATAAGAGCAAACAAAGAGTGTAACTTCCAACAACTAACAACGAACTCCCTGCTCTTGTTTAAATTACTAATTGCACTTAGTATAAGATGCAGATGATGTAGACTTATTAGGGGATGATGTGAATACAATTAAGAATAATGCTAAAATATTTCCAAAACTGCTAAAGAGATAGGTTTGGAAGTTAACAAAGAGTAAACTGAATATATGCTTACAGGCCGAAACCAAGTGTTAGGTAATAATCAAAATCTAATTATTGATAACAACTCGTTTGAACCAGTTTCCAAATTCAAATACTTAGGAGTAATATTAACAAGTGAAAATTTTATTAAAGACGAAATAAAAAGAAGGCTTAATTCAGGAAATGCATGTTACTTCTCTCTTCATAAACTTTTATCTTCTCGTTTAATATCTAAGAAACTAAAAGTTAAAATATACAAAACAGTAATTTTGCCTGTAGTATTATATGGATGTGAAACTTGGTCCCTTACATTGAAAGAGGAACATAAATTGAGTGTATTTGAAAATAAGATCCTTAGGAAAATACTTGGACCTAAAAGAGATGAGGAGACAGGGGAGTGGAGAAGGTTACATAATTTAGAACTACATCATTTGTATGCATGTCCAGACATTATTAGAATAATTAAATCAGGAAGACTTAGGTGGGGCAGGCCATGTGGCACGAATGGGAGAGGAAAGAGGAGTTCACAGGATTCTTGTTGGGAAACCTGATGGTAACAGACCTGTAGGAAGGCAAGACGAAGATGGAGGCACAACGTTGAGATAGACCTAAAGGAAATCGGTAGGGATGGAAAAGAGTATATAGATCTTGCTCCAGATAGGGACAGATGGAAGGCCTGTGTTGCTTCAGCCATGAACCTTCGGGTTTAAGAAGGCTAGAGAGTTAGTTAGTTAGTTACTTAGTATAAGACCGAAAACAAAACGTGAAGTGAATCCCATGGAGATTTGAATCCTTGACACTTCATCTGCAAGACTCTCACTGTGAGGAGGAGGAGAGAAGAGAAGCAGATCAGAGTGGGGTGGAAACGCTTGACCTTGAACCGCCCATTCTGGCCTAACAGAGAATAGGATATGCCGAGGACCCATGACAAGATAGGGAGGAGAGAACAAGAATTGACCAGTCTTATCCGGAGAGGAAGTAAAACAAAGGCCGCGACGAAGGGTCGGTTCTTAATGCAGCCGATTACACGCCGAGCCTAGGGGTCTTCAGATGTCAACAAGTCGAGGAAAGGCTCTCGTTCATGACCTTGGATGTCAATCTGACCGCATGCGTACGGTCGGTTAGCACGTGCTGATAAAGTCAAGGCATCCGAGGGTTGCCTTCAAAGTTTATTTATCTAATGTTTACCTCGAGATGACAAAAACACTTGCACTGGATGGATGGATCCTTTGAACTTACGTGACAACATGGTAAGATGGAAATTTGTCCAAGGTTCTTTCAAATCCACTGATATGGTCAGAGTTAATCGAGAATGTGACGTACCCTTACATGGAATCTACCCCGGGACCGTTTCATTACAAGGAGGAACCACCAGGCACTATACTCTGTCCCGGGAATCTGTGGAGTGTGCGAATGAAAACAAGTCTCTGCGCAAGTACTGAGTCGAAAGAGCTCGACCAATGAACAAGTGCCAGGGAACGGGATTACGACAGCAGTTATAGTGGAACCACCAGAGAGGCAGAGTGGAGCAGGCTTCCTTATGAGCAGAGTTAAATGGATGTAGGGGAAGATGCGCGAAGGCTTCTGGCCGAAGGTTATTTTGTATGTGGTCGCTATATACCAGCCTTCGCAGCAGTGTGTACTGCTTAGCTCCACCCACTTACTTTCTCCCCTCCTCTATCATATGCGCGACCTTGCTCCAGAGATTCCCGGGATAGAGTACATGCTTTCGGCGAGGTCCGAAATTGGAAAGATTCGAAAAGAAAACGGACGGGGCTTGACCAGGAAATCTCGATAGAAATACAAGAAAGATGATAAAGTAACTTACGTACAAATGAAACACTCAAAATACAGACCAAGACATAATTGATTGTAAAATAACACTATAACCGTTACGTTTCCATAATAGGGTCTTCTTCAGATATATATATATATATATATATATATATATATAATAATACTGTGCCATGAAAATGGCGGTATGCACACAGATCCTCTGGAGTAAATGGTGGTCATTGGTCTGATTTAATGGTATACCATCCTCTCATCATACGCATGTTGTTAAAATAACATTTTGCAGGTTTGTCTACAATTCAAGGGGGGGGGGGGTAATGCGACTTTTGGTACACCCTGTATATCGGCACATGGAGTTCAAAGGCAATTTGAAACTAGATTCCCGGGTATAAAAGTTCCATGTCTTTAAACAATTCACTCTCTATATAGTACTAAATTTCAGGAGACGGGAAGTGTTCAAGTCAAATCCATACACCCTGGAAGAAATGAAACGTAACAACCGCAAAGAAATTACCAACATTAATCAACGGGAACTGCGGCGAGTTATGGGTAACTTCGTCAAGAGGTGTCAAAAATGTGTGAACAACGAAGGCGGCCAGTTTCAGCACCTTCTTTCATAAATTTTAAAGTCAATAAATCACTCTTTTAAAACTAGTTACGGAAACTTGCGCGCTTGATTCACGGAAAGTCTCCAGTGCCAACATACGTCCGCGAGCGCCTCGCTTGCCGATAACGCAAACCCCGACGAGGCGGTCTAGACTTCAATGGATCGCTCTGCACCCAAATGGACAAGGCACACGGCAACATTCATCGTCCAGAGGATTGCCGTGGTTGTAAGTCCCACCGCCAGAGCCTCGTTAACCTGTAAGAATATATATAGCGAGATGGCAATGAAGTTATTTTTGTAAAATAATTTCATAATCTTTATAAAGCTGGAAGTTTGAAAAACCAAAACAATCAGCGACTTTAATTCAATTTAAACTGGAGAAAAGGGGATTTAATGCCGTCAATTTCCGTTGAAACAAAACTACAGTCAAAAAAAGGGCCAAGGGGAATGTTTTTATAAAGTATTAACGTCCATTACATAGTTACTTAACCTAATTAGTTTCAATGATTCAGATTTTTAAAATATATTTATTGCGCATACAACTGCATTTTATGATCATTGTCTACTATTATGCAAGATAAAAAATCAAATTTAAATTTGAAATTTTGAACGTGTATGTGTGTGTGTCCAACCTACGCCTTCTCGTTGTAGGCACAGCACAGAGAGGCAACGGTATAAATACCAATGTGCTCCCGAAAAATAACGGTTGCGTCCGGTTTTTATAAATTAACAGGGCAATTGATAAATTTTACCGGTAACTTCTAACAGTGTAGTGCATTTTTTTTTCAAATGACGAATACCATTATTCATACAACAGAAAAGCTTACGGATTAATGACCAGGTCTCGTGCGGGAGTGTATAACATTTTTCTAACTGCCGCACGCTAGGTCCATTGAAATGTTATTGACGCTGTGTCTTGAGACAGATGATCGCTTATTTTAAACGTAGGACAAAAACAATCGCTATATACGTACTAACATTAATTGACGACCTGTTGTTACACATAGAGGTTTCTGGAGTGGCGATTGCCTCTTCAACCACCCATGCTCAAAAAATTGTAGCGAAATATTGCCGGTCGCCGTGGCACAGTGGTGAGCGTAACGCGCTACCAGCCAGAGGTTCCAGGTTCGAACCCTAGGTAAGACACTGATTTACTCATCTAATTCATACGTTCATCCTTTTTCCTGATTGGCGTGTTTAAGCTAAGATGTAGAAAAACTATGTAAAAATAACCGAAATAGACAGGTAGAAAATACTGGACAAAATTGTGAACAGATAACGATTTTACGAGATACCGATAAGTCTGTTACTACAAAGTAATTTTCTACGATTGCACATTTAACTAATAGTGTCGAGATGAGCGACGCAAGATCCTAGTAATCGATGCGGGGCGCCTGATATGAAGAGGTCGTCTGTTTCCGAAATTTCAAACATTACTATGACTTTGAAAGATGAAGTAATGAATAAATGAAAAACAAATAAAGCTATCACTTACAGATTTAGAGAGCAGCTGTTTTTAACGCTTTATGCGGTACCATCGGGCTAGGTCTCAATGAAATTGGAAGTTTTATGTTTTAAAATTTAAAGTTTCAAATTATATTTCTTGTGGACGTTTGATTGATTGATTTAATATATTTTACGTCGCATCACTCATAAAGAACGCCCATGACCAGGCAGGGATTCAAACCCGCGATCCCTGGCGTCGTAGCGGGATGTCGGCTTTTCGTGACCGTCTACATGGTTCCAATATTTATTTTAAAATGCTTTTTATGTTGAATATATGTTGACGTTAAGAATGGTAGGGGCGCAGACACACGACTCTAACGTCCGAGATTGAAAACTCACTTTTGGACAACAGACTTTGCTATTTGACACCTCGATTGCCGAGTGCCTTGATGAGCAGACTCGGCGTCATTTCATCCAATATTCCGAGTTCAAGTCTTGACCTGGGCATTTTATTTTGTGAGTGTCGGTGTATCCCCATCGTGATTACGGCCTGTTTCGCCTTATTGCGTTTTCACCTCCCCAAATACAATTTTGCGTGATTTATGTGACACCAACTTTCTAAGACGAAACGGGACATCCCATTTCGCCTTACACAAAAAATTTCCCACCAGGGAATATTATCGACATGAAGGATTATTATTATTAATGTATTATTAACCTACCCTAACCGACAGGACAATGGGAGCCAAGGTAGGCAACATCGCGCTCCCATTATGAATTACCCTTCAAGTCGATAATATTCCCAGGTGGGAATTTTTTTGTGTGTAAGACGAAACAGGATAAGGTAAAATGGGATGTCCCGTTTCGCCTTAGAAAGTTCGTGTCACATAAATCATTAGAAATTCTATTGGGGGAAGTGAAAACGCAATAAGGCGAAATGGGAGGACACGCCCATCGTCGCGGTTAGCCAGCGGTGGCAGAAAAGGGACGTAAATTGTGACAATACAAATGCAACCACACAATTCGGTTAGATTTAAGTTGCAACTCTAAAGTTCATTCGCGCCAGCACTGGCGTGCGCAGGAGCGAGATGATGGGGCTTCAGCCCGTCCCGAAATGTTGAGAACATAATAAATTTCAAATTAAAGCAATCAAGAACTCCGAAAACCAAAAGTTGTAGGTGCAAACTCCCCTTCAAATTACACCTGATTACCAATTTTGTCTTTGAACAACTTTTAGAACGAATGTTGAAAATTGTTCTTACGAACTATTTTATATTCTATCCCGCCCCGTTTGGAACGCAAATATGTAATATTCACATTTACAATTCAAGCCCCTCCAAGAAAAATCCTTCGTACGCTGAAGAGTGCCAGTGTTTTATTTCTTAATGAATGGAATATTTTGAACAAAACTTGCAAAACATGAAACAAGTATATTAACTATTAATATTTGTGCGGTTCTTTATTGTCTTACCTTGGTCCCGTGTTCGATACCCAGTGAAGGCTTCGGATCCCACTTTAAACTGTAGGTCCAGTCCCGATTGGCCTTCTTGTGCATAAAGTGAACTTAAAAACAAAAACTGAAACTTACCTTAGCTGCTTTTGTTTTGATTCCTACCACATGACACAAGATTTCCATGCAACACAGAGGTTTCACACAACACCAAACGAAGAAAAAAATAAAAAGTGTCAGGCGGAGGCGACGCGAGTCATTAGCTATGCACACAGAATCAAACGCGGCAAGAACAAAAGAATGCTGATGTTATCAATGAACACAAGAAACTTCGTTCGCATCAAAGCACTCAAAGCACGCACCAATTTACACGCACAACGCGCCGCCTAGCACTGGCCGATCGCTCGCAACCTGTTCCTAGTACTGGTCTGGGGAAACTCCACGGCAGAGATCTCCGTAGCCTATGCTGCAGTGTTGCCAGCCAACAACAGAAAATGTTACCAATCTACGGTTCAATGGGGCGCTGCACAATACCCGCGCGCTTTCTTTCTCGTTCATGGCCTTCAAACTCATAATTACATTTGTGTTAGCAATATTGCGTAAAATTAACACGCAGATCAATTTTAAACAGAAACTTTTATTGTTATATATTTTCATACTACGTTAATTTTCTATCACGATGAGGATAAGTGGTCATATTGTGGAAGGCGTAGAGCCTCGTTAGTCTGCAAGGGTGCCGTTTCCTGCGTGTATGTGGCAGAACGGTCAGCACATAGCGCTACGACGTTCCCGGGTTCGAATCCCGGCCTGGGCATGGATGTTTGTGAGTGTCCATTCATCAATTTCATCATGTCATTACACATCTTCCGAAATTAACCAAAAGTGGCACAAGAAGCGAAGTAAAATAAAGCAAATCAATCCAGCGTGTATTGCGTGGAGTAAGGTTAAGTCCTTGGCACTGGTACCCAGGCCCTAATCGAGGATATACGGCGGTATCCGCCATATACTCGACTTGGACTGGGACGATGTAACGGTATCGGAAAGTATCGATTGCAATTAGGGCAAAACCGATGCCACTTTCAACCGATACGGATACTCTCACCGGTACTTGGAAATTGTTGGATTCATCTTGCCCAGGATAGGGACAAATGGAAAGCTTGCGTTGCTCCAGCCATAAACTTTCGGGTTTAGAAATGCTAGAGAGTGAGTAAGTTACTTCAGCTCAGAACCTTTCAGCCTTCAAGATCGGATGAGTTAAGAACTCACACGTAAAGAACTGAGTTGTCATATTTACTGATGTGTAAGTTTGTATTTCTAAAGCCCCTATCACACGGAACTGGATTTCTAGTAGGAATGCCCTAGTTGCCGCTGAACTGACTTTCTAGGTAGAAATCATGGCCGCCTAGCTGACTGCTTGACTGGTTTTGAGGAATAGGATATGTTCTAATTGCTACTGGCTCTCCCGACTGGATTCTGTGGAACAGCCAATCAGAGCAAAGTTTGGCCATGTGAAGATAATCTGTGAGTGTGCAAAGGAGCGTTTTCTGTCTGTGGTTTCTGACTGCTGGCTGTTTATAGTTTATCCGTTTCTCGATAAAAAAAAAAGTAGAGATAACGTGCAGTGCATTCGTGTTCAGTTCATTAATATTTAGATATTTATGCAAAGCGATGAGATGTGTACGTGACAAATATGATTAGCCGAAAATGAAAATCCTTATTATTACAATACAAATGTATTAATAAATGTTTTACTTTCTGTGAATGAATCCTGCGAATCTCATGAATGAATAATGCAAACCCGATTTAAAAAGCTTGTTCGGTTAGCATTGATTACCTTAGTTTTTTTCTTTCTAGCCAATCTCTAGTTCATACTTTTCCTTTGTTAATAAAAGTACAAAGCAGTAATTCTCCTACAACATTCTTCAAATTGTTTGTCCACCTTTAAGCCGGCTTTAGACGAAAGCATTTCGATTTACATTTTTGCTAGCATAAATGCTACGTAAATGCTTCCAAAAATCTTATAACAGATAGTTTTACACCAAAGCATTTCATGGATCATTTCGGTTAGCTGTTCCAATTACAATGTATAATACATACAGCACGAAAGGCACGTCGAGTTACACCGTCTATGGTGAGTACACGGTGTTTACAATTTAAAAAGCTAAAATATTCTCCCATACCTGTACAGTAAACGTTGTAAAGTATGTATTTTATCAGTGCCATTCTTCTCTACCTAAAACCACTTTATACGAAGCGATATTCCTCTCGGTTGAATAGTTATCGCATTTTAAAAGTGTGAAGTGATACGTTGTTTACATCTCACGCGGCCGCCTTGTAGGAACAAAAGACTATCGACAAGTATGGTGTAACAAGTATCGTGTGAGGCGAAAACTAGCAAATAGGTAGCCGGTCCAGCGTCAACTAGAGCATTCCTACTGGATATCCAGTTCCGTGTGGTTCAGGCTTAATTGTGTTTTGACACTGCAAGTTATGGTTGTGTCATCCGCATATGTTAAACTATTTGTATTTTATTATTGGATGGTTTTAAAATGATTGGCGTCAGCATAGAGGTTATTTACGCCTAACATCTTATCAGCAACAAAATATACAACAGAGCTCGTGGAAGTGAATTGTAGAGAATAGTATTGATCTTGATCTTGCCGAGATAAATGCCTAATCAAGATATACAAAGCAAAAAAAATACTGAGGACCAACATTTTCATGCTGCTGATAAAATCTGACGCTGTAGAGGGGCAATAAAGCGCTGAGGTTGTGGGCTCAAAGGCAAAGTTTCGTCAGCCTGCATGAACGCAGCTTCCAGCAATTTGAAACGGAAGACGACAACTGACAAATCACATAAAAGTTCACCCTTTTAGAGCTTGACCAAGATAAGAAAACCCCTGTGAGAGTGTAGTCGAATTTTCAACCGTAAGCGTGCAGAAGGAGCGTGGGTAATGCAATCAGCTGCTTGCATTGCTCCCGTGTTCCTGCGTTGTCAAATTTGTGCAGCACTGTCAAAATGCGCGAGAGGAGAAAACACTGAAATGACTGTGCATTTTACCTTGCGAGTTTGCCGGGGGGGCATTCTTATCTTGGTTAAGCTATACTCCAGTTCTGTTATTGGAATATGTGCACGTTTAGGTTAGCTGACAATTAAGGGTTTATTTTTGCTTATTTTGAAATAATTTTCATGTGGTGTAAAGGACAAATATTATCTTTTTGCAAAATTATTGAAAACCATGCCGAAATTTCTTCAACTTACTCCCAATTCTGAAAAACAACGGTGCATCATGTATTGCCTCCTGATTTTTCAATGAGCTGTCTGGTCCTTCGAAAAGGAATATAAATTATACGAGGGGTGTAAGGGGTGACCGATCCTTTCTCAAGACAATCAACTGTCAAACACACTTCCACCTAGTACATCGTGGATTGCATTGTGCATATTAACAAAGCTCTGGCGTTTGAACCCATGGCCAGTACAATCCTCTATGGATTGTTGTGTGTTGTTCACATGGGTTTGTCCTTGTCCCTTCATATTTCATCTCTTTTATCTTATCATCATTCATCCTCATCCTCGCATTTGGCCAAAAATTGGAAGAAAAGCGAAATTAAATAAAGTAATTCAATCAATCAATAAAAAAATATACGAATTTTAGGATTGATTTAACACAAGGCAGCTTTCTCGCAACTGTACCATATAAAAATGAAAGGTTTTAAAAATATTTCGTAATATATATTTTTTTAAATGACAATTAATTCAATAATATGATATATAAGGTCCGCCCATAAAGAAACCGAACTGTCAAAAAAAAAAGAAGCAAACCAAATAAAAAGTTACCCTAGGGTGGCCGCGGTGGCTCAGTCGGTAACGCGTCTGACTACCATGCTCAAGGTCCCGGGTTCGATCCCCGGCCGGTTCAAATCCGGGAACTTTTCTAACGGTGGAAGCGGCCCCGGCGCCCACCCAGCGTCGAATAACATGGGTACCTGGGGGCAACCCTGGGGGGTAAAGGCGGTCAGGGGCGTGATGCTGATCACATCACCCCCACTGACGACCGGATCAAGAAAGTGTGGGGCGTTACCCCCACACCCCCTATACGCCTTCATGGCGTGGTGCTATGCACAGGGGAACACTTTACTTTTTTTATTATGGCAACACTGCAAAGAGCTATATCTAAACTTCCCGTCAGTGCGTTTCAACCTTTTACAGGCAGTCGGTATCGTGGCAAGCGTTCGTCAGATGCAGGCCGTGTGCAGGCGGTGTACAAAGTACGCGCACCAAAATGGAACAACGTACACAACATAAAGTTTTGTTACAAATTAGGTAAACCGTTTACCGAAATGTTACAGATGATACGGGCAGTGTATGGTGATGCAGCATTATCAAGAAGCCAGGTTTATGACTGATACAATCGTTTCAAAGGTGGACGTGGAAGTGTCGAAGATGAACCAAGATCAGGACGCCCTTCAACGTCAAGGAATGACGAGAATGCAGAGAATGTTCGTGCACTGGTGAGAGGTGATAGACCTTTAACTGATCCACAATGAATTTGTCCCTGAAAACCAATCAATCAGTGGTATTACAAGGAAGTGCTTGGTCGACTCAGAAATAGGATGAAGCGGGTTAGGAAGGACCTCTGTGATTCTGGCCAATGGTTTCTGTTACATGATAATGATGGGCCTCGTACCGCATTGTCTGTACAACAATACCTTGCTAAGCATTCAGTGACAGTGATCAATCAATCACCCTCCATATTCTCCGGACTTATCACCTGCTGATTTTTTCCTTTTTCCCAAGCTTAAGATGGCTACGAAAGGGTGAAGATTTGACGACGTCGCGGACATTAAATTAAATGTTAGGCGCATTTCGCGAACTCTTACTGTCAATGAGTATCAACAGTGTTTCCAAGACCTGTACAGACGCTGGTCAAAGTGTATTGCCTCCTCTGGTGATTATTTTGAAGGTGATAAAGTCATTTGAAGGTAATTACTTGTTTTCTTTCCTTAAAAAGAAAGTTCGGTTTTTTATGGGCGAACCTTGTACCTGGTGGTTAGAATTGAAGTTTCCCTACTCAGCGCCCTTTGGAGCCCGTTAGAGGTAACTAATTGCGATGAAACGTGGAAAGAGGCTATGGGGAAGCGAATGCTAACGGAAAAAATAGTTCAAATTTTCACCAGCAGGTGGAAATATGGCACTGCAATAATGACAACCAAAAGTCAGACATGGAAAACTTTATTTTCGGTTGATTTCAGTACAACAGTGTACAATGTCAGTGACAATAGCCTTTGAAAGCCTAAGACAGCGTGAACAATGGTCTGATGAATAATTTCGCGGGCAATGATAGCAACGTACTGTGATATGCTGGCTTTCAGCTCTGGGAGAATCAATTCACGTTCCTGATAAACACCATCTTTCAGGAATTCCCACAGCCAGAAATCACGCGGGTTCAAGTCCGGAGAAAGAGATGGCCAAGCGTGTGGGAAACATCTGGAGATGACAAGATCATCGGCAAAGTTGGCAGCCATTCACTTGTCGAGCAAGATGTGGGGATGCTCCATCTTGCATGAAGACAGAAGTCTCTAAAAATTCATTGTTCTTGCAGCCAGGAGCCACATGCTGTGCAAGAAGTTGACAAAACGCACACTCGTAAAGTGTTTATAGAGTATTTATTCAAAACTTTTCTTCACTAAATGCAAAAAAAAATAAAATAATAATAATAATAATAATAATAATCGTTTATTTTAAGTGTTGAGCACAGTATGAAACCTTATACAGCACTAAGTCAAATACAAATACAAAAGCACAAAGTTACACGAATAAAATACATAAGCTGCAGAATAACATAACATAACAAGTTAGCATATCCACACCTCAAGTTACGTTTTCAATGAGATCCATTATATCTTTGATACTAATAATTGTTTATTGTTATATAATATTGTGCAATTAACTGTGTATTGTTCTAATAATAATAATGATCATATTTATTGAAGTGATGATAACGATTAAACAACCACTATGTTATACAAAATTAAAAAATTGAATACATAATTATAAAATAAAACAGTGGATCCTACAATTTTATACATCAACATAAATTCAGATTGTAGGTTTCAACAAGATCAGCTACTAAACCTCTTGCCTTGTTTAGGCATGTGAGAATTGAGATATACCTATGGGAATATCTGGGAATTTTATAAGCTATATTATTCAAAAAGTATTCACTGTCAACTTGGAAATTTAATATCTTCTCTACAAAATTTAACCTTTTCATTTTTCTTCTTTCTTCTAAGGAAAACATATTCAACTGTGATAACCATTCAGAGTAATGTTGGTCATAGTAATTTTTTTTAAACTTTGTGCATAATAACCTGATAAAAAGTTTTTGAACTGATTCAACTTTTTGAAGGTGACTGGTTGCAGTCAAAAACCATAATTCATTTGCATATTCAAGAATAGAACGAACTGTCGTTTTATACAGGAATATTAAGGTATCTTCCTTTTTAAAAACTTTCCATGAGAAAAATATATAACCAAGCATTCTCTTTGCTCTTTTGCAAATTTCTGAAATGTGCTCATCAAATATGAGAGAGTAGTCTATTACTATTCCTAAGTCTTTATGACTGTCGCACACTTGGATTTTATTTTCATAAATAAAATAGTTGGAGACTATATAATGAACTTTCTTAGTACATCTTAAAACTTTACACTTTCTCAAGTTAATTTCCATTTCATTAATCTTGCACCAATATGTCATTCTATCGAGATCAGCCTGAAGTTGAGCGACATCATTATTTGTTAAAATACTCTTAAAAATTTTTATATCGTCTGCATATAGTAAACATGTGCTAGATTTAAAACATAATGTAACATCATTGATAAAATCAGTGAACAGAATTGGGCCAATTGGCGACCCTTGAGGTACTCCACAAAGTATTTCTTTTTTAGAAGAAGTTGTTTCACCAATCTCAACAGAGAAACTTCTATTTACTAAAAAGTTGGAAAACCATTTCAGAAATCGTGGTGATAATCCCATTTGGTCGAGTTTGTAAATTAATAGCTCATGGCTGACACTATCAAAGGCTTTAGCCAAGTCAGTAAATAAAATATCGGTCTGGGATTGCTTCCTAATGTTAGATTTAAGAGAGTCTATTAAAACCAATAAATTTGTGATAGTAGACCTTTTTCTAAAAAAAAAAATCCATGCTGATTTCCATCAATATAATAATAATAATAATCTTATCGCCAGATTTGGAAACAGAGTACCGTAGTTGGCAACTACGCTTGCAGGACGGGTATATGTATATGACGTCAAGTTTGTGTCGTTGCCAAAAATTCTTTCCGACCGTTCCAAAGTTCCATTCTTTGCCTTGACAACAACGGAAGGAACGATATATCATACAAGACTAAGGTTGAAAAACAACTGGGAGAAATATTGGTTTATAAACCGTGAATGGATTAAAACAGGAAAAATGTTTTCTTCTTCGTAGGACATTGTCATAATTTGTGCTTGTACCGAATTGTACCCCCCTAAACTGTTACTAATAAAATTAATATAAAGCAAGAGCGCATACTTCTTCTTCTTCTTCTTCTTCTCTCTATTTAAATTTTGGGAGAATATTATACGGAGAAAAATGGTTTTCTTGGAAATTCGCTGAAAGACGAGAGCGGAAACACAAGTATTGAGAAATATCGCAGTGTTGCAAAATTCCTGCATAAACACCCGTCAAAATAAGGGTACGGGGTGGAATGAAAGGGACGAAGAGTTACTCGAGTTGACTGGTCACTGGCCAATGTTAGGTCAGAGATAGGTTATTCAAGTTAAGTTTGTGTACACTAACTTTTAAGGCACGTTTTACATACATACACACAGTTTGTGTGAACACAACAAATCCATATAATCTCCATATGGAAAAAGTTCAGCGAGAGGATCTTTGTCATACATGTAAATATGGAACATATTACATCTTTGCTAATTGTGTCATACGACATGACTTATACACTCTAACCTCTAGCGTTACAAACTAGAAAACTACAAAACAGAACGACACAATGCAAGTGAGAAATCGTGACATTGTGTAGGAACGAAAGACTACACTCGTCTTACTTATTACAGAGAGAGTTCGTCTCTTTAATATATTTTATAAAAACACAGTTGAACTTAATGAAGGCGAAAATTTCTACTAATGTCTACAAAACGTATTTCGATATACTCTGCACACACGCCATAGTAGCTATTATTAAATTTGTTAACATTACATTTTATAGTTTACACACACATTTCAAATGTCCATAACACAGAGACCCACATTGCGGACGGGTTCGAAACCGAAGGGGTAAATAAAAAAAATAAAAAAGAGTATATATTAGTCTCGTATTTCTCATTTACAACATTCACACACTCAAGAGGTCCTGGATTTGATACCCGATGGAGGCACATAGTGGTTCGGATCCCACTTTAAACTGTAAAACCAGTCCCGATTAGTTTTTCTGTCTATAAAGTGGACTTAAAACAAAAACTAAAATAACAAACAAAAAAAACTTAAACAACATTTACACTAATTTTCCCGATAACTTACTTGGACATTTTTACCTATTCAACGTTGTCTTGAAAAAACTAACTTTCTCTTGTATTTCCTCTCTTCTCTTCACCTTGTGTTCGTTTGATTTGATTTTAGTTTTAACTTCACTTTATGTACAGAAGACTAATCGGGACTGCGCCTACAGTTTAAAGTGGGGCCCGAACCACTATGTGCCTCCACCGGGTATCGAACCCGGAACCCCTTGATTTCAAGGCGACGACGTCTCTTTACCTTGTGCCTTCTATTTTAATCTGTTAACAGCACATGCATTCCGCCCCCATCTAGACAGTAATAATACGAAGATCAACGCACATCTATATTGGAAAAGGATTCGTTAATGCGATAGAGAAAAATGACTTTCGTTAACAAATGCCAAGGCCAAACTTATGATGCCGCACCTCGTAGAGTAAGATTACTTTCGTAACATCCGTGGCTGTTATGCATTGGCAGCTTGGGAGCGAGTCATACTTCCAGAAACCACCAATCAACTAGCGAGCCGCTGACGTCATCTCAACCCAGCACGTATCGCTATCCCTGTTGCTCGCGCTCTAGACTGTTGGTAGGCTCACTAGCTGGACTCGCGCGGTCAGCTGGAGTTGTTATGAAAATAATCTGACTCTACGTCTGGGATTTCATAATCGGGCTAAAACAAGAATTGCGGGAAAACAGTGAAACATTCACTGTGCAACACATAATTAATTCTAGTTTTTAATGATGCTGCATGTGAAGTAAACAGTTTTACGAAACTGTAGACAAATTATACCAGTTTTTAGTCAAAGTGGAAAACCGTTGAAGCTTTGCCGAACCCGCTGGTTTTCTAAATTTCAATCAATCAGATTATTACGCTATGATTATGTCGATGTTATGAAAGTACTTTCACGAATCATATCTTTAAAAAGCAAAGAAAAATGCCAAGTTTTATCATGGGGAGAAAAAGACTAGAAAAGTTAGAATTTATTATTCAGAAGAATAGTGCTGGAAGCAAAAATAGTTGAAACAACGTGATATCTCAAGTTCTTAAATCAGAAAATGTGAACTTGAAAAAAGGCTTGGAACTTCGTTAAAAAGGCTTCAATTTCGTCATCATAATACGGACAAAATTTTCAGAAAGCATTGTCGCCGACTAAATCACTAGCATAAACAAGGGGAGTTGAAAGACGTAATTTCGATGAACCGTGTCTGGACGAAAGATTACTAAATCCCTAGAATTATTTCACTCTGAGAACAGCAGTATTTAATGCTTGTTTGGTCATAGCTACATTACTCAACTTAAAAAACAGATTTGAGGGCATGGATAATATTAGTAATTTTTCACAGCTGTTCCTAACTTTCCTTCTACAGGAATGGGATACGGAGGGGCGATCCTCCGCCTCCACTCGCACTTATTGTACCCTCTCACTCAGTTCTTCTGATCTTGATCCATTATTCTTATTTTAACTGAGTGCGGTATTCGTATCCCAGGAAGGAAAGGGAGTATCATAGGTGAGTGGAAAGGAAGATAATATTAGAACTCCGCTTCTACTTAAGGATTTGGATAAACAAGAAGAGAATAAGCGAGTACTAAATGTCTTGGTACCTTATTTTCACTTAGAGAGGTTTATAAGATAAATACTAGTACTCGTATAAAATATATAAAATAAAATATAGATAAGAATATAAATGTATATATAAGTATATATGAATAATAATAGATATAAGAATAAGAAGTAGAAGAGAGGATTAACATTGCAGAATTTCATGGACTTCAAGAGGAACAAGATGTCAAATAAGTCAACCCCGAAATTGGGAGTTCGCAGACTTCTTCTTCTCTCTTCTATCCTCATTTTTCTAACTCCACAGATGTAGGATTTGAATATCATTAGTATGTAGATTGAACATCAACAATTTATAGATGATTTATAGAAACATTATAAACAATTAAAACAACATGCAAATTTAAGATACAAGAATACATAGATGCAGGGCAAGAAAAAAATATATATAAGGAGTTCTCAACCCCAAGAACGAGATACATCAAGAAGGGACAACCCCGAAGACTGGGGAGTTTCCTGGCTTCTTCTTCATCCAACTGACTACGTCAAGGTCCTCCAATTATCGAACTTTAAGTTACCAGGCAGGGTTTCTTGAGGTTCATCACCTGATCCCTCTGGATTCAGTTTCCTTCTGATGGAGGTAATGTACTCCTGCGAGATGACTGAGTTGTAAGTCTGGTGCTTGATCTTCTGAGCATTCCTTCTACAGCATCGGATAAGGAATGCTTTTGCAAAGTCTCTTCTGGTTGATGATTCTGCACTATACTCTCTGCAGATAATCTCTGGAGCAAGGCCGTGCATAACGGAAGAGAAGGGAAGGAAGCAAGTGGGCGGAGTGAAACAGCACACACTGCTTCAAAGGGCTGACTGCTTCAGTCGCTCTCCCGTCTCCACTCAATCCCGTTCCGCCTCGCGTTAATTGGTCGAGTCCTCTCGAATATACTGTCGTATAACTTGCGCAGAGACTTGTTTTCGGTCGCTCGCTCCAGACATTCCCGGAACAGAGTATAGTTTCCAGTGTTCCCGATCGCCACATCTCCTTGTGTCTGTTTCTTACTGTCACTACAGCAGAATGATCTTTCTCAAAATTGAAACTTATAAAAAAAAACTACCTCCGGAGTGTGACTCACTAGGCCAGACTCAGCGAATTCGGCATTCTCAGTGTTAATCTGGAAGGTACAAGTCTGCTGGTGTTGGTGAATTATCGTTCTCAGCACAGGAAACTGGACGAGCAGTGGAGTGCCCGGGGGGGGGGGGGGGGGTCATAACCTCCCCCCTTTGGCCATAAAAAAAGAACATCACAAAAGTAGGAAAAGATGGCTAAATGAGGGCTAACTAACAGAAAAAGTGTGCTTAACCCCTCCCTTTCGAAATCCCGCTTTCTGTAAGAAAGAGGGTACACGTTGCTTTTTCTTCTTGTGTAAAGTGTCAAAGGGATATAAATTTTAATCTATGATACTACATAGACACAGGTTCGACTTGCATAAATATCTTATATACGTATAGCCCCAAGCAGCCATTAATTACTTACATTTCTTGGAAGAAACTCTTGTTCATTCTTTGCCTGTTACAAAATTACAAATGTGAACGTGAAAAGTAGTTTCTTGGCATCCATTCGAATACGGAGGTAGGCTATGTTACAAAATATTTCCGATAAAATACGACTGGAATTAAGAGACCTCTACAACAGTGTGTCACGCGATCCCATTTAAATTTTTTTGACATTTTCGAGGAAGCGCTCAATTACTCCTTAGTGCAGCGGTTCCCAAAGTGTACGCCGCGGGACCGTGGTTAGTTTCCAGGTTCGCCGCGAAATGTTCCAGTATTTTCTCTGAAATGACACTTACTTGTTAGTCAATGATATGATTGTTCCAAAAATGTGCTTATTTAGTACTTTTTACACATTAATGTCTCTGAATTTGAAAAATGTGTTTATTTTTTAACTTAAGGCAAGGAAACTAGCCACACTAACTGAGCGTTGCAAGTGTTAGATAGGGCTACATTCTGACTTGGGCGCCGCGGAAAAATCTTGAAATACTAAGGGCACCGTGGATCGAAAAAGTTTGGGAACCCCTGCCTTAGTGGACGCTACGAATTCTCAAAACATCACCCATTCGGTTTTTCCTATGCTTCTTAATGTAGTGACGTGGAAAGTTTTTTTGCGAATTTGTTTATGGTTTTGAAATTGGTCTCGTAGTATGAAGTTTGGAGACTCGGTGAAACAGTACGTTTTGAGGTATTCGAGTACAGTGACAAATAATATAAAATTATTTTAAATTAATATGCCTATCAAATGAGGTGTCACCGACCACTTTGTCATTTCTAAGTTTAAAGATAGCCCCTATAGTGAGGCCCAAATTATGCTGTGTTCTCATGAAGTGGCGTTAATAGGTTGGCCGATCCATCACCCGTTTCGAAAGCAGCCTGTTACAAAGTAACAGAATCACAAGTACATGCCTAAAAAAATTACCGCCGTAATGGTGGCATTACATGAATTCAGGGTAGTCACAGTTTTCTCTGAAACAAATGTTCCACTAGTCCATTTATTATACGGTGTACGCTTTCAGAAGGAACATGAGTTCAGCCAATACGCAGCCAGTACTATTGCGCTGTTGCCAAACTAACTGCTAGCGGAAGGGAAATACAGAGAATTCGCTGTGTTCAATATTCAACTAACTAACAAACTCTCTAGCCTTCTTGAACCCGAAGGTTCATGGCTGCAGCAACACAGGCCTTCCATCTTTCCCTATCCTGAGCGAGATCTATATACTCTATTCCATCCCTATCAATTTAATTTAGGTCCATCTCAACATTACCCTACATCTTCGTCTTGGTCTTCCTACTGGTCTCTTACCATCAGGTTTCCCAACAAGAATCCTGTAAACTCTTCTTTCCTCTCCCATTCGTGCCACATGGCCTGCCCACCTAAGTCTTCTGGATTTAATCATTCTCATAATAGTATCTGGACATGACTTATATACTTCTAAATTATGTAACCTTCTCCACTCACCTGTCTCCTCTTCCCTTTTAGGCCCAAATATTTTCCTAAGGATCTTATTTTCAAATACTCTCAATTTACGTTCCTCTTTCAACGTAAGGGACCAAGTCTCGCATCCATATAATATTACAGGCAAAATTACTGTTTTATATATTTAACTTTTAGTTTCTTAGATATTGAACGTGAAGACAAAAGTTTATGAACAGAAAATTAACATGCATTTCCTGAATCAAGCCTGCTTTTTATTTCCTCTTTAATGTCATTAGTATTACTCCTAAGTAGTTGCATTTGGAAACTGGCAACAGAGTTGTTATCAATAATTTGATTTTGATTATTACCTAACACTTAGTTTCGGCCTCTAAGCATATATTTATTTTTCTCAATTGCCAATATTCAACTATTTTTTTATAATGTACGCACAGTTTATATGAGTAGCCCTACAGTTAAATAATAAAGTGAATACTTCTACACAGTAATATAATATCATACAACTGCAGCATATAAGGACTCAAACTGACTCAGACTCGTAATGTTAGGGAACGCCCACGACAATGAAGGGTCATTGTGTATATTGAGACGAATTTATCACCCACTGTTTTCCCAAGATACAACTCGGCTGTCAACACGGTGGCAACAAAAAAAAAACCGACGGAAGGAAAATTAAATGGTCATTGTGTGCGTGTTGAGACGTGTTGTTTTTGTTTCCCAGTGATTCTTCGAGAAACTATAATTCCGGCTGTAGGCGACGGAAATTTATGGGACTTGGACAGTCAGGTTCAAAATGTCTTACCTCATATGGTGAACTTTAAAGTGGCGAGTTTTATGACAACAAGAAAAATACAGGACACGGCGTTTAACTTGAGCGCCGACGTTTCCTAACTGTACAAAGCTGCACTCCTTTCATTGGCTGGGTCGCCAAGCACACGGTCTGCGTGCCCCCCCCGATATCGCTTCTAAAAACCGTACGCTGTATAGTTCACTTGTTTACAATACGTGAAGGCTAGGGTCTACCATAGACTGCCGGCCTCACCCCCACCTGCTAAGTGGGAGATCATCCAACCGGTTACAGGGTGACGTGTGGTCAGCACGACGAACCCCCAATCGTCGTTGTAGGTTATCATAACCGTGTTATGCTACTCATTCCTAGTTCTCCAATTTCCTCACGATAATGAGTGGCCACTGGTGCCATACACGGGCCGAAATCTCAGGAGGAAAGTTGTTAAGCTCCCCCCTGAAGAATCGAACCTGCGCGCGTCCCGTAACCGAAGCGCAAAGCATGATGCCTAAAGGACCCCACACACTGAGACGGGATGTAATACCGAAAAATCCGGCAAACGGAACTTCTGTCGTCTGCTTCTATTGAAATCAAGTGGTGTAACGCCCACTATAGGGAAAAGCGCGGAACGGAAGCTGGAATTTACGTGCCAGAAGTCTGCAGGTTATCTTGAGGGTTATCGCCCACTGAGACGCAGGAAGCGGGTCTGTTGACCCGTTTCCGGAGTCTCCGTGTGCGACAAGCTTTAGACGCACGGCCAAGGCGCGGGGCAGTTTAATTGAAAATTAAAAACCAATTTAATTCGATCTGTTTTCAGTAGTCGGTAATACGACATTGAAAAGAACAGGAGCCTTACAAGTTTATTTACACAAATAACATTTCTTTCTCTTTTTTAGACATATCTAGGTCTTATGCGCTAACAAAGAAAAGTTATTGATTGATTTGATTGTTGTTTTAAGTCATTTTATGCACAAAAAGGCTAATCGGGGCTGGATCTACAGCTTAAAGTGGGATCCGAACCATTATGTGCCTCCACCAGGTATCGATCCCGGGATCCTTTAACTGCGCCACCGGGGAGGTCCCTAAAAGGAAAAGTTATATTCCAATTAATTTTCCTATTATGGAGGGAACAGGAAAGTGTATGTAATCTCACTTGACTCAATCCCCCTCCCCTCCGCAAGGTGTCGTCAAGTACATGGCTCGCTGAAGACCACAAACTCTCCCACACTTAACAAATTACATGCCGCAATGATGCCAAGATGGTGTTGCTAGTTTGTCGCAAAAGGCTCTTATTTGATTGGATTATTTTACGTCGCTTTTCCGCTACTTTTGGCTAATCGCGACGGTGTGGATGCATGGTGACACGATACAACACGATTCCTACAGAGGATTATTCAAGCAGCAAGTCCAAGCGCCAGAGCCTCGTTAGTCTGCAAAATTCAGGGTGTTCTGACAGGGTCACCCCTTGCGGTCCGGTTTGTTGCAAAAGGTACATGCATCAACAACGGAACAGGCCCTATATATAACATTTAACCTTTTGTTTCTCCCAATTTCCATGTTAATTATAAACGCGTGGGTTCCATACACCCGACGTTATCACCGAGTAACAATTTGAAAACTTAGTAATGAAGGGTTAATATATCTGTATCTTGCAACACTGTGTTACCTTTCAAGGTAACCTTCGTGAAGATTCTTGAAATCTGCTACATTCGTCGTTTTCCGTGTGCAGAGATAGTATTTTCTTCTTGTGTGGTTAGGGATTAGATTATTTTACTGCTGTGTGTTTAGGGATTCAGATATTTCTTTGTTGGATGTGAGGCAGGCGCGGATCCACGGGAAGGGCGAAAGAAGCAATCGCCTCTCCCAACTGCCATGTTGTGGATATATTATTATCCCTAATAATATTCAAGACTCATTCGTTCTGTATTTTTAACACCACGTTTAACAGGCTCGAGAAGTCCTCTGCATGCTCATGATAGGCTAATCGGAACTGGGCCTACAGTTCAAATTTGGATCAGAACGAGTCTACAAGGTGACTTAAAAGGGAATCGGAGGTGAAACCACTGCAGAGAATGCGTTTTCATTTCTTTGTTTATTATTTTTTCTCCTCATATCTGACCTTCAGTTTACCGTGACAATGGGAGGAATTATGGTAACAACAGAGGCGTAGCAAAGGATGGGCAAAGGGGGCTCATGTTCTATGGGCTTATTATTTCTTAAAAAAAAAATGTAGATGAGAAAAATAGATCGAAAGGGCTAATTTTTGTGGGCGATAAAATTACAACATTATGTTATTAACCGGTTATAAATTCTGTAGGCGTCTGATTTTAGAATATTCAGGAAGCCAAACAACAACAATGAAACGTTCTCTTATGAAGGTTAATAAGCATAAGCACAATTTTTGACTTGTCATAATTTACCGGTTCGAGAACATCGAGAAACATTATACACAGCAGAAACAAAGGAAAATTAAGGAAACTTCACGTACTTGGTGAAATTTCTTTCGAAATATGACCAATTACCACAAAAACATTTCAGACGTACACAATAAAATGAGATTTACAATAATTATCCACGTTCTGAAAATCAAAATGAACTGATACAGGTAAAGAGCAACGATGTCAAAATGGCTATATTGAAAAAGAAAAAGCTAAGTCAAGAGATTTACCAACTTCACGTTCGGTTTCAATATTTACTTTCTTTAAGTTCGGAAGGTCTTCTTTTACATTATTATTTTTTTTAACATCTTTTAATCCGTTTTTTTGTCCATTATAACATGCATATAAAACATACACAATTGCTTTACATTACAAATATCAGTCTTTTCCCCCTCTATTTCACAGATTGAAAGAGAAAAACATTTCCCTTTACAATTGTATATAACACTATCTTAAAAATTTTAACAGACTATAACCCATCCGAACATCCGGATTGACAACAAAATTTGTCAAATTTCTTGGAAGCTGAACTTCTAAATTATATAAAGTTTTATATAATGTATTTCTTTCCCTATTATATGTTGTCATTTGAGTATATGTTGCGCGTCTGCACTGTCCCAACCACATGCATTTCTCTTATTGGTCTAGATGATTTTGTAAGTGAACGTGACCTAACACAAAACAGCACAACAATGTATAACATGCAACAGTTATTGTTCATTATTGCAGTTCGTTTCAGTAGCTATGAAACTACATCCAAAAATTGACGACCTGACACGCAGAATTATATTGTACGAAAGCTTCAAGATCGAATTACCATTCAAAAGTGGAGAGATGCTGGCAGCTGCAGGATAGTACGTACGTAAGTTTTTGAATTTTATTATTTTCAGTTACTTTTCTGGAATTTCTGGCTAATAGCGAAGATGCGAATTTAGTGATGTGATTAAATTTAAAAAAGGACGCTTACAAGGACACCCAAGCCCTGGTCGAGATTAGAACACGGGAACGCCTGTGGCAAGATCGAAAGTCGGCCACTTAACAAACTCAGTCACCGAACCGGCGTGTTTATGTTATTAATGCTTCGTTGGTTTGGCTTATTTTACAAGGTGTACAACATTGCTTACGCCGTTTTTCCCCAAAAATATGACGCTGTAATGAAAAACATTGCTTACCCAGGCATTATTCAAAGTATTGTCCATCGCTGGCCACTACTTTCTCCCATCTTTCGGGCAGCGTACGAATGCCGCGTCTAAAAAATTGTTTATCTTTGGAGGCGATCCACGAATCGATCCACTTTTTGACTTCTTCATAAGATCGGAAGTGTTGGTCAGCCAGTTCATGAGCCATTGATCTAAACAGGTGATAATCAGAGGGAGCGATGTCTGGAGAATAAAGCGGGTGGGGTAGGACGTCCCATCTTAATGTTTCCAAGTACGTTTTCACCACTTTGGCAACGTGGGGTCGTGCGTTGTCATGCTGCAAAATCACTTTGTCGTGCCTCTCGCTGTATTGCGGCCGTTTGTCCTTCAATGCTCGGCTCAAACGCATTAATTGCGTTCGATAACGAGCACCTGTGATTGTTTCACTTGGTTTTAACAGCTCATAGTACACGACGCCGAGCTGGCCGTCGACGTGGAAGCATGGCCGGGATATCCCCATGATTTTTTGCGTTTTGGGTTATCGTAATGAACCAATTGTTCGTCCCCGGTCACAATCCGATGCAGAAATCCCTTCCGTTTTTGCCTCTGAAGCAACTGTACACAAACACACAAACGCCGTTCAACGTCTCTTGGTTTCAGCTCATATGGGACCCAAGTTCCTTCTTTCTGAATCATACCCATGGCTTTCAGACGTTTTGAAATGGCTTGCTGTGTCACTCCCAATGATCGTGCCAATTCTTCTTGAGTTTGACGCGAGTCTTCACTCAGCAATGTCTCCAATTCTGCACCTTCGAAAACTTTCCGTCTTCCACCACTATGCCGGTCTTCGACGTTAAAGTCACCGTTCTTGAAGCGTTGAAACCACTCACGACAGGTTCTCTCACTTATAGCGTCTTCACCATACGTAGTGGAGAGCATTCGATGAGCCTCAGCCGCAGTTTTCTTCATATTGAAACAAAAAAGTAGAACCTCCCGCAAATGGCGAGAATTTGGCTCGTACACTGACATTTTCAATCGCGAACAACTTCACGATGAACACACCACTCGACTAATGTTTGAATGGGGTTATCTTGACAGAGGTCCTAGCTAACTGCGTGACGTCTGCGATCTGCTTCTTTCGACCGCTACTTCCTGTTGTTGCCACCTGTCGGAAAACGGCGGAAGCAAAGTTGTACACCTTGTACTTCGCTTTTCTGTCACTTTTGGCTATTTGCGAAGATGAAGATGATGGGACAGTAACAAAGAACACCCATTCCCAGGCCGGCATTCGAGCCAGGGACCCTTATTAATGCTATATATGTTCAAAGGTGTTTGTCTGTAAAATAGATAAACCCTGTGGCCAACAGGACTTAAGAGTGCCAAACCCTGCCACCCACATTTCAGTTAGATGGCGCCTAGCGAACTCACAGAATCCCACCACCGCTGCTGTATACAGCTTGATCGATTAGATTGCAGAATGAATGCTAGTTATTGTCTTTATCTGCTATTTTATCTACTAGTTATATCCTGTGTGTTATATTATGTGCTAACAAAATATAACACACAGGATTTTCCTGAAGTGACTTGGATTTTTGGTGTAACACGATCATGCCTTGTTTTCACATTAAACACACTATAGTTGCTAAGCAAGGCAGTTTATATATATAATTAAAAGCACTTAACACGTTACGTTTCCACCCTACATCTCATGGATTCTTATTATTCGGATGGCAAGAAAAACTGTAGGACCTCTCCCGATAAGGTTTTTCCCTGCCGTTTGGTAGGAGACGTCGTGGAAGTTCCACCTAGGACAATGGGCCTGCCTATGCGTTGGTGGCCCTATACTAGGTGTGATAGTACATGACGTTTTTCGAGCTGTACAAGTTCGTCAGCTCTGGAAAATTGCTAGGTCGGGAAGGTCCTATGTTTGTTCAGCATCCTCTGTTGTTTTGCTGGGGTGAACTTGGCCAGCTTGCCACAGTACAATTACAGTAATAACAGTAATCCCTGGATTTTTCCATGTCACTTGAGGCAAATGTAGGCATGTATTGAAGTAAGTCTTGATAGCCAGTGTGTATGTAGGTATGTAGATAGTAGGTATGTAATGTATCTAAGACCACTAACGTTTCTTCCTTTTTTGTCTGCGAAGTAATTCCTTAAGCTTGTAGGTTAGGTTGAGTGATAGGTATTTCAAGTGCTTTGTGCAATTTTTATTACCTTAGATTTAAACATGTCAGTATTTGCAGACTCAAAATGAAGAATGGTGTATAATAAGAGATCGCTGTAGACGTGAAAGCAAGATCTTATTATACACAGATGCAATCGACATTTATATCGAGAGCATTTGCAAATGATATATCAAGTCGATTGCAGTTGGTTCTCCGGCGCAAGGCTGTAAGGTACAAATGGCCTTGTGTCCCTCTTCCAATTGAAAAAAGAGGCCCTCACAGATGGTAGAGACGTTGACGGCGTTGTGAGGCTTTTAACTAACATCTACCTGTACCAGTGCTAGTTGGCCCCATTTTTTCAGGACCTTCAGAGACATAGATTGCCCACGAACCATATCAGGTATCTCACTTAAGGACCTCATAATCAACAACGCAAGGACCCGAATTGTGGAATCTAAACTTGGAGCTATCTCTCAAAAAAATTAGGAAATATTTCGGAGATCAAAAGTACAATAGACATTGAAGATCACGTAATACTTGCTATGGAAGGTAATTCAAGAACAGAGTTGGAAAGATAGACCAGTATTGCGATAAATCTCTCTCGAGGACTTGTGTGAGACGGCGAAATTGACGATTGCCACCCAGAAGATCCACTTTATAATCCTAAAGGGTAAGCTGAATGCTAATAAACACCCACGGATAAAAATCAGAAAAAAATCTCAGAAGAGTAGAGGAAGCTAAATATCTAGGTGTGAAATTACGAGAAATTAAACGATGACATGGATTACGTAACTTCAAAAGCTGAGCCTGTAATAAATAAATTGGTAGCGATAAGTTCGAACACATTCACACTCCCTATGTCGCTTATAAACCTATACATATTCATAAACATAGTTTCTTTGCACGGACCAATCTGAGAAGACTACCTAAAATATACAACATATGTAACAAAAATAACATCACAAATGAAGACCAAATAATAAAACTCAGAACCACCATATACTGGTGCAAGGAAGGCCAAGAAGAGAGAATTTACAAAGTAATTAGCAGATATGCAGAATTAACTCCCAGATCATCCAGGAGTGGAAGAAAGTCTCCACGGTAGGAGACTGTACCACTTCTGTCCATGAATATGAGAGAGGCTGATAACGACAAATTGCTGTTGTCAGTGGCGGCTGGCAGCTAGTATGATGGGTAGTGCCAACGTGATCAAGAATTCGAAAAATCTTCGCTAGCATATGTCATAGAAATCTAATGAAAGAGGTAATTTAAATGGAACTTTGTTTACTAATATTGCAGACAAAGTTTTAGAATTCATAAGATTGTTTTATTTTACTTTGCATTTGTAATATTTTTGGCGAATCGCGAAGATATGGATGAGTGAACACTCACAAAGAACACCCATGCCCAGGCCGGGATTCTATCCCGTGATCCCTGGAGTCGTAGCATCCTGTGAGCGGAGGTCGGCCAGAGTTTCTAGGAAATAAATGGGACTTAAAAATTCGACGTCTGTCACCTTTACCACTTTTTTTTAATAAAATAGGATTGATTTCAAGTATGAGCCTTTACATCTATACATACCATACAAATGAAAAATTTTAGTACAATTTCTCTACACCCTTCCTCCTCCCAGTCTACTTCCACATTCACAGTGCTTCGGAGTTCACAAACACTATTTCATTTCAACTCTTAACCTACACTTGCATTGTTATCTGAGTGATTCCTAAATTTTCTCATTTATTTATTTATTTATTAACCCCCTTCCCCCTTTCACACATGTTCGCTATCCCCACTGAGCTTCTTTGCTCTCTTTACCCAGGCGTAGTGTAGGAAAGTTCCCAGATTCCTTATTTGCGCCTCCCCCTCTCGGTCTCTCCCTACATAGCATAGCGGGCATTCTACGCTCCCGTTCTCCCGTTTTAGTTTAACTTGTGCCCATCCCCCAGTCTGAACCAAGCCATCCTGACCTTTCTTTCGCCCCACACAAATCCACGAAGTTCCTCCTTCCCCATTCTCGATCCGTATTCACTATTTTCGCTGATGTTAACGATATTTTTGCGTCGCATTTTGCCAAAAGATTCTCTTTGGTAATATCTTCCAGTCTGGCACGTATGGCCCATACCATATGCATATCAATTCTCCCCTCTATTCCCTCTTCCCACACTCATCCCAGCCCTATACTGTATAATTCAGTCTTTATCTTTACTACCCACTGCCTCCCATTACCCCCCCTTATCTGTGATTGTACACAGAGTTTCTTCAAATTTCCCCCCTCCACGGTGATCAGTTTTGCCCAGTATCTAATGCTCCTCATTTTGTTATCCACTTCCTCTCTTAATTTTCCCATTTCCCTAAGTGCCCACATGTTGCCCCATACCCCTCCCTACTCCTAGCCCTTGTTTTAGGAATCTAAACTGTACGGCGTTTACAGTTTCCCCTCCCTCCCAGACCCGTAGTTCGATGCCATAGAACAGTGTTGCCTTAACTGTGGCCTCGTAGACCTCCTCCAGAATTTTGATTGGTATATTTGGTACTTTGCATTTTATTTTTCTTGTTTTTTCTAATGCAAACATTGCTTTACATTTATTCCTGTGTACGTGCCTTGCCCACCTGCATGTCATTGTCATCACCATGCCTAAATAATCGTACTGTTTCACCCTATGGACACTTGTCCCTCCGTATTTCCATTGTTCATCCTTACCAAATACGTACCCGTTCTTAAATACCATTATTTTGGTCTTCTTCATATTTACTCGCATGGCCCATTTCCCGCAATATCCATGTAATGTGTCTAGACCGTTCTGTAGACCTGCTGCTGTGTTCGAAATCAGTACCAGGTCGTCTGCGTACAACAAAAGCGGTACCTTTATGTCGGATATCGTTGGTGGATACGTGGCTACCAGCTCCTTCCCAGTTTCCTGCGGAAAATTTTTCATGCCTCCGCGCATCCCTCTGCGCATGGGCCACACTGTGTTGGCTCTGATAGCTCGGAGGAAGCGAGAGAACAGCTGGGGATGCTGCGCAGGGATTGAGGCGGCCGTAAGCTCGAACGCTTGCGAGATTCGAATCTCCTTGATCGTAAATGTATTAATTTAACTATATTTTGGCAAAGCACGTGCTTTTTCTGAGGGTAGAGCCATGGCACGGCGGCTCTCCCCTTAGACCAGCCACTGGCTGTTGTTCACGTCTCTAACGACGAACGGACGTTTCACTTCCGGTAAATGGTCGACCGAATTCACAGTTTCCACATTCATCAGCACACAAAATAACTTTATGTTTAAGTGCTGCATCATATGAGTGATGCTTCTGTCTCTCCATTTTTAATGTCCGTTTGATGTGCACTTTGCAAAACCTGGCTCACTGACCACCACATTACTGCAAAATGCAGAAGAACAAACCACAGAGCTCACTACTAAAAAAAACTTTCTCTTTATTGTGTAATGTTGATTGTTCTAACACAATAAATTTAAAGGAAACAAAATTTCGTTAAGGGTGATTTCTTTACCAATAATTGTACTTCGGTAAAACATCGAGGAGAAAATATGATTACTGAAATTACCAAATACGTCATTCTAAATTACACTAATACCATGGTATATTTTCCCACAGGGCTAGAATTCATGCGCCAGCCAATTTTTCTCAGGTGCCAGCTGTTTTTGTTTAATATTTGCAAATACAGTAAAACCTCGTTAATCCGGACTTCGCTTAATCCGGACAGGCAAGGCAAAAGGAAAAAAAAGCAGAACGTTTTTAATGTGGCTAGAAGTCAACAATCGCATTCGTCATATTGCTCTAACATTTTACTGTACTGTATAGTGTACTTAGGCCTATGCCCTTGAAATACACCATAATAAACGTGTTTTGTTGCTATAAACGGAGTATTAATGCACTTTCTACTGTTCTTTTAGGTTATTTAGGTTAATCCGGACTTTTGCTAAACCGGTCAACTTATCCCCCCCATTAATCCGGATTAACGAGGTTTTACTGTATGGCCTAAGAAAGCCATAAATCCAACTAAGATAAAGCTACACAATTTGAAATATGATCTTAAAACATTTAATTTATTAATTTGATTGGATTAAAATTGAAATTCTTGCGCGAGAGTGACCTTCCTCAAGGAGGCTCAACTGGTAACAACATTAAAAAGTATGCAATAATTCTAATATATAGCCGAGTCTACAGCAGATTTTAAGATTCGGCTACCAACAGTGAAAAGAATATAATGGCATGTCTATTACTATGATGTAATGTTACACGTGATACAGAAAACACACAAACATAAAACAATTACTGTGCTCGTTATTTTTTAAAACAGAAAGGTAATGGAAATTTCCATAAGCGAACTAGAAATATGTATTAAAAACAACATTTTTTATCAGTGATTTTGAAAATTTATGCATATACTCTGATCAATACGCCATCGAATCCAAGGTTCACCTAAATTTTCAAGATTAAAGACCCGAGAATAAGGTGCGCCTAGAATTCGAAGAAATACGGTATTTAAATTTCATAATATCTTTCCTGACGTATGTCTGAAGATTTTTTATCTATGCACTTTGAGATGTAAATTTTAAAGAACGGATCAGCGCTTTGCATTCTGATCTCGCACAGGCCCCGCAATATATTGCTACCCCAATGGGTGACAATGTACAATAATAACCATCTCCTCCGCCCTGGACCCCTTAAAAGAGCTAATCCGCAGAGCATAGTTGTGTCCTGCTAAAGAACCATATTCATATAAAACAGTGCAATTGAAGGTTCGGTGAGGTATCCGACTCTGAAATTCGCCCCACCTAACAGTAAGCTCTGGATCCGCCACTGGTGTGAGGAACCAATCACGCTGGTTATAATGTTTTTTTTCAGCCAATTTTCTTTTCAATACTTTCCAACACCCAAAGGATGGTTTTCGATACCCTTGACCCTCTGTTTCCGCTCCAGAAAATGAAATATTTCACATGATTCATGAAGATTACGTTGCCTATGAACGTTTTCAGTTGATATTGTGAAGTAAAGTACGTCTGTTACCTGAGCGTGTTACCTTACCCTGAAGCAGAACAGCCCGAAAGCTTCGCGTTAAGTGAATACAGCACCGAACACGACATTCCACAACAGCAGCTATAATTTTACGTTATGAGTTCAGGTTTGGAGCTGATAGCAATTTCCGATGTGTTCTTTCGCTATTTGAGTGTGTATACAACCGGGTTTGACTAATAAAAAGCTGCGAAAGTATTCCGAGATTACAGGTTTTAACTTACGCGGGCAATACTTTCAGATTACATATCTCCGTTGTTTGTGTTTTCCGCGCGCTGGAACAATTTTTTTTATTACTTAAAACATCGAAATCTATCGACTGACTAGCTGATTACCCGGCGTTGCCCGGGTATTTATTTATCCCAATCTTGTATTAGACAGGAAAATAATGAATTCTAACTATAGTGTAAAATGTAACTAATTTTGAAAGTGATCGTGAATGTCACCAATTAGCTTAGTGACTCCGAAAACTATGGATTCGACACTAATCTAGATCATTTGTGGCATTTTATTTTTCACCCCCCATGCCGACAGGTGATGAACTTGGGAGTTGAACAGCATTGGGAGTGTCACGAAAACTATGGATTCAATTCGCAACACAGCCTGAATGTTAGACAACCCGAGAAACACTATCGTTGTGCGGATTGCATAGAGTCACGGATGTCTCTTTGTGCGGATTGCATAGAGTCACGGATGTCTCTTTGTGCGGAATTCAATATCGGTGGTTCTCGATTATTTTTACATGTCACCCCTTCCCACCTCACCTCTAGGGGCACCAGGGGTGTCTAACCCCCACAGTATTTCTTTCCAGGTTGCAAATGATACGTGAACCAACTTTGGTTGAAATCGCTCCAGGCATTCGAGAGTTATGCTGGAACAAACAAATATATACACCCACATATATTAGATGAAATTAATGAAGGAACATTCAAAGGAACACGTATGCCAAGACTAAGTCTCTAACCTGGTATCTTTTTGTACTCCTCTTCATTCAAGTCACCACCCACTGCGTTCCTCTACATTCAAATCATTAACTAAATACTGGGACATCGCTTAGGGAAAAACACCTTACAGGTACAGGTCTATATTTATGAAAACCCCTAGAAATGCAGAAAATACTGAATGAGGAAGGAGGCACATGCCTTCGGTTAATTGTACAACACCTGACAGCAGTAAATATGCACAAGTGAGAAACATCATAACAAATTAAAATATTCCACGAATTCACAACTCAAACAAAAATAACACAAAATATACCAATTGCATTTTGTGATTGTCTAACATTGTCGAACCTTGTCTAACAACCCCCTCTCCCCCAAGCCATTAACAACGTCCATAAAATGGATAGATTTTGTAAGTTAGGACAGCATTGGGCTTTACAGTCCCGGGTTCGATACCCTATGGAGACACGTAGTGATTCGGATACTACTTTAAACTGTAGATCTAATCAAGATTAGTCTTTCTGTGCACAAAGTGGACTTAAAACATTAACTCAACAACATTCATTTTCTTGTAAGGTGCCACTTCGTAAAATCTGGAGGGTTGCACGATGCAGCGGGAGAGTATTTATAAAAGACGGTAGGACTTTTTGATCAACCCTCGTACTCAATAAATTTCACGATAGACGTTTGAACCCGGAGCTGAGACTTATACTTGTCGGTTCGCAGTGAGTGGTTTCAAAAGAAGCTTTTCTTATTCCAGACACAGCTGCGCAGTCAATGAATGAACGCCATCTAGCTAAATCGTTCCTTTCAGGCCTTTCTTAAAGGTGCTTTCACGATGATTGCGAACCGTTGAATAGAGCTATAGCAACGACAGTTACACGAACAAAAGCGCCAACGGGTTACACAATTTACAATACATGGCTGCTAATAAACAGACATCGGGCGACTATTATCTTTAAAGTGGGCAAGGAACTGGTCATTTTTGCAATACGGTTCTGCAATAGACTCGCCCGACAGCAGAAGAAATTCAGATCTCATAGCGGTGCCCCCAAAGTAAAACTCACTTGGCCCAGGCGGACACAAGCCGTTTGCAATATTCGGGGGGGGGGGGGATATAGGACCTTTCTGCTGACACGAGGAAAACTCAGAATCTACAGGAAGTCCCACAAAATTATAGCATGATTTATTTTCTTCAGCGATGGATGGAGTCTGCGAGATAAAAGTTGAGTGGTCTCCACGAAACCCAGACCTAAACCCATTTGCCTTTTACCTGTACGGTTTTGGTTTACGCCGACATAACTGATCTAAAGCACAAGGAAGAAAGGGTCTGTCACGCTTGCCACCAAATTGACTCCACTGTCCTTCAACAAGTGTTTTCTGGGTGGCATCTTCGACGGTGTCTGTGTGTTGAATACAAGGCATCGTTTTCAGATTCTGTGAAATTACTTACGGGTTTAGAACACACTGTTTTGCAGGTTAGAGCTAAAAAGAGCAAATCTGCAGGTGTTAGAGATAGTTGGTTGGTTATGAAAAAGACCACATGCAAGTGATAGGAATGAATAGAGAAAAAGTAGTGATCTAGAAGAGTGTGTATTCAGAGTTATGAAGCAGGAAAGGTGATCTGCGAGTGAAATCATCTTGCCTGCAGAACCCACGAGATAGTGTGTCACCGGATGGTTCGATTTCAAAAGCACCCGTGTAAAGGCAACTAATGCGATAAAACAAACAAAAAATCAATAGCAAGTCAATCAAATGAAACGAACCCCCACCCCCTCATTTTTGTGTGAAGATATATATAAAATGGGTAGCTAAACTATAAAAATTGTCCCCCCAAAAAATTTCCATGACGCAGGCGCGTCATGAATAACCCCTGTGGCCGGCCACCCCTGCTGTAAAACACTATTAAAACCAGACATGCCATACAAATGTGGAATGGAATGTGGAATGCGGAATACGGTGAACAGGAACTGTTCTTATCCATGACAACGCTAGATCACACACACACTTACCCTCACTCTCCCGACGATTCACAGGTTCGGGAACTTTTTTATCACTCCCCGCATAATCCAGATCTTGCACCTAGTGACTATTACGATTTGATGAAACCGGGCTGTTGAAAAAGGCACTGTTGGATTGGCTGAACTGCCAGGCGGCGAACTTCTATGCTGAGTTTATGAAAAAAGCGGCACGAAAAGTATTTGGAAAATAATGTTATAATGTTGACCACGTTTTAACCAATTAATGCAGTGTTGATACACTTCTTTCGTTACTGATATCATTAATAGATCCTTATTTTTTAGATGCTCCTCGCATGTTGGAAATTCCAAGTTTTCTAGTTTAAACGTCCACAAACAACGATTGCTTGCAATCTCCTTTTGAGAGCGTGAGTATACAGCTAGCTACGTAGCTACATAACTGACGAGATGTTCTTTCATGGGTAAACTATGTGAAGCGCGCGGTAATGAGTTTTCCAAGAATGTTTCAAACCAATCTCAGTCTTAAGGCAGGTCTCAGCGACACTGAATAACAATGTTTTCCATCTTTCCTCAAAACCTCCTTCATCAACGCTCCAAAGTTTCCTTCCTTTGGGATTAACTTTGTTGCAGAACTTTCACAAGTGTCAAGCGCAGAAAATCCCACTCGTCGCATAAGTTTAAGAAACCTACGATCCGTTTCTTCCTCGCTTGAACTCTCGAACTGTTTCACAGACGAGACGGGAGAAACGCTGGATTTTAGATACAGAGTCCCCACAGGAACTCAAAATGAATATAACCGAGTTTTCCAGATTCCTAAAGTTTTTCTCAGATTATATCGACAGACCACAGACAGTGAATTGCTATCTTAAACTCATTTTACAATGGTTTCCTCCATTTCTTCCTATAACCACACTATCATAATCTTCTTTAGTACTATTAGAGACGAGGGCAGATTACTCGATTCTCTATCAGTATTGGCCGATATAGGCATATTGGTGTATCAGGAGCCTCTCTGATGGCGTACTGGTAACGTCGTCACCTTGTAATCAAGCGATCCCTGGTTTGATTCCGGTGGAGGCACACGGCACAGTGGTTCGGATACCACTTTCAACTGTAGGTCCAGTTTCTATTAGCCTTTCAGCGGATAAAGTGGACTTAAAAATCAATTCAATCAATCAAGCATATCAGTGCATCAGCAATAATACTAATCTGATATATTAAGAAATAGTATGTAAATTAGTGCAATATTCCATTTTGTTATTATTTTTATGAATACAGACACACAATACATATGTGGTCATTTTATAAAGTAAATTGACTGACCGATTGATTTGGTTTATTTTATTTCGCTTTTCCGCCACCCTTGGCTAATCGCGAAGATGAGGATGAATGGTGATAAGATAAGATGGATGAAGGGACAGTCACAAACGCACAAGGTCAACACAACATGAGCTTCATGGGCGAGAGTCCAGACGCCAGAATCTTGCCTCTCGGTTTGGTGTCGTGAATGAGAAAGCATCTCTCGTTATCGGTGTCGTATAGACTTGAAAAGGTCTACGATATGATGAAATTGACAAACTGATACCGACAAAGAACACCCATGCCCAGGTAGGGATACGAACGCGGGACCCCTGACATCACAGCGCGCTGTGCTAACCAGTACGCCACGGAAGCCGGCGGTGTTCTTTGCGAGTGTCCCATTCATCAATTTCATAACATCATCATTCACCCTCATCGTCGCGATTAGCCATAAGTGGCAGAAAAGCGACGATAATTAACAAAAAAAATCAAACAATGGTCATGATTAGCCCGAAGAGGGTATTTGCGGAGGGGTCAATGGAATAATTTTAGAGGCACAAGGCGAACAAAGCCAAAGCTGTAGCGCGTGAGGAGAGTGGGTCATCTCTGCTCGGGAGCGCGTGATTTGCAAAAGCGACGATCGATGCAGGTGACGGTCGGTTGGGAGTGGCTCCCGGGTTTCTGCCGGGTATTTTGGCCCTCCGCCAGTTGCGATAACCTCGCTTCGGGAAGAGCGCTGCGGTAGGTCAAGGACTCGCTCAGCTGTTGGAGGCGAGTCTCCGCTCGATAGGTAGCGACCGAGTGGAGATTTATTCATTTCCCTTCTTGCTTTGCACGTCTCTGTGGCAAAACCGGAATATTTTCCACGAGCCGAGCCATAGCTTTTTTCACAGTAGTTGCTGGGATTTAACGTGTGAAATCAATTTCAAAACGTGGAAATTTTCGGCAATGCTATAGTCCTGCCACTGCATCTCTCGGCCTCCATTCACGCGCAGAACGGTTACTTTGACAAAATCCTGTTTCCCTGCTGGCTGCTTCGGGGAGGGGAGATTTTAATGTTGCCGCTTCTTGCCCAAGCAGTAGGCCTAATTCGTTGTTTGACCGCAAGTTCCTTCGTAGCCAAACGCAGCAACAGAGGGTCACTGCCATAAAGGCGGTCTCCGCGCCGGATCCGAGGCCGTTGCGGCTTCTCTTTCAGAAGAAGCCTTATTTTAACGTTGCGATTACAGATTGTATTTGCATTTTTGTTATATTATGTCGCTTTTCGGCTTTTTTGGGTAATCGCGACGATGAAAACAAGTAGTCATTAGATAAAGGGGCGATCACAAATAACACCAGGATACAGCGCCTTGAATAACGTAGTGTGGAAAACGGCACAGTTCTGCGCGCTCTGGCTGATTCCACTCGAAAATGATCCGCTACAGGCGCTGGTGTTGACCCCGGTGCTTGGTGTTCGACTGCTTATAATGGAAGTAAATGGAGTTTTCGCTGCAACGTCTGATTCTTTTACATGAAGCATTTCTATGAATGTAATAATTTCTATGATATTTGGTACAGTGGTCGCGAAGATATTAACGAACATTCTAGACAGTCGACCACGTCCTGTTATCGTTATACTTTCGTTAATAATACGGGAGAAAAAATACGCGTGGAATGCTCTTGGCAACTAAATTTTTGTGTATGAATTAGGTTCATTATTATTATTATCATCATCATTTCTTTTAAAGATACACACTGAAGCATTTGTATTTTGGATATTTACTGTCTCTTTTCTTCCGCTTTAAACTAATCGCGGCGATGATGATAATGATGATTCCATGAAACGACAAGGGGAACCCCACAAAACTTTCTTAGTGCCATCAACATGAGTGTAAGGAAACTTTCAAACCAATGGGACAAGCGACACGGGATGTTCACACTGTCACACTACTGACACACACTTCCAGACTGTAAAATAACATTCATTGCACATGAGGGTCCAAGCAGCAAACGACACGTTCATATGGCGTATTCGCAAGCTACTTGTTACTTCGGTCGGAAAGCTCCTTAAAGGAAGGGTGCTCAGACCGAAGCGACGCGCTACAGGGGGAGTTCCCAACTAAGTGACAAGCGACATGGTGGCTTCAGTCTATTGGCAAGCGTTCGCTGCTAATTGTGCGAACAACAGATAGGCGACACGAAAAACCGCACATTACAACAACAGATCTAGGCGATACGATAAGTCACACGCGTCGCTTTGTCACTTGTGCGTCGCTCAAACTGGGCCATTTCCTCAATAGCTTGCAACATGTTGCCGTGGTTTGTTGTTTGCGCATGCGCGATGCAATGAGTGTATTGGTTTAGGGAGATTGTGCATCAAAGCGACAAGGGGCACGCGACACTTATCGCTTGAGGATTTCACCAACCGAACGCTGGCCTGTGCTTCCCGTCATGCCGCTACGATGTGAAATGTTGCTCTTGATTGGCTCGTTTCCAAGCAACATGTGTCGCTTCGGTGTGAAAGTTGCCTTGGACCGAAGGACTCGTGTCGCTTTGGTGTGAAATTCTCGTATCGTTTGTCGCGTGTCGCTTTGGTGTAAAATCTCCTTGAGGAAACGGTGCAGTCAGAGCTTGTGTCCCCGGTTCGAAAGGCTGCATTGATTACGGACTGCTCGCTTCAAAGCGACACTTGTAGTTTGTCGCCTCGGTATGAAATATCTCTCAGGATACTATTTATATTCTAATAACATAGAAAAATAAAACTCTAGTACACAATCCAACACCTGACGTCCGGAATCACTTTTCAATGTTTCTTCTTGTGTTACGCATACTATTTATTTATTTTATTTTACTTTTCTTTCCAAATTAATGTCATTTCGTGTGACTGCAAATCACTCCACAAATATAACTGTTTCCATCAATTCACGTACCGCCTTCCAAGACAAACAAATCTACATAATATATTCCAAAAACTAACAAAGCCGCATTACTTTCATAACAAAATTAGCACAGAGATTGATCGCACTGCCATCTATGTTTCTCATTCGTCTGGGGAACCAGTTTCTTGGGTCGTTTTCCACACTACGTTATTCAAGGCGCTGTAACCAGGACTTGAAGCTGGGAAATTTGTGGCGAATCCACCGAAGTTCATTGTAGGGAAAATTATCAACAAGGCACGTCATCACTATTTCAGAAGAACCACAGACATTCTAACGTTTCTGCTTAAAAGCGAAATGCCTTTTAAAAATTAGCAGAGTTATAACTAGACCTCTGATTATCAGGTTCTAAAAAGTGTGCTTTTAGGTCCCTAAAAAAAGGTTCCAAAAATCCTAAAATAGGTCCTAGAATCCTAAAATAAGTTATAACAATCTAAAATTAGGTTAGAAAAATCCTCAAGTAGGCTGTAAAAAACTTAAAATGGAACGAAATTCCTAAAAAATACTAATTAGATATAACTGTTAAAAAACTTCACAGGAACCGTAAAAAATTTTAGTCGATATATGTAACAACCAAATATTAATTTTCTAAACAAATTATCATTTGTACAGTTTACAGGACAGTATACTTTCTCTTAGTAGACAAGGCTTAAAAGCATTAAGAGTTGACAGTGCGGGGAGAACTGCGCCCTCTGTGTGCCGGTAACAGTTTTGTTTAGAGGTTTGTAAAAAAAAACATCGTAAATTTGGAGGGAAAACATGTTTGTAACACGCCAATTATTTCGTCACCAAACCGAGTAAACCTCAGAGATATAAAAATCATGTAAAACCTTAAAAAAAGGTTTATTTTAGACTTAAACCTAAAATAGACTGTAACAAGCAAAATAGGTTATTTTAGGCATTATAAAACTTCGTCAGTTGTTGCGGTTTTTTTAATGCAACGTTGACATAACTTATTTTTATTTATCTGCAAAGTAAAATATTGGTTAAAAACATAAAATCCGAGATATAGTTATAACATTTGTTGTAAACTAAAATTCCTACAATTACACCCAGTGGCGGTAATAGGGTTCATATACTGGTCGGGGGGCAAGGTGTCAAAACTGGGGTGCGGGCAAGAACAGATTACATAAGGTTTCCCTTGGTACATAAGGTTTAGCATAGTGCGAGAGCAAAAGTGGAAAAAGGTGGAGGGAAACTGTCCCCCCCCCTAATCGCCGCCACATCCTGATGAACTACTCTATATATTGTCTTGCCCCTTCATTTTACCATTGCCTGGCTTGCATGACAAAACGATATATATTTTTCATGATCCCGTAACTTTGTCCTATATACTACTGCTCAGATATTTCAATTGTTCAACCTTAAAAAACGTGCCACTTTATGTGAACAATTGTCGCTTCAGCAATACCAACATTTCCTTGAGATATATTATCATTTCTCAGGCGAACAGCTGGGTTTTTAATGTTGTGATAATTGAAATCCCTTGTAAATCAGGAAAATTTCTGCATGCAGTCAGATCCTCACTACAAATTTCCAACATACGTCTTATGCAGTTCCCGTCACAGAGGGGTAGCGCGTCTAACAATGATGGATCACTCAATATGGAAACTTTTATAATTAAATCGCAATATTTATTGTCTTAAGGCCGGCCCCCGTGGCGGAGTGGTTAGCACATGGCGCCACGACGCCAGGGGTCCCGGGTTCGATTCCTGGAATGGGCATGGACGTTTGTGAGTGTCCATTCATAAATTTCATCATATCATCACTCATCCCCATCTTCGCAAATTAGCCAAGAGTGGCACAAGAAGCGAAGTAAAATAAAGCAAATCAAATACAAATTATTGTCTTAAGAAGTAGCTGTTCATGTGCGACACTTCTTTACGTGTTTTTTTTATCCCTCGGTCCGGCTAAGCTGAGAGGAAATCAGTTGTTAAAGATCCAAGAACCAATAAATCCTAATGGGTTCTTTTAGGTTCCGGAAGAGGACCGGAATCTTTTTTCTGCACAATTTAAATTCGGTCCAAGTTTCGTATTGTTTCATTTCAATACGGAACTTGTACTCTATTTAAATTGAGCCGCAAAAAAAGGTTCCTGGACCGTATTGAAATTGATCCCGAAAAAAGGTTATTGAACCCTATTTAAACTGATCCGGAAAAAAAGTTCCTGGACCGCATTTAGATTGATCCGGAAAAAAGTTCCTGGACTGTATTTAAATTGATCCGGAAAAAGGTTCCTGGACATTATTTAAATTGATCCGGGAAACAGGTTATTGGACCGTATTTAAATTGATCCGGAAAAAAGATTCCTGGACCGAATTGAAATACTTTACATGCAAAAAGGATCTTTACGGTTCAGAACCCATTTACGCTTGCTGATTTTCTCTCCTGGACCGGAATTGAATTTATTTGAAATCCCTGGACCTTTAATATCCCTGGTGGAAAGGGCACTTCTAGCAGCCTTTTCGACCACTCGAGAAGTGGAGCAGGTAGAGACACCGACCCAGGACGACAGGCAGGTGTGCTTTTGTTTCTAGTTCTCTACGTCCTAGGCTCCAGCCGCTGAAACGGTTGAAATGATACGGTTTCAGGCAGTTCAGATACATGTCCTTCACTGTCCTAGCTACAATTTCATATCGACCGAAAATCTCGGGGGATATATTTCAGTAGTCGTTATTAATTACACGAGAAATTTTTCACAGGCACAGTGCGGTCCGTCATGAAGGTCGACGAATTGTTCGTGCCTACCTTGTTACGGCATTAATGGAAAAAGGGTGTGAAAGCTGCGATTGCTGCGAGGAAAAAGTGGGTGGTGGAGGGTGAGGGCACAGTGAACATTAGGACAGCACAGAAATGGTTCAAGTGGTTCTCGTCTGGGGACATGAGCGTGGGAGACCGGGTGCCATGGATGCAGATGCCCTGCTACAGTACGTGACAGCCGATCCAACCGTCAGTACACGGAAACTGCCACGACAGGTTGGATCGTCCCGAAGCACGGTGGTTCGTTCTCTTCACCAAATGCGTTTTGCCTCCCGACAGCCTCGACTTGTTCCCCACGAGTTGACACCACAACAGGCTGAACGACGAGTCTCCATCTGTCAACAATTGCTTCAAAATCCACGGGACGACAGCTTTGGGCGTCGAACTGTCACAGGTGACGAAAAGAAGATCTTTCTACGATATTCTGACGGTGGTAAGCAGTGGTTGCGGCCATGCAAGAAGCGATGCTACTTGTGGCCATGGTCATGTTGAGCATATGGTGAAATATTGATGGTCCAATGTTCCGGGAACTCGTACCAGACGGCCGTGCTGTCGATGGGAACCTTTACGCTGTAAAACCGCAGCAGGTCCGTGATGCTACGCTCCAAAAGTACCCAACATTGATTCATCGGAAGAGAGCCAGCCTTGTTGCAGGCCGATAACGCTCCATGTCACTGGTCACGAATTGTTGCCCAGGAACTGCAGGACTTGGAGGGAATTAAAGTATTGCCTCATCCTCCGTACAGCCCTCATCTCGCGCCATCCGATTACCATTTGTTTCGCTCTCGCGCATTTCCTGCAAAGACGACAGTTCCACACATTGGATCCTGTGGAAATAGGGGTGTGCGAGTTTTTGGCCTCGAAACCAGCCGAATGGTATCGTCGTGGGACGTGGCTCTCACGGAAGGTTGGCAGGAGACCATACAACAGAGTTGCCTATACTTTGTTGAATAAGTCCCATGTCTCGCCTTGTGTCTCCAGTCTTAATGTCGATGTGCAAAAACGATTGACTCACCTAGTAGGTACTCGTAGCAATGTGCAATCATTTTGAAGTTTCTTTACTTATGAAATACATACACACACACGCAGAATAACTGTATATATTTTTTGTTCAGTTTTCTCAATACGAAAGGTATAATAAGTAAATAAGAAACAAAATATATATCTTTTCGTTTTAGTAGTATTTTCTTCGAGCTTCCGCTGAGCCGAATGGTTAGCTCCCTGACTTTGGTGTGAGCCGTCGTGAGTTCGATCTCCGTTGGGAGCTCCACACATTCTGTGGACAACTGATGACCTACTTGGAAGCAAGAACGGCGCACTCCGGTCTAGGAGGACTGAAAACAGCGCGATTGAACACGATGCACGAAAAGACTCTCGACAGTTTTTTGCCCTCAACTAGGCGTTTGCGCCTTAGGGTTCAGTTTATAAAGGGTCGCCACGGTTCGGTATCGGACAAGCCCACAGTTGTATTAGAGCTCATCCCAAGAGGGGTTCATTGGTTGCAGAGTGTGGTGAAATAAGTTTCACTGGCCGTTCAAGCCAGGAGACGAAGGCTCACAACCGGTTTTAATATTTGGGGAGGCATTCCGGCCATTCGGATCATGTGTCGATCTAAACCGAAGTGTGCCGAATCGAGTAGGGAGCTCGTGTGTTACCTCTCGTTGGATTTCCTTCAAAGCGACTTGCCGGTCTGCGTTCTGAAAAACGGTGTCATGCCGACCGTTCATAATTAGTTTCTTCCTTAGTCTCTTGCTCGTGCGAGAGCTAATCTATATGGTTGCATGTGCACTAAAAAAGATTATTGCTCGAATGTACAAATCCTCTTGTTATTTTGTATCGTTCTGCTTCTTCGTCAATTTCATCTTCTACAGGCGATGAAGCTTGTAGACGAGTCTTCTTGGGTCAAGCTGTCCTAATTCTCTCGCGGTTGGATTTGTGTGATGCGGCTGTGCTGCTCCGAATTTCAGCCGGCTCCCAAGCATGAACAGAAACCAGAGAATCATGAGAGAACGAGGGAATATGACAATTTTCTCTCAATGCATATCATGTCAGGTGCGAAGCCCTGTTGATGGAGGAGACCTTCTTGCCAGACTCTGTCAAGGGCTTCCTCAATATCCATAAAAAGCTTGTGAAGAGCTTGCTGTTGAAGTTTACTGTTATCATGTCTATTAGGTGGTGGTGCTGTACTTGGGTCCCTGCTGAAAGTCGGGAAGTAGTCCTCTCTCCAGAGGACTTTGCTAGAGTCTCGCATGTAGAACTCTTTCAAATGTTTTGCCTGTTTTTCCTCCTTTGAGAATTGGGCAGACGATGGCAATTTTCCACTGTTCATATGCCTTAGCATGTCGTTGTAAATCTCCTTTATATAGACGAGCATCTTCCTAGTTCCATGCTTGAGAGCAGCAGGTGGAATGCCATCAATTCCTGGGGATCTGTTAGGTGCCATTCTGGATATATATTGTGCAACCTGTCTTGGCGTTACAAGATTTTACGTCACTGCAGGTAGAGGCTTGAAATTTTCTATCCAATTACCTACTTCTTTTGTTGTGCTGTTATGGTACGGCCAGGCGTTAAGAGCCATTTGATCTTCATATTCTTGTCCAAATTCTTCTGCCTGTCCAAGTGGGTCAAAAGACAATGCTCTTGCAGTATGCAGAACAGGTGTTTTCGTCCTGGCCCTTCTTCCTAGTATTCTTCCTTATCTTCCAGAATTCTGAGGAGCTGAACTGTGCCTCTACAAATGTGGCGTTCCATTTGGCCGTAATAGAGCGCCTTTTGTAAGACTTCACCTTACGCTGAATATGATCCAGAGTCTGTAATAATGATGTATCCAGGATTCTTGCGGCTTGCCCAGCGTTTGACTTTCAACAGGAGAGCTAGTGTATGATCTGTCGCTGTCACAAACAGGAAATGTGTGACGTAGAATTATCTCGCTTTGTGTCCATCAGTTAATGTTTTTACCTTGTAACCAACAAACCTGTGATTCGGTTTCCATTGTCAATATACAGGGTGGCTCAATAAGTCACTTAACACCCTCAGTACAAGGCCACTGCGGCATGGAATGTGAAAATGGCGATGACCAATCATTGCCTGGCCAAGGGGGAACCACATTGACGCCACCCACACGGTCGGCGGCCATCTTGATGTCCGCCATCTTGAATTCAACTTCAGAATTTTAAATGGGAAGGGGGTCGTGCGACATATCAAAATGGGCTAGAATTTCACGAGAAATGCAATGGTTAAGGTTTTTTCGACGTATCTTTAACCAGTAAAAAGTTATAACTGAATTCTTGTACCAATTTGCTCCTTTTCGAGGTGTTAGAAAAATGCCTTAAAATTTGTTTAGCGCATCGGTAATGCATCGAGATCAAAGTAACGTCTAGGGAGAGAAGTTCGCATGCCATTGCACACGATTTTAATCGGATACATCCATGAAGAGCTGCGCATTATAAATGGTTGTCGCGAACAATTTACAGTGTGACGCTTCCATTGAATTAAAAGTCCTTCACAGTGACAAGGCTAATGTTTATGTTCATAAGAAAGTTTATAAACAGAATATTCGATGATTTTTATCTGATAACCCATTTTCGACAGATCAAAGCTGAATGGTTAGTGCTGGTAAGTTAATGTTGTTGCGTGCTGTGTGGAACACGATTGGTTAGTCAATTTTCCATCAACGGAACCTTAAATGCTTAGGGCTACTTGGATTTGTTAAATAAACAGTTTTTTTCATCCTTGCTTATGGAAGAAGGTACTTTTTACAGAGTTTTTTCAATAGGGAAGAACACCAGAACACTTATGGGAACGTTATGAACCTGTTTTTGTCCAAAGTTAGTTATCAGATGACAAGGGTCGCATATTCTGTTTATGAACTTCCTTATGAACATAAACATTAGCCTTGTCACTGTGAAGGACTTTTAATTCAATGGAAGCGTCACACTGTAAATTGTTCGCGACAACCATTTATAAAGCGCAGCTCTTCATGGATGTATCCGATTAAAATCGTGTGCAATGGCATGCGAACTTCTCTCCCTAGACGTCACTTTGATCTCGATGCATTACCGATGCGCTAAACAAATTTTAAGGCATTTTTCTAACATCTCGAAAAGGAGCAAATTGGTACAAGAATTCAGTCATAACTTTTTACTGGTTAAAGATACGTCGAAAAACCTTCACGATTGCATTTCTCGTGAAATTCTAGCCCATTTTGATATGTCGCACGACCCCCTTCCCATTTAAAAGTCTGAAGTTGAATTCAAGATGGCGGACATCAAGATGGCCGCCGACCGTGTGGGTGGCGTCAATGTGGTTCCCCCTTGGCCAGGCAATGATTGGTCATCGCCATTTTCACATTCCATGCCGCAGTGGCCTTGTACTGAGGGTGTTAAGTGACTTATTGAGCCACCCTGTATTTAAATGTCTTGTAAATCCAGTCCCGATTAATGTATTTGTCCTAAACTTTCTCTATTACTGACTCTGAGAACAGTTTAATCGTCCCTCACCATTTCTGGCGACCAGCAACCAGGGTCAATAATCAAAGTAAAATAAAACAATTCATCAATCAGAAATATTTCTTCAATGCATCTTGCACTATAGTTACATGCAATAGTGTAAATGAAAGTTTAAGCTAATGTTCTTACTGTATTTTTGTACCTAAAGATCTCCAGCAAAAAAAAAATGTATCTCCCTTTGCTCACTTTGCACCAGAAAATGGCAAGACTAATGCAAGGGTAAATGGCATTTTGAAATTTCTACAAGAATATCAGTGGCATATTCTGAAAATTTGACATGATTTATCTCAACAATTATCATTTGATATATTTATTATTTAGATATAATATAAATAAAACAAAAGCAGAAATCCAACAACTTCAAATGTGCTGGCAATTTCTACATATATGAGAAAAAAGTTGGTTTACCGGCAGTATACCATTTAACATAGGAGAACAATATACAGGGGGGCCAAAAAGATGTTATCACTGAAATATATATGTCAAGGTTACGGTTAGTGTATTTTTAGGTATTTATTTTTACTGTAATTTACATATGTGTATGTATGTATGCGAATGGTACAAAGTGTATCTCAAGGATGCAGTGAACTACAGTTTCCATATAACATGTCTCCAATAATCACTTACAAGACATATAAACATATAACTCACCCTCCCTTCAAATTGCCATATAAGTGGTAACATCTTTATGGTCCTCCCTGTATTTTAATGGAACCAGACATCTTAGCTGAGTGCCATACTCAGTATTCAGGTTTCAAGGAGTCTTAGTACTATTGACCTCTCGTTAGCCTTCTCGATGATTTATGATATCCGTACTATACTTTGAGTGTTCTTCTGCCTTTTAACTGTCTGGAACCCCTGTCTGAGAAGTAACTGTCTGCTACAAGATGCACTGGAAAGAATTGTTCCAGGTACGAAGAAGATATCAGCTGGAACATTATTACTAAATTAAGTTGATCCTACGCTATTGGGCAGAGAACAAGGAATGAAATAAACCACGATTTGTTTACTTATTCGAGTTAGTGAGTTAGAGAAAACTAATAGCATATATACTGCTAGACAAAAAAAAACAGACACCTTAATATTTGACATCTGAATTGCAATTAGTTATGAATTACACTCTCAGTTTGACAGATTTCTGTAACTTTCGTTTTTGTTCTCATTTAACTTATTAATGTATGTAGAACATCCTCAAAGTTTGTTTTCTGTTGAATATATTTCCATTAATTTAGTTAGCCTTCGAATCAGAATGTATGTGTTATCACAAAAAATGCAAGTGTCAGTCTTTTTTTGTCCAGCAGTGTATTTTCCTAAATAGCTACTTGTGTAATTTAGAAGTAAAAGCATTCTCAATAATAGCAGAATCTCAATGCAAAGACCGGAGAGAAAATTTTTCATTGGATGAACCATCAACTCTTTTACCAGGCCGTTAACGGGAAAAGGTTGATTGGATTTGGTATATGTTAATTAATTGATGAAGGGAGATACACAAAGAACAACCATGCCTAGACTGGAATTCGAACCCAGGACCTCAGGCATTCAAAAGTTCACCATTGCAAGGCTTCTCATTTTGTCATTCTCACATCAAATGCTTGCACGAGCAGAGTAGATGAACTGGTTGGTGGAGGGGGAGAAGAGAGAAAATTTGGTATGGCAAGTAGGAGGACAATGAATACTTGGTAACATTCCTGTGTGTTACGACTTCTCGCAGGTTGTATAGGAGTACTAGGAAGTGAAAGTAAATGGTTCGGGCTGTCCAAGATTGGAGAAACTAATTAGCACAGTTAAAGAAAGCTTCACTGAGTATTAATTACCGGATAAAATATGATTTGAAATGTTACTTACACGAGCAGGTATTCTTGGTTTCTGGTCAACTGGGACACAAGTTTTCGCAGATTTCCATGCAGGACTTGAAGGGAGTTTCAGGACTGAATCCACTTATTACGTATCAGGTATTTAAAGCATGTAGGGACGTCATTTCAATGATAACAGTTCTAGACCTGACACATCTAATCTAACAACGGAAGGACTTGAGAATATTTTATCAATGCTAAGAGCCAAAAACGTGATCCACCTAACGTTACAATTAAATCATTTAGCAACAAAATACTACTTTGCACCCCATGCAGATGAAGTAGATATAGCAACAGCAGTCGGTATCCAAGACGACAGTAAACAAATGGCAGCTCTTGAACAAAGAAAAACATATAGGATTATAAGGAAGGGAAAAATCGTTCACCAGAAAACGTGCGGTAAGTAATCACTAAGACTATGAGGTATGTGTTGACAGACATGATTAAAAATGGAACCATGTAAAAAACGCCTGGGCACCATGAAAAAATCCAAATTAAAAAATCGGAACTTGAATCGAAAACTCTGGAAAGATCCTAGATAGCATGAAAGCTTGTGCTAGCTTGTCAAAGCCAGTTGGATATGGCAAGCTTGAATCAAGCTGACATGTGGCTTTTGACAAGCTTGTCATGTCACGCTTGCTGCAATTTTGACATGTGGTAACTAGTTGGCTTCAACCAAGCCTGATGCAAGCTCACAGCTTGCCATTATATGCTAGCAGCAAGCATCTTCACTTTACATGAAAAGCTTGTTTCAAGTATGAAGCAAGCTTACTGTGATATCTAGGATATTTGGTAACAGTTCGTTATATCGGAGACACATTAAAATCGGATATTTTGTGTTTTGCATGGTTCGTACTTACGAATTGTGTATTGCGGAATATAGTTCAAGGTGCCATTATGCTTTTTACATGAAAACGAACACAATTTTTCACATAGAGAGTAGTTTTTGTGATTCCTTTTTTCGCTTTCCTAGCACACAATATGGCGGGCACACGTTGACTACTATTGTCGGTATGCAGTGTTTCCAACCTTAGTCACCAAAAAATACCTAGTATCGTGTTCATCACGTGTGCAAATTGCACATTATGCACAGGTAGCTGATGGATAGCCCCACGAACAATTTCCGATAAGGTTAGGTTAGGCAAGCATAGTTAAAAAAAAAGGGGGTTGGAAACATTGACAGAGGGTTACGTCATCAAACGTATGGAGCATCTGGTTTACATAGGAAAGCAATGGCAATTGTGTGTCGGTGAGATATTTCTCTTGCAAAATACATGATTTCCTGGTCAAATAGATTCCCCGATGAAAGAAAATACATCGACGAACGTTAGAAAAACTCATTTCCGTAAGTAGTTTCTTGTGTAAAAATGAAGAAATGTGTCTCCGATATAACGAACTGTTACCGGATATTTGTCTGAGGAGATTCAAGTGCAATTTTTATATATTTTACAAAAATATAATCATATATATTTATTGATTTTTTTCCTGGCCTTATGCAATGTTACACCGTACCAGCATCGTTTTATATGTGAGAATAATACTAATAACATTTTATTTAAGAAAAAACATGTGTGTGTGTGTGTGTTACTTAGGATGCACACTCGTTTATACAGCATAACTTACCATGAAATAATTTGAGCAGTTCTCATGATGGCACAATAACAAACCAACGTGCAGAATACCCAAACATTTTTTTCCTAGTTACGAAGCTCTAAATAATTCAATGTTAAACTAGTAAGTAATAAAAAATTCCTGTGTACGAACAACACCCATCAATGGATGGCAGGCACGCGCATCCCCATAAAAAAAAAAGTAAAGGTTTAATTCAGTAACCCTCACCCAACAATTTCCACTTCAACTTTTCAAAGTCAGTATTCCTGAATGGAAATTGCTTCCCATAGGTGGTTTATGTAAAGAGCGAGAAACGTCATAAGTTTTATATATATATATAAACATACAAACCGTAACATAAAATTGTAAATTTGCACTTTCATAATAAGTAGAAATACATTTACTTTCAATAGTCTGAAGTGCATTAATATACGGGCAAAGTTTTCATGAAGACAACAAATATGTTTTTGGTTCCCTAAGTTCTGGAATGTTGTTTACTCGAAATTTGAACAATATTTTTAAAACGTTAATTGGTTCTTTATATTTTAATTCTAAATATCTCAGTCCACCCTTCTGTCATCAGCATAGCAAAGAGCCAAAAGGCTACCACTAGCATGAAGGACAAGAATAGCATTATTAAAAAAATAAACATATTTAAAGGACATTGTTTTTCAAATAAACATTTGAAACAAAACGGATACCTACTTACCTTATATTTCTTTGTGCTACCAACTCGAAGACAGCAGCATTATGTTTTGCAGCAGAAACTGAATTTTACGAATAATTTCTGTGACGATTTTATTTTTGCCGTGAATGAAGATTCACAAATTCCAGATAATTCGGGCGGTAAGTACTTTTCTTGGCACTAACGTATTAGAAGATTGGCTCTAAAGTATTACTATTTCGGTCAATGATATGTTCTTATCAAACACGGCCTTTGTAATAACTCACGCACAGCTACAGAACTTTCTTACAATTTTAAAATAATGACACCTTACAAATTTCACTGTCACAATCAAACAACACACGCCATTCGTTTCGGGTCGATGCGAGACTTGCGCAGTGGGGGATAAACAATCAGCTGGTAACAGTGTTGCAGATGTCAAATGGTACTGTATACGATTTTAAAATATCAAAATTATATTTGTTTTAATTATAAATGTTTCAAAATTTGTCCGTATATTAGCCACTCTAAAGTAAATTCATTCATCAGTTAACATTCTAACAACAAGTTCGCATTTGCGATTGAATTCATTAGAATAGTTGCGAGGTGAAGATAATGCGTTTCCGAATATCTGCAAAGCACAAGTATGTTTTTCATTTTAATATTCTTAATATTTAATTCATGTTACAATTAAATTGGGATAACAATTTTCATTTTTCACGTACCCCAATCATAAACATCGTTTTTGCTACTACGGTTCATTGTTCTATTCGCAGCAGAAGTAATATCTATGGTTAGCACCACTGATTCTCCTCACTCTCTTAAAGTTACGTGAATTGTTAGAATGTTAATTATTATTCTTCTTTCAGGGAAATATAAGAAATACTATTACTTTGAGTCATCTTTTGACATTTAGCAAGTGAATAATATAAAACGATGCAAAATTGTATCAGAATCAGAAGTCAGCATTAAGTATTTCATCTCTTTTCTACTTTCGACATCTGACCAAGTTAAGCAAATTTACTTAGCCATGTAATGTGAATAATATTACATTTGCTTCTAGAACGTCGTACCTCTTTTGCTTAATCTCGTAGTCAGAAAAGGGATAATCTGTGAAGCAAAGCGATTGGCGAATCGCACGAAGCAAAACAAAACTGTAATTTTCTTTCACCCTTATCTGATATGATAGTTCCAGGTTCAGCTATGTTATCCGACGATTCCGATGATGAAGTTGAGAGCGGTGAAGTTGATACCTATCGTCGAAAGTACCAGTTACTGTTAGAACGATGTGAAATTTTACAGCAGGTAATACATATATTAGAAGTAGTTTAGGTTTTAATGCAAATACGACTGTTTCGTAAGAAATAACTATCAGTGCCTTGAAATTTGTCCTTAAGAAATGATTGCGTGTGTGTTCGTGATTTTAATGAAATAAAAACAAGTGGGTTATCGACACATCTCTGACATTCCCAAAACCATAAATATAAATTATTGTCAATTTACCCCCACCCCCTCCTCGTAACCAAAGGATCCCAGGATTTGATCTCCGGTGAGATCACAGGGGAGTTTACTTTAAACTGTGGGTCCAGTCCCGAATAGTCTTATCTGAGGATAAAGTGGACATAAAACAACCTTTACACCTCCTCACCCATAGCTAGCGGCCATTTGTTGGCTCAAGTTCCGATTGTTTAATTCCAATTTCGGTATCGTCGACCCTCTGTACCCCCACGGTAAGGTGATGATTTGGTTTATATTCAGAATACCGGAAGTATCTCCGATTACTCTAAAATCCGGCATACTCACTAATTCTGGCCTTGTAATCACGAAACTGCAGTTAAAAATTGGCGGTCACGTCTACAAATTGCAAAATAAGCTTGTCAATTACTGCTATGCAATAACATGGAAACCATGTTTCTGATATGAAGACGTCTTCCTTTCCGCACAATGGTTTGCTACCGTAGTCATTACACAACGTTGCTGAAGTGTTGTGCAATAATTGAGACACCCATTGCATGGAGCGTTCATTTGCATGTGAGAAAATGGCGTATTGCGTAAAGTTGAAAAATATGTTTACCCCTCAAACCATTCACGGTTAGGTTAGGTTAGGCAAGCATAGTAAAAATTAAGGGTGATTGTAAACATAGTTTTGAAACGCTAATCATCGCAAAAAATAGTTGTTTTCTTCATAAATCAATGGTGTTTACTCCGTTCACGGACCCACCTTTTTTTTTTTTTTTTTTTTTTTTTATACTTATTTCGCAATTTCTAGACGTGACCGCCAAATTTTAACTGCAGATTCGTGATTCCAAGGTCAAAATTAGTGAGTATGCCGAATTTGAAAGCAATTGAAGGTACTTCCGGTATTCTGTATTTGCTCCGATGATTTTTGTGTCATTTATGAAGATTATGTTCTATACGAACGATTTGTATTGTTTTTAGCTTTAGGAGATTTATTATACTGGAGTAATGAGAGTTTTTTGATGGGACTATTTATGACGTCATTTTCATCGTTGCCAGCTGCATGTGATATGAAGGAACATGTTGTTACGTTGTATGTGTTTTGTAACTTGGAACCGTGTTGTAAATATCGGAGATTGAAGGTTGGCAATCCTGGTGTTACGTCAGGGAACGCGAGATTTACTGCAGACGATGTTTCGGTATACGAGGAATGCGTACGAGGTTAGTTAGGTAGCATTAGCATAAATACAATGGCAAATTATTATTTAGGCTAAGAGTACTAAACCTAGCTAGCCTAACCTAGCAACGTAGCCCCTGTGATGTCAGAACACAAGGTTGCTAAAGTGTTGTGCAATAAGTACTGATACTGCCCTGGATTTTCTTTGGAAGGTGGCCTTGTTTTTTTTAGTGTGGTATGTGCTATCAATGAAAACGTGTGATTAGTCTGCCAATTGACACATTTCGCCCCTGCAACCACGTACCAGAAAGTGCATTGTTTCAATGTTAGTACTTTTTAAAATTATATATATTTTTGTTCGCATTGGAAATAGTTGTTAGGTTAGGAGGGCCAGGCTTGGTCACAATAGTGATTTCACGTTGTTTTCTTAGAACTTTCAAAAATTTTGTATTCTCGTTCGTATTGGAAATGGTTGTTAGGTTAGGAGGGCCATATTTAGTACCGATAGTGATTTCACGTTTTTGTTGAGCCAGGAGTGTACTTTTTGCTGCTGTTTGGGTGATAGTAGTCGCGGATTAGGAGTTCCTTGTGCTTACGCGGGTCATACTTTGCGATCAAATATCTCCGTTACTTGTGTGGTTTCCTAATGCTGGAACCACTTTTATATTACGTAAAAGTGATATTTCAACAATAAATGTGAATGACATTATGGGAAAACTGCCGGAGCCTATCCTAATGCAAGAGGGGCGACATTTGATAACAAAATTTCCTGGTCCTGTCAACACACTGGAAAAAAAAGTAATTTTCTGTATAACATTATTGCCAGTGAACTTGTTTCTTACAGGATAACGAAAGGTTGGTGCACAGAATCCAGCAAATACGAAAATTGCTGAGACGGTCAAGGAAGGAAAGGAAGTAAGTATTGTACATAATAGGCCATGTAGAGTTTTCACAATTTGTTACAAATGTCTGTGTTACCACAGCATTCATTTTGTGAACTTTGATTTTCTGTGTAAAAACACTGTTCCTTCTGTGGTAGAGTAAGATGAGGTAAGTGGACTGACCTGTATTTGCTTCAGTTGTTGCATTATGGAATGTGGTCAAAATATTTTAATGTATCTACCATACTATTTCTGAAAAAAAAAAATGGCACAATTTTAATGCACAATTGTCAGAATTTGCAAGGATTTTGTTTAGCTAATATGTAGAACCCCAGAATGGTTTCCTTATTCATAAAGAATGACATGAAGTCTGCAATAGCACTAGTCTAAGAAATAAATGGGGTGGCCCAATTGCTCTGTTGCAGGGGCCACCCCATTTAATTCAGACACTAGTGCTGATTTGGGTGTTGACTGCACCCAACTCAAAATCCCCCTTCCTCAAGCACCATATTTCATCTTCTGACATGAGTGCAAAATGCTTCCATGTGTATGTTAGGCTTTTTAGGTAGCATAAATACACTACATTTATCCTAACTATGAAAGTATTAGCCTGACATCAGAAGACGAAATACGGCGCTTGATGAAGGGAGATTTTGAATTGGGTGCAGTGAGTGTAATAATTGTAAAATGTTTCATACTAATTAAAACATAACTGATAAGAGTGAGTTGGACATTGAAAATATTTTGATTTATTTTGAAGAATGTTAAAAAAAAATTTGGGTTGTCCTGTGACAAGTGACTGTCTTTATCTTCTTCACTCCAATGTTTCGATCCTGTTCCCAGGCCCTTCTTCAGGGCATCCAACGAATTAAAACATTAAACAAGGGGAAGGGAGGATCATGGAATTTTTTTCTGGGGGGGGAGTTATATTTTTTTCACATAATAGTGATGGCTCCACAAAAAAACACTGCTTCAATTTGAAATTATCATGTTCAACATCCTTATAATAATTAACATAAATTACTGTGACTGAAATAAAATTATGTGTGAAATATATACCTTTTTATTGGATATTCACTTTCCAGAAGGGCCTCCCCCCACCCAATTCTCTCCAGACATCTATGGAGAGGATCATGCTAGAATGTAAAAGTTTGGCTGACCAAGGTATAGAATACTGTTTGTGGAGCTCTGTTTTAAACAACAAATGATACTGCCTGAGCAACATGGGATCAATTCTTCTTGATTTCTTACTCGTTCACCCCCAATTCCCACCGAAGTTGTCGGGAATTTTACTTCCATGTTGATTGTTGAGAAGTTTTATTTTTTCACTTCCAACCTACTGTGTTTCTATATCATAATTGTTACAACTAATTTTCAATTTTTCTTTGCTTTTTTATAATCTTTGTTTATTTTTATAAACCTTTGCTAAATGTTTTAATTCCTGATACTTCCTGAAGAAACGGGTTTGAAACAAACAGTTAAAGGAAAGCCATTTGTAGGAACAAAAAGGTATTTGCACAGTTTGCAGGTTATTTTTCATAGTTGTAAAATGCTACATTTAGTCTATTTTTTCATAAAAAATAGCTGGTTTTATTTCTTGCTTGTTATATATTTTTGCATTTGGTACATAAAACATGTTGCAACTTTCTGTTTGAGTTCTTGAAAGACAACTTACTTCACATTAAAAATAAACATTTTTTTTAGATCTTTGAATTTTTTGGAAAATAAACAAATATAGGTCATTTGGAAATACCAACACATTAGATGTTGTGTATTTTGTGTTTCATCCACAAATGATGTAAATAACAAAGTGCTGACACTAGAGTATGCAAACCTTTGTTTCAGATTCCTGATGGACCGCTTAGACAAGCACGGAGACAACTGGCGAACTGCTCCTCTTCCTTTACCTCTTTCCGACGAGTACTCTTTGGCAGCTTCTGGAGGTCTCATACCAAAAAAGGAACCAGAGACACCAAAATCGAGCACTTCACATAAAGTAAGTGGGCTTGTAAATTAGTCAGATAATGATAAGCTACTGTCATAACCTGATTTATTTCATACTATTTCTTTTTTATATTAATGACTTTTTTATACCTTTTAGTGTTATTTTTCTTCAAATTTAACACATTCTGGGCTGGTGACACAGTTATGTGCCATTTGATATTGTAGATGTGTGCTTTCAATGCATAACTGCATAACTGTTCTTAATGCTTGTCCAACAATGACACCATGTAACATCCATTTCTATCCTCCCTTTCTTAAAGGTATGTTAAAAGTAGAAAATAGCTGCCTTTTTTTTATATCACTGGCTTCAATTACATTGTAGTTACCTAGTGCTGCACATGTCTCAGTCAGAGGTTCAAGTTTCAAACGTTGATCTAGCATGGATGTATCAGAGTCTTTGCCCCATCACAATTCCATCTGTAACCCAAGAAGTAGAAAAGTGACACAAAATAATAATAAATATACAAGGGCATTCTGGAAAGTTTTGTGTGCTATGCAATAACTGTGGCAACACTGCTCAGAGACACATGAAATTGGTGTGAGAATAATCGCTGATTCACTGACTGTTGCGACATCTAATGGTGTTTGCCTGCAACATCACAGCACACAATAATGAGTAAAATGCCAACGTACATGGTTGTATGGTTGAAACAACGTGCTGTAATTGAATTCCTCACAGCAGAGGGTTGTGCACCTGTTGACATTCCTTGACGAATAAGTGCTATCTATGCTGATGCCTGTGTGGATGTGAGTAGTGTCAGGAGGTGGGCAAGGAATCTGAAAGGTGACAATCTGGCAAGGACGCAATTCTTCAACATGATAGTGCTCGCCAAACACAGGATGCATTGCAGTGTCTCAAATTCCAACTCACCCGCCGTACAGACCAGATCTCGCACCTTGTGACTTCCTGAAGGACACCGTTACACCAGTGATGCGGAGGTGCGTCACCGATGCCAGGAGAAGATGCCTGATTTCTTCACCAACGGGATGCAACAACTTGTTAGACATTGGCATTTGTGTGTGGACAATGATGGTGACTAAGGTGAAAAGTAGTGACACCCTGGTAAAGGACATTGCAAGCTTTAAGAAGACATATAGTTCATGTAAGTATCTTGCATATTATTGATGTTATTGCGTAGGAGGCAAAACGTTTCAAAACACCCTTGCATTAATAATATAATAGAAATAGGTCTCATTTAGGGCTGAGCCAATACCACTTTGAACCAGAATCAATACTCAAACTATTGAATATATTGAAAGTTTCCCACTGCAACACTATTTTAGCAATTTACCAGAGCTTTGCTTTAAAATATTCATCACAAAATCCATCCATCCATATCTATTTAATATATATACACACACACACACACACCTCTCTTCAATGTTTATTTGAGCGATTATTTTCCAGAGTCTGAGTTCAAAGTACATAATTTCTAAAATATTTAGACTCAACAAATATGCCATGTGACATTTTTTTCAGACTCCATGAGACACCCAGACTCTGGAAAACTATTTGTTAATATCAGTTTTAAATTCCAACTCATACAACCCTAGTAACAATGATTACAATTTGTGATTACAAAACAATTTGTCCTCTTTTATGCACATGTCCATTGTTATAAAATTTACATGAAAATTGTAGTTTTTACAATATATATTGCATCCAATTAATTTAATTCTGCTACTAAGCGGAATTAGAAAACAACAGTACCCCTGATACCAATATAATTTTTTAGCTGGCAGTTAATGTGTTAAGCAACATCTGAAAAATATGTAAAAAATAAAGTGAAAGTATCCCCTGGGCAGTGCACCTTACCACGGAGTGTGGAGATAGGGCTTCACATATTTCTCAGCCAGAGTGGGAGTGAACTGATGAGCAACTTTATCTATTTGGTAAGCTTCTAGATTCACAGCTTCTTCTGAAACCATACGAATGAAAGTTTGGCTGTGTGAATGGAGGAGGTGGGTATATCATTTAGAATGTCTGTTTTAAACTTCTGTTTGAACTAAGAGAATGCATTGAGAACTCACTTCATGGCCATAGTTCAGTGTTGGGCATCAGAAATCCTGTGGCCTTCTTCTTGTATTGTATTTCAGTAGGGTATCTACTCACTGGGAATTCCAAGAATTGTACGTGCATTTTGCGTGAATTTTTATCCGTAGACGTGAAAAATTGCAACTTTCAATACTCTGACTCCCATTGAATGTCCTGAGGCAAGTTTTTCACAGTTTGGCATTTATGTGTATCGAGGAAGGAAACTAAAGCTGCATGGAAAATGAAACATAATTCAATCAGTTTACTTTGTTAGTGTCCTGTGCAGAACAATCTACTAGATAGACTGATATATACCTTTTAATTTATTTGAATTAGAATTTTTGGATAGGATCGGAATCACACACCCCTTTAAATTATTTATAATTTGTGTGTGGGGGGAGGGGGCAGGTTGGTGAGAGGCGGTACTATGCAAGGTTGAAATAGACAAGACAGCTACTTGTAACCTTGAATTTTTGTAAAGTTCACCTTGAAAACCGGGAATTATACTTGAATTTTTTCATGGTCCTAGAGTAGCCACCCTGTTCAGTAATTTTAGGTAAATTTTCTCTGTATTAATTGCAACTCTGAAGATGAATGGTGGCATAATATGTCAGGTAACAAATTACAGGCCTACAAACAGGGGCGGCCGCTCATAAGGACGGTACGGACGCCGCACTGCCGGGTGTAACCACAAGTGAACAAACATTACATTAACATTTATATATTAGCTTTTACATTGTCTGAATTGCAAATATTCCATTGCTTATAGATCGTTGGTTAGTCGGTTCTGTATTCATTGTTCCGCGACAATTGCGAAGTTTGCACGCCACCGTGCGGGGGAATACGGAACGCGGAATGCGGGGGAATACGAGAGAAATGTGGCGGGGCGCCGTCCTCCCACTTTACGAGACGTAGAGCATTCTCAGGCGCGGTCGCGCGGGGTAAGAGGCGAGGGAACTGAAGGAGTAACACGCGCGGGATCTCTGGTTGGGAGGACGGAGGGTTTGTCGTCCGAAACCCACCCCCTAGGCGAAACTGGCCCTCTCTCCAGAGAACGGTAAACAATGAAGAGTTGCCAGAAGCAATGAAGTTAACGTAAAAAAGAAAATTACCAACCGTTGAAAAAAATCATTCTGTATTCCATAATCTTATTCACTTATGACATAAGAGTAGAGCAATAAATAACGCAATTTCCATTGAGGAGAGAAAATATCGGTAACTGAAAATGAACAGACTCTTGCTTGATCTTTGTTATTTACCGTCGCTTTCTGCTACTTTTCGGTAATCACGACGATGAGGATGAGTGATGATATAATGAAATTGATTGAGGGCATTCACAAAGAACACACATACCCATGCCGGGATTCGAACCCAGGAGCCCTGGCTTTGAAATGTGGTATGCTAGCCACGGAAGTCTGCTATAGATTCTTGTTACACGCAAAATTATCGTGTATATGTGTTGTATTTTTTCTGAGTTTAGTCAAAAGTACATTTGGATTACAATGATGTGGAATACATCACGTAGATTTAATTACATGTTTTGATCAGCACGTTTGAAAAAATCCCTGATAATGTGACAAAGTTGTCCAATTTGTTTTCAAGGCGGATGTTAAATAAATTAGAAACTCGTCATCTAAACTCACCAAGAGCCGCTACAGGAACCTGTGGACTACAAATTTCTTAAAATTTGGCAAAATTGTCTGGCAACCCCGAAGCAATAAAACGACCGGATGGGAAGACGATAGTATTGACACTTGTTGTTTATTCGTTTTCCATGGAAAAGTGAAGCTTTTGCGGTAGTTGTGTGCTGTAGTTGTGCATTTGTCGCGATGAACAGTGTGGAGAAATTGTTGGTGCGAAGTTTTTCTATCAGAAGTAGTCTGGATGAAAAAATAAACATAAAATACCTAGGCCGAATTTAAACCTAGAACAAGTGTCAAAGAAGGGAGGTCGTGAGTTCAATCTCAAATCTCGCGTTGAAGGACAGAAGGATGAATTTCAGTTAGCTACTAGCATGTCTGAAGATTTCTGGTAAGTTTGAAGTTTTTACTTTAGAGCTTCTGGTAACGCAGATATCACCTTTCCAGTGAGATATTTATTTTGGTGCCCTATTTCACAAATCAATTAGTAATGTTGGACAGGAAACCTTTTTACTACAAATTTTCACGATCAATGCACGTAAATACCTATTCGTCATTGTGCTTATCAAGATGTGTAAAAATTAATATCCCTTCTTCTGAATTTTCCCCTCTGTTAAACGACTAAATCTGTTAGAATTCTATTTCTTCTTCCATCTTCTTCGCATTACTGTTAAATAATTATTAATTTATTATAATATGTGCAAACGTGTAAAACATGATATTCGGTAAACACGAACGTATCAATTTCTTATTACATTGGTTGTTATACGAAATTCACCATTTAAACTCAAATTACTAGTACAGCAAATTTGTGTCGGCCCCCGTGGCGGAGTGGTTAGCACAGCGCGCTGCAACGTCAGGGGTTCCGGGTTCGAGTCCCGGGTAAGGCATGGGTATTTGTGTTTGTCCAAACGTGAAAAACTGAGAATACTGTAAAAATTGAAAAGTGTAAATGACGGGGGATACCACCGCGTAGGGATATTCCTTTTAAAAATTAAAAAAGAGTGGTTAGCACATCGCGCTACGATGCCAGGGGTCCCGGGTTTGAATCCCGGCCTGGGTATGGATGTTTGTGAGTGCCCATTCATCAATTTCATTATATCACTCATCCCCATCTTCCCAAATTAGCCAAAAGTTGCACAAAAGGCGAAGTAAAATAAAGCAAATCAATAGAGCAAATTTGTGAGCTATCGCCCCTCCACTTTGGTTCACCACGAGCCGCCACTGCCTACAAAGCTTAACCAGCAATTGGCAGTGGCACTAGGTCTAGGGTCAAAGTATGCCACGGCACCCAAAAGTGTTAGCCGGGAAGTGGCTTCGGCATATTTCATCTGTAAACAAATTTTTAAACCAATGAATGTTTATAGTTAGATATTTGAGATGTGTGTGTGTGTGTGTGTGTATATACCGCATGAGGCACCTAAAAGTACCACCTGAAATAGCAAAGAAACCAGAAACAGTAGCGATGTGAGGTTTGCGGGAAACAATAATATCAAATGGGGCTCGTAAATCGGAGGTATGGGGTGGGTCGAAAAATATCGACAAATGGGGCATCTGGAGCAAAGTCATATTTTTTTAAATGGAACGATATACAATAACATGCATAATATAAAAGAGCACACGCAGAGAAACACAACGCCGTTGGTCTCATGCATCTACTGCACATAGGAACGAAGATATGGCCATGTGAAAATATGTAAACAAACTAACAAGTGGCCCACTTGACCGTCAGTACCACGGCATGTACAAGTATGAGATGTCGGAAGCCATTGGACAAGATGAAGACAGAACGTGTTAAAGGAAGAAAAAATACAGTAGACATCGTCAGCACCATGTATTTGACAGTGTTACAGCATAATGAAAATGACCATGACAGTATGTCGAAGAACCACTGCGTAAGAAGCGAAAACCTGTCAAAGTGTGTGTTCAAAGTGGTGGCCGTCAGCTGCGATACAGGCAACTAGGAGCCCACGCAAAGATCGTTGCACAGAATGTAGCATCTTGTAGGGAATGTCCCTACAGGCCGCAGTAATTCGGTGTTGCATATCCTCTGGAGTTGTTGGCACATCCCGGTAGACAATGTCCTTCAGCTTTCCCCACAGGAAAAAGTCTAACGGTGTCAAATCTGGGGAACGAGCCGGCCATTTGACAGGCCCTCCACGTCCAATACAACGATTTGGAAATGTATTTTCCACACATGCTGTAGCGCGTCTTGCACTGTGAGCTGGGCACCCGTCATGTTGGTACCACATTTCCCTCCTTGTCTGAAGTGGTTTGTCCTCCAATAGTACAGGCAGTTCATGTTGTAAAAACTGTATGTATCGGTCAGCATTCAGTGTCCCTTGTATAAAAAAAGAGCCAATGAGATGTTCACCCACTATACCACACCACACGTTCACACTCCATGGGTGCTGGCATTCCACTTGGCGAAGCCAATGTGGATTTGTCACCGACCAATAGTGCATGTTCCTTAGGTTGACATTTCCATGATTGGTAAAAGTTGCCTCGTCAGTGAAGAGGATACGTGACAAATCGGGTGTGTCGTGTCGTAACATCCATGTGCAAAACCGAACACTGTCCACAAAATCATTCCCGTGAAGTTCCTGATGGAGGGAGATATGATATGGGTGAAACTTGTGTGTGTGTGCAGAATGCACAATACACTTCGCTGACTCATCCCAGCATCCCTGGCAATTTCACGGGAGCTAACGTGCGGATTCACAGCAACAGCGGCGAGAACATTTGTTGCACTTGCCTCACCTGTAGTTGGCTTGTTCCGCACACGTGCTCGTGGTGTTACACTTCCGGTGTCTCTTAATTTAATAAGTAACTTACCAAACAGACGTCGAGATGGCTGTCGTCTGTCCGGATATCTCTCTGCGTACACACGGTAGGCTTCTGAGACATTCTTTCGGCATTCCCCATAAATCAGGATCATGTCCGCTTTTTCTATGTTTGTGAACACCATAATCTTAGCTCTTACCACTACGACTGCTTGCTATGAACTAACACGATCTCGTGGACCTGCTATGAAAACTTGCTCTGCGTAAAGGCAGTTCTGTCAGGCACCTGAGAAGTCTTACATGCCGTGGTACTGACGGTCAAGTGGGCCACTTGTTAGTTTGTTGACATATTTTCACATGGCCATATCTTCGTTCCTATGTGCAGTAGATGCATGAGACCAACGGCGTTGTGTTTCTCTGCGTGTGCTCTTTTATATTATGCATGTTATTGTATATCGTTCCATTTAAAAAAATATGACTGCTCCAGATGCCCCATTTGTCGATATTTTTCGACCCACCCCATACCTCCGATTTACGAGCCCCATTTGATATTATTGTTTCCCACAAACCTCACATCGCTACTGTTTCTGGTTTCTTTGCTATTTCAGGTGGCACTTTTAGGTGCCTCACGCGGTATATAATATTAACTTATGTTTTGCGAGTATCGTGGTCTGCGAGATTTCGGGGCGCAACTTCTCCCTTCCTCAGGCTGCTCACGTTTAGGTTATGTATAAATATTAACCACGTCGAACTCTCCTTAGGTTCAGAGATGCAGTTGCGCCCTGAAACGTCGCAGGGTTACCTCGATACTCGCAAAACGTAAGTTAATATTATATATACCGTGCGTCCATTTCGATCTGCAGCCGAGAGATCGGGAGAAGCGTGGCGGGCGGCGCTGACGAAGATGCCGACATTTGCGGCCTGAAATGCCCGCTTATTTTTATGGACATATGCAGACATTTATATAAATATTGCAAAACGAGCACTAACCTGTGTTATAAGAGTATGGTTTTAATTTTAGTAGCTTAGTGACTGTATGTGCCGATGATTTTGACACGCCCACCTCTTGTGAAACACGGCGTAGAGGTTTGTTTGGAGAACGTTCTAACGCTGCACCAATATCAGCGAGTTTTGCTTCGGTTAGAATCCGTCGTTTTTGCTTAGGTGTTTTAAAATTTAACGATACAGTTTCTCGTAATTTAAGGACAAGATGTCTAACCGTATCTCTGTGTGGAGTTGAAACGCATGGGAATTTCTGTACAAATTACCTACACACGTCTCGACACGAGTTTGTTTTCACGTATGTGTCATACATAAAAAATCTTTGTTCTAACGTGAATCTTGCGGCTGGCATTCCAATCGTCTCACTGACACGTCACACATACACACTACAATAACACAAACAAGTAACTGCAAGTAACCAAGAATAACACTCTTGCGCACAGTACGAAATTAACATGCTCTTGGTTTACATTGCTCGCCACTATATTTACAACTCTGTCTTCATCTAGTCACGAAGGAACAAAAAACTCGAGCTCGGATATTTCGGATTGCAAGGAAGCTCACGAAAACCATTCACTTTTATCGGTTTCGTCTGCAGTGTAATCCTGATACAGTGTTGCACATTCGAAACCTCCAAACGATTCCCATGGCCACAAAACTCTTTCAAGGATATAAACTTAAGCAGGACGTTACTGGTCAAAACTATGATTAAAATGCTTTATTATCTGTGGCTCTTAACATCGTTTCTATAGCGTATTTATTTGTGTATATAAGAGCAGAACTTGGATGAATTACAGAAGAACTTTTGCGTGTTATAACACAGGTTAGTGCTCGTTTTGCAATATTTATATAAATGTCTGCATATGTCTATAAAAATAAGCGGGCATTACAGGCCGCAAATGTCGGCATCTCCGTCAGCGCCGCCCGCCACGCTTCTCCCGATCTCTCGGCTGCAGATCGAAATGGACGCACGGTATATTAAGCTTGTGAGTAATTCGCACAACCTTCATCATGTATTTGAGATGTACAACATATGCCGTGCATGAAGAGTGAGCAGTGATGTTCTTTCATCCTGCACTGTGGCCGTACAGTATAAGGCACAATTTTTGGGTTCAGATTGAGGATGCATGTTCGAGTTCCGTGGGGAAGCATAACTACTGTTCCTGATATTTTGGCCTGTGAGTGGGACGGGTGGCCATACATCATTGTGAGGAAATTGGGGAGCTACAAATGAGTAACATAAACTGGTCATGGAATCCTACAACAATGACTTGGGGTTTTGTCGTCACCACACGTCGCCCCGTAACGAGTTGGATGATCACCTCTGGTGGGAGTGAGGGTGGCAGTCAGTAGGTAATCTGTGGCCCCCACGGTCTGTTGCATCACGGGTTATTATTTTATTATTACCTAACTTAAAACAACAGGTTCTGTGAATTAACAGAAATTACCCAACTAACTACTCTATAAAAAACAACTAGAATACCAGACCACCACAATAACACCTCTACTTTCTCTCCTTGTTCCATTTTAACTCGTCCTTTTCCTTTTTGACATTTAAGAAGGGGAAACTCAACTTAAAGTGCGATACCCTCGGCTAATCAGTAGCAAGTAATTTTTCTTCTGGAGGCTCACTCTGCTATGACTTTTCGTTCTATATAGCCATGCCCCTTCCATAACCAAAGCCACCTAGTGACAAACCAACGTAACAATTCTTTGCTAAAGCCACTGCACCGATGGCATAGTAGTAAAACCGTCACCTTGTAATCAAGGAGTCCCAGGTTTGATACCCGGTGGAGGCACATTGCACAGACAGTGTTTCGGATCCCATTTAAAACTGTACGTCCAGTCCCAATTAGCCTATCTGTGCATGAAGTGGACTTGGTTTTAATAAACAAGTTTTTAACCAATGAATGTTTATAGTTAGGTATTTGGTATGTACAAACACCCAACATATGCCTGGCATACGGAGTGAGCAATAATGTTCTTTACAATGTTTTTTTCAGCATTCGTCTGTGAACAGCTCTGGAGAGAAGCCGTCTCGCAAGGGTGGCTCTTCATCGAAGAGGAAGAGCAAAAGTGAGAAGGAGAGCGATCCCAATGCACCGAAGAAGCCGATCAACCCTTTCTTCCAGTTCTGCCAGGAGCAGAGGCCTTTGGTGACGGAGCAGTACATCATGGAGCACCAGGAGGAACCCAGCAAGCATGAGCTCACAAAGCTCCTGGCCAACACGTGGAATTCCCTCTCAACAGAAGATAAAAAGGTAATCATTGATCTATTGTTTAATAGGTTTTCAAGATGTTTTGCAAATGACGATGCTACTATGAAGTAAGCTCAGTGGGCAAAAGTATAGGTAACTTTCTGTACAAGATGAAACCAACAGGCACCCCATAAGGGACATTGGACAAGTAGCTCTGCCTTGAGCTCCATAGCTCACACAGACATAAGCAAAAAGGAATAATTTGAAGTATTGGAATACTTTTTTTTAATGATAAACTCTGAGACAATTTTCATCTGTACTTAGCATAACAGTAGGTGCTGTGTTTTGGATTGATTTCTATTTTCCTCAGTTTAACCTGTAGTGGACGGATGGGAGACGTTTCTCCCATGCAGGTATTTCCTTTAGGTCTCGACTGGGCCTTTGGCCACCACCAGGGCAGATTTTTCAAAATTTCCTCTCCTTCCGAAAAACCACTGTGATATTCCAAAATATCAAATAATATGCTTAGATTTCCTTCTAGAACATTCACATGGTTCTTCATGTGGTTTGCTCTCGCTGTTGCCTAGATATTATCAATAGTTTCGAGGCTGCACAAGCCTCTTCAACTATTGATAATATCAGGGTGGCTATTCACCAGGAATTCCGGGAATTATGCATGGATTATTTGCTCCGGAAATTGTGTGAATACTGCTTCAATTTTTCTCCGTAGATGTGAAAAATTTCAACTTAAGAATCTCAATTTCATTGAGTTTATAAATACATACTGAGGCAAGTGTTTCACAGTTTAGCTTTTATTTTTATCGAGGAAGGAAGAGCAAAATAAAATAAAAGAGAATTTTCTCAATGCGTTTAGTCTGTTAGTGTCCTTTGCAGAACAAGCTATCTGACAGACGGAAGATTATTACAAGATAAAATATCTTGAAGTTGATTTTTTTAAGTTGATTAGGTAAATTTGTAATTCTTTTACAAATAACAATTTTTCATAGATTATTATATTCCGTAACATGTGTGACTTGTGTTTGTAAATGTATTTCTAGTCTGAGTATGTGAAATGGCAAATGTAAACTCCGCACCTTACATTAAATACATATACCGCTCAATTGAATTGAATTAGAATTTTTGGATACATTGGAATCGCACAGACCATTTGTATTGTTAATACATTGGTGTGTATGTGTTTGTGTGTGGGTGGTGAGAGACTGTAATACCTAAGTTTGAAATAGAGAAAACACCTGCTTGTACCCTTGAATTTTTGGAAAGTTTGCCTTGAAAACTGGGAATTATACTTGAATTTTAGCATGGTCCTAGAGTGGCCGCTCTGAATATGTAGACAATAGCGAAAGCAAAGATGCATGTGACTGCTCTAAAAAGAATTCAAACCATGTGTAATATTCGATATTTTGGAATATCACAGCTGTTTTTCGAAATTAGAGGAAAATTTCTAAAGCAACTGCCCTGACGTTGCCCAAAGGCCCAGATGAGCTTTAACCCCGATGCACAGATGAAGAGTTGGATTCAGAGTTTCATGCCAAACCCCACTTGAATCTGGCTTTGCTCAGGTTCATATAGAGAGATTTACCTGCTTGTGTTTATGGCTGAATAGAATCCTGTGTAAAGCCAAACACAAGTACAAGTTTCCAGGAAACCTACTGCATCAAAATGCCACTGAAGGGGGAGAAGACAATTTCCCCTAGATCTTTCTTGCTGCGGCAGCTGCCGATCACTGTTGCCAACTTTGCTCTTTTAGAGCCAGATCTGGCTCTTTCGTGCACTCCTTTGTCTGTGAACTGTGGCACCCACCCCCTTCCCCACTATGATGCCACCCCTGGGTCCGGCCCTCAAATACCAACTTTTGCTATGAGTGTTCATTTTGCACGTGACGTGATATTGTTATATTGGCTGCATCACCCATCCCCTCTTAGTTCCCCAGCTACTTTATAGCACCGTGGCTAAGGTGAAGATAACAATATTGTTATCCGGGAATCCTTTTTTTCAATTTCTTATGAGGATCAGTGGATTATTGAGATGGGTGATGCCACCAAATCTAGACAATGGAAATTAAGAATAAATTGCCATCACTTTAAAGCTAACGGTAATAGCAGCACCTCCACCCCTCCGACACCTAAAATTACCCTAGGAGGCACTTTATGCAGCCTTCGTTAATCTAGTTCCTTGAAAGTCATATTTAGCTCTATTAATGGTGAAATTTAGCTCTTTTATGCACATCAGTTTTAGCAACACTGCCAGGATGGCTGTAGGAGGCAAGGAGAAATGCACTAGGTTTATGGGACCATTATTTTATTCGTTCTCTCAGGAATATCAAACTTACAATGACGTATAAAAGTACATGGACGGGAAAAGGACACGTTGAACTGTGTCATAGTAGTAGGAAAAGTCGCAACTCCAATTTGATTAGCCGTAACTTGATTTCCCATAAGGAATACATGGAATTCTGTAAATACTTATTAATCATATTTTTCAAACATCGTGCCTAGCTTAATAATCAACTTTGAGAACAGTTTCCACTTGCAACATGGAGAGAAATTCATACTCTCTTGCATACTAATCCCTTTTTTAAATAGCAGTGGCCAATCTGACTATATTGAAATAAATGCTCAACTGATGCTTAACACATTGAATCTCATGCTCGTGCTATGCACGAGCATCCTGGATATGGCGAGTGTCCCATGCATGTGCATAGTACGGGCAATATCACTTGAATGTTTGGAGTTACAAAGGCCACCCGCCGAGAAAACTCCTATGGGCGCCCATGCACTTGACCAATGTGTTTACTTGAAATATCGAAATGGAACACTTATTTATTTACTTGTAATGAGTTATTTACTTGCACAGCACCTGTGTTTCATACTAAGGGTTAGTGGCGGCGATTAGGGGGAGCGACATGGGGCAGTTGCCCCCCCCCACTTTTTGCCCCTTTGTCCCCATTCTATGCTATACCTTATGTACCAAAGAAAAGTAAATTGTTCTTGCTCCCCCTAGTTTTTGCACCCTGCCCCCCTAGTTTTGGAACCCAATCGCCATCACTGTTTAGTATTAGAAGTATGGACTTTTTCATTATATGAAAAACAAGGACTATGTTGAACATCTCTAGCACATGCAAGAATACACAGATTCTAATTGTTTCTTTTTTATTCTGTAGGCAAAGAAATTGCCTTTATTTTTATGTATAACACATGTATAGTAAGACCAAAAAATAAATTGTTTCACATTGTTGAAAATCACATGAAATGCCCAGGTTTCTGAGTTATTGCCAATTTAAATACCCTGGGATTCAATGTGTTAATTGTCCCTCTTTGCCTTAAGTGCACCGGGACTACTAACCACTCAGGTTCCTGAGATATGTGTTTGTGAAACAGAAGGATAAACAATCCCTTCTCCTCTTTCAACTTTTAAGATTTTAACTCTGGTACCAACAAATATCTGAACATGTAAGAGTAACCTGAGAAGTCAACCTCACTTCCACATAGTACACTGTCACTCCAATTTGCAGAGCAGGTATAATCCTCTCTGGGGCATCATTTTGTCTTACGTTCGTCCTTGTTTGTGCTGAGTGCCCGTTTACAGCCTCCGCTTTTAAGTAGGGTACAGAGGTTTTAACCTTGGAGACAGTAGTTTTTCTTCTTGATTGATTTGGTTCATTTTACTTTGCTTTTCTGACACTTTTGGCTAATCGCGAAGATGGGATGATTGATGATAGGATGAAATTTATGAATGGACACTCACAAACATCCATCCCTCAGCTGGGATTTGAACCTGGGAGACCTAGTTTTTGTTCTAGTTAAAGGATCTATGTCTGAATTAGTTTCAAAAATTGAGTGAGAAAGTTTTTAACAGAAATATTTTATCTTCTTGTTAGGGCCCCTGTTCTCAGTTTTGTTTTAGTTAAGTGGCTTATCCCCGTATTGTGAGACAGGCAAATTTATCCTATATGCTGATATGCCATTAATATAAATATCAACCACCCAACATGTGAGGAAAGACCCAGCACGGTGGCATTTATGTCTGTGCTCAGATGGGTCATGTAGAGTGCCGTTTGTTTATGCATTGCATATGTGACTCCTAGGTTTCTCCTCTTGCCGTGCAGGTATGCGTCAGCAACTTGAATACAAAAGGAATCTGCTAAATTAATAGAAAGAGTGAAGGAAGTGATATTGTATTAATTTGCAGTTGTGTGAAGTTCTTTCATTTTACAAGATGTATCTTTAGAGCTAGGATGGTTTCATCGTTACAGAGGGTTTCTACCAGTCAATAAAATCATGAAAGAAATCAGCAAGTAGGTCAAGAAGTCAATAAAAGTCAAGAAAATATATTTGTAGTCAATAATTTTCACCATCACAATGACTGCAGAGACAAATTTATGGTAAATAAAAACTGAGGAGAGCAGAAAATAACATGTTAGATCAGCGGTATATATCAGCGGTGGAAAAAGAAAAACAGACTAATCTTATCGCTGCTACACCTAGTAAGTTCAATGAAACTGGAAGTTTAATAGATATTTGGGATAAGAAAGGAAGCAGCTTGACAGTTGAGCGAAGTTTTTGAACTGAGATTATGTGCATGGGAAATCCCAATTTGCAGCATCTTCCTGATGTGATCGAAGATAAAACATTCTTCAGCTGCAAGTGGTAGGAAACTTTAGGCAAACGTTTCGTTACAAATCGACAGTTTGTGCACACAACCTCGATTACCGGTTTTTGCGTGTTTTCTACTTAATTTGATGATATTTCACGATTATTTCGCGAAAAAGCATTCATTTTGTGGAAAAGCACACATTTTGCATTAATTCGCGAATAAAACTCATGCATATTTCATCATTGGGGGTGTAGTTATGTCCAGAATGTTCAAAATTGCATCTTTTTTTCACATTACGCGATTTCGAGCATCGCGAAAATTCAATGTCCCTAACAATGACTAATTGATTTAGTTTATTTTACTTCACTTTTCTGCCCCCTTTGACTAATCGTGAAGATGAGGATGATTGGTGATAAGATAAGATGGATGAAAGGAAAATCACAAATATGTAGGAACAACACGAGCTCCACGTAATATTATACTGGCTGTTAGTCCAGATGCCAGAACCGCACTAATCTACCAAATATAGTCCAGGGTGCATGAATAGATAAAGCAAATCTAATTCTCTTGTTAAATACAGCAGGCACGTCACCTGATAATGTTCACATGAGCACATGAACACTCATGTATATGTCTTAAATTACGTACATATGAAATGCACAAACACACATACGTACGGTATATTTATTCGAAAAAATACTATGTTTGATGTATGAGTGTATGCACAATTTACTCTGACACGACATCTTTCACGTCTGATAACTTTTTAGATAGTTGGTAACACTGACTCCCACGGTGGTCCACGGAGGGCGTTGAACACAATTGCTGTGCGTGTTGCATAGAGCTGACAGCTAAGAGGCTGTTGGCCACTATACCCCGAAGATGTTCACTTCGCTGTGCGAACACTGATACAAGCGACAATACTTCTTACATTCTGCACCAGAGTGCAGTATATACAAGGCATGTATAGGGGGACTTGAAAAAAGTCTGTGCTACATAGTTGCAAACTTTAACGAGAATTCGCTAAACCTGGTGGATTTTAAGGGGGAGAGGACAATTTCCCCTATGTCCTTCTTGTCTTACTTCAAATATAGCGTGATTTTGGAGGGAAATTGTTGCAAATAAACTGAACTGTTATTCTCACTTTTTCAATTGAATATGAAATTACAAGGGAGAGGAGTAAATCTCCATTCAGTTCAAAAACGTTATTGTGAACACACGTATGCAAACTGCACGCGACGCCACTGAAATACAGCTTCAGATTTCATCGTAACTGGCCTTTTGGTAGAGGTTTTTCATTAAGCAAATATTTATTTTCTTAATTATAAATTTCCAACTTTATCTGAGTAGGTGTTGAATAATTAAAGATAAAGAAAAATTAAAACAAGACCAAGAAAAGTCAAGAATTTTGGATTTGTTATTTTGGGACACCCTGTTATACCATCATTAAAAATCTATCAATTGTATGATCACCATATTCAGATAGATGAACCAATTGAAATAATTTATGTTGCATTAAATCAGCATGTGTTTCATCTTCAACCTTATAGCATTTTAGTGTTTCATACGTTTTGAAGAATCAACAAGTCACATTTGATTAATTGTTGTCTCTCACAGTGAGACAGATAGACCGATGGAGTTAATTTATCTAGAGTCTTATCAGTCCATCAAAGTTTATCCTTATAGTTATGATATACCAACAGTTGACACCAGCATGCAAATGGACAGACAGTTGGACACCACTATTTTCTTAAGGGTACTTTTTTTTTTAACTTTGCTAATTAGTATTTTAGAGCTGCTTATTTTTAACTTATCTGTAATGAATTATTTTCAATTTAATGCCTTAAATTTATTGGGATGGAAGTCATTTTATCAATATTAAATTTACTAATACCAATATTCAAAAGATCTGGAATAAAATTGCTAGGGTCTCCCGGATAACTTGCTGGCTAACACTATTGTTTTGTAATTAAAAAGCCCCATATTAGATTCCTGGTGGAAACACATGGCATAGTAGATCAGATCCAGCTTTAAACTGCACATCCAGTCCCTATCTGAGGAAAAAAATTACAGGCTATTTATAGAAATATTGGATTGGTATAAAATTAGTGCCAATAAACTACTGACTAACATGCCACATTCCAATTTCTACAATGTGAGTAGCGAGAACAGATTACAGTGGTATTAAGCACTGATAATATGATGACTATAGAGCGAGCACAAACAAAAGAACATTTGGCTAAAATCCTTTGCGCACGTTCCCCTCAATCCATTCAACTCGGACCATAAGGAAGCATGCTCTACTCTGCCCCTCCCCTACATCTAGGACGTGGAGGGCCTCCCCGATGGTGTAGTGGTAACATTGTCGCCTTGTAATCAAGGAGTACCGGGTTCGATACTCGGAGTCACAAGTGGTTCGGATCCCACTTTAAACTGTAGGTCCAGTCCCAATTAGCCTTACTGTGCATAAAGTGGACTTAAACACCAAATCAATCAATCTAGGACGTAGCAAAAAAATAGGTATGGAACTAGAAATCCATTCCATAATCATGAGACAACCTGAACCCTTGGCCACACTACCTTTACATGGTACACGAACAAGACACACTCAAATGTGACTGTTATTTCTGTGAGCTTTCCTTGCTACCCTCACCACCAGAAGCCAGGGCCGAACTGGGACACGAGGCAAAATCCCAATGCACCCTCTCAGTGCCTTTCCAAAAATACACATTCAGCACCTTTGTCCCCCTGATTGCTCACAATCGGCACCCTGTTGAGGAAAATTGCCACCGCTCTCTTGGCGGACCCAGTCCAGCCCTGCCAGAAGCTGGCTGCTGTTTGCTCTTCATAAAACACTTAATATGCTTAATTTGATCAAGGAGATGTTTTGTCGTACCTCATAGAACTTTCTCGAACCAAAAACATCAAGGTACATGGTTCACATGTTTAGTCAGTATGTTGTGCAGCTTTTGTCTTATTTTGTAATTGGCACCATTTATGTGGAACAACATTATAAGAACAGGAAACATTAAAACAAATTGCAATTTTGACATGTAACCAGGAAACAGACTTTGAAAAGTAAAGTCCCAGTTTATTTTTTTTATGTAAATTTTCAAAAAAATGTTAACTGGCATGAGCACTTCTGCATACATTTACAACTGTTGTATCTTTTTTTTTCTTTCGCTGCTAGGATTATTTTTGATGTGGTAAGTGAAAATTAATTCGATGTTATTTGCGATCTTTCACAACAGTTAGCACTGTTTCTTATGCACGTATTGCTTATTATATGGCAGCAATGAGATCAGTCTGTCATATTGAACATGTAATATGGTAAACTGAATGTCCCAAGTGCCCACAATTTATACAAAGTTATAATTTGTAGTGAAAAGTAAGTATACAGTGCACTTTTTAAAATAAACTGTTCTTTTTTTGCCAACTTGTATGCCAGTGGCATTTATAGTAGCTATTTTTATTAAATTGGCAACCTGGACGACCAATACTATGATAACTTTTCAATAAGGTGAAGCCTCGTTTTTTACATTTTTCAGTATAACATAATATGAGACAGGAATACAGTGGACCCTTGATAACTCGAACCTGACCATCTCGAATTCCTTGATAAGTCGAATTTTTTCTAATCCCCTTGAATTGTCCATAACACTCAATACTAATTTTACCTCAACAACTCGAATAAAATCTTGATAAGTTGAATTTTTGTACAGATTATGGGATGCCGTTCGAGCTCAATAACTCGAAGGTAGACTATAGAAAACCTCTATGAGTCGAAGTTTAGTTCTAATCACCTCTATAACTCGAAGTTTTAGTCGCACGGACCTCAATAAGTGAAAGTGTGGGGTGCGTACGTACAATGTCAGGTAATCAACAATCGTGTCGAGACTTGAACTCCCCCACCCTGCTGTGTATGTAACCATCATTGTTAATGCGCTTAGTGTGCATTGTAGAAGTGTTGATACATATGTAACGTACATAAAAGTTGCAGGTTATGATGTCGGTGAAACTTTAGACCTCTGTAACTCGAAGTCAGCGATTTTGGCTCTCGAACCTTGGTAAGTCAAAATCCTTGATACCTCGATAGTTTTCTTTTTCCCTTCAAGTTCGAGTTATCAAGGTTCCACTCTAATGTATTGCTTTATTGGGACCAGGAATGTATGAAGCAGGTAAAATATAAAATTTTGAAACGTAATATCAAGGTTCCACTGTGTGTAAATTGGACAAGAAAATGTGCCAAAATATAATAATATAAGCACACCAGACAAAGAATTAGACCCCAAAAGGATCCTAATGGTTGATTGGCCCTCCCTTGGAGCGAATGACCAGCAATTCACCATGGCATGGACTCTTAACAAGTCTGTGGATGTAAGTTACGTCGACTGCAAACCACTCAGTCATCAACGGGTCACAAAGTTCGGTGACGTTCCATGGATGTCTATTTCTCTGCTTGACCCGTGGTTCCAAGTGGTCCCACAGATTCTCAATAGTATTGAGATCTGGGGAATATGCTGAGCAGGGAAGATGGGAGAGCTCCTCTACATGCTCGTCGTACCATGTAGTGACAGTTTTCGCCCACGACAGATGTCATCCTGAAAAATTGGTTTGTCCGGAGTTGGATTATCGGTGAGATGCTGAACAAACGGCAACACCTGTTCGTCCAGAAGTTGAATGTAGCCGTGCTGATTTAAGTGAATAGTGACTTCAACAAAAGGACCCAATTCCATGTATGTGAAACACTCCCAGAACATCATCGACCCACCACCTGCTCGTACTGCACCTTGTACTCAGTCCTCATGGAAGGCTTCATGTCATGTTAATGACGAATGCTCTCATCATCGAGGATGAAGGATGAATAAGTTACATCACCCATTGATTAATTGTGAAAGTGACTGGTTCTGATCCCATCATTCTGTAGAATGACACGTGGTGGAGTGCTTCGGCCTCTCATCCATTTCTTCGGAAATGCGATGAGACCTAGTAGAGGTGCTTGGATTTTCATTTATTTTACCTGGAAGTAAATGAAAATTGAAAGAATAGTTTCTATAACCAGTTTTAAATTAACCCCACCCCAAAATGTTGTTAATTGGTCTAGTTTTGTATTAGTATGTCCTTGCCACAATTGATTTTGAAAATACATAGGGCTTAAAGGTTTTATTTTGTTACCATTAATGGAGGAATATTTTTTTTTATACACTCTGTAAAAAAAAATTAGCATCACTTCATTATTTTTGGTCATCAGCATTTCGCTCGTGAATTATCAGTAGTTTTATTGATTTAATTCGACTTGTCGATTTGTTTTCCTAACAATTATATAAAACACTATATCTGTACAATATATTATTATTATTTAAGTCATAGTTACGTACATAATCCACCTGACAGAACTAATAACTAAATTATTGCAAATATAGCTTGTGGAACGTTTTCGCACAAAGACAATTTTTACAAGTAAAAAGATGGAACAAAGGTTTTAAATGCATCATGATATGTTAATTTGTAATGATAGTAAGTAAATATATTGACTAGTACTTAGTGTGGCCACCCCTGACCTTCCTAAGTGCTTCCAACCTTCGAGGCATGCTATGAATGAGATTTTGACAATATTCGACCTCGATTTCATTCCAAACATGTACAATTGCTGCCATAAGTTCCTCTTTTGACATGTACGTCTGATTACCAAGTTTTTTGCACATCATAGCCCACAGGTTTTCTATAGGATTCATGTGTGGAGAGTTGGGTGGCCACCAAAATCTTTCAATATTCGTATCATGAAACCAGTTATTCACCACCTGAGCACGGTGAGAGGTTACATTATCGTATAGTAGTCCAAATTCTGTCCAGAAAAATTATCTCCTTCAGTTTGTAGAACTTTCCGATTCAGGATTTCCAGTTATTGATCAGCCTTAACGGCACCTGTGCAAATATGCATCCTGCCAATCCCTTTTGCAGAGAAACATGCCCAAATCATAACACTGCCACAAAACTTTTGAGTTTCTAAAATACAAGATTTTGCAAGTTCTTCTCCCTTCCGCATCCACAGTTTAACTGAGCTGTCATTCCCCAGCATTTTAAATCGTTTTTCATCAGAAAATATCACATGTTCCCAATCTGTATGATTCCATGCGCCATAACGTGTGACAAACTGACGTCTAGCTTTTGCATGTGCGTCAGTTAGTCTGGGTTTTTTACGTGGGACGTGTCTAGAAACACCCTGTTTCTTTAGTTGGGATACTACAGTAGCATGAGTAACATTGATTCCTACCTCATTTCAAAGTTTATGTGCAATTTGGCGTGAACTCATTCCTCTGTTCTTCAGTGCCATGCCCTTTATCACACGATCGAGTCGAGGTGATGTCTTTTTCTTTCTGCCACAGTGACTTCTCAGTGATGATTTTCCATGTTCTTGTTGCTTTTGCAGGCATCAGCTAATTGTGGATTGATGCATTTGAAGTTGTCGACCAATTTCTCTCTGGGAATGACCATCCATATGCAAAGCAAGAACCATTCCTTGCTTACGTGGTGAAATGTCACATTTTCTGCCCATTTTTTTTCGAGAAAACATGCTCAAATACACTACACACCACCAGAACACTTCACAAACATGATAATGTATCCAAACTGTCAATAGTGAACATGTAGTTTTCAACATAAAACACATCAAAAGTTGCACTACTACCAATCGTTTTACAGATTCCTGACAATTGATTACAAAGCCTTGCAGCAGTAACTGATTGCAACACCCTCTAGCGGACACTCCAAACTCTAAATCAACAAAACAATAACACCACACTACGCAGTGATACCAGACCAATGCTTCAATCAATTGATTTCAAGTTGTGCAGGAAAGATGCATGCATGCGAAACTCAAAATTTTCAACATCCGTAACAAGAATACAGTGATGCTAATTTTTTTTTACAGAGTGTATATGCCATGATATATGTCGAGTCCTGACTCGAGGATGAATCAGATGGAAAATATCGACCTCAAGTCAGGGTCGGTCATCCGCAGAATGTATAGATGCGGAGGAACCTGCACCCTAGCTCCATCGCGGTTATCCGCTTCGGGCTGGCACTTTGGTATCAGGAGCGTCCGGCATACCGTGTGGCGGAAGGTTCGATGTCGAGTTTTAGGCAGCCACATTTTGCCAAACCATGATGTAACCATTTCAAGTTACGGTAATTGCCAAGCCATGATGTAAATGTTGAGAGTACTTTCATTGCAATCATCACAACGAGAGAAATATTTTTCTCATAAAGTCTGTACAACGTTTGGTACTGGTTCAATATATTTTCAAAGAGTTTGACTGTTTATCAGTCTCTCAGAAATATATTTGGACTAAACCTGAAATTTTTAGAAGTGTATTGTTTAGTTTTGATTACAAGTTTGGGAATTTTGCATTTAAGAATTCATTAAGAAATCATATTTTTAAAAACTGAAAAGTGCCAATTTTAAATTACCTTCTAACTCATTCTAGAAATGTGTATTATTTGTTGCAAGTGTTTTGCATCCTACATTTTGAATTAAAGTCCTACATTTTGGGCCATTATGTCCTACATTTCCATTACTGTGATCTGGTAACCCTATCTCAGGCCCACTCTTCTTTTATCACTAAAATTCAAGAAACCATTTTATTATTGAATAACTGCTTTCTTTGCTGATTATATATGTGGAGTTATTTATTAATTATAATAATTACAATAACTACCATCATTACCAACTAATTGTACACTGTCACCAGCATGAATGTCTCGAATGAGACACATTTATAGATGGCACCTGATACGCTCACCAAGTGCATTTGGCCTTCTAATTACATTACATTTATGTTTTTATGAACAAAAGTAATAAAGAATTATTGTGAACACTAGGGGACCATGTAATTTATTTTCAAACAGTTGAAAAATCTAAAAAATTGAGGTGGTGGGACTGCAAGCTAGGATTAAAATTGCATCTGAATCACTATGCAATATGTGTCCACTGTCTCTTGGCTGCTACATGCTTGAGCATGTAAATTTTTCTAGCTAGTTGTAAAACATGTCACTACAAATCTGTAAACTCATAACAGTAACTTCTAATAGGTTAGCTGTAATTGGTAAAAAAACCAAACTTTCCGGGTTTTTCCAATAAAAGCTGGCCTTTTATCGGACAAAAACCATCCATTCAAGCCAGCTTTTTTGCAACTCTAGTTTCTAAGAAAATAATTTTATTTAGAGTTACATAATTTCAAATTTTATGCTTATAACAACCTCGTGGCTGAGGCTAATTTCACAGAAAAGAGTTCTACATGTAAGGGTTAACACTGTATGTTAAGAAGATTATCATATTCTGTCAGATGTAGTGTGTCCAGGACCGTAGCCAGAATTTTATTTCTTGGGGGCTCATCCTACATGAGTATAGGCATCACCAGAAATATTTGTAGAGGGAGTCAGGCCATAGATAAAACTTGATTAGTACAAATAATAATTATTGTTATTTTGCAATAATAACTATTATAAGTTATTAAAAATATACCAATTTCAATTCAAATTTATTGTTATTATTATATAAATGGAGAGACTTTGCTCTCGATCCACCGTATCAGTGAATATCTAACACAATTATTGTCTATTATTTATCTTATATTTTGTACAGTTAGTGTCCTGAAAATCGTAGTTATTGAATTTTATTATTAACTTTTACACAATCGTTCAAAAAAGGCTTTTAACAGTTAGTGGTAAATTTTGCTCATAAAGTTTATACTCTTTGGCCTCTTACAAAGAAAACTATAAGTTTTGGAAGCTGCGTATCCATTTATTCTTTGGATTAAATGGTGGAATATACAAATATAACCTGGTTTCTCTATTATACACTAAACTTTTTTCGATGTTATGCAGTTTTTACTGTGATTATAACTTTATTTCTGTTATTAACAATAGTAAGAGAACATTAAATGTGAACTCCCTGTACTTCTTTTGGGATATTCCAACAGCATGCACAAATATCTTCATCCTCCATTTTTGATAGAGGTGAAGAATATGTGTATCTTCTGAATTGTTCTGAAGAAAGGTGGAGATATTTCTGCAGTGTGCAAATTAACATGAGGGATGCTGAGGATCCCCCCCCCCCCAAAAGGAAGAAAAAACTTTTATCCCCGGGAGAAGATTTTTTTTAATCCCTGCCAACGATGTTTTTATCCCCACCAAAGAAAATTGAATTGAAAGTATAACATTTCGTTACTATGGAGGAAACACAACTGCAAAATCATTGAGGAAAACAATTAACCTTTAACCCTTAACCGGGCAACCAGTGTCTGTTGCTTATATTTTTTGTCACATACTCCAAACGATACTTCCTGCAAACATGATATTTTTGACTTCGTTTGTTTCTCTTTTTTTTCTCATTTCACAATATTTGACTTTGTTTGATAAAGAAGGTCAGGCGTAAAAAAATATTTTCCATTTCACTCACGTGAACGGGCAAGCAGTCTGTCGGACACAGTGAACAATTTATATGTAAAGAAGTCTACTTGAACATGTATTAACAAATGTTTAATAAAAAATAAAGTATGAATAAGACATCACATAAAAATATTATTAATGCTAAAATAGAAAAAATGAAAAATATATGAGCAAATAAAACTATTTCCTTACACAACCTTCCGGCCTAACATGTTTCATATACTATGCTGCAAAAAATACAACATGCAATTACAATAATGATGATGATGATGATGAATATAAGAATTATAGACATAACAATGATGATTAGATTAAACATCATGTCACTCGCTTGTTTCCACAGCGATGAAACATAAAAATCTTGCATTAGAAGACACTGATTGCCCGAACACGTTACAAAAATAGCTTCCCTGGTTAAGGGTTAAAACAATTGCATCCTACTTCATATCTGAAGTTCTGTTTTTACAAAAGCTCTCAGAGTAAAGTTGCTCTGTCCATCATGAAAACTCTATGAAACCCTACCGCCACGACAAGTAGAATTGATTTTGTCAGCTTTATTCGTTGGAGTTAGATCATGTTTCTCTCTCTATTGAGCATTCAATAGATATTTGGTCGAGTTTTCTCGGTGTTACTACGAGGGTCACTATTTATATTTTGAGCCTTGGCAACACTTATTGAAGTTATGTGCGATTTGACGTTTGCACGGAATCGTCTGGCATTATTGACCATAACGTACTTCAAATGTTTTGTCAATAGCTTCATTTGTGTTGTTTATGTTGCCTTGGAGATTGGGCGACAACAATAAAATGGAATTAACTCGTGAACATTTTCGTGGGATGATTTTTTATGATTTTCGACGTGGATTATCAAGACAAGAGTGCATCGATCAACTTACTTCCACATTTGGCGATGAAGCCCCATCCTTTGCCACTGTGAAACGCTGGTATAACGAATTTAATCGTGGCCGCCATTCGCTCACCGACGAGATTCGCGAAGGTCGTCCAAAATCAGTTGTTGTTCAAGAAAACATTGATGCCGTGCAAAACCTAATACTGCAAGATCGTCATGTGACATACTGTGAGATTGAGGCAACCATAGGCATTAGTTCCACCAGCATATATAAAATATTACATGATCATTTAGCTGTGAGAAAGGTATGTTCTCGTTGGATCCCACACAATTTGACAAAAACTCAAAAAGACGCTCGCGTCAATTGGTGCAAACAAATGCTCAATAAATACAATCGTCGTGCTTCAAAAGACGTATATAAGATTGTAACAGGTGACGAATCATGGATATATGCATATGAGCTGGAACGTAAACAGCAGTCGACCGTATGGGTGTTTCAAGATGAACCCAATCCAACAAAAGTTGTTCGCGCTCGAAGCACATCGAAACGAATGGTCGCCTGTTTTTTCGGGAAAACTGGTCATGTGGCAACTGTGTCTTTAGAGGAACGTAGAACGGTCAACTCTGAATGGTACACAACAATTTGTTTGCCAGAGGTCTTCGGTCAAATACGGAAAACAAACAAATGCTGTTGGATCATTCTTCATCAAGACAATGCCAGCGGTCACACATCTTGTCTAACAACCAACTTTATGAACAGTCAAAAAATCGAATTGATGGGTCATCCGTCGTACAGTCCTGATTTGCCATTGATGCGTTCAAAAACCATATTATGGAGGTGTCTCAAGAAGATTGGAAAAACTGCTTTGACAAATGGTTCGAACGAATGCAAAAGTGTATTGACCATAAAGGAGAATACTTCGAAAAACAATAAAGCAGTTTTCAATGCCAAATTCCTGTTTTTTCATTGTTAGGCTCAAAATATAAATAGTGACCCTCGTAGTTGAATAGCTCCTTTTATGTATGGGTTCAAGTTTCATTAGAATGTAACTATACTGTTTCTAAATTATGTCTAAATGTTATAAGAAGATTTAATGCCCTTGGTAGTTAGAACTGGAAGGCAATAGTAGATTGATTGATTGACTTGCTTTATTTTACTTCGCTTCTTGTGCCACTTTTGGCTAATTTGCGAAGATGGGGATGAGTGATGATATGATGAAATTGATGAATGGACACTGACAAACATCCATGCCCAGGCTGGGATTCGAACCCGGGATCCGTGGACATCGTAGTGCAATGTGCTAACCACTCTGCCACGGGGGCCGGCAGGCAATAGTAGAAACTGGTATAACATATACAAAATTGCATACCTAAAGAAAAACCTACCCCCCAAAATGAAATCACAAATAAGTCACTGAGTGGGCACCCCCAAGCAAGTAGCTTTATTCCCACACTGAATTTCTGTAAGGATATCATTGCTATGGGAGTGATTTAATGCACACAATTGAAAAATTTTGCAGACAGTCTGTAACATAACTGTATTGTTTATGGCTAAACAAAGTTTAAAATGTACCATTCTTGCTTCTAGATCTACTATGACATCTATCAGAAGCACAAGAAGAGGTATACAGCTGAAATGCAACTGTACAGTCGAGCAAAGACTTTCATAGATGACTCTACAGGATGATGGTCGTAGGAGTTTAGAACTTTAATGTTCATTGGGAACAATGTATTGTTGCAGGTTGAACACACAAACGTATCTGCAGGATCAGCCAATGCTAACAAATATGTTGGGCAGACAAGATCAGTTCTTTTCCTTTTTTGTATGCTAAGGAATGTGTGTGTTGTCAATTGATTGAATGGAAGTGAATTAAGCTTTATAAGTTTGTGTTTTAGGTAAATAAAAATATACCAAGTAAAGATTGCTTCTTAATTTCATTGCGTAGCATTTGTTTTCTAAGAGGTTAAGTTTGTATTAATTTACCAAGTCCTTGGACTTCAAAGTAATGAAGATGAAAATAGATGGCTGGGCAGAATTGTGCTGGTGCCACATACGGGAAAAGAAAAGCGAGAGCAGGGCATAAGTTGCTGGTTCCCGTGGACTGTGTGGCAACGTCAACTGGGCTGCGTTGCCTAGTTCAAGCATCAAACTGACTTCTCTGTGGGCCACTTTCGAGTCCCAGTCGATACAGAGTTGTCAGTTTGTATCACACGGATTACAAAGACCAACTCTACAACGAAATCTTTCATTTTCTTAAACCTACAAACACAAGGAGTTGTGCTCCGACGTGGCAACAGCGTGAACTTTTGCCACATGCCTAATTTCATGGCCATGCGTTCCCCATGTCAAAATGACTGGCAAACATTTATTTCTTATCATGCTTAACAATTGAAAGGCTCTGGAGTAAAACATGGTAAGTGACACTTTGGTTATTATTAAGTTCATTAAGGAGAAAGGGTATTAAAAGCTGTACTGTAGAAATTTGTTTTCGTGTTGTGTTTACCAATTTCAGAAGGGTTCAATGAGTCCAATGCAAATTCCATGACGTGGAAAATTACACATGAAAAGTGAAGGATGGCTCTTTTTACTTTGTAACTCAGTAATGACCAAAATATCACTTAACATGTTTTACTCCTGAGCCCTTCAATTCGCTCCAATTGAAACATTCATTAATCAGGTTTTCCATCAGGTAGCAGAGGACACTCATCAACAGGCAAGGTAAATTTGTGGATTATCACTTACCAACTTCTATTGACTTTTGGCAAACTTGATGAACCTGCAGATGGGTGTTGGTGATTAGACTGGTCATGAGCTGGGACCTGCGATGGTGCAGTGGTAGTGCCGTAGCCTTGTAATCAAGGGGCTTCCGGGTGTGATACCCGGTGGAGGCTCATAGTGGTTCAGATCCAACTTTAAACTGTAGGTCCAGTCCTGATTAGCCTTGCTGTATATAAAGTGGACTAAAACATCAACTCAATCAATCGTCATCAGTACTTGGTACATGGTGTTTGCATCTGCAGTGAGGATCTTCAAGAGTGAGGTGTTCCTGCCATGCTGTCTCTGTTCCATGCTGCTAAACTTAAAACCATATTCATGTTTTTGGGGAATAAAAGACGTGGTTGATAATACTAAGACTACTAATACAGGGTGAACAGAAACTATAGGAACAAACTTCAGGAGGTGATTCCTGACAGGTAAAGGAACAAGAAAGTTCATATCAACATATGTCCAGAAATGGACAGTGAGTCTGCAATAAAGCAATTAGTGCCAGTACACATTACATGGCATGACTTTCATCGATGTTACAGCAGGTGTTCAAAGTGGCCTCCATGAGATGCAATGCAAGCATCCACACGTCGCATCATGGATTGCCTCACTTGTTCGAATGTTCCAGCCTGTACCCGAATAGCGTCACAGGTGATATGGACATGCTGTTCAAGGGTCTGCACATCAGGAACTGGCTCAGCATACACAACACTTTTCAGATGCCCCCACAAGTAAAAATTAAGGGAGTTTAAGTCCGGTGATAAGCAGGCCATGCCACAGGGCCTCCATCTTCTGGAGAAGATGTCGTTGAGGTGTTGACAAACTATAATACGAAATTGGGCTGGTGCTCCATCATGCATCAGCCACATTACCTGTTGTATTGCCAAAAGCACATTCTGAAGCAAAATAGGCAGATTGTTCTGCAGGAATTCCAGATTCATATGTCCGTTGTGGAAGCACAAATGATCCAAGTAGGTGGTCGCCAATAATCCCTGCCCAAACATTGATGCTGAACCTTTGCTGATGAGACGATTCAACCATTCCCCGAGGATTGGCTATAGCCCAAAGGTGACGATTGTGTAGGTTGACGATGCCATCTCTACCAAAGGTTGCTTCATCGGTGAAGAGGACTGATATGGTGGTGGCCTGTTGCAAAAACTAGCGACAAAACCGTTTCCTTGGAGGAAAATATGCTGGTGATAATCCCTGCACACGTTGCAGGTGATAGGGATAGTAGCAGTTTTCATGCAGGATACACAACACCGTCGCTTGGCTTACACCATGCAGGCGGGCCACTTGCTGGAGCTTGTACTGGGAGTGTTCTCAATATCGTGTAGCACATGTTCCTCCAGATCTGGTGTACACACAAACCTCGGCCGCCCTCCATGTTTGCCTATATGAAAGTACCCATGCTCTCACAAACTCCCATAAATGGCTGCAAAGTTGTTTTTTTTTGGGTTTGGGTGGTGCTGTCTGTCCAGGTACGTGGCTCGATAAATCCATGTGGCCTCTCGACCGTTTCCATCTGCTTGACCATATACGAAGACCATCTCGGCTTGTTCCTGGTACGAATAACGGACCATGGTGCTTCGACGTAGCTCCAATCACACAACCTGCAACACAAAATAGCACACAGTGAGTGTTGTTATGAGAGGATGATGTCGTTCTTCAGCGGCAAATATGTGTTTCTGGACATACGTTGATATGAACTTTTTTGTTCCTCTACCTCCTGAAATTTGTCCTATAGTTTGTGTTAACTCTGTATTTATCCATGAAAAAACTGTCCCGCTGTTGCAACAACTTAAACCCACCGCATTCAGCAGACAAACGGGCTACACTAGCCCTGTTAGAGGCACACGGGGAAACAATAGGAAGCACAAGCCAACCCAGCAGTGAAGCAACGAGTTCCATAGCGGATGGTGGCAGTGGCCACCGAAATTAATAGAATCTCTACAAGTAAGTTTTCGCGGATAAATATTAGTAACTTGCTTACGTCTTATTATAAAACCATAGCTAGGCATATGCATGGGGGAGGCCATGGAAGTAGGATGGGAATGGAGTAAGCCCTGCATGCTGTTTCTGAAGCCAGTCACATGACAGCACCAGCTAAGTCAGACCAAAACATTTGAATACTCCGTAAGAAAGCATGTAATTTTGTGTACCTTTGAATAAGATTTAGGAAGCAATTTTGGCCCGTTAACATGTGGCTGTACTAACAGAAGCGACAAGAAACCTGAAGGAATAACATTCCATAAGCAAATAAGCTAGTTATAGTTTGTTTTCTGTATTATTTAAAGGTAAATAAAACCTCAAGTTTGCGTTTGCAGTTGCAGACTACTTCAATGCTCACTTCCTGCCCGCATGTGCTTTCAACAAGCAATGCGATGTGCCATCTAATGTGGCTTCAAGTTCAAGGTATTGAAGGATGCAGAGACTGCACGGACCTGGGAGAGGCAGTTACCCACCACCCCCATTATTTTAATTTAGAAATTTAGTGTATAGAAATCTAATTAGCGTTGATAAACAATATCATACTCTTGAAAAAGACAAAGCATTTTCAAGCTGATGAATGTTCCAAGCAACAGCGAAAGGACATTATTTCTTATGTAATTGGATGTGTTAATGACATAGTGGAGGTGTTTCAAACTCTTGTACCAACTGAACGAATATTATAGGACAGAAGATTACAGAAGTCCATTCTAATGTAGGACCAACAATGTTTCATATTCTGTCCAATATTTGTAAAAATATATGTGCATTCAATTTGCAATTTTAGTTTATAAAACAGTCATGAATTTTGTTTAGATTCACCTTGCCTTTACTTGGAGTAAATATGTTCCATTTCTACATCAGAGGACATGTGCATAATTACACCTAAAATTTGCACTAAATGTAGTTGTGGAAAGAAATACTTAAAATATGCAACGAGGATTTCCAATGGAAACAACCGAATAATTTTAAAACAATTTTATGAAAAAGTCGTATACACTGAATGAATTTGTGTAAAGTGCATTAATTTTCCGCATCTTTGCCTGATGATATAGTGTGGTGTGTTTCTGTGGCACTGTAAAGAGAAAGAAATTCTGCGAGATATATATATACGTATATAAGCATATGTTCACCTTGGTGAAAAGACTCAAGAATATTACCAAAATGAAAGAAGTGACAAAATATGACGAAACAATACACCAAATATTGCGAAAAATGCCGAAAATCGGGAAGAATGACCTAAAACCTGAAAATTGGCAAAAAAATGCACTTTAAAATTACGTTTTTTGGGTTCTAGATGAATTGTAATATTGTGTCTATTTAATGGGCATCGTGTCCGAGATGTCAGAAAGAAGATGACATTTCATCAACTTCCGCTCCCTACTTATGGGACACACTAATATCTTATATATACGACAAATTATGTGCTACCTTGCTGTATGAAATTTGTTCTCTGATCTCATTTTCAATTATAAGAAGTTTACCCACACTGATGCCCGTTTCCCCGAACATTGCACAAACTTGGGAGTTTGAAAATATCCGGGTCAGGGTAACCCTTGAGTCAGGATTATCTTCCGTTGCACCAGTCTGAAAGGCATGGCAGGCCAAGCATGTCACAGAACTTGCGGTTGACCCCAACATAGTATGGAACCTCAAATCAAGTGCCTAAACATCACACAGATGGAAGTAGGTGATTGGTTACCTGTTTTGAGAGGGCAATGCGATATATCAATATATTTAAAATATCAAAGCATCGATAGGGTCATTCCAGCATTATGTGTGTGACATTTTAGACAACATTTAAGGTTCTAGACATGAGATTGTATTAAAATATTCATATTGAAATGATTTCATAGAATTGTGAAGTATTTTGTGGTGTCGGCTAACAAATAAGAAAAACTTGAGTATGATGGCATACGCTGAATGCACGAAAAGCATTAACAAAAGTGCATTATGTGTCTGACACTTTAAAAATGTAACAAAATTTGACTTCATTTGTCTGTGAAGCATATAGGCTGCAGATGCTAGTAACTTTTATTGGTGAAATGTGTCAATTATATGCATTTTCAAACATCTAAACCTTAATGCAATTATAAACAATAACAATTTCCATATTATTTTTTATTTGTTATTTACATGGTGTAGGACCACTTTTCATGGAATACCCCGATATGATAAAAATATTGATGTTGATACATCAATAATATCGATATTGAATATCTTGTTATCGATATTCAATATCCGATACATCGATGTCGATATGTCGGTATTAAAATACTTGGTCCATACAAGCACCAGCAAACAGTGCAAAACAGTACAGGATTCACATTCACCCCTGCTCAGTTTCCACATCAGTTCACAATCCTGTAGGTCCATACTCGCATTCATCATGGAGTATAGAAGCAGGATGGAAATTATAGCTTTGCCCTTTGTCGAGCTTTGATAATAAAAAATAACTTTCAATATATGGCAGTGTGGAACTCTCTTCAGAAATCTATGATAAAGCAATTATTGGTGGTGTATCACTATTGAAAGAGATTATTTTATCCTGGTTTCTTAGGACTTGGCTTATTCTTACCTTGCATTAACAACATCATAAATAAGAATATAGAAGTTGAAACTTGCATATAACCTTAACCTAACATATCTCTGCACTTCAATCTCTGAAGATGACAATGATGTTAGCTGTCGAAAGCTAGAAAACCTATCTGGAAATTACCTGACTGATTGCCCGAGAAAACCTCTTGATCATTCACTGCCAAGAATGCTTCAAGAATTATTTATTTATCTATTTGGTAAGGTCAACAAATAACCGGATTAATGCCGTGAATAAGCGAAATAAAGTGACAGAGTGATGAAACTTACGGGATATGTAGGCCAGGCTGGGGTATGCCGCATTTCTGCAAGACGACTTCCAGACTGCACTGGCAGGGAAGGGATGTTGTGTATGTGCAATTTGCCTCCAAGGCTTCAGTCAGTCATTCAGTGAGGTGAGTCATGGCGTTCACAGTGTCAGGTGCCACAAAGGAGGCTCACTCAGTGATCCGTGATACAGTTTTTGACGGCAGAAGGCAACACACCAGGGAACATTTACGAGCTTATGACTGCTGTGTATGATGGTGAGTGCATGTCCCGGACACAAGTGTATGAGTGGGCAGGTCGGTTTCGAGCAGGACACACAACAGTGTCTGATGCGGCACGTAGTTGGCACCCTAAATGTGATATTATCAATGAGTCCATTTCTGCCATTGATGACCTTGGCCAATTTGAGTGTTGTAAAAAACTGTCCCATGTAACATTGCGACCTTGATTCAGGAAGGGTTCCATAAGCCGCAATACAACCTATTCCCCAAGGGACTGCCCTTCTGGTCGATTCTCTTCTTTTCCAAGGTAGGGGAAGGAGTTACAAACATAACTTGTTTCAGTATCAACTGCAACCCAAAACTTTAATCCATATTTATCAGGTTTACTGCCCATAAATTGAGTAAAGCGACATCGCGTTTACTGGGTAAAAGCTGTTTGTCAATCGGTACGTTTTCAATTGGTCTGTAACAACTCAAACAATTGTTGATAAATTTTCTCCAAACTTATGACATGAGCGCAAATATGTCGGTCAAGATTCTTTCCTTTCGAGATGACTTTTCATCGAAACGCAAGTATCTCAGTATCTCCTTGTAGCGATCCCTTGGCATTGTGTCTCAGAAGAAGCTGACTCCCCAACTTTGAGACCACAGATCTTCGACTGATATTCCTTTTGCACAATAAACACCTCTTACATACAGATGGGGGACAAAATAATACGAACACCTGTGAAAAAGTATGCCACATTTCACACCGGCAGTACAGCAGCACCACCTGGCACTGAAGTTTGCCACCTAGTGGCTGTGAAGGGGAAGGTATTAGTTTGCCAACAGTAGTCATTGGTGGTGCATTCGTCTATCATACGCTCTCAAGAGACACTGCAATGTCAGACCTGACAGAGTTCCAAAGAGGCATGATTGTTGGAGCACGTTCAGCTGGAGCCACGGTGACTGAAACCTCAAAGTTTGTTGGGTGTGCAAGGAGCACAGTAGCAGCCGTTATGACAGCGTACACAACACAAGGTAAGATGGCGTCTTCAAAGCACAACAGTGGACGAAAGACAAAGCTTGCTGCTCGGGATAGGAGGGTGTTGAAGCGCATAGTGGCCCGAAAGCACAAGCAATCATTATCCGAGATAACATCTGAAATGAACAGGCATCTCCAGGACCCCATTTCAACCAAAACTGTCAAAAGGGAACTCCATGCTGCAAACATTCATGGCCGAGTGGCAATTCGTAAGCCATTGGTGACATCACGTAATGCTGTCAAGCGACGCCAATGGTGCAGAGCTCACAGAAGTTCGTCCCCACAGCAGTGGCAACAAGTCATCTGGTCTGATGAATCAACATTTACGTTATTTCAGACCACGGGGCGCGTTTATGTGTGGAGAACGCCTCGAGATGCATTTCATCCTGACTGCCTCTTGCCGACTGTGAAGCATGGAGGTGGGTCCATTATGGTATGGGGCACGATATCTTGGCATGGTGTGGGACCACTTGTTTTTCTGCATGGGAAGATCAATGCCAGTCACTATCGCAGCATTCTGGGGGATCATCTCCATCCTTTTGTCCAGACTTTATTTCCTGGGGACCGACCGCTTTTTCAAGACGACAATGCTCCTATCCACACTGCTGGGTCTGTCCAAACATGGTTTGAAGAACATGAGGATGAAGTAGGACATCTTGAATGGCCCCTACAGTCTCCTGACCTGAACATTATAGAACATTTGTGGGGATATTTGGAGTCCAAACTTCGTGCTCGAAGTCCGCCTCCAGCCACACTTTCGGAATTGGAGACTGCTCTGGAGGAAGAATGGCTCCATATTCCCTTAAACATTGTGCATGACCTCTATGCGTCCATCCCACGTTGCATACAAAGTGTACTTCAGTCACAGGGTGGTCCAACCCCCTATTAATAAAGATTTTCTCTACATTCACAGGTGTTCGTATTATTTTGTCCCCCATCTGTACATCAAAGAGATTGCAGCTCCCAGTTCCTCCAATGTTAGGTGCCATTCCTGTGTTCCAAGCTGATGTCTTGCCTCTACTTCTGTGCATTTTTGGATTAGGCGTAACATGGATTCATCAAACAGAAGGCAAAAAGTGCTTGAAACTTCCCCTGCACAAATACGTTGTTTTGCGTAGCTTGTAGGTCCACCATGTTCTTTCAGTACATTCACGGCAGCTTTCCTGCCTGTCACCAGAAAATGACCCTTAACTATCTCCCAAACAGAACTGTCTCTTCCCAACCAAACCTCCTTTTCACTAACCTGAGCATCTCCTCCTGCCTCTTCTCTGCTGTGGGAAGACATTGTTGCAACTGTTTCAATGGGCATGTCATCTTCTCGATCACACACCACTGCATCCTCATCCAATGATGATGATAGAGGATAGGGTAGTATTTCTGGACCTGATCCTCCAGAATCTTGACTTGAGTACCCCCCTTCTTCCTTAGATAGCTCGAGAAAGCTTTCAATTTGCTGCGAAGACAACCCACGCTTACACGACATCTTCTCAAGTCAAGTACTCACTGATGATTGTAACATCGAAGAACAAAGCAATTTGCTAGTTCAAATCAGAACACCTGCATTACTAGTAAAAGGAACTCGCAACCAGCAATGAATTAACAATCGTTGCATGTGTACAAACATGTAAAGAAAGAGAAATTAGCGTTCGAACAATGAAAATAACAATAACACAAACCTACAATCGGGCATTCCGATGATTTTCTTATGATGGTCAAAATGACCGTTCGTCGTCATTCTAGGGCAATGTACTCATACAGCACATATTTTGGATTTTTTTTTAAACTGCTTACATCCATCGAAAGGAGATATAAAATTATGAAAAGTCAAATACATTGAGAATTTTTGCGCAAAAGTAAAAAAAACGTGAAAAAAAAGAAAATTGAAAATGGTCAAAGTGACCGCTCCCGTCATTCTAGTGGTAATAATTTTTTTGTTGAAATATATGTGTACTTGATGTTATTGATTGAATTACCAATGATTTGCGATGTAAAAATGCAATAATATGCAAAAAAAACGCAAGCAAACACGAGGACGGTGAAAATGCTGCCAGGCGAGGGCTGGCGTATCGTCAAAAGATGCGAGCACCCAAAGGTCAATGGGGTTTCAATACTTTCTTAGGATCCCGAGGTACATAGTCTTTTCCAGCTTCTCTTTTGGCATGTTCGGGATCGAAAACATGTGGATACCATATCGCTAAATACAGTCTCCACAATTTAATGTTCTAACTCTCTCTCCACTACAGAAAACCCTTGACAATCTAAGATCTAACACTGTATAAAGAGCTTTCTGTCCCCCCCCCTTTAACTTTAATACACAATCCTATCACTAAAATTTCGATGAAGAGTGGATATTGCCTCCTCCACAAATTAATTCTCAGTCTTCACACTAGAATTTTTGCAACAGTCTAAGACAACAGTAATACACAGAACTGGATACCCACCTCAATTTAATGCTCAATCCACCCTAACTAAAATACCCGCCATAATCTAAGACCTAGAGTTGGATACTGTCCACCCCATGTTTAATTCGGGACACCCCACCCCAGAACATGTAAGAGTTAGGTATTTCTCCCCCTACTTTGATAATACCCTTAAACACTTTCTTTACTTCATCTAATGGATTTAATATGGTGCATTTAAGGTGTAAAATTTCTACATATAGTCTATTTTGGAAAAATATATAAATGTTGAATTTTATATTATTTGAAGGCCAAAAATCTCGATGGGGCAGCCTGCACCATAGCCCCTATGTGAAAACTACATATTATGAAAATATATATTTTGGTAACTTTATTTTTTGCTTCAGTTGTTTAATAAATGTTATTCAAAGCATAAGTCACTACATGTAGTTTACATGTTCTTTACTAATTCTGATGTTTTCGACCCATTGCCAGGTCCTTCCTCGGCAGTGTCTAAACATCATTTCATCCAGGGACGTAGCTAGGTTGATCACTTGGGGGGGAAGACCCAAACTTAAAATTCTTTATATCAAACTATTATAAATTTACAAACTTTTATACACCATATAGGCCTATGCTGTATAACTAACTAACTCCCTAGCCTTCTTAAACCCGAAGGTTCATGGCTGCAGCAACACAGGCCTTCCATCTTTCCCTATCTTGAGCAAGTTCTATATACTCTTTTCCATCCCTACCGATTTCCCTTAGGTCCATCTCAACGTTGTCCCTCCATCTTCGTCTTGGCCTTCCTACAGGTCTCTTACCATCAGGTTTCCCAACAAGAATCCTGTAAACTCCTCTTTCCTCTCCCATTCGTGCCACATGGCCTGCCCACCTAAGTCTTCTTGATTTAATTATTCTAATAATATCTGGACATGAATACAAATTATGTAGTTCTAAATTATGTAACCTTCTCCACTCACCTGTCTCCTCATCCCTTTTAGGTCCAAAGATTTTCCTAAGGATCTTATTTTCAAATACTCTCAATTTATGTTCCTCTTTCAATGTAAGGGACCAAGTTTCACATCCATATAATACTACAGGCAAAATTACTGTTTTGTATATTTTAACTTTTAGTTTCTTAGATATTAAACGAGAAGACAAAAGTTTATGAAGAGAGAAGTAACATGCATTTCCTGAATTAAGCCTACTTTTTATTTCCTCTTTAATATAATTTTCATTTGTTAATATTACTCCTAAGTATTTGAATTTGGAAACTTGTTCAAACAAGTTGTTATCAATAACACTGGTCAACATGAAATTTGTTATAAGGAATGTGAATGGTGTTCTAAGGTAAGTCGATGGTGTTGAATTCAAAAATGAAATCAGTTTTTTCCTGTCGGGCTCAGTTTTCTTGTTACACACTAACCTGTACCTAATGCAATTCATGAAAATTCTGCCTATTGGGCTGTGGTTTAACCTATATTTACTCTACAGATATTGTTGAATAACAGTCATTATATGACAATAGAATGACCAACACGTTCCTAAGGCCTGGGACCTTCCTCCAATTGCAACAAACCAAATTGTGAATAAGAGAGAGGCATGGCAACATTGTCGATGAGTCATGTCCGAACACGTAGAATCGCAGTGTTGTTTGTTGTCATGTGCGTCTCGCATTGTGAGTTCTGACTTAGTGGGAAGTGACTGCATTTGATTAGGTTGTGATTTGAAGTTTCAGAAGTCGTATGTAGTGTTAGTGCATAAGAAAATGCCTCGTACCTGAATAAATAGCCCCAATTCGTTTTGTTATATCTGTGGAGAGTTGACATTTAAGTCACAAAAGCGACGAATTACCCCTCTTTTAAAGAAGTGCTACGAACTTTTTTTGGGTGTAAAGTTGGGGACCAAGACAAAACATGGGTCTCCCACATATGCTGTTTGACCTGTGTTACACTTCTGACAAGCTGGTTAAAAGGATCACGTCACATATCGTTTGCTGTTCCCATGGGAACCAGCAGATCACACAACAGACTGTTATTTCTGCCTGACCAAAATAGCTGGAATCACGTCGAAAACAAGGAACATTGTGCAGTACCCAAATTTACTATCAGCCATGAGACCTGTACGTCACAGTGAAGAATTGCCGGTACCAAAGCCTCCTGAGAATGTGACTGTGAGTGAAGATGAATGTCGTGACCAACATGGGGAAGAAAGTGCAAGAGGTGAAGAAACTGCTGACCCAACATTTAAAGTGTCCGGTTCATCAGTGGAGCCACACTTATTGTCCAAAGGGGATCTGAACGATCTTGCTCGGGATTTACATTTGTCTAAGCAACAGTCTGAACTTTTAGCATTGCAACTGAAAGGTTGGAATCTCCTCACTTGCAATACGAAAGTCTGTTTTTTTCGTGACCGCCATACAATTTGCTCAGAATATTTCTCCCACGACGGAGACATGGTTTTTTTTGTAATGACGTCTGATCCGTTATGGATTGTCTTAGCCATGAATACAGTTCACACGATTGGCGTCTTTTCATTGATTCCAGCGAAGTTACTATGAATGCTGTAGGCTACTTTTCCATAATGGAAACAAATTCCCATCCGTACCAATTGCTCATGCTGTTAACATGAAGGAGACGTATGAGAACTTGAAACAGCTTCTGACAAATATCCAATATGAGAAATACAATAGTGACATATACGGATATCTGAAGGTAATTGCAATTCTGCTTGGTATGGAGCTTGGGTACACAAAGCATTGCTGCTTCTTATGCGAGTGGGACAGCAGAGACAGAAAAAATCACTATTGTGGGAAAAATGGGCTCTTCGCAGTGAATTAGTGCCTGGAAAGAAGAATGTGGCAAACACTCCTCTTGTTGACCCCAAAAATGTGTATCTCCCTCCTCTGCACATAAAATTGGGACTAATTAAAAACTTTGTGAAAGCCGTGGACAGAACTTCACAAGGATTCATGTACTTGCAACGGAAATTCCCAAGAATCAGCGATGCCAAAATTAAAGAAGGAATATTTGTAGGGCCTCAAATAAGAGAATTGATGAATGACGAGAATTTCATTCAACATTTAACAGATGTTGAAAAAATGGCATGGTTGTCTTTTACAAGTGTATGTAAAAACATAAAGCAGAGAAGTATCGCGATATTGTACATGGACTAATTAGATCATACCAACGTATGGGATGCAACATGTCTCTCAAATTACATTTCTTGAATGATCATCTGGACTTCTTCACAACTAATCTTAGTGCCGTTAGTGACGAACACGGTGAACGGTTTCACCAAGACATTGCTCTAATGGAAAAGCGGTATTAAGGCAAATGGAGTGCCGCAATGCTGTCCGACTAGTGCTGGACCTTACGAAGAGATGTTCCCGAGGCAAAGTTTCGTAGGAAATCGGGAAGGAAACATTTTTAGATATGTTTATACATTTTCATGTTACTCATTTGCTTCATTCCTTTGTATACTGACACAGATTTATTACCTTTTACGTTTGTAGAACTTTTGTGAAAGCAAGGCTCTTTCGACCAATACACATAGAACATAGGCTGAGGTAGGAAAACACAAAAAACATTTTTACAGTAAATCTGAGCCCGATGGAGAAATTCTGAAATTAGATCTGCATTCAGGGGCTCAGCAACTTCTAGAAACAGCTTATTTTGTTCTTGTAACATTCACAAATATTTTTTTTGTAGACCAGTGTAATTAGATTTTGATTATTACCTAACACTTGGTTTCGGCCTGTAAGCATATATTTAGTTTTCTCTTTGTTAACTTCCAAACCTATCTCTTTAGCAGTTTTGAAAAATATTTTAGCATTATTCTTAATTGTATTCACATCATCCCCCAGTAAGTCTACATCATCTGCATATGCTAACAACTGAGTCACACCATTTAATTTTAGTCCTTCGTTAGTTTCTTTTACTTTCCTTACAGCATATTCTAAGGCAAAATTAAAGAGCAATGGAGATAATGCATCTCCTTGTTTTAACCCATCATGAATTGTAAATTTGTCAGACATATTAATACCTACACGAATTTTACTTTCTGTTTCACTGGTGCATATTTTTATCATACTAACAAGCTTCTTAGGTATTCCAAACTCTACTAATATATTATATAATTTATCTCTTTTGACCGAATCATATGCTTTTTTGAAATCAATGAATAGCTGATGGACATTTTGATTATATTCCCACTTTTTTTCAAGTGTCTGTCTGATGTGAAAAATTTGATCTGTAGTTGATCTATTACGTTTAAATCCACATTGATAATCACCTATAATTTCATTAGCATATGGAGTTAGTCTTGTTAAAAGAATGTTAGATAATATTTTATATGTTGTTGAGAGTAGAGAAATTCCACGGTAATTATTGCAGTTCATTTTATCACCTTTTTTAAACACAGGAACAATTATGGCTTCTTTCCACTGTTGAGGGATTTCTTCTTTATTCCATATTAAACAAATTAATTTATGAATTTGACATATTAATGAATTTCCACCATATTTAATTAACTCAGCTGGTATTAAATCAATGCCAGGTGCTTTGTTATTCTTTAGCCTTTTAATAGCATCTTGAACTTCAGTCAAGTTAGGTTCTGGAACTAAAGGTTCTGCTGTGTGGACTTCATTTACTTCTGATTTATCTCCTACATGAACATTTAAAAGGTCATTAAAGTAGTTCTTCCATCTATTTAGAATATCGCTTGGGTCAGCTAGAAAATCACCGTCTTTATCTTTTATCAAGTTTACTTTAGGTTGCCACCCCTTTCTAAACTCATTTACACCTTTATATAAATCTCTGATATTTTTATTTTTGCTGTTTGTTTCAATTTCGTTAATTTTGCTTTTCAAGTAATCTCTTTTTTTACTTCTAAACGTGCGGTTAACTTCTCGCTTTATTCTATTATAATTGTTTAGATTTGTATCATCAGAGTTATTTAACCACCTAAGTCTAGCCTGATTTCTTATTTCTATTAGATTATGACATTCATTATCAAACCATGGCTTACTTTTTCTTGGTTTATGGTATCCTATACTTTCTTTAGCTGCTCATTCTATTGCATTACGTATGTTCTCCCAATTCTTATTTATGTCTGTTTCATTTATATTTTCATCATCATTTAAATCCTGCAAAACATCAAATCTATTTGACAGTTTAATTTGGTAATCTTTCTTAATTCTTTCATCAGTAAACTTTCCTGTATCAAATTTTAGAACTTTTAGATTTTGTTGCTTATGATTTATCACTGAACCTATACTGTATACATACATTATATATGTATGTGTGTGTGTGTGTGTGTATATATATATATAGTAGTCTTGGAAAGAGAAGGAGCAAGGGCCTCCTCGGTGGCGCATGGTAACACCGTTGCCTTGTAATCAAGGGGTTCCGTGTTCTATACCTGGTGGATGCTCATAGTGGTTCGGATCCCACTTTACACTGTAGAACCAGTCCCGATTAGCCTTACTGTGTATAAAGTGGACTTAAAACACCAACTCAATCAATCAATAAATTGGAAAGGAACATCATTTTCTTCTGTAGTCCCCAACAGTCTACGGCTATACTCTCGCGAAATCCACAGCCATTATTCGGCAACCTAAATGCAGAATGAACTCATTAGCTTAATGGCTTATACACCAAGAACAATGTTATTAGTCCTTAAATTTGTAAATTTGCTGAAAAAAATTGAGAAGTAGATAAAACACTTTTCCGTGGTTTTAGATATAAAGTGCTGGAACCAGGTTTACAAGTATTGACAACAGTGCAAATATGAAATGTGTGCATAATGAGTTCAAGCTCGGCATCTCATATATACAGTTTATACCAGAATCGAATCCGGTATCTCTTAGTTCAAGGCGACCACGTTAAGCACTATTCTAAAGGGCGGGTCCGAGTCTTCTACGGCATCTGATTGTTCACTTGGGAAATGATGACGATAAGAAATTTTATGCACACGTCTAATTTCTTAAAATTAATCTTATTTGTGTGTGGAAAACTGAATATATGATGGCACTGGATAAAACAAAGTTCCCACATGCTCAAATGATTACGCTCTCGTCTTTGGTTCATCAGGTTCAAGAACCTGCCTGGGTTCGATTCCCGATGGAGGCACATAGTTGTTCGGATCTCACTTTAAACTGTAGGTCCATTCCCAATTAGCCTTACTGTGCATAAAATGGACTTAAAACACCAGTTCAATTAATCAATCAATCGAAAGGTTCAAAGTTCGATCACTGGTGGTCAGGCCGGTAGCCAGAATTTGATTTCAGAAGGGGTGGCAGCCAACATCTAAAGATGAAAAGGTTGGGGGGTGGGGGAGGAGTAAATTCGCTGAAGATGAATTTCTTGGTATATTGCAACTTACCATATACAAGATGTTTAATCCTGTTAATGAAGTAAATTTGATTACTACTACACATTATTAAAATCAGATATTTGTAGGATTTTGGGATAAGACTGCAACCCTCGAGCTCCTTCCCTGGGTATGTGCCTGCTTGAATTAGTTCCAAAATTTCTGTGCTGTTTCAACATCGTGAGGACAATTTGGGAAGTACTTGAAAGCGATATGAAAGCAAATTCTGCTCTCGAAACTATGGGACTCGATGTGATGACCACGCACAACCGAATGAAAGAACTCTTCGTAGGCCTTGTCCCTCAATATTAATTTTACTGATTATAGATCGACTACAAGGAAAAAAAAAAGCCTTGCCCGAAAAGTTCCCGTGCAGCTTTCCCTTCTTCCCTTCAGCTCGGCCCATATGGAAGCATGGTCCACTCTCCCCCTCCCCTCCTCACGGGAGTATGGTGCACAGGAGTCGCGGGTCTGCGCAGGTTGTTTTGCTTGTGGTTCCACTATAATTGTAAGTTTTTCTCGGTCTCCTTGTAGCCAGATATCTGAGAGGAAGATCATTCATCTCCAGATTCCAAGGAGCTGCATCACTGGCCAGAAATATCAATGCAGGAGTACCCCAAGGCTCCACACTTGCACTAATATTGTATGCTCTATATACAGCCGACCTCCCGACAGTGCCAGGATGCTTCCCGGTGCTATTTACAGGTGACTGCTTTCTTCGCATCCAGGCGACAACTCAAATTCTGCTACAAAACACTGAACAGACAACTAGAGGAATTCCAACAATGGTCAACTAAGTGGAGGATAAAAACAAATGCAACCAAAAGTACTGCAGTCTTCTTAGCCAGAAGAAGACAAGAACAGAAAACATTGAAGCTCTTTGGTCAACAGATAACACACGCCAAGACAGCAAGATACCTAGGATTAATACTGGACAGCGGGTTAACATTCATGATTCATGCAGAAGAAATGCATCACAAAGGCAACCAACGAATAGGAGGATTATATGCCATCTTCAGGAATCTACAACAATCCCTCTAAACAAGGATAACATTATACAAGACAATGATACGACCAGCAATACTCTACACCATTACAGCATGACATCATGCAGCAAAGACATACATCGGAAAATCATACAGAACAAATCTGCAAAGATAATCAGCAGCCATGATAGATTCACGACCAATCTTCAAATACACAAAGACCTAGAGATAGACCAGATAGAAGATGTCATCAGAAGAGAGACAACCAGATTCTGGAACAAACTCAGAAGGCATCTTAACCCCGCAGTAGGTACAGAGGCCATCTTACACCGCACTCACTGCACCCCACGGCCAGAGTGAATCCAACATAAGAAAAACACGAAGATAAACACCTTGAGCGACAGTGAAATGGAACTTAAAAAAAGTAAATGTCAGGAAAAATTCATTCAATTCATTCATTCTGCCTCCTTGATGACGAAGTGGTAACATCGCTGCCTTGTAATCAAGGGGTCCCGGGTTCGATACCTGGTGGAAGCACATAGTGGTTCGGATCCCCGATTAGCCTTACTGTGCATACAGTGAACTTAAAACACAAACTCGATAATTGGAAGGTTTTAGAAGAACTAAACATGTCTTTTTAATCATCGTACAACTTTGCTTCTTTTCACGCCACTTTTACAGTTTTTCTTCCTAAGAATTCCACTGACTATAACACGCTACGAAACCAGATGTCCAAGGTTCGGACATTGGACAGGTATGGTTGTATCATGTCTGTCCCATCACCATTCCTTCGGCTCATAATTCATCCTCATCATCACATTTAACCCAAGAGGTAGAAAAGCAACGTAATATAGAAATATATAAATGATTGATTTGCTTTATTTTACTTCGCTTTTCTGACACTTTTTGGCTAATCGTGAAGATGAAGGTGAGAATGAGTGATGTGAAATTGATAAGAGGACCATCATAAAGAACACACATGCCCAGTCCGGGATTCAAACCCAGGACCCCTGGCATCGTAATGCAGCTTGTTAACCTTTGCACAACAAATAGAAACAGAAAATGCTTGATTGATAAGTTATTTGCTTCTCCATAACTCATGATTATATTGTATGTATTATTCGCTGTATGACTAGGGATTAATTATAATTGTATGCATGGACGTCCACAGGATTTTCTCCAGGGAGGGGCAAGGAAGGTATTTTTTTCCAGGGGGGGCTAACATGTCATATTTTCCCCTATAATAGTGTTCATCCCTCAAAAAACATTGCTTAAATTTGAATTTATCATGTTCGTGCAATAATTAGCACACATTATTGTGGCTGAAATTACATTATATGTGTGAAATATGTAATTTTTGATTGACTTTCGTTTTCCAGGGCCCTCCCCTTGCCCCCTTCTGGATGCCTATGAAATATGTCTAGCCAACCTAGCCACCTAAGCAGCAGCAGCTTCCGCATTTGCAGGTGGAAGCTAAATGAAAATAAATCACAGAAAGTCAGAAATATATACAAATTTTGTAACATATACTTATAGAGCATGCAGACGGCTGTAAAAACAATTGCTACATATCTAGTTTCCTTCCTTAATTGAAACGTGGTTTATTCTACATTATACATGAGTACAAACACCTCTTTTAGAATGCTATCGTGATGCTATCTTCTTGCGCTTACAGAAGTTTACCACCGCTCGGATCACAAATCCTACTTCAAACTATCTGACAGATATCAACTGTCCACCAAATCAACAGATGAACCGACCGCTTCGATGTTTCTCCGAATTTTCAGAAAGTGGCCTTTCCCCTCCTTTGCAGGGCAGGTCATTAGCAGGAGGTTTGAGTGCATGTGAGAAGAATTGCTATGTCATTCATTCCCGTACCGAAAAAGGGACAAGCAATAGAATTCTTGGAATTTGAAACGCATGGGGATATCTTTTCGGAACCATAAAATAATCAACCCAGAAAGTTCTAGCCACCCGTAACTAAATCCTCCTGTTTGTGTCATCCTTTCAGTTCCCATGGAGCCAGTGCAGGGCCAGATGAAGAGAAAGTGCAGGTTTTGGAGGGATCCAAAACAGGGAGGAAAAGTGAATTTTCAATAGGTCTCAGACTTCCTTGACTGGGGTGGACCACAAAACCATTAACCACATCCCCTCCCAATACATCTGTTTGTGTTCAACAAGCAAGAAACAGGGAAATAAGAAAGAAATGCCTTGCTTGAGTTTGTGCTATTGAAAATTGAAGAAGTGTTTCAAACTGCAAGCAAAATTTACTGAAGAATTATTTTGCAATATTTGTCATCAAAGTAAAATTTCCAGCAAATACAGAACAGTTTCCCGGGGCCACGTGGACATTTGCCGGGGTCAGTGCCTACATATGCCCCCCCCCCCCTCCCCCAACGATGTCCCTGATTTCATCTAACGAAACATTTCTCTTATGGTACAGAAGATTACTTACCTCATATTTTCCATTAATGGACATTACCTTTAAAACTTTTTCCCCTTTTTAGTACAGTGGAACCCTGATTTTACATTTTCCTTCATTATACATTTAATCTTGATTGTCCCAACATTGCAAAATGCTGTAAAATTTTCCTCGATTTTACATTTTTCCACATTTTAAGTTTTTTCAGCTTGGTCCCCTGAAAAACCTAAAATGTAGTTACATTATTTTGTAAATTTCCCTAAGAATTATTGTTTTTATGTTTCTCTATGTTATTGTTTTACTAATTTAATAGATGTGTGCAAATTAACGAGGGGGGGATGCCGTGGATTTCCTCCTAACCAAAAAATGCATCCCCAGCAATAGAAAAAATATTTTCATCCCTGCCAGGGACATTTTTATCCTCCCTCAAAGAAAATCGAATTGAAAGCACATAGTATACCATTTCAAGAAGGACACCATTCTGCAACTGACCAACCTCAATGAGCCGAAACAACAGCAACTAAGTTTCTATGGCATAGTACTGATATTTTCCATGTATTAAAGTATTCACAAGAAACTTATAGGTTAGAATGACATTAAGTTTGTACTTGGCAATATAAATCCGGCCAAGTTTTCCATGATACTAGATCCATAGTTCTTTTTGTGTGAGAGTTTGGGTTTATTTTTAGAATGTAAATAGAGGGTGTCTCAGAAATATTTTCGGTTTTAAATCTGCTCTCAGGGGCAATTCACACATTACAGAGAAATGAGATAGATCGCAAATGCTTGGCAACATTGTTAATATTTAGTTGCCATGTAGCACTTTACGGAGTAGCAACGTGCTTTTTGTGTTTGTGCATTTTATAAAAAATAACGATTCTTATGTTCTTATGCATCATTTGTACCATCATCATTGTAACCTGGCAGGAATGAGAGACGTCCCAAGCGCAAATTTAATTAAATATTGGATGAGAAAGTTTGAAAACACTGGAAGTACTATGATGAGTAAACTGCCGGGACGTCCAAGGTAATCAAGATCGAAGAGAAATGTTGACCGTGTGTGCTGGTCTGCTAGTGAGGATCCTTGCCAATCATTAAGACTGCATGCACCTTCTTTACATTTGCATAAGTTGACAGTTCATTGCATTATTCGCAAGGATATGCATTTCCACCCATACAAAATTGTTATTACACAAGAACTAAAACTACAAGATCCTGCCAATCAATTAGAGTTCTGTAGAACAATGAGAGATCGCTACAATGGTTACAATAACATATGGTTTACTGATTAATCAAATTTTGACATAAACGGGCATGTTAATAAGCAGAACTGCCGATACTGGGCAGGGGAAAACCCCAAAAACCTTCATGAGACACCATTATATTCACCTAAAGTTTTCGTCTGGGCTGCCCTATCAAGCCAAGGAATCATTGGCCCTTATTTGTTTGAAGATGATCATGGTAATGCTCAAACTGTAACTTCTGAGCACTACCGCCAAATGATTAGGACTTTTTTAATTCCCGCAATTCAGAACCATGATACCTACAACAGAAACACGTTTTTTCAGCAAGAGGAATGTCACCAATGATTCACTGAATTCTCATCAGTTATTCCCAGAAAGAGTTGCAGAGGGAATATTAACTGGCCATCGAGAAGTCCCGATTTGACACCAGCAGAATTTTTTCTTATGGGATTACCTTAAGAGTGAGGTATACACCCAATGCCACAAAATTTGAGACAATTTAATCAAAGCATTACAGATTAAATCAATGCTATTCCTCGTGCAATGCTTCGGCGAGTGATCGAAACCTTTAGCTCAAGAATAATTGAATGTGAAAACATGAACGGTCACCATTTGTGCAATACTCTTTTCCACAAATAAAAATTTAATGTTTAAGCTTTATTTTGGCAATAAATTTATCTTTATACAAAAATTTAAATATTTATTTTAATAGTTTTAAAATCGAAAATATTTCTGAGACACCCCTTATGATTATTTCTAAATTACATATAAATGTTATAAAATTTACTGACCGAGGTAAAAGAAATGGTCCAAGTTACTTAGAACCACAAGGAAATAGTTTACTTTACCTGACATTAAGAGTAACATATCCAAACTTGCATACCAAAACAACCTATCTCCTGAGATGAAAGTACAAACACTCCACTGAGTTTGCATCCACCCCAAAACGAAAAACTCAATTCGCAAAGTTGACATAAGTATGCGTTATTTCCTTTCTATTCAAAATTAGACATTAATGTAATTGAACTATTCCACATCATAGTGCAATTTGTACTTGCATGATCAAGTGGATGGAAATAAATCAAATCAAATCACATCGCAATAGAGGATAATACAAAAATAAACAGAGCCCAAAAAATTAATAGATATTATGATGATATTGAAGAGAAATGGATCAATTTTACAAGGAAACAGTTATCAATTTCCCCTATAAAATGTCCAGCTTCAACGCAACTAATAGCAATGATGCAGTTTCTTTAAATCTCAAGTTCTTTATCTTTTTAACCACTTTTTGCTGTAATTAGTAAAGGACTTGTAAACCATACATGAGTAGTGACTTATGCTGTGTTTAATATTTGCAAACTGTGGTTATGCAGACTTTTAAGAAATTATTAGTTGTTTGATAAAATAACACCTCATATATTTACTCTTACTTCAACCTTTTGGACCAACAAGACTGTTTCCTGGGTTTATGTTATAAATAGATTGTCACCCTATTGTAGAACATGGTAAGGATGCTGATTCAATCTATTATGATTTATTGTGTACAATGTTCGAGTTGGTTTTCTGTTTGGAGGATCAGTGTTAGATGAACTTTGCTGCTGTAGTACTTGGTGTCAAGACAAAAAAATACCAAAATATAAATTAGAATGTTCCAAACATGGCCACATTGTGCCAAGCAGATAACAGGTTAGTCTTTCTACTGTGATAAAATATCTCAAAACCACTAAACTTCAGGATATGAATTTACCAATAGTTATTACATTATTACTTCATTTATTGTAAATATAGGAATATACAAATATGCAACATTTTCTTATGATTGAAAAGAAATTTTAACATTTTTTCCAATTAAATACATTCTTTTGTTATAATTGACAACAAATTTTGAGTTTTTGTACTAAAAAAATGAATTGAGTTTGTAAACAAAGTATTTTACAATTACTTCCAACCAAATACATTTTGTTTCTTACAGCTGATGGAATTTTAAGGTTGCATTCACTTAAGAGCATTTATTAACAAGACATGCTAATATTACACCTATATTGAGTTCCTTCTACCTACCAAAAAAATTTGACTATTTGCACTAAGACCACATGAAGAAGGTAACTAACTTCGGAATTCCAAATCATCTATTTGTTGCCCATTTACATCATCAACAATTGCAGGCAATGTTTTCTGAATTACCTGCAAATTCTCTGCTGGGGAGCTATTCCGGGATAATGAGTACAACGTCACCATTCTTCTTGTTGTCAGGGTCAATTTTGAGAGTGTCCTTGGGTCGCTTGTCACACTTCTTAGAAAGCACCTGAGGCATGTCCTTGCATGGTTTCTTCAGATGGATCACACAAAACCAATCTTCCGGAGAGAAATCAATCACAATTGTTCCGCACTTCATCTTTTTCACTTGCTTAAGCATGCGCTTCATGGTGATATGTGTAAAAGGGTATTGGTGATGGTCTGCAAAGAAGAACAGCTTAGTCATGTTGAAGAATAACCGTATTATTGCTTCACCATTGTTATCATTGTCTGGGTCAGTGCTAAGATTGTCCTTGCGTGGTTTCTTGAGACAGAGCACACTAAGCCGATCTCCCGGAGAGACATCAATCTCCAGTCTTCCATTCTTCACTTTCTTAACCCTGCCCTTCATGGTGAAATACCTAAATGGGCATTGGCGATGATTTGTGGCAAAGAAAATCTGAGCCAAGTCGAAGAATAACTGCTGGAATATAAAGGCAGAGAGAATGCCAAGACAGAAGCCGAGGGTGACAAAAATCTTCTCATTCAACACATTGATGGACAAGATACATGTATCTGTGTCGTTCATGTAGCACCGTATGACTCGTGGAAAAACAGTCAAGATGACATCATCCCTCACTGATTGTTCCAAGTATGGCAGGTTCAAGATCTCCAAACCATATCTGAGAAAGCCGTTCTTGAGGAACCAGTCAATGAAGAACATATTTGCCACTGCATGCAAGCCGATAGAAACATGGCATACAAGGAAGAAGAGACGAGTTTTTGGAGTGATGGCATTTTCCTCTGGACAACGCTGTCCAAGAATCTGCATGCAAAGACAAGGGGCATAAGCCAACCAATGACATACTCTGCAGATGACGGAGACCAGCAGGAAAATGACCCCTTCAACAAGGAGGATGATGGGAGACCATCGATAGTAAGCTGGGTAGGCCTTTTCCTCCACGTAGCTGGAAATTGGCAGCAAGCAAAAGGCCCTGGAGTACCAGCAAGAGTCTGCTATTGGCTGAGTCGCTACAACACCTCTGGCCTTCACAGTGCAATTGATTGGCTGCCCAAGAAACTCAACTGATGCAATGATGATGAAACACAGGAACAAGCCATAGGCTGTGTACAAATGGAGCTTTTCCATGGTGCGACTGAAGGGCAGAAAGGGCTTAGTAACCATGGCCCCCAGGAAGTTCTTCATGCCCTGGAACATGTTTGCCATGCATGTAATGATCCTTACAAAGGAACCTGCAAGCCAAGAAAGAAAAGAGATGAAACAATTTGAAAACATGAAAAAATTAATATATGCTCTAATAACTGTCAGAATATACTACTGTATTTATTCTAGTTATGAGCCTTATTCTATACCAGCACTTGCAATGAAAATTATTAGATGGAGGTATGGTTGCATGAGACCCGAGGAAGGGTGGGGGATTGTGTTTTTTTTTTAACCTGGCAGGATGTGCTCTGCTAGGATACAAGGATGCACGCTGTGTAAAAAAATACTTAGCAGCAGAATTTGTTCTAAAGTCCAAATTATAATTCTTTTGAAGTATGTACGTAGATAATAATACCTTCTTTTATTAAACTCATTTTATTAAGTTTGAATTTATTTTTTCTTATTACACAATTGATAAAGATGAGAAAGAAAGATGGTACGTTGAGAGCTCTCTGCCATAACGTAAGGATGCACGCTGGGTAAAAAAAATACCCAGAAGTCTTAATTCCGAATTATAATTGCTTTGCTAGATTTATCACACTGTAATGCCCATCTGTACCTTTAAGACACATGCTGATGTCCACTTTGCATAGTGAAGAATTGCCAATTCCTAAAACACCATCCACCATAGTGGACTCGATTTTTTCTCGTATTGAGAAACATTCATCCCAGCCCTCGGATTAATACATTCCAGAGACTGACATGTCGTCACCCCACCTCATACAGCAGGAGGAACTTAATGATTAGTGCGTGACTTACATTTATTCCCGATACAGGCAGAACTCCTCAGGTCTCAGTTACACCAATGGAATTTACTTGCACTAGGCACAAATATTTCATTAAATAGGGACAACAGGAATGTTCTGGAAGCACTAATTGCAATGGATGAATCAATAGTGCTTTGTAAAGACATCCACAGACGTTCATGTAAGTTCGAATTCACTTACAACTTCCATGGGTGGCATCTGTAATTTCATTGAAAAACAGTACTCCTTCATAATGGAAATAAGTGGGACTCCACTATGCTTGCATACTACTGCTGTATTTTGTTTCGGCAGACAGTTTGGCAAACAAGAGGAGGTCAACAGGAGTGTTCTTTCAAATGTAAAGATAGGGTTAGATTAGACTAGGTTTCTCTTATGTTTCATATTACCATATGCTATCTCTAAATATTGCTATTTGATATACTGTACTTGTTTCATTTTTAGTTTTGATTTAGTTTATTTTTTTTTACTTCGCGTTTTGTGCCTCTTGGCTAATTTGCGAAGATGAGGATGAGTGATGAAAGGATGAAATTGATGAATGGACATTCACAAACAACCAAGCCCGACCAGGATTCGAACCCGGGACCCTTGGCGTCGCAGCGCGATGTGCTAACCGCTCGGCCACAGGGTCGGGCTGTACTTGTTTCATGTTCCAATATCTATATTATGTATGTTTGTAAAGAATATTGTATTAAATATATGGCACACATCAATATAAACACTGTATATTTATATATGTACCATATATATATTGTACGTCGCACATGTGATGTGATACACAAATTTTGAGACTTCTGAAATAACATCCAGGATACAGATAAAGTGTAATCAGCCAAATTTCGAACCAGAACATTCTCGATTGATCAATTATTTAAGTTCAACACATAGGCTTGTGACAGGCATCTTCTGCCAGAAAATGTCCCGAAGGACATTAGAAACACTGTACCGTCATAAGTACAGCATAAGTATTCACTCATATTAACAGAAATAACAGAAATTCAAACCTCAAAGCCCTGTAGCACTCTCTCATTACACTGTTTATATATGAGTTCGAACATATCCCAAGTGAATTCCCAGAATCATAAGTACAATATACAATTCTATTCACATGGAGAGCACATTACCCCACTTGAATTTCTGAACTATTGAACAGCTCATAATATTATTCTACAGATTATGTGATAGCATAGCCCAAGGAAACAATGGAGGTGTCCATAGAGTGGTATGCAGATGGGGGTGCGTGACACAAGGGCATCTCCCTTGTATACTATGGACAGAGAGCAATGGAGGAGGAAAGAAGGGCAGAAACGAAGAAAGATGAGTGAAGTGAAGAGTGTAAGAATATATGTGAATGAAAGGTAATATAGAGAGGACAGAAGGAAGGAAATACACTGGTAAAAAGAGGAAAAGTATCAAACAGAAAGAAGTTGAAAAGACAATAAGATGAAAAATAAGAAACAACATTTTATTCGGGAACCAGATTTATGAGAAAAATTAAAGGGACTGTGAAGGAAGAACATGGAAAGCATAAACAAAGGAATTTAAATTAAAAAGGAGAAAGTGAAATAGAGGAGACAAGGAGACTGAAGGAAAGGTAAATAATTGAGAAAGCAAGAAGAAAAGGTTTGAGGGAACACAAGTGAAACATATAGGAATGCATGGTTCACTTCTCGTGCTTACCTTTGAAGTCAATCATGACGAAGTTTTCCGATTGTTCACTCGCGATACTCCTTCACGGATCACTAGCGGACAAGTGAGGACGCTTCTGGCTTGGGACTAGTGATGGGTTGTTCGTGAACGAGTCGTTCAAAAGTAACGACTCTCCCTTGTGAGCGGCGAACGACTCCGCTAGAAATGAACACGTTCAAAGAGTCGTATCGTGTGCCACGACCACGGCTCCTTTCCCGCCAAGCAACTATTCCCGTATTTACCTTCAGAGACGACGACGTGACGGGTGGGCAACCGCCCACCCAAAAATTCCTCTGCCCATTTGAATAAATCCAAGATGTAAATGTTTAGAAAAATATGAATGCTTCAATAAGAAAAAGTATATTCTTGTCTTGATTCCGTGCACATTTTTCTGATGAATATTGTCGATACTAAAAAGGCTCATAACTTATCCACAAAGAAGTTTAGCTGTTTTTGGATTTGCGTTAGTTTACTGAGTTAAAAAAAATCGTTGCAAAATATGTTGTTGAATAATACGTGTCAAATGTATCTCTTGTTTGAAACTTGAAACATGATCTGTGGCTAGAAGTAGTGCAATATCTGGCTATATAGCCAAAGTGCTCGTTTGGATGTATTATTTCGATAATCGGAGGGTGCCAACTTCATATAAACATTTTAGGGATGGGGGTCAATATTTACAACAATATTTGTTTTTAGATATAATGTACATACTTCTTGAGGAATTTTGGAGGCAGAAAGTGCTTGCCCTCCCCCCCCCCACTAAAGTAGGCGCCTATCGTGATAATTATCAGTAAATTAAACTTTTTCCAAGAGTTTCAAAGTGTTATGAACAAGAGAAGAATTACTACTACCATCATTAAATTTGATATTTTTTTTTGTCTAAATTACTTTCCACAACTTAGTTTATAAGAGTATTTATTTTTTCCAAGCGTTATACATATTTCTGTTACATCCTATCGAACATCTCTTTTCCTGCATTGGCCTGATGAAGATTTACTTCAGTAAGTTATCGCTTCTGTTTTGGCGATAACAAGCGGCGGCGCCAGGATTATTCATCTAGGGGTGCGGAAAGAAATTTAGGGGGTGCGATTCTGAAAATAAGGAAAACATGAAACACGCATGCAACCTTTCAAAACTGAGGGAGCAAGCAGCCAAAACTGGGGGGGGGGGGGTAAGGACAGTTTATTTTCCCTTGGCAGATAAGGTTTAGCATAGTGCGGGGGCAAAAATAGCAAAAAACGGGGAGCAACTGCATCCCTAATCGCCGCTACTGATTAACATAAATTACTGACTGAAATTAAAATATATGTGTGAAATATATAACTTTAGATTAACATTCATTTTCCATGGATGCTGTCCCCCCCCCCCTTGCCCTCACCCTGGACGTCCATGATTATATGTATTAAGTGGTCATACAGTGTAAACATTCAGATACACATTGCAGTCTTACTGAACTTTGTAGTGAAATACAAAACAAAATCATCCTGCCCTTAAAAACACAATTTTTGAACCTTTTCAATGTAACCAATGGAGGAACAAAATACATAGTACATTATACCTTCCGTCTGCCACAAGTCAAAACGCGAAGAGCACAGCAACTGTGTCATCTTTAAAATCCCTAAAAATCTTCTGCCCCAACAACGAACTGTAAAATTTCTTCGTGAACATTGGGTCTCTTCCTAACAGTTTTTGAAAAAGCTTGAAATGGTACGTTTACTAGACATGTTACGTGGAACAAATACATAGAACGTATTAAGAAGAAAACTACCCTTCATGTTACAACTCGCATTAAATAATTTCCCGAGCACGTCTTGGTGATACCTTGAAAGTAGCTGAAATTCTTGCTCCAGTGCGAGGAGGAACAAGCAGGAGGAAAATAAACCGTTTATCAACAATGCAAAAAATAAAACATAACTCACATTAAGCAATAGGCAATTATCAAAAACCACGAACAGACCACTTGAAGAAACAATAGAAGAAAAAATTCGTAACAACAATGCTGACGAAAGGAAAAAAAACTGTCGCTGATCTTTATAGAGGTTGCCGCCAGTGCAGAAAAGTAGGCATATCGGCACCTCCTTGGGTGTTGCCTGTTGCATACAAAACTAACGGTCTTACTTCAGTACCTAACATTCGGCGCTCAAAATGACGACATGACATAATATTACTTATTAATGTTAGTGTTTGCAGTTGGACGTAGGGGGTGCGGAAGAAAATGAAAGAGCACGCAAGCACCTCCTCGCGCCGCCCCTGGCGATAATATAATACTTATAAATTTATAATATACTTAGGACACACACGCACACACATACAAGATATTACATTAATTTTGAAAGGCAGAGGCTGATATGTTTCGTTGTGTTCGTTTATTTAAATGTAATCATCTGCCTGCTTCAACCACCCCTTCCCCAGTCCCCAGCCCGTTCCTCCCTACAGGCATGTGTTTCGAGAAAAAGGAGCTTGACGATTCTTTTGAACGACTCATTTGAACGACTTTTCTCAGTGAGCGCTCATGAGTCGACTCACGCAAATGAACGACCAGAACCCATCACTACTCGGGACTTCCCCCTTCCAGTGCGCACGCATCCAACAGCCACACCTTCAGCAAAGCATTACGCACCAGGGACGTCTCTACCGGGGGGGCAGGGGGCGACTTCCCCCACCCACAATTATCATCGAGGGGGCATTCCCGATCGCGTACTAAAATTATACTATATTTTTCCACCTTATGTTTCGTTTTGGGAAAAATATTTTTTCACTAGTTAAATAAACGTGGACTCAAGTTTTCGCTATCAGCAAGAAGTAAGTGACACAAAGAATCACGTGCAGATCAGGCTCGCAGCCATGTCTCCGCAAATCAAGTGCAATGTGGAATTATCCCCCCAGGAATTGGCCGCTTCGGTTTCCAGTTTCCCTTTGTATCTACCATGTTTTGTACGTACAGGTGCGGTCCGTGTTGAACAATAAACCCAACGTACCCTAATCAGAAGGAAGGAAGGGGAAGAGAACAGACACTTTAAATCTCTTCTTTCCATCTACAATTACATTGCACTGATGCAAGGACTCCGAACCAGGGGGACAGATGGAGTTTGAGCCTTCTCTAGGTAAAAAGCAGTGGGGGTGGGCTGAAGGGTGGATAAAATATCTTTAGGTGGGCTTTGGTTCGGTGGTCATGCCCAGGGCCGGCGCTAGGAATTTTTTTAAGGTGGAGCGACGTTTCATGAACGTTGTTCTGTACTGGAGCATTCTTGTTCATGTCTCAAATTCATACTTATAATGCAATTATTACAAATATTTTGTATGCAATTTTTGTTAGTGTTAAAAATTCGACACATAAAATTCCTGTATTTTGTAAAAAAAAAAAAAATGTAATTTGAGCATTTTGGCGCACGTAATCATTAATGAAAGGAAACCAACCTAATGGAGAATCTAGAAACGTTCTTCACTTTTGAAGTGAAACTGAGTTATGTTAGTCAATTGTTAAGGTTGCTTTGTGTGCTTTATACTATAATTAATTACTAGCTTGTCATTTTGCGTTATTTAATAATATATATAGCATGTATTCATTCCATTTGGGTGGGCAGACGGGTGAGCTGAGACTATTATAAGGTGAGCTAGAGCCCACACTCGCCCATCCAGTGGCGACGTTCCTGGTAAAAAGTTGAAAGTGAGAAAGGTTCGAGACGAATCCGAGACAGCGGGGTTGTCTAGACGGTAGGGCGACTGACTGCCACGCGGAGACCCGGGTTCGATTCCCGGGGTGAGTGATCTAAGATCGGAATTTTTCTGGCCTTGTCCCCGCATAAAGTGGTTCCGGACTCACCCAGCCTGAAATCAATGGCTACATGGGAGCAACCCTGTGGGGTAAAGGCGGCCGGAACGTGGTGCTGATCACATCACCTCCAAAATGGCCGATAATGTGTAGGATCCTACCCCCACATCCCCTAAATGTGCCTTAGTGGCACGGTGCTGTATGCACTGGTAAAAAAACACGAAAAAAACAAACAAACGTGAACATGAGAATAAATGAAGACTAAAATTGGTAAACGCTGTAAGTGCCACAATAATTCAAACACCGTTTTCCACGTTAAACTGTGAAATGTGCCATGCTTGATAATGTGGTAAACGTGAAAACTGGCTGGTAGCCCTCTAAGTAGTTCAAAGGGCGTGTAAAGAGGCACTAGTGTGCACGTTCGTACGGGCTGATGTGCTGAACGATGCGATTTCCCAACACACTTACAACGTTTACCACTTTTAGTCCTCAAATGGTGCTACCTCTCTCTGAAGTCTAAAACTAAGCCATCAGCCCTGAACATGAAGTTTAAAACAAACAGTAAACTTTTAATAAATCTAAATGGCCAAGAAACAAGTTCCTTCCATTTTTGTTCCGTCTCTACCCACAAGTGCTTTAAGTTTAGCCTGATGTGAAGAAACCACAGAGCAGAGACGTCGTTAGAGGGGGCCCGGGGGCACTGGCCCTCGCAAACGTCCACGTGGCCCCGGAAAATATTTCTGTATTTTACTGGAAATTTTAATTTGGTGGCAAATATTGTAAAATTGTTCTTCAGTAAATTTTGCTTACAATTTGAAACACTGCTCCCAGATTTTCCACTACATTAACGTCAAAGCAAGACTTGTCTTTCTAATTCTCATTTTCTTACTTCTCTTGCCTGTCGTCAACAGATGCAACGCAGGAGCTGCCACTAATGATTTTATAGTCCGTCTGGAGGTCTTATGAAAATGCACTTTCCTTCCATTCCAGGTCAAAATTCTGGCCGATTGACTGGTAAGTGGTAACAGATGTCCCTCGGGATAGAAATCACTCTTTCCGGAGCTCTTTGGAAACACTTTTCATTCCTGTCTCAGATTACGGAGACAGTCACAGTGTGGTGCGTGTGATAGAATTTGCAAGGGAAAACTTCAGGAGGAGGGGGATTGCCGCTAACACATGGCTATAATGAAGAATCTATGGAAGATAACGAGGTATGCACTGTAGTAAATTATTAACAATGATCTACACGCTTCAGATACATTAGCTTTTCAAATTCTAAAGCGCGTTTTGTTATCATTTGTATAATTACTCAAGGAAGATGGCGGAATGGTTAGCACATCGCGCTACGACGCCAGGGCCCCTGGGTTCGAATCCCAGCCTAAGCATGGATGTTTGCATCATATCATCGCTCATCCTCATCTTCGCAAATTAGCCCAAAATGACACATAAAGCGGAGTAAAATAATGCAAATCAATCAATCATTGCTCACAGAAGCAGAAATCTTCTTCCCATGGGGCAGTGTACTCAACTTGTGCAATTTCGAGAAAACGTTTTCAAATTCCATTTATAGGTTGGTTATTTTTTGTTGCTTTTCGTTAATCGCGGCGGTGAGGATGAATGATGAACTGAAGAAATGGTGATGGGACAAGCATGATCCACCCATGTCTGATCAGAGTTAGAGCCTGTGGCCTCTGGTTTCATAGCGTATACGCTATTATCATAGGTTCCGACTCATGGGACTTGGGGGGAGGCTCGATCCCCCCAATGTTAACGATGTGGGGGCCGAGCCCCCCCAAATAATTTTGCTTAATAGGATCTAATGTATTATTTTGCTTCTCTTGTAAAGTTTACTCTGAATTGTGCCACAAGAACTTAACTTTAAATACACATTTGAAATGTTCTAGACCATCAACTTTGGGGAGCTGAGACCGCTAAACCATCAACTTTCGGGGAGGGGGGGAGCTATGGCCAGAGACAGCAAAACACATGACTTATTACTATATACTAAGTATGTAATTATGAGTATTGTTAATTTTTTTTTTACTAAAAAGAGTTTCAAAAGGAGGCGTCTCGTGAACGCATACGGCGCATGCGTCAATTGTGGGGAAATGGACAGCTTGCTCTGCGACGACATTCGTGAGCATTTCTACATTCTAATTTCTTCATGTAGGAGAAGTATTTATTTTACACGAGAGCCCTGAACTAAGCTTATATTATATTTCTTGAATCTGATTGATTGATTTAGTTTATTTTACTTCGCGTTTTGTGCCTCTTGGCTAATTTGCGAAGATGGGGATGAGTGATGAAATGATGAAATTGATGAATGGACATTCACAAACAACCAAACCCGACCGGGATTCGAACCCGGGACCCTTGGCGTCGCAGCGCGATGTTTCTTGAATCTGAAGTGAAAGAAAGTAATAATTCTTTTCCCGGAATTGATCCATGCGTCACTTCACATCCAAGAAATGTAATATAAGCTTAGTTCAGCGCTCTCGTGAAAAATAAATACTTCTCTTATATGAAGAAATTAGAATGTAGAAATGCTCATGAATGTCGTCGCAGAGCAAGCAGTCTCTTTTCCCATAATTGACGCATGCGCAGCATGCACCGCATGCGTTCACGGGACGCCTCTGCAAAAGACGATGTGCATGAACTAGGGTAGTGGATGGGACGTTCGGGCTACAAATGGCTCTCACATGACATTCAGAACGAGATCATTGATATATAAGGGAGATTTGTTTAGCGCTCCGTGGTAGCAGTTATTATAAGTCTGGAATATTTTGCTATTGTGGCTGACGAAACTTGTGACATATCCATCCGTGGACAATTAATATTCGAACTGTGAATAAAAATTTTGATATTTTGGGGGAATTCATGGGCTTTTATGAGATTCTGAACACTGAGGCCAAAACTTAAGAAAGGGAGAGAGTGAGTCATTCATTAATTTATTTCAGTGATCAGAGCCCCTCCCCCAATAATTTTGACAAGTCGGCGCCCCTGGCTATTATGTTTATTCGTCGGAAGCGGAATGCTTTGTGAAAACTGTAAAAGTGGGCTGAAGGAAAGTACCATCGCTGGGTGCATAAAAATCCACGTTCGGCTCACGTACACAGAAAAAACTGGTTTGGTTGAGCTGTTTGGTTATGATTTTTGTTTCCGATAACCAAATGTTGCTTGTAATTACTAGCATAATTTTATCACATTTAACGTAATTTATGAGTTAAAACAGCACCTTTTCTTATCAGGAGGTTGGTATTGGCAAAGCTGTCCTTAATCCACACATGACAGGCAGGGAGGGCGTGCAGATAACATTACAAATCCAATGTCTAATCCAAGGTGCAGGCGATACATGTCACTGTGTAATTGAACGCATTTTCGAAAACTTTCCTGGATCTGTTTACCATAACTTCCTACACCCCAAAAATTCCACGAGTCGCCACTGGTTTACATTTGGTATTGCACATACTCAGACTCGAAATACAAGGTGTTCATAAAGTCCCGGTACCATTACAAAAAACATTTACTACGACATGCTTGAACAGTGTCATCTTCCTCAGTTGAAGGAATTCCAGCCAACCATAATTTTTCAACAATATGGGACAGCCCCTCATTGGTCCAAGGATGTTCGAGGTCTTCTGGATAGGCACCTGACAGTTGGATAGGCCGTGACGGACCTATTCCTGGCCACCGCACTCTCCTGATATCACACCCTTGGATTTCTTCTTCTGGGGGTATGTCAAAGATTGTGTGTATTTACCGCACTCCTGTTCCAGATGTTGCTACTTTTCGAAGAAGAATAACGGAGAGTATCCTAATTGTTAATGGTGTTATGCTGGGGCGTGAATGGGATTACCGCCTTGTTCTGAGATCAACTAGAGGGGCGCGCATTGAAGTGTATGGCATATAAACGTGGAGAGTTGTAGTTCATTTTGCAACCAACAGCATTGTTCTATTGCATGTAGTTTCCGAGCTATCTTTTTTGTAATGGTACCGGGACTTTATGAACACCCTGTACACCTACAACATAAGTCACAAATGTTACGGGATATATTAATCTACGAAAAATTGCTAATTGTACAAGAATTTCAAACTGAAATTTACTTAATAAACTTCAAGATATCTTATCTTGCAATAATCTTCCGTCGCCTTGTAATCAAGGGGTCCTGGGTTCAATTCCCGGTGGAGGAACATAGTGGTTCGGATCCCACTTTAAACTGTAGGTTCAGTCCCGATTAGCCTTACTGTGCATAAAGTGGACTTAAAACACCAACTAAATCAATCAATAATCTTCCGTCTGTCAGATGGATTGTTCTGAAAAGGACACTAACAAAGTAAGGGGATTGAGAGAATTTCCACGGAGCTTTCTTTTTCTTCCTCGATAGAATAAAGGGTAATCTGTGAAAAACTTACCTCGGGGCATGTATAAATAAGTGTAAATTCAATGGGACTTGGATTAATCAAATTTCCAATTTTTGACGTCTACAGAGAAACATTCACGCATAATTCCCGGAGCCAATAATTCATGTATAATTCCCGGAATTCAAGGAATTCCCGGTGATTAGCCATCCTGGGTAAGTACGGGGAAGGGAGGGATTGAATGATTGATTGGTTATGTGTTTTAAGTCCACTTTACGCACAGTAAGGCTAATCGGGACTTGACCTTCAGTTTAAAGTGGGATTCTAACCACTATGGGCCTCAACCGGGTATCGAACCCTGGACCCCTTGATTACACTATGGAGGCCCGGAGCACGCTTTCAGTTATGCCACTAATCATTAAAGGAATGCCTCAATACCATCATTCCTCACTGCATGAGAAGATCGAGTACTAGGCAGGGATGGACATTTGCGGTAAATATCGTAAGACTTAATATTTCTGTTATCTTGTATTAAGCTCCATTAAATAAATTATAAGTAGAGCTCGGAAGTTGAAGACCTATAAATTGCCAAAAAAAGGCCTATAAAAAGACCTAAAAATATAAAAAAAGGGACCTAAAAACGGGAAAAGGACGTATAAATGTGATCCAAATTAATTAATAACTTCAGTTTTAATTACATATTTAATGAATAAAAAAAATTAAAATTCTGGTGGTATGGAACACACAGTGCGAAAAAACTATATGAATAAAATGCATCTTCTTTCAGACATTATATATTTTTTAGATTAACATAATTTGAAAAATCATATTTGGCCTAACCACACTAGGGTTAAAGAAATGGGACTTCGGATCCTATTTCACTCGTCCAAAAATGTTTTTATCTCGTTTCAGGGATGGTTCAAATATAGCTATTTCTTTACTACAGAAAGGATGTTTAAGAGGTGATGAACTGATGATGATTCGAATTGAGAATGGGCAGTAAAAATGTAGTCGAAAAAGGTGAAGTTGCAAAAAAAGCCGTTAAGAACTAAAAGAGGCTAAAAAAGGACCAATAAGCCAAAAATCGCCGAAAAAGGCAAAAAAGGACAAATAAAACCCACCTTTTTCTGGCCTACAATAACCCAAAATGAACATATATTATGTTGGGCCTCGTCTTCGGGCACTAGGGGAAAAAAAGGAGTTTTCCTCAACTTCCGAGACCTAGTAATAAGTATATAAACATCCGCTGTAGAAATAAGTCATCGGAGAACAATGGAACCACTCACAGTGCAATCCGATTGGAATGCAGTGAATATTTTTTCTTTCATTCCGATCCCCTATCACTGCTCCCTCACGTTGCAGCGAACAATAGCTGACTTGTTGTTCGGAATGCGACACCTGACAGTTGCTGCCTGAGTCACAGGATGTTTTAGGATGTTTGCTTATCGCTTTTCCAATAAAGAGCGCGTTATGGGACGATTTGCAACGGAGAATGTTAACATGGGCAGAACAAAACCCCTTCACTTTTGTTTCCTGGCCGTGTTATGGATTTTTTTAAGGATTCAACGCCCTTCCTCACTCCGTAACTTGATGTATGTTGGATTAATAATGTAAGTTCAGAAGCCAAAATAGACAACTAATTTTCAAATAGATTTACTCCCTACCACTCACTCTCTAAAAAAAACATTAAAAAAATAAAAATAATAATAATAATAATACACAGTGATCCAGGAATCAACCAAAATAGAATTTCGTAACAAACTAAATGGGGTTGGAGAGTATCAGAGAAATTTCTCTCTAAATCGACTTGTTTTCGGGCGGCAAAATGGTCGTTCGTCGAAATGAAATTTTCACGCTATATTTTGTACTTATTTTTATGACTTGTTGTAGCAATTATTTTTTTTCACAACATTATAATTATGCTAGGCAGAATCAACACTTCTCACTAATGCACAGAAAAAGAAAACACGTTTGAATTACAATAACATATCATGTATTCATTTTTTATTTAGAAAAATAAAAGTTATCTTGAGTTTAAGGAAGCTTTTACCGCTATTCCCGTGGCGATTTCTAAAGCAAAGAATAGTTTATTGTGAAATCGGATACAATTTGCTACTTTAGGCTAACTCATTTGTAAGTGCGAAAGGAACAACCGCGAAACGATTTAAGACTGAAATGGACTAAGCACAAACGGAACTAGAGCGAAGGAATAAGATTAAGCGCGAAACGGATCAGCCGCGAAAATTTCACTTTCGCGGTTGTTCTGCCGAACGGTAATGGGTCATCTTATTGCCCTGCACCAAACGTGAAAACGTGTCGCGCACTCTGAAACGGTAATTCTCAGAGGCGCAACCACGATTTTTTTGTCGGGGGCGGTGTAAGTACCAGGAGAATAAACGGGTCAATAATAATAATAATAATATAATGGCATTATCATTACTGGCATTCTTTTCTGATATTTTTTCAACACGTTCAATTTCACATTAGCTAATAATAAAAAACAATCTAACAAACTGTATTTTTGAAAAATAAAAATGACGAATCTAATTATTTCTGTACATATTGTAGATGGCTAGGGATGCGGGTGCAGAACGTTTGCTTCCTGGTGTACTTCACATCCGGTTTCCTCCGTCTCCTGGAATGCTCCGACTTGCAGAGGAGAATTCCACAGGAAACGGAGGTTGCAAAGTACAGAGGAACTGGCTACTATTTAAGCGAAGGGTGCCCTGTCACCAGGCCTTATTTCAGTTGTGATTAGTTGGTGGATCATTGATAGTAGCAGCCAGTGCCGCCGCCAGGAAGCAGAGGTAACTGCTGGCGCATCCCTCAGCCACCTACCCTTCTCCTCCTACTCTTATTTGTTTGTCCAGTAAACAGTAAACACCATCTGACCTTTACTCATTTCTCTCGAACTAAGTGCTCGATCGATAATGGTAAAGTAAACGATTTAAGATATGACATGTGTAACTTACATATAGAACATATGTTGTACACATATGCAACATGGTGTGACGTCAAATAAGAAAATACATATGCAACATGTTAACACTAAATTGTGCACGTACTCAATGTTTCTTTAATACATACGAGTATGTATATATATGATTTAAATATATTACATAATCAATTCATCCACCTCATAACAAACCAACAGCAAAAATGATATAAATTGCCCCTCTCATGCGTGTGCTACTTATCCTAAAAACAATTGTTCATACATTTAGCAGCAAACTGTTTAGCAGCAACAATCTGAAGTAGTTGGTCTTACTTCTGTCTCTCTAGTAATTTACAATGCATTACAGAAAATAATTAAATTGCGAGCGAAGCGAGTAAGAAAATTCTTAGGTCCAAATTTTGCAAACTTAAAACAATATTGATTTAATAGGGCGCAAATAATTTCACGGGGCGCCATGGCATTCTCTCTTTTACAAGTTTCTTTTCATTTAGATCGTTTGGTGCCCAGGTCTGACTCCTGCCACCCCGTAGCTACGGCTATGCACTTGACGAGATTAATAAAAGAGAGCGAGGCGAGCAAGAAAATTGCACGAAACGAATTTTTATTTGAATAACAATTGAAATCGAGGGGAGGCAATTTCCCCTCTGTGTCACCCCCTCTAGGGACTCTTGGCCGTCTGGAAGAAAAATGCAAGAAATATATGAAAAGTAATTCCATCTTGGGTATCATTTTGCCCTGCTACTCTTACATTCTGCTGACCTTGCTTTTCTATACTTATTTCCCCCCTAGAATTGTTTGACTTGTTGTTTTAAGTCCACTTTATGCACAGTAAGGCTAATCGGGACTGGACCTACAGTTTTTTAAAGTGGGATCCGAACCACTTGTGCCTCCACCGGGTATCGAACCCGGGACCCCTTGATTACAAGGCAATGACGCTACCACTGCGCCATGGGGGAGGTCCATCCCTAGAATTGGTTTCCGTTTAAGGTTGGGGGGCAATACCCCTCTGTGGTTACGCCAATGGTAGTTCCCAGATTTCACTATTAGCTGATGCTTAATATTGCAGTGTAACAGTGATTTATGTCCCGCGCCGTAGCCGCGCGGTCGAAAGCCAATGAGGCGCGGAGGAACGCGGCAACTGCTTCTATACGTTTCATGTGACGTCAGGATGCGCTCAGCCGCCATGTTTGAGGCCAGTTTAATTTGTCGCTTGCAAGGAAATATCCACCACGTGTGTTTTAAATCAGGAATGTCTGTGTTAGTATCATCCGCCCGCCCACTCGAATTATGTATGCTTGCAAGAACTGGCCATGACTGCTCGAAGCCACACTGCAACAGTTTGTGACGTAGATGAAACTCACTTATTGAAATCAAATGGTGTAACGCCCACTATACCAGAGGTGCCCAGAGGGTGGCTTATGGCGCAGGTTGCGCCATCAAGATTTTTGGGGGCGATATTTTCCTTCAAATAATATAAAAATCAACATTTATATATTTTTCCAAAATGTATGTAAAAATTTTACACCTTTAATGCACCATATTTAATCCATGAGATTAAGAAAAGAAAGTGTTTAAGGGTATTATCGAAGGGGTGGGGGAGAAATATCAAACTCTTACATGTTAGGCCTTAATTGACACATGGGTTTTGGGGGGGGGATTCTGAATTAAACGTTGAGAGGGGACAGTATCCAACCTCTAGGTCTTAGAGATTATGGCGTGTATTTTAATTAAAGGGGGATTGAGCATTAAATTGAAGGGGGGGGTATCCAATTCTTGGGTATTATCTACTACTGCCTTAGACTGTTGCGAAAATTCTGGTGTGAAGACTGAGAATTAATTTGTGGAGAAGGCAATATCCACTCAAGAGTAAGTCAAAAATTGGCTTTGGAATTTTGGTGAGTACTAAATGTAAAGAAGGAGATAGGAAGCTCTTGATAAAGTGTTAAATCTTAGATTGTCAAGGGATTTCTGTAGTGGAGAGAGAGTTCGAACATTAAATTTTGGAGACTGTATTTTGCAATATGGTATCCACACGTTTTCGACCTCGAACGTGTCAAAAGAGAAGCTGGAAAATACTAAATTTCTCGAAATCCTAAGAAAGTATTGACACCCCATTAAATTAATATTCTTGAAAGCCTGCAAAGAAATTGATGTAAAAATGTTCTTGCTCGCTTCGCTCGCAATGGTGTGTTGCTAGCATGCGTGTTTCGCGCTTTACTGAGGTGAATGTAAAGTTTCATACTATAGCTGCATTACAAGACATAAGCGATATTCTCGATATTCATTAATAACATCACTTCTTAAAATATAATCCTTAGTGTTGGTATACTGCTTCATTTAAAGCAGGTGCAACATTTGGAACAAAAATATATCGAATACGCATTTCTAACTTCTTGTCACAGGAAAATTTTACTTTAACAAGTTAAATTTGCACTGAAGATAAAATCCACGTAATTATTGTTATGGGTTACTAAAATAATTATATCCTACCCCAAGAAGACGGGGGTGAGTTTTTTTTTTTTTAAAAAAAAAAAAAAAGAGGAACCTTATCGCCCCGAGCTTAACAATTTCTAGCTACTGTTTGACCAGCGATCCGAGAGCTCCAGTTGGCAAAGTGCCAAGAAAAAGGGGAAGTTGGCGATAGGAAGGCAGGCGCGAGAACGCCGCTCGCGGTTGCACGTTGAACAGTGTTACCAATCTGCGAGGATGCTTATCCACCAGAACATAAGTAACGAAAAGCGAGGGACATGCACAACCATTTCCTTTGTCAATTTTAGGTTCACTGTTGGTATTGAAGAGTTGAATCTCGATTAGTGTTATTGTGCTGTGCTATTTTTTTATATATAATATAAAGACCTTGGGAGTAAAATTGTCGCAGTGAATGAATGGATGTCTAAACACTGCAGGCAAAAGTGACAACATCGCTTTACGGAGAAACAGGTGGTGGCCATGGACGTCCGCAGGATTTTTTCCAGGGAGGGGCAAGGAAGGTTTTTTCCAGTGGGCAAACAAGGCACATTTTCTCCAAAAATAGTGCTGTTCCCTAAAAACACATTGCTTAAATTTGAATTTATGGTGATCATGCAGTAATTAACACATATTATTGTGGTTAAAATGAAATTATACGTGCGAAATACATAATTTTTGGATGACTTTCATTTTTCAGGGGGGGCGTCCCCCCTTGCCCCCCCCCCCCTTCCGGACGCCCATAGTGGTGGCTCGAAACCAGATACGGGTCCAGTCGGCTTCCTCTGGGGTTGGGTCAAAGATGCCGAACTGGCGCTACGTTCAAGACTTCAGCTTTTGCAAAGACGCCTCTCCACGGCCAGAGCACTTCCAATATATTGTGTCAATATTCTCCGGTTGGCAACATTGCTCTCTTTCCCCACGTGACACTCGCGCTGGTCGCGTTTCAGAGAAGCGGTTCCGCAAACTCCCCCAATTTACGACTGGACTCTTCTACTTCGGGCATGCGCAGAAAACTCGAGAGCTCTCGGATCGCTGGTCAAACAGTAGGGTTCTGTGATGTCTCGTGAAACAATAATTGAATCGGTCATTCGGCTGGAGCATGTTATTTGGTTTGCCAAGGTTGAATTTTCTATCTTTATCTTAAGTTCTGTAACAATATGTGTTAAATTGTGAGTTTTATAAACGTACCCACTCACAAAACACTACTTATATGCATATTTACATAATTTAATTTACTAGTTCCAATCAAGGTGATAGCTTAGAGGTTTTTTTTCCTAGATAATCGAACAATAAAAGAAATGGACAGTTTAACATGGTATTTCATTCAAGTAGACATCGATTATTATGTATTCATCCAAACTATTTTGGGGGATTATGGAGAACGATTTTAGGGGTGAGTGATGGGGACGAGGGACAGATCAAGTATATTGTTCAGTATAGCTAAGAAAAAGTTACTTTACTTTCGATGGACAAGCTGTCGTAATATAATACTTTGTGGGGATTACGATATGGTTTAAGGCCAGGGGCGACGCCAGGGTTGCTTGCGCATCCCTTAATTTTCTTCCGCACTCCCTACTTTCAACTGAAAACACTAACCCTTAGAGTGTCATATTTTGTCATTTCGTCATATTGAGCGCCGAATGTTAAGTACTGAAATAAGGCAGTTATTATTGTATGCAACAGCCTCCAAATTATTGTTAGTTCTTTTCCTTTTTTCTTTTTTGCATTGTTGAAAAACGGTTTATTTTCCACCTACTTGTTCTTCCTCACACTGCAGCACAAATTAGAACTGCTTTCAAGGCAGTAGCGTACGCAGGATTTCATCAAGGGGGATGTTATTTCGAAAACTTTCTACAAATGCACATTACCATTGTTTTATTATACTTTAATTAATTAATAATAATCATATTTAATTAATTAATAATACTTATAATTATTTAATTAGTTTAATTAATACTAATAATTACTACTAATGGAGCTGCTGTTACTACTTATATCACTACTATTATTAAGTAGTAGAGATCTTCATAAATATATTTATGAAAGCAATAGAACAAAATTACATTTTTTTGTTTCTTTGTTACGAGACAATAATTGTCTAGTCAACGGTTATTTGTATATGATAGGTGAGACATTTTAAGTGTGAAGAAAATCCATAAAAACAAGCAAATATTTTAAATTTATTGAAATAATCAAAATATGAAACTCATTCAAGGAGCCGCGGTGGTCTAGTCTGACAACCACGTGGGAGATCCAGGTTCGATTCCCGGAATTGGTTGGAATTTATCCAGTCTTGTCTCCGCACCCAGCCTCATAGCAATGGGTACCTGAGAGCAACCCTGGGGGATGAAGGCTGCCGGAGCATGGTGCTGATCACATCACCTTCAAAATGGCCGAGATCGAGAATGTGTGGGGCCCACCACACCACTACGTGTACCTTAATGGCACGGTGCTATATAGCACGGGGAAACTTACATTACCTTTACCTATGGAACTCACCCAGGATAATGATGAAGCGCGAGAATACATGTTGCTAAATTCCACTGAGTCTATGTTTTCGTTCAAAAGTAAATTTATAGACATTCCAACACATTTATCACTTCTAGGTGATTCACAAAGCACTTCTTCAACATTATTTAATGATGTGGATGTAGACTCAGTATCACTTGAGAGTTCACAAGTGGATGTGAAATCAGTACCGGGAAGAACGTTTGCAATAAAGTCGGCACACTGCGACGAAGCAAGGAATTTTCACAATTCTCGCGAGAGTCACTGCGCGACTTTTTGCAAAAAAATTGCAAAATTGAACTTTGCGGCCGCTTAGATTGTGTTTGGAATGTTGTGTTTTTCTTCATGCTGCAAGGGAATAATAATTCAAATTATTAATATTATTATTATTATTATTATTATTATTACTGTCGCAGATCTTTGACTGTGATAAATTAGCCATTTTAAATTTTTTCTACAGCATTTTCCATAATATTTCAAAAGCTCAAGGGGGGGGTTTAAACCCGGTAACCCCCCCCCCTTGCGTGTTCAGTATAGCTAAGAAAAAAGTTACTTTACTTTCGATGGACAAGCTGTCGTAATATAATACTTTGTGGGGATTACGATATGGTTTAAGGCCAGGGGCGACGCCAGGGTTGCTTGCGCATCCCTTAATTTTCTTCCGCACTCCCTACTTTCAACTGAAAACACTAACCCTTAGAGTGTCATATTTTGTCATTTCGTCATATTGAGCGCCGAATGTTAAGTACTGAAATAAGGCAGTTATTATTGTATGCAACAGCCTCCAAATTATTGTTAGTTCTTTTCCTTTTTTTCTTTTTTGCATTGTTGAAAAACGGTTTATTTTCCACCTACTTGTTCTTCCTCACACTGCAGCACAAATTAGAACTGCTTTCAAGGTATCAGCAAGTCGTGCTCGGGTTATATATTGCGAGTTGTAACGTGAAGGGTGGTTTTCTAGTTAATGCGTTCTATGTATTTGTTCCAAGTAACATGTTTAGTAAACGTACCATTTCAGGCTTTCTCAAAACCCGTTAGGAAGAGGCCCAATGACCAATGTTCACGAAGAAATTTTACAGTTCGTTGTTGGGGATATTGCGGCCGGCTGAAGGTATTTTAACGAAGACGAAGTTGCTGTGCACTTTGAGTTTTGTCCTGAAGTGTCTATATATTTTGCACCTCCGTGGGTTACATTGAAAAGATTAAAAAATTGCGTTTTTAAATACTAGGATAATTTCATTTTGTATTTCACTATATAGTTCAATAAGTCTGCAACGTGTAATTGAATGTTTACACTTAAGACTTAATACATATCATCACGGACGTCCAGGGGGAGGGCAAGGGGGGGGGGGGTACTGCCTCCCTGGAAAATGAATGTCAATCTAAAGTTATTATATCCCACACATATAATTTCATTTCAGTCAGTGGCGGCGATTAGGTTGCAGTTGAACCCCGCTTTTTGCTATTTTTGCCCCCCGCACTATGCTAAACTGTTCTTGCCCCCCCTCCGGTTTTGGCACCTTGCTCCCCAAGTTTTGAAAGGTTGCATGCGTGTTTCATGTTTTCCGTATTTTCGGCATCGCATCCCCTAAATTTCTTTCCGCACCCCCTCAGCACCCCTAGATGATTAATCCTGGCGCCGCCGCTGTTTGAGGGCGCGAATGATATGATTTGGGGGGACGTATGACATGATTTGGGGGGATGCGCCATTAGCCTTGGGGGGGGGCACCCCTGCACTATACAGCGAAACGCGCGGAATAGAAGCGCAGAATTTCCGTGCCAGATATCTGCAGGTTTCTAGGGTGGAAAAATACCTAATATTGCCCTCTCGTGTAATTCCGCCTCTTCGTTTAGCTCTGGCAAGCGTCATGCTCTGTTCCGCTGTAGCAGCGATGCCAACCCTAGTATAATGATGCTAAACCTAGCACAATTTGAGGTTCGTTGGCACCAAGCTCCCTGTATTTGCATAATGGGAAAATCTAGCATAAATTTGCTAACTTGCTTCTCTGGGAGGAAGAAATTCATTTCAAAATACTATAATTTGAGAAATTAAAAATAAAATTATATCCAGATCTTATTTCCGGTACAGCCAACGGCAAAGATAATGATACGCAAATTGTCCACCACTATTTTCATTACTTTTTATTCTACATCCTGTGTTGTTTTAAGGAATGAAACTGTGTTGGTTCGAAGCAGGCATTGGTCTCTGCTTATTGACGTCATTATTTCAATTCATTGTCATCACATTGTGTAATTCAGACCGAATGAAACTGGTGGTGGACAATCCGTCTACTGTTTCTTTCGCCGTTGGGTGTACAATCACACCCTCATCTCTTCATATTTTCTTTACCCCCCCCCCCCCAGTTTACCTCGCGAGGAACATTTCACGGCAAGAAATCGCTAGAAAGTTGTGGGGCTCAAATAAAAAAAGTTCCGAATCATCTCAAACTTTCTCTAGTTCAATGTTGAAGGCATCTCGGTCTTAAAGAATTATAATAATAATAAATTACTATTGCTAATTATCAATAAGAGTAATAATTCATTATTATAATTATAGATCCTAACACAATTTATCAGCATTTAGCATCATTTCACAGATTAAACAGCACATTTTCTTATCTGGAGGTTGGCAACGATGCGCTGTGGCCGATCATAGAAAATATTCCACTCGGCGCGATGGAGCTATGAATTAGTAGCCCGGTCACGGAAACCTACAACAACGACTGGGGGTTCGTCGTGCTGACCACACGTCAGCCCGTAAACTCGGGCGCGTCAAGTATCCGAGCGAGCAATGTGATCGCTCAGCTACTTGACGGCCAAATAAGAGTTGCTCGGCAAGCGCTGCTCGCTTGATCGCTGAGCGAACTTGAACCTTGCTCAGCACAGGTTTGAGCCACAGACAGTGGCGGCGATTGGGTTCCAAATCCGGGTGTGAAGGTGCCAAAAGTGGGGGCGGGGCAAAGGCAGTATATTTCCTTTTGTAGATAAGGTTTAGCATAGTGCGGGGGCAAAAGTGGCGAAACGTGGTGCGGGGCAACTGCCCCCCTCGGCCCCCTAATCGCCGCCACTGGCCACATATTATAGCGTTTTTATGTTTCAAAATCATGAGACAAGGGAGAGAAGAGGAAAACTGTATGAGGATGCCTGTTGGCGACCAATGAGGATATATATTATTAACGGCTTGCGATATAGCTTAATTACAGAGGAGGTTCAAGTAGCAGAAGGAAATGTAATATTCCAGTTTTTGTAATTGTATTAAAATGAAAGTGTTGTTTATTCCAAATAATAAATACTAAATACCAAAACCGTAGTTTTGGAAAGTGCTGCAAGGTTGTGAAAATGAAAATTTCGACAGTTTTGTTCACGTAAACTATTCTATTTCAATAATTAACAGCGTTTCAAACACTGAAATCTTGTCCACTCGACGCAGCCACATTGACCAGAGATTATTCAAAGGCACTGATATTTTGATCAATGAGCAAACAGCGTCAAGTAAATGATCAGTCTGCTCAACGAGCGAAAATCTTGCTCAGCGAGCGTCACTCAGATACTTGACGGGCCCCTGATTGGATGATCTCCCACCTCGGCAGATGGGAGTGAAGCCGACATAAGTAGGCACGTCCTGGTCACTGACGTACACAGAGGAGGGGCTGAAGGGGCTACAGCCCTTCTTCGAAATTTTGAGAAAATAGACATTTTGAAACAAAAGCAGAGAAGATCTCAGAAGAAATCAGAGTGTTAAATGCAAACTCGCCTCAAAATGTCTCCCGATTGCCATTTTTGAGTGATTTTTTTTAAAAAATACGAAATGTCTTATTGTGTAGCCGTCATCCTAGAAAGCATGTATGCACTATCCACCTTTACAATTCCAGCCCCTCCCGAAAACAAATCTTGCGTACCCCGTGGGCCTGGTTCTCACTGGCTGTTGCGCCACGAAAAAAAAAACAGATTTATCCACACATAAATACATGCTTGTTTAGTGAATAGTGACTACCCATGTAGCAACGTTGGGTGATTGTCGACATGGTTGGGAAGTGGTTGGTAGTTCTTGCCAACGAATATCTTACGTTGGGCCAATGATTCATATTGTTGGCAGACATGGTTGTCAATTACGCCCATATTGTAGGTTGGCCCAACATTGCATTCAAGGTTTGGTAAAGTGGCCAATGACGTTATGCCAAACGAGAAAGAGGGAGTAAAATTCCCCCTGTCGATCAGCAAGACCCTACAGTGAGAAATAAATTCTGTTTAACGTTAAAAAATGTGCAAAAGCAATCACTTAAAGTGAAAATGACGTGTAGAATTAGATATTTCCAGAGCTTGAACATTTTCCGTCCCGAAAATTTCCCGACTTCTCGTCCCGAATGTCGGAATTTAAAAAATTTCCGATCCCGTCCCGACCCAAAAAGTGCTGTCCTGCACACACCTCTAATAACAATCACTGGAAATAGCGTGTAAAATTCGAGTTTTATGAAGTGTCGGGAAAAATAAAATATTTCTCGCCCCGAAAATGGTGAATTTTCCCCGTCCCGACCAGAAATTTTCTGTCTCGCACTTACCTAATGCGAACGAATAGTGCGAATTCAATTTCTATTGCGCTACAATGTAAAGCTTAGGGCAACCAAATGAAGAACGAAATTCTTTCAGGACAAAACGAGCCTCGGGCTGGTGCCGGAAAGTATAGCTAAGAACATTCTCAATAAATTTAGTTAAATATAGGGAGCGATTTTACAATACAGGGAATTTCTCCATTTTGTTTGAAATTCGGCATACTCACTAATTTTGGCCCCCTAATCACGAATCTGCAGTCAAAATTTGGCGCTCACACGTGGAAATAGCAAAATAATCGAAATTAAGTTCTTATTTCCACACCCTCGATTTCCGAATTTCCCGCCGGTTCCGGGCTCCGCCCCTGGGGTAATCGACCTACCGCCCCCAACCGCTATCGCGGCCCCGCCTCCGCTCCGCTCCGCTCCGCTCCGGCTTCCCGCCTATATCTATAGACTCCCTGTTAAGGGCATGTTAGAAAGTGGCCGGATTCACCTGCCCCAAATAAGCGCCAAATTTTTACGTGAGCGCCAAATTTTAAGTGCAGATTCGTGATTAGGAGACCCAAATTAGTAAGTAACCGAAAATTCAAACAAATTGGAGAAATTCCCTGTATTGTTAAATTATACCAAATATAGACGTAAAAATGATGGTGTGCTCTTTGATTTGTTCATCCTCCGGAGAATTTTTTTTAAAATAATAATTTCACATAACGATTTATATCGAAATACATATAATCGATGTGTTCGAAAGTCGATTGTGACTGTGTGATGGCGGCCAAAATGGATGTGGATATATGACGACTGACGAGTTAAATTTTTTTTACTGAAGACGACGTTGAGAAAGGTAAGTGACACACTGATTTAGTTCGATAATAGTACAGATAATGAAAAATAATGTTGTAATTTACTTGCAGAGTTATTCATATTTACGTAGTTACAAAAGTTATGCATTCCGAGGCAGTTTTTGGTAATGGTTAGATTTTTAAGAATGTACAAAATAGCATTGTTATGTATCAACATTTTCTCCCGGATTTCATTAGTGAACATGTTTAGGAACCAACGACCAAAAATTGGTGAGTGTATCACCATGAAATCGGGATGTAATAGATCGGACATGAGCCCGTTTTCTTTTCTTGGGGACCAAAAATTCAATTTTTGTGGGTCTCTTAATTGCAATTGAAATTATAAATTATTTCCTTGTTATGCATAATGAGAAACACAGACGATTTTTTCGAGAGAGAGACTGAATCACACAACCTCAACGAAGAATGTTGAAAGAGTATTTGGTACTATTATCGTATGGTCAAAACACCTACGAATCATATATTTCGGACTTCTTTACATTGCTAACGTGTTGCGGAACATTTCTTAAGGCGAAATAATGGATTTCTAACTAAGATAATGTTTATTTTCTCTATTTACGAGTACTTACTGTTACTTGTTGTTTCGAATCTGTAACACATTATGGCCGTGATAGCATACTGGTTTAGAGGGCGTTCTGAGAGTGTTTTGTCGATTTATGCAGTGGTGCAACCTCGTTCACCGGAAAATATCTACTTTCGTGCCCCTATTTGAAATTATGCTAATACGTCGCATTTACGTGTAGAACTTGTAAAATAACCTTGCGATTTACCACGTTCATTGTCCAAACCATCTTTCTTTCGCAATTCGGAACCATCTTTCTTTCGCAATTCGTTAATGCTCTTCCTTTACGCACAACACTCTTGCAACCTTGAATATTGACGTCAGACGAGGAATGCCTACGTGGTTAGGTTAGGCCCGTTAGGTTAGGTTCCATTAGTATAAATACAAAGAAAAAATAATATTTTCGCTAAGAGACGCGTTACCTTTGAATTGCCTAACATGAAAAAGGTCTCTCCTGTGACGTCAGAACACAATGTTGCTAGAGTGTTGTGCGATAAGTGACACCCATTCGGGTCGGAACCATCTTTCTTTCGCAATTCATTAATGCTCTTCCTTTACGCACAACACACTTGCAACCTTGAATATTGCCGACAGACGAGGAATGCCTACGTGGTTAGGTTAGGCCTGTTGGGTTAGGTTCCATTAGCATAGATACAAAGAAAAATTATTATTTTCGCTAATAGACGCGTTAGCTTGTATTGCCTAACATGAAAAAAAAACTTTTCTTTGACGTCAGAACACAATGTTGCTACAGTGTTGTGCGATAAGTGACACCCATTCGGGTCGGAACCATCTTTCTTTCGTAATTCTCTTCCTTCCAACCTTGAATATTGACGTCAGACGTCACACGTGAGACGAGGAATGCCTACGTGGTTAGGTTAGGCCTGTTAGGTTAGGTTCCATTAGCATAAATACAAAGAAAAATTATAAAAAAACCTCTCTCCTGTGACGTTGGAACACAATGTTGCTACAATATTGTGCGATAAGTGACACCCATTCGGAAAAAATGGCTTGTTCCGAACTCGACAGGTGGTTCTAGTGAAAATACGGCGAGGCTGAAACACTGGCTACGGGGTTGCATCGTCTTAACACACGGAACATTGCACTCTCATGCAAAAAGCAAATGGCGTGAGGAGAAACAGCGTGTCGGACAGAGATTTTCGCAGAAAACAACACACATTCACATTAAAATGGATCAAATTTACATTCAGGAACTTCCAAAACGCTGAAGAAAATGATTTCCGTAAGTACTTTCTCCTGTAAATTTGAAGGAAATTTCAAGGAATCCGTTTTGACCATACGATAATGTTACCGAGTATTTTTCGTATCTTTCCAGTTGCTCAAGTTCCTTTTGTTTTATTGTGATTTCATCATGTTACGAATGCAATTTTTACATGGTTTGATTTCGATTTGCTTCTGCTAACACATATTGCAGAGTTTTAGCGATTGCTTAAGATTTTGTTCAATATGTGCCTTTGTAGTTAGGTAGGCCAGGTTTGGTTCTCTTAGCATTAAAATAAAGTCTCTGAATGTCTAAATGCATTCTTCTAAGCTTTCGATTTAGTTATTCATCAATTCCCACTAGTCTACAATACTTACAGTCGGTTGTCAAGGAAAGTGCATTCTCCATGGAAAGCAAACATTCTTCCGTAAGTTCATTTTTAAGTTAATTTTTTCGGTACCAGTTAGTTGTATCGAAGAGACATTAAAATCTGATATTTTGTGTTTCGCATGGTTCGTACTTACCAATTGTGTATTGTGGAACATAGTTCAAGATGCCATTATGCTTTTTACATGAAAACAACCACAATTTTTCACATAGAGAGTGGTTTCTGTTATTCCTTTTTTTGCTTCCCTAACACACAATATGGCGGGCACGAGTTAACTACTGTTGTAGGTATGCAGTGTTTCCAACCTTCTTCACTGAAAAATACCTACTATCGTGTTCGTCACGTGTGCAAATTGTACATTATGCACGGGTAGCTGGCGGATAGCCCCACAAACCATTTCTGATAAGGTTTGGTTAGGTTAGGCAAGCATAGTTAAAAAGGGGGTTGGAAACACTGACAGGGCCGTTATGTCATCACATGTGCTTCACGTAGGGGAAGCAAATGAAAGCCATGGCAATTGTGGGTCGGTGAGATATTTGTTTTGAAGAATACATGATTTCCCGGTCAAATAGATTCCACGATGAAAGAAACTACCTCGACAACGTTGGAAACCTTGGAGAAACTCATTTCCGTAAGTAGTTTATTCTGTAAAAATGAAGAGATGTGTCTCCGATATACCGAACTGTTACCGTTTTTTCAATATAAATAACTTTTTTCGAACTCCAAACAGTACTCTTTACGTTATAAAAGGTTCAAGTTTTGCGTGACAATGATTGCCAAAATTCTACAATAATTAGTCTTCCTGTTAGGAGAATTTGAAAAAATGATAAAACAATCTGAACCGTTACCGCCAGTAAGGTTAAAATGCAGAAGACATCCTTGTGTTTTCACTTTCTAGCGATGTGATTCATTATAGTTAAGCAACATCAAACAACATTTTTCATTTCCACTGTTTTTTTGAGTAAAATACACTGAATCATTAGGTATGTAATTCATAAATTATTCGGAAAAGAATTAGTTTGTAGCCATTCTTAATAAATTCAAGTACCATACAAATTTGTTAAATGATGTGTCAAATTCATTATTTATGTTATTCTGACAAGCATGTTTGACAGCCATATTTAATCAAAAACAGACTACTATACACAGTGTGGTATACAGTAGCCAGTAACTGTGCAGAGACATGTTCTGTTTCAAATGTGATAAGCAGTATACCATAGTAAAATGTAAATTCAAGTTTTAAAAAATATTTCAAACATATAAATGTCACTAATGTGTTAGGAATTAAAATTTTATATTTTATTAATTACTCAGTGTTTAACATCGCCAACTAATTCCTTGAGTTTTCATTTCTATACTTGTTCTCATGGACATAAAACTGAAGACAGGTGTTGCATGTAATGTGAATTTATGTGCAGTTGTAACAGTAATTGTGACCTTTTTTGATGAAGGAAGATACACTAACATGTTTGTTACTGTACAACAACACACTGTAGCTATTTTCCTATTTCAATTTGTAATATGTATATTGTACTGATTGCAAGAGATTGATCTTTTACTTTTACTGGCATCTTCATTCTAGGTGAAGGCAAGGCAACTTCGGCTCTACAATCTACATCTGGGTGAGACAAGAGAATTGCAAATTGCCAGTTTCATGGGAGTAGTTTATCTGTTATTTCACATCATCGGGCAAAAATTGAGAATAGACTTAGAAATACATGAAAATCAGAAGCTTATTTTGGAAAATTTGAATCCAACATTGATATCCTCAAATCAGCCCTTGCCTGAAAATCTAAAGCTTCCTTGTCAAACAGAGGATGCCATTCAGAGGGTGGAAGAGTGGTTACTTTCTTCTCCTGAGCACATGAAGCAGATGGTAAGTTCACATATTTCTGTGAGTGAAATCATTAATGTCAAACTTTTTTTTTGTGTTAATCGAGCAGTTAACATTTTCAGCATAATTGACTGTAGCTCAAAGTGGTATGTTGTAATTTAAGAGAGATCAATTACATTCTAAACTCCATGTGCTTCTTTTACATCAATATAAGTTTCACTGAAAAAATCATGCAAATTGAAGTATTTCAGTTTTCATTAAAATTCCGATCTCCGGGAGACTCAAATTCGTTTATTTTGTTATTTTTCACATTCGTACTTAACTATTATGCATTGCTAAAGATTCTTTAAGGTGGGATTTCACTCTTTTGACGAAAATAATTTCAATTTTGCACATATCTAGTAATTATTGTTCGTTCCTTTTTCGCTTGCGTTACACACAATATGGTGGGCAAATCTTGACTAACGTTGTCTATCATCAGTTGGTATGCAGTGTTTCCAACCTTCCTAACCGAAAAATAACTACTTCCCTAGTTAAAAGAAGGGTTATCTTAGTTACGGTAGGTTAGGTTAACATAGTTAAAAAAGGGTTACATTAACTTTGTTAGGTTAACATACTCAAAAATCATGCACATTAAGATGCAGATTTACATAGGTTATGTAACGTTAACATAGTTACAAATATGTGTGGTTGGAAACACTGACCGGAGGTTACGTCATGAAATGCTCACAACATCTGGTTTATGTAGTGGAAGGAAATAGAGGCAACAGCTTTTGTGCATCAGAGAGACAAACATTAATCTAGAAAAATACATGATTTACCAGCCAAATAAATTGAACGATGGAAGAAAACACTTCCATGACCTTTCAAAAGTGTACAGAAACTCAGTTCCGTTCTGTAAGATTGAAGAAATACGTTTCCCGGAGATTGGAATTTTACGATAAAATGTGTACCTTGTATCGCCCACAGTGCAGTCAGTGCTTCTTGATTGAATTAATGTTTTGTTGTAGGAATCATACATGAGTTTCATTGGAGGCAAAAACCTACAGCAAATTGAGTGAAGAATTCTGGATAAAATATTTTCTAATGCATTGGCAGCAAGTCATAACTTGACTGGAGAACACAACAAAATACCTCCGACATTTGAAATTATTGGAACTTGTACCAAGTAAGTTAAGGCTGTTCTTTTTTCAATTGGTAACTAAATTTGGCTGTAGGGCCATTACTTGTTGATGTAAAATCCAAATAATGTACATGATGGAAAGTTTTAGAACATTTAGTATTAACAGTAAGCATTCTTTTACATAAGTCTTTAAAAATCCTCTAATAAGAGAAGAAACATTTTTATTTGAAAAAAAAAACTTATTTGTTGTTTAATTTTACCATTGTTTTTGGTATATATATTTTTTTACTTCAGCTGTCTTATTTACTTAATAGGAAAAACTAATATTATTTCATGTAACACTGAAGTATTCTGCTTTTACTAGAACCGTGTTCATAAGTGCAAACTCATTTCTCACAATTCAGCAAGCCTGGCTCAGTTAGTTGAGCTTTCACTTTATATTCAGAAGGTAGTGAGTCAGATCTCAGATGAGGCCAGGCTAGCCATGCAGTTTCTTCCCTGCAGTTTACATGACTCACACGAAATGAATATTGTAGCAAGTCTCTGTAATTCCTTTCTCATCCTTTCCCTACCATATAGTCATGGGCTTCCGGATGGGGTGCATGCCCCCCCCCCCCTTCCCGGAAAATGAAAGTGAACCAAAAATTATGTATTTCACACATATAATTTCATTTTAGCCACAATAATATCTGTTAATTGTTGCATGAACACCATAAATTCAAATTTGAGCAATTTGTTTTTAGGAAACACTATTTTTGGGGGAAAATGTGCCTTGTTTGCCCCCTACCCTGGGAAAAAAAACCTTCCTTGCCCCTCCCTGGAAAAAATCCTGCGGACGTCCATGCATATAGTATAAGTAACTGTCTAGATGTGAAGGATTAATGTCACCCCACATGGATAATATGTCAATATTACTTTCCTTTAATGGGACAGGGAATAAGTTTAATCCTCATACTAAAGATAGGCCCAAGTACACATATCATATGGTATGTTACATTTGAGTTCATCCATGGATCTAACAGTTTGAATTGTTTCTAGTTTCAGTTCGAAGGAATTCATGTACATCAAATGCATCAGATTATGAAATACAGTCAGTGATACAAAGCTGGTTCCGCTTTGTCAAAGATAGAAATGGCAGCCGGGAGCAACGTAGAAAGGAAAAGGCAACTGCAGGAACATCAAGAAATAAGTAAACAAGTAAAGACTGGTGATAGTTTTTCAGAAAGATACGAGAGACGAGTCATTTCTAAAGCTGCAGAAATTATAATGGGTGAATTTCATGAAGTCCCTTCTGTTTCAGGATCTACAGACATAATTCAAAGTGGTTCTGTTGTTCAGACTACAAGTTCATTTGACTGTATCAAATCTATACTTTTGAATGAAAATGAGAATTGTATTGTAGGAACAACCTCACCTGATGATTGCTTCTTAATGAAAGATGGTGGGTGATGATGTTGTTGTAAACTCCATTGAAAAGGATTGTAGTAATGATGGTTTGTACATATAATTTAAATTGAACATTTTCATAAACAAATTGGACATTTTCACTTCACCTCTTCCAAGCAGTAGATTGTTTATGTTTATGGTAAAAGAATGTAAGAACAGAGTTATTTTATCCTCAAGTTATTTACATAAAAAGTATATTCGTATATTCTTACAGCAGATTTCGCTGACACGTCAGCATTTGGATGTATTCCATTTTGTAATAATAAGCTATTCTATTGAAATGACATTGTGTTCTTTGACACCTAAATTGTCAACCTCTTGCACCTTTTTTCTTTCAATAAATACAATAGCATCTTGCTACTTTTTTTGTAATGTATGACTGTAATTATAGTATATGTAAAATTTGTTTTGCTTATTGGCTCCGCTAAGAAATGTTTTACTTTTATAATGATAAATACATAAGTTTTTTTATCATTCCTTGTATTCTTCTCCAGTGTTTGAAAATGTTTTAATAATATAATCTTAATAAATTTTTATACATACAAGAAATGATGCAATTGTTTGTAAAATATTTATTAGGGATGGGACCGATTAATCGGTACTCTATCGGTATCGGCCGATATAAGCATATCGGTATATCGGCATATCGGTTTATTTACCGATAATTTTACCGATCCAATATATTTTTTTTTTTCAAAAGTTGACAGAATTCTGTAATTATTTCCCTTTCATGGAAGAAAATTAACAAGGTCACAGAATTCCTCGTATATTCCTCTGAAAACAGACCGCAGGAATCTTTCAATTTAACTTTTTTTTTAGCGGAGTAATATTCATAACGAAGACAATCGTAAAAAACTGCAGCCGGCATATCGGTTCCAAATCTCACGTTCATGTTGTGAAGTTAACTGCTATATATTTTTTTTAGAGGAACGGTGTGCAGAGTGAATCCGACCATAAGCAATTGCAGTCAATAAACCAGTTCCAAAACTCACATTCGTGCTTTCTCATTGAAAGGTAATGAAGTCTTCGCTACCATACCTTTGCGTACATCTTCGAGCAGGTTGACAAGAAATACATGCTACGCACGCACAGCTTGATTGAGGGATCTCACTTTTCGCACCCGCAACTTCACCGCTGCTTGCTCCCTTCGACTTGTTACATCATGAAAAGTTCCGTGTGTTAATGCTAAGAAATCTTCACAACGAATACGTGACGTCAGACCACGGAGGGGTGGGGCTTGTGTTCGATTTGGTGTGCGACCAGATAATACCGCTTTCTAGACAGAGAAGCGAGCAGAGGGGAGGGAGCATGGAAGATTTGCAAGCCAGTTGTTGGCCATGCGTTGCCAAATTGTGCGTCGTTCTTCAACATATAGTTGTTTCCTTTATTCGATAGCAAGTGTTTGTATCGTCATGAAAGAGAAAAACGGACAAAGAAAAACTAGACATAATATTTGACCTTGATAAAGGTTTGACAACAAAGGAAGGGCAGGAATTTATTCAGATGGCAACGTAGCACTCGAGCGCAAAAAAGGTGGAAGCAAGAGAGAACAAACTTATCGCAGTAGTTACGCAGTATTGCCATATGAACGAAACTTCCACTAGGAACAGGGAAAGGGGATATTTTCATTTTGTGGCAGTTGAAAATTGTCAGTAATGCAGGTAGTACACCTGAGCCGACTGAATCGAAACTAGTGATAATGGCCTCAAGTGGAATCCAGGTTCTGTGAAAATCGGCTGCATTATCCCGTTTATATGTTTTCAATTTCCGCAACTTTTATGCTCCTTTTGGTTTGATTTCACTCCACATGGAAAGGTGCTCCAAGATTCAAACGTAGTAAATAAAATTGCATTTTCTTTTGGAAAAAGCACTAATAAAAAAACTGATGGTGCCAAACAGAGGCGGATCCCCCCCCCCAAACACACCCACCCACACGCAACTCTCCTTAGTCGGCAGCTGTCCTACAGAGAAGGAAAATTGAATAATTCGTGAACTTTCATATTGAAAATGAATTTTGCACTTAACATTTAGAGATATATTAAATTTGTCTGCTCCCGTGGGAATTTCTCCCACCTCGACATTAATATTTTTTGGTGTGCCGTTACTGATCTCGAATTATATTAAAATTCTCTCAGAGTTAGAATAGCCTATTTTTGCATTGTATTTCACATTTTTAAAGCACATTTCTGGGGGTGTGCAGGAACTCGAGAAAGTCTGTTCCCGGATCGGGGGGGGGGGGATCTCGATACAGACTTCAGAAGTGGCATTTCTTGAAAATAGCAATTTTTATTCCAGAAATGCAAAAACAATTACTTGAGGGGAAAGTAATGATTAGAATTTGAGATATTCACAATGCTGGTGAATTTCAACATTTCCCGCTTCGTAAATTTCCCGACTTAGATGAAAAATGGAAAATTTTTACCCACCCAGAACATTCGTTTCGTAGGTTAAAAAAAATTCCCCATCCCGCACACACTTAAATATCCGATCTAGCGACAATAGCGAACTTTGCAGTCCAGTTGTTGGAAACACTGTCTCAACTGTGCTGCATGCTCACTCGGCCTGCTGCTCTCTTTACTCTCTCTTTGTTTGTGTGCATCGTGTTGAATACATCGCTTCACGACTTTTGTGTCTAGTTATCCAAGTTCGTTTTTTGTTGTGTGTGGTTTTTTTTTTTTTGTGTTAAGTTTCTGCGTAGAGACATGCCAAAAGAGAAGAGTACAGTGTGGAAACATTTTAAAATTAAAATAACCGATGTTTCTAAAGTTGTGTGTCAACATTGTTCTGCCGAAATTTCTAGAGGCGGGAAGTCGACAAAATCATATACCACGTCTAACATGCAATATCATTTGAAACGATGTCTTCCACATCTGAGAAAGCTGAAAGATTTATATAGTGAAGAAGTATTTGCTGAAAGTGAGAACTCTAGTTCCGGGGAAAATAATGCTGAAAAAGAAGATAAAGTACCGCATGTGCAATGTGATGTTTTTGAACCAACACCTGGCCCAAGTTCATCTGTTCTTGCTATCCGTGAAACGCTATCAGGATATCAAAAAAACAATTCAAAACTTACCATGCAGCCGACAATAGACTCTTTGTTAAACAAGAAAAAAAAATATTCAAGAAATGACCCAAAATCAATAGCAATTGATAGAAAAATATGTGAAATGGTTGTTCTGGACATGTTACCGATGCAAATGGTAGGAAAGGATGGATTTCGAAGGTTTGTCAACTTTTTAGAACCACGGTATCAGATACTTAATCGGAAGGCATTGTCTTCCTCACTGATACCTAAAATGTATGAACGTGTATCACAGAAGGTCCATATAATGCTGGAAACTTGTACATTCATTGCTGTAACAACAGATGTGTGGACCTCAATTGCTGGGCAAGATTTTTTGAGTGTGACAGCACACTTTATAGACACAAATTTTAAATTAATAAATTTAAATCTTGAAGTAGTGCCTTTCAGTGGCACAAGTCACACTGGACTCAATATTGCAGAAAACCTCAAAGAATGTTTTAATAAATGGGGAATTTCCTCGGCAGTAAAAGTAATCATTACAGACAATGCTCCCAACATGAAACATGCTGCAGGCTTGTTGGATGATCCATTACCTATATGGATACCATGCATGGCACATTTGCTTCAGCTTGTTGTCAACCAGTGCCTAAGTCAAACTGAAATATCTTCGGTTATTAAAATTGTAAAGAGAATAGCAACACACTTTCATATGTCACCAAAAGACTCCAGAAAATTAAAGGAAACCCAAGAAAATCTAGGACTTCCAGCTCATAGTTTAATCCAAGAAGCTCCCACTAGATGGGATTCAACGTATCTTATGTTGGAGCGTTTCTTTGAACAAAGACTTTCTGTAACAATTGTAACATCATCTTTGTCACTCCCAGTCGAAATATCATCATCACAGTGGACCCTAATCGAGAGTTTGGTAAAGGTGTTGAAAATATTCCATGAAGCTACTGTATCATGTAGCAGTAATAGCACATCGATATCAGATATAATCCCAATGAAGAACAGTGTTGTACAGGCAATGAACAGTTTTGCATCTGAACGCCGAGTGAGGAACTTAGCAGAAGATTTGAAATCAACACTAGAACGTCGATTTCAAGAACTTCAGCCTGGGACAAAAGAAGTCTACATGAAGGCAACAAGTCTGGATCCTCGCTACAAATTAAGGTAAGCATAAATCAGTAACTTTACAAGGACCTTCTCTGTTATATACCTGTCACTTTTTTACCAAATTTGTTCTTTTTTCCTTTGCATATTTTCAAGGTAAGACTCTACTTTATGTCCTTTTCCTAATAAATACGTGTCATATATCGTTGGAAAGCTTATTGTATAAGGAATTCAACAACTTAAATTACCTGGAGGAGGAAATTGATAAAAACTGAGGAACGACTTGAGATGACCGGGCCCCTCTCCGATTTTCTTCGTATTTGGCATGCTCACTAATTGAGGCCTCCTAATCACGAATCTGAAGTTAAAATTTGTCGGGAACGTCTAGAAATTGCAAAATAAGCAAAAATAAGGCGTCAATGGTTCGAAATTTAGACATGACCCACAATTTTTAACTTCAGATTCGTGATTAGGAGGCCTCAATTAGTGAGTATGTCAAATATGAAGAAAATCGGATAGGGGTCCGGTCATCTCAAGTCATACCAAAACGGATATTGTTCGGATATGAGTAATTGAACGTACTGAGGAAATTTTTCGATGATGAAGCACATATTTAGAAGTGAAATGAGTGCTAATGGAACCTAATGTAACAGGCCTAACCTAACCTCGTAGGCATACCTCGTCCCCGTGAATGGTTCGTGGAGCTACCCGTGCATGGTTTTTGGAGCTAACATGAATGGTTTGTGGAGCTACCCATGCATGGTTTCAGGGGCTAACGTGAATGGTTCATGGGGCTATCGTGAACAGAAAGTATAAAAAGAAAAAAGTACTTACCCGAAGAGATGCCGGCTGTCTGCAAGCACGGTTTTGAGCAAAGGACTAAATTATTACTGGGGATAAACGTATTTTACACTATCTACAAGTTTTTAGGAACCTGTTCTTCTTCATGCATCATACACACACACAATGCCCCGCGAACGCAAATGAGCAAAGCACATGCATTCACAATGTGGACACAAAGACGAACCTGCAGTGTTGTTAACTCCCATCGGTTACCACCAAAAGGCAATAAGGACGTAAAGTAGAGTCTAGCCAATTCCAAAATGTATTAAGAATAGAAAAAAGGTATCTGCTATCTAAGGTGTCACTTTATGTATTATTAATCAGAACCCAGCAAATAATGCCGGCAAATAGCAAGAAGAATTAGGTTAAGTCTCAAAGTACCAAAATTGTGTCTGGTAGATAATTGGAAGTTAAGTTTGGCTTCAAATTATCAAAACAGTCATCATACACAAATTCCTTTTTTTCTGATTTTTTTAAAAATATATATATTTCTGAATTATGCCTTCATTAAGGCAATTTGCCAAAACTGGCAATAAATCAGTGCTAAATAAAAAAAATGGTAAATGTTTACTATCCTTCGGACACCTATAACTTCTGAGTTTCGTCAATTATTGACGTTTCTACTTACCTATCTGCTTCACGGATCATTTTTTAACGTGTATTCACGTTTTTTTGATCAATTTTTTTTTAAAAGGTGTTTTTGTAACTGAAGAACGTACGTTTCCGCAAATGGTTTGTGGGGCTATGTGAGAATGGTGTCTGGGGCTATGCGAGAATGGTGTGTGGCGCTACGCATATTTTTTTTCGAAACCAATTTTTAACTATTGTAACCCATTGTGACCCTACCTAACCTAACCTTAGCGGAAATGGTTCGTGGGGCTATGCGTCAATGGTTGAATTTCCGCTATGAAACATTCCCACATCACACAAAACACCTTCCAGATGTTAGACAATACTACAGGAACTTATTACGGTAAGTAGTTTCTTCTGTAGAAATGAAGAAATCTGTCCGAAGGATAGTAAACTAGTACCAAAAAAATACAATGCAGCAGTTTGTGATTTTTTTTTTTGTTCCTGCATTTGACCACAGCAGAACATTACTTCTTGAGTTTTTTTTTAAGTTCACTTTATGCACAGAAAGGTTAGTTGGTACTGAATGTGCGGTTTAAAGTGGAATCTGAACCTTGTGCCATATGCGCTCGTGTTGTGTGATGCTACAATACCCAATATGACTCACATAACTTTACCAAACTCCAATACTATAACTTCTTTGTGTAATTTATCGCACAAACAGCGATGCGAAAAAAAAGTTTTCGTCAGAGTTTTCAGTCCTCGTGATATGAACGGCTAGACATAGAGATTATTTATTCATGGGCGAAGTTCAGCCTGTGGCAGCTCTACCACTTAACCTACAAAACTAATATATCATCATGAAATTTTATTTTTAATCCTATCTAAATCCTTTATATTTTGTCAATGGAAGTGTTGTGCATTTGTTTCAAAACTCTTTGATCTGTGGACGAAATTACTTTAAAATGTTAAAAAGTAAGTAAAATAAACCACATCAATCAATTGTTAGATCATCCACAATAATCTAACAATCTACTATTGTTCTAGAAGTGCTTATGATTCTGGTAGGCTTTTTTATGACTTGCATCATGCCGAAATGTTTCCTTGGTTAGCTGGGTGTGCTGAGAGAAACAGAATATTGTTTTGCTACACATGTACTATCTTTTGGGCAAAAGACTCTGAATGGCGTATGGTGTTCTGAGTTGAACAACCTAATTAGAAAATGCTATAAAATACCAGTCTTACAAACCTTTGTTGCATGGTGAGGCATCTCATTTGCTAGCATTTAAATATGCCTGGATCATGTTTTATCAGAAGCTGCCTAACTTCAGGCAACACAATGAAACTTTACTTTCAAATAGACAATACTTATATTGAATAATCCCATAAGTAATCTATTAGGCAAAAATGACTTTGGACTTGGCATTCCCACTCGAAATGCTCATGGTACGCCATTGGTATTTATGAGCAACCATTCATTTACACTTTTCATATGTATATCTGGGCTGCTGCTATCTACTTCACGTGCTTGGGGTACAAAGAGGTATTAATTACATTGCAAAATGCTTTTCTTCAGTTAGGTGAGTCAGGTTTGGACTCTTAGCATTAATAGAACACACCTAAATGCTTTCGGTACTAATTTACTATTCCACAAACAGATTTCTTCATTTTTGCACAAGAAACTACTTACGGTAATAAGTTCCTGTAGCATTGTCTAACGTCTTTAAAGTGTTTTCTGTCATGTGGGAATGTATCATAGCGGAAATCCATTATTTTTGTTGAAAAGTAATTCTTCGACGCACAATAGCCTTTTGCGCGTACACCTCCGTAGATTGCCGTGCTTGTGTTTTGTCGATTGCAGGGTTTCCAACCACGCCGATGTTTTCCGAAAAGATGATGTATCATGGATGCGTGGTGGAATTCATACCGGGTGTGAAAGATCCACTGGATTTTGTAATTGGGTACTTGAAAAACAGTAGCCCCACAAACCATTGATGGATAGCCCCAGAAACCATTCATGCATAGCCCCACGAACCATTTCCGGCAAGGTTAGGTTAGGCAAGCATAGTTAAAATTGTGTTCGTAAAATAATGTGAAGAAGCTTAAAAAAAATAAAAACTTCATGAGTATTTTTTGGTTACGAAGGTTGGAAGCACTGCATCGACAAAACACAAGCACGACTCGCGATGATGTACGAAGGTGCATGCGCCATACTGTTTCTTATGTAAATAAAGAAGTACTCGTAATGTGAATCCACCTTCAAGAATGTTTCGCGAAGCAGATACATAAGTACGAATTTTAAAAGTGACGAAACTAAGAAGTTACATGTGTTTGTGGAATAGTAAATTCTTACCATGCTTTCATTGTTAGGTTAGGTGTTTCAGGTTTAGGGCTATTAGTATTAAAATGTCCCTAAATGATTTCAGCATCTGATCACGTAAGATTCAGTGTAAAGCACAAAACCCCCTGTTGAGCCTCACATAAAAAAAAAAAAATGATAGAACTATGTATCCAAGACGTGAGTAAACCGAGAACAACTTCTCACTGTGAAGTGCAATCAATCATGTACACTACTTTTCAAATCTTACTTTATCTGGTAAATAATGCTTTTGAAGCTTTTAACTGTGCTACTTAGCTTCTCCATGCTTCAAATTTACTTTCCAAAACTGTATTCTAAAGCATTTTTCTAATTAAAAAAAAACAACATGTAAGGGCTTGTATGGGGATCTGGTGGCTAAGTAAAGCCCATTTCTTTTAAAGGGCTAATTTATTGCTAGGCCTTAATTAAACTAGTCGGTAATTAGGCAGGTTTTTTTTCAGTATTGTGGTGAGTTAAGTCAGTAATTTTGACTGACTAGTTTCCATCCCTGGGATGAAGTTGTAGTAATGGTTGTTGAAAAATAGAACTAGTTCCCTCAAAATAAAATCTGAAATACACCACCCAACAAAAATATTATGATTTAACACATCTTTCAATTTCTAATTCAAATTAGTAAGTGTGGACAGTATTAATGCAGTTTTCAGTGTAGGATTATTGCTAAAGTTAATTTTTCTAATGTACATGCTCATACACATCAGAAGTAAAGTTTTTTCATTTCATTTTACAGGATTTTTAGAGAAGCATCACAGTCGACTCTAGTAAAAGAGTTGCTACAGCAAGAGTTTGAAGCCTCTACCTCATGTACGGAAACTGGTGGAAACCATGATGAACAGATTTCAAGTCAGTCCAATGCTGAATATGGACTTTGGGGTATTTGTACCCAACTTCTTGAAGAGTGTACCCATAGTGAAACACGTTCCACATCTCCTCTGGAAGCTGAAATGGACTCTTTCTTCAATGAACCATTGATATCTCATAGTAACAGTGCCCTTGGTTATTGGGAAGGAAACACCAAGTATCCACTTCTGAGAAACTTGGCAAATAAATACCTAGGTGTGCCAGCATCTTCAGTTTCGTCTGAAAGACAATTCAGCACAGCAGGATATATCTGCAACAAAAACCGCACAAGACTGAATCCACAGAAGGTTCAGCAACTTACATTTTTGAATAAGAACCTGCCAGTTGTAGACTTCAAGTGGGACTAGTTTGTGTTATTTCTCTCTCCATTCAAGAAAAACCAATTGAAATATCTGCATGTTAAATGTGATTAAAATTGATTTTTTATTTTTCAGATCAATGTAAACAATGCAATACCTCAAGAGTTTGTTGATAGACAGTGCATATTATATATGTGTAGTTAATAGATGTATTTTTATCAATATTTCTAAATATAACTTACATTTTTCTCAGATATTGATTGAAGGACTGTATATTATTCCAATTTTCCTATACTTGATACTTTGTATTGAAGGAACACCATGCACAAGGTGTTGAGATTGCGAGTTGACCACTCCACACAGCTACTACTTTATATCGGATCGGTAGAATATCGGTTATCGGTATCGGTAAATTTCATATCGGTACTTTATCGGTATCGGTAAAAATTTCATATCGTCCCATCCCTAATATTTATTAATATTATAAACAAACTTGCCGAAAGTATTAACATTGGCATGTTGGTTTTTGGTTTGAGTATTAATGGTTGGGAAGTTTTTCCACTGTATTACCCCAATGCTGGGAAATAGATTTGGTTGGAAGATTGTTGGCAAAGTTCTTTTATTGTAGTTGGGCCAACGTTGGGAAATAGTTGGTTGGGAGATGGTTGGCTAAGTTTTTCCATTGTAGTTGGGCCAACGTTGGGAAATAGTTGGTTGGGAGATTGATGGCAAGGTGGACATTGCCAACAGTTCGCCAACTGTTGGCACAAAAAATTTGTAACCATTTACCAACGTTGGCCCAACCTTTGTGTGCTACATAGGGTGTCCAAAAAGTTACGCAACCGAGACTTTACACGTACGTAACTTTTGTACAAGAAGCGATAGAGACATGAATCTTCAACTGGGTATTAACTTTGTCTATGTGGATATTTTTTAAACATGAAACAAGGAAATCATGCTGTACATAAACGTTCAGTGTGGGGAAAACGTTACTAAGGTGGAAAAAATTTTTGTGCGAAGTAAAAATTAAGATGGATAAAAGACAGCTGTGGAGTTTTCGATGTTTATCGAAGGTTTCTGTGGGTACTTATAGAATTGATAAAAAGAACAATAAATTCTTACGTATTATATGCATTACAGATGATTTATGGGGTTAATTGGAGCATATTCATAAAAAAAGTATGTTAAAAAAATACTAGGTGTACCGGTAAGATTGGTGTGGTTTCGTATAAAACGGCAGGTTAGTGTTTGTACAATAAATTTCAAACCCTTTCTTTCATCTGGGCATTGATTGAATAACATAGACAAATGTAGGGCACACCAGGTACTGCCTTCTGCCACAACCAATGTTGCCAACCTCGTATTTTCTTAAATACGTTTTTATAAATATGCTGTAATTAATCCCATACATTGTCTGTGTAGAAATTTATCGTTCTTTTACAAATTCGATAAGTACCCACAGAGACCATAGATACAAATCGAAAATGTTTGCAAGAGACTCCACAGCTGTCTTCTATCCATATTTGTTTTTACTTCGTACAGAAACTTTTTTTATACCTTAGTAACTTTTTCCTCACACTGAACGTTCACTTAGAGAATGATTTTCTTGTTAAATGTTTCTAAAATATCCACATAGACAAAGTTAATACCCAGCATAAGATTCATGTCTCCGTAAGTTCAAAGTCTCGGTTGCTTGACTTTTTGAACACCCTGTATAACGGGTCAAATGTGGAGGAACCCTTCTCGAAAGTTTTCTTTTCTCTGCAGGTATTCTTTTTTTATTCGGTTTTGGCTTATTTCCTTTTTTCCTAAAAATTCTTTATGGCATAATATAATGTTCGTATTCTTTATTCTAGTGTTTAATTCTTCATCTATTTTTCCATTACTATTGATTGTAACACCTAGATACTTGAAACTTTGTACTTGTTTTAGCTCTGAATCTTTAAGGCTCATTTTGCAGGGTTTCTATATTCTCCCTATCCATAACACAGTTGTTTTATCTTTGTTTATTTTCATATATTTCATTGAGAAATGGGGCTGCTGGAAAAGTTTCTGCAATCAATACGAAAAAAGATATGTGAAATTCTGGGAATGGCTTTATTGTTTTTCAAAGTATTTCACCCTTAAGATCGATACACTTTTGCATACGCTCAAACCAATTTTGAAAGCATTTCTTCCACTCTCAAAGCTGATACCTCAGAAACTGCTGTTTGGAATGCATCAACAGCTGCGACACACATCGCTCACCACGCATTTTATTTTTCATGTGTGGGAACAAAAAGAAGTCATTAGTTTAGGGCTCGATAGTTGAGGAAAAATCCTTCTTTTTTCCCTAGCATCTGAAGACGAGGCCCAACATAATATATGTTCATTTTGGGTCATTGTAGGACAGCAAATGGTGGGTTTTATTTGTCCTTTTTTGCCTTTTTGGGCGTTTTCTTGCTTATTAGTCCTTTTTTAGCCTTTTTATAGGTCTTAACGGCTTTTTTTTGCAACTTCACCTTATTTCGACTACGTTTTTACTGCCCATTCTCAATTCGAATCATCATCAGTTCATCACCTCTTAAACATCCTTTGAGGTTTCCATGTTAATGTATTATCAAATATAACGCCTAAATATTTTACTGTATTTTCTATGGGAATGTGTAACTTTTTTGTGTATTGATTCACATTTTTCGGAGCTCCTTTTTTACTAAATATAACCAGCTTTGATTTTTCTGACGATATATTCATAGACCTATTCTCAAGAAATTTCTTTATCTCTATTATTTTCGCTTCCATGTTGGTGACTCCTTTAGCTACTTGCTTGACACTCTCGTATATACATAAATCATCTGCATATTGTATAAATCCAAATGGCCCAGGACACATTCTTTGAACATCCATTAAATATATATTAGAAAATAAAGGACTTAAAGGGCTTCCCTGTGGAAGTCCCTTGTTATCCATCTAGGACCCTCAACTTTATTGTGAAAGTAAAAATATAAACAACAATTTTTTAATAGATTCCAAATTATTTTTTGATGCATATAAGGTATTTTCAGATTTTGTAGAATGTTTAATAATTTATTTATATTTACATTATCATATGCCCCTTTAATATCTAAGAAAGCAGCAATAAGACTACTTTTCCTTTTCATTGTATCATACATTTTTGTTTATAACTAGAGCCCGGAAGTTCAGGCATTTATTTTCGTTAAAATAGGCAGGCAAAAAGGCATTTATAATGTGGAAAATAGGCACTAAAAATGAAAAAAAGGCAAAATAAACAAAACAAAAAAAACACATTTGGAAGTCGCTTACTTTCATCTATATTTTCTGGCAAAATGGTAAAATCTACATTGGGAAGAGCATTTCAATTTTCACCAAATTCGCACACGTAACCATGTAACTTACCACATAATGGCACACTAAATTTCGGCATGATGACAACTACATGATCCTTTCCCTCCAAAGTGCAGAACAAAACTAAAGATAGAGAACTTGATTTTGGAATCCATGCAAAGGCCCTTGGGCATTAGTGCTGTTTCTTGTCAATAACCTCCTGACACGGACGATGGACGTGATGACGTAATTGTGCAGATGTTCTGCAACAGGTTTTCAGCAGTCAATCATGCACAAGGAAATGCTAACCGAGAGCCAATATCCTAACTCAGCATGAAATACTTTTCTCTCACACTTTTCTCCTTCAGCAATGTTGAAACATGCATGAGTGCAATATTACTTAAATAAAGCGAAAATTATTCACATAATAAACGGAAGAAAAATAAATGCCAACAACGTTTTTTGGGAGAAAAATAATTTATATATACACTTTTTTTTTTAAAAAAATGGTCCAATTTAATTGAAAAAGGCAAAAAAAGGCATTATAATTAAAAATAGGCAGTGGGGTCCCAAATAGGCAAAATGAAAAGGCTTCTAAAACATTCGAAACAACATAAAAAACGTATATCCAGAAAAATTTTATCAATATATCCAGTAGATAAAAAGAGGCATTTTGCCAAACTTCCGGGCTCTATTGATAACATTGCCAACGCATCTGTGCACCCCATGCCCTTCCTAAATCCAACTTGAAGCCTTGAAAATAAACCCAGGGAGGAAAAGTATTGTTGACCAGTGGGCTTTCTCAACTTGGGAGTAAATCGAAGTCTGGTGGACTCATGTTTGGACTGTATGGCCGGTGAGTCAATACTTCCTACTCATAATTGCAGGCATGCAAAATGAGTGGTCCATCGCGAAACAAGCCTAATTTTTGGATCCAGGCACCAGGCATGATAAAATGCTGCTGTGACACTAGTTTCATATGAGACTCTATAAGTCATGATGATTACTTTGTGATCAAAAGCAAAGTTGATCATTTGCTTCACCTTTGCTTATGTTTGTGGAAATTTTTGGGTCATGGGGATGATGGGACTTCTCCATTCGTTTGACTGAGATTTCAACTATGGTTCATTGTTTGCTCACCACAAAGTTCACGCAAGGCACTGTGAATTTCTGTTGGGTTTTTGTCATGTAAGCTTTCAATTTTGATGCACAATATTTCATCTTTCATTTCTAGCACTTGTCACTTCTAACTGGCATACACTAGGGAACTGATGAACACAAGTGTTGCTTCCACAAGTCTTCAACTGCAACTGGCGTAACTTTTACTCTGATTGCATCATCCACTCTGCAGTGTTGCACACTGTGTATTATTTTTTATATGACCCTCATATATTCAGCATGATAACTGTTTAACCTCAAGTTTTCCTGCTTAATACCAATATAATCATCAATTAATTTTGTACATAGTAAGCTGGAATGATGTGTTCCATAGCTATGTAAAATGTATCTAAGATAAATTATATGTTATTATTATTGGATTTCTGAAGTGAAAGTTTCAATACCGGTAATGTGCAACTATTTTGTTATCTTGGATTACACTACATATTTCTTCTCTTTTATAATGTCCTTAATCTAATGACAATATGCCTGAATTAGACATGAAAACTTACATAAAGATCTAAGTTGTGAAAATTGTTGGAAGGTCTGACATTGGCTTAGCAGTTCAGTAGTTGAACACCAGCAAACCTAGTTGGATACCATGTGTAGGGTCACCATAATATTTTGACCCAAAAACGGGACATCTCAAGGAGATCAGTATATCCCCCGCACCTCCTGAAAATCGGTTAGGCCTAATTATAAAATTTTTATTATTTATTAAAGGACGGATCACATAAATGATACTGCATTATAAAAAATAACTGAAATATGACCTCCCATTGTCAAAAGGTAATAATTATTATAATCTCGCTGTGACTTACATAGTATCTCGTTTTTCGTCCTTTCTGACCAACCTTCTATGTTAGTCCTACACTGAAGTTGAGGAATGCCAGAAGTATTTAGCAGAAGAACCAATCTTCTTGAGTCAGATTTATTCTTCTTCGTTTATAAATCTCCCCGAAAAACCTTACCCTACATATCACACACACAAGTCTAGACTTTTCTTTTGAGTTTTGTGTTAAGATGTAGTAACTTTAAATTCTTGTTGCAATTCCGTAGAGAAACGGCATACTTATTTTACAAATAAAGGAACACACACAATACATCTTTTTTTTTTATCATGAAATGCTTGGTTTTCAAGATACTCCTAGAATTTTATAAAACGGGACAAATAGTGGCTCTTTTAATTATATGGACGGGATGACAGGGACACACCTCTGAAGCTGGACTGTCCCAGTCAAAACAGGATGTATGTGACTGACACATCTGCTTTTCTTCTATCAATAATGTTGAAAATATTAAATTTTATCCACTTGTGAACAGATATGGTTGACTATTATGCAGCAATCAACCAAAATCTATATATAGAACTACGTATTATGAATTATTGTTTTACTGAAATGTAAATAATTGCAGAGTTGTAATATTATATCTTGAACATCGGGTTCTCTCTCTAGAATATTGGTGGATGCTTTCAAGTAAATATTATCAACAAATTCAGTTGCACAGAACCACAGAATTACCCAAGTGATATACTAACCAACCTACTGTGAGAATTGTTTTGCTTGCTGGCACAGAATATGATTCCAGTTTAAGAAATCCTTAATGTTACCCTAGCCAATCAAAATGTTGATTGTACAAGGCAGAGTCAAATGAAAACTTTAATTTCTTTTCTCTTTTTATCTAATAGATTTCTCTGTGTATGGTTGCACGAAATTGCTGTATTTTAGCACAGACCTATTGCTTGTATACCTTAAGAAGAATAAATCTTTTGGGTCCACATGCAGTCTGTGAAGACCTTTCTACCCATCTGCTTGTGATCTGAGGTCATTGTTGAACTTTCTTCTCCATTAGTAAACTTGCTGGCATGTTAAGCATGCACAAAGATATTGAATTTTCATTTGCCATGATATTTCTGTAAGTTTTAGGCTGATAGAGGGCAAGAAACCAATCCTCTTCACTGGAGCAAGTGAGTATAGGAGGCACCATCTTTAAAATAACAAAAATGCTGTTTTGAAGCTCACTTGATTAGTGTTGCAGCCTTGAGGTCGTTTTGTAAATAACAGTTGATACCTCATGTAAAACTCTCGATCAATTTCAGTTCAGGTACTTATTGGCATTCTTGGGATATTAAATGAGAATAACTTCATTCCTTTCTGACTTTAGTAAATATAACAAATGAAAGACAGAAATGCATTGGCCTTGGTGCAGTTTTCCAAAATCTTTAGATCTTAAAGAAAATAGGTATAGTTATGAAATGAAATAATTTTGTTTGAATGAACATTTATTTTACACAAAAGTTTAAAAAATCTGGTATCAAAACACAATATATTCTCACTATTATTAACAATAACAATACACTATCTACTGATTTTAAAGCAACAAATATATTCCTTCTTTCTCAAAACTTGAAAAAATACACAATTGTAAATAATAGAAACAGAAAATCTAAAACTACATCTCTGAGATAATCTGCATATTTTACAACAAAAGATGTTTAAAATTCCTAAAATATACATATATAATAGCATAAAAATATGAATAATTATAGTGAACATATTTTGGCAATAGTACAAAATGTATAGAATACTCTCATTATTCATTTTATTCTTTTCTTCATTTTAAGAACTATAACCTACATTTATATACTAGCATAAAAATATGAATAATTATAGTAAACATATTTTGAATATAATAACAATATTATTAAACTATAGAAATTCTCATTTTTCATTTTATTCTTTACTTCATTTGAATTTTGATTTGCTTTATTTTACTTCGCTTGTTGTGCCACTTTTGGCTAATTTGCGAAGATGGAGATGAGTGATGACATGATGAAATTGCTGAATGGACACTCAAAAACATCCATGCCCAGGCCGGAATTCGAACCCTGGACCCCTAGCATCGTAGCGCAATGTGCTAACCACTCTGCCACGAGGGCCAGCTTTTTCTTTATTTGAAGAACTATAAATGGTTATCACATTTCTAAAATCAAAGTTGCATATGTCTAAAAATCTATGCTCTAAATTTAGCTAGATTTGATATTTTTACCATTTTGTTTTGTTCCCATGTGGACAGACTGAAAGAACTTTTCCTCCCTATTCTTTCAACATTATAAAAATTCTTTAGTGATAATATGAAAACAAGACTTTAATAAATACTTTTCTCAACAGAACAAAGATTCCAATCACCTACAAGAATAAAGTAAAGTTCCCAGTGCATATAGCACCTTGCCATTAAGGCACATTTAGGGGATGTGGGAGCAGGGCCCACACATTCTCCATCTCAGCAATTTTGGAGGTGATGTGATCAGTACCACACTCCAGCCAGCTTTACCTCACAGGGTTGCCACCAGGTACCCACATTGATTTGAGGCTGGGTGAACCCCAGAGCCACTTTATGCAGGGAAAATGCAGGCAAAATTCCGACCTTAGATCAGCCACCCTGGGAAACAAACCCAGGTCTCCCGCTTGGCAGTCAGATGCCCCACCGACTAGGCCACCACAGTACAATAATAATAATAATAATAATAATAATAATAACAATTTTATTATTCAACATGCTTTCTTACATGCTTACGAAATACATCTTTCCTAGAAAACTTTCCTTCGCAATGATTACATGTAAATGGAGCATCACCAGTGTGAATTCGGGTATGAATATCAAGTGACCATTTGCGACTGAATGCTGCCCCGCAGAAACATTCAAAAGGTTTCTCTCCAAAATGAATCTTGATATGAGTTACTAAAGCATATTTCTTCGGGAAATCTTTCCCGCAGTGATTACACTTGAATGGCCTACTACCCGAATGGATCTTTACATGCCTCTGGAGATCTCTCTTTTCAAGAAAGCTGCTGCTGCATAAGCTGCAAGTGTGCTTTCTTGCGCTGTTGCCATGGCGATGCATATGCCTGACAAGATCGGTTCTATCTCTGAGTCTCATACTACACTTATCGCAAGTATACTTTCTAACTTTATTGTGAACAGTTCTTATATGCTTGTACACACCCTCTTTGTAAGAAAAGCGAGCATCACATTGATCGCAAGGATATGTTAATGACTGATCCTTCACCATTGTACCATGTTGTGAAGATTTCTTTCTGAGTACTGATCTATTGGTTTTCCTTTTTCTCTCATTTAACTTCAGTATACTACATCTGATATCTTCCCTGTCAGGAGATATTTTTGATTCACAAGTACTTTTGCCTCGTGACCAAGATAATGGTAAGCTAGTTTCATCCTGAAATGTTTCATTTTCTATCTCAAATTTCATTACAATTTTCTCCTCAGAATAAAACTCAAAATTTGAAGAGAATTCTCTGAGATCACTTCCAATCTCATTCAGAAATAATTGTGATTTATTGTCAGCAGTAAATATAGCATTACCTACAATTTCCACATTACCCTCAGGTGTGTTTTTAAAGTGGTCCACATCATTGAAATCTGATCTGTAATATAAAGAAGTATTATTATAAATCATCAAAAAATGTTACTGTGATATCCTGCACAACCTTACAGAGGATTTAGGTAGAACATAACTTGCAATACCTCTGTAGCATACCTTTAATGAATTATGTAGCACCTGTTGCTGTACAGTGTGTTTTAAAAGCCCTGTAGGAATCTAAAAAGCTATAATTTTAAACTAATAGGTTTATTACAATGAAACATTGTTTACAGAAAGGAAAACTTAAAACTTCGTTCTGCTGACTCTGCTGAATGACGTGTGTGCAGGTGATCACGTGATTCCAAAATGGCATCAATGAAGGAAAAAGCTCAGTGCATGTTATGGCTTGCTGAATTAAAATCTTATGTTTTGGTGTGGAGAAGGTTCCAAACAACACCTCCAGCGGAGGCAAGTAATGAGAGATGGTAATAAAAGTTTAAGGCTATGTAAAGAAAGCGTAGCAGATTTGCCACGTAGTTGGAGGTCAAGAATGAGTCTCGATCTGGTGGATGCAGTGCAGGAGAGCATGCAACGGAGTACAATGAAATCTCTTAAACGAAGATCCTTGGAACCGGGAGTGGTGAGGTCAACTTTACACAGTATCTTATGCAAGAAAGAGAAAGCCAGCCCTAGAAATTCAGATTTGTGCATGACCTGATGGAAGAGGACTGTGATATGAGGAAGGAATTTTGTGAATTAATGTTAATGGTGGTGATGCCCTTCAGTCTCTTATTTTTGTCTCTGGTGTGGCCTCATTCCATGTTTCAGGAAAAGTGAATAAGACATAATTGCCGAATTTGGGGTGTTGAGAATCCACATGAGTTCGAGACACATAAGCGGGATAGCCCCAAGATCAATGTGTGGTGCGTAGTTTCCATGGACCACCTCATTGGTCCATTCTTCTTTGAAGAGGAACGGCATCAGCTACCTGAACATGTTACAGACATTCCTTGTCCCGGAACTTCAGACGTCAGGGATCATCAATGAGGTCCACTGTCAGCAAGATGGTCTTGCCTTTGAAGTTTGTCAGTTTCTTGTGGTCAATTTGGGGAGAGGTGGTTTGGCCGCAGACAACACACATCTTGGCGAGCAAGGTCACCAGACCTTATGCCTTGCGATTACTGGCTGTGTGGACATGCCAAGACCCAGGTGTATGCACAGAAACCAACAAATCTTAACCCTTTCGAGGCGGATGACAAAATATTCGTCATGCATGGAAATTCCCCAAGGATGGGACTTATTTTAAGCAAAATATAACATGCTGGAAAATGTTTTTTTTTAAAAAAAAGTTGTAATAACACGATAAATGCCAATGAGGGTTTTTTATTCAGAATTTCCAAGGCTTTCGTTCGGTGGATTCGTTCGTCAATGTGTACCCATTTTTGGAAGCAACAGACAGAGGAATTTCATATATATATATATTTTCAAAGTTTGGCTAGCTCCCATCCAGTAGCACTCATCGATCTGGGCAAACCAGCACTTGTTGCTGATTGCCCCAAGTTATGTAATGGCGAATACATAGTATCAAAACATTAATACAAATAGTATTTTTTTAAAAAAAAAGAAGAAGAAAAAAACTCACGGTCAAGAGAATGTTTATCACAACTGACCGGAAACTCCATCAGAAATTTGCCCATCGATCTGGACAAATCGCCACTAGTCACTGATTGCACCCAAGTTATATAATAAAGGCGATCCGGACTCTGTGGCTGAGTGGTTAGCAAATAGCGTTGCAACTCAAGGAGTCCCGGGTTTGAATCCCGCTACGGCATGGTTGTTTGTGAATGCCTATTCATCAATTTTATCATTTCATCACTTATCCCCATCTTTGCAACCCTGCATATCATCTTCTGATCCACCCTGTATATCTTCAACTTCTGTTTCATCCCCCGTGTCAAACCCCTCCTCCAACAAGTCATGAATTTCTCCTGGCCGAAGAGATGCCATCACAAAATACTCTTTCTTCTCACTACAAGGTTTCAAAAGCCCTCACTTCACAGCCCGATAACAAGAGAATGATTTGTGCAGCCAAACTCCTTGCCTGCAAGTGCGTATTACATTTCACCCATGCCTCTCCCCTCCCAAAAGACCATAGCCACCTGTGCGGCACAGATGCCGCGAAAAGCACTCTTGAATAATGCTATACAGAAAGGCTTCCTCCCCCTCCCACTTCCCACGCCTGTTGCTAAGTGGAAAACACAGGATAAACAAAGCTCTAATCCCTTTCTTCCTTCCAGCGCCAAATTTACTGCGTAGAAATTAGCTTGTTTAGAACTTGAAAGATGCAGCCCTTTAACTTATAAAGCCTTGAAAAACACGTGGGTTTTTGCTGTGCCTTTTAACAATCTGCCTGGCGGCACGACAATGACGTCAGAGTCTACCCGGCGATGACGGCAGATGTGAGGTGGATGCTTGGAGATTAAAGCCAAAAAGATTCAGTGTTTATTATTATTATTATTATTCGGTTTCCTGTTTATTGAACATTTATTATGAAGATATGTGTTTGCCGAAATGTTTGTCAACCGTGCTTCAGTTACTTTTGTCATCTGGATGCTCCGCCTTGAAAGGGTTAACAACCTGAAGTTCAAGACCGAGCACCATCAGAACCCAATCCTCGGATTCAAACAAAGATTGCAAGAGAGTTTGGATGTGAATGGTGCCCAGCTGGATATCTGGCGATGAACCAAACCACAGAATTCTGCAGGAGTTTTAAAATACACTGTATTACATATGACAATGCATGACAAGTGCATTGCAAGTGTAAATATTTCAGAATTTTTTTAAATGTCTCTCAGTTTAACATTTACTCTCACGATAAATTTAATTATGGATAAATATTATGTATGTGTGCGTTTACAAGGGTGGTCCTTCTATAATGAAAAATATACATATTTAAAAAAAATATATGCAATGTATGAAGACATTCTCTATTGCATTAAAAAATATAATGCTGCGAGGGGACCATAAAATGTTGCTTTCAGTTGTATCATACATGGCGTCACTATCCGTGAAACAGATAGCAATTTTAGATTTTCAAATAGGAACTCAATTCATTTAATACAGAATCAAATTCTATGTAAAAAATTATGAGAATTTTAATTCAAACATTTTTGGAAAAAGTACATTTACCTTTAGTTAAAGATACTCTACTACCTCACTTGACGTCAAATATCATGATAAAGATGCATCGTAAAGAGTAACGTTTCCGACAAAAGATATTCAGTTTGAAATAAGATGTAAAATAACAATACCTGCATCTGGTTCATCGTGGTGGGACTGTTTTAGTTGAATTCAAAAATAAATTAATTTAGAGTGAAGCTGAACTTTAACCCATGGCCTTTTTCTTATTCAAAATACACAATGTAACTGGAGAGGTCCAGTAGGCCAATCAGGTGCAGTCTCTCCGCCGTCCATGCTCCATGTTGACTAACGCTAACCAGGCTGGATCAGTCCCAGTCCCACATTCCTGTTGAGGTTATTGCTTTTCCCCGTGGATGGCTATTGCTTCTTTGATGATTTGATCCCAGTAATTGGATGATTTTATGATGATCTTGGTAGTTAATCAGGACTGGACCTAAACTGGGATCCGACCACTATGTGCCTCCACCGGGTATCAAACCAGGGACACCTTAATTACAAGGCGACGACGCTACCACTGCACCATCGAGGAGGCTCAATCTTGGTACTTGGGAAATTAATTCTATGGCCCTCCTGGATGGAATGTTCTGCTAACCCTAACCCTAATTTTTCTGGATGACCCCGTTTGTCCAACGTCAGCTTTACTGCAGGAACAGATAATACAGTAAACCCTGGGTGTCTTCTGTCATAGGTCATCTTTAGGGTTTTGAAGCAGGCTTCTGACTTTCAGTGGCTGTTTGTGGATAGTCTTTAATGTTCTGCTTTGAAAGAATGCAGCTGATGACTGCATAGACGTTTCCAGTGTATGGGATGATGACTATTGTCTTCTCCTCTTGGTACTCAAGGGGGTCTGGGCTTTTTGTTTGTTGCTCTTGTTGTGCATTATTTGCTGTAGTGTCTTCTTGATGATGCCTTCACTGCATCCATTCTGTCTGAAAGCTGTACGCAGGCATCTTATTTCGTCTTGAAGGTGTTCTGTGTTGCTGATGGAGATGGCCCGGTGAAACATTGTAGAGAGTACAGTAGAGTTTGAGTCTTCAATAAAAATGGGGATTATCATTTGAAGAAATGAAATTAGTATAAGTATCACTGACAGTAATACTATTTAGGAAATAATCAATAGTGTTATCTTCCAACTTCCTTCAAGCATATTTATCATGATATGTATTTTTTGAGATATTTATATTTTTCATTATGAATGGACCACCTTTTATATATGTGTGCATGTATATGCGAAATTGTTATAAAAAACACTACTTACATGTCCAGTCACCATAACAAACAAGAAGGCAGCATAAAGATAAGTGCAAAACTAAGATTAATACAATTTTCACTCAATTTTAATCACCTTATTTGAACTTAATAACTGCAACTTCATATTATAAAATAAGGCACGTCTAAGATTAGAGTATTACTTTTGGTCTACTACAAAAATCATCTTTAAAATAGCATTCAATAAGACTATTCTTAAATCAATAGTGACACCATACATCATGCAAGAATATTAGGATATTACACAAATGAGTAGAGGTATTTTATTTATCGAAAGGAGTGGCCAGCCCCCGTGGCAGAGTGGTTAGCACTTCGTGCTACAATGTCAGGTGTCCCAGGTTCGAATACTGGCCTGGGCATGGATGTTTGTGAGTGTCCATTCTTCAATTTCATCATGTCATCACTCATCCCCATCTTCGTAAATTAGGCAAAAGTGGCACAAAAAGCAAAGTAAAATAAAGCAACTCAATCAATCAATTTATCAAAAGGAGTAAAACAAAGTGTCACTTTTTATCATTATAACAAAATTTTGTAATATATTGCAAAAGAAATCCATTATGAATTATCTGTATACTACAAGAAAATTAATTATAGCAATGTAGTGAATTCAGAAAAAATTATAAAAATACATAAAAATCAGCTTCAGAGTATTCTTTACTTTGGGGCAAAAAAAAAAAGGAGATTTATGAACATATTTCTTCTGAATAAAAATCCTCCTCTTAAAAATTATTATCAAGAAGAACTAGTAAAGCAATGCAGTATAAAAAGAGAATGGCAATTGTCTGGAGGGTTTGTGAAATGCCTTTTCTGTCTCCTCACATTCCTTACAGAATTTTGAACACTTTTAGACATGCACATTAGACACATTAGACAAGCAAATGAACTCATGAGAGGGGAAGTGAGTGTAGCTACCAGACGTTTGCAGTAGCATGCACGGTTTTGCTCTGCCAACTCACTTTCTCCCCCATCTCCTCTGTTATGCATTGCCTTGCTCCACGGATTCCACAGAGTATAGTGCCATGATACATCTGCAATTTACATTCAAAGTACAAGGACAGAAATTTTAATTTGTGTTGGTATATTGGAATTAACAATTATAGAGCTTTACGAAAGAAAAGCATTGGTATTAAAAAAATATATTACATTCACCTTTTGCTTTTTGACGTAAATCACAATCAGGGAGTCTACCAAAATAACAAATCCAAAATTCTTGACTTATTGATAACCTTTTTTTTTCATTTTTCTTAACCTTTATTCAAGAGACCCCTATGTAGGTAAAGTCGGAAATTAGGAATTAAGAAAATAAATATATATTTAATGAAAACCAAAGGGCCAGTTAAGATGAAAACTGAAGCTGTATTTAACAAGAGAATTAGATATACTTTATCTATTAATGCATCCTGGACTGTATTTGGCAGATTAGCGACAATGAACCTGAGAAAAAAATAGCAGCATACACCAGTCCACCATACTACATTTAATGCAGTAAACACTTGTAATTGATGTAATTACTATTTTTGGTTTCTCTAAGCACAATTATTCTCAAAATATGGATATAAACATACCTGAAAATTTCTCTAATATGCTCTTTGGATGATATGTCATTATTGTAGTTGCTAGTAACTTCACCATATCCTATAATCTTTTCACAAACATTATTATTTGAGGTAGCATCAACAATGGTTTCAGGTTCCTGTTTGATATCTGTGGTGGACAAATTATCCATTCCAGTGTGGTAATATATTTCAGTTTCATTTTCTCCAGTGATACTTTTTTCTGAGATGAACACCTGGTAGGACAAAAATTAACACATATACATTAAATGCTTGAAATATGGTAAATATATTGTGAGGTTAAGCTAGAATTTATTTAAGCCTTCGTCTGCAAAAAAGGTAAAGTGCTCCCCTGTGCTTAGCACCACGCCATGAAGGCGTATAGGGGGTGTGGGGGTAATGCCTTCGTCTGTACACATGTTTTTATTGCATAGTTTGTATTACAAGAGCCCAATGAAAACCTTAAAAGTCCAATAAAAATTGTAGGGCAGAGTGTATAAAGTTCAAATATACACGAGGTATCAACTGTTATTTACAAAACGATCTTCAGGATGCAACACTAATAAATCAAGTGAGCTTCAAAACGTCATTTTTGTTATACACACTTGCACCAGTGAAGATGACTGATTTCTTGCCCCCTGTAGCCTAAAACTTACAGAAATATCTTTGCAAATAAAAATTCAATATCTCTGTGCATGCTTACCACACCAGCAAGTTTACTAATGGAGGAGAAAGTCCGACAATGGCCTCAGTTCGCAGACAGATGGATGGAAAGGCCTTCGCAGTGGCTCAAAAGTGACTGCATGTGGGCCTCAATACAGGCACTAACTCAAAGTTGAAAATATATGTAGATCAAGAATAGGTCAATGCTAAACTGCATCAAACTTGTGCAACCCTACATTCAGAAATCTACTACATAAGAAACAAAAACAAGTTCAGCTTTTCATTTGACTCTTCCTTGTACATCAGGGTCTGTCATTATATTCTGCCTTTGGATTGTCATAAATGAATATAAAATGCAGAAAATGTGCTAGAGTACTGTTGAAGTGTCAACAATATTAATTCTGAGGATGAGGTACAAATTACTTTTTATTCATCAATAAATAAACATCAGAAATATAAATTTCAGCACACAAAATATTGTAACTTACTCTGTACACCAGGGTCTGACAGACCCCGTGAGATGCAACACAAAATTAAATGAATCACACTGGTTCTATTGTTTATTGCACATGTATGCAGAAAGATACTAATGGTGCAGGGTTTGGGAGACCCAGGTGTACAGACAAGAGGGTTGTAAAACACTGTGGACTCTTCAGATCTCAGATGAAAATATGGCAAGCTAAGTAACATATTGAAGTTGGAGTTAACTAGCATTGTTTAAAACTATGGCCCGTTTCATTGTGAGTTCATATTATAAAATATGGAACTGATAATTCTCTAAATGCTCATGACAATATGACATGTTATTTGGACATTATCCATAGCCTGGGTCCAGTGCTAGACATTACATGCATACGTGAAACTGATTCACAACTGCCATAATGTGTCCAGTATATAGTAGAATTTCAATGCTATTTTTTTAAACTCTACTTTGTGCTATAGCCTATTTTGAATATGCAATAATTTTCTAAAGTATATTATGAACATAATGCATGAGAAATTATAATTGAATATTTTCAAATTAAAAAAAAATTATTAAATTGAGTATCGCAAAACATATTTAAATTATTTTCTTAGGGGGTAAAAAGTTAGTAGAATGTAGTCCAATAACCACTTTGCTGCAGGAGGCAAAATTGGTGAAACCATCCTGGCAGTTAACATGTTAATAGTTAAATTTAACTGTGATGGGTAGAAAAACCATGTGAGCATGTACCTCTTGATTTCCTTCCTGGTGATCATCATGCTGTTCTCCTAATAGAGCACTGTTGTTTCTACAGCACATATTCTTGAAGTTCAAAAAGAGCTCCATGTTTTGGACACACGATCCACACATAAAGTATCTATTTAGTGTTTGGTCAATAAACTGAAATAACATGGATGTTGATTAATTCTAAGCAATTCTCATTAACACAATCACAACCCTGCTGGAAATTTCTACTGTTTTCAAATGTCTTCTACTGTGTACTGTGAAATGTACTGAAATCCTATAGTAGGACTACTGTACTGAAAAAACAATGTGAATAATAATGCATAATACTTGCTTCAATATATTATAAAATCATTTATTGACTCCAAGAATAATCAAATTCATTCTTGACACCATATTTTAAGTGATTTTGAAGTATATTGGAAAAACAGCACATGAACTGAATTTCTACTGTTTTTTTAATGAATACTACTCAAATGAGATATACCTTAATGAATAAGTTACTACAACTCTTTCTTAAGAAATAACTCAACCTTAAAGCACCTAGTAGTTTGAATACATGATCATATCAGTTGATTTTTTATCAACATGGAATTTCCATGGTTATTATTATCTCGGTGAAATGCAATTGCAGAAAGGAACCATCTTTTGATTAACGTAGTCAATAGTGTTTGCTTTTTTTGGTTCATCAGGCATTGAGGGTCAGGTCTTTCTTTAAACTAATTTTTGCTGTTTTCATGTGAATATAAGAAGAACAATATGTCAATTTATGTATAAAACAGTATGTTTTTCATTTTTCTACAAGTGTGTTAACCACAATGAAGCTACACACTTAAAAACGTGTTCACTAAACTTGATTTTTCTTTTGTGTGAACACATTCCTAAGTTCCACATGCTTTACCATACATTTATTTTATTTGTTTATACAACTTTTTCATTGCATTTTCAGTTGTTTTGATAAAAAAATTAATAGTACTGTTTTCATACATCAATATACTGAACACAATAAAAGATGTTGATGCACAATTATATTACAGCTACTTAAGATAGGAGAAACAGTTTGGCTACTAAAAACAGAAGAGATGGTAGCATTACAGTTCAGCTACTGAAAACAGTAGATGTTTCAAAACACCCATTGATCTACTGAAAACTGTACACAGAATTTTCAGTAGGGAATTTAATCATAATAAACTAAATAAGTGAAACAAAATAACAAAGGATACATACATTTGTTGCACAAAGACACAAATATAGAGGATGATTCACAGTATTGCCATGCATCCATGCATACATAGCACACTTTCTTTCAGGTATAGTGAGTGACACAATAGCATTGATGAAGGACGAACGCACAGAGATCACCAACCGGACGTGTTCATATACTACATTGCTAATGGCTTCACAACAACGGGGGTCATACTGAACATGTGTAACAAGAAAACTGCTTTGTATGCTATGTATGGCAACTTTTGAAACATCCTGTACAAATAATATATGTGTATATGCACTGCAAAAAGATGCAGAAATGTAAACAAATTCAGGTGTGCATTACATTCAGATCAGAATATCGAGCCTTGTGAACAAGAATACTGATCATATTATCAAAACCAATGTAAATAATGATTTCTATAATTTCTCTTAAAATGTCACTCATCTTATTTCACGTAGAAAATTTTGATGCCCAACATGTATGAGTGTTGCTAGTTGTACTTACCACAGTTGGAACACATGAATGTAGCTTGGAGAATATACTTAAACAGCCATCTTTGGAGGTAAATATATCAATTAGTTGGTCATCTGATGTACAGAGTATACATTCCTGTATAGAACTACTGTCCATGCTTTGTATTCAAATGAGCAGTTACAGCACCTACCCTGAACGTAGATTGAGAAAAGAAAAGTGATTTAATTAAAAATGTTGTTAATGTAGTGAATTAAATAGTATGAGAAAAAAAAGATTAAATAAAAATATTAAAGATAAATGGTTAATTCATGGTGTTAAAAAATCATGCCCTTGTGTTAAGTTTTATGCAAGCATTTTAATATTGTGCACAGTAAGGGTAATCAGGACTGGACCTACAGTTTAAAGTGGGATCCGAACCACTATGTGCCTCCACCGGGTAACAAACCTGGGACACGTTGATTACAAGGCCACGACGCTACCACTTTGGCATTGGGGAGGCACTAGCCTTTCAATAAGCCAAGCCATTACTACAGTGCCTTGAATAATGTAGTGTGGAAAATGGACGGTTCTGGCGCCTCTGGCAGGTTCCGCTCAGAAATTATACCGCTAGAGGTACTGGTGTCAGTACAGCTGCATGGCATTCTTCTGCTTATAATGGAAGTAAATGGAGTTTTTGCTGCACCGTCTGATTCTTTTCCTTGTAACATTTCTTTGTATCAGAAAATTGTTATGATATTTGGTACAGTAGTCGTGAAAATATTAAAAAACAATCTGAACCGTCGATCATGACCTGTCCTTGAGTTTTTTTATTAACAATACGGAAGAAAACATAGGTATGGATTGTTACTCGTAACTCGTAATATGACAATTGCTGCAAGAATTAATATCATGTATGCATTATCCTGAAAGGTTCATTAATATTGTCATTGTCACAAACATTATTTTTATGGAAATTCACACAGACAATACTCGTTTAATTTTCAAAGATCTGTTTTACATCCACTTGCGTGTTGTGTAACTTACAGCCCAAAAACTTGCAAGCGTGAAATATGACACTTTTCGTTTCCTGCTTACTGGAATGTAAACAACGCGTTGGTTGAGTTATATTTTCACCATGTCTCGAAGATATGATCACTACTGTTTTGTGCCTGGTTGTTCTCGATGGAATGTGAAATTACATTCTTTCGAATATCTGCATTTTGGGAAAATGACTTCATATTATGTATATCACGAAACATTTTTTCTCCTTCATGACACTATTTCGAATTTATTAGCATACAAAAATAAACTTGTGCACACAATCCAACGTTTGACGCCCAGCTTCACATTGCGATGTTGCTGCTCCTGTTGTGTTGCACATAAAATGTATTTATGTTACTTTTCTGTGTAAATAATGTCATTTCGTGACTGCAAATCACTCCACAAATATAACTGTTTCCATCAATTCACTTAGACTAACAAATCTACACAATGTATTCCAAAAACTAACTAAGCCGCATTTCTTCCATCACATTGTCATCTATGTTGTCATCAATCTCAGGAACCAGTTTCTTGGGTCGTTTTCTACACTGCGTTATTCAAGGCGCTGTACCGTTACTAACTACTCAACTAGAGGTGTTTGAATAATATCTGTTTTCCAATAAATAAACTTAGTTGCAGAGCAACAGTTTTGCTTTTTAATAATTTTACAGTCAAAACAAATCAAACATTTCCATGTAGTTCATTTTAACCCAGCAGGACTTGTACTCCCCATTAGAATTAAGGATGTGGACTGGGTAAATTTACCCACTAGCAAAATTGATTTATAATTATGAATTATACTTTTTCAAGCATGTAAATAATAATAATACCTTCATTGATTCAAGAAATTTTATTATATTTGAACATTTTTATTGTTACAGTGACATTTGGAATAAGTTCCATCTTGATGATGTCCGAGAAACCCTGCCATGGTTGTAAATGCGAGAGGAGAAAAAAAAACGGATATGATGGAACTTTCAAGGGAAGGGGTCACTAGTGGTTTTGAACCATATGTGAAAAAATTCCTAAGAAGGGGAAGATAAATATATCTGTGATTTATAGACTTGAAAACTGCTTTTGCATTATACCAGAGTGCTGCGGTGAGAGCCTTTTCACTCAAGCACCAAATCGTTCACAAGGATGATGCTAGATATAACTTGACAAGTTTAAAAACAAGACGCTGCAAATAGCTGTTGCGCATCTCACACCACATTTCCCCACTCCATTCTTCGCAGCGACGTTGGTTCCCAGTGTTGCAACCTGGAGGGAGCGGAATGGTTTGAGGATTTTCAACAAAATTTGTATTTGCTTTTTCATGGGATGTTTTCTACCTCTCGGAGTACAGAAATTCAGCTCAACTTTCGCCAACGACTCTTTTCCTTCTTTTAAAACTTGGCCTCCCCGATAGCGCAGTGGAAGCGTCATCACTTCGTAATCAAGGGGTCCCGGGTTCGATTCCCGGTGGAGGCACATAGTGGTTCGGATCCCACATTAAACTGTACGTCCAGTCCTGATTAGCCTTACTGGGTGTAAAGTGGACATAAAACAACAAATCAATCCAATCCAATTCTTTTAAAACTTGAGAAACATCATTTAGATACTCCCGTGGTGGCGCTTGTGGACTCGACAACATTATACTTAAGTTTATGTAACTCCTGATTTCGCAAATATGTTGCAACATTGTAAACAATTTATCTGGCCTGTCCTCTAAGGGGCTTTCCAGAGCAGATTGTGGATTTCGTTGGACCCGGCATGATTTAATTTTTGCATTTCAAAAATATGCAGCCAAGAGTAAAGAGCAAGAACATTTCAATGCTTTAAAAAAGAACACAGGCAAGCATGTTATCAGATTGCCTTCTCGTAGCGATTGTTGTACGATAAACAAAAGAACCCTCACCCCACTCGACTTTTAAAAAAAACCAGGCTACTGCTCGATGTCGCATTCAGAAAATGAAGTCATTCACCCAGTAGTTTTTCCTCATGTTGCTTAAATATGGATCATAAGTGAAAGATGCAGTGAACTAACTGAACATAACCATCTCTCCATGTTAAAATTTTGTTTAGTCTATCTTACCAATACACAGTGATCTATGAAAATGAAATAGATGATTATGGGCTGAAGCAACCAGGGAGTGAAACCAAAGGCAAAAGATCCTGCACAGACTTGCGACTCCTGTGCATCATACTCGCTCATGGAGGTTTCAGAGTGGAGCATGGTTCCTTATGGTTGGAGGTGAACCGATTGAGGGGAAGAGACTTTTGGCTAACGGTTCTTTTCCTTGTTGTCATTCTATACATATATGTTTCTGCAATTATTGTCACATTAAAATATCAAATTGTATGCTTGAGGGTGTGAGACTCAAGCGATTACGAGTGAGCGAAAAGTGGTCCAATGCAGTATTATAAACTATTTTTCTAACAACTTGCCACGTTTCCCCCAATAGTGATCGCTCGACAATTTTGGTACCAATGAGAAACGAGGAAAAAGTCATGTGCTAAGCAGCCAGGAGTAAATGGAAGGCAGAAGAGGGGCGGTTACACAGACATTGTTGCGACATTTTGATCTAAGTCCAACGTGTTTTGTTTGTGCATTCCTGCATATCATATGTGCAGCCCCAAAACATGGGGTTCAATTGGTCTACAGCGGTAATGTTGCATTCTATCTGATAGAAATGCCAACAATCGGCAAGAGTGGAAAACGTGACAGGATGTATCAAACACAGTTTACATGGTGCCACAGTAACATGGGAGATACTAAGAAGGAAAATCTCACCAAAACTATGTGTTGAATGAAGTTGATGCATGATAAAGAAGAAATGGTTCAACTTAATTGTGAAATATAAATACTTGCCATTTAGCATTATTGTGAAGCAAATTATATGAGGCAGTACTGGGGGAGGCCTTTTTCCATAAAATAGTGTCAACTTTTCATATTACAAGTCATTATTTGTCTTCCTTGTTATGCTTGGGTAACAGACAACATGCTGTGCAGTCCTGCTTGTGTTTTGTCGATTTGGAGTGGATATGCAGTGTTTCAACCTTCTTAACCGAAAAATACCTACTTTCGTGTTTATTATGTCATCATAAACCATTGACGGATAGCCCCAAAAACCATCCACGATAGCCCCACGAACCATTGACGGATAGCTCCAAAAAACATTCACGATAGCCCCACGGACCATTTCCGGCAAGGTTTGGTTAGGTTAGGTAAGCATAGTTAAAAAAAAAAAAAAATTAAAAAAATTCTCGTAAAAAAAGGCACGTTTGGAAACACTGCCGAAACCGCGTAACTTTCGACGCTCGAGCCATCTGCACATACATAATGGAAACAAGGGCCTGACGTTACGGAAGATGAAATTTCCTTACGTAACGACTGATTATTTATTGTTCTGCAGCATTCTATGGTGAAGTTTTTAGTTTCCGCGAAAGAAAATACCTCGAAGAAACTCGACAATGATACAGAAAGCGATTTCAGTAAGTAGTTTCTCCTGTAAATTTGAAGAAATCCGTTCGGGCGATATCAGACAGTTACCAATATTTTTGGTCCGCCAGTTGGTTATTAAACTAAATAAATAATACCACACATTAGCAAGATAATATCTAAGGTTTCCATCGTATTTTTTGTCCTTATTTACACCATTGTGCACGTAAACGTTGATAATAACTATAAAATTTAGCGTCGTCGCTTTGTAATTAAGGGGTCCCGGGTTCGATACCCGTTGGCGGCGCATAGTGGTTCGGATCCCACTTTAAACTGTAGGTCCAGTCCCAATTAGCTTTATTGTGGATAGAGTGGAATTAAAACACCAAATCAATCAATGAATATAAAAACTATACTAACCTGAGAAACAGGCTGTGCAGTTTGCGGTTTGCCTCAATATTTGGAACAACGTTTTAAATAATTATGAACTATTGAATTCAAACTCGGAGCAATATTTACAGTTGACATTTATTACCTTTTTAAAAAACGAACGCCTACCTTTTAAAAATGTTAACAAAAACAAGAATCAGCTGTTTCAGTGCATTCTTTTTCGTACCAATATTTTCCGACAAATTATCAATGACTGTATTCATTATTATTTTTCTCTTGCATCCTACGTATTCGCGTAAAGGTTATTGTTAGCAATTTGTTTGGTGTTTTGATTAGTTTCTTGAAATTCTCATTGCGTAATACCGAGAGATTATATTATTTCACGCAACACATACGAACGATTCAACCTACAATCTAATTATGTACGAATAGTGATGGACAGTTTGCGTCAACCCGTAAACATAAATCCTGTCTCTGGCTTTGAACGCAAACGTGAAAAGCTCTTGGAAAGAACAGCAAATATTCTTGCTAGTTTATGTTGTTTTCAAACTTCGCTGGCAGTTGAAGCAGAAGTGCGATTGTTATTATACGAAGAGCTAGTACTACCGTAACATGGTGCAACAGGAAACGCTTTTATATCTCAATGAACCCGTACGTCAAGGGATGAATAAAACATGCCTTTCCTGTTCATCAAATGCAATGTTGCTTAATATTTTCCGTGAAAAAGTTAAGGAAGTTTCCATTGTTGACCTATTACAAGCTTGCATTCCATCACTGGCAAGTATTTTATATTTTATTGCCAACGGTTCCGAATGTTTAATAATTTTTCATAGGTTTTGTAGGAATATTAACAACTGCATGCAATGTTAAGTGGACATTATTCATTGTATAATACAATAATACAATACAATACATTTATTCATCGTTAGACATTGTACAATGCAATAGATGTCATCAGTTATTGGTTACATATTTGTTATTGTATATATGTAAAATCTTACCATTAAATATTACACACACACTCACACTCACACTCTCACTCTCTCTCTCCCTCACTCACTCACTCTCACTCTCTCTCTGTTTAATTGAATTAAATTTTTTTAATACATTGGAATCACACACACATTTTATATTGTTAATATATTTGTGTGGGTGGCAAGAGGTGGTACTACGTAAGGTTGAAATGCAGAAAACATCTACTTGTAACCTTGAATTTTTAGAAAGTTCACCTTAAAAACCTGGAATTATAGCTACTTGAATTTTATCATGGTCCTAGGGTGGCCACCCTGTGTACTGAGTTATCTCTTCAATAACTGATCAGGGAAGAAATGTGGAAAACTTCGTGGATAGTTTTAGAATCTTTTGCAACACCTCAGACTCCTGGTCGATGAGTGTATATATAAAGGGTGATCCATAAAGAAAGCCGGATTTGAAAAGATCGCCATATTTTTTTTTGTTTGGTTGGCAGCATTGTTGGTGCGATTGTTGTTATGAGTTATCATTGAGGTTTTGTGTTGAGAAGCGTTTCAGTTGTTCTACTGTTTGTGTGTGTTGTTAACACCATGGAAAGGTACAGTAAGGAACAGCTAGTTTTGATTGTCAAAACGCACTACAAGAATGGTGAAAGTTTCGCTGTGACTGTTCGGAAACTCCGTACGATACTTGGTCATCTTCATGCACCGAACGAATCAACGGTTCGTAGGTTGATCAAGAAATTTGAAGAAACTGGATCAACAGAAGACATCAAAAGCCCTGGATGCCCTCGAAGTCGCCGGAGTGAAACAAACGTTGCTGTTGTGCGTGATTCTGTTGCTGGGAGTCCTGCAAAATCGTATCGCCGTCGTGCTCAAGAACTGCATATGGCGCCAACAACAATGCAAAGAATCTTGACGAAAGATCTGCACTTGCACGCGTACAAAGTGCAGTTAACGCAGGAGCTGAAACCAGCGGATCATGGAAAACGACGGCAATTTGTTGACTGGATCCTTGAAAGGGAACGAGAGAACGAGGGTTTCGCAAAGCACATCATTTTCAGCGATGAAGCTCATTTTCATTTAAATGGGTTCGTAAACAAGCACAATTGCCGAATATGTGGATCTGAGAACCCAAGAGTGAGTCAGGAAAAGGAAATGCATCCTCAGAGAGTTACTTACTTTTTTGAAGATGAAGAAGGAAATGCTCTGACAGTGAATGGAATTCGTTACCGTGCAATGCTAACTGATTTTCTTTGGCCTCGTTGGGATCAAATGAACATCGAAAATGTATGGTTCCAACACTTCAGAAGAAACAATCAATCTGCTGCGTGAGAAGTTCCCGGACAGAATAATCTCGTTGCGAGGAGACCAAACCTTCCCACCTCAATCTTGTGACTTGACACCATGTGACTTTTTCTTGTGGGGGTACACCAAGTCAAGTTTATCAGAACAAACCCCGAAATTTGTTTGAACTTAAGCAAGAAATTCGACGTGTCCTCAACACACTTGATGGGGAAATGTGTGATCGGCTCATGTTGAATTTCATGGACCGAGTGATTGCGTGTAGGGCTAGTAGGGGGGCTCATATGCCTGATATAGTTTTCCATGTTTAAACCTTAATATCTCCTGAAGAGAATGGTATGTGTTTTGTGCTTTTTTCCAAAAATAAATTTCATTTATAGCAACTTCAAATCCGGCGTTCTTTATGGATCACCCTTTATATAGGCTATATATATTGTCTTCTTCTCCTTCATAGCTGTGACGAGAAATGAGCATTCCACATTGTAGCTTTGTTTGGTAAATATGCGATAACGCCCGGACACCTTTCACTCATTTATTTCCTTAATTTTACCACTGCTACTTACCTATTTTGCCTTGCGGAACATTCTTTAAGGTGAAGTTATGCCTTTTTCCATAAAATACTGTCAACTTTTCATATTACGATTGATTATTTGTCTTACTTGTTCCGCTTCTGTAATAGACAATTTGGCGTGCACTCGTAATGGATCATCGCGCGTCATGACGTGCCAGCTTGTGTTTTGTCGATTTTCAGTGTGCAAGCAGTGTTTCAAACCTTCATGATGGAAAATTACTATTTCGATTTTTTTTTTCATGTTTACCTCGACAAACCATGCATGTTAGCCCCAAAAACCATCCACTTGTAGCCCCACAAACCATTGACGTTAGCCCCAAAATCCATCCATGGGTAGCCCCAAAACCCATCCACGGATAGCCCCACAAACCATTCACACAAGGTTAGGTTAGGTTCCATTAGCACTCATTTCACCACTAAATTCATCGAAAAAAGAAAGCGCGGCGAACATAGTTAAAAATAGAAATTTTCGTAAAAAGAAGGCACGTTTGGAAACACTGCAGAGATCGCGTGACTTTCAACGCTCTCGCCATCTGCATGCACACAATGGAAACAACGGCATAATGTGACAGGCAATGCCGATGTCTTACGTAAAAAGTGATTAATTCTTGTTCGGCAGCATTAAACTACGAAGTTTTTACTTTCCGTGAAAGAAAATACCTACAAGAACGTCTACAATGCTAAAGAAACTCATTTCAGTAAGCACTTTCTCCTGTAAATTTGAAGAAATCCATCCGGGCGATATCGCATATTTACCCTTTGTTTTTTCAAGATACTTTACCCCCAACCTCTTTAATCTTTATTCTCCTCCTCCTCCACACCAGATGATTCCTCACTGATTACTGTTTTGAGCTTTGTTGGCATCTGTTACGAAAATCATTGAACTCAGAAGGTAACTTCATCGTCTGTGTTTTCTAGCCACTCGCTAATTTTTCTGTCTATTTTTCACAGTATTGATATAAAATCACTATGAAACTTTTTGTATTGTTTATTAAAAGGTAGAAGGTTAAGTGCTCCCCTGTGGTTAGCACCACACCATGTTATTTTTATTAACATGACAAGAAATATAGGTACCAAAACTCTCTAGAAACAATGCAGACAAATTAACTAAATAATTAAAGAAAATATAATGTGATTGGTTGTGGGTGAACTATGTGCTCACTCTGACAGCATTCCTTCCACAACATTCCTTCATGTGCTATTTAAATGGCACTTAATTAAATTTAAAATGAGTGCAGCATTCATCTGCTACCAATATCACAGGTTAAATTTATATTAAGAACAATTTCTTGTGGTTAAGTTGGAAATTTTCACACAACATGCCTCCCAACTCTCTGTGCCATAAGGATTAAGAACAGCATTTTCAGGGTTTAAAGTTCCCTTCTGTCACAGAGAGTTACGTGTTCACTCTTCGAATTTCTGGTGATTTTTATTTCATTTTAAATCAGAACACAGCTGCTTATCCAAAGTGAACATTTAAAAAAAATGGGAAATTGGCCTTCTGGGTTTGTTCAGGATTTCAGGGTTTTGTTAACCCTGTGCAACATTGTAGTTAAACAATAACTTTTTGACCCTAAGACTAGTTGTAGGTATGTGTCTTGTTTTATTAACTTCTTGTACAAATTTTGCCTGCAATCGGGAGTATTATTACTATTGTTTAGCCTAGTGTATGACGAATCTGTTATTTGAGGCAAGAACCTGAAATAAACCCCAGCAACTAGTTATCATTAGCTTTAATTTCTCTCACCACGAAATGCTCTTCTCTTTTGGTTAGCCTTTTCTCCCTACTTCTTCTTGCCAGATTCTCTGTTGAACTCGCACATATTTGAATTTACTTACTATGTACTGCACAGTAGAATTGGATTTGTTCTCTAATGACACTATTTCCCTCAAAGAATGTCTTTTGAGAACAAGATTCACTATGAAATCATTAAGGTCAGAGCTTAGCTCCTTTCACTTCCCCATTACGGACTGCCTACACTGACCGGGTACTTGAAGGCTCACTAGTAGCAATGACAGAGTTGTTATAGTTCGCATTTTTACTTCGTTAACGTCCAAGAACTGAAGAAAGCCGCCGCCATGAACGTGGGTGGTGGTAAATAGCGGTCGAGTTGTTTTCGTCCAATCACACTCAACCTTCAACCAATGGGCGCAGCTGTCATTCTGCTCGTCTACTCCACGTGGAGTCTCAGTCACATGACTGCAGATACGCTGTTGCTGTCGTGTCAATTTCTTGTTTGCAACTTCAATGTGGAGACCTTTCTCCTTTCGCAGCTGGAGAGTAGATGTGGCAACACTGTGCATTTAATGTGATTGTTGTAGCTGGTGAGTACGCTTCATGACTTCAGAGCCAGCTGGTCATTAACGAAGCTAGTGCGTCGACTATAGAGAGACCTGCGACTGAAACTGTACGTAAAACACAGTGTGCTACACACAACGACATGACATGATCACTACATGACTCATGTGTACAAACAAGAAAGGTACATACATGACAGAAACTCAAATGATTTATAATACTCTCCATCCAGTGCAATGACTGTATCTCCCATCTTCTGTACAGATTTCCTTCTCGAAGGTCATCTCTGAATACTGTACACTTGTTGTTAATTTCGCTAACTGGCCACTTACAGAGGGGTTCATACAATGTATACGACCTGCACGAACAAGTATGATACATACTGTATATATATTAAAGTTGGAAGTAGTTGCAGGAAATTGTTCTTTTGGGAAAATGAAATCAGTTTTTACCAACAGCTTCTTTGGTGTTTTTTTTACTTTTGTCTTGTTCCAAAGCTTTTGTTTTATCTCTCTACTGTGAAAAGACTCTTATCTAAATTTAAAATAATTTTGACATGAAATTTATAGCTAGACATATAAGCAAAAATGCTGGGTTTTTTGAATGGTTGGTTTTTGGTGTCATCTTCATATTTAATTAGGCTTATTAAATATATATTTACATAGTATATATATATACACACACACACAGCCAGAGTAGTTTTGTATTTATTTTGTAAGGAGAATCTAATAGTATAGTATAATTATCCTTGTTTATGTAATGTGAATAGTAAAGTTTTCAGTTGTCCAGAAGCATCTAATAGTTTAATATTAACCTTTGCTTCATTTTTTACGACATCATAATGGCGCAAACACTTGAAAGTTTTTTCTAAGTTCATTTTATGCTCAATAGGCTAATCAGGACTGTGCCTACAGTTTTAAAATGAAATGTGAACCACTATTCTATTTATTCTGTTGGGTAGGCACATACACAAACTCCCACATGGCAAAAACAAATCAGTAACTAGAAGAAATGGCCACTATGTGTTGCTTTTGCTGCTACACCATGAAAAATTATTTAGCAGTTTAAAGTGGTATCCGAACTACTATGTGTCTCCACCAGGTATCGAACCTTTGATATCAAGGCAAAGATGTTAGCACTACTCAATCGGGGAAGCCATGGTGCTGTGGTAGCGTCAATGGCTTGTAATCAACAAGTCCCGGGTTCGATATCTAGTGGAGGCGCATAGTGTTTCGGATCCCACCTTGAACTGTAGGTCCTGTCCTGATTAGCCTTACTGTACATAAGGTGGAACTAAAACACCAAATCAAACAACCAACCAATCCATAGGAGAAGCTCTTGGGTATATATATAATTTTGATATGTCTTCTATTTTTCATATGTTGTGTTCAATGAAAAGTTGTTTTAACTAATTCATATTAAATATTGTTTAATTTTTTTTTCAGGTTCTTGATTTGCTATACCCATGTTATATTTGCGCACTGTGCTTGGCAAAGTTGGAGGAATATTTTGATTTTAGGAAAAATTGTATTTTCAGTGATTTCCTTCTCAAAGACAAGGGACATGTGAAACAAGGACCTCCTAAGGTATGTACATGTAATTTGTGGATCATGAGAATCATTTGAATTTTTCATTATTCGTAATATTTTAAAGCATGTTCAAGAGGAATCATACATATTATGTGCACTTATTGGTATTGCATACTTTTAAATAGATCTCAAGGCTTTGAAAATTGTTTTGAATTCTTTTCTAATTCAGAATCCTACATTTTGCTAAATGTGAATGGCATTTGAAATATATTCTTTTTGTTAACTATTTAGAGTTTATAAATGTATTTCTTTAGATCCAAATTGTACAGTTAATCTCATTAAAAATACTTTATTTTTATTTTGTTAAAGTGGAATATGCTGTATTGAAGCATCATTAAATTTGTTTTTGATAGTGTATGATCCTTTCTGGAACTAAAATCAAGTTCAGATCAGAAGTAAATTCTCAGATTGACATCTGTAACAAATAAGAACATATGCTCTATGTGATCAGAAGTACCCAGACACCCACTTGAAAATGAGGTACAAGTTTGGGCCACCCTTCATTGGGAACACTGGCAGTCAATACGGTTTTGGTACACCCTTAGCCTTGAAGACAGCCTTCACTCTCGCAGGCATACTTTCCAATCAGGTGGTGGAAGGTTTCCTGGGTATTTGCAGCCCATTCCTTGCGGAGCGGCGAAATGAGAAGAGGTATTGATGTGGTTCAGTGTGGTCTAGCACAAATTTAGTGTTCCAAAACATCCGAGAGATGTTTATGGCAGGGGTCGACAAACATTTTTTGTAAAGGGCCAAACATTAAATATTTTACACTCTGTGGGCCAAGAGGCAAACTGGAGGATTTTATAGGTACGTCTGCTTAAAAAAAACAACAACATATTTATATACACAAATATACAGAGCATTCCCTGACATTCGCTACGAGACTCGGCGGCAAGCTGCCCGTCATCAGCACCTGTCTATCACGGTGAACGGGTCAGCGACAATCGCTAGTCGGCTATTAAAATTACAGTTTTAATATTGTGTACTAACCTTGACTACAAAAGGTGTTGAAAATTATGTCCCTCTGCTGCAACACATTCCTGACATCTCCGAAGGAAATTGGCATTTACACGTGCAAGTCCGTCTACTGTAATTTTCCCGATTTTTCGAACAATACTCTCTTTTAACTCACGGATGGTGTGCAGATTGTCTTTGTATATTTTATTTCCCTATTTTTCTTTCCATTGTTATTCAGAACTGACCCTGTTACTCTAAACTTTTTTACGAGGTTTAATATAAGCGACTGTCATGGACCCGTTCACCGGGAAAGACAAGCGTTGATGCCGGGCTGCTTGTCGCAGAGTCTCATAGCGAATGTTGGGGAATGCTCTGTATATATAAATGTAGTGTATTGAAAATACTCAGTGACTACAATTATTGTTTGAAACACAGCTTTACTAATGAGATGAATGAAATTGCTTTTTTGAGACAACATTTCACCAAATTGGGGGTGAAAGTTAGTACTCCCTATCATCAAAATTGATTGCAAAATGTTTAGTTGCAGCCTCATTTTCATTTTTGTGAGGAAACTGTGTTGTAATGAAATACTCCATTTTAAAGTTTCTAATTTGACTGATTGTTCCTTCCCTGTTAGTTGGGAATATTGTGTCGAATGCTTAGTGTGGTAATGCCGACGTATATTGTACTCTTTTAGTACAGCTATAGTTTCACTGCACAATAAACACAATGCTCTGCCATCTAATTCAGTAACAAATAATTCTCACTCCACTCTGCCTTAAAAGCATGACATTCGAAGTCCACTTTTCTCTTCTTTTCTGGTGTCAACAGCTACATGATGGATATGCACCGGTATTAAGACAAGAACAAAATGTTGCAGAACAGCGATACACGTGGCACTGGTAACGCTGCCTAAGTATAACTGCATGTCACCACAGTGAAGGCCACAAAGAAACGTTCAAATTCGAAGCCTAGGTCCGCCTATTAAGGAGTGGGGAGCATTGACCCTGTGCGTAGGTAGTTAGGAGCGCCACACACGGTCTTTCTCGCAACTCCTTAACTCGAAGTCGGCCGTTAGAGCCTGCTATAGACACAATACGTATCGACAAACGTAGCAATGTTCCCATACACTGCAATAAATGCTGAAATGATACTTTCATATAATTTTCGCGGCTCATTAAATATTATCCCACTTTGAAATATTTATGAATTTGGAAATGTAAAAAAATCCATTCTTAGCTCCCGGGCAATAGATAAAGAGGCCATATCTAGCCCTAGAGCCATAGTTTGCCGACCCCTGTTCTGTGCGATTCAAGTCAGGACTCTGTGCAGGTCAGTCCATTGGTGGGACGTTGTTGTCGTCAAACCACTCCCCCACAAGCCCTGGAGTATAGACGGGTCTTTTGTCGTGTTAAAAGATGCAATGATCATGCTCAAACTAGTCTTCGATGGTAGGCAGCATCAAAGCAGTTAAAATGTCAAAATAAGCTTGTGCTGTGACATGACCACATATAGCAAGGGCCAGGCCCCCTCTAGGAGAAACATGACCACACTATAACCCCGCCACCCTCAAATTTCACTGTCGGTACTATACAGGCTGGTAGATGCCTTTACCACACCCTACCATCAGATTGCCACATTGTGCACCATAATTCATCACTCCACACAACGGTCTTCCATTGTTCTATGGTCCAGTTTCAACGCTCCTTGCACCAGGCAAGGCAGCGTTTGGCATTTACGTGTGTAATGTTTGGCTTATGGACAGCTGATCGGCCATGGAAACCAAGTTGCCACACCTCACACTGAACAGTCATGATGCTTGGAGTAGATTCTAATGCAGTTCGAATTCCTGTGTGATGGTGGCGATTGAGGATTATGCTGTACTGCCCTCTTCAACACCCGACGGTCTCTGGAGGGCTGCCTGCATGCTTTTAAGTTGTATACGTTCCTTCATGTTTCCATTTCAGTATAACATTGGAAACAGTGGACAGTTTAGGAGGGTGGAAATCTCGCACACAATCTTCTTACACAAGTGGCACCCAACCACCTGACCACGTTGAAAGTCCGTGAGTTCCTGAGACCATCCCATACTGCTGTTGTCTCTTGCTGTCTGCAGACTACTGAGATTGCTGACCATGTATTCCACATGGCAGATGGCAGCACTGTGTTGCCCTCTATGATAAACACACGTTTTGTGGTGTGTCCGGATACTTTTGTTCACATAAAGTATATTAATGGGGTGTAAGAGATGATCCTTCCACATAGTACGCCCAATTGTCAACCTCACTTCCACATAGTACACCCTGGACTGCATTTTGTAGACTAACGAGGCTCTGGCGACTGGCACTATGGTCAGTATAATTCTGTGTGTTGTTCTGTATTTTGTCGTTATATGTGCTGAGTGCCCCTTTACAGCCTCAGCTCTTAACCAAAGTCAGAAAATTTTCAGATTTTAGTTGTACGGCATTACAGTTATGGCACTTGAGTTATGGTAAGGGGTTGGACCCCGTATAGTATGACAGGTGCAAAATAGCCTTAGTGCTGACGCACCCAATTTTTTAAAAAATTTCAATTAAAAAAATTCATAAAGTATAAGAAACACTCACTTAACATTAGATACCAGGTGGAGGCACATAGTGGTTGGGATCCCACTTTAATCTGTAGGTAAAGTCCTGATTAGTCTTACTGTGCAAAAAGTGGACTTGAAACACTAACTCAATCATTCAAACAAACACTCACTGTACTATAAGAAACTTCAAATACTTCGTATGACAGGACCTCTGTGATTGTGCAGTGGTAGCGTCATCGCCTTGTAATCAAGGGATCCCGGTTTCGATACCCGATGGTAGCACATAGTGGTTCGGATCCCACTTTAAACTGTAGGTCCAGTCCCAATTAGCCATACTGTGCATAAAGTGGACATAAAACACGAACACACAACTTGGTATAACAACTGCATCTTGCCCATGGCCACTTTTTAGGGTTGCCAGATCAAAATCAAAGAAGTGGTAATGCAACGAGATTGGCAGGTATTAGTGTCTTGTTGAGCAGGGCACAATGAGGTAGGTAGGTGAACTCATTGCCCTAATCCATCCACCAATGTTAGAAAATACTGGAAAAGGATTCAGGCTTTCTTGTTCGATTGTTGCTTTAAGTCCACTTTCTGCACAGATAGGCTATACTGATCAGAGGCCTAGTTGGCGGCTGACCTACATAGCTTCTTCATCTGTTCACCAATCGTCTTCGGGGGTTTATGGCTGACTCTCTATGAGTATCAAGAGCCTCAGTTGCAATGTGAAAGCTCTAGGGCTAACATTGCTCTCCCATTACAATGTTGCCAAGCATATGTCTGTTTTTGTCAGTTGTTCTTATCAGCTTGTTTATACAGTGGTTGGGGGTTTGTGTACTATTGCACAATTTTTATCCAGTTATGGCACTGATCAATTCTTTGTTTCCCCCATTTTACAGTATGTTTGGCAACATGATGTGTATCTGATGCTCATTTTTTTTGTCCTGCCATCAACAATTGATGGCTTGTGACACGAAAATGCCCAATGTAAGTTGAAGAGAATTCAACTACTCGCCAGTTTGTTGTTTCCCAGCTGCCAGCTTTAAATGCGACCAGTATAATCGGGACTGCTCTGTCTTGTAACAGACAAGTGCACATGAGATCTAAATTTATCTCACTGTGAATTACTTTTGTGTCATGTAAAACTTGATGAACTGTAGCTTAAAATGTTCATGAATTGTCTGGAAATTCATACAGAGAGTGAGATTTGTTTGAGGTACTTGTCTGAATCATATTTTCATACTTTTACTTGATTATATGGCTTATAAAACTGAAACTTAAAAATGAATGAAATATTTGCATTGTAATGTAATAAATTTAATTTTGTAGGGAGATGTTAGCAAGTATATGGTGGCCAATAAATTAATGAATGAACGTAAACAATATGCATGTGGAGAAGATGAGAAAACCACCCAGCCATTGTGGTAAGTAAATTTATTTAGAATGAAAATTTAATTTTTTTTAAATGAATTAATGTATGTGTGTGTGTGCATGTATATGAATGTAAGGCTGTAGTATTGTAGAATGTCTACAAGTTTTTTACGCTTCTAGTTTTGTGAAATATAAATCTCATCAAGGAAGACTTTAATATGTGAATGTTTCATCGAATGTTGAAAAAAATGTTTTAGCCAATTTATGCTCAGTTGGCATAATAGTGACTGTAAGTGGGATACAAATCACTGTCATGTGTACCTTCACTAGGAATCTCTCACCTAGGACCCCTTGTTTACAAGGCAACAACAGAACCACTATCCATTAAGGAGGTCCCTACCCATACAGAACAAATATCCAAGGGATATCCATATGATATTATCAGTAGTTTAATAGACTTACATAATCACAAAACTTGGACATTCGTGTGCTGTATAGGTAGTATTGAACTTGAAAATTAATATTCCACTTTAGTTCACTCATTTTTATAATGTGACATACTTAAACATTAAACTTATCCTAAGCATCAAAGTAACTTTTATGCATCAATGAATTTATATTATGCATAATCTTAAATATCATGAACATGAAGAAACTACATTTTACATTTACAACTTGTACTTTCCATTCACCAATTCTTCTCCTTCCAACAACTGCCACCATAACATGTCACTACAATAAAATATTTCTAAGAGAAAATTGATTCTTCTTCTTGTCCACTTGCATCAATTTCCAAATTCTCATTGAGGTTACAAGTTTTGCAGTTTTCCAAACTAAATTTCAAAGTGGACATCTTCCCATGCATTTTTCCAGTGAATTGAGATATGTCCGTTAGTTAGTGGTGTCCGCTATTCAGAGATGCCGTTAGAAGTGTTAGTGAACTACGTCTCGTCACACACTTTCCTTCAAATCCGATTTGCCTGCACGACAACACTGTTGTGTGGGTTGCATAGGAGAACGGCGTAGAATACATTGTGGCCAAGCAGTACGTTCGTCGGATTCTTTTTACGCCACAAGGGGGTATATGCATAGATGTATAGGATGGCAGAAGAAGATGGACTTGCCTGGTTCCCACTTGGGGGTTGAATACAATATAAACTGAAGAGGCTGGCCGATGCTGCCATCTGTCTGATGTGAGGTGAAGGGGGGACGAGAGAGCGCATGCTGACTGAATTGTCTGCTCAACGGCAGCGGAAATCGGGGATAATGCAAGGGATTTCGTTGCCAGGACAACGTAAACTATAACACTTGGGGATAAAAATCTTTAAGTTGTCGACTTCCGATCTCACCACGGAAGTTCCCGGGTTCGACTCCTGTCCTTAGTATAAGTGTTCTTTGTGAGTGTCCATCAATTTCATCCAATCAACCTCATTGTTGCGATTAGTAGAAAAGCAACGCTAAACGAAAAGTTTTCTCTTTGTTAGTTTAGGTATGGTATAATTGATTTTGATTTTTGTTATTTAGCCTCACTTTTTTGTCACTGGATAATCGCGACGATAAGGACGAGTGTGTGTGTGTGTGTGTGTGTGCCTCCGTTGATGCACGATCATTTACGAACATACCACAATATTTAGAGTGGTTCTTATGATGAACACAATAACAAACAATAATAGCAAAAAACGAGTTGAAGAGTCCTTCCCAGAAAAAAAGCAAGGATAATAATAATATGTAATTAGTAGTAGTAGTAGTAGTAGTGCTACTCGTGTCTATTGATTTGTGGTTTTCCGGCTTTTGACTGAAACCATTTTAAGCACTACTTACAAGCGTTGACTACTTCCAACTGGGCATTGCAAAACCTGTAGGCATTCTTGCTAAAGTACTCTTTGATTTTATTATGATTGTGTTCATTCGTGTTTTCCATCCATTCATAATCTTGTGTAGTAGTAGTTGTGTGTTTGTTTTTTTCTTGTGTAGTGGTTGTTATGTGTTTGTGTGTCTTGTGCAGTAGTTGTGCTGTGTAGTGTTTGTGTTTGTCTTGTGCAGTAGTTGTGGTGTGCTTGTATGTGGGTTTGTCTTGTGTAGTAGGTGTGTTGTCTAGTGTGTTTGTGTTTATCTTATGTAGTAGTTATGCTGTCTAATGTATTTCTGTGTGTCTTGTGTAATATCGGTGATATGTATGTATGTGTCTTGTGTTGTAATTGTGCTGTCTAGTATGTTTGTGTAGTAGTTGTGCTGTCTAATTTGTTTATGTTTGTCTTGTGTTTATGTTTGTCTTGTGTAGTAGTTGTGGTGTGTAGTTTGTTTATGTTTATATTGTGTAGTAGTTGTGGTGTGTTTGTGTTTATATTGTGTTATAGTTGTGATATGTTTGTGTGTGTCTTGTGTAGTAGTTGTGCTGTCAAATGTGTTTATGTTCGTCTTGTGTAGTAATTGTGCTGTCTAATGTGTTTGTCTTGTGTAGTAGTTCCTCCATTCATATTGGGGGTTAGGCGTAGAGCTGACAACTCTGCACTGTAAAAAAAATGTCAAGAAACAGCAATATAAGGCCATGGATGTTCCCAAGGTAAAATATTCCGGAGGTAAAATAGTCCCCCGTTCGGATCTCCGGGTGGGGACTACTTTGGGAGGTCCCTGGACTAAGGATAAGATCTACGTTAGGAATAAGGATATTAAATTAGGCACCTGGAATGTTCTGAGCCTTTACCGGCCTGGGGCATTTCAGTGTACAGTTAATGAGATAGTTAAGTATAAATTAGATGTAGTAGCTGTCCAGGAAGTTAGGTGGCCAGGAGAAGGGAATTGTAAAACTAAAAATTATACTTTTTTCTATGGTGGTACTGAAAACCATAATTTTGGAACAGGCTTTTTCATAAATAATAGAATTATCTCGGCTCTTAAAACAGTAGAATTTATTAATGATAGGATATCATATGCAGTTTTACAGGGTAGGTGGTGTAAAATTATTTTAATAAACATACATGCACCAACGGAAGATAAAGATGATAATACTAAAGATGATTTTTATACAGAGTTAGAACAGGTCTTTGATAAATTTTCTCAGTATGATATGAAAATTCTGTTAGGTGACTGTAATGCACAGATTGGCAAGGAAGAGACATTTAAACCCACGATTGGTAAAGAAAGTCTTCATGAATTAAGTAATGATAATGGTATAAGATTGATTACTTTTGCAACCTCAAAGAATTTAATTGTGAAAAGTACCACTTTTAAACATAAAGATATCCATAAATATACCTGGTCTTCTCCAGATGGTAAAACTCATAATCAGATAGATCATATTCTCATTGATAAGAGAAGGCATACTAGTATAATTGACGTTCGTACACATAGAGGTGCTGACTGTGCCAGTGACCATTATTTAGTAATTGCTAAATTAAGAGAAAGACTCTCAGTGATAAATCATAAGCAACAAAATCTAAAAGTTCTAAAATTTGATACAGGAAAGTTTCCTGATGAAAGAATTAAGAAAGATTACCAAATTAAATTGTCAAATAGATTTGATGTTTTGCAGGATTTAAATGATGATGAAAATATAAATGAAACAGACATAAATAAGAATTGGGAGCACATACGTAATGCAATAGAATCAGCAGCCAAAGAAAGTATAGGATACCATAAACCGAGAAAAAGTAAGCCATGGTTTGATAATGAATGTCATAATCTAATAGAAATAAGAAATCAGGCTAGAATTAGGTGGTTAAATAACTCGGATGATAAAAATCTAAACAATTATAATAGAATAAAGCGAGAAGTTAACCGCACGTTTAGAAGTAAAAAAAGAGATTACTTGAAAAGCAAAATTAATGAAATTGAAACAAACAGCAAAAATAAAAATATCAGAGATCTATATAAACTTGTAAATGAGTTTAGAAAGGGGTGGCAACCTAAAGTAAACTTGATAAAAGATAAAGATGGTGATTTTCTAGCTGACCCAAGCGATATTCTAAATAGATGGAAGAACTACTTTAATGACCTTTTAAATGTCCATGTAGGAGGTAAATCAGAAGTAAATGAAGTCCACACAGCAGAACCTTTAGTTTCAGAACCTAACTTGACTGAAGTTAAAGATGCCATTTAAAAAAATTACCTTCCTTGCCCCTCCCTGGAAAAAATCCTGCAGACGTCCATGATTCCAGGAATTGCATTAGAAATTGAAATTGAGATTTGGTTATTTTGAATTGCTTTAATATGTTTTGAAGGTAATTGTAATGAAGAGATAAAACAGATGCAGAAACGAAAACAAAGAAATATCCATAAAATTTTCGGTTAAATTTGTGCAATAAGCACTCAACGTGTCCATGTATCAAGTCTCATATCGGGAAATGGAAAAATTAATATCCCTTATTTGTATTACAATAAAGAACAGTAGAATTAAAAGTCTAAGAAGAGTATTTTTATGTTGAAATTGTCAGAGAAATAACACTTGAACTTGTAATACAAAGTACATTTTGCCAATAATTGTAGTGGAATAATATAATAAATTTGGGAAACATTGATCCAGAATATACTTTTTTAATGTGAGAGATTTAAGTTATACATGCCGGCCTCTGTGGTGGAGTGGTTTGCACAGTGCACTTCAACGTCAGGGGTCCCGGATTCGAATCCCAGCCTGGGCATAGGTGTTCTTTGAGCGTGTCTCTTCATCAATTTCATCATATCATCACTCATCTTCATCTTCACAATTAGCAAAAAGTGGAAGAAATTTGAAGTAAAATCAACCAAATCAATCAAGCAATTAACATATACTTAGGATACTAATATTTATAGTCTGAGTGTACAATGGCAATACATTTTAACTGGATCTCAAATTTATATTATAATTAAAATAATAAATCATGCTTTTGAAATGGAAACCTAGTTGTAAAATGATATAATAGTTTTTACTTCTGAGTCAAGTTTTGATCTGCATGTTTATTTTGCTCTCATTTTAACCAACACTATATTGTTTTAATTCAGAGCATAAATGTTTTTTAAAATTCATTGAAATCAACAAGTATGAAATTGGCATATACAGTGGAACCCCCATTTTACGTTCACCGTTTTATATTTTCCTGCATTATACATTCAATCTTCAGTCTCAATAGAGGAAAATGCTATAAAATTTTTCCAGATTTTAAATTTTCCTGCATTTTAAGTAGGGCTGAGCCGATATCGATGTATTGGTATCAGCCGATACCGGCGGTATCAGCATCGGTGAGTATCGGTTGATTTTCTTTTACCGATACCAAAGATTTTCAGTGGCTAGGAAAGCGGGCAAAAGCAACAGCTCGTCTCCACATTTGTCTTTTTTAAAAGTTCATTCACCCTTCCTTGTGACAGATTGGGAGACCAGCACAAGAAGTTCCATAGATTTTCCTAGCAACACTGGATATGAATCCACCCTTCTGGGAAGCAGATGGCAAGATCAAGGGCATGGGTAAGTGAAAGCTGAACCCAAACGTGACTATGAAGGCATATAACTGCTTAGTTAACGCTGTAGGAAATAAACCATTCATTGCCAATTCTTGCTTGAAGCTTGTGGTGTTAAGATAGGTGGATGTTTTTAACCCCCCGGCGAACTAATGCCGGGTCAGGTAGTTGCGGAGTTCGTAGAAAAGAGAGATGAAGGTCACTGTGAAATTAGCTTTGTTTTATCTACGTTCAAGCCCGAAGGGGAATCAGCAATTTATACTTATCCTCTTCACTTCTGTCTTTCGTGTGACTGCCGGTATCGGCCAATGATGGCTATTTATTTTATGCCGAAATCCGACCCCCGTGGCGGAGTGGTTAGCACATCGCCCTACGATGCCAGGGTTTGAATTCCGGCCTGGGCATGGATGTTTGGGAGTATCCATTCATCAATTTCATCAAATCATCACTCATCCCCATCTTCGCAAATTAGCCAAAGTGGCACAAAAAGCGAAGTAAAATAAAGCAAATCAATAAATAATTTCTGCCGAGATTAGATTGGGAACATACGGCTTTGATGACAGTACTATGAAAGATAAGCTAATCGGGACTGGACCTATGTTTTAAAGTGGGACCCGAACCACTATGAGCCTCCACTGAGTATCGAACCTGCAGTCTATCGATTACAGGGTGACGGCGACACCATCGGAGAGGCCCCTCTAAAGATTTATGTACACCACTACTTACAATAATGTACATCGAATATTTATCAGGACCTTTACTTTTCATCAAATGGACGTACGTACCATCATTCTTTTTGTTATTCAATAAATATTCAATTTTTTACTTCTTTGACATAAATTTCCTTGCCCGGACAGTTGTTTTTACACAAATTGTAGCGGTCTTAACTACACATAAGCTAGATGATGAATATTTGCTGTTTTATCTCTGATTTTATATCATCTTTTTACTATTTATGTAATATCAATTTTTTTAAGTCAAGATAGACAGAACAAAATAGTATTAACGTTTTCTTTTCTCCGTTTCTTAGTCTGTGGTTACATACAACAATACTCCATAGGCATCAGAGAAATTTAGTACTAATTAATTAATTTTCATATTATTACAAATAATTATATTAACGTATTAAATAGAAACAATTTTATTATTATATTTCTAAGACTCGTGGCTCGGACTGGCTCCCCAAATTATATATTTCTAAATGCGTGCCTAGTGATGTGACGAGTTAGTATGACTCGGTAACTATAGCTTTTGTTATTTTGTACCGGAATTATAAAGTATTGGTACCGGTGGGTATCGGTATTGGTGTGTATCGGTCATGGTATTGATATCGGCAAATTGTGGTATCGGCTCAGCTCTAATTTTCAGTTCTTTCACATTGCTCCCCTGAAAAACGTAAAATCGAGGTTCCACTGTATATTTACGTAACAACTTAAGAGAATTTTTGTGATTAGCAGAATCTCTTCACATAGCTTTCAAGATCAGCCCATGGAAAGAGGAGGAACAGAAAACAACCTGGAAAGAGGCAGTGAAGAGTGTGTAAAAATACATTCAAAACTTATAAGAAACGGCAGGAGTAGTGTAAGTGACATTTGCTTTAATCAACAATCAGAAACTCACATTAATGGAAACAAGTTTCTCTGTGATATTTGTGGAAAGAAATATTCATCGATAGGTAATTTAAGTCGTCATTTGAAATTTCATCCAGGTGACAATTATACATGTGATGATTGTGGAAGAGAATATTCTATGAAAGGAAGTTTAAGTCGTCATTTGAAACGTCATCCAGGTGACAATTATACATGTGATGATTGTGGAAAAATATTCCTTAAGAGAGAATGTATCGTCAAACATATACAAAGATACCACTCTAAAGAAAGTATATCATATCCATGTAGTATATGTAATAGAAAATTCTTCACTACAAGCAATCGTAATGCTCACATAAATAGAATTCATCTTAAGAAGAAATATATTACTCCTGAACGTCTAAAGAATTATTATTGCAGCGTTTGCGGAAATTGTTATACAAAAATTTACTTGCGAGTACACATGCGAATTCATACAGGAGATAACCCTTACATGTGTGAAGTTTGTGGTAAGAGCTTCTATCAAAAGACAACATTGCAAAAACACTCTAGAATCCACACAGGACTCAAGCTGCCAATTGTGTGTAGATACTGCAAGAAAGAATTCTCTGGTAAAAGTAGTCTCAATAGCCATGTTAATAGTGTTCATCTTGGAAAGCAGTTTATATGTGATGTTTGCAACATGCATTTCTCCACAAGAGAAATTCTAGAAAAGCACATGCGCATCCACAATAGTAACAGATCTTGTAGCTGCAAGATTTGTGGCAAAGTTCTCGCTTCAGCAGAAAATTTGAAAGTGCATGAGAGGACCCATACTAATATTAGACCATTTACTTGCAAAGAATGTGGGAAAAAGTTTCATCATAAAGCAACACTGAATGCACATGAAAGGCTTCACAAAGATGAAAAGCCATTCAAATGTGAAATATGTAATCGACGATTTCGTCAAAGTATTCACTTGCTCAGTCACAGACGTCAACACTCTGGTCAGAAATCATATCCGTGTTGTCATTGTGGAGTTGTGTATTTCCACAAACCAGCTCTTACCATACATCTTAGGGAACATTAATAGTAAGAATGTGAATTATCTGTTCCAGTAAAACTTGCAGGGATGTTAAAAATGTTCAAATATATTTTTAATGTAAGAACAATATCATTGTTTGAAGCATGTTTTAAGGTTATATGATTGAATATTTTTTTTTTAAAAGTAGATAAAATGTTTTTTTCATTCCTAGGCAGATAGTTGCACGACGACAAATATTTATGTTTGAAAATTTGTAACAGAAGCAACAATAAAATCTAAATGTGTTGTTTATTTTATGCTATAAATTAAATAATATTCCATCCTTGTTATACAGTGGGTCCCATAATTTTGTGGACTGATGTCATGGTGCATTTACATATTGCATGATTTGGAAAATCACCCCTTCTCCAATTATCCTGATGTTTTCTCTCTCTTGCTGGTGAATTTGAATGCTGGGGAAGGATCTTCTTAAAAGTTATAGTAACATAAGGGACTCCACCCTAGGTCAACATGTTGGAAATAATGAGAAAAACCAAAGGGTTCAACATTGTCGAGATCTGATTAGAGCTGCGAACGGGGATTCCAGTTTCATGAAAACTATCATGACTTGTGACGAAACGTAGTGTTTCCAATATGAGCCATTAACAAAGGAAGAGCCAAGGGTCCCGAGAACCAAGAAAATTCGCCTTTGTAAGTCCCGTAGGTATCAATTCAATGCTCATCACATTCTTCAACCCCATGGATACCATTTAATAGAGAATTTGTTCTCAATGGACAGATGATCACATGGAAGTTCTACCATCAGTTTTTGACCTCCAAGGGCTTCATCCCTCCCTATTCTCCTGACCTGTCTCCTCCTGACCACTTCCTTTTCCTGAAAGTTAAGTTGATGCTTGATGCTGTTGCAGGCATTCAAAGAGCTTCAACCGAGTATATCAACACTTTTCCCATCAAAGACTACCAGAAGCATTTTGACAAGCTGTATTCAGTGTATTGCAACACAAAGAATGTATTTTGAAAAATATACACCTAAGACTACCATTGCGAATGCAGTTCCTGTTTTCTGGTCCTAGTCCGGAAAATTATGGGACACATTGTGTAGTGTAAAAATTAGTAAAATTTCTCATATTTGCTACAAGTAGAACAGCTGAAGTTTCATTTATTTTAGCAGTTTACATATGCAATTAACTAGTTGGTAGAAAGGTTGAAGTAATGAGTAGACAAAGGTAAAAAAAGGTAAAGTGCTCCCCTGTGCTTGGCACCATTCCATGAAGGCATATAGGGGGTGTGGGGGTAACACCCCACACTTTCTTCATCCAGTCATGAATGGGGGTGATTCATTGATTTCTAAAATGACAATTTCTAAAATGTCGTAAAGTAGGTGATTTCACAATGTCCATTTTAGAATTCAAGCTGTGGATCTGTTAAATAATTTAAATTGAAGGTAGAAAAACATAAGCACATATATTTGTGTTGGTTCATTTACAAGTTGCCTTTAAAGTAGTACTCCCTCTGTCCCATAATTATTGTCCTGTACACTTTTGTTTGTTGTCACAAAATACTTGTCCGATATTCAAACTGTGACACTTGTGTATACAGAAGAAGAAAATGAAACACGGAAATGAGTCATACAACGTTATTACTCAAGGATCAGTACAAATTGGCTGATCAAGTATCCAAAAGAACATAAATAAAAAGTTACCATTTTGGCATACTGGACTATAATTATGGGACAGAGGGAGTACATACTATTGAAATAATCTGGTATACATCAATATACGACGGCCGTTTGAAAAGTTCTAAAAATGAAAAGGAAAAACATAGTTACCTGTTGAATATGGTTTTATTTTTCTTCATAGTCTCCCTTGAGATCAGTGCACTTCATCCAGCAATGTTCCAGCACCATGACCTCATCACAGAATGCAGATTCCTCAAGGCTTGCAAAAAAGTCCTTCACTGCTGTTTTCACATCTTCATCTGATGAAAATCGTTTTCCACCAAGGTATTTTTTAAGTCGTGGGAAGAGATTGAAGTCTGAGGGTGCCAGGTCAAGCAAATAAGGGGCTGTGGCAGCAAATCGTAACTTAATTGGTCAATTTTTGCCATTGCAACAACACAGGTGTATGGGCGGGCATTGTCCTGATGCATGATGATTTTTTCTTCTTCAGTTCTGGTCTTTTTGCACGAAAATATTTTGGTTCAGTTGGTCGAGAAGGTTAGCATAGTACTGTCAATTGATTCTTTGCATCCCAAAAAATCAACGCCGTGATTTTCATGCTGATTTGACTGCCTTTGCCTTCTTTGGTGGTGGTGAATCACAATGCTTCAACTGTTTTGATTGTTCCTTTGTCTCTGGCATGTAGTAGTGTATTCACGTTTCATGTGTAGTTATGAATCTTGGCTCAAAATATGTTGTGTTCTTTTTAAAATGGGCCAGACATTCATTGGACACTAGCATCAGTGTCCACTTTTCATCGACTGTTAACAGACCCATCTTGCAGACATTTTTCTGATCCCCTATTCTTCCGCCAAGACACCCATTCACCTGAGATACCTGGAGCTTAAGCAATTTCAGACAACTGTCCTCCAACACCATATCATTGACCTTTTCAATCACTTCTGCCATCATAGCTGATTGTGGCCTATTGCTATGTGAGTCATCTTCTAAACTCTCACGGCCACGTTTAACTCGGTAGTTCACTTTGACACAGTGGCAAATGAAGAAGCAGTCTCCTAAAGTGTTCATCATATCAGCATGAATTTCTGTCGCCTTCATTCCCTTTTTCACGAAGTACTTTATCACTGCGCAGTGCTCATTTTTCTCCATTTTTACACTTCACTCACACCTGCTCTGCTGTTCCTTCCTCTCAACACAAAACAAATCTTGAGCGATACTGTGCACATGTTCCCTTGAAGGATGGTGTATTCTACTGGCATACTTTGTTCCAAACTACTTCAGCCATCTGTCGGCCATTCTTAGAACTTTTCAAATGATCCTCGTATATATATATATTGATCACTGAAGTGTGTGTGTGTTACTGCTTTTATAATGATGCGTATTTGCTAAACATTTATTTCTGTAGATGTAATAAAGAAAACTTATTCAGAAAGTGGTGTGTACTAATTTAATTCCCATTCAACTAATTTCTTGATTTTAAATTGTAGTTCAATTTCTTAATTTTATTTCATATATTTGTCAGTATATTACAATGCTATCAAGGTGGTTCAGTGAAGAATCTTCCTGACCTACTTGCCGAGATGCTATCCTGTTATTCCTTGTCACAAGTTTTACTCCTTTCTACATAGCAATTGTGCAGATTTACACATATTTCACATCAATGAAGGAGGCAGGAGGTACTGCTTTGTTAACTCATTAAAGGCAAATGATGTGTTAATGCAACATTTTTTCTTTTTTATAAACTTCAGGCACACTGTTGGATTCCTATCAGCTTGTGCACATTCGGAAATTGATGTAGTAATTTGCCAAATGCAATTTTTATTTATACATATTTCAAATCTAACAATATAATAATTTGTGTGTCATTAAATCTTGTCATTTTTATCACATTGCAAGCAGTTGCTTTCTTTTGTAATAGAAATATTCTTCACAGCCTTCAGGTGATTAAAATTTGTGATGTTCTACGTCAATTGATAACATTTAAGATGATCCACAGAATGTGCAAAACAAATCCAAACATGATGCAGAGAATATCCAAAACATATTCATAAATGGTCCACAGATTATCTCTGAAATATCCTTGCTGGATATCCTATGGATGTTCCCTGGATGGACATGCAGATGTCCAAGGGATACGCAATGGAAATTACTGGATATCCAGAACTTCGACACAAATGTCCAAAAGACATCCGTTAGATGTCCCCTGGACATTTGTGTGGTGAATGGGTAGTATTGAATTTACCTTTAAAATTAATATATCACTTTAATACACTGATTTTTATAATCTGAATTACAAATAGACCATGTTGGGCCGTACTGAGATGTGCGTAAACAAGAAACTTGTCCCAAGCATCAAAGTAACTTTTATGCATCAGTGAATGTGTATATTATATGTAGTCGAAATATGAATCATGAACATGAAGAAACTACATTTTCCAACTTGCTATATGCTTGTACTTTCCATTGATCATTCCTTTTTCTTCTAACAACTGCCACCATAATACGTTATTACAATAAAATATTTCTAAGAGAGAAGTAATTCTTTATCTTGTTTACTTTGTCCTCTTTCATCAATTTCAAAATTCTTATTGGGGAGACAAATTATGCAGTTTTCCAAACTTAATTCCAAAGTGAAGCTATGTTATTGATATTTATTAGGGATGGGCCGATATGAAATTTTGGCCAATACCAATAAAGTACCGATAAAAAATTTACCGATACCGATAACCGATATTCTACCGATCCGATATATAGAATTAGAAATGGTCCTTGACGAACCTGAAATGTTCATTGATCTCCTTAATAAATGTGTGTTTCGTGGCGACTCCAGTGCAAAAGAAGTTGAATATTTAGACATTTACTTTTTTAGAAAGAAGGGCATGGAGTTTATCCATAAAAATTACGACAAAATGGCAGAATTTTGCACTAAATTATCAGATATTTATCGATATATCGGATCAGTAAAATAATCGGTAATTTTACTGATACACCGATATGCCTATATCGGCCGATACCGATAGAGTACCGATTAATCGGTCCCATCCCTAATATTTATACAGTGTATGGCAGTGATACGGGTGAATATGAAAACTCCACCAGAGATACAAATTTATTCATGGAAACATTAATCAAATATAAAATGAAATCACAATACTTACAATTTGTGATGAATGCTTAGAAACATTGTGCACACACACATGTCACGGCACTGAATGTCCAAATACTTGAAAATAACATCATGCAGGTATCCCCCCATTTTGCATCACACACAGTCTTTTAGTGAAATTGGACATCAGCTTGGGCTTTTGCTGAAGGATTCTTTCACACAATATTCTCTGGAGTTCACAGGCTGTTTTTACTTTTATCTCTCTTCCTCACAGTATTACCTGTTTCCTCAAAGTTATTTACTCACACTTTTATTGCATGAGAAGAAGGAACTGGATCATTACGTAAGATATTAAAATGAGCATGAAATGCAAGCTGCATGGCCATGTGACTCGCCACCAGTCCAGGACTCCATCTCGACTGAAAGCCATTACCAAAGTAAATTGCAAAGTTTTGTCTTCCAGATGGCAGCACCCCCATTTTCTTCTTCCTCACATAATTTGCTATTTCTATGATTGCCAAATTGCCCATTTCACTGCCTCAACCTGTACATACATTGTTATTTGAATTGCCCATATAAGGTCAAATAATGAGTGCACATAATTAAATTTTTAAGTAATATTTTATGCTGTGGAACATTTAAAAGATGTATTAACAACAAAAAGGCAGGAGTTGTAATAAATAGTTATAATGTTCAGTTCCAAAATAACACACCAACATACACATGTGCACACTGCATTAAAAGCTGAAATTCCGATCTTGTTATTTTGCATTGCTTTAATATCTTTTGAAGGTAATTGCAATAAGAAGAAACAGGTGCACATGAAGTTTGAACCACAAAATCTCAGTTAAATTTATGCAATCAGCACTCAACATGTCCATCTGTCAAGGCTCATATCAACAGAATGGAAAGACTAAGATACCTTATTAGTATTACAATAAAGAAAATTAGAATGAAATGTCTAGTCGAATATTTTTATTTTGAAATTGAGAACAAAATAATACTTAAAACTACGAAGGTAGCTCAAAAAATAATGCCCCACATTTTTTTCTCTGAAACTATTAATTCAAAATGTATGAAAATCACAATAACACTGAATGTTTCCTTTACACATGTTATTTTTGTACATAATATCCATCAACGTGTATGGCCTTACTCCAGCACAAAACAAGGGCATGAATTCCTACCCTGTTCACATAGCCATGCTCTCACTGTATGAATCACACTTGCATCATGTTTCAACCCAGAGCATCCTTCAGTAACCCAAACATGAATATGTGGCAGTGCCAGACGAAGACTATGGAGAAGGTGGGTGAAGCACAGTCCAATGAAATTTGGCAAGTGCCTCGTGGATTCGGAGGCTTGTGCTCGGTTGTGAAACTTCGAGAAACCATCATATGCATACCTTCGAATACCCCAAAGCATCAACAATTGCCATTGCACTATCGTTATTGATGGATAGCTGTATGGCCAATTGCCGACTTCTGATGTGCTAATCTGCATGGGAAAAGTCATCGGCTCAGTGCAACATGTCTGGGTTTGCGACCATGGCAGGACTCCCAGACCATGGCGGATCATGCAGCTCCATTTCTCCACTTCCTGAAGGCTTAACTCTGCACTGAGCATCCAATAGTGCTCCTTTCGACCGTAGAAGTTCCATACAAAGCACACAACCAGTCGTTAACATCTGCCACATTTTCTTTCACCACCACAAAGAATACCAGTACAGCTCATTGTTTCTAATGTGTGTCGCAGGAGATGCCATTTTCACAGACAACTAAAGTGGCGCTATATATCTGAGGCTCTTGTACTTACCCACATTTGGGCATTAAACTTCAGTGTTGCTACTCTCCTATTTGCACACAGCTCTTTTTTCATCGAATTGAAAAAAATGTGGTGCATTACTTCCTGTGCAACAGTCGTAGTAATACAAAGTACATAATGCCAATAATGGCTGCATCTACAATTTTTATTATTATAATTGAAGGGCTCGGGTGTAAAACATGGTAAGTGACAAAATGCAGGTTTCGAGATATTGAAAGTTGATGTTTCAAAAAAATCTGATTTACAAATTTAAATAAATTTCTAAATTAACAGTTGGGCTGAAAAGTTCGTAGGCTGACTCATAGATGGCGTTACTAGAATTAAATCCATGTGATTTTTACTTAGTACTAACCTTCAAAAGATACGTGTATAAATTTCACAGCTGCCGGATAATTAGTTCGTGAGATATAGCATTGTGAGTGAAGCAGTTTTTGTTATTGTGAAAAAATGGATAAAAAAGAATTTCGTGTGTTAATAAAGCATTGCTTTTTGGCGAAAAAAAATACTGTTGAAGCCAAGGCTTGGCTTGATAAACATTATTGGGACTCTGCACCAGGAAAATCAACCGTTGAGAAGTGGTTTGCTAAATTTAAACGAGGCGAAATGAGCATCGAAGACGATGCACGCAGTGGACACCCCAAAGAGGCTGTTACCGACGAAAACATCAAAAAAGTCCACAAAATAATTTTAAATGATCGTAAAGTGAAGTTGATCGAGATAGCTGAGATTAATACATAGCATTGTTGGAGCGTTTAAAGGATGAAATCACGAAAAAACGGCCCCATTTGAAGAAGAAAAAAGTGCTGTTTCATCAAGACAATGCACCGTGTCACAAATCAATGAAAACGATGGCAAAATTATATGAATTAGACTACGAATTGCTTCCCCATCCACCATATTCTCCAGATCTGGCCCCCAGTGACTTTTTCCTGTTTGCAGACCTTAAAAGAATGCTCGCTGGAAAGAAATTTAGCACTGATGAAGAGATAATCGCCGAAACTGAGGCCTATTTTGAGGCTAAAGAGAAATCGTACTATAAAAATGGCATCGAAAAATTGTATGACCGCTATAATAGTTGTATCGCCCTCAAAGGCAACTATATTGAATAATAAAATCGAATTTTGTCAAAAAAATATTTTTTACTATGTTAGCCTACGAACTTTTCAGCCCAACTGTTATTTACAGCAAATATGATTCACTTGTATGTTTACTATCATACAAACATGATATTTCATCCGGATTATTTTTTTCGGTGGTGCTACATGCGATTTGTTTGAGGGTTGTTCAAGGAATTGTAGTTACCATGCTTTACATGCAACGATATTTTCAAAATGAGTGATCAGATACCGCTTTATTCAAGCTAACTTGTGATGTCAGTTCAATAATAATATTTTGACATTAGACTTTTTATAGCAACCATAACAATTTGTAACACAAAAATGAAAGCCTTTAATAAAAATAATTTTATTCAATAAGTAATAACCTGAGCTACTTGTTGTAACTAGTTTTTGCTTTCCTATGTCTATGACTGAAATGAACATTAGAAAAGTAGATTTCATCGTTTTATTACGTTAGTATTTAAAAAAAAAAGTTCTGAATGCTTCTGAATAAAAATAACTTCCTTATATCTACAGGGTGATTGGTAATTTGACCTATTCCTGGAAAGAGCACATTTGCAACAAATTTGATCCTATGTACCGGGGGTCGGAAATCAATGGGTTTCGAGTTATTGCAGTTTGTAAATTTTCGTGACATATTCCGACTTGCGACCAAAAAACTACTAATTGTGAAAAAAAACTACTACACCCTGGGCACGTTGCTAACAGCTGACGAATGAGTGACTACTGGAAAAAAAAATCATGCCCAAAATTCCCATACCCACAGAAAGGAACAGTCATTAGAGCACACGTCATGAAGAAATTTGGAAATTATCGTTTAAATCGAAGAGGATTACTCAAAAAAATGGTAACACACTTAGCGTAAAAATTACGGAAGAAACTTCCTCGTTTCATAAGCTCCCCAAAAAGATACAAATGTTGTCAACTGGCACACGGGTTGGGGGAAAAATCTGAATAAAAAGCAGAGAAGGCACGTTGTAGACCTCTTTGTAAGTGAAAAGAAGTTGTCGGTTGTGAGAAATAAAGGAACGAAAATGAGTGAAATAATAATGTTATTTACCATTCTCATGATTCCAGGTTGTCAGAATTAATTGTTATAAATTGCCTCCCTGGTTACTTGCATGTAGCCTGCGGTGTACTTCAGACCCAGGCACTCGCGTTGACACTCTGTCTCTTATGTATTGGGCGGCTGTCACAATTCTCTCTCTTAACTCTTCTTGGGAATCCACTGGTGTACTGTAGACTAACTCTTTCATGTGACCCCAAATGTAAAAGTCGCATGGCATCAAATCCAGACTCCTCGCCGGCTAGGGGGTCGGACCTCCTCGATCAATCCATCACATGGGATAATTGTCGTCCAGCCACTGTCGCACACCCCGGAAATTGTGGCTGCGCAGCCATCATGTTGGTAAATCATACCCCTTCTTGTGGCTTGCGACACATCCTTCAGCAGCGTTGTCAATTCTTCCCTTAGGAAGTTTTCGTAGGTAATGCCGTTTAGGTTTTGTGGCAGAAAGAATGGCCCGATCACATGATTGTGGATGATTCCCATCCACACATTTAGTGAGAATTATCTCTGGTGAGCCTTTTCTTTAGATTTTCTTGGGTTATGCCCCTTAGGGGCCCAAAAATGCGCATTATGAAAAATCGTTATACCATTGCGGTCAAATTTGGATTCATCTGTCCACAGAATTCTTGTCAGATGATGGGGTCTACAATGTGCCTTCTCTGCTTTTTATTCAATTTTTCCTCCAACCCGTGTGCCAGTTGACAACATTTGTATCTTTTTGGAGAGCTTATGAAACGAGGAAGTTTCTTCCGTAATTTTTATGATAAGTGTGTTACCATTTTTTTGAGTAATCCTCTTCGATTTAAACGATAATTTCCAAATTTCTTAATGATGTATGCTCCAATGACTGTTCCTTTCTGTGGGTATGGGAATTTCGGGCATGAACTTTTTTTCCCGGTAGTCAATCATTCGTCAGCTGTTAGCAACGTGTCGATTAAGTGCCCAGGGTGTAGTAGCTTTTTTCACAACTGGTAGATTTTTTGGTGGCAAGTGAATATGTCAAGGAAATCTACAAACTGGAATAACTCGAAACCCATTGATTTCTGACCCCTGGTGCATAGGGTAAAATTTGTTGCAAATGTGCTCTAGTATTTCCCCTTTCCAGGAATAGGTCAAATTACCAATCACCCTGTATGTGGAGATCAATATTCATAAAAAAATGTTTATATATGAGCTGTTTTTCAGCTTCACATATCTACTTCACACACACACAGAGGGTCTATTTATTACTTCAGCATTCCAAGCAGAATGCGATTCACAAGCCTCTCTTGATACAAAGCTGTGTTACGTAGACTATCGAAATTGCATACAATGGCAATATTAGATTTTTGTGATTCAATAAGCAATTTATACATAAAATAGGGATGGCCTCTTTTTTTCGAAAAATATTTTTTTTCGAACATGAATTTTTTTTTCAAAAAACGAAAAACTATTTTTCTTTGAACTACTTTTTTAAGAAACGTTTTTTTCGATAGATGATTTTTTAAAAAAAATTGTGATTAGGAAATCACGCTACAATGCCTGGGCCTGGGCATGGATGTTTTTGACTGCTTATTCATCAATTTCATCATATCATCATTCATCTCCATCTTTGCAAATAAGCCAAAAGTGGCTCAAGACGTGAGGTAAAATCATCTAAAATTATTTTAAATAGGCAAATGCATTTATATAAGAAGTAAACAGAATTATCTTGATTAATTACAACTAAATATCTTCACATAGCTTACAAATAGGAGGAACAGATAATTACCTGGAAGGAGCCAGTGAAAAGTGCATAAAAATACATTCAAAAATTTTAAGAAATGATAGTAATAGTGAAAATAGCTTGTCAGATAGTGAAATAGATAATTTAGCAAGGGAATGTTAGTAGAGAAACCAGAAATGGATGCTCTTAGTGAAGGAATTAATTATGCCTGTGAAGTATGCTCTCAAAGTTTTAAAAATAACTTTTGCTTGAAGCAACATTTAGAGACTCGCATTCACACAAAATAGTTATTCTGTTAGATTTGTGCAAGAAAATATTCTAAGAAAAGTAATTTAATTAGTCATTTGCAACTTCATACATGTGATAATTGTGTGACAACATTCTTTCAGAGAGATTGTATCATCATACTTATTAACATATACCACTCTAAAGAAGGAACGGCATATCCATGTAGTATCTGTAATAGAAGATTCGTCAATACAAGCAATTGTAATGATCACATGATCAGAGTTCATCATATGAAAAAAGTTTTTTCCCCTCATAGACTAAAGAATTATTATTGCAACATTTGCAGGAACTGTTATGCGAAAGATTACTTGCCAGTACACATGCAAATTCATACAGGAGATAAACCTTACATTTGTGAGGTCTGTGTCAAAAGCATCTATGAAAAGAAAACATTGCTAGTATGCTCTAGAATCCACACAACAGAAACCACCAAATGTTTGTAGATACTTCAAGAAAGAATTCTCTGGTAGAAGTAATCTTAATAGTCATATTAATAGTGTTCATCTTGGAAGACAGTTCATTTGTGATGTAATGTATGCAATCGAGAATTTTGTCTAAGCACTCACTTGACTAGTCACAGACATAAACACTCTGGTCAGGAATCATATACGTGTTGTCATTGTGAAGTTGAGTATTTCCACAAAACATCGCTTACCAAACATTCATAATAATTGAGTGGAAATGTCCATTGCTTAGATTTGTATCATCAGTTATTTAACCACCTAAGTCTAGCCTGATTTCTTATTTCTATTAGATTATGACATTCGTTATCAAACCATGGCTTACTTTTTCTTGGTTTATGGTATCCTATACTTTCTTTAGCTGCTAATTCTATTGCATTGTGTATGTGCTCCCAATTCTTATTTACGTCTGTTTTATTTATATTTTCATCATCATTTAAATCCTGCAATACATCAAATCTATTTGACAGTAGTAGGGGTAATTGATTCCTTCACCTGTATCACGGTACGAGGGTTGATTAATATAAGGGCCTATTTTGGCTTAAATTGACTAAAATTATGCTATATTTTTATATCTTCTGGTGGATTTTAGCTAATCTATAAGTGTAACAAATTGATGGATCAGTGTACGAAATTTATACTAAGATGATTAACCCAAGTGCCAAGCTGGCCTGGAATGTCCTGATCCTCTGTTAATTGGTTGGGTGTGTGTATAATATTAATATAGCCTCCCTACCCCCTCTCTCAGATTTTTAGAATAGGATTTTATATTTGTAAGTGAATGTTTCGAAAATTAAGCTGGCTCGGGAAAATTCTGAGAAATTAAGCTGGATCTAGAATGTCCTGTCAGTAACTCTAGTGTGAATTCCGAGAAATTAAGCTAGATTGGGAATGCCCTGACCCCTGTTAATTGGTTGTGTTTGCATATAATATTAGTATAGCCTCCCTACCCCCTCTCTCAGATTCTCAGAATAGGAATTTATACTTGTAAGGAAAATTCGGGAATTTCCCGAGAACTAAGCTGGCAGAGACACTCGATATATCGAGTAGCTAAAACTAGGTCAATTGATTGCTTAATACAGTGACTGCGTGTGCACAAAGGCCAGATAAACTAGAATAGATAATATGGCTTATATGCTATTGTATAAATATTAGATAGGGAGATCTGTCACAGTGATTATTTGCCCTCAGAAAAGCCATAATTATCTATCATTTGTCTCTGTGTTCTGACATGTCATGTTTAAGTTGGAGAAATCTAACAAATGATAATTGTGTTTTTATTATTGCGAGGAGATTGATGGGTTGATATATTGTCATGCAAAGCCTATGTGGGGTCACGGTATCGACTGGTTGGTTAATGTCGCATTGCAGAAGAATTGTACTCGATTAGTAGACAGTATGAAGAGGGGGGCAGCAATGATTCAAGTTTCTTGTGCTTCCACAACATTTTCTTATAGGCTTTTACCCCTGTCCCGAAGTTACCAGTCATCGAGATGCTAATTTTGTTAATTTTTGGCTATTTGGATGAACCACAGGTCTTCCAAATGTACAAGTATTACAGCTACCTCATAGCCTCCAGTTGATGTTTTGATGCCGTTACCTTTCCTCTCCCTTAGCGCATCTTTGTAATAGTGTGTCATATTGTGTCATCTTGTGTTATATTACATCCTAGTGCGTCAAAAATGTGTTATGGTGTGTTCTACTATGTTATTGTTTGTTATATTTTGTCATCTTGTGTTGATTGATTGATTTGGTGTTTTAAGTCCACTTTATGCACAGGAAAGCTAATTGGGGTGGACCTACAGTTTAAAGTTGGATCCGAACCACTGTGCCAGGGTATTGAACCCGGGACCCCTTGATTACAAGGCAACGATGCTACCACTGTGCCATCGGGGAGGCCGTCATCTTGTGTTATATTCCATCTTAGTGTGTTACAATGAGTCATGGTGTGTTATGATATATTGTATGGTATATATTTGGCCAAGACGATGTAATAAGAACTCTGTTGTCTAAGCACATACAGAGTTTGTGAAAATTATTGGCTTAAGTAAATATTACGCTAGTGTCGTCTAGTAAATTAAAATCTCCTAGTTTGATTCTCGCAAACCCTGCATTAAAATTGTTTACAGACAGCAGTGTTGTGGCCAAGTAAATTAATAGATTTTTGGATAACTAAAATTGTTCTGTGACTCTCTCATTCTTCACATCATAAACAAAAGTTTTCTCCGCAATAAGAATAACACTACATAAAGTGTTGTCGGGCAGAAGCTCATGGAATTCACATACAATTTTGATATTTGTTCTATCATTGACTACCACTTGTTTTCTTTTTGATGTGTTGATAACAAACATAGGTCTGTGCGCCTTGAATTCACTGGGAGTGTAGTATACATCTATGTTTCCTTCAGTTACTCTCTTGGAAGCAGAGTAAGCCTCGTATAATTTAAGAAAATCATCTTGTGCTATGTCCAGATTATAATTTTCACGGGGGGAAATCTCAATACGTCCATTTTTAAGATACATATTTTTAATCTTGCAATCATCAAATTTGCTACAATCTTTCTCTTGACTGTTCTCTCTCCCAGTCTGGAACAACACAATTACAAAATCTGGCATATCATACTGTATACTACTGAATTGATTAGTAGCGTCAAATTTGTAATGTTCACCAAAGGCTGGTTTTTGAACACACTGGTAAGTGTAAAATCCAATAGGAACTTGAGGATTTTTTAGAATATTTGCTTTGTATTTGAGGGCATAATTAGTTTCATATTCCACTACTGGTATTCTTAGCTCCATGGTTTTGATGATACACTTGGCTGTTTCAGGTAAGGTGTTGGGTAATGTTGTACCATCAGGATTTAAAGTACTATAACGCATTAGTGCCTTATTGTTATTAGCTGCCCTGCGAAAAGTGACCCTCAAACCACCTTTCCATATGATGTCCTTGTAGTCTGAGAAGAAACCTGGCAGCAGACGCATGGGAAATAGTATTGTGTGTTTTTTTGTCAGAATTTTGGTTCCTGATTCAAATCCCCCTGCCTGGTAATATGTTGCATCTACTTTAGAAAATTTAAGTGTTCCTATGGCAGTAGAAGTAATGCCAGGATAGTCTATTCTATCTATCACAGTACCATGTTTTCTAATTTCTACTTGAGAGAACAGGTGTGGTACAAAATTATCTACTAGTTTTATGTTTGCACCAGGGGGAAATGCCTCATTATTTTCATTTTTTACTATTTCAAATTTAATATACAAGTCAGCCCTGTGAGGATGTACAAAACTGCCACCCACGTACACGTCAAATTCAATTTCACGATTGGGTTCATTGAGTTAGCAAATGTACGACGATTGGGAGGAAAAGATTGTAATTCATAACTTTCAATCTGCTCCATGTTAATTGTTATTTTATATGTTAATGGTTATTATATATATTAATTTATATGATTGCAGTTTTAGAAGCACCAGCAAAATCTACTACTTCTTCTTTTTCATTGGTTACCACCAACTCTATGTGGTCTACGAGGGTCACTATTTATATTTTGAGCCTTGGCAACACTGATTGAAGTTAGGCGCGATTTGACGTTTGCACGGAATCGTCTGGCATTATTGACCATAACGTACTTCAAATGTTTTGTCAATAGCTTCATTTGTGTTGTTTATGTTGCCTTGGAGATTGCATGATAACAATAAAATGCAATTAACATGTGAACATTTTCGTGCGATGATTTTTTATGATTTTCGATGTGGATTATCAAGACAAGAGTGCATCGATCAACTTACTTCCACATTTGGCGATGAAGCCCCATCCTTTGCCACTGTGAAACGCTGGTATAACGAATTTAATCGTGGCCGCCATTCGCTCACCGACGAGTATCGCGAAGGTCGTCCAAAATCAGTTGTTGTTCAAGAAAACATTGATGCTGTGCAAAACCTAATACTGCAAGATCGTCATGTGACATACTGTAAGATTGAGGCAACCATAGGCATTAGTTCCACCAGCATATATAAAATATTACATGATCATTTAGCTGTGAGAAAGGTATGTTCTCGTTGGATCCCACACAATTTGACAAAAACTCAAAAAAGACGCTCACGTCAATTGGTGCAAACAAATGCTCAATAAATAGAATCGTGGTGCTTCAAAAGACGTATATAAGATTGTAACAGGTGACGAATCATGGATATATGCATATGAGCCGGAACGTAAACAGCAGTCGACTGTATGGGTGTTTCAAGATGAACCCAATCCAACAAAAGTTGTTCGCGCTCGAAGCACATCGAAACAAATGGTCGCCTGTTTTTTCTGGAAAACTGGTCATGTGGGAACTGTGCCTTTAGTGGAACGTAGAACGGTCAACTCTGAATGGTACACAACAATTTGTTTGCCAGAGGTATTCGGTCAAATACGGAAAACAAACTAACGCCGTCGGATCATTCTTCATCAAGACAATGCCAGCTGTCACACATCTCGTCTAACAACCAACTTTATGAACAGTCAAAAAATCGAATTGATGGGTCATTCACCGTACAGTCCTGATTTGGCACCCAATGACTTCTTCTTGTTCCCGAATGTCAAGAATAAATTGCGTGGACAACGATTTTCGTCGGCGGAAGACGCCGTTGATGCGTTCAAAAACCATATTATGGAGGTGTCTCAAGAAGATTGGAAAAACTGCTTTGACAAATGGTTCGAACGAATGCAAAAGTGTATTGACCATAAAGGAGAATACTTCGAAAAACAATAAAGTCGTTTTCAATGCCAAATTCCTGTTTTTTCATTGTTAGGCTCAAAATATAAATAGTGACCCTCGTATACGATTGTGGGATACTGGAAAATAGATAGGTGAGGAGGGTGTGTAGATGATAGGTTCCATGAACTCAGAATTTGGTTTGAAAGTTGCTATTATTCCAGTTTGTATGTGACTACCTATGTTGCCATCAGAATTGGTAATCATCACTTGTGCCAGATTACAATGGATGTTCAAAGTCTCTATGGCCAAGAATTTAGGAATATTGCCACCTATGTGTTTAATAGCAGGCTCAAGTTTTGTATTATTCTCAAAACCTAGTAGGTTACCAAGTGTACCTAGATCAACCGTTTCAGTTGCAGAAACTAATTCTACTGTGTGTGTAACAGAATTTTGTGATAGTAACACACCTCTAGGCAGATGAGCTTGTAATGTTGATAGATTATACTGACCAGGATTAATAATATTTTTTCATTTCCTACTGCAACCCTATTATTGTGCTCTGTGATATTAGGAATAAGATACATACTGTAGAAAGCACGTAGAGCTATAGATTTAGGATAGATAATATCATTGTGTAAACTAAGTTTCAATACTGAAGTTTCACTAGTGAGATGGAATACTCCCATGATGCTTTAGATGCCACAATGCTTTCTGGTAATCTTCAGTTGTTGGTTTATTTATCTGAGATAAGAAGGCCAGCATAGAAACACATAGGTGGCCACAATTTACATCCTCAAAACACTGGATATGCTCGTCACTATAATAAAGATTAGAAGTATTGAGATAACTAACTAAAACTGATGGTGGTGTTCCACCAAAAGAATAAAAAATAAAAGTCATGTTAGGTTGTTTGTAATAACAAATCCAGTGATTGCCTTGATTTTTTAAACTATCCAAATTGACTACTACACATTCTGTTTTGTATGGTCCCTTGAAAGGTAAGGAATCTGACATGAAAACACCTCTGAAGTATTTAATTTTCAGTAACTTAATCTTATTTTCAATATCATAGTTGGATAATGGTTCTATTTTTTATATTTTCTCAAAGCATTAATACCCTTGCCTTTCCTCTCCATTGCCAGGTTATGACGTTTTTGCTCATCTAGTTCAGCTTTGTTGTTCTTTGCATCAATAACTGTTTTTGCTATAGCTGCACTACCTCCTGCTAGACTCCCCACAGCACCCAGAGCTGCTAAAATAGCTGGAATACTGATATGAAACCACCAGTGTGTTTCTTTTTTCTGGAACTCTGCAATCTTTTTAACTGAGGTGTACTAAGTGTTAATTTCATTCCATGACCTCTACTCAAACAAGATTTTTCCTTCTCCTGTTGTTTCTTAGTGAGGAGATTGTCTAAGGATCCTAGAAATTTTAGACCTGAATGAGGTACTTGGTATACAATACCTTTAGGTTTCATCATAATGGGTATTTATATATATATTTAGGATTATAGTCCCCACCCCAATTTTTGTTTTGTATTCGTGACAATGGTTGTATGTAATGCTGCTATTTTTTCAACTAATGAAGCATCTCTGCTGATCAGTCTTCCAAATGCTGCTTGCTCCAATTTTTGATCAGCCTCATGATGAACACAAAGATCAGTGTGAGTATTGTAGGCAGTGTCATGGTCTTTACAAGCTGTATCCAAAAGATTAATTCCTCTTATTATTGCCAGCATTTTCTTATCCTGCTATGACCAACAATCTATCTATGAGTTTTCTCACACCATCCACCCGGTTCCATATAGGTTTAATCAGATTTTTGTATTTGTCCCCACTGCTAGATTTAACTCTATTCTGACTAGCATCATTGTTTTGGTATACTGCATCAGACAGTATTAAAATTTCTGAGTAACTCTGGTAAACTTCATCTGTATAATCTCTAGGATGTTTCTTGGTGATGAGTTCCCACAGTGCCAGGATATCTAGACCAGCTATTTGCTCCACCCAAATTAACTTTTACATCATCCCCTTGCAATGTAACTAGATTTTCCAAACTACTCCCTCATTAGGCTCCATGGTTGGATATAATCCAAACCAAACACTTCATCTTTGTCAAATTTCCCAGTACTCAGGTAATCTCTTTCCAAGGGACCTAACTCAATTTTTTCTGAATCTCCTATGGCCTTAGTAGGTGGTTGTTGGAGTACTAGAAGAGTATGAATACTAGATAATGGTGTAGGAGGAAAATCTGCATAATTTCTAGCAGCAAGAGGCACTAGCTCATTTATGAGATTCTTATTTTGTTCTGTGACACCCTTAATTTCTCTACCAAGACCACTGATAGCATCAATAATTGGTTGATCTTGACGTTTGTGTTATTCATAGTATCCTATATTCTCAGATTTCCAGCCTTTAAAAAATCTTTTAGCCAGATAGTCACGTAAATTCAAATTGTCTTCAATTTTATGTTTTGTCATTTTTGTTTATAGGGTATTTATAACATCACAACGTATTTTATAATGACTCAACATTTATAAAATTGTTAATTTTGATTCTATATTTTCCATTGTTTGGTTTTTGAGTCATATCAATTGTTGCAAATCCAAAATCATCTTTGTTCCAGCAGGAAGAGCAGAATTTTGAAAATTGAGTGTAGTTTAAATTTCCTCCTACATAGTCATTATATACATGTTTAAGATTAGTGTGGTCCTGACGAAACAGACAAACTAGATTTGTATTAACACGAAGTAACTGTTTGGGAATTTTAGAATAAATCTGTGCCAGTTAAAAACAGTCTATTCCCCTGTGACGACCCTGAGTAAAAAAATTACGTACTTCATTTTGATTTTTTAAAATTACATCATCAAAGATTACAACTCAGTTTTCAAGACAATGGTCAAGTGGTTTTATTTCTGATTTAAAGGTAGCTATGCCCAGTCCCTCATACAGTTTCATAAGCTGCTGGTATTTGGGTTGTTCCAAACTTTGAGAAAACATACAAGTGTCTGTTCTTCCAGTCTAACCAATTGGGGGCAAGCAGAAAATTATCTACAAGTAGTGTAGTTTTTCCACAACCAGATGGACCTACAATAAGACACCTAATATTGTCAGGCAGCAACTCACCATTTTTCTTTCTAGTAAATCAGGGAAACGTCTTACCACATTCCATGTTGTTGTCATAGAATTATTTGGTCTGTGGTAATCAACTTTTTTCTGGAAGTCCCAACCATTTCACTAATAACTTTTTTGTTTTTTCTACGTAATACTTTCTCAATAAGATATGTATCTGGGTATTCAGTTTTGCTAAGTTCCTCTTCATAAAATCTTCCTTTCAATATTTCATTGCAATTGTCTTTTATTATATATGTATACCTGTTCCCTGGTAAGACTTCAACCACAGTGAACAACTCTGTACTCCAATTTTTAGTAAAACCCTTTTCAAAATAATGTTTCAATTTAGTAACTCTCGCTTGATCTCCTACTTTGTACTTGGGTTTCTTGGTTGTATGTTGATATTTAGGACAGTAAACAGTGGAAATCAATTGTAATTCGTCAGATTTAGTTACTTCAGCAGGCTTCATACGTATGGTTTTATGTATAGAGTTATTGTAATTATTAGAGACCGGATGTTAGGCGAAATGCCTATGCTTTCCTGTTGGAGATATGATGAAAACGAATGTTGCGAAGGCCAGGGGGGAGGCTTTAGCTTAATTTAAAGGCAATTTAATTTTGCCTATTTCATACGATATTGCCTATATTATTTCATAAATGCCAGATATTGCCTATTTTAGGCATTTTCTTTAAACTTTTCCCCGCTATGCTGCACATAACATGTCTCGTGCATGCTCTCCATCGAGTTGCAGAGGAAATTCGTGTTTCATTTCTCGAAGTTGACTCTTTAATTTCGAATGCTAAGAAAATATTCCTCAAAACACCATCCCGGGTTCTTTTGTTTAAAGAAACAGCCCCTGAACTTGCTTTGCCTCCACAGCCAATACTAACTAGATGGGGTACTTGGATATCTGCTGCAGTATGTTATGCGACCAACTATCAGAATGTGGCTGAAGTAATTAATTCCCTATCTGAAGGTGATGCAACATCAATTCACGTAACACAGTGTCTTTTCAACAATTCTGTTGTGTGAAAACGACTTAGGATTCATCACCACCCATTATTCAAATTTGCCAGACAATAACATTACTGGAAGAGAGAAGTGAAACACTGATAAATTCTATGGACCGTTTTTATTCTGCAGTTGACCAAATTTGTGCTGTACCAGGTGCTAAAGGTCAGGCTGTTCATGAGAAATGTCAGCGAGTTATTGCAGCTAATAAGGACTTGGACAAATTAAGGGCAATTCAACAAGTTCTGAAAGGCGAAAATATACAAACTGAGTTAGATCCACATGTTATTGCGTGCTTTAAGTATGCTCCGGTAACATCTGTGGAGGTTGAAAATCTTTTTCAATTTTAAAAAATGTGTTGTCCGATCGCAGACATAACTTGTCGGTTGATCACCTGAAGAAATACCTTGTTGTGATGTGCAATCGCAATTAGTGCTTCTTATGAAATGCATTTAAACAGGTTCTTAGTTCGAACTGCTATGTGGAATATATAGTGTACATTTTTAAACTGAAATAACCCTGTGTGCAGTGATAAAGTGTATATTTAAATAATTTGCGTACGGGTTGGAAGTAGCCAACAATTTATTTTGTCAGACTATTGTGTGTAGCCATTATACAATGGAAACTTTTGGGCTGACGTGACTCCTGTTTGCAGTGATTTATTAAAAAACTCAATATGCTGACCAAGGCAGAAATTTATTTTATTATAAAACATGACCTAAACGTAACATTTCAACCACCTGGCAAGGTCTTCTTCAGACTCTGCACCAAGTACAAATGTAAGAAGGTACAAAACAGGACGATATATATACACAAAAATTACTCCCCTGCAGACTATTAGAAAGTTGTTCTGGAACATTCTAGCAGGTGGCTTTACCTTGTCAACTGTACTTTTACCTGAAAGGCTAAACATTTTCTTCCATCGGGAATGTGGTTGGACTCTTTATTTCATGCTCTTTTTCGTTCATTCTTCTTCCTTGTTCTCTCCTCTTTCTGTCTTGTCCTTTCCACTCTTTCTAACGCCTTGTTGTATTTGTTTATCTTCAGTCCCCCATTCCAGTTCATTGTGTCTTCTTCACTTTTCTTTTCTATCTCCTTCCATTTTCTCACTAGTATTTTCTCCTTCCTTCCTATCTGCTTAGACTCATCCCACTCTAAGCCATGTCCTGAAGAAAGGTGAAGAAGACACAATGAACTGGAATGGGGGACTGAAGAAGGTGTTAGAAAGAGTGGAAAGGACAAGAAAGAAAGAGGAGAGAAGAAGGAAGAAGAATGAAGGGAAAAGAGTGTGAGATAAAGAGTCCAACCACATTCCAGATGAAAGAAAATGTTTAGCTAAATCGCCTTTCAGATGAAAGTACAGTTGACAAGGGAAAGCCACCTGCCAGAATGTTCCAGAACAACTTTCTAATAGTCTGGAGGGGAGTAATTTGTGTGTATATATATCATCCTGTTTTGTACCTTGTTACATTTGTACTTGGTGCAGAGTCTGAAGAAAACCTTGCTAGAAGGTTGAAACGTTATGTTATGTTAGTTTATGTTTTATAATAAACTAAATTTCTGCCTTGGTCATCATATTGAGTTTTTCATATCATGGAAACAAGGCTTAATGGTGTTATGATTTATTAAGTACAATATCGGACTGCTGTCTCTAATGATGAGCTCCTGGTTTATTTTAACCAACTATAAAGAATGTACAGGTATGTTTCTATATTTTTTAAACACCTACTTCTTTTCGTATGTCTATCTTCATTATTTTGAGTTAAATTTCATTGCCTTTTTATTGCTTACTTGTATTTTAATGCCTATTTTACTACCTATTTTGAAAATTATAAGTGCTTATTTGCCTGCCTATGTTATATGTTTTTAGTGCCTAAACATTCGGTCTCTAGTAATTATGAACAAAATCAGATAAAATTGTTACCCACCTGTAGTTACCCTGCAAACTAAACTGTTTCCACATATGATTTTTTAGTGTCCTGTTGAATCTCTCAACTATGCTAGCTTTCAAAATACTGTATGTAGAATAATGTCTAATATCATGCTGGACCATTAATTTGGTGAATGTGGAATTGTAAAATTATTTTCCTTTGTCTGTCTGTAGGTGATGAGGTATTCTGCCTTGTTCAAAAATAGACTTAAAGGCCTCAGTGACACAAGCTCCTGTTTTAGATTTTAGAGGAACAGGCCAAGCATATTTACTAAAATTTTCTATTACAGTAAGCAAATACTTAAAACCATGATTTATCTTATTCAGATTTTTAAATTTCCTGTGTTTAAATCAATCAAATCAGCTTGCCACAAGTCATCAATTCCTTTTGTTACCACAGATAGTCGTTTGCAGTTACGACGAGCTGGTCTGTGTAGCTCATTAACTATATCTTGTCTAGACACTGAGTTTGGTAAGAAAAGATTACATAAAAAGGATTATCCTCAGGATACAATTGTTTAACTTCAAATAATAATTGATCACCAGTTTCAACATTAAAAACAGACAATTGTTTATCTTCATGTATTTTATATTTATTGGTAGTATTATCCCAAGATGCAATTGGCATTTGAAGTGCCCTGAACACACCATCTTTTCTTTGTATAGTGAAAAGTGACACCTCAAATTGTTTTCCCTTTTTCAAATATCCAAACTTCAGAAATTGAATATCACCATCGAGGAAAAATCCATGGGTCTGTGAGTAAGGATATAATTTGTAAATATTGCCAGCCTTAACATATGTCCAGTGCCCTCTAGTATTTGGAATACTGTGAAGTCTGACAATCTCAACAGAGAATAACTGACTAGATTCTACTTCATCCAATCTGCTCAACAATGGTTCCAAGTGTTCTCCTATAGTACAAACAATCTCATCATAGCTGGGTTTGATTTTCACATCAACATACATTTGTTTAAATTGTTTTTTTTTAAATCATGAAGCTGTGTGGTGAAACTTGATACGGCTGATTCTTGATTTGTTTCTATAGTCCCAATTTGAAGCTTAATATTTGAAATAATTTGCTGTAAACTCTCCACAAGCCTCAATTTGGAGCTTTGGCTAGTAAGATCATGTACTTGGTTTCTAATTTCCATAAACAGTGAGTGAAGTTCACTGACGATCTGGTTGGTGGGCAAAGTGGCAATAGTTTCTTGAATTTGTGCAATTTTCACCTGGATGTTTTTGATATCCTCAGATTTGAGTATTCGATTTACTGCTCTTTTTACAGCTCTCAGTTCCTGAGAAGTAGGTAAGGTAGCTACAGTATTCTGGAGTGTTGTCAGGTTGTTTTTTTTTACAGCATCTAATTCAGTGGCATCAGCTACAGTGGTCAGGGCATCTTCGAGTTGTATTATGTCATTTTGTGTAGGTGTTGGTTGCTGTAGTGTTTCCAATTTGTTTTGTATGTCATCTATCAAATGATGAAAATGAGATAATTCAGATTCAGTGTTCAGATTTTCCAGCTTAGTAATTTGTTGTTGGACTATACTTAGAGCTTCAGTAATGCCAGGTAATTTTGATTCCAGTATTTCCTGGACACTCATTAGTTCATTTTTCATTGTTGCCAAAGTATCCTCAATGTGGGCTATGGTACTTTGAATTTTCCCAAAATCCTCGAAACTTTCAATCTGGAGTTTGATGTTAGTAACATTACGAGCAATGGCATTAAGTTCACTGGAGGAGGGTAGATCATTTATAAAATATTCCAATATTTGAAGTTTGGCTTGGAGTTCAGTTATGGCAGTGTGCAGCTCATCTGTGTGTAGTTCAATTTTCAGTTTTCCAATGTAGGAATCTCAAATGATTGAAACTGCTCACTCAAATCAGCAATTATACTATCATAATCTTCTTGAGTTTTTCATACTTTGGATAATAGCTTGTAGTTCTGTACGAATACTGTTGGTTTGATTATTTAATTGTTGTTTTAGTTTATTTATTTATTTATTTATTTATAAGCAATCCCATAACAGAGCAATGCTCCAATTACAATGGGATATTACAACAATACTCACATTATGCAACACAAAAAAAGAAAAAAGAAAATAAAAAGATAAAAAATACAATACAAATACAATACAATATACCCACCAACAAACATAATACAACTAATACAACAAAATAAAAATTATAAAATTAGAATAATACTATAGTACCAATATACATGAAGCTGAAGCTTCAGACTTCAAACAGTATAACGAAACTCCATATTAAAACCCGCACTAAGCAAAAGAGATAAACACCCAACTCTCATTTTGATATTTTTCAGATTATCGAACATATAAACATAAACATAAAAGATAATATACAAATCCATAACGTTAAGTGCAATTCAATACATACAATACACAACATAAAAATAAGAAAATTAAATACCATTTATCGTTACATCTTAACTTTGTCTTGAATAGTAGCCCTTTATTACTGATATGTACTTTGTGTAAGGGAATGCAAAATCTACATCAATTTTATCCTTAACAATATTATTATGTAGTCTACACATACTAATGACCACAGAATTCTGATGGACCAAATTTTTGGAAAAAGTGCATATAAACGGTTGACGCAATCTTAATGATTGAGGTTTAGTACAGAAGTTTAATCTTTGCAAAACTACTTCTGTTTCGGTTAGACCATTAACAACTTTATATAATAAAATATGCTTTGCAATATCAGATCTAGTTTTCAAAGAGGAAAATTCAAACTCAGTTAGTAGCATATTATAAGGTATTCTTAACACATAAGACGATTTTTTGTATTTTTTAAAGAACAGATATCTTAAAAATTTATTCTGGATTCGTTCGAGTTTATCAATATATAATTGGAAGTAAGGACTCCAGATTACATTAGCGTATTCCAATTTACTCCTCACCAGAGCATTATACACAACTGCTAAGGCTTTACTACACTGCATTTCCTTTGTGTTTCTAAATATAAATCCCAGAGTTTTGAAACCATTAACTACTAGTTTTTCAACATGGTTCTTGTAAGTGAGTTTAGAATCCAGAATTATTCCGAGATCTTTAATTATATTGACTCTCTGAAGACCCACATTACCAATAGTATAATTAAATAAAAATGGAGATGAAATTCTTGTAAATGTTATGGAAAAGCATTTAGCAACATTAAAATAGAGCTTATTTCTTATACACCATTGATGGCATTCACTCAAATCGGATTGTAATTCTGTAAGATCCTTAAATTTTACAATATTCTTGTAGAGTTTTAAATCATCTGCGTATAAGAGACACTTTGAGTAATTAACAACAGAAGGTAAGTCATTAATATATAATAAGAACAATAAGGGACCAAAATTGGATCCCTGTGGAACACCCGAATGACTAATATATGTACTCGATGAACAAGCATTATAAAGAACATACTGCTCTCTAATCAATATGTAAGACTGAAATAAAGCAACTAAATCATCCGAGAAACCGAACTGTACCAATTTTTGTAAAAGGATGCGGTGATTTAGCTTATCAAACGCTTTTGCAAAGTCAGTGTAAATTACATCTACTGCTTGATTTTGATTAACTGCCTCAGCGATATATTGAGTAAAGGTAACGAGATTAGTTACAGTAGATCTTCTCGGTATAAATCCATGTTGACAAGAAGATAAATAGGGTTTAACATGGAAAAATATTTTATTGTAGAGTATTTGTTCGAATATTTTAGCAGGTACAGATATTAATGAAATCGGTCTATAATTTGTGATGTCACTAGGGTTACAAGATTTTAATATGGGACAAACTTTACTTATCTTCCATAAAGTAGGAAACTTACCCGAATTTAAAGTCAGATTATAAATTTTACATAAAGGATAACATAACCACTCACCACAACCTTTAAATACATACGAGGGTATTCCATCTGGCCCACAAGATTTACTTGATTTTAATTTCCGAATAGACTGTTTACATTCATCCTCCTTGATCTCCATTACAACTAAACAGTGACTCACATCCATGGTTAAATTACCAATATCCAACAGCTCTGTATCCTCTTTTTCATAGACACTACTAAAATATTCAGCAAACGAGTCTGCGATAGACTGATTAGAATCAAGAACTGTACCTTTATATGTCATTGTATTCACTCGAGTATTCCCTTTCTTCTTATTGTTAATAAAATCCCAAAAGCACTTTGGATTAGTTTTAATAGCTTCTTCGGAGTTACTAATATATGCTCTATATGCAGCATTAATCAGCTTCTTTGATTCTTTACGAAGCTCCTTAAATCTTAATAGATTAATAGCTGAATGTTTTTTTTTTCTTCCTATAATTTTCCTTTGACTAACACATTTATAATTTCTTGAGTGAACCAGCATGGATAAGACCGTTTCTTATGTTTCTTTTTAGGTACTCGTCTCGTGATGACTTCATTTAATATTTTGTAAAAATACGATACAGCTTTATCTGGATCATCAAAGTTACCTAATGCATCCCAGTTCACTTCCTTAATGTCTTTATACATATTATAAAAGTCTGCCTTCCGAAAATTAAGAATGTTAGTAGTTCTGTTTTTAATATTACTTTTTGCATTAGAAGTGTTGACATGTAATTCTAACGGTGGATGATGTCTATCAATCTTCACGAGAGGATCCGTACACATTCGAACTTCCGGTAAATTATCTACGTTCGTTAATACTAGATCAAGCGTTCTATTATTGATATTTTTAATATTATTTATGCTAACAAGACCAGTCAGAGACACAAAATTATGCAATTCCATTTCAATTTGATTCCCTTGTGTCAAATCATGAGTCGACTCAATAATAGACGGAATATTAAAGTCTCAAATTAATATAATTTTACAACTACATATATTAAACATATCTTCTACAAATGCATAAAATGTTTGATAAGCTATAACATTTGACTTTGGCGGGAAGTATACACAAATTACAATTAAAGAGTAAATTTCAAGCCCAATCTTAATGCATACAATCTCAACATTTTCAATATTAACATCTATGTTTCTTACATAATAATTACTTTTTACAGCTATTAAAGCACCTCCACCCCTTTTATCCATTCTATCCTGACGAAAAATTACATACCTATTATCGCTAAATTCAGAGTCCGTTACATTAGCCGTAAGCCAAGTTTCAGTTATGGCAATTATGTCATAATCGTTCACTAACACACTCGGATACATATCCGTTAGTTTAGTATTTAAGCCACAAACATTTTGATAATAAAATGACAAATTTGTATGCCTCGCCATTCTAAACAAGAGCACGAACATCATGCACTGACTTAAGTATATGTACCCGAGAGTCATTAGCTGCTTTTCTAAGTTTTATATTGCCTGCCCAGTCAATCCAAAGAAAAGCATAATTTCTTTCATTTTTAAGTTTTCTAGCCTCATTGAATACACTCCTCCTTAGCGGTGTTAAATTACAATTAATATATACAGGCCCCCCCTGATTCAGACCGAGGTCCCTACAGTGTTACGTCCTTTTTACTTTACGTCTACGAAGAACTTCATCTCTGACGTCCCTCTTTACAAATTTAATTATTATACCAGGTACATTTTGATTTGATGATTTCAATCTATGACAACAATCAATCATGTTGTCTTCAAGTTTTACATCCAAAGCCTGACCTACATTCTTAACAATATTTACTACATTTTCGTTTTCACTAGTTGGGACCCCATGTATTTCCAAAGTGTTCCTTCTACCATACTGGTCCAGTTCATCCAACTGTAATTCTAAAGTTCCTATTTTATTCTGTAATCTGGCATTCTCGCTTCTTAAATCATCTATTACCTCCATACATTTCTTCAATTCAACGCTTTGACACTTTAATAGATTGGCGTTCTCGTCTAATTTTTCATGAGCTAAATTCAGTGATTTCCCAATCTCATCCTCCACCGTTTTATTACTTCTCCTTATTACATTTATTTCCTCCTTTATATCTAACAAAAGACGATACATCTCATCATGGGTAGGATGATGATCATCAGAAACCACGGGTGTTCCATCACCAATACTACCTCGGCGAGATTTTACACACACATCGCAGATCCATGATTGTTCCATAGAACGCATAAATTTAATGTCATCCTCCTTTAAATTCACACAGGCGCTGTGATAAATATTATTGCAGGTCTTACACTGAATCTTTTGAAACATATCTTGTCGCACCACCGTTTTGGAACATTTTCCACAAACCCCCATCTTATCGGTGTTGAGTCAGTGTTCGGTTAGAAAATAATTTATCACACTTGGTGACCTAGCAACACTGCGGTTAGAGCCAACAAAATCCAAATTGAGTTGGCAATTCTGAGTCCAACCCCGTTTGTTTACATTATCATTCACTAACTAGAAAATACATCTACTACTGTATATAAGTCAAATATTTGTAATTATTTTTATAAATAAGTTCTCATGCGTACTTACTGTTCTTCGCAAGCATGATATAAACTCACAGATTGCACTAGAATCACTTAAATAACATATAAACACCGGACACGAAACAGTCACCGTTATCGCTGAACCATCGTTGCCATCTCATTACATTAGTGGTCTGGGCTTATCGAAATCTCTCAAGCTCGTTTTTAAATTTGCCTACACACTCTTCTAAATTTTGAAGATTGTCCATTGAAGCCAAATTGGTGTATTTTTGCCGCAGGGATTTGAGTTCGGCATCGATTTTGAGAATGGGATCGAGACACTGAGACTGCAGGCTGGCTATCTCGGATTGGATACTGGAGTTGAGAGTTTCCTGTAATGCTCGCAGATCAGTGCGTAATTTTTTTTACTCTAATATCAAGTACAAGAATTTCATCACTGTGATCATTGTGTTTTGTATGACCAAAAATATTAGGCATTTTGGTAGGCCTAATGGTTATTTATTATAGGATAAGTGATTTTCAACTCGAAAAATACAGGTTTTAGTTTATCGTATTCTCCCAGTAACTCTATATACAGACAATCATTTGCAGATATATCATATGTGGTGTTAGTATTCATCTTATCATATTTAATACGATAGATATTACTCCCAGTAAATATTTTTATCTCACCCTTGTTATCAGGATTTATGGAGAATTGCAGTTTCCCACCAATGGGGAATTTATAATAATTTAGATTGTTATTAAAGATATAAAATATTTTATTAGTATCATCATTCTATTCTGTAAGGATACTGTTCAAGTGGATAATTAGCAAGCAGTCCATTTAGTTTAGACAAAAGATCAGTGAGATTTGGTGGGGCTCTCTGAACAGGCACTTCCATAGCTTGTTTTCTAAACCCAAACAGTTCACGATTATTTTATTGACAAATATCACATTGGTTGTAATTTCCCAGACAATAGTGAACCCATGGTAATGTGTGTATATTACATGAGAGAATCTGTCTTTTATCATCCTCTGAATCCAGGGCAATTTTCCTCAATTTATTTCTAGTCAATACGTTATCAACACTTTGGATTCTCCTTTCCTCCCTTAATTTGGGTGACTTGGTTGTGAGGCATCAAAGGAAAGTTTGTTTTCTACTATGGTTCTACCCACTCCCTTGGCTTTTTTAATAGTGTTTTTCTCTGATCTAATGGTATACATTTTTGATCGCAATCCAACAAACTCTATAATATCATTATTTTTCTCATATTGTAGCTTGCCCGGTACCTTTTTGTTCTGGGTGGGAATACCAAAATTCGGATTATATGAAGATGTATCAAAATAATCAAGCAACTCAGGGTGTTTTATATATTCATACAGATTAGGTGTTTTGATGTAATATAAAAAACTATTCGTATCCATATACAGAAGAGAAATGTTATCCTTATAATAGGGCTTTATTGTATTATAGTGAAGCTCCAGCATGTGTAGCTTGGACCTATCCAGGATCGTAGCTCCCACATAGATTGGTTTGTCAAATTTGATCCATGGCTTCTCCATTTGGAAAAGTGACAAATGTTCATGATATATTGTACGCAATTTGAATTTTGGATCTGCCACCAATTTATTACACTATTTTGGATTAGAGACCAGCCTCGCATCTACGTGCTTCCTAATATTCTCCATGGTCTTACCATAGACTGCATTATTCATTAATTTATAGAAATCCCTATCCAGACCTGACTTGGCAGCTGTTCTGTGTCTTGTGTTGGTTTCAATATAAGAATTTAACCACTCTGAATGCCTGAATCTGAGGACTCTTCGAATTTGTACTATATTGACCCCCTTGTTCATCAAGAATCTGAGATTCTTATAGTGGATAACATATCTCTCTTTAGACTCGAGAGTCATTAGAAGCTTTTTCTGTTTTGATTCGGGTGGGCACTTAAACTCGGGAACCGGTGGCAAATCGGAAATCAGATTGTGTAACTCATGAGGGAAAACAAGATCCACCTCGGCAAAAAAAAACATACAGGGCATCATCAAAATTTTGGATATCTATTGATGTGGGGTTCATCCACTCAAAACCACACAAATTACATAGAATATATAGCTGGAGGGTTCATCTGGGTTATATTCTTCTGTCATATGGGTATTGTTGGCCCTCGCATATCTTTGTGTGCATTGCACCATGCCCCCACGTAACTCTCTCTCTATGAAGAAAAACATGTCCACATCTGTAATTATCTCCAGTTGGATTTGTGTTTTGAGCAACATAGGTGACCATGCTAACCCAGGGAGGGTATAAAAATGTGCTGGATCCAATTTATAGATATTCATAGACAATTTTCTAAAAGCCTGGAATACATCGGCAAGGATTGTCACATCCAATTTTAGATAAACATCATGGTAGTCACCCAATGTCTCACACCCTAATTTCTCCCACTTCAGTTGTGCATTATGGTAATCCTGATCTGTTATATTTTGTTCTTTAAGTTGGCTGTAAAACATATCTTGAGGAGGGAGAGACTCATCATCAAATTTAGTATGGTCAGTTACATATTCATATGGATATACCATTTTTTGTCTAATATGTTCTATGCCCAAGCCAGAAAAGCTATTGGTTGTAATTTGGAACTGGTCATTAGATAGTTTGCTAGCAAGGGCATCCAGGCCAGCAGAGAGAAATCGCATGGAGTCCAGGAATCTCATTTTAATAATGCCAACACCATGAATCTTCACTGTTTTGCTGACACTGATATATCTCTCCTGATTCTCTACTAGGACTTCTATGAGTAGTTGTATTTACAATATTATAAACCCCACTTACAAGTGTAGAAAAGAAGAGGTTATTTGATTGAACAACCCGATTTGCTTACACTTAAAACAATGCCAAGAGGGGCTTATACCCCAATTCCTCAAGTGTGATATGCTCTTAATTTTTAAGAATTTTGAATTCTAGTGTAGAAAAGAAGAACCCTAACAATACGATTTGCCCACACTTAAAACAATGCCAAGAGGGGCTTATACCCCAATTCTTCAAGTGTGATATGCTCTTAATTTTAAGAATTTTGAATCCTAGTGTAGAAAAGAAGAATCCTCAACAGACAGATTTGCCTACACTTAAAACTATGCCAAGTTCCCATATGATCTTATTGTTTACAGTGTGTTTTTCTGTCAAAATCCCAGGAATTGAATTCTAGTGTAGAAATGATGACCCCCCCCCTCAGATTGATTCTGCCATGTGTACATTGATATAAAGCTCATAGCTCCTGGGTTCTGAGACCCAGTAGAGTATGGTGCATAGCCCCATGGTTTTTATTGTCTTGTAAACAAGAGGCTAGGGTTTGAATCCTGACAAAATGTGAAGCCTCCCCTGATGGCAAAGTGTTAATATTGTTGCTTTGTAAACAAGAGGCTCGGGTTTGAGTCCTGACAAAATGTGTAAGATTGAAATACATGTGGCAAAATAATATCTCCATACGTGAGGTTTAGAGAATAATTATTGTTAGTTGATATATAATTGATAGCTCCCAGATCTGAAACCTGGTAAAAAGTGTTATACAACAGCATAAAAAAGCAAAATTATTTTATATTGGGGATCACCAGAGCCTAGTTATTGTTTTGGCATAGTTCTGTTTTTTTTTTTGGACCAAGAAATTTTATATAAATAAACAACAAAAATGCCAAAACAAAAATATTGCAATCAGTGTAATAAAAATATATCTAGTTCTAATTGGTCTAGGCACCGGAATATTTGTGACTCTAAGAAATACAGAAAAACCACAAAAATGTGTCCAAGATGCCATAAAATATTAAGCAAGGCATATTACAAATGGCACAAGTGTAATTCTTATGTACAGTCATCAACATTGCCCCCACAACCATCTACATCTGGTCTGAAAAGGAAGCATGAAGCACCTGTTAATGCTAGAGCAGCAAAGCAGCCACGCTATGCACCACCTATCCATAGCAGTTTTAATGGCGAATTAAGAGATTATCGGTTTGTATCAGAGCCAAGATGTGGTATTAATAATTTTTTGAACAGTGTAAATCCTGATGTGCAGGCAATTCTAAATGCACAAAATGGCTCTTATAAGCTGTCCCTCAAATTGTTTGCACAATATAAGAAACCAAATGGCACAAAATTTACACAGCCCCACATAACAGAAACTGTACCGGTATATTCAAATGCAAATTCAGACAAAATAATAAGCAGTTTGATAGATCAATTGAATATTAAACACACTGAATTTGCAGCAAAAGAGTCTGGATGGAGCCTATGCGGATCTCCACACAAGTTATATGTTAATATTTCTGAATTCAACCCATTACAAGGATCTACATATTTGCCATTACCTGCCAATATTAAAAACAAAAGAGCAGTGGTTAATATAGAAAATAATGATGAGAAATGCTTTTTGTGGTGTATTTTAGCTGCTTTGTATCCAGTTTTAAGGCATCCTGAGAGAATAACTTATTATAAACAATATGAGCATGATTTTGATGAAACAATGGAGGGTTTAGAATATCCAATGTCTGTTCAGAATATTGATAAATTTGAAAAAAAGGCCAGGAATATCAATGGAAAACAATTATCTATTAATGTATTTATTTGTTCTACTGGCCGTGGCAATTGCTTGATAGCACCTCTCAGAATCAGTACATTTGATGATGATTCTGCTGTTCCGATTGATCTGCTCTTAATTGAAGGGGATAATACATATCATTACACTCTGATTCATTATCTTGAAACTTTAGTCAGAAAACAACTAGACAAATCCAATACAATATTCAAGTTGTGCAGAAGATGTTTAAGTGTTTTTGATGGTAGAAAAATAATAAATGGGGTTCGTGAAAAAAATGCAGAAATTGCTAAAAACAAGTTAATTGAGCATCTGAAATACTGTGGCAACCATAAACCTGTTCATATGGTGATGCCAATGCCAAGTGAAAATGCAAAATTCAAAAAGTTTGAAGCCTTGTTGGAACACCCAGCATATATAGTCTGTGATTTTGAATCAAACCTCAAACCCCTTGCATTCTGCAGCCCAGACCCTGAGGAATCTTCAATTACACCATACCAGTTACATGAACCTTCCAGCTTTTATTATGTGGTTGTACAGGATGGGGTTGTTAGTAAAGAAGATTTATACATGGGAGCAGATGCCATCAAAGAATTTGCACATAGAATAGAAAATGAGTGCCATGACATAGCATCTAATATTTTATTAAAATCAAAACCCATGTTGCCTTTAACAGAGAAACAGATTGAAGATTTCAACAATGCAGAAAAATGCCCGGTATGTGATTCTGAATTTTCAGATATAAATATCAAGGTGAAACACCATTCCCATACAGATGGTAAATTCTTAATAGCCCTGTGTAATAGCTGTAATATTAAGATCCAGAGACCAAAATTTGTCCCCATATTTTGCCATGGAGCATCCAATTATGATTTTCATCATTTGATCAGGTACGAGGGGTTTGACAAGCAGAATTTAAATATTTTAGCAGAAAATGATGAGAAATATATTGCCATTAGCAAAATAATTAAAGTTAATGCTGTTCCTATTCACTTAAGATTTCTTGATTCTTACAGAATTTTATCGGCTAGCCTGGCTACACTGGCCACTCAATTATCTGATGATCAATTCAAAATCACATGTGCTTTGTTTCCAAATCAGGACCTGAAATTCATTAGGCGGAAGGGTGTATATCCATATGATTATGTTACAGATTTTTCTAAATTTGATGAGTGTTCTCTGCCACCAAAACAACAGTTTTACAGCAAAATCAGAGGATCTGGAATCACTGATGATGATTATCACCATGCCCAATTGATGTGGAACAATTTAAAATGCCAGACATTTGGTGATTATCACATGGCATATTTGAAACTTGATGTGACCCTCTTAGCTGATATACTGCAGGCATTCAGAAAATCTTCCATGCAAAATTATAAGCTGGATCCAATGTATTTTTACAGTGCTCCGGGCCTAGCATGGTCTGCAATGTTTTTGAACACTAAAATGCAATTGGATCTGATCCAGGATCAAGATATGTACTTGTTTATGGAACAATGTATAAGAGGAGGAATGGTGCAATGTTCTCAGAGATATGCCAGAGCAAATAACAAATATATTCCTGATTATGATCCAGCACTGCCATCAAATTATATACTGTATGTAGATGCAAACAGCCTCTATGGTTATGCTATGATGGATAAACTGCCATATGCAGGGCTTGAGTGGGTTGAAAATTTCAATATTGAAGATCTTAAGGACTTTGATGACAGTAACTATGGCCTCTTCTTAGAAGTTGATCTGACAATTCCAGATAATTTACACAGCACATTTTCTGATCTGCCCCCAATTCCTGAGGTTAAGTGTTCACCTGGCTCTAAACACAAGAAATTGATGATGACTCTAGAGCCGAAACAGGGTTATGTCATATATTACAAAAACCTCCAGTTTCTGATGAATCATGGTGTTCCAAGTGATCAAAGTTGGAAAAGTTTTGAGGTTCAGGCACTCAACATGGTTGAAGCCATATATTGATACAAACACAGAGCTTCGAACATCAGCAATAAGCCAATTTGATAAGACCTTGTTTAAATTGATGGTCAATTCAGTGTATGGCAAAACAATTGAAAATGTCAGAAAACATATTGATGTTAAAATAATTACTGACCCCAGCCGGAGCAAAAAATTGATTGCAAAGCCCAACTTCAATTACAGAAGAATTTATGATGAAAATATGGCACTTTTCAACATGAAAAAACAAAGATCAAATTTGATAAGCCTATTTATGTAGGGGCTGTGATATTGGAATTGGCCAAATTACACATGTTAAAATTGTATTATGATGTGTTGAAACCTTTGTATGGTGATTGTGTAAAATTGATGTACATGGACACTGATAGTTTTGTTCTTGATATTCAAACAGAAGATGTTTATAAAGATATTGCACAGCCTGAATTGTTTCAATACTTCGATACCAGTGAACATTCAAAAATTCAACACCACAACAAAAAATTACCTGGCAAGTTAAAAGATGAGACACTTGGTGATGTTATTGTGGCATTTGCTGGGTTAAGGGCCAAGATGTACAGTTTTGAAACATGTAGTGGCGCTGTTGCCAAAAAGGCCAAGGGCATTGGCAGAGTAATTGTTGACAAAGAGCTTGAATTTGAGGATTACAAAAATTGTCTCAAATCATGTAGCACAATCAGAACATCAGAAAATAGAATTCAGAGTGTGGATCACTTATTGACTAGCAATATTGTAAGAAAAGTGGCTCTGGACCCACATGATGATAAGAGATGTATTTTATCATGTGGCATACATACCCTACCATGGGGGCATTGTGATTTGAAAAATGGCAATCAATGCCCAATTACAGAGCATGATTTGAAATAAATAAACATGCCTATGAACTTATTTGGGTTCAAAAAACAGTCTATTATGGAGCTGCCAACACCACAACCCTCTTCTGATATGATATCTAAACTGAGTGCTTTGTTAATTATTCATCTGAACAGCATACTTAGAGATGTTGATGATGAAACAGGTAAAATATTGTACATATTTAACAATAATTTAAATCATTACCAATTACCTGTAGGTGGTCAATTGCAATTTATTACAACCCCTGAGGGTGATGTCAAGATTTCAGTGGGGAGAAATATTTATAGAATTAAGCACTCAAACATGATTTCTGGCACTGTATATACTGTTTCTGCTGGTGACTGCTTATATATTGAGGTCCCGGGATCATATGACAAGCTTGTACCCTTTTTTATAGAATTAAGAATCAGATATTCAATAATAAATAACCACTAAAACAAAAATGCCTAATGATATATTTGGCCATACAAGACATGAAGATCACAGTGATGAGATTCTGATGCTTGATGTCAGAGTCAAGAAATTAAGAAGTGATTTACAAGCTTTACAAACCACACTCAATGCCAGTCTTCAATTAGAAATTACAAATTTGCAATCACAATGCATGGACCCTCTTCTTAAAATTGATTCTGAACTCAAAGTGCTGCTTCAGAAATATACTGATCTGGCCACATTGGATAATTTTCAAAGTTTAGAAGAAGCCGTAGCAGCTCTTCAAGCCAAATTTAAGACCCAGGCTAACAACTCTGAGCAATTGAAACAACAATTAGAAGAACAGATTAATAATGTTCAGGCACAGCTCCAAACAATTGTCAAAAGCATAAAATCACAAGAAGATTTTGATCTAGTGATTTCCACTCTAAAGGAACAGATTCAATCACTCCAAATACCTAATCTGGACCCTCTGAACAATGCCATAGCCGAGGTTAAAGAAAAAATTGAGACACTTGAAAATTTTATGAACAACTTGCCAACTTCTGATGCTTTGAGTGCAATAACTCGGAGTGTTGCCAATATTAAGCTGCAACTTGAAACATATGAAGATTTTGGAAAAATTCAAAGTACCATAACCCATCTTGAGGGTACAATAGCAGCAGTGCAAAGTGATTTGACAAATGTACAAGAATCCCGCCTGCCCGGTATTGTAGATACCCTTGTTAGTGTCCAGGAACAGATCACAAAGCTTGAAAACCTCAACACTGAATCTGAGCTATCACATTTTCATCACTTGATCGATGATATCCAAACAAAGCTTGAAATTTTACAACAATCAACACCCACTCAGGCAGATATAGCCCTGCTCCAAAATGCTATGCAAAATGTGGCTGATGCTTCTGAATTAAACAATGTGAAATTGGCACTTGAATCTTTGCAAAATACTGTGTCAAATCTGCCTACATCACAGGAACTTAAAAATATTAAGAGAGCTGTGAATAGGATATTGAAATCAGAAGATATCAAGAATATCCAGCCAGAGATCAAACAACTTACTCAGACAGTTGCCACTCTACCAACCAATCAACATATTAATGAACTGCATGCCCTGTTTGAGGATATCAGAAGACAGGTCCATGATCTTACTGCTCAAAATTCAAAATTGGCAGTTATTGAAAATTTGCAACAAATTGTAGCTAATATCAAGCAACAGCTAGGGACCATGGAATCCAATCAAGCAAATGCTCTGTCTGTTTTTGCCACCCAGCTACAAGAAATTGTGCAACAATACAAGAAACTTGTTGTGGACATAAAAATCAAGCCAGGCCATGATGATGTTGTTATAACCATCAATGAGCACCTTGAATCTGTAACAAGCAGATTGCTTACAGCAGAAAAAGAAATAACAGGCATAATTGAGAATCCAAAACATACAGTAATTCTTGAATTGTACAGCATCCCCAACAAAGAATATGATTCACCATTTACACCAGGTGGCAAAATATATATGCTGTCCCCTGCACAATTTTATTACCAGTTTTTTGTTGGGGGCACACTGAGACCAATCAAGATCAAATATTGGCTTCAACCACAGGCACACCACTACCCTACCTTATCAATAACAAATGCTGACAACAAACCAAAAATCACCAGTGTAGAGTTAGAGGATTTTACAGACCCCAATACATTAGAAACAGCCTATGCTGAAGATGATGGCTCTCTGGAATTTAAAATACAAATAGGGGACAAATTATATTTAGAAAATCCTGTAGTATCAGCTGCTGAACACCCTATAGTTGCAATATTCTTGTTTTCATATTATGTCTAGGGAAATTATTGTTGATGAATTACACAGACAAGCCAGACATAATTATAAGAGACTGCCAGTAGTTACAAAAGGCATAGATGATTTATGGCAGAGCGACTTGATTGAGATGGCAAGTGGACAGCTGAAAAACTTAGACAAAATGAACAAGAGCTACAAGTATCTACTCACTGTAATAGACACATTTTCAAAATTTGCCTGGGCTGTGCCACTCAAATCCAAGACTGGAAAATGTGTTACAGAAGCCATCAGGACAATCATCAATCAGAGTGGAAGATCACCGCGCTATTTGCAAACAGATAATGGCAAAGAATTTTATAATTCTGTGTTCCAACAATTTATTAAAAGCCAGTCAATAAAACATTATTCGAGTTACAGTGATCTCAAAGCCTCAATTGTAGAGAGATTCAACAAAACCCTAAAAAATCTTATGTATAAACAATTTACACTTCAAGGTAATTATAAATGGATTAATATTCTTCCAGAACTTCTACATAAATATAACAACTTGGTCCATTCTACAATCAACATGAAACCCTCTGAAGTAACTCCATCTGATGAGCAAAAATTGATCAGGACTGTTTATTATCCTAGATACCAGCCAACAACAAGAAAGGCCAAATACAAGGTGGGTGATCAAGTAAGAATCAGCAAATATAAGCACTTATTCAAAAGAGGCTTTACAAGAAACTGGAGCACTGAATTATTTACAGTGGTTCAAATTAAACCTGGGGCCCTTAACACATATATAATAAAAGACCACCGAGGAGAAATTCTCAAAGGCAGATTCTATGAAGAAGAACTCAGCAAAACTAAACAGCCTGACACATATCTCATAGAAAAAATCATCCGCAGAAAAGGCAACAAGTTATTTGTCAAATGGCTAGGACTTCCAGAACACAGCTGGATCGATGCAGACAAAGTGATAATATGAGCACCTGGGATGTTATAAAGAGGCTGCCAGAACCTGAACAGCAGATTAAGAGAAATGGCAAGTTGCTGCCTGAAAATATTAGATGTCTTATTGTTGGGCCATCAGCTTGTGGTAAAACTACACTAATGATTGATAATTTTTTATTGGCACCCAACTGGTTAGACTGGAAAAACAGGCACTTGTATGTCTTCTCTAAGAGCTTGGAACAATTAAAATATCAGCAGCTGATGAAGCTATATGATGGATTGGATATAGCCACTTTTGAACCAGATGTTAAGCCACTTCATGAATGTCTCGATAATTCTGTTGTGTTTGATGACATTATACTGGATAATCAAAACAAGGTTAGAAATTTTTTTACACAGGGGCGACACAAAAACATTGATTGTTTCTACCTGGCACAGACTTTTTCTAAAATTCCGAAGCAGCTGATCCGAGACAACAGCAATTTTATATGTGTGTTTCATCAAGATCATACCAACCTCAAACACATACATGATGAATATGTAGGTGGGGACTTGAGCTACAATGATTTTTCTAAGTTTTGCAGTAGGTGCTGGAACCAGGACAGCTATGGGTTTGTCACAATTGATATGACAAGAAAACCCAATAGTGGCAAATATAGAAATAAAATTAACAATTTTCTAGACATTGAAACATATATAAATAACCATGAAAAGGCCAATCATTGATGATCTTAAATTAAGAGATTATCTTGTAAAAAGATTTAAGGGATGGAAATCAGAGAACCGAGGAATTTATGAACAACACAAACAAACAGAACAGCCTATTATTGATGCTATTAGTGAATTAGGTAAAAATATCAAAACTGTTACAGAGCAAAATCAAAAGTAGATCACAGAGCTTGTACCTGTAGCTGCAAGGAACATATTAGATTATCCAATCACCCCACTTTCTAGTATTCATACACCTAGTCCTGTTCCTCCTCGAAGAATTGAAGCTACTCAGGATCCTATTGAATTGGGTCTTCTTGCTCAAAAATATTTAAGCACACCTAAAGACAACAAAGATTAGGTTTTTGGCTTATATGCTGACACAGAGCGTGATGGTAGCATCATACATAGAATTGGCAATTTCAGAGTAACATTTATGGGAGATGATCTCATTGTATATTCAGAATCTCATCTTGGACAAAGAGGTGGTTTTGTTAAGAGTGGCCTGGAGGTTGGCATGAAAAGAGTTTTCCTGCCCCGGCGCGATACAGAGACACCTAGCGACATATCAGGGAACTAGCAACTTCTCGCTTGTGTCCTAAACTACTAGAGGAAGAGCACAGGCCGGGGGGAGAGGACCTCCCCCCTGCCTTCACCAACCCCTCTCCTTTGTGACCGCTGCGAAAGGGCACCACCTGTTTCATTTCATTCTGGTTCTCGCTTCTTTCCAGATTTCTCCACTGGCAAAATATTCACTGCAAGGGAAGTGGAAACGGCAAACAGTCAGGACCTTCACAAATGAGATTTGGATTGAATAAATGTTGTTGATTACAGTGGCTGCTATAATTATGTGGAATTTCTCTTTGTGCGGTTGAGATTATAAATTGATAGTAAAGAAGGAGGTAGAGATTATCAGTTGAAAGTAACGACGAATCAAGTAAGAATAACTAATTGAAAGTACGCAGTGTAAATGTATAGCATACCAGTGGCAGTGATAACAAGGCAGAGGCATACTAGTCGCCATTTTTTTTGTAGGGGGTTTCGTGTTGATACAAAATTTGTATCTAATAGTAATAAGCACAAAAAATAGTAACAGTTATTATTTTAACTACTACGAACAGTGCTGATAATAATTCGAGATGGACGGGAGCGAGACTATTTCGAATTTAAAGGAAAAAGTCTCGGATATGTGGAATGACCTAGGGATAATCAGAAGACTCGAAAGACAAACCAATGGAACAAAATGTACAACTACAGTAGTAGCAATGATGTAAGGTAACGAATAGGTAAACATTGAACTTACAGTTTATGTATTACCCATCTTAAAAACAGCTCAAACGTATTTGAAACTTTCTACATGTTATCATTTTGTATCATTATGACATGTGCTTTCCCTCGAACTAATATTTATTGTTGTTAATTTCCTTTCTCGTTGCACAAATGTTTATTGCTCTTTTAAATTCTAGAAATATTTTAATGTTATTCGTAATACCTTTAATTTGCTGCGTGATTTTTGTGTTAGTTAATATTAAGACCTATTACTGATGATGTCACAGAATAGTGACTCACCTGTATGTATATATCTTGTAAGACCTGATGCTATGGTAATTATGGACTGTGTTTAGTTTTTAGCTTTGGCTTTCGCACCCCTCAGGATAAGTCACGTATCGTATCTGGTCATCTTGCTCCGAAATAACTACAAGTATTACGGTCACAATGGCAGTCTTACGGATGACGTCAAGATGGAATGTTTACTGGAATCCGAACAATTGAAATGTAACACCACCGAGAGTGTAGATACGTTGATTGATTGGTTGATTATTTTTCGTCGCTTTCTGTCACTTTTGGCTAATCACGACATAAAATGGTGATTACATGGAATTGATGAAGGGATACTCGCAAAGAACATCCGTGCCCTGGCAACTTATAATCCCCACCTCCCATTTTCTTTCAATTGATAATACGCACCTCTCCATTACTATCATGAGTGAATATATTTTACAGTATTTTTCAATAGTTGTTAACTCGACATAAATCTTCTTTACTGATTTGAGTTGATTTTTGTTATTTAGCGTCGCTTTCCCGTCACTTTTGGCTAATCGCGACGAGTTTAAAATCCTTTTTACACCACAGTAAACCATCTTATGAACATGGACGTCCGCAGGATCTTTTCCAGGGTGCGGGGGGGGGGGGGGCAAAGAAGGCAGATTTTCCCCATGATAGTGATGCCCGCTCAAAATAACATTATTTCAGTCTGAAATTATCACGCTCCTTAAACACAATTATAATGAGTAACATAAATTACTGTGATGGAAATTAAATTATCTGTGAAAGATATATATATAATTATTATGTGGACATTCATTCTCCCGTAGGGGGGACATGGCCCCTCTTGCCCTCCCTTACGGACTCCCATGCTTATGAAGGCACAGGAACTTTTTTCCTAAAGAGAAAATAAACTGAATAAATAACAAGCAATAGCTCTGTCATTGACAGCTAGCACTAAGTTCCTCTGCTTGAATGAGAAATGGATATTTCTTGCATGCTTTAGTGTATTAAATTTTATATGTATGTAAAGCAGAGGAAATATACCATCTTGCGTGAATAATATATTGTTAATTTCATACAGAGTTTATCCTCTGCATATGTTTCTAATTATACATTTTCGTAGTTGAAAATTACACGTTTGATACGTCTGTATTTGTATTTTATTTTCTGCTTCTGCCACATTTGACAATTAGCGACGAGGAGGATGAATGAAGACACGCACGCACGCACTCACTCCCTCACTCACTCTCTCTCTCTCACTCTCTCCCTCTCTCTCTCTTACACTCTAACACTCTATGTCCAGGCTGATGTCACGGCTGGAACGTGGAACCTTCCATGGTCAGACCATCGGTCAACTGCTGAGCGCGCTCGGCCACAATTCGCGAAGATGGGAGGGAATGAGTGATGATATAAAATTGATGAAAGAAAGAACACCCCCCCCATGCCCAGGCCTGGATTCGATTGATTGGTTTCAAACTGAAATTTCAGTCCAAGTAACGATAGTATGATCTTCGAGATGAGCACTATACGTGTTACAAAGTACTCTTAAAGAATCCCCAGTGAATTGGTCAAAATAAATTGACAGAATTTCGAGGAGAGGTCGAGCCGCTGTAAGACCACACCTTACGCCAATATACGTAAGTAAACCCGTGGCGCAACAGCCCGTGAAGGCAAGGGCCTACTCACTCACAAGGGCCGGCCTCACTCGCACACCAATCAGTTACAGGGTGACGTGTGGTCAGCACGACGAACCCCCCAATCGTTGTTGGTTTCCCCAATCTCCTCAACAGGTCCTATAGACCAGCCATGTCAAACTCAATTCGTGAGTAGGGCCGCATAACGATAATGTCAAAACTTTCCGGGTCACACATCTAGAACCCCAACACCTTGAAGTCCAGAAGTAAGTGGTTCGACCCAACGGTGCCGGGATTCCAGTGGTTATTATTGCAGCATCGATATGTAAATTATATATAGACCTCCCCCCATATTTTCTCATGGTTATAGTATTTTATATGTTACTTTCGAGTATAAATTGGTTACAATTGTGCAAAATTTTTTGCAAGAAACTGTTTGTGTGCAATTATAGTTTCGTTTCGCACAGATTTGACAGTTTTTTTAACAAGCTTCTCAAAAGTCTGCAATAAGTTTTTTTGTGAGCATGAAACTCTTAATGCAGACAACAAATATTTTGTCAGTCATTCTTGATCATTCGGCAAGGCTGTTTCATTAATCTTCATTATGGAAAACAACTTTTCACCAAGGCAAGTGAAAGCAAAATTAATAAAATTTCTACAGCAAAATAGCTTATTCGAGGATACTGCTATGGGAGATATGAGAAAAATCAAGGAAATCCCACCTCGCGACATTTATTTTTCAATACGAGTTGCACTGCAATTCAATAAGTTCCATTCGAACGCAGGACTTGCACACACATCATCAAAAGAAAAGGGAGCAGAGCAGAACAAGAATATTGCCCTTCGCACCCTCTGAAGTCTTGAAACCTGTTTCCAAATTCATCACGTAGTATTTTTACTGTGGACAAATATTCCTGCCATACCTGGTATTCCTGAGAAGTTGAGAAGGAGAAATTATAACTTTATTAAAAAAGTTTTAATATAACGGAAGACTGTAACTTTGCAAAATGGCCTCCACTTCCTTCAAAATATCAGCCCTTGTGTCACGGGGAGGAATCATTCAAGTAGTTTTACTGTCATATCGAGATGAGAATCGCATCCACGAATGAAGGGAGCTAACCGAGCTAGCTCGCAGACGTTCGTAATTTCACATATTGTGAGCGAAAAGGCAACACCACGAACAATTTTTGCTTTCAATTGTTCGTTGACTAAGTCATCAATCCTCTCCTCAACTGTATTTCTGATTTTTTTTTTATTAGCGTTGCTTTTCTGCCACGTTTGGCTACTGGCGACGATGAGGATGAGTAATGGTATGATGAAATTGATGAAGAGACACATACAAAGAACACCCATGCTCAGGCCAGGATTCGAACCCGCAACCTCTGGTGTCGCAACGGGCTGTGCTAACCACTCTGCCACAGAGGTTGGCAAATTTATTTCGTGATATAGAAATATTTCTGGATGAATAAACTTTATCAGGGTACAAATTTTCTACGCTTTTCACTATTCACTTCACAACAAAAGTAAGCATTTCACTTGAAAAATCTACATTCCTCGTCTGTAGTCCTTTTCTTACTCCCACGAAGTTTGGGAAGCCATATGGTTCTCTGAAACTTTTACAGAAACTGACTTTTCTTCCAGGTAAATCCTTGAAAATCAAGAAACAAACTCATAGGCGACAGAAAGTATGCACGCTGCCCTCCCCCAGCTGGCAAGATCTTTTCATACTTCAGAAGTAACATGTCCATCAGCTTGCTTAGTTGACACAACATCTACTCTATAATGGAATGTATACCTGTGTAGGGAAAATTGGTCAATGTGTTTAAGTTTGGATGAGTCTGGTCTTGTATCACGAGAAAAGAGAAAACGGGATAACTACAAATGTATAGATAATTTCAAGCATGAAGTGTTAAGTGGGGCCAAGGCGGGCCGCATTAACGGATGCTGGGGCCTACATGCGGCCCGCGGGCCGCGAGTTTGACTGGCCGAAATATCAGGAGAAAAGTCGTTACGCTTCTTCCAGGGGACTCGAACCTGCGCACGTCCCGTAGCTGGAGAACCCAAAGCATGACGCCTTAGACCGGACGGTCATGATGCAGGACAGCAGGCCCGTAGGCAGAATTTTTTTGGGGGGGGGATGCTCATCCCTTATCAGCAGCTGCCATCTAAGGGCAAAAAAGTGAGGGAACCCCTGAAGATGAGTTTTTGTTTCCTAATTTTGATTTTGCAAAGGGGAGCTCTCTCACTGCACCAAGTGCCGTCAACCCTATGCCGGTCGTTTGAGTATCTTGAGTTTGAGTTTCTGTAAGTCTTCTTTATGTATAGATAGGCTAATCTACATTTATAGTGGGATTGAACTATTGGGCGTCCAACAGGTACCAAACTCGGGACCTTTTTTGACATTACGAGGGTCATCTTTACCATTACGCTATAGGGAAGACATTTTGAATGGACATGTAGAATGTAGGAGGCAGGGTTCGCGCTGAAAAGGAAGAAGACAGAATTCTCCCTCCCCTTTCCTAACCTGTACATCTCTAATGTAATTCTCAACCAAGCCAAGAGTCTTGTCTAGTGTTGCCCACGAGACGAGACTTTGGCCTGTCTCGTCTCGTGGAAATGCTGTGAAATGCTGTCTCGTCTCGAAAATATTCGTTTGTCTCGGGACACATGATCAATCTCATCTCGTCTCGAATTTTTAAAAGCCTGTCCCGTCTCGTCCCGTGGGCAACACTAGTCTTGTCCTTCTACATTTTATGTCACTTTTGTTATTGTTATGGAGAATTCAAATTAATAATTTGTCTTTAAATCTCAAGTTAGCAAGTCAGCCAAAATTATGTTTTTATACTAAATTTTAGATTAATTGAAGATTTGCAAAGAAACAGTAGACCTTTTCATGATCCTTCCACTCCAAAAACAAATGTTTTGTAAGAGTCACATCAAGTTTATGTTTGGAAATAGTGAAGTTCTAGGAACCACACACACACACACACACATATGTAAGCAACAACGATAGTAGGCTATTGTAATTTGGAGAGGATATGATTTGTGAGCGGAACAAGCATGGGAATTTAACGAAGTTCCTTTGCGAATCATCAATTATGTGTGTGTGTGTGTACACGTATTTCCTATCTGCACCGTTGACTCACAAAGTACTACATGTGAGGTAAAACTATCGAAATGTAAAAAGAGGAAGCGCTACCACCCTCCCCGCCTTTTCTACATTTTATTCAAATCGAACACCAGGCAGGTATCGAGATATATATTTCGGAGGGGCGTCCTAACGTAATGTCTCAAAATAATAATATTAATAATGTTAAATTAAAATAAGTATAATTATATTAAATTAATTAATATACGTATTTTTATTACATTAATAGATAAGAAAGCGATATAACAACAGTGATACAGTATAACATCACGTATTCATTATCTAGCTTACGTGTAGTTAAGGTCGGCAAAATTTGTAAATAAATAGAAACTGCCCTGGCAAGGAAATTAATGCCAAATAGATAAAGAATATAATATTTGTTGAGTATGAAAAAATGATGTTAGATCCAGTTGACGAAAGTAAAATTCCTGGTAATATTTTGCATGTTATTATAAGTAGTAATAATTCTTGCATAAATCTTCTTTGGTACTGTCATTCGAAGTCGTATTGCTTTCCAATATTTTTGCGGAAATAAACAAATTGCGATTAGACAACAACCTTATTTTCATTACTTAATTGAAGTTATTTTATGATCTCATTATTTAATTTTTGTACTTGGTAAGTCTTTCGGGGGGAGGTTGGGACTCCTGGACCCCCCTGAATACTTCCTTCGCGGTAGGGATCGAGATAAATTTACTGTGTCACTGGTTCCAATTCACGGTAAATATGCTCTGCTTCTCTACACTCAAACATACACAAACTCATGGCCTTCCTGCTTTCTTGGTTTCTTGCCTGGGAAAGAGGCAATAAATCAAGCTGTGACAGCTACGGGACCTTCTGAGGAGGGGACGGAACCCAGCTGTGCAGAGGATTCAAACACCCGCGCGAAATAGCCCTCCCGTCACCCTGGGGCAATTTTCGAAGAGAGACATCTAGTGGCCAAGTGGCGAACTATGATGAATGAAATTCGGCTGAAGCGGCCATATCTTTCGCCGTCGATAATACATGACATTTTTAAACAATCATTTTGGGCCGTGCAAGTGACTTTTGAAAGAAAAGCCCTCCCTAGCTCAGTCATAAAAGGATTGAGCATTACGTTAGTATGCATCATAATGGCCATTTTCGTTGGTGCTACCCACAAATCCTATAACCATTCTGTGCTTATTTACGTATTTCCTTATGGGAAATTGAAAAAAAATAATGGAATTTGTGCACATTTAACGAACTGAAATTGCATAAATGTGTCATGTACTCAAAGTTTCATAAACTAAGTTCACATCCACTGCGTGTTTTCCGGCAAATTTTTGCCCTAAAACGTTATATTCAACAAAATGCAAAAAAGCCCATGTTAAATTTAAGCGCTTTCCACGGCGACCTTCGCCAAACTCCACCTCCCTCTTAAGTATCTTGGCACACCTGGGTTGTGGGAACTGATGACTAGGAAGAGACCTGGCAGCTATACAGATCAAGATTATGAGCACTACAAGGAAATATTAATAAAATCAGATGCTCTGTACCAGAACAATGATCCTACACAAAAAAGAGTCAAGTCTAGCAGTGGAGCAAAATATAACAACTTAATCAAGCCCATATGGTCACAAATTAAGACAGGCAGTGGAATCAAACAATACAACACCCTGCCCAAAGAATTTGTCTGGGTTGATGATGTCAGGAAACTTGTAGATAGGTTATTGGTGATAGCTGGGGAGGAAAATGCTGGCAACCACAATTTTTACAATGAAAAGGTTGGAATTATGGACATGATAAGCACAAAATTGTCTAATTTTATAGTGAATGACACTAAGGGGATTGGATATCTTATAAAAATTAGTAATACTCTACCACCTAAATTTTGGAATATTTCTGAGGGCCGGGGGTTGGTTAATGACATTATAAACAAGCTGCCATTTGAACTACACATTCCAGGCTATCAGTATTGTGGTCCAGGCACAAAATTGGACCATAGATTAAACAGAGGGGACCCTGGTGTTAATCCCCTAGATGCTGCTTGTAGAGACCATGACATAGCATACAACACACATTCTGATCTTGACAAGAGACATGTTGCAGACAAGAAATTAGAAGAGGCTGCATTTGGTAGATTTGTAAGCAAAGATGCTTCTTTAAGTGAAAAAATAGCAGCATTGGGAACCACCATAGCTATGAACACCAAACAAAAACTGGGGTGGGGCTGTGAATATATATATATAATAAACCTAGAATGAAGGCCAAGGGTGTTATGTATCAAATACCTTATGCAGGTCTTAAATCTCTTAAAACTATTGATAGCCTTTTAACCAAAAAGCAGCGGAAGAAAAAAAATTCTTGTATTGCCAAGGGTCATGGTATGAAATTGTTGCTTAGTACCCCCCAATTAAAAAAATTACAACAATCCAGGAAAAATCACATGTGGGGGGTTTCATATTTACTATCCCGGCCATCTTAGCAGCACTTGGGGCTGTTGGGAGCTTGGCTGGGGGATCAGCTGCCATAGCAAAAACAGTAATAGATGCCAAGAAAAATAAGGCAGAATTAGATGAATTGAAGCGCCATAACCTGGCCATGGAGAAACAAGGCAAAGGTGTTAAGAGAGCCATGAATAAGTTTAAAAAAAAACAAGAGCCGCTTACAAACCAAGATATTGAAGCTTTAATCAAGCCACTGGGCATCAAAAATTTTAGAGGTGTGTACATGTCTGATTCTTTGCCAGAGCAACCACTCAACAAAGAGTGTGGCATTGTTAATTTGGATAAGTACAAAAATCAGAGCACTCACTGGATTTGTTATCTTAAATATTTAAAAAATGAGGCATTTGTGTTTGATTCATTTGGAGGTGTTCCACCTGAAAATTTAATAAAATATCTAAATTCAGCTAATCTTTATTACAATAATGCCCGTGTTCAAAATTTCAAAGATGTTAATTGTGGACATTTGTGTTTATCTGTTCTTAGATATATGTCTCAAATAAATAAACCATCAATTGAAAATTTTCAAAAAGCCTTGTGGTATTTAAAACATCATGGGGGTATTCCATCTCACCAGCCAAAATTCAATATTAAAACTCAAATTACATGATGATATAGTGTATCCCAAAACAATAGCTCTCGGAGCATTTTATGGCATGTACTTGATCCCTAATATTACACACCACAACAACAAAATTGCAGTAGGGGATCAAAAAATTGTCATCACTCCAGGGCAATATAATCTATCCACTCTAAATGCTCAATTACCCAGAGGTATAGTGTTAAGTCAAAATTCTGTCACTCACAGAGTAGAGATTGTATCTGCTACAGAAACAGTGGATCTGGGTACTATAGGAGAGCTGTTAGGCTTTGAGAACAACACAAAACTTGAAGCGGCCATCAAACACACTGCTATTAATATACCTAAATTCTTAGCCATAGAGACTCTGAATATTCACTGTAATGTGGCTGAGGGTATGATCACCAAATCAAATGGCATAGGCACTCACAAACAAACTGGCATCATTGCAACATTCAAACCTAATTCTGAATTTATGGAGCCCATCATCTACACTCCATCCCCAACATTATATTTTCCTGTGTGCCATAATAGAATAGATAATATTGAATTGATGGTCACTAATGAAAAAGAAGAATTAGTTGATTTTGCTGGAGCCACAACAACTGCTATCATAGAGATTAATATTTAAATAAAAATACATACAAGAAAAAAAATGGAAAATATTGAGAGTTATGAGCTACAATCATTCCCCCCAAACAGGAGGACATTTGCAAATTTAAATCAACCCAACACAGAGATTGAGGTTGATCTTGATGTAGGGGATGGCTTTATACACCCCCACAGAGCAGATCTATACATCAAATTTGATGTAAAACTCGATGGAACAGATTATCCGGCAAATTCAAATATAAAATTGGTAGATAATTTTGTGCCGCATCTGTTCTCTGAAATTGAGATCAGAAAGCATGGTGTTGTTATAAACAGAGTGGATTATCCCGGCATTACCTCCACAGCTTTGGCCACACTAAAATTGTCCAAAACCGAGGCTTCTTACTACAAAATAGGTGGATTTGAGGCTGGTGATAAAATTATATCTAAGAACCACACAGTGCTGTTCCCTATGCACCTGTTGCCAGGATTCTTCTCAGATTACAAAGATATTATGTGGAAGGGTGGTTTAAGAATCACATTTAGAAGAGCTGCCAATGATAATAATGCTTTGATGAGGTACAGCACATTAAACTCTACAGGGGAAGCTCTGCCCAATACCCTACCTGATGAGGGCAAATGCATTATTCAGACTATGGAGCTAAGAATCCCGGTTGTTGAGTATGAAGCCAGTTATGCTCTTAAATACAAAGCAGATATAATAAAAAATCCACAGATTCCTTTACAATTTTATACATATCAATGTGTACAGAAGCCCGCATCTGGTACCTATTATGAGTTTGATGCTACAAATTCATTCTCAAGTATACAATATGACATGCCGGATTTTGTGGTGGTATTGTTTCAGACTGGAAGACACAATAATCAGGAAAAAAATTCAAGTAAATTTGATAGCTGCAACATCAAGAACATATATCTTAAAAATGGCAGAAATGAGGTATTTCCTAGAGAAAATTATAATTTAGACATGTCCAAGGATGATTTCCTTAAATTATATGAGGCATTTTCATCATACAAAAGGGTCACTACTGGCAATACTGACATGTATTACACACCAGATGAATTCAAAGCACAGAGACCCATGTTTGTAATCAACACTTCCAAAAGAAAACAAGTTGTGGTTAATGATAGGACAAATATTAAAATTATCTGTGAATTCCATGAGGCATTACCTGATGACACCATATGTAGTGTTATTCTCATAGGGGAAAAATCTTATCTTTATGATGTAAGAAATGAGAGAGTCACAGAACAATTCATTATCTTAATATTAGATAAACAAATTGAACCTGGTATCCAATTGAACTTAAACCGGAAGTAAATATGTGTGTGTGTGTGTGTGTGGGTGTGGGTGTGTATGTGGGTGGGTGTGGCTTAGTTTTAGGTGTGGGCAAAAAAAATATCAAGAGAGGCTTATTTTTGACAGGTTTATGGACAACAATCTCACAGAAGTGCCTTTTGTAAGTGTAGGCAAATCAATCTGAGGGGGGTCATACTTTCTCAGGAACTTCCCGAGGGTATTTTTTACAAAAATCTTGGATTAGACGGGGTTCCACACTTGAGCAAAAAGCTCATATGGGCATGTTGAGCTTGTTTTAAGTGTAGGCAAATCTGCCTGAGGGGGGTTCATACTTTCTCGTCCTGGTTGTAGGTCCAATTACACTACTTCTATGTTCTCCATATCATAACTGAGATGTCTAACCAAATAGTGAAAATCATCCGCTGCCATTATGAAAATATATGGGGACAAATTTTTCTCTCTGTATTTTGAGATTACAGCTATTACACAAAACTCCCAAATTTTTTCCCGTGATATGACAATGATGATAACCTTTTTTATTTTCATCTGTAAAATATGAATAGCACTGTGGCAAATCTTAGTAGCATCACATAATTGCTCTTCGGCAGCAGATAATGGTACCTTTGGCTTTGACACAGATAACACACTACCAATTTCCCTCACTTCATTTTTTATTTTTTGGAAAAAATGTTTGATAGCATCGTTTCCTCTGTATACATAAGGCTCATTGGGTTTTGATGAATCGCGCCACACAACTACATAACCATAACTACAAACCTCATGGAGCTGATAAGGTGTAGTCAAAGAGATTTCAGGATCAGGGTCTGAAAAGTTGAATGGTTTGAGAAATGCCTCAAAATCTGCTATTGTTATAGCTGGATGCTCCAACAGGGCCTTGTGTTGTTTAAATTTCTCAACCTCTCCTCGTTTGGGCATAATCATATGAACAGGTTTGTTCTCACCAAAATATTTTTTGTGCTCTTCAAGTTTCTGGTTAGCAATTTCTGGATTATTGAATTTGCTACAGTTCTGTTGAATACAAATATGATTATCAAATGTAGTCAAACACCTATGACAAATTTTAATTTTCCCCACGATATTTAGTTATTTGGCTTCTAACCAGACGAGAGCCGCAGTGGCTCAGTCGGTAACGCGTCTGACTACCATGCTAAAGGTCCCGGGTCTCACAATTGTTCTCACAAAAATTTGCATATAACTTCTCTCAATAACAACTGCTTTTTGACAACTGATAACAATGCTCAAGCGAAACCTATATATATATACACTCTCAACCAATCAATATCCTGACGAGATTTTCCCGAGCCAGCTTAATTTCTCAGAATTCCCACCAGAGCCACTGATGGGACATTCCCGAGCCAGCTTAATTCTCGAAACATTCACTTACAAATATAAAATCCTATTCTAAAAATCTGAGAGAGGGGGTAGGGAGGCTATACTAATATTATATACACACCTAACCAATTAACAGGGGATCAGGGCATTCCAAGCCAGCTTGGCACTTGGGTTAATCATCTCAGTATAAATTTCGTACAAACATCCGTCAATTTGTTACACTTATAGATTAACTAAAATCCACCAGAAGATATAAATATATTGCATAATTTTAGTCAATTTAAGCCAAAATAGGCCCTAATATTAATCGACCCTCGTACCATGATTCCGGTGAAGGAACCAACTACCCCTACTGACAGATTATTTTGGTAATCTTTCTTAATTCTTTCATCAACAAATTTTCCATATTATATTTTAGAATTTTTAGATTTTGTTGCTTATGAGTCTTTCTCTTATTTTAGCAACTACTAAATAATGATCAGCACCTCTATGTGATCGAACGTCATGCCTTGTCTTATCAATGAGAATATGATATCTCTGATTATGAGTTTGGAAAGTGGTACTTTCCACAATTAAATTAATTGAGGTTGCAAAAGTAATTAATCTTATACCATTATCATTACTTAATTCATGAAGACTTTCTTTACCAATCGTGGGTTTAAATGTCTCATCTTTACCAATCTGTGCATTATACTCCCCTAACAGAATTTTCATATCATATTGGGAAAATTGATCTAACTCTGCATTAGTATTATCATCTTTATCTTCCATTGGTGCATGTATGTTTATTAAAATAATTTTACACCATCTACCCTGTAAAACTGCATATGATATCCTATCATTAATAAATTCTACTGTTTTAAGAGCCGAGATAATTCTATTATTTATGAAGAAGCCTGTTCCAAAATTTGCATACATACAGAAGTAGTAAATTTACGTCCCGAGTTGTCAGAAGACTAGACGCCTCGTTCACATCAACGCTGTTTACAATGGTAAAGGAAATGCAAAAAAAATTGAACAAGAGAGCAGTAGTGTAAAACCTTTTTTGAATCAGAACAAAAATTTATAGTCTATGCATTGATTCTGGATGCCAGTTAATTTAAGAGCACCTCTTCAAAAAAAGCACGGTCCTATCTGGAGAGTGGAGATGAATGTACAGAAGCAAACATATTGCAACATTGATATGTGCGTTTATTCAGAGAACAGTGAAAGTTTTAACATCTATGGACAATTCTGTGATGCGACTTTTGGAAAGAGTCACACCCTTATGTAAAGTGTTTTCTTTTTTTAAAGTTATTTTTCTGTCATTGGCTGAACGTGAAAATGAGAATTGGAAGATCCATGCTAGAAACTCTATGTTGTGCAACACTTTTTTCAACCAATCAGAAGAGTCCACGTTAGATATGAGTCATCACATTATGTAATAACATGTTGCAAAATGTTGTGCAATAGCTTACTTTTGTAAGTAATGAGTCATCACATTACGTAATAACTTGTCGCAAAATGTTGTGCAATAGATTACCCTTGTAAGTAATGAGTCATCACATTACGTAATAACTTGTTGCAAAATGTTGTGCAATTCGCGATTAAAATTAACCGATATGCCATCTGCCGGGATTTTCAGGAAGTACTCTAAGTAGGATACGTTGTGTTGAAGTCATTTAAGGGGGTTCTAAAGCCATACTAAAGCATAGACCCAAATTTCTAAGGGTAACCGTACAACTAATATAGATTCGGTAAGGAAGAAATTTTCCGATATAAAATATTGTTTTATTCACTAGAAGATGTGAAGCTTATAATTTTGTTACGATTGAAGGGATTTAAGTAAATAACAGAAAATATAAGGTCTCCGTCATGTTGAAACTGCTGCGTACAGATGGCGCTGAAATGGTAGTTTTGTTAATACCGGTGCATTTTATTTCTTGTATGACTAGTATGGAAGATTTTGTGGTGAAACAAAGATCACATGTTCTTCCCGCAAGCACCTGAAATACTATGTGAAAAAATGAAAACATTTCGTACCTTCAGAGAGTAGTGTTTATCATTAAAACTTTTGAAGTGGCGTTTCATCGCAATATACTCCGTGGTGCAGATTTTAGCCAACACTGTTGCCGAGATTTCACTCCATGCTTTTTAACTATATGATCAATGCAAGTTCTTGAAAGATTGGGGATTGAGTCTGTGGTTACAGATGTGATTGTGTAAGTGATTTGTTGCAAAGATAATTTTGTGTTCTAAGTTAGAATTTGAGACTTTATAGTTTACTGTTTGAATATTAGTGTTGTTCTAAATATATGTGCGACAATGTGAACATTAATTCATGAAAAAATCTAAAGGCCGTAAAGCCAAATTTTCTGGTACAAAACCAGCTGAATCCAACATGGACACGGACATTAGTGCCATGGAACTTTCCAGCAACGTGGAAATCATAACTTCTGTAGAAGAAGTTAATAAGTTGAATTCTCAGTGTAATAATATAGATTACACCCAACAAATTAGTAAATCAAGTTCCAAAAAAGTTTATGAGCAACAGGTATTGAAGTACAGAAGTAATCATTTAGGTCCGTATGAAATATTTGTGAAATCTAAACATCAGGATGCCTCAGGTGGAAATGGCAAAGGAAACATTGGTCAACTTCACATTTTAAAATTAGGCCAAATAGTCAGCAAATAAAATATTAGAGGTTTGAAAGAGATAGATAGGCTTGGGAAAAATCTAGCTAGACTTACATTTACGACATCTAATTATGCAAATGATTTCCTTTCGAATCCATTACTGATACAGAATAATTGGGAAGGTTTTGTTCCATCACACAGAGTACGAAGAATGGGAATTATGAAAGATGTACATCAGTCAGTAAGTGAAGATGAAATTTTGCAAAATATAAATTCATCAACAGCCAAAGTAATAAAGGTAAAACGCATTGTGAAGTATAAGTACGAGGAGGGTACTCGCGTTGCTGTTCCAACTCGAACGGTAATTGTAACATTCGACTCGCAATCCTTACCACAATATGTCACACTGTTTTACAAAAAGTTTGATATTGATAGGTACATTCCCTTGATTAAACAGTGCACTAATTGTTTTTATTATGGGCACTTCAGGGCTAATTGCAAAAGTAAATTAAAATGCAAACGCTGTGGTGAGAATCACGAATCGTCCTCTTGCACAAATAAGATCAAGTGTTTCCATTGTAATCAGGAGCACACTGCAATTGACAAAAACTCTCCTGAAAAACAACGCCAAAAGGAAATAATCAAAATTATGACAGTTCAGAATGTTACGTTTAACGAAGCTATGAAGAAAGTCCCAAAAATTAACTATATGTATGGATATGAACAGATATCTACTGGCCATGTTCAGGAAATAGAAAAGACAGTAATGCCATTTACATATGCTTCGATATCTAACAATTCGAGTAGCACCTCATATCATAATAATATAATACAAGATCAATACAGTGTATCTAATAAAAGGCCATTGTACAGTTCAAAGAAAGCTGGAAAATATTTGGAAAAGACTGAGTCTTCTCAAGGAAAACGCCAGAAATCTTCTCAAACATTGAAACCATTTGGACAAAATGAATATAAAAAGAGAATGACAAACCCTGATTATTCTTTGTCAGGATCTCGAAAAGACAATGCTCCGGATTTGTCGACAACATGCCAACAAAATAAATTATTTGTTCTTGCAGAGGCGGCTCAAGCTATCCAGCCAAATCGGGCACAAGAACAAAATTCTACAAAATTCCTAAATAATTTTTCATTATTTATAAAACAATTATGTAGCCTAGCAGGGACTTCGACATTGAACGTTAACCAGGACTGGACTTGCATTGCTACAAGTATTTTGCAATACTTATTTCAACAACCAGCATGCCAGACAAAGTCTTGAAAATATTACAATGGAATATATGAAGTTTAATTCCTAATAGACATAATTTACAACATATTTTATCTTATTTTTCTGCAGATGTCCTTCTTATACAAGAAACGTGGTTGAAAACTGACTCAACATTGAAGTTTAAAGGTTACAATTGGATAAGAGATGATCGTTTAGATGGATACGGTGGTTCAGCTATAGGTGTTAAAAGAAATATACAGTATGACATTATTTTGTTTCAAAATATAAACAGTCAAATTCAGATTACAGGTGTTCGGATTGCTGATACGTCTTATGTATCAATTTACTGCCCTCCCACAGTGCACCTCCCTGTTACAGTGTGGCAGAATATCGTTGGGCAGCTTCCACCAAACACTTCATTTGTGCTGGCAGGGGACATTAATGCACACCACCCTATGTGGGGCTGTTCTCTAACTGATCGATCAGGTAAAGATTTGTATAATTACTTGCAAGATTCCTCAGCTGTATTACTCAACGACGGAACACCTACAATAATCTCAAGACCTAATGAACAGCCGAGTGCTCCAGACATAACTATTACCTCAAATGATATAGCTTCAAAAATCCATTGGAGTGTATTAGAGAAGTGTTACAACAGTAATCACATGCCAATTAAGATAACCTTTCAACATAATAAAAATATAACGTGGTTTACTATGCGCTCTGAACAAAACAATAGTCAATATATATCAAGAAGGGTTGAATGGCAGAAATTCTCCGGAAATGTAAACAATGCAAAAAAGTATGAATTGTTGAAACAAGAAGTATCGTATGACACATTGGTGTCTCTCATTCGACAAGAACAAATAAATGCAACAGTATCTAATTTTGGATCTAGAAGAAAAGTGAAGAATGAAGTACACACAGCAGAACCTTTAGTTCCAGAACCTAACTTGACTGAAGTTAAAGATGCTATTAAAATGCTAAAGAATAACAAAGCACCTGGCATTGATTTAATATCAGCTGAGTTAATTAAATATGGTGGAAATTCATTAATATGTCAAATTCATAAATTGATTTGTTTAATATGGAATAAAGAAGAAATCCCTCAACAGTGGAAAGAATCCATAATTGTTCCTGTGTTTAAAAAAGGTGATAAAATGAACTGCAATAATTACCGTGGAATTTCTCTACTCTCAACAACATATAAAATATTATCTAACATTCTTTTAACAAGACTAACCCCATATGCTAATGAAATTATAGGTGATTATCAATGTGGATTTAAACGCAACAGATCAACTACAGATCAAATTTTTCACATCAAACAGACACTTGAAAAAAAGTGGGAATATAATCAAAACGTCCATCAGCTATTCATTGATTTCAAAAAAGCATATGATTCGGTCAAAAGAGATAAATTATATAATATATTAGTAGAGCTTGGAATACCTAAGAAGCTTGTTAGTATGATAAAAATATGCACCAGTGAAACAGAAAGTAAAATTCGTGTGGGTATTAATATGTCTGACAAATTTACAATTCATGATGGGTTAAAACAAGGAGATGCATTACCTCCATTGCTCTTTAATTTTGCCTTAGAATATGATATTAGGAAGGTAAAAAAAACTAAAGAAGGACTAAAATTAAATGGTGTGACTCAGTTGTTAGCATATGCAGATGATGTAGACTTACTGGGGGATGATGTGAATACAATCAATAATAATGCTAAAATATTTTTCAAAACTGCTAAAGAGATAGGTTTGGAAGTTAACAAAGAGAAAACTAAATATATGCTTACAGGCCGAAACCAAGTGTTAGGTAATAATCAAAATCTAATTATTGATAACAACTTGTTTGAACCAGTTTCCAAATTCAAATACTTAGGAGTAATATTAACAAATGAAAATTATATTAAAGAGGAAATAAAAAGTAGGCTTAATTCAGGAAATGCATGTTACTTCTCTCTTCATAAACTTTTGTCTTCTCGTTTAATATCTAAGAAACTAAAAGTTAAAATATACAAAAAAAGTAATTTTGCCTGTAGTATTATATGGGTGTGAAACTTGGTCCCTTACATTGAAAGAGGAACATAAATTGAGAGTATTTGAAAATAGGATCCTTAGGAAAATCTTTGGACCTAAAAGGGATGAGGAGACAGGTGAGTGGAGAAGGTTACATAATTTAGAACTACATAATTTGTATTCATGTCCAGACATTATTAGAATAATTAAATCAAGAAGACTTAGGTGGGCAGGCCATGTGGCACGAATGGGAGAGGAAAGAGGAGTTTACAGGATTCTTGTTGGGAAACCTGATGGTAAGAGACCTGTAGGAAGGCCAAGACGAAGATGGAGGGACAACGTCGAGATGGACCTAAGGGAAATCGGTAGGGATGGAAAAGAGTATATAGATCTTGCTCAAGATAGGGACAGATGGAAGGCCTGTGTTGCTGCAGCCATGAACCTTCGGGTTTAAGAAGGCTGGAGAGTTAGTTAGTTAGTTAGAAGAAAAGTGACTCCGTGGTGGACAACAGATTGTCAGAAATGGGTAAACGAACGACAAAAAGCATACATAAATTTTAAGGAGAATCCTACCATCAATCATTTTATTAGATATAAAGAAATTGCAGCAAAAACTCAGAGGTTCCTAAAGAAATCAAAATCATACTTTTGGAAGTCATTTTGCTCTACATTAACTAAAGATTCTTCTATTTCAGTGACTTGGAAAATAATAAGAAGTATGTCCAATAATAATACTTGTCATTATTTTGGAGGATATATCAATTCAGCCTGGATAAAAGAATTTCAACGCAAGTTGACACCAGATACGGTTGAAACTAATCTTTGTCAATTGTTAAACTCTATGAAATATCCAGAAACATCCACGCTAGAATCGCTATTCACTATGGATGATTTAGAATATGTTGTTCATAAACGAAAGAAAACGTCTCCGGGTTTAGATGGTATTACATACGAATGTATTCAACACTGGCCTTTGAATGGATATGAAATTTTACTAAATACATACAATTCAATATGGAATAGTGGAGAAATTCCATCACAGTGGAAAGAAGTGCTGATAATACCTATATTAAAACCAGGGAAACAATCAGGAATACATACGAACTATAGACCTATTGCAATGTCATCATGCCTTGCTAAATTATATGAACATTTAATACTGAACAGACTCACATGGTGGGTCGAATATAATCAGAAATTACCGAAACATCAGATGGGATTTAGGAAAGGAACTGGAACAGTAGATGTATTAGCGACACTAATTTTAGATATATGGCTATCTTTCATACAGCGAGAATTTTGTATCGTAGTTTTTCTCGATCTAAGTAGCACCTATGATTCTGTCCTTCCAAATATACTGTTACAAAAATTGGAGAAAATGAACGTTCCACGTAATTTTATAAAAAGTATTCTTGGATTATTATTGGCACGTAAGTTGTACATTCGATATGGAGGACAGTTATCCACCGCACGTTATACACATAAAGGTCTACCACAAGGCGCAGTGCTGAGTCCCATGCTATTTAATATGTACACGGCAGATTTAGGCTCAAAAATTCTTCAACACACTCGTCTATTACAATATGCAGATGATATTGTTATATATACTAGTAGTAAAAATATTCAAGAAGGGGCTCAAAAAATTAAAAAATCTCTGGATGAATTATCACCATGGTGTGATATCAATGGAATTGAAGTAAATCCAGATAAGTCTTCGGTGGTAGTTTTTAATAAGAAGAGATCTCATTCAGGCATATCAATAAATATAAACGGAAAAACAATTAGTCAACAAAGAAGTCATAAATTTTTGGGACTTATATTAGATGAAAAACTTAAATGGAAGTCACAAGTAGAACTGGCACAATGAAAGGGATCTCAAGTGTTTAACATAATAAAAGTGTTGACAGTTAAGAAAATGTGGGGTGCTGATCCTAAATTATTACATCAGATCCATAAACAGATGCTAACCTCAAGACTAGAGTATGGTTCCTTTATGTACAATGATAATTTAAGTTGGGCTTTTAACTCGCTATCTTCTATCCAATATAGCAGTTTATCCAGGATTTATGGCCTTTGGAAAGGAACTCCAAAACAAGCAACTTTCGTAGAAGTGGGAGATCCACCATACAAACTTAGAGTTAAATATCTTGCGAGCAAATTTTTACTTAAGAAAATTGCCAACACGACATCTCCGATCATACCAAAACTTCAATTGTTAGACTCTTTGATGCTCAACAGACGTACAGCAAAATATAAATCCAGATTACCTATACTATATTATGCTTATAAGGACATTAATAAATTTCAAGCTAATATTATTCGTTTACCTAATGCACCATGCTTCATGACAGACTACTTTAATATGATATCTCCCATGAGGATTCATTTTCCTGCCTACCCAAGTAGAGTTTTCACGAAGACAATCCCTACAATTTCAAATAATATATATCAAGACTACATACATTCAAAATTACAATGTGAATATCACATATATACAGATGCTTCCAAATCAACGTCTGGAAAAACAGGAGCAGCATTTTACTGTGATAATTCTGCAGAATTCAAAATTTTTCCTTTGCCATCGTATCTGTCCATTTACACTGCAGAAGCTTTTGCAATACGAGAGGCATTGCTTTATGTACAAAAGAAGAAGTTAAATTCAGTTCTAATTGCAACCGATTCAGCCTCTGTGCTAAATTCTTTACAGTTTGCATCATGGTCATGTCATACGGAATGGTACATTGTTAACATAAGAATACTCACACTGAAATTAACGAGATTGGGATATGATATCAACTTTATTTGGACACCTGGACATTCTTTAATAGAAGGGAACAATATAGCAGATACTTTGGCAAAATATGCAGCGAATCAAACAATTCAACGGCCGCTTTCAATAAAGATTCCGTCCGTAGTTTTGGAATCACACACTAGAAAAATACTATTTACTGACTGGCAAAGCTTGTGGACAAATACTGGCACTCAATGCGGTAAGGCCTACTATTCTATACAAGAAAGAATTCCAAAGGAATGTTGGTTTAAACAGATTCAACTCTCCCGGAGTTCCCTCACAACTATAATGCGCTGCAGGTTAAATCACACTATCGCCGCAGCTCACCTTTACAAGAAGAATTTAGTGACTTCACCAGTTTGTTTGTGCAATGAATATACTGCAACTCCAAACCACATTATATTTCAATGCAAACTTTATGAAACTTACAGAGAACCATTTTTACAGGAATTGTACAGGAGTGGACATCAAGCGCCACTTACATTGCCTTGTTTACTGACTTCACCTTCATCCTCGGTAATCTATATTCTTACAAAATATCTTAATAAGTCTAATATAATTCTGTAAAAGTGTAATGAAATTTGGAAACTATTTATTATGAAAGGAATATTTGTGAGTAAATATTATGTGCATACATGTATATAATACCAATTGATAAATTGTTAACTGGTGCATGGATTTTGTCCACAACCAATAAATATTTTATAAAAAAAAAAAAAGTTCTTGAAAGAGTGAAAATCAAACCAAGCTACCAGAGGATACCGAATCCCGTACAGATACGAGAACAAGGGAACAAATATTCCACGGAGGATGTTAAAAAGCTGAACAAGCTCGAAGGTAAGTCTTAATATTTTATTGTTTGTTGCTTAATATTATCCATCAATGGCAAAATGTTTGAAATATAGGCAAAATGTATAATTTATTTACATGTTGAAGAAATATCTTCTGATGTAATATCGATGAGAATATCGCTTGACACTGCATGACTTTTTTTAACTTCCAAACGAAGTTGATAATTCTTTGTAAATGTAAAACCAGAAAGAATGTTATATTTTACGTTAAGCATAATCCTAATAACTACCGTTTTGAGATCATTACTATCAAGGTAACTTAATATACTATAAGGTAGCGCCATCCGAAAATTGCCGATCATGCACGAACGCGTGATGTCATGTGGGAGGATCGGTTATGCTCGGTGCCCCTTCGGTTATGTTCGTTCGGGGCTGGGCAGAAGCAAACGGCCGCTATCATTTCTATGCGAGTTTCAGAGAGGGAAAGTGTTTCATTACTTTGAGGGGTAAATATCAATTATCATACCTCGGGATGGTATTGAGGTATTCTTTTAATGATTAGTAACATAATTAAAACATGCTACTTTTAAAAGAGGGGAAAATTGCACATGCAAAAGTATTGTAAAAATTCATTTTTCTGAAACATGATCAATATATTACAAAGAAGGTTGTCCGTGTTCTAATTAGAATTTCAGAATTCATCATTTCATAAATCGTATTATGATTTTAATAAGAAACGTTGCATGCTAAAGAAGAATTGCATAGTGAAAGAGTTACAAAGAAAGAATTGATAGACAGATTTGGTTTATTTTTGCTTTTCTGTCTTTTTTAAATATGAAAGGAAAACCCATAAGAGGTACTCCCCCCCCTTTCGATCTCTTTCTTTGTTTCCACAAGCCGGCTTCCTTGGCGTAGTGGTTAACACATCGCACTTCAACGCCAGAGATTTGGGTTCGAATCCTGGCTTGGGCATGGATGTTTGTGAGTGTTCATTCATCATTTCATCACTCATCCCTATATTCGCAAATTAGCCAAAAGTGGCACAAGAAGCGAAGTAAAATGAAGCAAATCAATCAATCAATATTTGTTTTCACATATACTATCACATTTACTAAATTCTCAATTTTCCCATTAAGGACAAATCAATATCTTGCCCGATTGGATTCGAATCCGGGACCCCTGGCGTCGAAGCGCGATGTGCTAAGCACTACGCCAAGGAGATCGAGAGAGGCCTCCGAGGTACTACGGGCTCATAGAACGTCACAGGAGTACTATCGGATTATAAATTATGGATATTAGAGTTTGGATAATATATAAATAAATTATATAATATATAATCTATAAATAAAAAACACCCGTTCTTTATTTATAGAATCTTAAAGACAGCGATAGTTTGCCAAACTAAAAAATAATCCTATCTTGTTCTCACGATAATAAAAATAGAAGGCATAATAAAAAAATAATTTGGTAACTATAGATTGACACAGAATTGAATAAGCTGAATTTTGATGTGACTCGTTTTTATGTGGTTCTACTGATTAACTTTTAATTGGAGTCCAAACTTGAATATCCGTAATTTCTAATCCGATAGTAGTCCGGTATAATCTATTTACAACATTTAACACAACGCAGTACAAATGCCTAATATTTAGTTTTCTGACTAAATAGTTCCTTCTTATTCATTCAGAACGTTGCAATCATTTCCAGGAACATTTCAAATTTTACATAACATCAGAAAGTATTAAAATTATACTGATATACTTAAAATCCAATCTTTACCATTCACCATAATGTAACTTTATTTTTGAAGTTATCAAATGAAAGAAGCGTATCGTACCCAAGGTATTGGGTAAGAAGTATAAAGTCTTAGGATAGCAGGAAGCAGAGAAAGGAATGCAGAATAAGCAATTAGGCAAACGTGAGGTGAGTGTTGGGATAGTCAGGTAGTGTGGGCAGTTGGCGAGAATAGGAGAGAGAGTAAGGACTACGGATTGTGAGAGAGGAGCAAAGTGGGGAACGACTATTGGACGATGGTGTGTGACAAGAGACAAGTGATAGTTGAGAGGACAAGCTAGGAACAATCTCCATATATATTTGTAAGGCAAGTAATATCCTTTCCTTAACCAATCCATATCGGTTCAGTCACGGAGAGTATAAAACCCATATCTAATCTAAGTTAATTTCTATCGCCATTCCTTTAAAAGGTAACCTCTTGCATTTGTCACATTTAGGCCAAGCGAGTGATAACCATCTGAGAGATGAATAACAAATAACTACATCACCCAATTAAATCTAGAGGTTCTAGGTTCGATCCCAAACACAGCATGGGAGTTGCGTTACGTGGTGGAGGATGCTTAGGGCTTCTCATCCATTTTTGCAAATGTGATGAGAAAACACTGCAGTACGTGAAATACTGCGATTTTCATCTATTTCATCCCAAAATATGATGAAAATAATAGAGCCTTCTAGCTTTTCAAATTACTTACGTGAGATATGGCGCCGGAATTTTCACTTGTTAGCGCTTCACGTTGTGTTAATTATCAATTGTTACCAAAGATCAAGAAAAGAAAGCAAAAGGTAGGCCTAGCAATATGCTACGCGGTAAGGCGCAAATAAATAGGAGTAGAGTTTTAACTAGGTTATTCGGCGATTGGCTTGTGAAAAGATGAGAATTAACATTAGGATGTTGCATAAAGGTTGGTTAAATATTTTAAAGATGTGTTCGGTACTGTCGTCACTCTGTTACGCGATTGTTGAACCTAACTTATCAAATTTTTGGGAGAGTAAACAATTGAATTGCTGATAATGTCCTGTCAAAGCCACGGGGGGATGAGAAAAGAAAACAAGCAACTTAGTGCTAATTTTAAGCTAATCAAGCATTTTTCCTGCGCATAGGCTAATCATAGAATTATTGCGCAATCTAGATTTATCCACCCCGACATTTTCAAAACTATCCAGTTTCAAGGTAACATTCACGAGGATGTATTAAAATTCATTGACAAATTTGAAAGTTTAGCTATTCTTAATGAGTGGAATGACTTAAAGAAAAGGCAAATGCTACCGGCATTTTTGAGTGATTCAGCATTGGAATGGTTCAATACTTGGAGTCGAACTCAGGAAGCACAGGATATAGATTTTGTAACTTTAAAAACTAAAATTGTGGAAGAATTTACGGAACCGGGGGACACTTTTCAATTAGAGGAACAAATCAGATTACGCTTCCATCAGGAAAATGAACCTGTTTCAAAATATGTGAGAGAAAAACAGTTATTGTTATTAAAATTAGATCCTGCCATGGACATTAGTGAGCAAATTAAGCAAATAAGCGGGGGTTTACAACCTAACTTTATGAAAGAAGTTTATAACAGGGAATATGATTCAGTGCATGATATGTTACGAGACCTGAAACATGTTGAACAATTCAAATATCTTGTGCAAAAACGTAAAATTCTAGAAACTGAATGTGAGACAATGAAAGCTCTGTCATGTTCTGAATCGAGTCGAGCCTCCATGCCGACTCAGCAAGCTATCACGTTGCAGCGCACGGTCAATGATCATGTTGACATAAGTTATTCTCAGGCTAATCGGGAGATCGAGGAAAGATTAAATGCACTACAACAAGACCTTGATCAATTACAGTCGAACGCGGGACTCCAGTCCCATGAGTCAGATTTAGTTTTGCAATTTCAGAATCTTGAGGCTAAAGTAAATGCACTTGCAGAACATCGGAAAAAACATTCATTCACTGAGTCATCATTCTCATATCCAGTTAGAGAATATGAACATAGAGATAGAAACAATAGAAGAACCTATTATCATAATAGTAATCATAGAGCTCAGAATAGAAATACATGGCATAATAACCACAATGATAATCTCGACACACAGTCGCAAAGCTCGCATAGGGGGCGATGCCGCAATGGCGGTAACCCTCGATTTCAGCGTTCGCATTTTTCATCTTCATCGCCGCGAACATTTTTGGAGCAACAACAGGGACGCGAAGATCCAAATAACCCTACTAATCAGGTTGTAAATACAAATCATTCTACTTTTCGTCAGAACAGAAGCAATTTTAAACGAGTAAGACCTGCATATGACGGGGACCTAGGTGCAGGGCCTTCGGGAAAAACTCTAACGGTCTCTACTTTTCCTTCTGAAGATCTGATTTACATCAATGTGAAAGTAGATGGGGAAATTCGACAGTTCATCCTGGATAGTGGAAGTCAAATTTCGGTAACGGGAGATAAGAACATACCAGTCAATGCCAAGCGATTTAATATAAATACTGCGATTAGAGGGGTCACCAATAGTCAACTGACGGTTAAGGAAATTGTGTTACTACCATTTTCTATACATAACCAAACATTTGTTCATCCATTTAGAATCGTTAAGGATTTTAATCAAGTTACCATATTAGGAAATGATTTCTTGAAGGGACAAAAGGCTAAGTTAGATTTTGAGGAAAATAAGCTTACATTGCATAGATTCGGCACACCTCCAAGAAACCAAATTAAAAATGATAATAAGAAAGCTTTTGACGTGTCAATCAAAGTTTCCCATTTATTACAGCATGTTTTGCAACCAGAATTTGTAGCTGCTAAAAAGATAAAAGTGAAACCCAGGACGCATTTGTGCATTCCATTGAAATTGGCTAATTCATATGACAAGGATAGAACACTCTTGGAACCGGACCTACAGTTTCAAGAGAAAACGGGATTGATGGTTGCCAGAGCAATTATTAATCCGGATTCGAATCTCATTTGGATCACAAATCCTTTAAATTATAATGTTACAATTAAGAAAGGCACTATTATCGGGAAAGCTGAAACATGGGATAGGCCAATCATGAGTAACACTAATGATGAGAATAAGGATGAGATTGGTGAACAGGCACAGGTTTTCGCGACGGAAGAGTTAGGGAACGTCAGTGACGCACGGGCGGACCCTAGTCGGTTTGATGTGAATCCGAATTTAGAACCCCAGCAAAAGGAGCAACTTTTGGCTGTTTTAATGAAATATCCACATGTTTTGCGTGGTCAAAGGATGATATAGGTAGAGCCACGAATTATAAACATAGAATTCAACTAAAAGATGACACAGAATTTCACTTAAAATCCTACCCGATTCCAGTTCACCTTCGTGATGAAATTAAAGATCAGATTGAGACTTTATTAAAGCAAGGTGTTATTTCTCCTACAAAATCACCCTTTAACTCTCCAGTTATCCTTGTAAAGAAGGCAAAGGGGGGTTATAGATTATGCCAGGATTATCGCAGATTGAATGTTTCGTCTGTATTTGACGCTCTGGGTGTGAATAACATCAATGAAATATTATACAATATGGGGGGCAAGAAATACTACTGTACGGCAGACTTGAAGAGCGGATTCTTTAATATTCCTCTCACCGAGGACAGTAAAAAATATACAGCATTTACAATACCAGGAATGTCACAGTATCAAATGAACGTCGTGCCACAGGGCCACGTCAGTTCATCAAGTGCAATGACTCGTTGCATTCACCTAGCGTGCTCAAATTTAGATCCCAATCACTTTGCGCATTATGTGGACGATTTATTTTGCTTCGGAAATACCTTTGAAGAAATGCTCGTAACTCTGGAGAAAATGTTACAATGTTTACAGGCCGCGGGATTGAAACTTGCAATAGAAAAATGTCACTTCGGCTACACTGAGATCATTGCTTTAGGACATAAAATTTCAAAATTTGGCTATCGGATCAATGACAAAATCATTGATTCTATCAAGAAATATAAGACACCGACAACTGTGAAACAAGTTCGCACATTTCTCGGATTAACATCTTATGTCAGGAAGTTTTTAAAATCATATTCCGAGATGGCACTTCCCTTACAAAAATTTATAGGAAAAAAGAAGAAATTTCTCTGGGGGAAGAACAGCAAACTGCGTTTGAGAGGTTGAAAGAGGCTTTACTTACAGCTCCTGTATTAATGGCATATGATCCATCCAAAGAAGTAAGGGTATATACGGATGCAAGCAGTAAGGCTATTGGCGCGGTGATTTTACAACCGAATGCGAACGGTGATTTTCAGCCTATTTCCTACTGCAGTAGAGTTTTAAAAGACCATGAAACTCGACTTTCAACCATCGAGCAAGAATTGTTGGCAATCATATACGCATTTAAGTCATTCAGATTCTTTTTACTTGGGAGACATTTCGAATTATTTACCGACAACCAAGCAATCACATTCATTCGCTCCTCAACGCAACTTTCAAACAAATTATTTAGATGGTACACGTTGATGGCCGAGTTCGATTTTACGCCAATTCACTGTAAAACTACACAAAATATGGCGGATGCTATCAGCAGGGAAACAGAACATGATCCAAAGGATGAAGACGAAGAGCTTCCAGAGCCACGTACATTGTTATTGTTAGATGAGACAATTGATGTTGCTATACACCAACGAGAGGATTCTTTTTTTGGAAATATCATTAATATTTTGGAAGGAAAAGAAGACGAGGGGGGCAACAACCCACCCAACCCCTCCCTGCAGAGGCAAGCTAGCTATTATGTTATGGAAAATGGACTTCTTTATAGACAACATAAACTGGGAGCTACGACTAAAAAAATATTATGTATACCGAAGTCACTTCGCAACACTGTCATTGAGACATTGCATAGTTTACCAGCTGGAGGAGCGCATTACGGCTTCACAAAAACATACAAAAATGCACTGGATAGGATTTACTTTCCATTTATGAAGAACCATATTCAGAAAATGGTCAAGGAGTGTGTAATTTGTCAGCAGAATAAGCGCATAAAAGGAGCGCCATATGGAGAACTATTAACGTTCAACTCACAGAAACCATTCGATAGAATCGCTTTAGATTTTAGCGGACCGTATCCACCAAGTGGTTTGCTCCGCCATAAATATATACTAAGTGCAATCGATCATGGTACTCGATTTTTAATTGCTCAATCAGTAGCAGATACTTCAAGAGAGACAGCAGCTAACTTCCTTTTTGAAAATGTAATTTTACGCTTTGGATGTCCTTCTCGTATAGATACGGATAGAGGTACTTCATTCACAGCTAGTTTATTTAAAGAACTATCGGAGAAATGTGGAATCCATCTGAAATTCGCTCCAGCAGCTAATCACAATTTAATTGGATTATTGGAACGATCACATGCTATTTTACAGGGACTTATGAAAAACTTTCGAGAACTCAAAACACACAGACTGGTTTTTATACTTGCAATCGGCAGTGTGGTCGTACAATGTTAATTACCAGGAGAATTTGAAGAACAGTCCATTTTTTCTTCTTCATGGATTTACGCCTAGATTAGTCTGGGAGAGCGGACTACATTTAACGCCCAGTGTGAATGTAAACAACGAGATGAGATTCAAGATTCTCGAAAAAGCACGAGAAGCAGCTTATGAGTCTCTACAGAAACGCCACCGACAAGCAAAGAAGTACTACGATAAACGTCATCAGTCCATTGAATTTACACCAGGAGAATTGGTTCTAGTATACGATGGCAGTCATCGTGTACACACCGCTAAATGCTTTTCGGGAGTATATAAAGGACCTTGTAAAATTATAGCAAAAGAAAATCCCAATGTTTACAAAGTGGAATATAAGACAAGACGAGGACAGACAGTCGTAGACTCAATTTCGGTCCAGAGATTGAAGAAATACTATGCTTCGGAATACGGTAGCGGCGATGAGAATGTAAATGGTGATGAGACTGAAGAACAGGAACAGTCAGGAGTTTATGAGTGAGAACATACCCTTTTACCCTGTACGTAACTTCCTTTTCAGTACTCTGATGCACTAAATAAATTTTACATCTTGCAAATATTTTTTTTTAAACGAACAAACACTAAAATTATGTGAAATATTATTGTTTAGCCCTTAATAATTGCACGGAAGTGTAAAACTAGTTATTACCACACTAAAATCATTAGTTATAACACGTAGACATCGAGGTTTCATAATAATGAACAACAAGTACAGTAACGCGCAAAAATAATAATAATTAATATTATTGTATTCACGGATAGTGAACAAAGGGAATGTTGATGAATATAAATTGCGCGCAAGGAATTTTCCTCAGATTTTTGTAGGCCTGCAGAGAACTGATGGAAATAATCTTTTGTGAACTACAAAAGATAAATAGTGTAAGTCGATAATAGACTTTAGTATTTTTTTATGAATAAAATGTGTTAAACACATTCGGTAAGGAAAAATGAGAATTAAAATTCTCTATGATTTAGCGTGGTTAGTCAAAATAGGGTTTAAACAAGTACACATTTTAATATTTCAATTGTTAAATTTAAGTTAATTACATTTATAATTTTAATAACTAAATAAATGACAGAAATATGAGATTATCAGTTTTATAAGTTTTAAATAACGTTAAATAAAGAGAACAGTTATAATAAGAGCTGACTAGGCATACAGCCAGTAAATTATTCAATTAAACGAGCTACAGATCAATAATAACTAAATAAGAGCGATAATAAGAATTATAATATAGATGATAATAATAATAACGAAGAGAATAGTGAACATATTGAGTTCTTTGATATTTATAATAAAATGTATCACATGGAAATAATATAAATATTAAGATTACCTTTATAATTATACGCATTTTACATTGAGATTTAATTATTTTGTATATTTTTCTTACATAACTTTACATAAAAGCTAGATTTGAAATCTAATACGAAGATTAATAAGTCAATTAAGAGCATAGGAGAAGTTACAGCTACGATCGTGAGTTTTCAGCAGCCACTTGTCAGATTTTATTAACAATTTAACGACACAGTCATGAGATGAATTACGACAGTCTTGAAGGAGTAAAATATCATTAAACATGTACATTACTTTGATCCATCTAATTTGGGATACTTCATTCCAAATACGACTCAATTAGTTTATTGAATGTTATAATCAAGTTACTTAGAGTACTTCCTAAAAAAATTTTTCCGCATGGTAGAAATTTCCCATCTTGTAAAATTCCCACTTAAAATTTCCCTCACATGTATTTCATACTTCTCGAAGCGATATCCAAAGTCAATTTCAACTGCCTTCATGGTAAAACGTGTTTCGTCAGCAAAAGGATAAAGTTCAACTCGGATGCACCGGGAAAATTCCTTCCTCTTTAAGCAATGGGGAAACTTGAATGACATTCAGGAAGACAGAACAACTGAAGAAATATGCAAGTGAGGCATTCTATTCGTTTCTTCCGGCAACGATATCTATTTACATCGACAGGAGCAAAATTCTCTCTTAACATGAAGTAACCAACACGTTGCAAATTAAACAGCAGATATCTTACATTCCACATTAGCCGGGGAACTGAATAAACTGCGACAGAGCATTCTTTCAACTCAGGTTATTAGATCGAAAGATACAAGGGAACATGGAATTGTATGTCTGTTCAGAACGATATTTCTTCATCTGGCAACATTTGGAATATAAATTGCAATTAAGTTTTTATTTTTATGTTATTTAATGTTAGATGCATATGCATATAGTTACACACTACCTATTGTCAACTTTCATTTTTTTTCTCCATATTTTTTTGTATTTTTAGGCTGATTGCAATATCATTAGGAGAGAAAGAGTCTATAATGGACAACGAAATTTCGGATTCTTAGAATATTATTTTACGTATTCCAATTGTCATGAACACTATCAGCAAGTTGTGTATTTTACAATTAATCTTTATTAATGACGTTATTTTTAACAATTATACTAATAGAAGGGCGATCGTTCGACACACTATTTTTAGTAATATTTAAAGTATTTCATTTCATTCAATTGTTATTTATAAATATTTTCAGTCAATTTAAGCATTCATATATTTTCAGAAACCAATTATAATTTAAATTTTGCAGTAGTATACAGTATACACTCATTAAATCTTCAAGAGTATTTACAGCATTACATTACATTCATATGTAAAGTTCAATTTGCTTTTAGTAATTATTAGTAGTTATATTTATTTATTTTCTCTTCTCCAGATTGTAATTATATTTGGTGTGTAAAGGATGGCATTAATCAGACTTTGGGTAATTTATAGTAAGAGTAAATGTTATGACTGAATCGGTACTCCTTTTCAAATTCCATTTCCTCAAATATAACAACCCTCAACTACAAGATTTTTCATACTTGTAATATTTACAAGTACTACTTTCTTAAAATAAGGGTGACTTAGAGGCGCCCTTGTCTCAACAAAACCTCTACACATACCGACATATTAAGTTCTCTCACACACACATTACACTAACGATCAGGAGGAAATACCTGTTCGGTATATGAAGCAAATTTCCTTTCCAAAACCTACCTGCATTGCCTCACAGATAATTCAAATTTTAACGGTGAAATGAACATTTTAACAATATTATGAAACCATATTAACAGTCCTCAGTTCAACTTTTTCACAGATGTCAATGTCTAGAGATGGTCACCAGCTAAAACCTTGGAGAAATAAGAAATCAACACGAATTACACCTGAAGGACGCAGAGGAATTATTTGTCCTACGATTTTTTTTGAGAATTTCTCAAGATTTTTATTTCTGAGATTTTTCTTTTATTTTTTCGACACGTGGAAACAGGAATTACAATTAGACCTTTCGTCAATTTTAATTACGCAGTTCAGTGAAATCAGTTGATAAGCTAATCTTCAACGCTGATAATACATACATCGATTTGAAGGAATATTTACATACAACTAAATACTTCACATTCACAATTCGACGATATGTAGTTCTCTACTGTACGTTTTTCTTCAATGACAATATTTGTAGCTGCAAAGTTAATGCATCACAGTGAAAAACATTTTTCACGGCCACAAGGAATTGACTATATACATATATATACATGGTTTGGTTCAAGAAGAAACTTCATTGCTATACGCAGAGACTATTAAGTGATGATAACAAGAGTAAAATTATGGTATTTTACTTGAACTCTTCGTGAGAATCAGGATAACTCAAGGATTATTTTATGGACAAATGTTAGTGCTGTGATTTTATCTATCGAACACTATTATATTCTTATCTTCAAATACATAAATTCATGTACATATATTATTACTCAAGGACAGTTACTGATACAGTGTATATATTTTGATTAACTTCAAGTTTTTTAATTAAATATTTACTGTGATAATTGACATATATTATAAATAAAAACGACAGCGATATTTACATGATACACTAAAGTAAGAGACGGTGAAATTTACATCGATAATATGACATATGTGTGCAAGTGTAACTCGGATGAGTATCACAAACTTTGCCGATTTTGTAAATAATTAACTTCAAAATATTTAATAGTGTTGTGCAGTGTCAGTGTTTACAGGATTGATGACATATTACCTCATTAGTGTGTTACTGTGCCACACACCTTTTAACTAGGTCAATACGGATGGAACAATAACCTTATAATTGTGTTACGTGTTGTGTGTTTACATATTTTATGCATAGACAATCATAACGTCAACGTGTGTGACGTAAAACTCTCAATCATTGCATACATGAATCAGCATAACAAACTCACATGTCAGTGTTCACCTTTCATACGCTGACAAGTATTGTTTATTTATTTTGTTTATTTATTGTTTATTTTTCTCCATTCCTTTTCCTTTTTTTCAAGAACAATATTACTCAAATTTCACATTTTCGGTTATGGTATGTTAATTCAATAATTTTGGGACTATATTTTGTAATAAAAAAAAAATCTCTCCATAGAAAGGATCGATATGGAATACAGCTTTAAATTTTTCATCTTTAGGTGAAAATCAAAAGATTTTCATTAGGGGGTAGAGGAGCGTATCGTACCCAAGGTATTGGGTAAGAAGTATAAAGTCTTAGGATAGCAGGAAGCAGAGAAAGGAATGCAGAATAAGCAATTAGGCAAACGTGAGGTGAGTGTTGGGATTGTCAGGTAGTGTGGGCAGTTGGCGAGAATAGGAGAGAGAGTAAGGACTACGGATTGTGAGAGAGGAGCAAAGTGGGGAACGACTATTGGACGATGGTGTGTGAAAAGAGACAAGTGATAGTTGAGAGGACAAGCTAGGAACAATCTCCATATATATTTGTAAGGCAAGTAATATCCTTTCCTTAACCAATCCATATCGGTTCAGTCACGGAGAGTATAAAACCCATATCTAATCTAAGTTAATTTCTATCGCCATTCCTTTAAAAGGTAACCTCTTGCATTTGTCACATTTAGGCCAAGCGAGTGATAACCATCTGAGAGATGAATAACAAATAACTACATCACCCAATTAAATCTAGAGGTTCTAGGTTCGATCCCAAACGCAGCATGGGAGTTGCGTTACGGAAGCAATATACAATCTAGATAAAATTTTACTCTGCATTTGATACTTACTCTAAATTCGAAAGAATTCCCAACCTTCTTCATATATTTATTTACTGTACAATAATTTTCGTACGGATCAAAGTTCCACAAGCAAAATTTTTTTGAAAAGTTTTATGTGGAGAAAGAATGATGAAATAGTGTGTAAGATAGTAGTTTCAGACTTTGAAAACGCAATTCCAGTTTGTAATTTGCAGATATTTTTAATTTCTCTGGTTCAAATTTGGCTGCAAGTTATCGTTGTCATAGTTCTAAAAAGTATTTTTTCGTATTAAGAACTTTACATACAAACGCGTGCAGAAGATGAGTCGAAGTGTACAAGTACTAATTTAACTAAGTTAACCTACTCGAAATACTTGATGAGTACTAAGAACATCAAACTTGAATGTCTTAACCTACTAATTCAAGCCTATAGAAATAGATTTTTGATCACACGGTAAATGAAATGCTTTGAGAATATCGATGAAAATATCTTAGTTTAATTAAACAATAAAGGAGAAAAGTTACATGAACTCACAATGATTGACCGTGCACCTGTACGAATCATTATTCGTTAAAGGACTTTGTCCGCAGATTTTCCATTTCCATGTGTGTCTGAGTTGTAAAACCGGAAAATATACTCCAAGGCTGATATGCAACACACATTTGTACATTAACGAAGTAACTTGCATTACACTAATCTTAGATCTTGCTCTTTTTGACAGAAATGTACTACAAAGAAATAATGTAACATCCATTGGTTTATATTGAGTACAAGGGTACAAAATTATTTACAATATATTTGTGAAATACCAAAATTGAACAAAGTTGCAAACATTTTAATGATGGGTGTAATATTCACTTATGCAATATTTACCATCGTGCATACAACGCTATGTAACTCGAATTGAAGATGTAGGCTACTAAGTGAAGTTCATTTCGAATAGCGTGAAAGTTATTACACGATCTTCGAAATGCCCATTTCCGACAACGTTTTTCACAATAATGTGAACATACAAATCACAATCAACATCGGTCTGTGTTAAATGAAATTGTTAATAATTATAAATCCGACTTACATAAAATGTACTTAACAAATCAGTTAGGCTTACTACGTACTTCGCACTAGTTGAACACATTTTCAAAATATTGATGACTTCTCTTGTAGTACTGTCGGTTAGGTTACGTTCTAGATTTTGAACTTTTTTATTTGGTTAAAGCGGTTGAAAGAGGTTGTTTGTAATCTTTAATTTATTTGCTTCATTATGCAGATGTGTATTTCTCCTTTGTAATAGATCGAATATGTTTTCCAACAACGAAACATTGCTTGCAGTTTGTGTATATACCAACGTCTATATATTTTTCACTTTTTTGGCAGCATAGTCTTTAGCCTGTTTAGGGCACGTTTCCTTATTGAGTGTCTTTCGTAGCGTACAGATCTGCAAACCTTATCAGCACGTCCTACAAGCGAAGCATATTGTGAAGATAAGTGTTTAGGAGAACTACACCATTTCCTCAATTATTTGGTACTAAAGTAATTGGATGTAATTTTAGCGATGGCACTGCAGTTGGCTTCAGCACGTTCTTTGGTGGAAAATACAGAAATTCTGCTTTTAGATCTCGCACATAGTCTTCTTCACAATAATTGGCACTGCACACTTGCATTTTTTACATTTCGTCTACAAGCATGAATCCATTGTTTACTTACGCAATTATCGACTGGAAATCTATGATATTTTATGTAATTTCCTTTAGTTTTCTGGTTATAGTTTTCATAGCTTGCTACAGCACAATTAGACATGATTGCAGTCTACAAGTACAAAAATACAATAAAAATAAATCGAACGCTACAAAATCAACAACCTGTTTGTTCCGATTTTTGCGACGTGTTAGTAGCTAAATGTACCCCGCTCCAAACTTACTGCACATAGCAACGAGCACCGTCAAACCCGATCCTCCCAGATGACGTAATGCATACGTACTTCACATAGCAACGAGCACCCCCTGCATTACTATAGCATAAAATATACGTAGGTTAATATAGATTATATCTGATATCATTAAATCAATATTGCATAAAATCCTCTATTTTCATTCCTGTAAGTTAATTTCCAAACCTACGAAACTCGTGCTATTCACATGTACAACATCGGAATGTTTATTACAAATCAGTAGTTTGTTTAAATGTTTTTTACTTTGCCCTTGTATTACATCGTTGAAACGAGTACTTGCTAACCTATTTTCTACAAGGGTCTTTCTCTTTTTATTTTTGAAGCAGCATATGTATTAAGTAGGTCAGGCTAAGTTAGGTTTGATTCGAATAGATGTAATGTGAGATCCCTGAATGTTTGCAAGTTTCGGACACAGTTCTGTTATCTTCCTTTACAGAAACACGTCAGAAAACCAGTTTTGTAAACTGTATGAAACTCTTCTGTTTTCTTGTCCTTTTATAATTTAGGACGGTTCATAATGAGAGTGCATTTCGTCCAATTACTTGATGCTGTATATATTTAAAGTGTAAAAGTACACCCTAACAATTATGAGACTAAAATCTTACCGTCTATCGAACACAAGTCTGTATGTTTACTGTGAATTTCCAAATGAGTACCGGTATAGATAAATGTTCCCATACTTGCAAGTACAAGGGCAATAATTTAATTGTGGATGACACAGAGCTTCATAGAAATCATAATTTATCCTGATTATGCTACGTATATTTGGTTCAATATCAGATTGGATTTCACTAGCCGTTTGTACTAAATAGTTTACTTCGAATACCAGTGAGTTTGAAGCTTGACTAGTTTTTCTCTCAGACCTATGACTGATTGATTTTGCATGGATGCCTATTATTAACATTCCATTCAGATAAATATTTTTTTAAGCTTTCTTGCTTCTTGGCTGGTCTACTATAATAATTCAAATAAGAATATAGTAGGAACTGAATTTCCATTTCATAATGTATTTCTGTTATTTTACCTCCAACTTCTGCTCCTTGGAACAATGATGATGAATAATGATTTGATAAAATGGATGATTGGAACAAAGATAATGATTAAATACATACATGAAACCAGGATTCGAACCTGGAAGAACCTCACTCCATATAGCGTTGCAATCATCACTCTACTATGAAAATATTTCTAACAATTATTTTGCCAATTTCTTTAGGTTCATCATATTTAACATTCATTATAAAGTTAGATCATTGAAGTGAGCTCATATCGTGAACCAAACTGCCCTTTAATAACAGGACGATATCGTTAAGCATTATAGTGCCAATTGGATCCATTATTTTCAAATCCATTTACTCAACATCTGTAAGTTCCATTATTAACTCAACTTGTCTAAGGTTGTAACACTGTAATATCAATATTTTTTAAACATGTTTTGTAAGTTCATAATCTGATATACGATATTAAACCTATTTTTATTTGTTCCTTTTGCAGATGAGCATTTGAGAAACTAATCGAAGTGTCTTCTACCAATAGTAAAGAGCACTATTGAAATTTGTACAAAAGGACAATAGGTTTGACCGACAATGGCAGTTACGTACCATGGCAGTTGGTGTATAAGCTTCTACGGAATATACTGTAAATCAACAAAGTGGACTGTTTGAACTTTACATGGAAGAGTACATACATTTTTGCTTGCTAGCGTAGACACTTGATTGAATGGTGATGATTTACTAGAAATCAAGAGTCCAAAATATGCTCAAGAAATTATGTTTCAAACCTTAATAATATCTGATAGCAAGTGGTCATCAATTGTAAATTGTATATTAGGGGAAACAGGAGAAAAAAAAACAGTGCCAGGGGTGTGACTTACTTGTCTTGTTTGTCAAGCATTGGTACGCATTTATTGATATTCTTGCAAGTTTAAATTTTTAGAGGTATTTTCAAAAATTCGAAGAAAATAACTTTCTTCCTGAATACGATGATGATTTGCAAAAAGCATATCTCTCAGACAGTGGCGGCATTTAGGGGGAGGGGCAGATGGCCCCCACTTTTACCCCAATACTATACAAAACCTCATCTACCAATGGAAATTAAAGAGTCCTTGCCCTCTCCCAGTTTTGGAACCCAATCGCCGCCAACACTGCTCTCAGAGAACGCAATAATGTTTGCAGGGTACGATAAAGAAAAATATTAAATATGTATTGAAACAACAACGTAAATATGATTTTATATATCCCGAAAATCTAGTTTTAGTAGTCCCTGTAAACAATTATTTTGTAAGCTATTGAACTTCTATTCTAATGGTATTTATTACTGTATTGTATCTTCCCTCGAAATACGTTTTTTAAATCTACTATATACACAGAAAGGCTAATTGGGACTGGACCTACAGTTTAAAGTGGGATCGAAACCACTATATACAGCCACCGGCAATAAAAATGGGACACCTATATTCTGAAATACCTGCATCCCTGAAATGCGTTATGTGTGTTGCCTAACTCAACGGCAGTGACAGAACTTGCCATTGAAAATTTGCTATTACAATTCACTCATCGCCGTAGATTTAGACAACACACAAGACGCATTGCAGAGAAGGGAGACTTTCAGGATCTAGTTGTCCCATTTTTATTTGACGATCACTGTACACTCACCGTCTATCGAACCTGGGACTCCTGTATTACGTTACCAATTTGCCAAGGGGGAGGCTCAACTTCCCTCGCAATTCATACCAATATGTTGCTGAACTCGATGATATATCAGCAGTGTTAGAAGATTTACTCTTTAAAAGTAACTCCGAGTTAATCACTTGAGAAAGTAATTCGCATATAATTACTGTTATTACTGTTCTTTATAAAGTACTTGACATAGTTATTATTACAGTTACTTTACTCTAGATTTGTTTCATCTCGTAAGATGTTGTTCGGATCATTAGTTGCAAGCGCGATGTCCTTTTCACCACAGATGATCACTAAATGCTAAGCATTAAGTCTCATGAAATTATAACTTATTTCTTACATTTCATGTATAAACATTGAGGTAATAAAATTCACAGTAAACTTCTGTTACAAAGCAATGACGATTAACATTTCATTTCATTTTGTTGAACAAACAAAATATTTTTAGAATTTTTGTTGAACTATAAAATCACTGTGTGTCCATGAGAATTGTTGGAGATTATGTATGTAATCTTATATGGTAAGTATTCTAATACAAATAAACTTGGGATACATCCTGGCTCTTAACGAAAAAAAAATACAAAATTGTCCTCATTTTCTCAAGATTTTAATAATCATCAATTGATTGATTGATTGATTTGCTTTATTTTACTTCGCTTTTTGTGCCACTTTTGGCTAGTTTACGATGATGGAGATGAGTGGATATGATGAAATTGATGAATGGACACTCACGAACATCCATGCCTAGGCCAGGATTCGAATCCGGGACCCCTGGAGTCGTAGGGCGATGTGCTAACCACTCCGCCACGGGTGCCGGCTTTAATAATCGTCAATTTACCCATTCTTTGAGGAGAACATTTAGTTCGAGTTAATATTTCTTTCCATGCAGTAAAGTAATTGTACAACTTACTAGTTAGGTGGAAAAATAACTGAGTTACAATTACTAATTTCATAACGTAAGTAGTTTGCAGTTACTGTTATTTGAAAATCTTACTGATACTTCCAAAGATTCTACATCAGCTGCAGAACTGAAAACCAGAATAGACCAAATCCGTAAAGAACTATGAAACATGACATTGTGTGGTGACATGACATGGAAATAAATTAGATGTTCTACAAAACTGTATTTAATATTGAACTATTATAAAAATAACAAATATGTCTTCTATTGTGTATCCAGGATTCTTCTGACATTTTTCTTTCAAAATCGCGATATTAAAACTCAGTAAAAATAAGGATGCAGAATTACATGTTTATTCACTTGAAGGATAGAAGATTGAGTATCGTTAGAGAGCGCTAATATTTATACATATTTACAAGATGTTCACTGAAATTCTGCAAATTTATGAAGAAAATCTGCTAACATCACCGATAAAAGATATAAATATGTTCAAGTACTGTCATATAAAGTGAATTCTACAGTCAATGCAGCATTCGCTTCAAACGTAATTGCAAAATGTTTTCAATTATTTCAATTACTCTTCTTACTTCATGCATTTCGTGTTTGAATTAACTACAGCTATATTTGTATGTTCTCTTCTGTTTTCGAAATATTAAAAGAAATACATAATACAATACAAGGGATTTTATATTACTATTACAACTATTACTATCTTACATTGCTGATAAATTGTTGTATTTTTTTCAATAAGAATATGCAACTAAAATCTCATGAAAAACAATTACGTTGCTTCATCATCTACTTAGATTTTTCAATAAAATCTGCTAACCAACGTGACGTCATATCCCATCAAGGAGTACCCTAATCGACCAACCTGTATGTATCTACCTTGATTACGCGGAGATCTGGCAACATGGCCCTCGGTTGCCATGGAAAACGGTGCTGCCATCTGTTATCGAAAAATTACCACAAAATTGCCTTTAGTACGGCCTTAAAGCATGGTGAATATGCGAGAGAGTAAGGTCTACTGTTCAGTTTTTTTTTTTTTTTTTGCTCTAAATAGTTTTATGGGTCAGAACAAATTAAAAGTTTTCATGTGTTTCCACCCCGTGGAATCAACAAAATGAAATTTGTTGATAAATCAGGGAAAACGTAATTGACAGAAGATTGGTATGGGGGATATAACACTGTAATTCGGCAAGGAAATTACGAAGAATGCACGAGTCTGCTTACTTTATTTTTCGAGAGATAAATGAAGGGCCAGGGGGAAAAACGATGAATGTTCATTCGAGACGTTTTGCCAGGAAATGAAAAACAAGTATTTCTATTCATATATACGTGAATATATATCCAAAAATAATAATGCGTTTTTCAGGCACTTCTCACCGTTTCTCAACCAAGGCCGTTCTCATTCTTATAGTACAGATTCAGAGCTATCAGATGGCGCTACGATCTCAAAATGGGCGAAAAATCGACATTCATCCTTTTTCCCCCTGGGTCTTCAAATACATATTTCTATGAAAGTAAAGTTTTAAATTGTACTTTATAAATAAAGCTTTTTTTTCGAAAAATCATGAAGCGTCTTACCCAATGCGTCCATGTATTACCGGTGTTACGTATGTGTGAAATTTGGAACAGGTGCAAGTCGATTAAGAGGGAAGATGAAAATAGTTTGAGAATGAATTAATGTCAAATGTAACCAGAAAAAAAGTGGACATGCTAATGTTACTGTTTCATTCAGTACGATGTCCTTTTTCAGTGAGTATAGCCTGGTCATGAAATCGTGAATATTATTATTAAACCAGCCTTTCTCTTTCGAGAAAGAACTGCAACGATATGTTCGCAATTTTCTCCTGTCCCAGCTTTTCAAGTACAGGTCAATTTCATTTCCTTTATTTTCAAATAATTTCCGAGAACCCCAGTTACATGACGTGCAGATGATACAGCACTGCTTTGGACAACCAGTGCGTATACATAGGCTGTGTCCGAAAGCTGCAAGACCATACTTGAAGCGAGCATACTTCGAGAGCATACTCGCAGTGCGGTCTTGAAGCCTGGAAGCGGAAAGCTTTCGAACTGCACTTCGACTGAAGCGCCAACACAAGTGAGGAATGCAACAAAAGTTGCTTCGAAACTAAAATTATCAAACATCGACTGTATGTGCCACTCTTGTTTTCCGTGAACAACACACACATGACTCGGCGTGCAGTTTATATAACACAGCACGTTATTAATTATAGAAATATGAAAGAAATTTGCTCTTTCAAATTAATTTTCACACATTCCGCAACATGGTTTACGATCGCGGGAAAATAAATTGTTTTCTCACTTTTAAACGCCTTCTCACTATAGAAGAAAGAAACCACGCATATATGAATAAAACCAATAAATAAAATTACGTAGTATTTTAAAAACTTGTTTACTTACATTTCCACACAATGGAAGAACTACAACTACCAGCTGATTGACTTCAGACGTCCATTTTTTTAACAAATGAAAAGCAAGCACAGATGGCAAGTGTGCACCGCTCGTGTGCTGCGTCCTCTGGTCTTGTACACTCGTTTGCTTGGGCCGCGTCCGAATCGGCAGCAGATGGTCACCTAGAGCACCGTTCCATCCGGGGACTCAGCCAACCTCCGTTGTCCGAATTCGCGGCAGACGTGGAGTCGGAGGGGAGAGCAGAGAGGCGCGACAGATGCACGCTTGAACTCGCTGTGACCCTGCGCTTGACAGTCATATTCTAACTTTCACTTTGTACAGACAACATTTACTGATTAGACGATGTAAAACTCAGTGATACTTTAACATTTTATCGATAATACTGAATGTAGAAAAATTATAAATGATGAAATAGCATGTTACATTTTTAATATGAGTAGTAAATAGGTGGAAATCATTGCGATGTTTGTTTGGCGTCTGCCTTCTGCTTCCGTGCGGTGCGCCTGCGCCCCAGAGCGCGGTGGGTGAAGTTCGGGTTGACACCTGGCGGGAAAAGTGACAACCATACTACAAGGGGACATGCAGATTCGGACGACTTGGACGTGACTTCTACGGCACGCGAGAACAACGGGAGAGAACGATACGGAGCGCTTGCCAATCCGGACACGGCCTTGGTGCTTTCGAACTGCACTAGGTGACGTTACTTCCGTCAAGACTGTACTTCAAGTATGTACTTTGTACCTTTTGGACACAGCCTTAGTTTTGTCTGCATTTTCCGTGTTATTTTTGCCTATCATAATTAAATGCTTCGTTCTCAGTACAGCTTCACGTTTGTTAGAGTACCTGGAATTCACATCGCATTCGCAATATTTAAAAATAATGCGTAATTTAAACGTTTTCTACCATACCAGTCATGACAACACGCTGCTCTTTTGTACTACTGCTGAATGTAAACAAAGATGTATCCTACTTAGAGCGGCCATATTGGAATCGACACTAGCGCTCAGGTGGTAATTTTAATCGCGAATAGATTACCCTTGTAAGTAATACAACAACAAAAAAATGGCTTGTCGTCGTCTATCAAAATTCAGCGAAATTCATAAAAATGGTTACCGGAAGTGGACGTATCTCGGAAACGGTAAGAGATATCGCGAAAATAACTCGAAAAAATCTCCCCCATTAACTCCCTTGTCGATTTTGTGATGTAGATTACGAGTACGAAATTTGGTGGTCCTGAGGTCAAGGGGTGGGCCAATCGCTTTTTTTTTCGATCGCTCGTAACTTTCGAAAGGACGATTGTAGATACATGTGATTTTTTGCGTTAGCATCGTCTCGATGTCCTCCGTCCTTCCCTACCAAAATTGGTATAGGTCGTCAGGGACCCCCTATGAACATTTTCCAAGTCCCCAGTGTTAAAAAACCTAAAATTGCGAATATCTCGAAAACGATGAGAGATAGGGCAAAAATAAATCGAAAAATCTCCGCATTGCGTACTGCTTGGTAGCCCTTGCTGATTTTGGTGATGCAGAGTACGTATACCAAGTTTGGTGGTTCTAAGTTCAAGGGGGAGGGGGGGTTTGGACTAAACACCAATTGCCATTTTTTTTCATTGCTTGTAACTTCCGAATAGATGATCGCAGAGAGCTCAGGTTTGGTGCTTTAGCATCGTCTCAGTGTCCTCCCTGACTGGAAGAAATTGAAAATGGCGACCGGAAGTGGATGTATCTCAAACGGTTACACTTGGTCAAAATCTGTCCCCCCGCCCCTTGGACATGCATACGTAGGTTAGCTTAGCACATAAAAGGTAGTAAAACAAAAGTAGGTCAAGCGTAAGAAGGAACAAGAGGAATAGGTGAAAAATTGTTGCCACTGTGCATTTTTTTCTCCTTTTAGGTTAGCTTAGTCCGTAAAAGGTCGTAAAATCAAAAGTAGGTCAAAGTATGCATCCAGCTCCTACCGTTTCATACTATTCTACACAGGGCCGGATTAACCTATGGGCAACTGGGGCAATTGCCTCGGGGCCGCCACCAAAATGAAGCTGTGAAGGGCCTCCACCAAAAGAAAAATAATTTAACCAGCTGGCTTGTGAAAAATTACATAAGAAGTTGTATTTGAAAAATGAAAATAAAAATTCAATATTTGCGTATATCTACACTCTTCTGGATCCAATTGCAGCACAGCTCTCAGTCGATCTGTTTGTAGATATCTGAAGCTCAGTATACTTTATACACTGCAGGGGTATCCATCCCCCCAAAGGCCAATGGTGCAATCCCCCCAAAATCTTGTCATGCGTCCCCCCAAATCATATCATTCGCGCCCTCAAACCATATCGTAATTCCCACGAAGTATTAAATAACGGCATCATGTCTACCGAAAGTAACTTTTTTCTTAGCTGTACTGAACACTATACTTGATCTGCCCTTTCTCCGTAAACAGAAGTGCCCATCACTTAAGACTGGCCCTAAAATCGTTCATCATAATCCCCCGAAAATAGTTTGGATGAAGAAGTAATAATTGAGGTCTATTTGAATGAAATACCATGTTAAACTGTCCTAACTTTTTAATTGTTCGATTTTCGTAAAAGAAAACTTTAAGCTTTGATTGGTTAAATGTAGTAAATTAAATTATGTAAATGTGCATATAAATAGTGTTTGTGAGTGGGTTTATAAAACTCGCAATTTGAGTATTTAATACAAATTGTTACACAACTTGAGATAGAGATAGAGATAGAAAATTCAATCTTGGCATATGACCAAATCAATTATTGTTTCATGAGACATTACAGAACCCTAGCTAGAAATTCTTAAACTCAGGGTGATTATATAATACGGTTCCTCTTTCAAAGAACTCCCCCCCCCCCCGTTTTCTTGGGGTAAATATAATTATTTTATTATCCCATAACAATAATTACGTGGATTTTACCTTCAGTGCAAATTTAACTTGTTAAAGTAAAATTTTCCTGTGACAAGAAGTTAGAATTCAGATTCGATATATTTTTGTTCCAAATGATGCACCTGCTTTAAATTAAGCAGTATACCAACATTATGCATTATATTTTAAGAAGTGATGTTATTAATGAATATCAAGAATATCGCTTATGTCTTGTAATGCAACTGTAGTATATAACTTCACATTCACCTCAGTAAAGTGCCAACCATCATTCTCGCAACAGATTATTTCGAGCGAAGCGAGAAAGGAAATTTTAAGATCCATTTCCTTGCAGGCTTTCAAGAATATTAATTCAATGGGGTGTCAATACTGTCTTAGAATCCCGAGATATTTAATCTTTTCCAACTTCTCTTTTGTCACGTTCGAGGTCGAAAACGTGTGAATTCCATATCGCTAAATACAGTCTCGAAAATTTAATGTTCGAACTCTGTCTCCACTACAGAAAACCCTTGACAATCTAAGATCTAATTAACACCTTATCAAGAGCTTCCTATCTCCCCCTTTAAAGTTAATACTCAATTCTGCCACCAAAATTTCTATGCCCATTTTAGACTTATTGTTGATATTGAAGAGCGAACATTACCTACTAAAAAAAAATATCAGTCTCCACACCAGAATTTCCGCAACACCCTAAGACAATAGTAATACACAAGAATTGGATCCCCCCTCAATTTAATTCTCAATCCTAATCTAACTAAATTACTCGCCATAATCTAAAACTTAGAGTTGGATACTGTCCACCTGAACGTTTAATTCAGATCCCCCCCCAAGAACCCACGTGTCAATTAATGCCTAAAATGTAGTAGTTGGATATCCCTCCCCCCGATATATCCCCTTTCTTTTCTTCATCTAATGGATTAAATACGGTGCATTTAAGGTGTAAAATTTGCACACATATTTTGGAGAAATATACATATAATGTTGAATTTTATATTATTTAAAGGGGACCCCCCAAATCTCGATGTCGCAACCTGCGCATAATCCCCCCCCCCCTCTGTGGGCACCTCTGATACCATGGATTGATTTGGCTGTGGTGTGGAAATAAGGCACACTTATTCAAACTCAGTGGCGCAGGAACGTTTTTCATTTGGGGTACAAAATACAGCCTCCCATATATATATATATATATATATATATATATATATATATATATATATATACAAGGTGTCATTTTAATAGCACCCACGGACCACGGAAACGTATAGAAGACATCAAAACAAACGACATTTTTGAGTAACATTCTTCTCGTTGGTGCGTCGATTCGACGCTACAGCCGTTCAAAAAATACCGTTTTGCCGCCTGGATGCTGGCAACCCAACACAACATGTGATCGTATCTGCGACGTCATATCCTGCGGCGAAACAGCGCAAGGAACACACAAATTGTGAAAAATGACAAACTACCAACCACATTATTAACTGTAAAACGAAGTGAGAAACGCATCCAGTAGACCGAACATCATAGCCTACCAGCCAGAAGATCAGCAGTCATCTAAGGAAAGGGGGAAGTGAACCAACGATATGAGAAATGATAAAAAACGTATTCAAAATGAAGTGTCAATATCAGATTTTGTCTCAGGCTACATGTCAAATATCAACAATAATTAATTTTATTGAACTTACAGCTTACATGTGGCTGTTTACGCCCAGCTCACTAGTCAACAAATTTAAACTTTTTTTCTGCAACACGGGAAAAAAAGGGTCAGTTTAACTAAATCGAACCTCCTGAACACGAAAATGATAGTAAAAATGTCCTAACACGTAACGTTTTTGTGTTACACTGGTAAAGAGGATTGTAGTGAAGGCAACGAAAATATATTACGTGACTTGTATTTTTAACTAGGTTACGAATGCAGTTATTACACTTGTATGAGTAAATATCATCAATAAGATGTAAAAAAGATCAAGGTACAAACACGCACACATATGTGTATGTGTATATATGTAATATACACAATATACAGCTATCACAATGGATGCACTTACCCTGATTTCCTCCTCTTGTAATGTTTATCACTATCTCTAACTAGGAACCAGCAGTAATCGCCCATCATGTGAGGATCCCATCTACCTTGATATCTCTGCTCCATTGTGCGAATGTCTTGATGGAATCGTTCCCCTTGTTCATCACTGATGGCTCCCTAAGTTCTTTGGGAAAAATCCAGGTGGGAGTGGAGAAAGTGGATTTTAAGCGACATTCGACATCCAAACTTTGCATAAGAATCAAGGAGTTCCAGAACTAATTGAGTATAGGTTGGTGCTTTAGTATTGCCCAGAAATCCATTCACCACTGCACTAAAAGCCTTCCAGGCAGCTAGTTCTTTGACACTTAACTTCCTATCAAAGTTGTGATCTCTCAACAGTTTCCGAATTTGGGGGCCAACGAATATTTCTTCTTTCACTTGATACGCACCCACTTATTGTATCCTTTTAGGTGTTTAATATGTTTAAAATGTTAATTGTCTATTATGACGTAATTTGTTTTGTTCAATTGGGTAGTCTTTTATGGTTATGAACTAACCTTAAAAACATTTGATTGTGAGTGGGGAGGTGAGAGATATTATGGAAGTTGCTGGAATAATGCAAGTGATTTTGGAAATGTGAATGTTTTAATTTGGGTAGTGAAGAAGTATTATGATCTAAATACACTTTTGTTTGTAATAAGAAGTTTAATTATGAGTTCTAGTGTAATATATTAACAGTAACATATCCTTATCTGATTTCCCACTACCTGAGGGCTTCAAAGTAGGCTGATAAGTCTCACAATCGCCGTGGAGGAATAGACGTAAGTTGATCCTTTGAGTATATTCCGGGGAACGTAACAGGTGTAAACTTTTTGGCGCCGCAACGCGGGACTCGATAAATGGGTTTGAGTAGGGTATGCAGAAGCGCAATTTAAGAAGTGATCGTCGTAAGTTAAAAATGGATACTTTAAGTTGCTGTTCTGATAAAGGGAAAGCTGATGATGAAGAGGTCGAGTGCAACGATTGTAAAAGAAGCTTCCACTTACGTTGTGCTGGTTATCCTTTGCCAAAATCGCAGTATAAGATGGAAGAATTGAAATGTCTAATTTGTAAAGAGAAGGGTAACAAAGGAAGTCCTTGTTTGGAACAGTTGTTTCAAACCCTGATGGAGAAAATGGAAATGGGAAGAAAAGAAGATAAAGAGGAACAGGAAAGGATAAGAAATGAACAAGAAAGAATCAGAAGAGAAGATAAAGAGGAACAGGAAAGGATAAGAAAAGAAGATAAAGAGGAACAGGAAAGGATAAGAAATGAACAAGAAAGAATCAGAAGAGAAGATAAAGAGGAACAGGAAAGGATAAGAAAAGAAGATAAAGAGGAACAGGAAAGGATAAGAAAAGAAGATAAAGAGGAACAGGAAAGGATAAGAAATGAACAAGATAGAAAAATAAATGAAGATAAAGATGAACAAGAAAGAATCAGAAGAGAAGATAAAGAGGAACAGGAAAGGATAAGAAATGAACAAGAAAGAAAAAGGAATGAAGAAAGAGGAGAATTGATGAAGCTGCTCAGTCAAGATAAGGAAGAATTATTATTTAGAATAGAAGAGGGGCGAAAGGAATGTAGAGAAATTAAGGAGACTCGAGGAAGGAAATTGCGTGTGAGAGGCAGCAAGTAGCTGAATTAATTCTAAAGCTGGAAGAAAAACAAAAGGAGGATTATGACAAGTGGAACTTAGACTTGACACAGGAGAAAACATCTAGAGAAGCTAAAGAAAAGGAAATGGAAAATGAAATTGAGAAATTGAGGGGACGAATAGAGAGTGTTGAAATAATTGCAAGGCCAGAAGCAACACAGGGTTCCTCAGAATTACTTGATAATTTAGAACTAAATCAGAGAAGGCAAGAAAAGAAACTTGAAGAAGTTACGGAGAAAGTCGCATCTGTAGATAGGCAGGTCGATCAACTACAGATGTTAATGGCAGGCTGTCGGGTTCTAGAACCTTCTCGAAATGGTGAAGCTGTATTTCAACCGGGAATGAACGGTTCAACAACGAGAAGGAGAAGATGAGGACAAGAAATCGTTACTCGTCAAGTTCTTGCTCTGCAGTTTCCTCTAGTTCTGAGGAAACTGAAAGTAGGAAAATTACAAAGCCCAGGAAGAGGCATAATAATGCAAAGTCTGAGAGATGGGGACAGGATGAGATATCTCGTGACAATGCCTATAAGAATAATTCCTACAAATCTTTTCGCATGTCTGATGTTAACGGTCTTTCAAAGTTTGCTGGAGAGATTAATACTGTCTCTGCTGAGAGGTATTTAAAAGAGCTAATAACATACCTGGATCTAATGAATGTTCCTATGATTTTTAGATTGAAGTTATTGCCCTCTCTTATGGTAGGAAAGGCTAAGGCGTGGTTTGTTGCAAATGAGAAGAAGTGGAAGACTTTTGAACACTTTTGTGCCGCCTTTAGAAAACAATATGCCTCTACTGATGCCAAACAAAGGGAAATGCAGAATCTGAGAAACAAACGGTATTCGAGGAGCTGTGATCTCTCACTTGAAGAATATTGCTGGGACACATATGGCTCGTATTGTAATCTTGTTGATAACGTTGACCAAACAGAGGCGCTGAATTTGGTTATTAGTCAACTACCACAGCGAGTGCGTCAGTTGGTACTTACACGTGATCCACAAAACTTCGACCAACTCACTAGTTTCTTGGGGAGATATGAAGCCTCGGAACAACTGGAGGGCTGGAGAGCAGACAATCCCAGAGTAGAGAACAGGAGACCACAACAAGCTAGGGTTCGGCAATTGAAGTATTCGAGAGACCAGTCCCGCTCAGGGAATGTCTGAACCTAATGATAGTTCTACTAAAGACCACTTTAATAGGAAACCACAGTACAGAAACGCTCAGAGAGGAGGGAGAACATTTTGGAATCGGAGAAAGAACCCGTTTTATCAAAGAGGATGGACTGTTGATAGAAGTAATACTGTTACCAAGGAATTTGGAATTCAGACTGACGTTGTTCGAGAAGCAACAGCCAGTGAGCTTAATGTTAGAGCATCCCCATGGGACGTTCCTTCATCCCCATGGGACGTTCCTTCAAGTAGTAAAATGAGTTTAAACCCTCGTCCGTTGTGAATGAAGCTCTCTCATTCACAACGGTAACCCATGAAGATAGTGGAGTTTATGGGAGCGAGAATAGATTATTTACAGAAGAAATTTTAGAGGTTTTGTTTTTAGAAATAGATGCTGCTCCTAGTGACTGGCACTTTGTTCGATTGACAGCTTTGGAAGAATTTGATTATTCTAATAAGAAACCTGAAATTATGGCTGACGTTTTGGGGATTAAAATTAACTGTATTTTAGACACTGGCAGCGAGTGCACCGTTATGAGTTATCGAATGTGGCTAAAATTAAGAGAAAAGCTCCCAGGTGTGAGACTTCAAAAGTGTCCAGGAGTTAAGTTGAGAGACTTTGCCGGAATTGAAAGATCCCGAGTTGTGGGTTATCGAAGGATTCACTTTCAAATAGCTGGAGTTACCTTTGAAGATTTAGTCTATGTCATAAGGAATTTAGAGGCTGAGTTACTTGTCGGATACCCATTTTTTTAAAAAAATAAAGCTAATTTAGATGCGGGATCTGATAAATTATATCTTACCGTAAATGGACAAGTTGTTGAAGAGGGGCTCATTCCAAAGAGCACTTCAGAATCTGATTTGACGGAGAAAGGACTTAAAGTGGTCAATAGTATAGATTGTGAGAAAAAAAACAGTGGACGATAATTACATAGCTTCTGAGGAGACTTTAAGAACGAAGGCCTATGAACCCGAAATATTAAGGCAAGAAGAGAAGGAAAGGTTGTTCGAATTACTCTTGAGTTATCGTCATATTTTCTCGGATAGGCCTGGACTTGCAAAACATTACGAATGTAAAATTGTGTTAGGATCTGGTGAACCAGTCTATACGTACCCTTATCCGATACCTATGGCGAAGAGGGCGAAGTTGGAAGAGGAATTGACCAAATGGAAAGCCTGGGGAGTGATACGTCCGTGTAACTCACCTTATTTAAATCCTATGTTGGTTGTAGACAAGCCAGATGGGTCGGTCAGGCCCTGCATTGATTTTCGGAAGCTAAATAGACTTATTATTTCCCCCAGGAGCACAGTGCCTCTGTTGCAAGAAGCGTTACAAAAATTTAGAGGAAAAAAATATTTCACTTGTTTAGATTTAGCATCAGGATATTTACAGATTCCCATTCAGACTGAGCATCAAATCTACACTGCTTTCAACTACAATGGTAGGTCGTGGTGTTTTTCCCGTATGCCTTTTGGTTTAGCCAATGCAGTTGCTGTTTTCATGCATGCAATGCATAATTTATTCGGTCCAGATACAGAAGACTTTCTCACTGTATATATTGATGACATCCTAATCTTTGATGATTCTATTCAATCCCATTTTGAACATGTTGATTTTGTTTTGCGGAAGTTGCAAGAGGAAGGCTTTACTGTAAAATTGAAGAAATGTTCCTTGGTAAAGGCAGAAATTAAATATTTAGGACATCTTGTTTCTGGACAATATATATGAATAGATCCGCGGAAGGATGAAGCCATTACGAAGTTTCCAAGGCCAAAGAACAAAAAGCATTTACAACAATTTTTGGGTCTCGTAAATTGGAGGCGGAGATTTGTGCGAGATCTTGCTCAAAAGACTGCTAAGTTAGAGGAACTACTGAGTAAAAACAAAAATTGGGAATGGAACAATGAACATGAGTTAAGTTTCCGAAAGTTAAAGAGGGAGCGGATTCAAATTCCTGCTTTGGCCCAGCCAGATTTCTCAAAACCTTTCTGCATTATGTGTGATGCTTCTCTCATAGGTCTGGGAGCCATACTCTTCCAAGGAATTCTGTCTGAAGCTTCCAAATTAGAAGAAATTGCTATCGTGCAGTACGCCAGTAGAAAATTAAAAACTTCGGAAAAGAATTATACTGTTCAAGAATTAGAGTGTCTTGCTGTTATGTTTGGTATTGAACACTTCAAGGTGTATTTATATGGCACAAAGTTCCTCATTTATACAGACCATAAGAATCTTGTGTGGCTGGAAAACAGCAGAAATTGGAATGCCAGACTTACTAGGTGGGCCTTAAAACTGCAGCAGTTCGATTATCGAATCCTTTACTTCCAAGGCAAACAAAATCAACTCGCTGATATTCTAAGCCGTTATCCTCCTAGCGCTCCTGAGGAGAAGTTCCCTAATGAATCCACCCTAGTGTTTAATGTCTGGCATGTAAAGCCTAATAACTTGAATGAAGTTGAATTGGACAAGTGGAGGGAAAGGCAGATTAATGACTCATTTTGTCAAAAAGTACGGAAGAATCTAAGGGGAAATACTAAGGATAAAGAAAAATATATGGATCATCAGGATTTATTGTTCCGAAGGAACAAAAACTCCCAGCAATTTAATCAAATTGTAGTCCCAGAATCTCTTATTCAAGAAGTTTTGCATGCGGAGCACGACGGAACTGGACATTTTGGATTCACTAAAACCTATAATAAAATAAAGTCCAGATACTTCTGGGGAAATATGAAAAGAAACTTATCTGAATATGTAAGGGAGTGTTTAGTTTGTTCGAAGAATAAGCCCGACAGATTGGGTATCATGAAGGAGAAACTAACAACCACTCGAACGGATCCGCACGAAGTTCTGTCCGTGGACCTAATCGGAAGGTTACCTAGATCCAGTCGATATCTTTATCTGCTCACCATGGTGGATGTCGGCAGTAGGTTCCTGATTGCCTACCCACTGCGGACTGCCAGCACAGGAGAAATTATCAATAAATTGGAGCTGGGATACCTAACACATTTTATGAAACCAAACTACATCGTGACAGATCGAGGAAGTCAGTTCACTTCGGATAGATGGAAGAAGTTTTTAGAAGGCCATTCCATATCGCCATTGCTTACATCTCCTTACCACCCTGCCAGTAACTTGGTAGAGCGATACAATCAAGAAATTGTTAGATTACTTAGAACATTCTGCAGCAAAAGGCATGGAGACTGGCACAAATACGTAAATAAAGTGTGTTGGATGCTGAACTTTTCGGTATCAGAGGAAACAGGATATGCGCCTGTGGAATTATTTTACAACAAACCAGTTCCAGCTAATTTGTTAAAACAACTAGAGTGGCCCCTTAACGAGGAAAATGAATCAATTGCTTGTAAAGCCAAACTGTTTAGAGCCCAGGAGAGTAATAGGAGGAAAAAGGATAAGCATAAGTTCAGAAATAAGGGCAATGCTTATTCCCTGCATTCTGGTGACCTCGTTCTCAAGCGGAATCGTAAACTCAGCTCAGCCAAAGATAATGTTATAGCTAAATTTTTCGAGTATTTTGTAGGACCGTTTCTAGTATCTGAAACGAAAAACAACGTTGCAACTCTGATGGATCCCTGGACTAATGAAGTGGTTGGACAAGAGAACTATGATAACCTAAAGAAGATTAGCTGCTCTGATTCCAGAAGGGAAGAATTGTTGCGAAGGTGGAAGAATGACTGTAATTAAGAACTAAAAAGAAAATTTACTCCATTTTCATTTTGTTAATTTTCTTTTTGTTTGTGGGAGGATGCCATGATACGCACCCACTTATTGTATCCTTTTAGGTGTTTAATATGTTTAAAATGTTAATTGTCTATTATGACGTAATTTGTTTTGTTCAATTGGGTAGTCTTTTATGGTTATGAACTAACCTTAAAAACATTTGATTGTGAGTGGGGAGGTGAGAGATATTATGGAAGTTGCTGGAATAATGCAAGTGATTTTGGAAATGTGAATGTTTTAATTTGGGTAGTGAAGAAGTATTATGATCTAAATACACTTTTGTTTGTAATAAGAAGTTTAATTATGAGTTCTAGTGTAATATATTAACATTAACATATCCTTATCTGATTTCCCACTACCTGAGGGCTTCAAAGTAGGCTGATAAGTCTCACAATCGCCGTGGAGGAATAGACGTAAGTTGATCCTTTGAGTATATTCCGGGGAACGTAACACACTTTAGCATCACTTAGTTTTGGGAAGAAGCTCCTGAGGTATGCAAAACCATCTCCATCTTTGTCCATGGCCTTTACAAAATTCTTCATGAGGCCTAATTTGATATGTAAAGGAGGAAGCAATATGTTGTTAGAATTAACTAATGGAGCATACTTCACATTTTGTTGCCCTGGTATATAGGTTTCTCTCGGAGGCCAGTTTTTCACAGTGTAGTGCGATTCTGTAGCCCTACTGTCCCACAAGCAAAGGAAACAACTATACTTTGTAAACCCACCTTGGAGTCCCATTAATATGGCAATGACCTTTAAATCGCCACAAATCTGCCAGCAGTACTTATTATATTGAATCATATTTAACAAGACAGACATACTGTCATATGTTTCCTTCATCTCAACAGAATGTGCGACTGGTATGTATGGTTTTAGGTTGCCATTGCGTAACAACACTGCTTTCAGGCTACTTTTGGACGAGTCTATAAACAGTCTCCATTCCTCAGGAATGTGCTCCAACCCAAGCTTATCCATTAAACCGTCTATATTTGTACATACACAGAGGGAATTTTTCATTTCAAAGTAGCCTGAAAACTGTTCATGTCTCTTTCTGAAATGGGTAATTCTAGTTCCGGAAGCCAGCAGATTCCGCTGTTGAAGTCGAGATCCAAGCAACTCAGCCTGCTGCTTAGTTACATACATATCTCTAACCAAGTCATTCAGTCTGGACTGGTCGACAAGGAGTGGTTCCATCTCTGGTTGTGGAAAATAGCTTGGATCATTGGAAGTGGACGGGATGGGTGGCTCTTCTTCTTCTGCAAAAGATTCCACTAAATGTGAGGGTGGGCTAGGGATTGGGAGTTCAGGTCCATGTGGTATGAGTCTTATAGCGGAAGGAATATTGGGGTACACAATACTGGATTTTGTTCATTTAGAATGTCCCGCTATGCTTGTTAGGCAGAAGTAACAGTCCTCAGCATGGCTACTCGGTTCATGCCAAACCATTGGCACCGCAAATGCCATAGCACGGGTTTTGTCTCCACGAAACCACCTCACAAGAGTTGAAGAACAAGTCACACAGCACACATGGGGAGCCCACACTTTGTTTTGGTCACCAACATTGCACCCGAAGTAGCTATAATACGCTTGTTTCAACATTTCTGTCAACATTGGGCGTTGACTTTTTAAAGTGTACTGCCCGCACACATAGCAGAAATAGTTTGGTAAATTTACACAACCACGTCGGTTTTTCTTCATTGCAATATCACCCAAGTAACTTCAACACAACTTCTCTACCTCAAAGCACGTAATACTGAACTCATTAAATCACACTCCCTTCAGTCTGTAGAGCATTCTCCCTTATCTTATCAGTAACTCATTCTGGGGGAGGGAGAAGCAGCCTTTTTGAACGTCGACAATGGAAACATAGCCAGAAGAAGAAACACATCTTTTAATAAGTGTGTTTGTTTATACATTGTTGCAAAATTTATTTTCATTGTTGCCCAAAATCATATAAATTGGAATCCAAATGTAAATAACGTATCCACGTTATGCCGGATATGACGTCACGTGTATCTCTGAAATGTTACGTGATACAAAAATTTCAGTTGCAGATCTGAAATCAGCATCCGAATTAGTTAAGAACACATGTTACCTTTGATGTTGCAAAATGGTTGTTGACTAGTGTTATATTTGTAAATCTCGTTGCAAGGTTGATATCTACAGACTTGTGACCAGATGCCTTGTGGTATTTTTGTGCTGATAACGGAAGTATCTGAGTTTCACGTTGTTACATTACTGCTAAAACACGTACAACCACAGTAACAATCTAATGATGAATCAGTGGCGAATATACTGCCCTGTTCACAGTTGCAAACTATTACATGTGTATCCGGTGTATAGATAAACACAGTCGTCGGAGAGCTTGTATTACTACTACTTATATCCCTGTATTTTCAACCATTTTTGTCACTTGCCTCATAACGCCCTGAAAATACTAATTATGTGCTGCTATCCTTTGGCATTTTGAGTTCTTTCATTTCTATTTTGTCATCTGTTCAGTGTGTCACAGACAACTAGTATCAGGTGGACGAAGTGGATAGACTATTGTAGATGACAACTTGATAACTAGATTTGCAAATATTTGACATGTAAGCTGAGACAAAATTCGATATGACCACTTCCACTTGAATTCTATTGTCTTTCTACCATTTTTCGTATCGTTTGTTTACTTCCTTTTAAGTTACAGAATGTGTTTGCTCGTTTTGTTTTACGGTACATAATGTGGTTGATTGTAGGTATGTCATTTTTCACAGAATATGTGTGTGCCTGGCAACCCTGGAACGCATTGCTTCACGACGGGATATGACGTCACAAATGCAATCAAATGTTGTGTGTGGTTGTCAGCATTCAGGTGGCAAAACGGGCTTTTTTAAACGGCTGTAGCGCCGAATTGATGAACCAACGAGAAAAATGTTACTGAGAAAAGTTGTTTGTTTTGATGTCCTCTATACGAATCTGTGGTCCGTGGGCGCCATTAAAATGACACCCTGTATGTATGTGTGTGTGTGTGTGTATATATATATGGCTACTCGGTTCATGCCAAACCATTGGCACCGCAAATGCCATAGCACGGGTTTTGTCTCCACGCTACACCGTGCGTTCAGCCGAGAGATCGGAAGAAGCGTGGCGGGTGGCGCTGACGGAGATGCCGACATTTGCGGCCTGTACTAATGTCCGCTTATTTTTATGGACATATGCAGACATTTATATAAATATTGCAAAACGAGCACTAACCTGTGTTATATGAGGATTTGGGTTTTGTATTAGGGATATCCAAACGGATCCGGATCCAAAAGTTACGGATCGGGATTTGAAAATTCCGGATCCGGATCCGGATCCGAGAGTTTGGTATCTCAATCCCATTATAATATTACCACACCTTAAACAAAAGTATATATTTTTATATGCCATGAAATTCTTGGACTGCATACACAAAATTTGGTGCTGGCACAACCAAATCGTCACTCAAAACTTTGATTTTCAGTTGATCTGTGAAGCTTATTTCTTTTTTTAATAAATCGCTCCAATGCCCAGCCCGATACAGCTAGTAGTTATGGTACCGCCTTGAGTCCGATAAATCAATTGATTGGAAAAGATCGATCAAAGATCAATTGATGACGCAGCAGTTTTTTTTTTATAAAAGGGGCGGGGCTTATTTTGTAAGGATGATTTTGATTGGTTGTGACGTCATAAATGGGCGGGGCTTATTTTGTAAGGAGTGTTTTGATTGGTTGAAGGAATTCGGGTTTTTCCCGCGGGAGTTTCCGGCGTCTGAAAACAGATGGCGTTGATGAGTCAGAAAGTCTGGGGTGGGGAGGAGGAAAAGTACGCGGTGACGGTTGGTTTTCTCGGAATTGGAGTACGTGTTTTCGGGGTCTGAAAACAGATGGCGTTGATGAGTCACGGGTTTTTCCAGTGACGGCTGGTCGGTAGTTTCCGGTGTCTGAAAACAGATGGCGTTGATGAGTCAGAAAGTCTGGGGTGGGGAGGAGGAAAAGTAGGCGACGCGGTGACGGTTGGTTTTCTCGGACTTGGAGTACGTGTTTTCGGGGTCTGAAAACAGATGGCGTTGATGAGTCACGGGTTTTTCCAGTGACGGTTGGTCGGTAGTTTCCGGTGTCTGAAAACAGATGGCGTTGATGAGTCAGAAAGTCTGGGTTGGGAGGAGGAAAAGTTTTTGTTATGTTATTTTGGCATGTGACGTCATATATAAATTGGAGTACGTGTTTCCGGTGTTTGAAAACAGATGGCGTTGATGAGTCATTCTAGGGAATTCCAGGAATTGGGCGTGTCTGTTTTCTGTCTGAAAGGAACATGTTCGAACATGTTTTAGGTTGATGAGCCATTCTTGGAAATTCTTGGAATCGGGTGTGGTTGTTTTCTGTCTGAAAGGAACATGTTCGAACATGTTTTAGGCTCGGTCTTCTAGAGGACTATTTGAAGTGTGTGTAACGGAAATCGTGACGTAGAAAAAAGAAGGTATAAATAGAAGGGATACATGATAATAGCGTCATGCGAGGATGGATGTGTGCGGTACAAGACTGTCTGATAACGCCGTGAATTTCTACGAGGTTAGCTACGAGGAGTTCTGGGAACTTGTTCGATCTTGCGGCGACCTGGACAACGATCGAACGGCCCTGCATCGGGTGCTGAGTTATTTCCCGTTTATGTATGTAGCGATACCTGAATCTCCCTGGTGTGGATGTTACCTGTTCAACGGATTAGGAAAAGGAGTCCATCATCACTTCGAGACGTTGAAGGAGATAGAAGAGAGAAAAAGAAGAGCGGACGAGAGAACAGGATTTCCAAGTCACGGGTGTATGTGCGAACTACGTCGCAGGAAGGAAGAGGATAAGCTCGGTGAAGCTTTGAAGGAGAGAGTGAAAGAGTGGCTTTCTTTGTTGGCGAACAGAAATTCCTTGTGGTGTTCTGGCTGTGATCGTCCTTTGTTACGTAAATTAGAAGGACATCCCTGTTTCCCTGTGGTTCCTGCAGAAGGTTTCGGTGTCCGCAGACGTCTGTTCCCCGACGATCCTCTGGCTGTTCCTTTATCGCCGATACCTGGGACGCCGTCACCTACAGTATCCGATTACTTCACCTTTTATGACGTATGAGAATGTTTACTTATCACGTCTGCAGGACTCACGCCGAGCCGTATGTTATCAATTACTTATCAGTGAATTCGAGATACAGAACATACAGAAAGTGGCCTATAGGATTACGTCAGACTCCGGAAGAATTAGTGACTGCTGGATTTTACTATTCAGGCTTTAGCGACAGAGTATTATGTTTTCATTGTTCGTACGGACTTTGCGATTGGACATCCAAGGATTGCCCGATTCTAGGACATTACATGTTGGTACCCCAGTGTCCTTTTATACAGAGTGTTGCGGCGTTACATCGTAACTCCAAGAGCTGCAAGTATTGCGACAGTACAGAGGCTGTTGAGAAAACGTCCGATAAACCTAGTGTGGATTCTGTGTGCAAAATATGTTTTGAGAATCCTAGCAGTGTTGTAATTCTCCCGTGTCGACATTTTGTTTCCTGCGGATCCTGTGCTTCCCAATTGAACATGTGCGCCGTATGCCGGGGTAGCATTGAAGATACGTTGACAGTTTTCACCTGATGAACAAAATGAATGTCTGTTTTTTGGACGTTCAAGGTCTTCGAGGAGTAGGAGGAGAATTTGTGTGGAAAGAAGTCGGAATTTTAAAATTTCCTTTTGACAATGCATTTGACTGTCTAGTGAAATCTCCATATGGTTTACACTGTTTGAGTGAAAAGTATCGCCGAGTGAATTACTGGCTCCGTGCCAACAAACACGGTCTCAACTGGGGAGATGGATGGCTGCCGTATGAGAAATTAGGAGATCTGTTATATGTTGTGCTTGTGAATCAAATAGTGTACGTCAAAGGTACGGAGAAAGTGAAATGGTTTGAACAATTACTTGGAAAAAAAGGTAGGGGTAAAATATCCGTACGTAACATCGAAGAACTTGAATGTCCAAAATTGAATAGTGTGAAAAACACTTCAGGAAGATGCAAAGAACATAGCAAATGTGAAAATGTAAAAAAAACCTGTGCAGTTGAAAATGTCTGGAAGATGTACAGTTTCTATTGTAATAAGTACAAGAAATAAAAGAGTTTTTTAAATATACAAATGTTTTATTTACAATCGAGAATATGGATATAGGTTTACAATACATAGAATAACACAAATGTTGTATTTACAATTGAATATGAAAGGTTTACAATACCTGAAGGGTTATATTACAATACATAAAATAACAATACACAGAAAGAACAATGGTTCATTTACAACATCAGATACATGAAAGGAACAGAACTTATTTACAATGTCAATGTCTGCCCAAGATTGTTCTCAAGATATATTTCAATCATCAGTTCGTTGTACCAAAGAATATAAAAATAGTTCACTAAATTGGGCACTTCTTTTTTTTCTGAAACCATATTTTTCTTGATACAATATACAAAAGCCTCCATTTCGGGTTGCAATTTATGATAACGTTCGTTCTTTAATTTCTGCAGAGGCCAAAAAAGGTTACACAAAAATAAGTGTAGTTCAGAGGCTGTGAAAATAAAAGCATCGGATGAATGATGCTGATACATCGAGATACAACGTTTCCCGAAAAAATTTACAGCACTGACGGTGATATTTCCTGTAACCAAGTAATTGAATCGACGACCTGTTTCGACGTAATTCAGTAAGTCAGATTTCAAAGCCCACAGTTCTCTAATCTGCTTAGAATCGATGCGTACGGGTGATCTCCCCTGTTGCGAAAACTCCCACACCAAATTGAAAGGGGATTGCTTTTCGAATCCTATTGCCACGAACTTGTTTTTTTCCTTGTTCAGAAAATATGTGTTAGCAAGATAGAGATCTAAACATGCATCTACGTTGTGTAGTCCAGGACATTCGATTGTATCTGGGGAAAAGCCGATCTCCCTACGACGTTTCATGAAATCACAGTCAGTAGTCAAATCTATCCCCTCGTCCATCGGTTCGTTCTTGATAGGGACAGTTTCGATTTTGAGGGGCTGCACACGTTTGCGGGTTTTACGTTTGGAAGCATCATCCTGATGGGTCATGCGTTTCACTAGTTTATCGTGTTTTTCCATTGTAGAATCCTTAGTAGGTTCCATGATGTTTTCACTAGAGCTGTCTCGACGACACTGAGAGAAAGCTACAGCAGCACACATTTATATAGCTTTTTGCATAACACGACACCGGATGGTGTGGATGGAGCAACACGATTGATCCCCTCTCGGGCACTTGGAATGGGGTAAACATTTGAAGATCTGACGAAAACGGTGTAGGATATATCCATCTTTACTGACACCGGTCGGAAATGCTTGAATGAAATCGTTGGTCGTAACATGGCGTGCTTTGTAATAAGCATACACGCAACAGTAATGTCCGCACGTCGTGGCCAATACCCCCTGTAAGGGAATGTTGTTGTAAGTCCAGACCGAGGAATGACGATTCAGGAAAGTTACGAATTCTGGATAGAAAGGATGAAATCCGTATGAATCGAAATATTCAGCAATATTGTTTTTGCCAAAATAGAAGGCCACCCAGTGTGTACCCTGGAAGTTGGAAGTGTCAGTGTTTGCGATTATCAAGGCAGGGGTAGGAAACGTCCGAGGTAAAAGATCTCTCGAGTAAACACCGTAGAAAATGTTCTTGGTGGAACAGTTTTGAGATAGAATCTCCCTGATCTGCGACGTGTTCATGCTGCCTATGTTTCCGAAAACGTAAAATGAGAGTAAGATGATATTCTTCTAATATTTTGGGGGACGGTTGCGTGTCAACAGGTTTGGCGGACAGTACTTCCGAAGAATCACTATTATAAATATCATCACAGGTTAACAGTTCGATGAGTTTTCTCATCTCACGTTACATATGTTTTCATATGTTTATAATAATATCTCTGTCTTTGGTCATTTCTACGAGTCCAGGGTAAAATCTGGCGTCTGGCAGTCGTGGAAGCAAACGTGTGTCAACAGGTTTGGAAGTCGTCACTTTCGAAGAAACACTAGTATGATTAATATCACCGGTTTTCCGTTCGGCTGGTTTTTCAATCACAGATAGTATAATGTCTACGTCAGAACTGTCTGGATAACACTGCGAGCCAGAAACACGAGCACACATATTTATAGACAATTCGGTCTCACTGATGGAGGATAACACTTCTGTCTTTTGTTATATCTACTGCACATTCGAATTCAGCATACAGAAGGCATGTTATATTTTCCGACAGCTGGGGAGAAAATTGCATCTCGGCTCCGATGATACCTTGTTCCTGGAGACTGGTGTGCGTGTCGTTTCCTGAAGAGTCAGGTGTTATGTCGAAAATCAGGAAAAAGGATCCGTTCTCGAACATCTTCCTTGTTATCTGGTGTCCGTAATTGGCGTGGTGAATGCCTGTACCGGAAAATAGAGTTTGATAGGCACGTGTTATCAATCCTCCGTTTCCTCCTGTGGTGACCCGCAAGGGTTCGTAAGGTACGAGTTCTCCATTTTTCACAAGATGGAAAGAAGATAGGTTAAAACTTCTAAAGTCGAACGGATTTTTCTTACTGTCTCCGAGAAAGCTGGCGGTGGATACCATAGCAAAAAGAACAACATTCGGAAAAGGACCTTGAAAAGCATTATCGATCGAAATCTGCTGCGTTCCGGCAACGTAAGAATAAGCTTTGATGACGCTTCTGGTGAACGGATAATGGGCAGGAGCGTAAGAGAGTGCTCTGTCTATGGCCAAACTGGTGGTAGGAGTAGGAATGATGTGATTTATTTCGAGAACAGCCTTTAAAATTTTTAATCTGGTGGTTGGTGAAGTTTGATCTCCCCAGATGTAAAAAGCATCACGTGACCTGGCTAGATCGATACGTACTTCAACACCGTTGATCAGGTATTTAGGCTGGTGGAAAAAATCTATGTGCAGTTTTCCCATAAGTTCGACTACGGCAGACACTTCCGTAGGATTTCCGGTTGTCGGAACGTGCTGGAAAAAGTCTTTTCTGGTGGTGAAACCTTTGTTGTCGGCTGTGATTGCATCTTGATGTCCAGGTGTGTCCAAGTACCACAAGGCATTTGTGAGATGCGTGTTCGCAGCATCGCTGCCGTAATTGATTTCTGCTTCGAAGATTGATTTATATGCGTAATTGTTATCGGCAACTGTTACAGCGATACCGTTGAGAGCCACTGTAACTTGTGAAAAAAGTGAATGGAGAGGATAATTTACGACCCCGCAGTTTTTTGTGAGAGCGTTGGAAGGTTCGGAAGCACTCATGGGAGACCCATCTTGATTGACCATCTGCGTTAGCAGACGGAGATAGGCAGATGAAAGATCTAGAAAATCTGTTCCTGCCGGCGGAACGGCAAATTGAAGTATGTTCTGATTATCGATGGAAGTGATAGGCTTGTAGGCGACCGTGTAAGTTTTTTCGACATTTTGCTGAATAGGTTTTTTGCTGAAAAGATCGAACTGTGAGATCATGCAAGTGTTATTCTCCATCATTATCCAAAAATATCTTTTCCTGCCGCCTTCTGTTTAATTTTCCTTTTGCGTGTTGTCCTAGATTTTGTGGATGTTTTTCTCCGCTTTTTGGATGCGCTTTTTTTACGGATCGTAGATGTTCTAATACGGGTGGCTGAACGTTTTAACATCGACTGAGCAATTTTTGTTGCAGGTTTTGTTCTTATACCGGAACCTACCAGAGAGTCGATTTTCCGTTGTGCTTTACTTTGAAGATTTTGACCCGCTTCACGTACACGTTGACGAACGATAGTTCTCGGAGTTTGCTGGCTTGTTGCAATGTCGGTGACAATGTTAGCGCCTGTTTTCAAAGCTTCTTTTCCGATCGCTTTTGCACCACTCCAGAGTAGAGGTTTCACCATTCTAAAGAGTCCTGCGAAGAGAGACCCCAATCCTCTCCCTTTTTGAATTCTAGTTGAACGATAGATGGGTCCAATTCCCCCACGGATCTGATTACTGTAATATTCGGTCTGCGAATTCATGGTGATTCATCAGCTTTTCGACATAGACTGAGCAAAATGATTCCTTACTGTTTTTTAAAAGGACTTTGCTTTCCTACGAAAATGTAAAACAGCTATTGTAGGTACGGAGCCGTTTCTCAAAGGCAGAAAATATCCTTTTCTATCGTACATCGCAATTTCTATTGTTTCGAAAGAACCTTTATCCAGAGAAACGTAATGAATCGGATTAAATGTATGATGGGCTACGGGTACTGTGCAAGATGATTCTGTTTCCGAATACTGTTTTCGGGCAAGACGTAAAAGACGTAGCATTTCTCCTCCGACCAATTGCTGTTTCACGAGATCGGAATAAATGAATATGTAGGGGCTTCTATCCACGACGTTATTGGATACTACGTGCGTAGAATAAATAGATTTCAATACGTCATATCGAAATTTAGCGTAGTCATCAGTTTCGTCTTTGGGTGTAACAGTATTTGTTGGAACACCTTCCGATTCAGGATCGGGAACCCCTATCACGGACAGATGTTTGTTCACAGCCTCTTTAAAGAAAAATCTGAGATGAGTAGGAACAACGGCGTTAGCAGGGTTTGTTTTCAGGAACTGAATGAACTCCTCTATTGTATATGTTGCTGCAGGAAAATAAAATGGCTGCTCGTTAATATAGAGTGTATTATCCGTAGAAACAGAAGATCCCGATGCGTCCCATTGCGCTTCCAACAGAAAATGCCAGAATTGCTTAAGAACGTTTCTCCGTATTTCCAGGTCGTTGGGGAGGGATTCTTCGATGGTAGAGATCAGGTCCTCAGCACTTGCATACGTCCGAACAGGAAAGGTCACCGTTCCGTAATCTGTTTCCAAAACATTGTCGTATAGAGTTGAATAATGCAGTTCTGCTAATCCGACTTCCCACAATTCTGGAGACAGATCGATCCGTTTTGCAAGTTTTACGTTGAAATGGGTCAGCGTGTTGTTCGGAAAATAATTCTCCGATGCAGATGACGGACGGTAAACATAGAAATTATCGTCCATTCTCGTCGAACACAAAGAATTCACTGGATCGTGGTGACGATATATTTTGATATAAATATGTTTTGGAAATTATTTTTCTGATAACTGTTTTACGGAAGATGCCTTGATCCACGAATCGAAACTAGGTGGATATCCGAGCCAGCGAACCAGGTATTCCAAATTTTTACCTTTTCCCCGGCTGTTCAAAATCTTATCAATTTTATACTCTTCGTCAGGATCCGAATAAACTTTTTGCAGTTCATGTTTGTAAAATGTACCTTTTACAGGTTCTTCATTTAAATCGTCTAATATGTATACAGGTACAGGTGATCGCTGAACAAGGGAGTGGATTTTGAAAAGTTCTCGTGACCACGATTGTTCGTATCCCTTCTCGAAATGTCCTTTGACGACAGAGATTCGTACGAAATCACCAACATTCAGATCTGAAGACGGTTGTGAAATATGTTTGTCAGGTTTGTTGAGACGTTTCCACACGATGTAAACGTTAGACTCGTTCACATCTCGAGGTGGCATTCCTATGGAACTGTGGATAGTTGTATTGTAACCTTCGAGAAGTTGCGGTAAAATGTCTACGTAACGTCTTGTTTGTTTCGATGTGAAATATTTCCACATTCGTTCTTTCAATGTTCTGTTGAAACGTTCCACTACACTTGCTTTCACAGGATAATTTGAAGCGATCGAAAAATTTACATTTTCATTTTTTAAGAACTTCTGGAATGTAGAATTCGTGAATTCTGTTCCTTGGTCGGTCTGTAGTGTGACGGGTTTTCGTCTGCTTCGTCCAAAAATAGTTTTGAAAGCTTCGGTTACCGAATTGCTTGTTTTATTTTTTAGCGGTAATGCAAAGGCATATTTTGAGAATACATCGATCACTGTCAGAAGATATCTGTATCCATCGTTATGTTTTTGTATCGAAGTCATGTCGTTGAGATCAGCTTCCCAAAGCATGTCTATGTTCCACACATTGTAATGATTCCGGAGGAACCATTTTCTCGCAGGTTTGTGGAGAGTGTACGTTTCCTGGTGCATCAGCCATTTTTTCACAGTATTGCGGGATATATTTTTATCCCGTACCGCGTTCCATAAACGATCTACAGATGAGAATGAAGCACGGTGTCGGGGATCGTAATATATTTTGGTGAGGATTTTATCGTGTTTTAACTTAGGGACTCCCATGACTGATCTCTCTGTCTACGGCTTTTTCTCAAAGGAACCAGCTTGTATGCGTCAGGTGTTCTCAGAAAAGGTGTAGTTTTTCTGGAAACACGGACGGCCACTTTCTTCTTCTTTTTCTGTTTCTGTCGATGAGACGGTCCAGGGCTTTCCGTTGACGACGCTGAGAAGTTCAACGTCTTCGGATCAGGAAGTGTTTTTTCCTGACGTTCGTCTATCAAATGTTGAGCCGTAGATTGGTACTCGTCGATGATATTTTGTAACTGATGACGTGTATTACGGGGTAACGTCTCTGCTAGGTTCGGAGGAAAATACGTCGATCCTGGCGAAATAGTAGAAGAACCGTCGTTATCTTGAACAATAGGAATTTGTAATGGTTCTTGGAGTTTTCGACTCAGCCATAAATACTCGTCCAGTTCTTTTCTATAAAGCCGCCATTTTTGATCGTCTGTTATATTTTTCATTTTCAGAATATCATTCATTTTCTTATCCAGAACGGATAATTTTTGAGTTACAGACAAGTCGGAACCGCGAATACGTGCTAGTTGTTCCGGTGAAAGGACGATCATCTTTTTGTAAGAAGATGCCATTTTTCAATGAGGAATGAGAGTACCGAGAAGACCCGATAACAAAGACCCTAGAAGTAAGGGTAGAAATCCTCCTTTCTGCACAAGAAGTTTTCTTCTTTTTTCGATGTTCACTTTCGGTTTCACGAGATTGCGTAAGACTGTCTTGTAAGGGGCCAGACGACGTTTTGTGGACGGTTTAATCTTCACGTTTCCTTTTAAAACGTTCAGGCAGCATTCGCTGATGAAACGGATTGTCTTCTTCGGAGCACTTTTCAGGAACGATTTACGGAGTTTGGTCGGTGAATTTTTCAACACGTGCAAAAAAGGGGAATTTTTCTTGAAAGAAGTCGAATTCCTGTTAGAACGTGATTTGGTACGTGTCTTCCTCGTTCTCCTCATCTCGATGTTTTAAACATTCCTGAGGAAGATATGCAGTTGAGTAATTCTGGTTAAAAATGTCTGTCTGATAACGTAAAGGATCCGGTGTTGACTGTGAAAGATCAATATACAAATAACTGAAAGGTTGAGTGGTAGCATCTATATATACTTTTTCGAGTTCCTTCATGCGGTGAGGATGAAGTTGTCGTGCAAACACTGTGAATTAGTTCATATCTCGCGGATTCTTAAAAATAACGAAATGTTTTACGTTCAGCGATATGTCTCTGCAATTTTTCCCTTGATGAAAATGATTCTGTGTTATGAACACCACCGAAATGTTTTTGTGATGACTGCCTTTTGTGAAAAGGTCAGCTACTTTTTCTCCTTGAGCAACCATCATAAGATCATCCAGGATTATGAGAGTAGGGGTTTTTCCGTTCCACGACTGCCAATCGACGATACCTTTATGATATTGCACATCTCGAAGATTTTGCGGAATACTGTTCTCCTGATCGTAACACCATATGATTTTCTTCACGGTTCCATCGACGAGATGAACGATGGAGTCGACCATATTTGTCACAAAAGTAGTTTTTCCACTTCCTGATGCTCCGCAGACCATCATGGTGAAAGGATGGGAAAGTTTAGAAAACATGTTTTATACTGGAGATTTGAAGAAAAATGAAGATCAGGCACATTGTAAACACATTTTATACACTGACGGTCCGAAGAAGGGTTCAAACTCTGGACCACTAAAGCCATATTTTAGTCAGCACAGTATCCGAAGGGATACGATAAATGTTCATCGTCGAAACGTCGTTTCAACAGTACAGGCTGAAACAGCTTTTTTTCATATGTACTGATTACATATTCGTAATCTGCACGTCGAGACCTTTCGTTAGAGTGGTCGGAAGGTGGGTCTACGATTGAAAATAAAGAAAGTAGGAAACCACCGGTCCTAGAACAATGAAACCTTATTCACAGGAAAGAGGACTTCACTCCGAGTCCGACAAGCTATCGATCACCCTCCTAGCTCAATTAGGAGCCGAGCTACAGCGATTTTAAATTTTCGCAGAAAAAAAGGTAAAAAAAAATCGAAATATTCAAATCGCTCTAGCTCCTCCCCTAATTGACGTAGAGCGAATCTGATTATATATTCGTAATCTGCACGTCGAGACCTTTCGTTAGAGTGGTCGGAAGGTGGGTCTACGATTGAAAATAAAGAAAGTAGGAAACCACCGGTCCTAGAACAATGAAACCTGGTTCACAGGAAAGAGGACTTCACTCCGAGTCCGACAAGCTATCGATCACCCTCCTAGCTCAATTAGGAGCCGAGCTACAGCGATTTTAAGTTTTCGCAAAAAAAAAAAAAAAAAAAAAAAAAAAAAAAAAAAAAAAAAAAAAGGTGAAAAAAAATCGAAATTTTCAAATCGCTCTAACTCCTCCCCTAATTGACGTAGAGCAAATCCGATTACATATTCGTAATCTGCACGTCGAGACCTTTCGTTAGAGTGGTCGGAAGGGGGGGTCTACGATTGCAAATAAAGAAATTAGGAAACCGCGTTGCAAAAAATGATACCAGATGTCCGTCTCTATCAGGAAGTCTTGTTCGTAGAACATGTGCTGACACGGAACAAGGAACTGTTGTGCCTCACAAAAACGTCGTGATCTCATATGCAGACTTCTAACGTACGTTGCAAAAAATAATTGCAGATGTGTGTCTCTATAAGGAAGTGGATAGAATTTTTTCTGCAGGCATCCTTCCCTCCAGTTCATCTCCTTTTCATCTGGGCCGCGTTGCAAAAAATGATACCAGATGTCCGTCTCTATAAGGAAGTCTTGTTCGAAGAACATGTGCTGACACGAAACAAGGAACTTCTGTGAAAATTATCAAGGAACTGTTGTGCCTCACAAAAACGTCGTGATCTCATATGCAGACTTCTAACGTACGTTGCAAAAAATAATTGCAGATGTGTGTGTCTATAAGGAAGTGGATATAATTCCTTCTGCAGGCATCCTTCCCTCCAGTTCATCTCCTTTTCATCTGGGCAGCAACATGGATGGCCAAGATTTATTACATGTTGTAAGTACCCTTTTACATTTCACAACCATACCTGAGCAGAATCAAACATGTTTTTAGGGAACCTTAGTTAATTGCAGGATTCGAATCCAGGGTCTCCGGCGACATTCGCAACCATACCTGAGTGGGTTTCGAATCCTGGTTTTCTTTATGCAAACATTGGCAATTCCAGGATTCGAACCATGTCTGGAGGGTTTCGAATCCGGTACCTCTTTTATCAAAACATAGTTAATTTCAGGATTCGTGGTACTTTTTTCATTAAACTTTTGGGGTTTTTATCCTGTGTTAGGCATTCTAATATAATACTATTTATATACAAAAACAATATTGTTCTGTACAAAATCTTTTATTAACACATTGAACTTCTACAGAAAATTACAAGTTTTCTACATGTACAAACTTTTTATTTCAACTCGTACTACAGGTTATTAGATATTTTTACATATTTTGTTACACTACTGGTAGATGTTAGTGTATTAGTATGTGTTTGTTACTCGTTCAGTTTTCTTTTTTTCAACATCTCCATCATTCGTTCATGTATATTTTCCCCTGTTCCCCCTGTCTTCTTATTTTCACCCTTCTCATTTCTCACACCTTTAAACACCTCCATCAATTCGAAACATATTCTTAAAGATAGATGGGAAGGTACATATTGCGCTCTTTGTATATTCTCTACAAAATCGCCAAACATTGGCGCATCTCGTTTCTTGTCAACAATGTAAGTAAATATTTTGACCAAACAGTCCACCGATACCTCGATATCTTTACATGTCTCTTCTAATTTTGCCAATAACTCTTCCGCCAGTCCATTTTCTTCACAGAAATTCACATAATTGCCGATGTGTTTTTCAACCTGTCTTGCATGTGTTTTGCTCCATAAGTTCCTTCGTTCTGTCGGACCTGCTGTTGTCTCCTTAATATCGCCATACATCAAATTGAATCCGAGAGGGAGTGTCGACATCTGAAATTAGACAGAAAATATGTTCATTATGTTTTGCACAAATTAATCACTTTCATATATTAATTCACACATATTTTCAGGAACACATACTCCATCACGGGGAGGCACTGCGAAATGCATATTATCGACATCAGGCAGGCACTGAAGGCGCTGCGCATTTCGCAGAGGCTACGAGGTACATTGAGCGGTACCTGGAGGAAGAGAATAGAATTGAGGAGGCCCAACAGCGTGCCTCCGCTATTTTCCGGGCTCGACGTACCCGGAACAGGGAAAGGCTCCACGCCAATCTCCGTCGGTATAGAGCTATTATTTTTCAGTTTATTTCTGATAACATCGTTTATTATAGCATGCTGTTTTTCCGATTATATATGCTACATATCTGATAACTTTTCTTTCTAGCCGATATCTACATGGAACGGAATATATTCTAATTCTTATATTTTGTTTTTCAGAATGCGTAACCGAAATGACGATATAGCCAATCGGCAGCGCCAACTGGTGCCTCCTGTTTCTCCTTCTATTTCTTCTACTGTTTCTCCTGTTTTGTCAGAGCAGGAAGAAGATGTGGTTGAAGAAGAGGAGGATGGACGCTATACGCCCCCTCTCCCACCCCCAGCAGAAGAGGACCGGGAGCCGACCCCCCCACCATCGATCACTGTTAAACGTCATCCTCTTCTGCATTAAACTGTTGATGACACAGGTACCGTTTTTTATTTTCACACCTTTCAAGCTGTCTGCTTCAAAAGAAAGATGTATTTATGTTTACGATTCTCACTGTGTGAAGGTGATAATAGTATTTGACCAGCGATTTGCATTGTTCTAGGTAGAACATTAAAACTAAATATTTGTCTCTTACCTTTTCAATTTTCTTCACTCTCGCAACAGATGTGCCAGTCTCGGTTATGATCTCCGGTCGGTAGGCTTCGATCAACAGTTCTGCGGTACGTACACAATTTTTCTTTTTTATAGAGTACTGTCTCCGTGACGTATTTTCGAATTATATTCGGCGCGCATTGTTTTGCGCAGAGCATCCAACGCCCACGTGCCTCTCCTATCTTCTTCCTGCCCTGGTACGCTATGCACAGTCACCCCCTCCGTGAAACCTACTTTTTTTACTCTATTTATTTTCTTTACATCTAGACGCTCTCTCTCCTTTTTCTCTTTTTGCCGTTTCTCCATCACTCAAATTCATCAACGGCCGCCCGAGAAAAACATCTCCTCCCCAGAATGACTCATCAATCTATAACATGTTCGGGCATGTTTCAGACCCACCCAATTCCTAGAATTTCAAACTCATCAACGGTCGCCCGAGAAAAACACCTCCTCCCAACAATGACTCATGAACGCCATCTCTCTTCAAACAACGGAAACACCCAAATTCCGAGAATTTCTGACTCATCAACGCCATCTGTTTTCAGACCCCGAAAACACGTACTCCAATTCCGAGAAAACCAACCGTCACCGCGTCGCCTACTTTTCCTCCTCCCCACCCCAGACTTTCTGACTCATCAACGCCATCTGTTTTCAGACACCGGAAACTACCGACCAGCCGTCACTGGAAAAACCCGTGACTCATCAACGCCATCTGTTTTCAGACCCCGAAAACACGTACTCCAATTCCGAGATAACCAACCGTCACCGCGTACTTTTCCTCCTCCCCACCCCAGACTTTCTGACTCATCAACACCATCTGTTTTCAGACGCCGGAAACTCCCGCGGGAAAAACCCGAATTCCTTCAACCAATCAAAACACTCCTTACAAAATAAGCCCCGCCCATTTATGACGTCACAACCAATCAAAATCATCCTTACAAAATAAGCCCCGCCCCTTTTATAAAAAAAAAAACTGCTGCGTCATCAATTGATCTTTGATCGATCTTTTCCAATCAATTGATTTATCGGACTCAAGGCGGTACCATAACTACTCAGCTGAAATATTCACTTTAGAGAGAGAGAGACCTTCGATCTCTTCGTCTTTCGACCCGAACTACTCGAAGTTCCGCTGTCGTCAATGTCGTTAGCTTTGGGCCCGAACTGGAACTAGTAGTAGACATCGTTACTTCACGGTATTTAGTCCTTTCATCTTAGAATCTGTAGATCTTATAAAGCCACCAATGAACACTGACTGATCACTAATCGACAGTATGAATAGTCATACTTACCTCTGAAGTCTCCACCTATTCTGTTGTACAGATCAACCGGAAAATTGAAGCCGCGTGTTAATATCCTCATTATATTCTAGAACGTTCCGCAGATAAAACTATTCGTAAATATTGCCAGTAGTTCAACTCCTTCTCTTTTTCAAGAACGTTCCCTCTCGCACTTTCCAGAGATTAAAAATTACAATCAATCTGAATCGCTCTACCTGTGGCTCTACCTTTGTTGTGCAGCTTCCAAATGCTGACAAGTCTCTACATAGTGTTCAAGTTCCCTACGACAACACCGAAAGCGTAAGAAAAGTTTACGTGCAATATTATCAACAACAGGGTTATAGAACATTCTTCGTCTTGCCTCGATAATTATTTATCTCGTTAAATTATGGTCACATTATTGAAGAAGACAAAAACTAATTTTATCTCGTGCAAACTGAATTTTTTGGGGGGGAAGGGGGTTCGAGACACCTGATGCCCACCTTGGATACGCACTATTAACAATAACAGGGTTATAGAACATTCTCCGTCTCGCGTCGATAATTATATAACTCAAATTATTATCACATTGTTCAAGAAGCCAAAAACTACATAATTTTATCTAGTGTAAACAAAACAATTTCCTAAAGGGAAGGGGTAGGGCTCGAACCCCTGATCCCCACCTTGGATACGTGCCATTAACAATAATAAGTTTATAGAACATTGTCTGTCTTGTCTCGATAATTATTCCTCTCCTTAAATTATCGTCACATTATTCAAGAAGTCAAAAACCTAATTTTATCAGTGTAAACTGAAACATTTCCTTGGGGAGCGGGGGGGGGGGTCTCGAGCCACCTGATCCCTAACTTGGATACGGGCTATTAACAATAACAGAGTTATAGAAAATTCTCAGTCTTGCCCAGATAATTATCTCTCTCAAATTATTACCATATTATTCAAGAAGTCAAAAACCTAATTTTATCTAGCGTAAACTGAAAATTTCTTGAAGAGGGCTGGAGCCCCCTGATTCCCAGCTTGGATACGAGCTGTTACCAATAACAGGGTTATAGAATATTCTCAGACTTGCCTTGATAATTATTTCTCTCCTTAAATTAACGTCACATTATTTTATTTGACACCACAAGAAACAAAAAATCTCATTGTTCCTAGTGTAAACCGAATACTTGAGCCCCCCCCCCCCCCTTGGATACGTGCCTGGGAAGCAGTCACGTTTCTTACACCCTTACATTTACATACAATATTAAAAAGTTCTGCTTTTAGATCTCGCACAATGCCTTTTTCACAAAGATGAGCAATCCCGCATTTTTTATATCAATCAAGCTGTGATATTTTAGATTTCTTCCGTTAGTTTTCTGATAATAGTTTCCACAGCTTTCCATAGCATTTAGTCATGATTTCAGTTGACGAGAACAAAATAATCTTATTTCAAAACATAGAGCAAAAAGAAATCCAACGCGCTTAAGTTAAAACTCCCTTGCATTGGAAGCCTGGTGAGTACAAAACAGGGGTTCCTTGGTAACACGATTTCTTGAAAACCATTTTACACATTTGAATCAACTTTGTGATAAATTGATTAGATAGGATGAATCTTAACAGTAAAGGTTGTAACTTTCCCCTTGCTAATATATTTTAGAAGATATTCGTTGTCAAATATCTCAATATTTGCATAAGGAACCAGCCTTTTCCGTGCCGAGAGTTTTGACGATGACGTAATGCATCCACGGACAACTGCGCATACGATCTGCGCCGCCGAACGAGCACCTCCTGACCAAAGAGAATGGGATTATATGAGAGGGGAAAGTCCGCCCAAATGTGGAAATCGCACGTCGTCTGCTAGGAGGGGAAGTGAGGGGAAGTGGGGATCTCAGCGACACTAGCGGCATCTCGTTCATCTCCCCCAACTAACGTAGCGCTCCACTGTTGACAACTGAAGGTGGCGTTGCGCTGTGCTCAGGTTTGAATTTGAAATTGGTGGGTAACCGTCTATGTTCGTTCGTGTCGGTCGGACGCTGATTTTTGTTCGTGTTCCGTGTTTGGCGTGTTGTTTTGATGCTATCTGGCTGTTTTCTTTAGCCCACTAGCAACAGTTGAAGTGCATTTTAAAGTCCACGGTGCCTCGTACGAGCGAATTACGAGTTCGTCTGATTTGCGGGAGAAATCAACACCATGTGAAGCTTTCGTTTCTCAGAATTCCGAAGAATCCAGACAGGTATGTACAATGAATCTTAACTCACATTAAGAAAATGTAGTTAGAAAATTATTAGTTTGTTAATAGTATGATTGCCAAAAATAAATATATATTATTACGTATGGGTATGCGTATATGATTGTAGACATTCATAACTCGGATGCATGATACTTTGGTCCACCCTCTATTTTCACTTAATTTCACACTTTTGACCTGCGAGACGTGTTGGCTGAAGCTCGACGTAGGCAAAAAGAACGGATATCCGGTGATTTGATTTGGAGTCACCGTTCAATTTATGGGTTTTTTTCTCCAATGTTAAGGAGACGTTTAGGAGTACTTTTAAGATACCAACCACCTTTGGAGGCAAAATTGTGAGTTCAACACTCTAGAAGCTCAGTCTGTAAAACTGGAATATAGGTTTTTCTGCTTCATAAGTAAATGCTTCAACAATACAATATGTTTGTAAAGCAGTACTGAAAAGCAATTTTTCAAAGAAGAAATGAAGAAAACACATTGAAAGAAAGAGTGTGTGTACACACACACCTATGTCACAATGAAGCTAGCTTTTGAGCTATTTTCACCAGGGTTTGAACTGTGCATGCACATTATCTATGACATGGCCTGTTACACTGATGCATACACTCTTTAGTTGTTGATACGTATCAATATTACATCATTGGAGTAGCGGCTCGTGCCTAAAATAACAGGTGAAGAAGTACATTTATAGGCAATGAAAAACAAATAGTAAGTGTCAGTGGCCCCCCACAATTTAAAACGTCTTTTTTGTCTTCATCCGTCCATCTGGAAAATGGTGTCTGCAACAAATTACACACTAAGTCATTTACTGAGTTCATTGTACAAACCACAGCTCAACACATGAACACAACACACGATAGGAAACGCGAAACACACACGCGGAACAAGATCTCGCGAGAACGCAACGATTTTGCCACAACCACTGGATGCAATGTTTTCTGTCGACGAGAGAACTGCTGCACGTAGATGGCGACACCCATTCAATTCCAACGGTAGGTGACGTCACCGTTGCCATGACAACCGGCTAAAGTCTTCCGCAACCTGGCGGCGTCTGCTCTTGGTTTGTTTAAGCTACGACGAACTCTTCACGTGCGTAGCGCCGAGCGGCGTATTATTTGAGTATTATCGTGTGCGTTCTGCTGTGAAATAGTTTAATTTAACAAGGAAATGAAAAATGTCAATATTAATTTCAAAATTAGGTGAAAACATCTGCACTTGTTGCACTTGGCCAGCCGCCACTGATTGGAATGCATTTTCTCTCGTGCGAGCAACCATTTTTGGTACTAATTTACTGTAGTTCAAACAGATTTCTTCATTTTTACGCAAGAAACTACTTACCGTAATAAGTTCCTGTAGCATTGTCTAACATATGGAAGGTGTTTTCTGTCATGCCTGAATGTATCATAGCGGAAATTATTTTTTTTAACTATGTTTGCCTAACCTAACTAAACCTAACCTAACCTTACATAATGTTTCTTGGGGATGGAACAAATTTTAACTATGTTTGCTTAACCTAACGTTACGTAATGTTTCTTGGTAATATTCATTCCATCCTCAAGAAACACTACATAAGGTTAGGTTAGGTTTAGTTAGGCATAGCGGAAATTGTTATTTTTGTTTAACTATGCCTAACTAAACCTAACCTAACCTTATGTAGTGTTTCTTGAGCATGGAATGAATATTACCAAGAAACATTACGTAACGTTAGGTTAGGCAAACAGTTAAAATTTGTTCCATCCCCAAGAAACATTATGTAAGGTTAGGTTAGGTTTAGTTAGGTTAGGCAAACATAGTTAAAAAAATAATTTCCGCTATGATACATTCAGGCATGACAGAAAACACCTTCCATATGTTAGACAATGCTACAGGAACTTATTACGGTAAGTAGTTTCTTGTGTAAAAATGAAGAAATCTGTTTGAAGTATAGTAAATTAGTACCATTTAAAATTCTGATTTAGTACTCCAACATAAAGAATAAGCATCATGTGAAAAAACTTCAAATTTTACAAATTCCAATTTCTTCAGATCTTGAATTTCATATGCACATGTGTGTGTGTGCTTAGATCACCTAGTTAGGGTGCATATGTGATTTTCATTACATGTGTGTACAACTATCAATTAAGAGTGAAAGTAATCTTAACTTTTCTTCTTTGTTTTACAGATGTTCCCATTGGTTGGATGCTGTTGTAAGACCAGTCCTGGAAATGCGCAATGCGGAGAAATACTGTGCAGTGTCTATACATAATGTGAAAGTGGTTTCAGCTCAGATTAAGTGTGAAATAAAGTAAAAACTCATAAGATATTAATTTTACTGCCCCACTGTGCAAAGATGTCCTGTTGTGGAATATATTCTAATAGCTCAACCATAAACGCGAAAATATGTGTTTCCATGCTCCAAAATCTTCTGATCTTGAAATATTTTCTTGTTATATAGTTTACGTCAAGATAAAAGTAATTGGTGAGTGCTTTGATTCTTCAAAAGTTCAATTCTTGTTGTGGACATTTGCTCATTTGTGTGTGTGTGTGTGTGTATATATATATATATATATATATGCGAGAAAGTGATATACTGTGAGGAATTGCATATTTTGCAGGTGTCTTTTTCCCCTTTCCTTTATTAGATTTAATGTATCTTGATTGAATAAGGGGAGATAAGAAGAGTATTTCAGATTGGTACTTGAAAAACAAGGGTATATGTACTCTACAATGAATAGTGTCAGCATTATGAAGCAAATTTCATGAAAATTAAAATAAAGTTCTTGTTTTGACAACCTGTTCTCATACTTTGATGGAGCTTGGGGTATAGATTCCCTACCTGATGGTAAGTGCAAGACAACTATAAAAATGTTTGCTCTGTTGTCTAGTCCCAAAAGTTTTCAGGGAATTCTTGCTTCTTTTTAATTTAATAACCAAGACATATTCACTGCAATTCAGTCTTTTTAGAAGCATACATTGTGAAATAAACCCATGTGTTATTTTTTTGCATTAAAAATATAGTGACAATGATCTGCATGAGTCTGCAAGTCAACTATTACATTATTATTAAAGTATTTCCAGTTTTCCGTGGCACATTTGTTTGTGTGCAAGACCCAGTATTTTTTGCATTTGGGCACGTAATAAAGTAAATGCTGCAACACAGTGTAGATACAACACATGTTAGTAAGGGTTTCACTGAACAATCATTTTTTTTAGAATATTATTAGTCCTATCTCTGTGTCCAAACTCATGGAATGATCTCATAACCAAAGGTTCCGGTTCAAGTCTGGGTCAGGGCATGGGTGTTTCCTTGCATATCCATTCATGTCAGAGAAGTTGCCCAAAATAGAAGGGACAGATTATTGATAGTTTATTGGTTTCAGCTGATATAGCAATGAACAATGTTTACCAATCCAATATAAGTATAGGTTCATATATCATAACAATCATAGGCTATAGGTTAAAATGTCATATCAATCTTCATTTGATCACAAATTACAAAATTAGGTGAGGTTTTGTTTCTGGTACTTTTGTTATCTTTACAAAGAGAAACAATTACTCATATGTAATTTATATATTTTTATTATATATTTCTGTACTGTTATGATGAATTAGAGACAATAATGAAATTTTGAGTATCCGTCTTTGTTTATATTATCCTTTTGTTTGCTTGCCTATTGTTACTGCATTTCTCCACAAAAGACTTGCAGTGGTTGTAAGAAAAAGCAATAGTATTGTTAGTTTGCCTGTCAAGGGTCTTCTGCTATTTCTTAGATGTTGAATATTCTGCAGAAGTGGGCCAAATCAATGAAAAATGCTACTCTTTAATGTAGCAATGGTTATGTGATCAATTTATCATCAGATAATATATATATATATATATAATCATATTTACCTGGGTTCAGTTTCATTCAAATTTTGATGAAAATAATTTCTTCCACATGTTCAACACTTCTTCACATGCCGGCTTGTAACGATTCCATTGAAAGTCAGTGTATTCATTACAGGCCGGCAGTGTCCGTGACGTACATCCACATAAACGATAATGGAAATTTGATTATTACATTTATATCTTGCTGGAAAATAATTTATCGTAAGAAGGATCTGATGAAATTAACTGATCACATAGTGTGGGTGAAGAGAATTGAATTCTTGCATTTTTTTACTTTCTTAAGTGAAGATGTGAACATGCAAGTTGTGATGAATGGGATTTCTTTTTAATTGAATTGAATTTTGATTTTTTCTGTGGATGATGATGACTGATGCTTTTCCACCCTTTCATTGAGTTTACATCAGTAGTGTATTCATCCATGTTATCTGGTTTACGCTGCTAATCCATCTTTTTTTCACATATGTGGAAATTGTCGTAATTCAATATTTGTTTTACTTGAATGCCTGCATTGATGTTTTATTTCTATTATATCTAATTAAATAATAAACGTATACAATAAGTAAAAATTATTGCAGTAAACCAGGTCAAATTTTCAGAATACACCACTGATTTAGATTTGCCTCCTGCTATATGTCACAGGAAAAAGCATGTTAGATTGGAATATTTACATGCTATGTGTGCTAAATCCAGGCAGTGCTTTTTTCTGGTGGTATGTAACGGTACGCCATACCCAGTAGCGTGCCCAGGATTTTCGAAAGGGAGGGGTTATGTGTAGTTTTTCTTGGTAGTCAGCCTTCATTTTGTCATATTTGCCTACCTTTGACGTTCTTTCTTTTAGGACTGCTGGACCAAAGGGGGGGGTTATAACCCCCACCAACCCCCCCTTGGGCACGCCACTGGCCATACCAGTGTCTTTATGTAGGTGAAAATTAAAACTAATAACATTATTTTGTATTCTGGAAAGTTCTTATGATGAACACAATAAGAAATTTACTTTGAGAGTACTGGAGCCTTTCTTCCCAGAAAAAAGCACTGGTCCTAAGTAAATCCAGATTATTTTTTGTCAAAATTCGAGGTTTAAGAGGCCAATTTTGACAACCTAGAGTTTAAAGTTTAAACCACTGCATTGAGCCTCCACCCATGACTCCTCATTACAAGTCAACAGTATTACCACTACATCATTGAGGAAGCCCAGATTATCCTATTAAATGTAATTCTGGCATAATTTATTTGGGAGAGATGAAATTATTCATTGGTTGAGCTATTTACACATTTCCAGTAAGTAATGTGTCAGGTAAGGGTTTGAATTTTCTTAATGTGTAGTTTTTAATGCATTCATATTTTGTTTGGCAAAAACTTTCCCTCATATTTGAACAAAACAAGTACACAAGGTTTTTAGAAATGATCAAATCATCATGGAGTTAAATATGTGCATGGTCATCAGGAAGGGGGGCACCCCCTACAAATTAAATGTCAACCTAAAATATATACTATATATATATATTGCACATTTTCATTAAGTAACAGTAATTTATGTTAATTTTTATAAGGTTTAATTGATTTGTTGTTTTAAGTCCACTTTATGCAGAAGAAGGCTAATCGGGACTGGACCTACAGTTTAAAGTGGGATCCGAACCACTATGTGCCTCCACCGGGTATTGAACCCGTGACCCCTTGATTGCAAGTGGACTATGCAACCACTGCGCCATCGAGGAGGACCTAATTATTATATGGATAAGGGCATTGCAGGAACATAACTGAAACTGAAGGACTGGTTTGTGTGAGGGTAACACTATTATGAGGGTGATATAGTTTGTTTGCTCCCTCCTGGGGAAAAAAATAAAGCTGTGGCTGTATTATCACTGATATGACGTCGGGTTTTTATTCTTGTTGTTTTTTGTGTTTCTTTCATCGCACCTGCATGACATGTATGAGTTTTTGGTACAATATTTCTCCCGTTCAACACAAGATACACATTCAAAGTTCGTGAATGACAAACGCATTTCAGTAAATGCTGTATACCGAAATAAGTAAGTTTTCCTTTCTTTTTTTTTCCGTGTACTTTTCAAGATAAATTCTAATTTACGTCTATATTTCTGCACAATTAAAATTACAATAGCCTGTACAATGAAACCTGAATTCCTAAGTACATTTGCTTAAATTATACATATTTTTTCCTTCGAAAGCTTATTACGTCGCTAATAGTGTTTAGCAGCCACGCAGCTTAATTTAAAGTGCCTAATTCGCCATCGAATTTTTCGAAATAGAAATGCGCGTTTCAGCGTAAAAGTTGAATAGGTTCTACCTGTACGCAGCCGCGTTGCTTCCGGCGTTGCTATGGTAACCGCAGTAGTTCGGGGGAGATGCCGGTGGCGGCAGCACAGACTCTATACTTCTTCCTGATTGGCCAATCTCATTTAAATTTCTCATTCTGGATTGGCCGTCGGCTGCTGAAAAGTTTCCATTGTGAGTATCGGAACTTTCGTCTCTCTTGTAATCCCATTCTCTTTGCTCCTGACCTTCAGCTACAGCGCCTAGAATAACGTAGTGTGGAAAACGGCATGGTTTTGCTCTCTCTCGCTGGTTCCACTCGAAACTGAAATCCGCTAGAGGCGCTGGTGTTGACACCGGGGTACAGCGCTCGACTGCTTATAATGGAAGTAAATGGGGTTTTTGCTGCAACGTCTGATTCTTTTCTTTGTAACATTTCTTTGCATCAGAAAATTGTTATGATATTTGGTACAGTAGTCGCGAAAATATTAAAGAATATTATGAACCGTCTATCATGACCTGTCCTTGAGTTTTTTATTAACAATATGGATTGTAACACGTAACATGACAATTGCTGCGAGAATTAGTATTGTGTATGCATTATCCTGAAAGGTTCATTAATATTGTCATTGTCACAAATATTATTTTTATGGAAATTCACACAGACAATACTCGTTTATTTTAATTAATTAATTAATTTATTTTATTATTAATTAATTTAATTAATTTGCGGTTTATTTTCATCAAGTACAAGGTAGACATTTTACAGCCAAGTCACGAGTAAAAATGCACAGTCCTTAACACCAAAGTTCTACTTACCAATCGACACGAATGTAAAGCAATTTGTTGATAGAGATGACAAGGTACATCGTAATCGGCTATTTCAACTCCATGGAATATGAAATTATATTCTTTCGAATATCTGCATTTCGGGAAAATGACTTCATAATATGTACGCCACGAAACATTTTTCCCCCTTCATGACACTATTTCAATTTTATTAGTATACAAAAATAAACTTGTGTACACAATCCAACGTTTGACGTCCAACCTCACATGCGATATGTTGATGCTCGTGTTGCGTTGCACATAAAACGTATTTATGTTACTTTTCTGTGTAAATTAATACCATTTCGTGACTGCAAATCACTCCACAAATATAACTGTTTCCATCAATTCACTTACCGCCTTTCTAGAGAAACAAATCTACACAATATATTCCAAAAACTAACTAAGCCGCATTACTTTCATAACAAAATTAGCCGCTGTGTCGATCGCACTGCCATCTACTTGTCATCGTCTCGGGGAACCAGTTTCTTGGGTCGTTTTCCACACTACGTTATTCAAGGCGCTGTACTTCAGCTGTGTCGGTGCATTCTTTTTCGTATCAAAATTTCTCGGCAAATTGTCCATGACTATATATATTATTCTTTTTCCCTTGCATCCTACGTAATCTTTCAAGTTAGCAACTTATTCGGTATTTTTATTAGATTCTTGAAATTCTCATTGCGTTATGCGAGGATTATATGTGGGTGGGCATGGAAAATTTGTTTGGATGACAAATGACTATTTTGATAGTGATGGACAGTTTGAAACATACTCCCTTCTGGCTCTGGCTGTGAATCTGAACACAAATGTGAAAAGCTCTTAGAAAGAACAACAAATATTCTTGCTATTATAGTTTATATAGTTTTCAAATTTCGATGGCAGTTTGAAGCAGAAGTGCGATTGTTATGATAGAAAAAGCTAGTTCTACCGTAACCTTAATCGGAAGTGACATGATGCAACAGGAAACGGTTTTATATCCCAATGAATGTGTACGTCAAGGGATGAACAAAACCTGCCTTTCCTGTTCTTCAAATGCAATGTTGCTTAACATCTTTCGTGAAAAAGTTTCCATTGTTGGCCTATTACAAGCTTGCATTCCATCACTGGCAAGTATTTTATATTTTATTGGTAACATTTCTTACTGTTTAATGATTTGGTAAACATTTAGATCTTAGATTGTCAATTTATAGTTCGGACACCTATAATTTTTTCGTTTCGTCAATTTTTGACATTCGTGCTTACCTATCTGCTTCGTGGAACATTCCTTAAGATGTATTGACGTTTTTTGATCAAAGTAATTGCAATTTTTCACATTACGAGTACTTCTTTCGGTACTATTATCGTATGGGTGAAACACCTACGAATCATATATTTCGGACTTCTTTACATTGCTAACGTGTTGCGGAACATTTCTTAAGGCGAAATAATGCATTTCTTACTAAGATAATGTTTATTTTCTCTATTTACGAGTACTTACTGTTACTTGTTGTTTCGAATCTGTAACACATTATGGCCGTGATAGCATACTGGTTTAGGGGGCGTTCTGAGAGTGTTTTGTCGATTTATGCAGTGGTGCAACCTCGTTCACCGGAAAATATCTACTTTCGTGCCCCTATTTGAAATTATGCTAATACGTCGCATTTACGTGTAGAACTTGTAAAATAACCTTGCGATTTACCACGTTCATTGTCCATACACAGCAATTCCGAACCATCTTTCGCAATTCGTTAATGCTCTTCCTTTACGCACAACACTCTTGCAACCTTGAATATTGACGTCAGACGAGGAATGCCTACGTGGTTAGGTTAGGCCTGTTAGGTTAGGTTCCATTAGCATAAATACAAAGAAAAAATAATATTTTCGCTAAGAGACGCATTACCTTTGTATTGACTCACATGAAAAAGGTCTCTCCTGTGACGTCAGAACACAATGGTGCTAGAGTGTTGTGCGATAAGTGACACCCATTCGGGTCGGAACCATCTTTCTTTCGAAATTTGTTAATGCTCTTCCTTTACGCACAACCATCTTGCAACCTTGAATATTGACGTCAGACGAGGAATGCCTACGTGGTTAGGTTAGGCCTGTTGGGTTAGGTTCCATTAGCATAGATACAAAGAAAAATTATTATTTTCTTTCGAAATTTGTTAATGCTCTTCCTTTACGCACAACACTCTTGCAACCTTGAATATTGACGTCAGACGAGGAATGCCTACGTGGTTAGGTTAGGCCTGTTGGTTAGGTTCCATTAGCATAGATACAAAGAAAAATTATTATTTTCGCTAAGAGACGCGTTAGCTTGTATTGCCTAACATGAAAAAGATCTTTCCTGTGACGTCAGAACACAATGTTGCTACAGTGTTGTGCGATAAGTGACACCCATTCGGGTCGGAACCATCTTTCTTTCGTAATTCGTTAATTCTCTTCCTTTACGCACAACAATCTTGCAACCTTGAATATTGACGTCAGACGAGGAATGCCTACGTGGTTAGGTTAGGTTCAGTTAGCATAAATACAAACAAAAATTGTAAAAACAGCTCTCTCCTGTGACGTCCGAACACAATGTTGCTACAATGTTGTTCGATAACTGACACCCATTCGGGAAAAATAGCTTTTTCCGAACTCGACAGGTGGTTCTAGTGAAAACACGGCGAGGCTGAAACACTGGCTACGGGGTTGCATCGCCTTAACACACGGAACATTGCACTCTCATGCAAAAAGCAAATGGCGGAAGCAGAAACAGCGTCTCGGACAGAGATTTTCGCAGAAAACAAAACGCATTCACATTAAAATGGATCAAATCTACATTCAGGAACTTCCAAAACGCTCAAGAAAATGATTTCCGTAAGTACTTTCTCCTGTAAATTTGAAGGATTCCATTTTACCCATACAATAATGTTACCCTTCTTTCTCATAGGCTTTTCGCTTGCCTCACGTAATATGACGCGTACACCTTCCTACATATTCGCGAGTCGTGCTTGTGTTTTGTCGATTTTCATTCCTTATGCAGTGTTTCAACTTTCGGAAGCAAAGAAATACCGGTAACATTATCGTATGAGGGAAACGGATTCCTTAAAATTTACAGGAGAAAGTACTTACGGAAATCATTTTCTTTAGCGTTGTGGAAGTTCCTGAATGTAGATTTGATCCATTTGAATGTGAATGCGTGTTGTTTTCTGCGAAAATCTCTGTCCGATACGCTGTTTCTGCTCCTGCCATTTGCTTTCTGCACGAGAGTGCAATGTTCCGTGTGTTGAGATGATGCAACCCCGTAGCCAGTGTTTCAGCCTCGCCGTGTTTTCACTAGAACATGACGTGTCGAGTATTTTTAATTTTTTAAATATTTTTTTTAACTATGCTTGCCTAACCTAACCTTACAGAAAATGGTTTTTGGGGCTAACGTGAATGGTTTTTGGGGCTAACGTCAATGGTTTTTGGGGCTAACGTAAGTGGTTTGTGATGCTAACGTCAATGGTTTGCGACGTATGAGCATAATTACAAATCCGGGCACGAAAGTAGATATTTTCCGGTGAACGAGGTTGCAACACTGCATAAATTGACAAAACACACTCAGAACGCCTCCTAAACCAGTACACCATCACAGCCATAATGAGTTACAGATTCGAAACAACAAGTAACAGTAAGTACTCGTAAATCTAAGAAATATACATTGATATGCATTATTTCACTTTATTATTTCCACATTCGAAAATAACACGTTAGCAATGTAAAGAAGTCCGAAATATCTGATCCGTAGGTGTTTCCCTCATACGATAATAGTACCGAAATACCCGTGAACAAAGCTCATGTGATCCCATTTTAGAAATATGCAATATCGCCCGAACGGATTTCTTCAAATTTACAGGAGAAACTACTTACTGAAATCAGTTTCTGTTGCATTGTCGAAGTTCTTTGTTGTATTTTTTTTTCGCGGAAACTGAAAACTTCACCATAGAATGCTGTAGAGCAAGAAATAATCACTTTTTATGCAAGGAACTTGCATTTTCTGTAAAGCGACAACATTATGCTGTTGTCTCCATTATCTACCTGCAGATGGCGCGAGCGTCGAAAGTCACGTGGTCTGGTCAGTGTTTCCAAACGAAAGCCAGTGTTTTACGAGAATTTTTTTTTAACTATGCTTACCTAACCTAACCTTGCCAGAAATGGTCCGTGGGGCTATCGTGAATGGTTTTTGGGGCTATCCATTAATGGTTTGTGGGGCTATCCGTTAATGGTTTGTGGGGCTATCCGTCAATGGTTTGTGGGGCTATCGTGAATGGTTTTTTGGGGCTATCCATCAATGGTTTGTGATGACTAGAGCCCGGAAGTTTGGCAAAATGCCTCTTTTTATCTACTGCATATATTGATAAAAATTTTCCGGATATACGTTTCTTATGTTGTTTCGAATGTTTTAGAAGCCTTTTCATTTTGCCTATTTGGGATCCCACTGCCTATTTTTAATTATAATGCATTTTTTGCCTTTTTTAATGAAATTTGACAATTTTTTTTTTTAAAAAAAATGTGTATATAAATTATTTTTCTCCCAAAAAACGTTGTTGGCATATATTTTTCTTCCGTTTATTATGTGAATAATTTTCGCCTTATTTAAGTAATATTGAACTCACGCATGTTTCAACATCGCTGAAGGAGAAAAGTGTGAGAAAAAAGTATTTCATGCAGAGTTAGGATATTGCCTTTCGGTTAACATTTCCTTGTGCATGATTGACTGCTGAAGTGGAGAGGTTGATTTCGAACACAAAGAAGATATTTCTGAAATCTCCCTCTCGAACCTGAAAATTTCAGGAAGTTGCGCCTGAGCTTAATTTACCTCCGCAACCAGTCTTGACAAGATGGGGAACCTGGATATCAGCAGCTATATATTATGCTAACAACCTTGAAAAAATCAGTGAGGTGATCGATGCTCTTCCAGAAAATGAAGCGGCTTCAATTCGTGAAGTGAAATAACTCCTGTGCTATTCAAGTTTATTTTTGCACATTATGGTGCATTGCCAGAGACAATTACAATTATAGCATCCATGAAAATCTACGAGGAATCTATGCAGCAGATGATGGAAGTGCCAGGAGAAAAGGGGTCAGCTGTTGCGGAAAAGTGCAAACGGGCAGTGAGTGCAAATGATGACTTGAAACAATTGAAAACAATTTGTGATATTCTTAAAGGTGAAAATGCTGTTACCAAAATGAGCTCAGCTACATTAGCTTGTTTTATGTATGCTCCAATAACTTCTGTCGAAGTAGAAAGATCATTTTCTATTATGAAAAACATTCTCTCTGACAAGACGACTATCAATGAATGTTGAGAACTTAAAAAAAACACCTTGTAGTTATGTGCAATCAAGACGGAGAAAATTGAAATGCTCTTCCCAATGTAGATTTTAATATTTTGCCAGAAATTATAGATAAAACTAAGCGACTTCCAAATGTGCCTTTTTTCGGTTTGTTGCCTTTTTTTATTTTTAGTGCCTATTTTCCACATTATAAATGCCTTTTTGCCTGCCTATTTTAACGAAAATAAATGCCTGAACTTCCGGGCTCTAGTGATGACGTAATGAACACGAAAGTAGGTATTTTTCGGTGAAGGTTGAAACACTGCATCCCACTCCAAATCGACAAATCACAAGCACGACGTGGGATGATCCATGACGAGTGCATGCCATATTGTCCGTTACCCAAGTGGAACAAGGAGGACAAATAATGACTCGTAATATGAAAAGTTGACATTATGTCATGGAAAAAGACGTAACTTCACCTTAAAGAATCTTACGCAATGCAGAATAGGTAAGTATCAATGCTAAAATTAATTAAATAAACGAGTGAGAGGTGTTCGATATCGCATAATTACCCCAATTTTTTAAAATTTTTTAAAAACTTTTTCGCATTGTTTTACGAAAAAATTTGTAATGTTTCGTGGCGCTATCCGTGAATGGTTTTTGGGGCTGTCTGTCCCGGAATCGGTGGGAAATTTGAATAAATTGAGTACAAATTTCCCACAGATTCCGGGTCTGCCCATGGGGTAATTGATGTACCGTGGCCCCGCTCCGCTTCGGCTACCCGGCTTTCTTTATAGAGTCCCTGTTAAAGGCATGTTAGAAATTGGCCGGAGTCACCTGCCCCCAAATGAGTCCCAAACTTTTAAATTTGAAGAAATCAGTTTCCAGGATATGGAAAATTTACCTGAATTTCACCATGCATCCACGACACGTCATATTAGGCATTTACCCACAGCCCCATTCCTTCTAACGAGTAGCTTACATTCACTGCCACATTTTCGACATTCCTTTCCTTTCTTCACGATCCCGTGTTCAATTAAATTAAAAAAGCCACTGGATCTTCCACACCTGGTACAAATTTCACCACGCATCCACGACACGTCATGTTTCTAACTTTCGTTGCAAACACTGGATACCCAATGAACATGAACAAAACACAATCACAACGCTTGATGATGTACGAAGTGTAACGTCGTTCATCGATGTCTCTAAAAATGGAAGCAATCTTGTGCTCTATCCAACTACTCTTCAGCTTTGCATTAGTGTACTGAGTTATCTCTTTCATAACTTGATCAGAACAGAAATGTGGAAAACTTCGTGGATAATTTTAGAATCTTTTGCAACACCTGAAACTCCTGGTTGATGAATAAATATATTTCATCTTCTTCTCTGTCGTATCTGTGATGAGAAATGAGCATTCCACAAAGTTATGCACAAATAATTAAAAAATATATATATAATGTGATCTGTTGTGGGTGAGCTATGTGCTCCTTCTACAACAATGCTCTCTCTCTCATACTGTAGTTTGCGAAATCTTCAGAGAATGATCAGATCGTGCATGATGCTCTAAAAGTTAGGTAGAGAATAGCACAGGAACGTATGAAAATTACTGTCAAAATCGCACATAATTAAAATGTAAAGTGAGTGCAGCACTCACCTGCTACCGATCACAGGTTAAATTTAAGATCTTGCTAATTAAGGACAATTTCTTGTGGTTAACTTGGACATTTCCACGCAACATGCCTCAAACTCTCTGTGTCATAAGAATTAAGCACAGCATTTTCAAAGTTGAAAGTTCTCTTCTGACACAGAGAGTTTCCAGTTCACTCTTCGAATTTCTGGTGATTTTTATTTCATTTTAAATCAGAACACAGCCACTTATCCAAAGTGAAGTTTTTTAAAAAAATGTTCTTTTTTTGTGGAATTATTTGATTATTACTTCAGTGGAAACAAACTTGGAAATTATATTTTTTTCTCTTCTGTCGAAAGGGTCACATGAACATCTGAACCAATCAGCTTTGTCCAGTTGCCGTGGTGAGGGGGAATTCTCGTGTTATTCTGCGTTGCCAAATTTTTCATTTTGGGTCATTTTCGAAACAGGTGGCAGGCACCCTCATCAAAGCCAGCATGGCGAAGCCTAATAGTTGCCGCCGCGTAGCAAGCGAATGGGTCTTCAATTCCCGGCCTCCCTGAAATGCGATCGAAGGGGGCTTGTTGACAGGAAGAGGTGTCGTGTACGACTGGACAAAGATCAGGCTTGTAGCAACCAATTACAACACTGCGTTTCCCCCCTTTAACTGGAAGCGGAAAGTTTGGGTTTCCTCAAGTCCATTCTTTGGCCGGGTGGACTTTTATGTTTGACCTAGAATTTGAACATATGTAACTTTTGCTTGACTTTTTTGGACACTGCACAAGAATACTACACCAGGAAATTGGCCTTTTGGGTTTGGTCAGGATTTCAGGGTTTTGTTAACCCTGTGCAACATTGTAGTTAAACAATAACTTTTTGACCCTAAGACTAGTTGTTGGGGTGTCTGTGTTGTTTTATTAACTTCTTTTACAAATTTTGCCTGCAATCGAGAGTATTATTGCTATTGTTTAGCTGTTAATAACTAGTGCATGATGAATCTGTTATTTGAGGCAAGAACCTGAAATAAGCCCCAGTAAATTGTTAACATTTTCTGCTTTGTAAACAGTCTCTATCTGTAAAAATGCAAATGGCATTTTAACTCTACTGTAAATATAGGTTTATAGGTGGGAAATTCTTAAATTCTTGATATTATGTGGGCACTGGCTTTGAGATGGAAGCATATTGGTGTGGCCATGTAACATACATATGTAGATCATGCGTGACCACCATACTGAGGCAACACAGTGTTCGCTAATTGAGACAGTGGCCCACTATGTTGCACTGATTGCTGAGGATTCGTGTTCAAGTGAAACATGTTGCTTCAGTCTGAAAGCTCCCTACGAGTGCTTGGTTTCTGCTCGGCAGGAATTCTATGTGCTATGACACCAGGTCTCCCAGGTTCAAATCCCAGCTTGGGCATGGATGAGTGTGTCTTCGTCATATCATCACTCATCCTCATCTTTGTGATTAGTCAAAAGTGGCAGAAATTCAAAGTAAAATAAATCAGTCAATCAATAAATCTTGAGGGATTTCTCCTGTGTGCACATACAGTACACCACTAGAGAAGAAAAAGGAGAAAATTTCTTGCTCAAATGATGTGCACATCAATGATACAGGACACAGAACAAATACAAATTATAGAAATATCACATAACATCTTAAATAAATATAATAATGCAAGCCATGTGCCCATTTCCTGGTTCCATATCTATTTAAGCATACAATCAAATCACAAGCACTGCTAATAAAAAAAGAAAAAGCTGAGATATCACAAAATTCCTAATACTTTGTTAAGTATTCCTTGACCTTATGATTGCGTGGCACCTTCACTGCATAGAATTCACTAGGTTCTGGCATGTCCCTGGACTGATATTTTCCCACTCCTGCGATACAATCCTCCTGAGCTCCTCTTTGGATGTTGGAGTTAAGTGTCCAAGACGTTTCTTCAATGTGGCCCACAAATGCTCAATTAGATTCAAATCGGCTGATTGCGGAGGGATATGCATCTGTTTTGAAACATTCCAGATGAGCCCTTCCTTGTTGGTACCCTCTGTGTGTTTGCTTTCATTGTCTTGTTAGAACATGTAAACATTCTTGTTGCATTTTGCTTTACATTCTGCTTGAGAATGTTCTTGTACACTGTCTTGTCCATTATGCCATCAATAAAATGAATACTTCCTACCCTCTTTCGATGAAATGCATCCTCGCATGATTGAACTTCACCCGTGTTTTATGGTAGGAATGAGTATTAGTTACATTATCGTCTCATATCCCTTCTTTCACACCCTGTGGGCATAATCTGATCCAAAAGGAAGACAGATTGGAGCAGATTGTCTACAAGCTTCGTTCATTACAGTTAGGAGCATCAGGAACAGTTAGATCAGTGTCGTCACCATTACATGATAGCCCACTCCAGCAACAAGTAGATGAAGTTAAGCTACCAAGATTGGAAATTCCCTCCTGCAGTGGATCATTCCAAGACTGGTTAAGTTTTCATGATTTGTTTAATGCAAGTGTCCACAAAAACTCGAATGGCGCACAAAATCTTCAGTATTTGAAGGCTTTTCTCAAGGGCGAAGCAGGCTTGCTCATACAAACATTGGCAGTGACAGACAAAAACTATCAACATGCGTGGGAGTTGCTCAACAACCGTTTTTCAAACAAGAGGGAATTAGCAACACTGTCCAGCTACTGGTGAATTGGCCACACGTGAGTGAGTATTCCCACACAGGATTACAATGTCTTATCGACAATACTTCAGCTTTTAAGGTGCTTGGTGTGCCTGTTGAATCTTGGGATGTAATTCTTGTTTATCACACAACAAGAAAGTTATATTCGAAGTTGAGAAAACAAACATCACAAGAAATGACTAGTTTTGCAGAGTTGACCCAGTTTCTAGATCAGCGAGTGCATGTGTTATCTTCAGTGTCAAGTAAAACAACAATCAGCGGAAAGCAGTGAGTCATAAGCCTTCAACCTCTTCCTTTGTAACATGAGCTGTTTCCCTCTGCCCGAAATGTAGCAGCAAACAACACAGGTTACATAAGTGTCAGGTATCTCTTGAGAGGTCTGTGTAAGAAAGGCAGTTTCGTAAAAAAAAAAATGATGCTTTGCTGCTATTGTTTTCAAGAGCACAAAGTGAATTTATGTACATCAATTGGATGTCATGTCTGTGGAAAATGGCACCACACTTTAATTAATTTTGACAATGCTAATAGGAAAGTAGAGTCGACCACTTCTTCCCCCTACAAGTGTCTTCCCATGTTGCAGAAAACAAGTTAGTTAAAACCTCTAGTGTACCACAAGTGTAGGGTTACTAGATTGCTGTAAGGGAAATGTAGGACATGCTGTCCCAAAATGTAGGACATTAAGTCAAAATGTAGGACACAACACATTCTCAATAAATAATACATATTTCTCTAAAACACGTTAGAAAGTAGTTTAAAAATGACACTTTCCAGTTTTAAAAAAATGAATTCTCAATGAATTTTTAAATGCAAAATTTCAAAACTTGCAAGCATATAATCAATGCATCTCTTACTACATGATTTAAGTGGTACTTCTCAGAGGAGACAATTTTTATCAAAATTTCAGGTTTAGTCAAACTATAATTATGTTAGTTGAAATTATAGGGACCAGTACCAAACATTTTATAGACTTTATGAAAAAATAATTTCTCTCGTGAGTCTGTTGTGCTAATGGTAATGAAAGTACTCACTCAACGTTTGAATTATGACCTGTAATAGCAAACAAATATTCAGCAATTACTGTAATTTAAAATGGTTCCAGAAGTTTCATCTTGGGTAGTTTTTAGTTCAATAACAGGGTGTCTACCAAAACAACAAACCCAAAATTCTTGACTTTTTCTGGACTTTTCTTGACTTTTTCCTGTTTTTCTTAACGTTTATTTATTTGACCCCTACTTAGGTAAAGTTGGAATTTAGTAATTAAGAAAATAAATATTTATTTAATGAAAACCCCTACCAAAGCGCCAGTTAAGATGAAAACTGAAGCTGAATTTAAGAAGAGAATTAGATCTGCTTTCTCGTATTAATGCATCCTGAACTGTGTTTAGCAGTTTTTTTTTAAAATGGTCGAGCAACCATGTTGTATGACTTCATGTGGATCAGCGGCGTATACTCTGGGTCATCTAGGTTATCGCAGATGACCCGGCTGTATTTTTTTTTTTTTTTTTTAAAAAAATATATATACATTTCTTCGCAATATTCTTCCAAACCAATTTCAATGCATACATTTCCTTGCTTCCAGCGTGCGAATACTTCCAATCGTTTGCCGCCGAATGTCCGGGAACCTTTCTCCAGCCGGTGGAATGACTTCAGGGAATCTCACCCTGACGTCATTCCTCCCGCTTTCCTTACAACCCTTGGCGAGGAGGGAGGAGAAAGGAAAGAGGGGGAGGAAACACTGCTTCTCAGGCGCGGTGATTCCGTGCCCAGGGTAAGCTCCTTCTTGTGAGAGTCCACCGGTCGCACTCTCAACCTTCAGAGCCTTTCCCGTTCCCTCCGCTGAACTAGGGAAAACATACCCAGTAGAGTGCGAAGAACAGGAAAATTGAATAACATGGGCAAACCAATTCTACGCTAATTTTCACTTTACATTTGCTTCTGTCTTGCTGATTTCTGTTACTTGAACATAAATTTATCAAAAGGGAAAAGCTTAAATATTGAAGATGAAGCAAACTGAATTAAAATTCAAAGCTTAAGCAATTAAAGCACCTATTTGCTGACTCCCCCCATCCTTGTATTTACAAAAATAGTGATTGTTTCTCCTCTCTAATCTTCAAAAGCAGCGAGAATACTTCTTTCACGGAACTGAATATATTTTAAAGGGAAATATATCAAAAATAAATTATATATATATATATATATATATATTAGTTAATTTAAGTTGCTATATTCCGCCTGTTTAGATTAATAGTGATGAAGATGAACGAATTAAACATAAAACGAAAAAAACACATCAGGCACGTAACCAGGTGGAGGACTCGGGGGGGGGGGGCTGAAACCCCCCTCCCCGAAATCCTACAAATATCTAATTTAAAAAGTGTATAGTGGTAATTAATTTTACTTTATTAGCAGGATTAAACACTTTGCATAATACGTTGTAATAATCTGAGATTCATCTTCAGGACTTCTAACCCCACTGTTTCAACTTTATGTGGCGGCTGCTAATAAGGGATGATCCCCATCCCGAAATAAAATTCTGGCTCTGACCTGCAATGATTCGAACTTTTAAAAACCTGTCATTTCGAGCTCGGAAAGGGATTTTTTTTATCATTCATAGGGAATTTCATTCTGAGCCAGGAACACAACAACAGAAGTTTGGCACGTGAAACTGAATGCGTGTAGTTGTTTGGCTTCGTGATGTGCTTCGTGTTTATTCTTTATTTAGGTGTTAGTGTTTGTCGTGATAGTGCTGTGTTAAATTGTAATGGATGTGATACAAGATTTGCTGGTGAAACCTTTTGGAACAAGATCTTTTCAGGAGAAGTTGCAAATTGTTAATACAGGTAGGCAGTGTCATCGCTTGAACTTATTTCTACACACAAAGACAAAAATCGGGAATATGTGAGGCATTTTCACAAGCAAATTATGACAAAACACCATGGTTGACAGGAAGTATAAGTGTTAATAAGCTTTGCATTTTTGTTGGCCGTGCTTACTTTTCGGGGCTGAAAAGAATGTATGGACGCGTGGCTGATACTGTAATCTTTGCAACACTTGTGCCAAACATGAAAAATCCAAAAGTCACATAACTTCCTTTGTTAAGCTGCAATCTTTCGCACAGACACGTATTGACGTGAACTGGACAAACAGCATGCTTTGGATGTGGTACGGCACAAGTAATCGGGTCCTGGAGTAAGTTGAATTTTGCACTTAAATTAATATTGCGGGTTTTTATTTCACTAGTGCACGTCTTTCATTTTATATTTCACAGGCTGTTTTTTTTTATAGCTTTATAATACAGTCTTGTTTTATTATTTGAAATTCTACACGTATAGTAAACTGCAATAACGAGAATTAATTGATTGTGATCGTAGCAATAAGACAAACATTCCGACACAATATTCCTAAATCCAATATGGAGCTTGACATAAATTGCACGGAAACGTTTGGAGTTTGAGGATCAAAAGGTCAGAGATTACCTACTCGTTAGAACCAGCATACGCCACTGATGTGGATTGACCCTATGTGCCTTCACCGGGTATCGAACCTTTGATGACAAGGTGGTGATGTTACCACTACTCAATCAAGGAGACGATAGCATCATCACCTTATAATCAACGGGTTCCAGGTTCGATACCTGGTGGAGGCAGGCACATAGTGGTTCGGATCCCACTTTATACTGTAGATCCAGTCCTGATTAGCCTTACTGTGCAAAAAGTGGACTTAAAACACAAAGTCAACCAACCAATCCACAGGGGAAGCTCTTAGGTATGTATATATAATGATATGTAATTGTGATATGTCTTCTATATTTCATATGTTGTTTTCACTAATTCGTATTACACAATGTTTCATTTTTTTTCAGGTTCTTGATGAACTATATCCATGTTATATGTGCGCACTATGCTTGGCAAATTTGGAGGAATATTTTGATTTTAGGAACAATTGTATTTTCAGTGATTTCCTTCTCAAAGACAAGGAACATGTGAAACAAGGAGCTTCTAAGGTATTTACATGTAGTTTGTGGGTTAAGAGAATCACCTGTATTTTTCATTCTTTGTAATATTTTAAAGCAGGTTCAAGAGGAATCATACATATTTTGTGCACTTGTATTGCATAGTTTTAAATAGATCTCAAGGCTTTGAAAATTGTTTTGAATTACTTTTTAATTCAGAATATTTGCTACATGTGAATGACATTCAAAATATATATTTTTTTCTTTTTGTTAACGCTGGGGAACAGATTTTTTTCTCATTTTCTGTTGCTTTTAATTTTTCAACTGTTTCTATGTAATTTTTCGACAATGATTTGAAATATGATATGTGTTTTCCTGTACATGCTGTAGTTATCATGCAATTTGAAACTTTTACTTTTGTGAAAAAGGACACCCATTTGTATTTACACTGGGGATAGGTGGACAATGATGCTTAGATATACGGGCCTCCCCGATGGCGCAGTGGTAGCGTCGTTGCCTTGTAATCAAGGGGTCCTGTGTTCGATACCTGGTGGAGGCACATGGCACAGTGGCACAGATCCCACTTTAAACCATAAGTCCAATCCTGATTAGCCTTACTGTGCATAAAGTGCACTTAAAACACCAACTCAAACCAATGCTTAGATTTACCCTAACCATGCACTTAATCACCTTTGATTGTTTGGTTGTGTGTGTTTTAGGTCCACTTTGTGTATAGAAAGACTAACCGGAACTTGACCCGCAGTTTAAAATGGGATCCGACCACTATCTGCCACCACTGGGTATCAAACCCAGGACCCCTTGATTACAATGCAACAATGTTCCCATTATGTCATCTGCAAAGCTCTGAAACACCTCTTTTTCTGTGTTTCATATTGGATCATCGCTTCCTAACTTGAACATAATAAAGCAGCTGAGTTATTAGCATTCAGGCTGAAAGAATAAATCACACTGCACAAAAGGCCTCCCCGATGGCACAGTGGTAGCGTCGTTGCCTTGTAATCAAGGGTTCCCGGGTTCGATACCCGGTGGAGGCACATAGTGGTTTGGATCCCACTTTAAACTGTAGGTCCAGTCCCGATTAGCCTTACTGTGCATAAAGTGGACTTAAAACACCAATTCAATCAATCAATCACACTGCACAAAAGTGTCATGTTTCCAAAATTGAGATCAGATTTTTGTGAACTTTTTTTCAGAAGACAAGTACTTTGTTTACTGCCATGATATCCCAGGACTTCTTACCCAATTAGGTCTTACCTCATATAGTCCAAAGAATGGCGATTATTTCTCAATAGCTCTAAACACAGTATCATGTGTGTTCTCTTGCACAAGGAAACGTTTATGGATCAGTTCCAGTTGGTCACTCATTGCATTTACGAGAAGACATAATGACATAAAGGAGCATGTCAAAGGTGACGGGACAAGAATATGATGGCAGACTACTGCTGCCAGCAAGAAGTCCACAAAGCAAGAGCTACAGGAGCAAATTCTTGCCTGAATAGAACCTAATTGAACTTTGCATGCCATCCATATCAAATTTATTTTATTGTCCTTCCTTCTACATGTAGACATATGTGTCATTTTTTTTCAAAAAGCCTTAAATTCATACTCATATTTTATTACATTGAATGCATGTTTAATACTCCAAAGTTTAGGGTGACCAGGCACATACATTCAAAAAAGAGGACATAGCATGGTGAAAAAGGAGGACAAAGTCATAAAAAAGAGGACACCGCAAAAAATGGGAACACATTTTGCCATTATTCATAATTTCATCAATATGAAAATTAAAAGAAACTACGAACACTTTACTCACAGATAATTCTGATGATTTTTTCAATAAATTCCTCCTACTTTTAAGCAACAAAAGCAATCTCCTAATCTATTGTTTAACATGACAATCATAACTAAGAATATCTATAGTTTGAAGCATAGAATTTTACTATTTTTTTTCCAATTCTTGGATATTAGAATGTAATATCCCCATATGTGAATACAAATGTTACAAGTAAGCTTCACTTTAACTTATTTCCAAAAACCAAATTTAAATTTTAGGTAGTTTATATTGTGTCAGGAAATATGATTTTAATGTCACGAACATGTTCTCTTTCAACAGGAGGGGAAAGTGACAGCCACTTTACACTTTACCTCATATTCGTTTCTTCCATCCTTTAAAAGCTGGATATATTCTTGCTTAGATCATTGATGATTTTACACTTTCGCTTCGTTATTTCATAAAAGTAAATATGACTTAATAATAAAAATTCCAACTACGGGTTTTTGTAGTTGAATCTAAAATGAACTGGCCGACCTCTGTGGTGGAGTGGTTAGCACACCGCGCCACAATGCAAGATGTCCCGCGTTCGAATCCCAGCTTGAGCATGAGTGTTCTTGGTGAGTGTCCCTTCATCAAAATCATCATATCATCGCTCATCCTCATCATTGCGATTAGCCAAAGGAGGCAGAAAAGTGAATTAAAATAAACCATATCAATCAATCGAAAATGAACTGCTCAGATTACATGTGTTTCAGAAGTCTCAGATTGCGAAGCAACAATTTAAAATAATACGTACCAATATAATGACTAGGAGTGGGCGGGACAGAACTTTTTTTGGTCGGGACGGGAGAGAATCGCGATTTCCGGATCAAGCCGGGAAATTTTCTGGACTGGAAATGTTTAAAAATTTCCCGACGCTGTGGAAATCACGAATTTTACGTCACTGTCTTTTATTTTATTATTATTTTTTTATGTAATTTTCGAGAAGTGTCAAGACACTTACAATGTAGAAAACATCAAGAATTAACTACTTTTAAAAATGACCATTTCAAGGTTCCTGACTGCTCGGGATCCTGAAAAGCCTGGAAATCGTTCCCCGAAGTTGGGATCGGAACGGGAAATTCTTTTTACCTATCTCGGTACATGCTTTTCTGGATCCCGAACACACCCACTAATGACTCAGTTGGGAAAATGATCGTGTTCAGCTCCCAGATGCTAGGTGAGTATTGCTCGAATACTTAACGCGCCCCAAGTGATATGATGATCTTTATGTGTGGAAGCATTCTTGATGCAGCACATGTGCTATGATCGATGCTATCAGAGACGCAAGCACGAATTTTTGTCTGGGGGGCAAATACCAGGATAAACGTACCAATAATATTTTTATAAAAATAATATTTTTTTATAATACTACTACTACTAATAATAATAATGTTAATAACATTATTATTATTGATTTGCTTTATTTTACTTCGCTTATTGCGCCACTTTTGGCTAGTTTGTCAAGATGGGAATGAGTGATGAGATGAAATTGATGAATGCACACTCATAAACATCCATGCCCAAGCCAGAATTCGAGCCCGGGACCAACATTATTATTATTATTAGTAGTAGTAGTAGTAGTATCCAAGACGTTATTACCCACGTAAATTATGCAAAAGGGGGTAGAAGTTGGTGCTAAAGCATTTGTGTTCGAACAAACGATTTGAATTATTTTTTCAACACGTTCAATTTCACATTAATAATGGAAAACAAGTACTCAAACTATTTTTGAAAGACAGAAAATGATTGATAAATAAATTCCAAATATAATTCTTTTTTACATTAACATGTGTAGTTTTCATGCACGATATATGTTTCACATTATGCAACATGGAGCAACGTGGACACTAAATTGAGTACATATTCATATTATATACAACATATATTATTTAAATACATTACACAACCAATTCATCCATCTCACAATAAACCAACAGCAAAAATTACATAAATTGTCTCTCAAGTGTGCACGCTCCCTTTCCTCAAAACAATTGTTCATGTATTTATAACAAAATCAATTAAGACAAGTCTTATTTCTCTGTCTGGTAATTTACAATGCATTACAGAGAACAATTGTGAGCGAAGCGAGCAAGAAAATTTTTGGATCCAATTTTTTTGAAGGCTGAAATCAATATTGATTTAATAGGGCGCAAATAATTTCATGGGACGCCAATGCATTCTCTCTTTTGCAACTTTTGTGCCTCCCCGATGGTGTAGTGGTAACATCGTAGCCTTGTGATCAAGGGGTCCTGGGTTCGATACCCGGTGGAGGCACATGGCACAGTGGTTCGGATCCCACTTTAAACTGTAGGTCTAGTTCCGATTAGCCTTTCTGTGGACTTACAACTACAAATCAATCAATCAATTTTACAACTTATTTTAATTTAGATCGTTCAGCGCCCAGAGCCGACTTCCGCCGTCCCCTAACTACAGTCCTAAACTTGAGAAGACTAAGAAAATCAGGCATTGTGAGCGAAGCGAGCAAGAAAATTTACGAAAAGTATTTTTATTTGCATAAAATTTGAAGTTGTGGGCGGTAATTGCCCCCTGCAGGAACACTTAGCCGTCAATGTTTATCCCCCCAGAACTAATTTCCTTCAAAGGTTGGGGGTCAATGCTCCCTGTGGTTGCGCCATTGGATGCTTCCAAAAAAGGAGGACATTTACAGATTTCTAAAAAATCTGCCCGGACGCCGGACAGATACCTAAAAAGGAGGACATGTCCGGATAAAAGAGGACGTCTGGTCACCATACCAAAGTTGCTTCTTCTTTGTGAATAAATGAAGAATATCTTCTCCAAAATGGTATCCATGATAGCATTCAACTTTAAAATGTTGAACTGAATTTTGAAAAATGAATATCAAGGTGACAAAGTTAAAATGTCGAATTGCAAGAAATCTAGAGCTTACAGGGAAAAACTAGCAACTGATTTGAAATCAGCACACCCAAATTAGCTTAGAGCAAGTGCTGGTATCAATGCAACAAAAATTTTCTTCTCCAGTGACGGTTTATAAATTAATTTCTTTAGATCCAAATTGTACAGTTAATTTCATTAAAAATACTTTCTTTTTATTTTGTGAAAATAGAATATGCTGTATTGGAGCATCATTAAATTTGCTTTTGGTAGTGTATGATCCTTTCTCTGGAACTATAATAATAAAAAAAATAAAAATAAAATTCAGATCAGAAATTAATTCTCAGATTGGTATCTGTAACAAATGATGACATATATATTAAAAAACAAAGAGACTGAACAATATGCGATACCTGGTGGAAACACATAGTTGTTCGGATCCCAATTTAAACCAGAGATTGCTATCTGACTTCGGCCTCGCAAGGCCCAGCCTCCAGCCTCACACGGCCTCATCCTCCGAAATCCATCTCGGCCTCCAGCTTCACACGGCCTCAGCCTCCAACCTCCAACTTGGCCTCAGCCTCACGTGACCTCAGCCTCCAAGCGCTCAAGGTTGGTTTCTGGCCTCACACAGCCTCAGCCTCCGAACTCCATCTAGGCCTCCGGGCTCACATGTCCTCAGCCTCCAAACTCCATCTTGGTTTCCAGCCTCACAGGCCCTCAGCCTCCAAACTCAATCTCAACCTCTGGCCTCATGTGGCCTCATCGTCCGAACTCCATCTCAGACTCACACGGTCCCTGACTCTTGGAGGCTGAACATTTGTATGTGTAAGGGTCGGAATTAAAAGGACACGTGTTGCTTGCCACTTTTATCTGAAATATCCCTAAAGCAAATTAATAGTTTTCACGGCTTTAGAAGTGACACAATACATAAGGTGATGGAAGATCAGTTTAGTGCTGAAATGACTTGAAGATTTTTTTGTGTTCCTTAACGAATGAGGTATTCTGCTTGCATAGTTTACAGGATGCCGGTATAAAATTCGATTTTGGACTAAGCCTTGTGGCAACTGATTTTTAAGAATTTAGTTTCATTTTTCATCACAAGTGTACATCAGAAATGTCATAGGAATATTATTGGGAGTGGTAGCTTAAGTACTTGGAATAATTTATATGTGGATTTTTATGTTATCTTAAAGGGGGTGTTAGTGTGCCTTCCCAATGGCGCAGTGTTAGCGTAGTCACCTTGTAATCAAGTGGTCCCATGTTCGATACCCGGTGAAGGCACATAGTGCTTCGGATCCCACTTTAAACTGGAGGCCCAGTCCTGATTAGTCTTCCTGTGCATAAAGTGGACAACTCAACTCAAGCAATCAATCAATTAAGGGAGTTGTTAGGAATGGTGTGTTTGACTTCAGGAATGAGTTGGCGCCATTCTTTGTAAATTCGTAGATTTGATGCAGATTTATCGCTCCATGAAACTAGAGCAGACGAATAGGGTCATGATGTCAATTTGTATTATTTAGCATCAAGAACTTTTTTGTATTCTTGATTGATTGATTTTGTTTAATATACTTCACTTTTCTGCCACTATTTTTATCTAATCAGGTGAGAATGAGTGACAGGGTGGATGCTTTCCTGGATTTCTGCATGAAATTTTCTCCTTATAGGTGAAAAATTGCATCTTTTATTAACCCAAATCCCATTGAATACTTACATATTTGTAAATACCTTGAGGCAAGTTTTATTTTAATCGAGGAAGGAAGGGAAAGTTTTGTGAAAAATAAAATAGAATTCTCCCAATCACTTTATTTTGTTGGTGTCCTTAGCAGAACAATTTATCTGACAGCCCTGGCCTCCCTGATGGAGTCGTCACCTTGTAATCAAGGGGTCCCGGGTCTGGTACCCGGTGAAGGTACAAGTGGTTCGGATCCCACTTTAAACTGTAGGTCCAATCCTGATCAGCCTTACTGTGCATAAAGTGGACTCAAAACAACAAATCAAATTTAACTAATCAACTTCAAGATTACTACTAGGCATTTTGAAGTTGATTAGTTAAATTTGAGTTTGAAAATCTTAACATTTTTTTCATTGATTATTATATCCCCTAACTTGTGTATTTTGAGTCTGAATATTCGAAATGACAAATGCAAACTCCGTACCTTAAATTTAAAACTTTTGATAATATATGCCATTGAATTGAGTAAAATTAGAAATTTTGGATACATTGGAATCACACAGGTGTGTATGTGTGCGTAGCTGGTGCAAAGTGGTAGTGTATGTAAGGTTGATGAATTGACCCAAAGAATACCCATTCCTAGGCCAAGATTCGAACCCGGGATCTGACCATCATAGCATGCTCTGATAACAACTCCACCATGGAGGCTTGTTTACAATATATAATTATTGTAATCAGATTGAATCAGGTTCTTACTGTTTGCTTATGTGAGTGAAAGTGTTCCACAGATTCCACGTTTTCCCCGTTCTCTCGCTACACCATGCTGGGAAACTGGATATTTTTCGTAGCCGAAGACACATGATCTTTTGTTATAGCTGTGAGTCTGACATACAATCCTTTAAGAGGTTCACTGCTTTTCTGCGGAGAGACCGTTGAACATTGTCCACGGTGCATGTTTGCTGACAAGGAAAAGTGGTCCCCTGCTGAATCTGTTTGCAATTATAGACTGGTTTTCCAGAGAGTGAGTGTCTTGCTGTTCCCAGGAATTTGAATTTCAGCATGAACTGAAGCGTGTTTGATTTTCTCTTGGCCTTTGTATGTGAGGAAGATGACAGGTCGAGTTTCTTGGCTTTGTAGGGATCAGTGATATTTATTATACCGTCAAATTATGTGCAAAAACTGCACTTAATCTAAAAGAGATTTTACTCATTTGCTGGGGGAGGGCTGTTGCCTACTTGGTGTTATCGCAGTTGAGGAATTCTGTAAATTGACGCAATTACTTTGATGAAGTCAGCATAAACACTGATGATGCAGTTTATATGTTTTATAAGTCTCAGATATAATAATAATAATAATAATTGGTTATTACTTGTAATGTATACTTGGTTCGTTGCGGGAGTTATACTAATTTAGGAAGTTGCACGAAAGGTCCATGGATAAACTCCTAGACCAAAGTATCACACAAAATCTTTTGGTAGAAGCATTGAACACTGGATAAAATGTTCGCTTCTATACCCCTTATTGGGATATCAAACAACGCAAAGAAATACTTCCAAATGCATTGTCACTTTCAATTATAGCCCGCAAATGCAAGAACATGTATTTGCTTCACAAGCTGTGAAAGAAACACACTATTATTAAATAACACTCTTATATTGTTATCACAACCAACTAACCAATAGACAAGGTTTCTTGATCCAACAGGCCACCATGTGTCAAACAGTCTAAGGAACCTTCACCCCATGTTCCGTTACGTGTATCTGACAGAGCAGCTATGCCAAATAATTTTCAAGCAACACACGTTAACAGTTCAAGGGTTGCACAATATCATCTCCCACAAATGTACATAGCATACAAGGCACTTTGTGTACGTCCCCACTCTTATCTAACGGTTAAGCAACTACTAAATTTGACCACAGACACGTAATGTTCATTAAACTTCAAAATCCGTAATCAAGGCAGTTAAAGTCATTCAGTATATGCAATAGAATATGTACTTACTGTCGAAAACAAACAACGAAAATCTCATTATGCCAAAACGCAATAATGAGCCAAAATATTTCACTTCAGTCTTTCATACATTATACGTTGCCTTGTGTTGAGAGGGAGGGCCGTATCCAACTGCATCGCAAAGTTGCGTGGCTCTACTGATAACGCATGTACCTCGCCAGTGTTTCTCGGAGTGCGACTGAATTGAATTCACGAGAGAATAGTTGATCGCACAGAAGTGTCTGTGCTGCCATCTACCGATAAAAGGCGTAAGCACAAGCAAGGTATACAATGTATGCAAGGTAGCACAACTATTCTCTACGCGAAGGGATGGGAATCTGTGACGTATTTTACGAGTAGAATACAATACGAAAATCGTCACATACTTTATAATAGCTATTATTGTATAATAATAATAACACTATGTTGATATTAATAATAACTATTGTTGATATTATTTGAAGGGTAAGGGGAAAAGACAAGGAATGTCACAAAACCAGTTTTTGGAGAAAACAACATTTTAATACTAATCTTTCCTACGTATGTTCTTTCATAGTACCTCAAATATTTGATCGTCTCTTACACGCACATTTCTCATTTCATTCCAGTGGGTAGCGTACAGTTGTTTACTACAAGTTCCAACCAACAGAATGAGCTGTAAACCTCAAAATCGAAAGAAACAAAACATTTCTTGTTTTTCCCCCTTACCCTTCATTTGTACTATTCGTGTCTCGTCAGTGGCCTGACCTGCATAAGTGTAATTTAGTTCATTTGAATCTGAATAATTGTAATATTCAGATAATCCACTGGATACATTAAATATGCAAATACATATTTACATGGGGAATGTCGAAATATACAGTTGACAGATATTCAGATAACTTGATTGATGGATGTCTACATATCCACCGACAGCATATGGATAATCCAAATGTCAGATACACAGAAAAAATTATGCTAGGTATCTACATTCCATACTGAGGATATTCAGCACATATAGTTTTCCACCATTTGAATTATTATCGAATAATTATTTTATCTAATCTTATCTTAATCTAATCTTATCTTACTTAATTTTATCTAGACTTGATTTTCTAGATTTCATTTGATTTATTTTACTTTGCTTTTCTGCCACTTCTGGCGAAGATGAGGTTGAGTGATGGGATGAAAAAATTGATAAAGAGTCACTTACAAAGAAAACCGATACCCAGGTTGGGATTCGAACGTGGTTAACGCACTGTGCTAACCACTCCCCCATGGAGGTCCATATGGATTCCTAGATGAATAAGATATTTGAATATCAGTTATCATAATTATCTGGATATTCGTAAAGTATGGATATTTGTTATGATTACAACAATGATCATACAAAAAGAAGTTGAGGAAAATAATTCCATTGATATTTTTCGTTCAAAATACTGGCTGGCTTCATATTAGTGTATTAAATAATAAAGTAACTATTCCTAATGTAAATATGTTGATACATGAACATACAATCGCACTAAATTATAATTCTGTATAGTTGCTGGCCTCCCCGATCACGCATTGTCGCCTTGTAATCCAGGGGTCACGGGTCCCATACCCGGTGGAGGCACATGGTTCGGATCCCACTTTAAACTGTATTCTAGTTCCGATCAGCCTTTCTGTGCATCTGTGCATAAAGTGGACTTAAAACACCAAATGAATCCATCAATCAATTCTGTATAATTGTAAACATAGCATCCTAATATCATTAGGTAGAGTCCTAATCGAAATACTCAAATATCAAATTCGAATTGTTAGGCCACTTATATACAAGAAACTTATCATTCTTAAAAACTAGCATAATAAATCACTGATGATAACACTGCTGTCTAGATATATCAAATGAGTATCATGATAAAAATAATGGAACATATTACCTAGAAAGTACAACTGCTAAGAGCTTCTCTCGCCATTGTTGCCTGTACAGTCCAAAGTGCAAACTTCTGATCCATGTGGTCTTGCCCACTTTCGCTTCAGTTAGGTGCATTGTGGCATTCACCCTTTGCAAAGTAGCGTTCCAGCATTCAAATTTGCATCATTGACCATGTTTTGGTTGAATGATCATTTTCAGCATACAAGATGATCCTCACAGACAAATGGCGGGTTTTGACTGTGGATAACATGAAACAGATGGTTATGTGTCAGGGTGGCCACTCTAGGACTAGGATAAAATTCAAGTATAATTCCCATTTTCAAAGCAAACTTTCCAAAAATTCAAGGGTACAAGCAGATATTTTCTTCACTTCAACCTTATTTATAGCTTCTCACCACCCACTCAAATATATTAACAATATAAACGGTCTGTGCGATTCCAATGTATCCAAAAATTATGATTCAATTAAACGGTAAACATACTTAAAATATTTAATTTAAGGTGCGGAGTTTACATTCGCCATTTCACATACTCGTAGTACACCCATACACACACAAGTCACAAATGTTACTGGATATATTAATCTAGGAAGAATTGTTAAGTTGTATAAGAATTTCAAACTTAAATTTACCCAATGAACTTAAATATATTTCCAAGATATTTTGGTTGATTGATTGATTGAGTTGGTGTTCTAAGTCCACTTTATGCACAGTGAGGCTAATCAAGACTGGATCTACAGCTGAAAGTGGGACTATGTTCCTCCACCGTATTGATTACAAGGCAGCAAGATATTTTATCTTGCATTAATATTCCATCTCTCAGATAGATTGTTCTGCAAAGGATACTAATAAAATAAATGGGTCAACCCCTGTAGCATAGTGGTTAGCACATCGTGCTACGATGCTAGGGGTCCTTGGTTTGAATCCTGGCATGGGTGTTTGTGAGTGTCCATTCATCAATTTCATCATGTCATCACTCATTCCCATCTTTGCAAATTAGCCAAAAGTGGCAGAAAAAGCGAAGTAAAATAAACTAAATCAAATCAAAATTGAATCAAAGTAAATGAATTGAGAAAAAATAAGTTTTATCTTCCACACAGCTTTCTTTCTTTTCTTTTTTCTTCAATAATAATAAAATCTAAACTGTGAAAAACTTGCCTCAGGCCATTAATAAATATGTATAAATTCAATGGGATTTGGATTAATAAAAGTAGCAAATTTTCACGTCTACGGAGAAAAAGTCACGCATAATTCCCAGAATTCAAGGAATTCCTGGCAAGTAATTCATTCTTCATATCAACAGGTAACTTTTGCTAACAGTACAATTTTAGTATTACAATAAAATTGTGGATATAGGCCAGTCAACAAGAGATGATTTTAGGATCCAATAAGGAAAAAGAATTAGGGAAAGCTGGAACAAATTCTATCTTCCTAAAAGGGTTCTTAACAACATATTAATTTTGCTCCCCTATACTGCCCCAGATTTGGCCGCCATCTTTGAAAAATGGTGCCCAAAATCAGTTTTTTGGAAAAATCTCTCTTGGAAAGCACTTTACAGCAAAAGAAGTTATCTTGAAAAATAATTTACACAAAATTCTCTACAGAAAAGGTTCTGTGCATTTATGTTTTAGGAAGCACCATTAGGGCGCTAGAGGAGCGAGTAATTTCACTTTTTTTTCCGCTCCATTTTGCATGATCAAAAGACAAGAAAACTTTTTTTCAAGGTAACTTGAGGCCTTATTTCTTATTAAAATACATATTCTAAATGTATGAGCCGCAGTAGCTCAGTCCTATCGACCTCCGTGTCTGAGTGGTTTGCACAGCATGCTGCAATACCAGGGGTCCCAGGTTCGAATTCCGGCTAGGACATGGATGTTTGTATATGTCCGTAATGATAAAAACTGAGAATATTAGTAAAAAGTGATGTGTGAAAGTTGAGAAAATTGTGAATGATGGGGATGCACGTATGAAGAGTCGTTACGGCATCTGACTACCATGCGAGAGACCTGGGTTCGATCCCCAGTCTGGGAGAACCTAGATTTTTTCTGCCTGTTCATGCAGCTCCGGCACCCACCCAGCATCGTTTAAAGTGGATACCTGGAGGAAACTCTGGGGGTAAAGGTGGTCAGGGGCATGGTGCTGATCACATCATCGTCAACTTCGACTGTGCTCAAGAAAGTGTGGAGTCCTAACTCCACAGCCCCTATATGCCTTTATGGCATGGTGCAAAGCACAAGGGAGCATTTTACTTTTTTTATTCTAAATGTTCAAAGAACTTTTCTTGAAAATGTGTTTTCAAGTGGTAATATATATGTATGTTAATTAAACAATAATTTTGTAGTATTTAATTTAAAACAAATGAGCATAATGTCTGTATTTCTGCTACTGTTAGAAACCAAACCATCCCTTATCTTCTACCAGCAAGAATTCTTGTAAATGCATATGAACAAGATCATCACAGTTGTCCTGAGCTTTCAGATCGAAGCAAAACTACAGGCTTCAATCTACACAAGGATTTCAAACCGAAGTCATGACATGACACCTTTAGTCTAAAGGAAAACATTCACGGTGCATGTGCGAATAACAAAGTGCTTAGATGTAAGCTATTGAGAACACAATCCAGTTGGAGCGACAAGTGCAGCTTGCCGTGTCGTTTCAATTCGAAAAGTTGAATTTATTTTTTTAAGATTAGCTTCCAAGAGACACGTGCCACTTCCATCTGAAAGCTCTCTTCTTCTTCTAAACTCTGTCCTGGAAACCTCTTGAGTGAGCAAACGAAAACAGATATCTGCGTAGGTAGCAACTCGAGAAGACTCGACCAATGAACGCGTGGCGGGGGAAAAAACAACTGCATCTACTAGCTGTTTACAGGAGCTTGTACTGCTTTGCTCTGCCCACTCACTTGCTCCAAAGATTCGCCGGGCAGAATATAGACCAGTGTCAGGTTTTGAACAAGTTAATCTTTGCAATGTTCACAAATCACTGAACACACTAGCCCAATTTTCCTACAGCTACAAGGCCCCTTGTGGAACCTTGAAGGCGTTTACAGAATATAATGCGAAGAAGCTCTGGCAGTGCAGCTTTTTGGTCTGTTGATACTTTCAGAGAGTAGTACAAAGAGGATCATAAAGAGAAGGCTTTTTGGTTTTCCACATCCTTACCTCATCAGCTACAACGGGTATGGGATAAGTTTGTACTCTGAATAGGTCTTGTGATTTTTTTTGTGACGCTTGATTTAGGTTTGTTATTGAACTAACCCGACAAATTTATACTGGAAGACGTACAGTGGGGGAAAATTAGTCAATAATATCATAAAAACCCAATCAAGCATTCACAATTACACGTATTTACATCGCCCTTACTGCACAGATATCTGGCAGAATCGCCAAAAAAGCCAAATAAGCAAGAACTTTATATGTATAGCGTCCAAATGCATTAAATATGTAACATCCATTAAAAATGTAATACTTGGTAGATATTCATTGTATGGTTTCCCTTTTTATGCACCGGCCAATTAATAGAGAACCGATTTAACCACCAACTTGTAAAGACATGCGCTTAAATCATAATTTTGCACTGCACAAAATAATCAAGATTGCAATATTCACTATTCTACCAAAAATACCTATATTTAAAGTAAATAAGTAGCATGCATTTTTCAAGTCTTATTTTTTAAGGTTAGCGTTATCGATTACCTGCATAGCGTTATTGATTACCATGCAATTTTTTATGATTGCAAAATTATAGCTATCGGAAGGAATTTGCATTAGTATCACAAAGATAACTTTAACAAACAACGTGACTTTTATTCCTTTCTTTCAAAAAATCAACAATAGATCGTTGAAATATTGTATAATACACTACATACATAAGCCTCTGCAAACGTAGCTTGCATAATCATCGCATATTCATTTATTTTAATGAAATAACAAAAGTGACTGTGCATGTACAAACAATTAATAATAATTTGAGCTCTCACAGCGAGTGTATGAATTTTTTAACACAAATTTATTTCATAGAACATGACTAGATCAAGATTTGCATTGAATTCCTGATTGTACCATAACTATATTCTCAATTATCTTTGATACTAATAACATTACTCATGTTTTTACAATCGTATAGAATTTATAATTCTTTCAGATTAAAACTAAATTGATGCTACTGAATTGGGCATTTGGATTTCCAATCAAGATATCACGCACACTTTGTTGAAATCATGAGTTTTCAATTCCAAATGATGTTACAATTCATTTCCATGCAATTTTCTAAATTTCTGTTTGATTAAATTACCAACATTATTCGTGTAATGATTTGATCAAAAATTCACAGTTCGATTTGTACTTATTGGGAAGTCTGAAGGAGGTTACAAGTCACATGGATTTTTTGCAATATTACAGTACATTAGTAGCACACGTTTTCTCTATTCCACAGGGGAGAGTACGTACCTCAAGAAACCTTTAACGCATTAAAATTAATGTATGCCGTTACAATATTTGTCCATTTCCAGAAATTCAATTTTGTTATACATGTGGTTCTCCATGTAAAACATAATGGCGCCCTGTTCTTTGTATAACGGGCATCGCAAATGGGTTGAGCTGTACGTGACTTCGATTGGATAAAGCAAACTAGTTGGTGGTTAAGAAAACTATGTTTACTGTACGAACGCTGAGCACGAAGTGTAAGGTAATTTTTATGAGTGCTTCCGCGTGCGGAAGTAGTCCAATTCTACCCTGCCAGATGGCAGCAAAAATGAGAACTTAGTCTGTTTGGTTAAAACAAAAGGTTCACATACATAATGTAACATTGCGAATATTACGTTACATTTTGTAAAAAATAATTTAAAATAAAACTCTGGATCAACTGGATACAATACATCTCTGATTTTCACTTCAGAAGTGATTACTGATTATTATTACTGATCCTGTGATTATTTCTTTTATTTCGTTCAAACTTGACATTTGCCAAATACTCAACATTGAAGACATTCCAACATCATGAGCAGCGGAAGGATTGGTTTTCTTATTCCCTCTAATTGTTGACTTTATACCATCAAAGTCAGGGAATGGTGGGTGAGATGAGAATTACTGGAAAATAACAAAGTCTTGCTTATCCCTTGACATAAGACTTTCGTGCAACGACATGCAGCTCATGTATTTTATCTGTAAACTAGTAGGCATGCCAAAAATACATTTAGTTAGCATTGACTAGGTCACTTCTCTGCCATCCCCCACAGTTCCTCATGGAGCGCACCATGGCTGACCAGATCAGAGACCAAAACTTTTCTGATTGTGTTATTGTTATTTGAATTGTTGTTTTAAATCTACTTTATGCACGAAAAGGCTAATCAAGACTGGAACTACAGTTTAAAATGGACTCCAAACCACTGTGTGATGTGCCTCCACCAGGTATCGAACTCTGTACTCCTTGATTAGATTGGCGTTTTATTGTTAAATAACCCTTTTGGACAAAGACAATATGTTCCTTTGCAGATACCTTGACTTTCAGACCAAACATTATCTCCCGCATACAGGTGTGCCTATAAAGTACTGCATGCAATGATAGAAGCAATTGAACCATAAATGACATTCTTAAAGAAAGAACAAATGTAATAAGTCAAATTTTATAGAAGAGATATACTGCAAAATATCATGTAAAAGGTGCTTCCTTGAGTTCTGCGCTTGCAAAATGGGGTGGGAAAATAACATAATATTTCTCGCTTGTCTAGCACCCAAATGGAGCATCCTAGAAGAAAAATGCACAGAACCTTTTTTGTAGAGAATTTTATGTAGATTATTTTTCATCATAACATCTTTTGCTGTAAAATGCTTTCCAAGCGATATGATTGCAAAAAACTGATTTTGGGTGCCATTTTTCAAAGATGGCGGCCAAATCTGGGGTGGTAGAGGGGTGCAAAATTAATATGTTGTTAAGAACCCTTTTAGAAAAATAATAAAGTTTATTTCAGCTTTCCCTGATTTTTTTCCTTATTAGACTCCCTTATTGACTGGCCTAATGAGTCTTTAGTGTGTTATTTGACACAAGAAATATCGTTGGCAATGATGAATCAGTAGTGCATACATCACATACGATAAAATATTTTTTGATACTTTCTCAAAGTCTGAACTGGCAAAAAGTTGGCAAATTTCTTCTACAATTCATGGGAAATCCTGTGTGTGTTAATCATGATACATTTAACATGGAATTTCACGTTGTATGGGACGTGTCCATATTTTCACTTTTTTCAGAACATAAGCACCTCAGGTATAATCTGCTGCCCTTGCGTTTCCTAACAAAGGTGGTGAACAGGAGCATACTTCCATTTTCAGGATGCATGCAACAATGACTGTACAATTTCTGGATGTGGTTTCAAGATAGTCCAGAAGTAACGGACTTTCTTTCCAGAATACACTCGACATAACATCTGACAAAAGTAAAACAGAGAAAAAGGAACAGACTGCACCCTACGCAACAGAGAGCCAAGCGAGATGTCAAATAAGGTAATGCAACCTACTCTCGAGGCCAAAAATCACCTCTGGCATGACTCATATGAACAACTGGTACAAGGCGGGCTTCCTTTCTGAAGGATAACGACAGTTTCACAAAGTCCGAACTTCATAATAATTCCCATATTACATGCCTCACATGCCCTCAGCCTCTGACCTCCAACTCGGCCTCGACCTCACATGGCCTCAGCCTCCAATCTCAAGGTCAGCCTCTGAACTCCATATTGGCCTCCAACCTCACATGCCTCTGCCTCTAGTCTCACAGGGCCTCAGTCTCCAAGCTCAAGGTCTGCCTCACATGGCCTCGGCCTCCAAAATCCATCTCAGCCTCAGCCTCCAACCTCCTACTCGGCCTCAGCCTCTGACCTCCACATGGCCTCAGCCTCACAAGGCTCTTGGAGACACGAGGCCCGACCTCCGCAGGCTGGACATCTCTGCTTTAAACTGTAGGTCAAGTCCCGATTAGCCTTACTGTGCATAAAGTGGACTTGAAACACCAACTCAACTTTGTATAACAACTGCATCTTGCACATGGATATTTTTTAGGATTGCCAGAGCAAAATCAAAGAAGTGGTCATGCAACGAGATTATCTGGTATTAGTGTGTTGCGGAGCAGGGCAGAAAGAGGTAGGTAGGTGAACTCACACCCCCAATCCTTTTACAAGGGGTGTCCCATAAGTAGTGAGCCTGGTAGGGTTCCCATAGTTCAATCTGAAAATAATTTGGGGATTTGAAATATCAATTCTTTGTAAGTGTATATGCAAAGTGGTGTCCAGTTCTAACCATCCCCTTCTTCTTGGCAGGAGCTAGAAGTGTGCTAAGTGCGTAACGTCAGAAAAATGAAGAGAGAAGATATACGAGCAGTGGTCAAGTATCTGTTGAAAAAGAGGTTGAGTCCCAAGGAAATCCATGAGGATACGGTGACAACATTAGGAGACGATGCAACATCCTCTGCCACAGTGGAGATGAGTAGCCGAATTTAAGCGGGGGAGAGTGAGTGTGGAAGATGATCTTCACCCAGGCAGGCCAGTGGAGATGGTGACACAAGAAAATGAAGAGAAAGTGCACAAGATTATTCTTTCAGACAGACGTGTGACTGCGATACATTGCAGAGGAACCGAAGATGTCATGGGTTACAAAACTTCTGACAAGTAAACAAAAGTTGACAAGATGCATGATCTCAGAAGAAATCTTGAGCTGTTCCAGGCCGGTCCAGACGGATTTGTTGAACAACTTGTGACTGTTGATGAAACCTGGGCTCATCACTATGTACCGGAGCCAAAACAGGCATCAAAACAGTGGAAATACCCCAGCTCCCCCTCCCCAAAGAAAGCAAAGTCTGGTCCCTCTGCTGGGAAAGTGATGACGACAGTCTTCTGGGACTCTAAGGGTGTTTTATTGGTTGATCATCTCAGAAAGGGAAACACCATGACCGGAGAGCATTATGCTTCCCTGGTGAGGCAATTACGGGATGTCTTGAACACTAAGCGATGGGGAAAGATCTCTAAAGGGGTGATTCTGCATCAGGACAATGCACGTGTTGCATCGCTTGTTGCGATGGCTACCATCTGTGATTGTCGGTTTGAATTGTTGGAACATCCTGCTTATTCACCCAATCCTGCTCCATCAGACTTTCATCTCTTCCCTAACCTGAAAAAAGCTTCAGGCAGTGTGCATTAGCAGTGAGATGATGACATCATCAGTGCTGTGGGTGACTATTTGCAAGCCTTGAGGAAAGCTTTTGTGAGACCTGGATAAAAGCACTGCAGAAGCGTTGGCAAAAGTGTGTGGACCTGCAGGGAGACTACGTAGAAAAATAGGTTGCTATTGTGGTCCCATCCTATTCCCTTCTAGGTTAGGCTCGCTACTTATGGGACACCCCTCGTACCAATGTTAGAAATTACTGAATAAGAATTCGGTCTTTTTTGTTTGAATTGTTGTTTTAAGTCCACTTTATGCACAGATGCTATACTGATCGCAGGCCCAGCTGGCGGCTGACCAACATAGCTCCATCTGTCCACCAGTCGTCTTTGGGGTTTGTGTGGCTCAATGAGTGCTTTGTGCACTATTGCATAACTTTTACCCAGTTATGAAGCTGATCAACTCTTTCTCTCCCCCATTTTACAGTATGTTTGGCAACATGATGTGTATCTGATGCTCATTTGTGTTCTCCTGCCAGCAACATTCGATGGCTTGTGACAGGAAAATGCCCAATGTCAGCCGAAGAGAATTTAACTGATCGTCAATTCATTGTTTCCCATCTGCCAGCTTTAAATGCGACCAGTATTACCGGGACTGCCCTGTCTTGTAAAAGGCAAGTGCAGAATACAGGAAATCAGGAATGCAGTCATAGGACATGTTATCTAAGACATTCATATTTACTATGTGCGAATTACTCACAAGATTAACAATATAAATTACAATTTTACTTACGTTTTTTGCGAGTATAATACATTTTCTTAAATTACGACGTTTCGAGAGATAACTTCTCTCTTCTTCAACTTCGCAAGGGAACTCGTTGCAGACAACTTGACTGTGGAATAGTGAACGGTTTTTAGAATTTTAAAGGTTTTTACAGTTTTTAAAAATTCATACAGGAGGACAAATAAGTTTGTATTATAGATTTTAACTTTTGTAAACGATGGCTTTAAAGCACATAAATTGTCAGTGCGTAATCGATCTTCCTATACTTTTTCTCTGCTTGCATTTCACCTAAAATCCTTAATCCTGATGACAATGGAAGAAATATTTTGACGAAGCTATGACTATATGAATTGCTTATAAAACACCGAAATCTGAAGAAAGGAGAAGTTATCTCTTGAAACGTCGTAATTGAAGAAAACATATTATACTCGCAAAAAACGTAAGTAAAATTGTAATTTATATTATATTGTCATGTGATCTAAATTTCTCTCTCTGTGAATTACTTTTTTGCCATGTAAAACTTGATGGATTATAGCTTAAAATGTACATGGTTTCTCTATAAATTCAAACAGAGAGTGAGATTTGTTGAGGTACTTTTGTGAATTATATTTTCATACTTTTACTTGATTATATTATGGCTTTATAAAACTGAACCTTTAAACTGAATCAAATATTTACATTGTAATGTAATGAACTTGATTTTGTAGGGAGATGTTGTTGGCAAGTATATGGTGGCCAATAAATTCAAGAATGAATGTAAGCAATATGCATGTGGAAATGATGATACAGTATTTGAAGATGAGAAAACCACCCAACCATTCTGGTAAGTAATTTTATTTATAATGTGAAAATTTAAATTATTTTAAATGAATTATGTATGTGTGTGTGTGTGTATGTATGTATATGAATGAAAGGCTGTAGTATTGTACAGGGTGAGGCAAAGTCTGGCACCACCCTTTTAATTTGAAAACGTCTTGACGGAGGGCGATGAAATTTCGGATATGGGTAATTGGAGTGGGGTGCACCAAATGGGGCTAGTGTGTATCATGGTGGCCATTTTGAATGCCGACATCTTGGAACTACATCGAGATTTTCAAATGGGAAGGGGGTCATGTAGCATATCATTTTACATGTGCGTTTTCTCAGAAATAAGAATCTGCAGTTATTTCCCCCCTAACTTTATTTGGTGAGGATATTTTCACAGTTGAAGTTCACATTTGGCATAATGTAATGGGTTGGTATTTATTTGTTCCAGGTGATCTAACATGGCTCTAACCCTCCAAGAATGGATCGAAATTGTTGTTATAAGTGGGGAGCGCAGTGCCAGGGTCATTGCAGAAGATTTCAATGCCCAGCATCCAGAGAGAGACGACATCTGAGTTAACCACAGTGTTGCGTATAATGGAGAAGTTTAAGGAGACAGGATCCGTGTGCAACAGAGAACTTAGTGGACGGCCAAGAACAGCTACCGATGAAGAAATTGCAACTGCAATCATGGCATCCTTGGTCAAGAACCCGAAATGCATTACCCGGCGTTTGGCTTCAGTGTCAGGAGTCAGTCAGAGATCCATACTCCATGTGTTGCATACTAACAAGTTGTATCCCTACAAAATTCAAATGCAGCTGTTCTTAACTGAGGATTACTCAGACAGGCAGTTCCAGTTTGCAGACTGGGTTTTGGCTCCTTGCAACGAGGATCCCCAGTTCCCGAAAAGTGTTCTGTTTAGCGATGAGGCCATATTCTTTGTGAACGGTGAGGTAAATAAGCAGATTCATCATTATTGGTCAGATACCAACCGATCGTGGACAGATCCTTGTAAGGAAGTCTGTGCGGTGCAGCAAAGGTAATGGTGTGGTGTGGGATATGGAACACCCGAATTGAGGTTCCTGTCTTCATCCACAACAACCTGAATGGGGAGAGATATCTGAATAATCTCAAGGAAGATGTGTTCCCCTTACTGATGAACCCAGATGGCGAATTACCAGCCTATTTTCAGCAGGACAGTGGGCCTCCGCACTACCTGTTATGTGTCAGGCAGGGATTAGATGAACAGCTCCCGGATCACTGGATTGGTCGAAGAGGGTCCACTGAGTGGCCATCCCATTCTCCGGACCTTATGCCTCTTGACTTTTACCTTTGTGGTCATCTTAAAGCCATAGTTTATCAAGAGAAGATCACTGATCTCCAACATCTCCAGCACCGGATCCAACAAGCATGTGACTCTGCCAACCCTGCAGTGTTATTGCGTGTCCATGAGGACTGGCTGAAACATCTTACGTTGTGTGTAGCACAGAACGGGCAACACATAGAGCACATCTTGTGGGATGCCAAATGTGAATTTCAACTGTGAAAATATCCTCACCAAATAAAGTTAGGGGAAAATAACTGCATCTTCTTATTTCTGAGAAAAACGCACATGTAAAATGATATGCTACATGACCCCCCCTTCCCATTTGAAAATCTGGATATAATTCCAAGATGTCCACCCTGATACACACTAGCCCATCTGGTGTGGCCTCACCCCAATTACCCATATCCGAAATTTCATCGCCCTGCGTCAAGTAGTTTTCAAATTAAAAGGGTGGTGCCGGACTTTTCCCTCACCTTGTAGAATGTCTACATTCTGAAACTGGTGCAAATTTTTTTACATTTCTAGTTTTGTGAAATATATATCTCGTCAAGGAAGACTGTCATGGTGGTTGCGGTAAACGCGGTTTAAAATTACTTACGTGAAATTTAAAATCCTATTAATTTCGAAGATCCACTGTCTTCATTCACAAAAGGGTACCCTTTTGTGAATGAAGACAGTGGATCTTCGAAATTAATAGGATTGAACCATTAAATTGTGCAACGCGGAATTACGAAATCTTTTAAATTTCACGTAAGTAAGGAAGACTGTAATATGTGAATGTTTCATCAAACATTGAAAAAAAAAATGTTTTAGTCCACTTTATGTTCAGTTGGGATAATCGGGACTGTAAGTAGGATACAAATCACGATCATGTGTGCCTTACACCTAGGACCCCTTGTTTACAAGGCAACAACACAACCACTATCCATTAATGAGGTCCCTACCCATACAGTGCAAATCTCCAAGGGATATCCCTCAAAAATAGTTTGATAGACTTACATAATCACAAATCACGGACATTTGTGTGCTGTATGTGTAGTATTGAACTTACCTTGATTATTAATATTCTACTTTAGTACACTCATTTCTATAATCTGACATATATGTAAACATGAAACTTATCCTAAGCATCAATGTAATCCTTATGCATCAATGAATGTTTATATTATATGTAGTCTAAGTATGAATCATGAACATGAAGAAACTAACTTGCTATAAGCTTGTACTTTCCATTCACCAATCCTTTTTCTTCCAACAACTACCACCATAACTGTCAACATGTCACTACAATAAAATATTTCTAAGAGAAAAGTAATTCTTTGTCTTGTCTACTTGACCAATTGCATCAATTTCCAAATTCTCATTGAGGTTTCAAGTTTTGCAGTTTTCCAAACTAAATTTCAAAGTAAAACCATGTTTAAAGATAATTATTCATATTGGCCATGTAAGTCCAAAAAATGAGTGCAAATAATTAAATTCTTTAGGTAATATTTTATGTTATGTTTGTTTGAGTTGGTGTTTTAAGTCCACTTTATGCACAGAAATGCTAATTGGGATTGGACCTAGAGTTTAAAGTGAAATCCGAACCACTATGTGCCTCCACCGGGTTTCAAACCTTGAACCCTTTGATTACAAGGTGACAATGCTATCACTGTGCCATCCGGAGGCCTATTTTATGTTACGGAACATGTAAAAGATGTATTTACAAAAAACACAGGATTTGTTATTAATAGTTATAATATGCAATTCCAGAACAACGCACATATGCATGCTGCATTAGAGATTGAAATTTAGTTATTTTGCATTGCTTTAACCCTACGTACACCAAGGGGTTACGCGTAACACCACACACCAAAGGAGGGTTAAAAAATGTCCACCACACAAATCATTATTTTCTGTCCCAGGAAAATGTAATATTCTTATCTATTTTGTAGTAACTATAAACTAAGACAACTGAAGGCTACGAACAGAACAGGTATTAAGTATATCACCTTTTTTATTTGTTATTCTTACAATATATTTTAACATTATGGAAATTCTATTCACATATTTCCCGAATTATAAGAGCAAGGATGTAGTACTACAGACATAAAATATTTTTGTTGTTGGAAGCTACAGAGTAAGCATTATTGTCTTATATTACTTTCCAAAAGTCATTGTTGGTTACTCTGAATCAATAGTCTTGCGTTTGCAAGAACGGCACACGTTACTTTTTTTTCACTATGCTTTCCACAAACAAAGGCTTCACATTTTCCACATACAATTTTTGTTTTTGCAAACTTGTTCAACTGTACATTTTTTGATCTGGCTTCTTTGCAACAAAGAACACATCTTCCTCTTCCTGTCTTCGGTTTTTTACATGCACATAATGGTACACGAATCTTAGAACTATGTGTAACAAATGACATGGTAGTGGTAAATACTAACTTCCCACATAAAGAAATCCATAAATACACTAGGGAAGAACCAACAAGAAGGGAAAAATCTATAATTGACTATTTCATAGTAGAGAGAAATACGATGAGAAAGATAAGAGATGCCAGAGTCAAAAGAGGGGCGGAAATTGGGAGTGACCATAAACTATTAATAATGGAAAGAGTAGTACATAAAAGTAGAGTGCTAAAAACTAAAGGAAAAAGACAGGAAAAACAAAATAAAATAAGAATAAAGGCATATAAATTAAAAGATACAAAAGTTAAAGAAAAATATCAGCAACTAATAGAAGCAAAGATACAAGAGAAACATGAAAAGGAAGAAAGAGATGTAGATATATTGTGGGATGAATTTAAGAAGATTTTGCTACAGTCTGCAGAGGAATGCTGCGGGACAACATACATCGGAAACAAAATGAAAAGAACGGCTTGGTGGACAGATGAGCTGAAAGAAGAAGTCATGCACAAGAAAATACTGTGGAAAAAGTACCTATCAGTTAATGATTTAGAAAGCTTCGAAGAGTATAGGAGGCAAAGGGATATAGTCAAAAAGAAAGTGTTAGAGGCTAAAAAGAACTCATGGAGAAAATTTGGGGAAAGTATGGAAGAGAACAGCCGAGAAAATCAAAAACTATTCTACAAAGTTTTAAAGACTATGAGAAAAGATAAAGAAAGCCCATTAAAATACATAAAAGGAAAAGATGGTAAACTAAGAACAAAACCAGAAGAAATCATGCAAAGATGGAAGGAATACTTCGAAGAATTGCTGAAGGATGAAACACAAACTAACAGGACGGAGGTTCAAACAGGAAACGAAAGAACAGAAGATACAGAAATGGAGGATGAAGAAGAGGAAATAAATGATATCAAAGTAGAAGAATTAAAAGCAGCATTAAAGAAAATGAAGTTAGGTAAGGCTAGTGGACATGATGGTTTAACACCAGAAATGCTTAAGTACATGGGAAATGCTGGAGAGCAACTGTTTTTGAACCTATTGAATGCTATATGGGAAAAGAAAACTGTACCGAAGGAATGGGAGATATCAGTAATAATCCCAATCTTCAAGAAAGGGGATAATAGAGAATGCAGAAACCATCGGGGAATCTCATTGCTCAGTGTGCCAGGGAAGATATATTCAAGAATCCTGGAGAACAGACTCAGAAAATATGTCGAAGAGCAATTGGAAGAAAGTCAAGCAGGCTTTAGACCAGCAAGAAGTGTACAAGACCATATTTTCACCCTCAAACAAATAACAGACAAGACAATAGAATACAATAAAAAGGCACATGTATGTTTTGTAGATCTACAAAAGGCTTTTGATAGAGTTCCTTGGAATGAGATATGGAAATCTTTAGAGAAGAAAGGAGTGGATAAAAACCTAATAAAAGCAATCCAAAGTTGGTACAAAGGATGCTGATGCTACGTGAGGACGAGAAACCACCAGTCAGAGGAATTTGAAATAACAACAGGAGTTAAACAGGGAGATATACTATCACCATATCTATTTATAATCCTATTAGATGAAGTAATAAAGGAATGCCATATAAAAATGAAACAATTTCATGTAGGATACTGGAATATGAAATCGATTAAACTAACAGAGCTCATATACGCTGATGATATTATACTAATAGCTAATACACAGGCTAGTTTACAATATAACCTAAATATTCTTAATGAAGAATTAAAGAAAAAGAATATGGAAATAAATACGGAGAAAACTAAAACAATGATAATTAGCAGAGAAAAGACAAACCATAAGTTAAAACTGAATAACAAACCTTTAGAACAAGTGACAAATTTCAAGTATCTTGGAGTAATTATAAACAGTCAAGGAAAAGAAGAGGAAGAAATAAGAGATAGAATCATGAAGACAGGAAAGCTATATCAAATGATAAACCGAGGATTTATAGGCAAAAAAGAAATATCTACCCAAACAAAATTCACTGTATATAAAACAATTTATATACCAACACTTACATATAGCAGTGAAAATTGGACAATGACTGGAAAACACCTGAAAAATGTACAAACAATGGAAATGAGGTACCTTCGAAGAATAAGTGGGAAAACTAGGAAAGATCGGATAAGGAATGAAACCATCCGGCAATCTTTAAATGCTCAGCCACTACAAGAAACAGTTGAACGTAATCAACTCAGATGGTTCGGCCATTTGAGCAGAATGAGTGAGACGAGACTGCCAAAACAGATATGGGAAGCACGTCCACAAGGAACAAGACCAAAAGGAAGACCAAGAAAGACATGGAATATGAGTGTCAAAGAGATTTTGGAGAAACGAAGCATAAGATGGAAAGAGGCACAGGAAAAGGCGATGGACAGAAATGTCTGGAGAACTCTCTGTAACCCCTCGACACCGGCAGGTAGAAGAGGACGCGACTAAGTAAGTAAGTAAGTAAGGAAGCTACAGAGTAAGCATTATTGTCTTATATTACTTTCCAAAAGTCATTGTTGGTTACTCTGAATCAATAGTCTTGCGTTTGCAGGAACGGCACACGTTACTTTTTTTTCACTATGCTTTCCACAAACAAAGGCTTCACATTTTCCACATACAATTTTTGTTTTTGCAAACTTGTTCAACTGTACATTTTTCGATCTGGCTTCTTTGCAACAAAGAACACATCTTCCTCTTCCTGTCTTCGGTTTTTTACATGCACATTATGGTAACACGTTACACCTCTTCCTGTCCGGTTTTTTACATGCACATTATGGTAACACGTTACACCAAGTGTGGGTACTTTGTCCACCACGAAAACTTATTTTAAAATTTTGGGTTATTTTCTAGAAATTAAAAGTATTGAATGACAGAAAATAAAATTTATATTATTTTTGACACAAAATCTGAGTTATGACATGATACTAATGTGAGAGAATTAACATATACGAGGGTGGTTTGAAAAGTTCTCGGAATGGAATAGAAAGAAACAACTTACAACAGTGATTTTTATTTTATTTTTCAATGTAGTCTCCCTGTACACTAATGCACTTGGTCCAGCGATGTTCTAATGCCTTGATCCCATCTCGAAAATTAGATTCCTCCAGGCCTGTGAAATACGTGTCAACTTCGGCTATTAGTTCTTCCTTTGAAGAGAATCTCCGTCCACCGAGGAAACTTTTGAGTTTGGGGAAAAGATGGAAGTCTGAGGGAGCCAAATCAGGCGAGTAAGGTGGATGTGGCAACAATTCGTGACCAATTTCATGAATTTTTGCCATGGCAACGACACTTGTGTGAGGGCGCGCATTGTCCTGATGCAAGATGATTTTCTTTCTTGCCAAACCTGGCCTCTTTTCCCGTATCTTATGCTTTAGTTGGTCGAGGAGATTAGCGTAGTATTTTCCCTTAATTGTTTGACCAGTGGGAAGATAATCGATCAACAGAATCCCTTTTGCATCCCAAAACACTGACGCCATTACCTTTCCAGCCGACCATATTGCCTTTGCTTTCTTTGGTGGTGGTGAATCAACATGTTTCCACTGCTTTGACTGTTGTTTTGTCTCTGGGGTATAGTAGTGGACCCAAGTTTCATCTGTCGTCACAAACCGGCGCAAAAAATCTGTTTGGTTTCTCTTAAAACGAGTCAAACATTGTTCGGAAATGTCCACTCTGATGCGTTTATGGTCCTGTGTTAAAAGTCGCGGCACCCATCTTGCAGATAATTTTCTCATATCCAATTCAACTGTTAAAATGTGATACGCCCGTTCAGATGACATTCCTACAGCTTCAGCAATTTTACGCACTTTCAGTCGGCGATCCTCCATGACCAATTTATGCACTTTTTCAATAATTTCTGGGGTAGTAGCACATTTTGGGCGACCACTACGTGGATCATCTTCTAAGCTGTCCCGACCAAATTTAAACTCGTTTGTCCACTTTGCAACAGTTGAATATGAAGGAGCAGAGTCCCCCAGTGTGTTCAGAAAATCGGCATGAATTTCCTTTGCTTTCATACCTTTCTTTACGAAGTACTTAATCACCGCTCGAATCTCGATTTTTTCCATCTTCACAAAGCACTGCACGGGAACAACTACAAAGTGACGTCCGCACCACAGATCTCTACCCAGAACACTGACGCGCCACGTGTTTATTAATAAAGGATGGCCTATTACTATGCGGGAACCTCGTTGTCCTAGCATTGACATCTGGTGGTGATTCCGAGAACTTTTCAAACCACCCTCGTATTTGCTGGCCTCCGTGCCAGACTGGTTTGCATAGTGCACTACAACATCAGAGGTTCCGAATTTGAATCCCAGCCTGGGCATAGGTGTTCTTTGAGCGTATCCCATCATCAATTTAATCATATCATCACTCACCTTCATCTTCACAAATAGCAAAAAAGTGGTAGAAATGTGAAGTAAAATGAACCTAATCAATCAAGCAATTAACATATACTTAGGATCAGGGTTTGCCCGGGTGGGCCCAGCCCAGTTTTTCCCACGCTGGTTCTTTCAGAAAAACCCCACCTTGAAAAAACCCACTCAAAATGTGTTTTTTTTTCTTCAGAAAATGTTGTAAATTATTGCTTTAAATGATGAGAGGTTGTAGAATTGTCAACAGTTTGAGAAAACGTGTAAAATGAAGGGTTAGCCAAGCTTATAATACTCAAAATAGTTAATGTGATAGAAGTCACAGTGGGTTTTTTCAGGATATTTTCTCAAATTATGTTAGAAATTGACTTTTAACAGAAATAATGCGAACATACGTATATCCAAGAAACAAAAAATCAAAAGGGTCTGAAATATTTGGATACAAGTTAAATGGACAAAGCTTATAATTTTGAAATGTGGTAGCACTTTAGATATCAGTCACTTCCGTATGTGGGCAAGCCACATAGTTTCACCTGCGACGATCAACTTTTACAATACATTTTTCCATGTATAAAACATTACAAAGGAGAATTGAGTACATTTTATTGAAATGTGAAAGTAGAATAAAGTTAACTGTGCTATAATTATACCAAACACTTTTTGAATGATTCATTTCATTTCTCAAAATTTAGTATGTGTGCAAATGTTCTGTTTTCTTTCCAATGCCTTGCACTGAGACAGTGACCCCTCCCTCCCTCCAGTTCAGTGCATTGATGGAACGTAATGGGTTGCTTGCCCATGTAGGATAAATGTTATTTGTGGTTAGAAGCTTTATACCCAAGAAGTAGAGCACTCTCACATTCTACCACAATGTCTTTCTCCTTAAAAATAGGGATGTGGGGTACTCAAGTAAATACAATGCATACGGATACTGAAATATTTTGATTATTTTTGACATTTTCAAACCTTTTTAGACACTACAATTCTGAGCTTTGTGCACCTGGTGGAGGCACATAGTGGTTCGGATCCCACTATAAACTGTAGGTCCAGTCCCGATTAGCCTTACTGTGCACAAAGTAAACTTAAAACACCAAATCAAACCAAACCAAACCGAGCTTTGTGCATAAAACTTTCAGGAGCATTGTGGCGTCACTTGCACTGTAAATTCACAATAAAATTATCGAAACATAATGCACGATTTAGGAGGAGCTTGGGTGGGGTGGATGGGCAAAGAAAGACAAGTCATCTATTTAGTGACCATGATAACATGTTTCTGCAACTAGAAAACTTGACAGACTGGAATGGTATTACATGTCAGTGAAATTGAACAATGTGTTTCAAGATGGTGAACGAAAATCCTCCAGTTGCACGCACACTCTATACCATGCTCTCTTTTCCCCCAAAACTGTCTACAATGCATTTTCGGAGTATAAGGAACTAAACTCAGTCATTGTAGATAATTCATCGGTCCGCAATTTTGCAATAAAACTTCTAAAATTATATTTCATAGTTTAGGAGAGGAGTGGTGGTAAAATCGCAAACATACATTTTGCCATAAATGTAAAACTTTTGAGTTGCAATTTCTAGAGTTACAAAATAACTTAAAGGATTGGTGTCATATTGCATTTGAGAAAAAAATTGTCACCATGTTTAAGGATGGTAGAGGACAGACTGATTTAACATGCCTTGCGAGAACTTTAAGTTAAGCAAATATTTGAGGTTTGATTTTCGTAGATTAAGAAAACCAAGTCTCAGCTTTGTTAGGACATTACTTGAGCATTACTCTGTAATATCGTGTGTGGTTTAGGAAGGGTGGAGGAAAGTCACCAATCTTGAGACCACAATATCTGTAGCAAATTTAGAGTTTTTAAGCTGAAATTCTTCATGTTGCAAATAGATACATCCAGGGGATGATTTTATTTTGCATTTGCATTTGTTGAAAGCATTTCAAGATGGTGGATGAAAAATTCATTTTTCATATTGTGAGGTAGCTCCAAATTCTGATGCCACTTTCAAATATCTGCCTAAACTACATTTTTGAACATAAAGAATGGAGACTTAATATTTTAGGGCATTTCTAAAGCTATGGCTTGACAAATAATTATTTTAACAATATAGTGCATATACCGTATTTACGCGTGTATAATGCGCACTTTTTTCCAAAATTTTTGCCCTTGAAAACTGTGGTGCGTATTATGCACGGAATAATTCGGACAGTCAAAATGAAATCACGCATTTTTTTTTCACTATGTCACTGCGTATAACATGTATATATCTACAGATTGCCTTTCTTTAGCAATAATAATTTTAAAAAATAACTTTTTAATGCGAAATGGCAGTTTTCCATGAGTTGTCACTTAGTAATGGAAAGTTTTGCGACATCGAGAAAAGCAGCACCCGTTCTGGCGGCATTCAAGCACGCGCCTCCCGTCACACGGGAGACGTATCAAGCGGTATTTTTCGCGGGAGAAAAACTTCCACAAAAATTGTTTTCGCCTTAGACATGGTCATGAACAGAGATCGGGCGAAAAATACGTTTTTTGCACTCATTCCCTTCAGAAGCACTCTACCGCTCGCAAGTGGGTCTGATCTAAAAATAAACACCAGACCACGCTTCAGTTATATCCAATAGCACTTGACCTCTGCCCTCCCCTCCCCCAAGCGTACCAATGTTACCCGCAGCCGACGGCTGCTACACAACATGCCAGGCTTGTTTTGCCATTGTGATTTCGTTTGCTCTTGGATACATGAGAAGAGATCGAATATGCTTGGATGTTATTTTAAATCGACTTTGTATCGTACAACTTCCGGTAATTGCTTTCATTCAAAACGTATTCTTTGTTCCCTGTAACACTTCATAAAGAAGTGAAACTGTTATAGATAATCAAAGCCACATAGGCCAACTAAAGATCGTCAACACTCTTAATGCATTTTCATCCAGGTTTCCGCAAAAGTTCACTTCGATCTTACTTGCATCATAACTCCCGTTTAACATTTTCATGACTGTGCCGATGTCCTAATATTTGCCAAAAGTGTTCCGTTGGCAGAGTGACTTCTCCCTCTTTTCTTCTCAGCAAACGTTTAGGGGGGGGGGGGCAATGCCAATTGTCTTCCTGCTCGTGTGTGCACACAGGCTGATTACAGGCAAGGGTGGAAGTGGACCGCTCTTTCTTTCCTTTGACTTCTAAAATGGTCAACCAGTTCAGGATACATTCTTGAAAACGAACAAAAACCATAGGACAAGTATAAAAAAAATGCCTCCCTACCCAGCTTTCTCCGCCACTGGTCTGCACGGCAATGTAATAATTGCAGAATTCAGGTCCTACTTTTTTTTTTTTTATGATGCTATTGTATTGAAATATTGCCCGTATTATTGTCTGTTGCATGGTAAAACGTAAAGAAAGGGTTTATTCTTTCTTCTTCACACAGCTGATAAAAGTTCAGCCTTCGACAGTTGCGTTATCTTTGAAATACGGAGGATTTTCCGTGACCACCTGTTGCTCGAACTTCCAGCCGGTCGCCTTGTTTTTACGCTGTAACTGGCGCCAGTGTTTTGTCTAGCGTCTGCGAAGTTGTCGCTTGTGGATAACAGCAATGACTCATCCAGCGAAGGCAAGTCATTGTTTTGTATCTCGCAAAGCTGTTTTGATTTGACGATAACGAAATTCGATCTTCAGAAAGAAAAAGAAGAGTTAAAACAACTTCATGTTCTGCACCTTTATCTTCAGAACCTCAATGTGTAAGCTGCGAACGATTTTTTAAAAAATGCTCAATGTATAAGCTGACACCGATTATCGTCGATTAACGTGAGAGTAAATAAAGATCTCCCATTTTGATATCTGAAAATGCGCAGGTTTCATAAAGCTTGTTTTCAGTTCATTTTATGCTTTTGGGCTAATCGGGACTAAATATACAGTTTCACTTTAGTGAAATCTAATTCCAAACCAAAATGATTATCGAGTGCGACACTGTTCAATGTGTCTTAGAATACGCATTGGGTGCAAATAGATTGCAAGTTGCCCGTTTCCTTTTTCAGGCTGGCTTACAATACAAGTCGAGGAAGAGGAAGGACTGCTCCCTGGAATGGGGGAGGGGGTGAATTAGAAGTTGGTCGAAGGAAGGAAAACGTGACATTTTTACGACGTATTTTACACAGCCGAACCAAAACGAAATTTACAGCCCCTTTTTTGTGCATAGAAAGATGAGATCTTCCGAGAGATCGTATCTTACCAGTTCATCTTGTAACAGACAATGCTCTAGTAGACCCGTATTAAATCCAACATTCATTCTGCCCGATTATCTCCTAATAATTGTTTTTGGTGCAAATTCCAATAACAACCCCTTCGAAATAACTACCTTTTTTCTGGGAACTATGAAAGGTCGTTGTATCGAGAGTTGACTGTAACAAATATGAAGGTAAAATAATTACGTCAACACTTACCAAATAGAAATAATTACTGTATATTTACTGCGCTATTGCGGCTTGACTCACGTAAATAAATAAATAACGTTTACACTTAATTTCGTCATTCACTCCCAGTTACTAATACAAGCAGTCTGAAATGTCCTCACTTCCATCCATCTTGTTCGATATTCCCGTTACCTTAAAACTTTTGATCATCATTTCAAGGGAGATGGAGTTCCATGCCTCACGAACCCATTCACAAACAATCGTCAGCGACGCACGTTTCACCCTCCCGCTTGATGCGAGTTCATGCTGCCTTGATGTCATCCATCTATTTTAAGCATCACGCACTGCGACCTTGAAGGGGTGGTTGATAACTTTGCTCCCTCCTCTCCTATGAAAAGCTCAACATCTGGAAGTTCAAGGTCACGTGGTGAATGCATCAGCTTCGAAAGCAAGGAAAAGATCGTTTTTATGATCTACTGATTAATTTTAAATGAAATACGTAAATGTTAGTCCGACGCTAAGAAAGCCATTTCTGGAACCTGAATTGTACTGCGCATTATATACGAAATATATTTTTTTTGTTGCTTTTCCTCATCAAAAACTAGGGTGCGTATTATACACGCACGCGCATTATACTCGCGTAAATACGGTATATGCTGGGATCCAAATGTGGGCCACTTTCATAGCAACCAGATATTTTGGAGGATGGATATGGTATTTCGTTTGGATGAAATCAGTCAAGACAATCAAATATGTCAGCCTTATAATATATATATGGTATAGTTAATACATGGAGGAGATATTTAAACTTGAAATATCTACAAAAATAATGTGAAGAAACTGTATTGAAGCAAATTTAAAAGTGTGTGTGCAGCTACCATATGTTGTATAGTACGTAAAGGTAACGTTCCCTGTGCATATAGCACCACGTCATGAAGGCACGTTCAGGGGATATTCAGGTAGGGCCCGATATATTCTTTATCTCGGCGATTTTGGAGGTGATGTGATCACAACCAAACTCTGGCTGCCTTTACCCCCCAGGACCCAGTGATTTGTGGCTGGGTGAGTTCCAGAGCTGCTTTATGCAGGGACATTTCTCTCTCTATTTTCTCAATTTTCTCTGTATTATCTATGGATTGATTAATTGAATTGCTTTATTTTATTTCGCTTCTTGTGCCACTTTTGGCTAATTTGCCAAGATGGGGATGAGTGATGATATGATGAAATTGATGAATGAACACCCGCAAACATCCAGGCCAGGATTCGAACCCGGGACCCTTGCCATCGTAGCGTGATGTGCTTACCATTCCGCCACAGGGGCTGGCTCTATTATCATTGGGACAAGGAACCAGTATTCAAACCCGGGGCCCCTGGCATTGCAGCATGCTGTGCAAACCACTCCACCATGGAAGTTGACTAAACCACCGCAGCTATCAAGTATTAGTATAGTATTGCAATGAGCAACCCTGGAAACTGATCATAGATATATATTAACTATTACGCCATCCAGCAAGAGTAGAATCAAACTGGTGGTCAAATTTTTCAGAACATAGTATTTTAGATAATTTAATCATTTGTCCCGCACTGTGACTGTGTGGTCATGCTTTGGGCTCCGGCTATGGGACGTGTGCAGGTTTGAGTCTCCTTGGAGAAATGTAACAGCTTTTCTCATGAGATTTCGGCCTGTGTAAGAGACTGGTGAACACTCACAATCATGATTAAATTGGGGAGCTACGAATGAGAAGCATAACCCGGTTATGAAAACCTATGACGACGACTGGGGGTTCATCGTGCTGACCACACATCACCCCATAAGAGTAGGATCAGGTGGAAGTGCAATCGGTATGTAGGCCTGGGCCCTAAATAGTCTGTTGCAGCACGGGTTGTGCATCTTTTTAGTTTTCATTTCAAGGTGTGAGACCTTGATTGTCAATTCTTAACAATGTTAACAGAAAATATTAAATAGTTTTTGATTCAGTGAACTAAAACAATACAAATTGAATGTTCCAATATATTACTATCAGGGAAAAATGTGTTTCATTTTCAAAATATATGTATTTATAAACATAACTGAAAAAAAAACAATAAAACCCTGTTTTGTCCAGGTTTTATTGGGTTTTATCTGGGAAAAAAAAACAACCGAAAAACCCATCTGCCAACCCTGCTTAGGATACTAATATTTATATGCTGAGTACACAATGTCAATACATATAAATGTCATCTCAAATTTATGTTAATATAATTCAAATAATAAGTCATACTTTTGAAATGGAAACCTAGTTTTAAAATACTATAATAGTTTTTACTTGTGAGTCAAGTTTTGGGCCACATGTTTCTTTTGGTTTGTTTTGCTTTCATTTTAACCAACACAATTGTGTAAATCCATAGCATAAATGTGGTTAAAAATCATTGATATCAACAAGTATGAAATTGGCATATAGTATATTTACATAACAACGTAACAGAATTATTGTGATTAGCAGAATCTCTTCACATAGCTTTCAAGATCAGCCCATGGAAATAAGAGGAACAGAAAATAACTTGGAAAGAGGCAGTGAAGAGTGTGTAAAAATACATTCAAAACTTATAAGAAATGGCAGGAGTAGTGTAAGTGACTTTTGCTTTAATCAACATTCAGAAACTCACATTAACAGAAACAAGTTTTCCTGTGATATTTGTGCAAAAGAATATTCTAAAAAAAGTAGTTTAACTCATCATTTGGAAATTCATACATGTGACAATTATACATGTGATGGTTGTGGAAAAACATTCCTTAAGAGAGATGGAATCACGAGACATATTAGAAGATACCACTCTAAAGAAAGAAAAACATATCCATGTAGTATATATAATAGAAAATTCTTCACTACAAGCAATCGTAATGCTCACATAAATAGAATTCATCGTAAAAAGAAAGATATTACCCCTCAACATCCGAAGAATTATTATTGCAGCGTTTGTGGAAATGGTTATACAAAAAATTACTTGCGAGTACACATGCGAATTCATACAGGAGATAACCATTACACGTGTGAAGTCTGTGGTAAAAGCTTCTATCAAAAGACAACATTGCAAGTACACTCTAGAATCCACACAGGAAACAAGCTGCCACATGTGTGTAGATACTGCAAGAAAGAATTTCCTGGTATAGGTAGTCTCAAAAGTCATGTTAATAGCGTTCATCTTGGAAAGCAGTTTATATGTGATGTTTGCGACATGCATTTCTACAGAAGAGATTATCTAAAAAATCACATGCTCATTCACAATAGTAACAGATCTTGTAGCTGCAAGATTTGTGGCAAAGTTCTCGCTTCAGCAGAAATTTTGAAAGTGCATGAGAGGACCCATACTAATATTAAACCATTTACTTGCAAAGAATGTGGGAAAAAGTTTAATCATAGACTTACACTGAATATACATGAAAGGCTTCACAAAGATGAAAAGCAATTCAAATGTGAAATATGTAATCGACGATTTCATCAAAGTATTCACTTGATCACTCACAAACGTCAACACTCAGGTCAGAAATCATATTCATGTTGTCATTGTGGAGTTGTGTATTTCCACAAACCATCTCTTACCGTACATCTTAGGGAACATTAATACTAAGAGTATGAAATATCTCTTTCAGTAATACTTGCATGGGTGTTAAAATGTTCAAAGATATTTTTAATGTAATACCAATATCATTGTTTGAAGCATGTTTTAAGGTAATAAGGGTGAATATGTTTTTAATGTAGATAGAATGTCTTTTCATTCCTAGACAGATTGTTACACAACAACAAATAATTATGTTTGAAAATTTGTAACAGAAGCAACAACAATATCTAAACATGTTGTTTATTTTATGCTATAAATTAAATAATATTCCATCCTTGTTATACACAGTGTCTCCCATAATTTTTCCAGACTGATGTCAAGGTGCATTTACATATTGCATGATTTGGAAATTAACCCCTTCTCCAATTACCCTGATGTTTTCTCTCTTGCTGGTATATTTAAACCCTGGGGATGGATCCTCGTTAAAAGTTACAGTAACGTAAGCGACTCCACCCTAGGTTACCATGTTGGAAAAGACCAGAAAAACCAAAGTGTTCAACATTGCCAAAAGCTGATTAGAGCTGCTAACAGGGATTCCATTTTCCTGAAAACTATCATGACATGACGAAACGTAGTGTTTCCAATATGAGCCACTCACAAGGTACCGAGTTCAGTGATGAAGAGCCAAGGGTCCCCAAAACCAAGAAAGTTCGCCTGCATAAGTTCCGTAGGTATCAAGACGATGCTCATCACATTCTTCAACTCCATTGATATAATTTAATAGAGAACTGTTCCCAATGGACAGACGGTCACAGGGAAGTTCTACCATCAGTTATGGGCCTCCAAGGGGATTATCTGCTTGATCCCCCCTATTCTCCTGACCTGTCTCCACCTGACTACTTCATTTTCCTGAAACTGAAATTGCTGCTGAAATAGGCCCAGCTCGATGATGTCAAAGACATTGAAAGAGCTTCGACCGAGTATCTAAACACTTTTCCCTTCAAAACTTCCAGAAGTGTTTAGAGAAGCTGTATGAGCATTAGATTCAGTGCATTGCAACACAAGGAATGTATTTTGAATAATATACAGCTTAGAGTACCATTGCGTGTGCGGTTCCTGTTTTCTCATCTTAGTCTGGAAAATTATGGGACACACTGTGTAGTGTAAAAATTAGTAATATTGCTCATATTTGCTATAAGAAAAACATCTGAAGTGTCACATCATTTGGCAGTTTACATATGCGATTAAATAATTGGTAGAAAGGTTGAAGTAATGATTAGGCAAAGTCAAATTGCAATGAAAGATGGTTCATAGATTTTTTTAAAATGTCAATTACCATGTCGTAAAGTAGGTGATTTCACAATGTTCATTTTGGAATTCAAGCTGGGGATCTGCTAGATTATTTAAATTGAAGTTAGAAAAGCATAAGCACATATGTTTGTGTTGATTCATTTACAAGTTGCCTTTAAAGTAGTACATGCTATTGAAATAATCTGATGTATATATATATATATATATATATATATATATATATATATATATATATTGTTCACTCAAGTGTGTATGTATTTTACTGTTTTTATAGTGATGCTGTGTATTTGCTATAATTATTTCTGTGGGTGTAATAAAGAAAACTTATTCAGAAGTGGTGTTTACTAATTTAATTCCCATCCAACTAGATTTATCGATTTTAAATTGTAGTTTAATTTCTTAATTTTATTTCATATATTTGTCAGTATATTGCAATTCTATGAAGGTGGTGCAGTGAAGTATCTTCTTGACTTAATAGCAGAGATGCTATCTTGTTATTCCTTTCCACAGGTTTTACTCCTTTCTATGTATCAATTGTGCAAATTTATACATATTTCCTATGAATAAATGAGGCAAAATGTACTTTTTTGTTTACCCATTAAAGGCCAACAATGCATTAATGCAACATTTTTTTTAGGGCCGAGCCGATACCAAAGGTTGATTGATTTGCATTATTTTACTTCAGTTTTTGTGCCACTTTTGGCTAATTTGCGAAGATGGCAATGAGTGATGATATGATGAAATTGATGAATGGACACTCACAATCATCCATGCCCAGGCCGGGATTCAACCCCTGGCATCACAGCGTGATGTGCTAACCACTTTGCCACGGGGGCCAGCGATGATACCAAAGATTTTGAGTGGCTAGAGTGCCCAAGAGAAACAACTCATTTGTCAAGATTTGTCCTTTTCAAGAGTTCGTTCACCCTTCCTTGTGACAGGTTGGGGTCCAGCACAAGATTCCATGTACATTTCCGAAAATGATGCACCCTCCTCCTGGGAAGCAGATGACAAGATCAAAGACAGGGCTAATGTGAAAGTGCTGTGCCCGAAAGTGACATTGAAGGCATGTAACTGCCTGGTGGTCAACGCTATGTTGAAATAAAGGAAACCATCCATTGCCAATTCTTGTTTGCAAACTCGTGGGTTCAGAATGTGACATTTTCAAAACCAGCATTATTATAATGCTAGGCTCATTCCGGAGTTCCTGGGAAAGGAATGAATGTCGCTGTGGGAGGGAGGGTTGTGGATTTTCTTCTTGTGCTCTAACCCTTCTGTGTGACTGCTGCCCGATGCCGAAGTGACTTGTTTTTATTGCAAGTGACAGAGAATAATGGACAGAAGGACATATACAGAGCTGCCAAATGAGCATTAAATATACAGATCTGTATTTGTGTATATTTTTACGTTGTTTTCCTCCCTCCCCAGGTTAATGCAAACAATAAGAATGTTATTTACATTTATATTTATTTTGCATTCCTTGTGCAAGCTGTATGCTATACGCACTACATACATTTTATTTTACACAAGCCAGTTAGCACATCACGCTAGGATGCCCGGGTTCGAATCCAGCCTGTACTTAGATGTTTGTGAGTATCCATTCATCAATTTCATCATATAATTAGCCAAAAATGGCACAAAAAGAGAAGTATAGTAAAGCAAATCAATAAACAATAAACAATTTTACACACTATAACCTTCTCTGGCAGGGACACTTATAATAATACACTGATTTTTTTAGTGTATCTTAACAATGCCTGCAACATTTCAAAAACGCCTTCTTCTTGTTTTGCATCCTCTTGGGGTTCACATAAGAAGTTCACATAAAATGTCACAGGACATTTAAGTGATATAATGTTATATGGGAATAATTTGGAGTCTTTGATATCATTAATAGAATGTGAGGTGATGAGTTTTGTGACTCAGTAACTAGCCTTTGTTATTTTACTGGAATTATAGAAGTATCGGTATTGGCATCGGTATCAGTTGGAATCGGTCTGAGTATCGGAATCGGTATCGGCTCAGCCCTATTTTTTTTTTTTTAATTCGGTCAAACTATTTCTTGGAATCCTATCAGCTTGTACACATTCAGAAATTGATATACTAATTCGCCAAATGCAATTTTTATTTTAACATTTATCAAATCTGATGTACTATTAGATATTTTCTGTATATCTAGAACTTTGACACAGATGTCGTAGATGTCCCCTGGACATTTTGTGGTGTATGGATAGTATTGAATTTACCTTTAAAATTAAAATTCCACTTTAGTACACTGATTTTTAGAATCTGAATTATAAATAGACCATGTTGGGCTCTACTGAGATGTGCGTAAACAAGAAATGTATCCCAAGCATCAAAGTAACTTTTATGCATGAGTGAATGTTTATATAATATGTAGTCTAAATATGAATCATAAACATGAAAAAACTACATTTTCCAACTTGCTATAAGCTTGTACTTTCCATTCTTCATTTCTTTTCCTTCCAAAAACTGCCACCATAACTGTCAATATGTCACTACAATAAAATATTTCTAAGATGAAAGTACTTCTTTATCTTGCCTACTTTGTCCTCTTCCATCAATTTTCAAATTCTAAGTTCTGCAGTTTTCCAAACTTAATGTCAAAGTGAAGCCATGTTATAGGTATTTTTAGTATTTTTATTGACCATATACCATATAAAGTCAAATAATGGGTGCACATAATTCAATTTTTAAGTAATATTTTATGTTGTGGAACATGTAAAAGATGTATTCACAACAAAAATGCAGGAGTTGTAATTAATAGTTATAATGTGCAATTCCAAAATAACACACCAACATACACATGTGCATACTGCATTAGTGATTGACATTAAGATTTGGTTAATTTGCATTGCTTCAATATCTTTTGTAATGAAGAGATAAAACCGATGCAGAATGAAATATGAGTCACAAATTTTGAGTTAACACTTACAGTGCTGACCTCTTAAGTCACTTTCCGTCAAAAGAATGCTGACCATTTTCACTACTTTTTAGAAAATCATATCTCAAAAAGGTGCCAAAACTTGGGGACAAAGACAGTATATTTCCCTTTGAAGATAAGATTTAGCATAGTGTGGGGGCAAAAGTGGTGAAAATTGGGGGGCAACTGCCCGCTAATCGCCGCCACTGTAGAAAAGGGAAGCAAGCATATCGATATCAGACAATGACGCAAACAGAACCGTTATGAGCATTTGCCCACTATCTAGTGGCAGTGTGAGGAAGTACGATGTCCAAACGTTACTCAGGATTGCTAACTCCGAAAATGAACGGCAAATAACCATAGAAATAAATTTTGAATTCAACTCCACATATTCATATGTGATATGATATGATATGTATATATCCGCACACTAGAGAAGTTCGGTAACTCCGTATATATACGTGATTAGCACTGTAAGTGTTAAATTTGTGCAATATATACTCAACTTGCCCATCTCTGTGAAGGCTCATATCAACAGAATGGAAAGATTAAGATACCTTATTAGTATTACAATTAAGAAAATTAGAATGAAAATTTTAATTAATATTTTTATGTTGAAATTTGGAAAGAAAGAATACTTAAACTAGGATGGTTGTTCAGAAAGTAATGCCCCACAATTTTTTTCCCAGAAACTATTTATTCAAAATGTATGAAAATCACTTACAGTACAACTGAATGTATACTTTACGCATGATATTTTTTAGAAGATAATTCTCCATCAACGTCTATGGCCTTATGCCAGCATGAAACAAGGGCATAAATTTCTTCCCTGTACCAGCTCCTGCCCTTTTCACATAGCCATGTTCTCACTGCATGCGCCACGTTCAAACCTTGTCCAATGCAGAGTATCCTTCAGTAGCCCAAATAGATGAACATCTAAGGATACCAGATCAAGACTATACAGGGTGATTTGTAATTCAACCTATTCCTGGAAAGGGATTTGCAACATTTGCAACAAATTGATTGATTTGTTGTTTTAAGTCCACTTTATGCACAGAAAGGCTAATCGGGACTGGACCTACAGTTTAAAGTTGAATCCGATCCACTATGTGCCTCTAACGGGTATCGAACCCAGGACCCCTTGATTACAAGGCGACGACGTTACCACTGTGCCATCGGGGAGGCCCACATTTGCAACAAATTTGACCCTATGCACCGGGGGTCTGAAATCAATGGGTTTCGAGTTATTGCAGTTTGTAGATTTTTGTGATATATTGCGACTTACGACCAAAAACTAATAATTGTGGAAACACTTCTCCACCATGGGCACTTAATTGACACGTTACCAACAGCTGACGAATGAGTGACTACTGGGGAAAAAATTATGCCCAACATTCCTATATCCACAGAAAGAAACAAAAAAGTCATTAGATCACACGTCATGAACAAATTTGGAAACTATCGTTTAAATTGAAGAGGATGACTCAAGAAAATGGTAACTCACTGAGCATAAAAATTAGAGATAGAAACTTCCTCGTTTCATAAGCTCTCCAAAAAGATTCAAATGTTGTGAACTGTCACGGGTTGGGGGGAAAAAATCTGAATAAAAAGCACAGAGTAAGTAGCAGATTTTCGTTTCTTTTCATTTACGTGAGTATTAGGGAATCTGCGGGAATATTCGGGGACACAATCCAGACTCATTCTCGCTCAATTCCATAATCAGTTACCTTCAACAATTGGGAGTTCGGACATCGCGTTGTTAAATAAACACTCACAACAGCTTTCTTGTCAAATGACTGCTTTCAAAAATGCAGAATAGGCGGATATCGTGTATTGTTATGGGTTTTGTGATTGTGACGCTGCTACAGCACTAAGAGACTACCACAGGCATTTTCCTAACCGGCATTTACCTGATGTGAGCATCTTTGGTACGACATATCTTCGCATTTGAGAAACTTGATCGGTTCAACGATGCCAAAGCGATGCTGGCAGACGCCGAGTTCATGATCCTGTCGAAGAGGAGGAAATCTTGCAATGTTTTCGATCAGACTGCACTACTTCAACAAGAACTGTGGTGAGGCGACTTGGCTTGACTCGATAGAAAAGTCTAGTTCACTGTGCCACCATGACTGTATCCATACCATTACATACCAGTGCATGCTATTGAGGAGGGAGATCCTGTCAGAATAATGGATTTTAGTCAATCCCCATAATCTGACAAGAATTATGTGGACGGACGAATCCAAATTCGACCACGATGGTATTACGAATTTTCATAATGCACATTTTTGGGCCCCTAAGGGTCATAACCCAAGAAAATCAAAGAAACGGCTCACCAGAGAAAATTCTTACTAAATGTGTGGATGGGAATCATCTACAATCATGTGATCGGGTCATTCTTTCTGCCACAAAACCTAAATGGCATTACCTATGAAAACTTCCCAAGTGAAGAATTGGCGATGCTGCTGGAGGATGTGCCACTCACCACAAGAAGGGATATGATTTACCAACATGATGACTGCCCAGCCCACTATTTCCGGGGTGTGCGACAGTGGCTGGATGACAATTATCCCATGCGATGGATTGGTCGAGGCGGCCCTACCGCCTGGCTGGCGAGGAGTCCGAATTTGACGCCATGCGACTTTTACATTTGGTATCACATGAAAGAGTTAGCCTTTAGTACACCAGTGGACTCCCAAGAAGAGAGAGAATTATGGCAGCCACACGATACATAAGAGATAGAGTGTCAACGAGAGTGACTGTCTGAAGTATGCTGTAGGCTGCGTGCTTGCATACGTAACTGGGGGAGGCAATTTGAACAGGATTTGTAGTTTTTGTAACAGTTAATTCTGACATCCTGGAATCAAGAGAATGGTAAATAACATTATTACTTTACTCATTTTCGTTCATTTATTTCACAAAACTGACAATTTTTTTTACTTTGCTAAGAGGTCTACAATGCACCTTCTCCAATTTTTATTCAGATTTTTCCCCCCAGTTCACAACATTTGAATCTTTTTGGAGAGCTTATGAAAAGATTTTTTCCCCTAATTTTTACGCTCAGTGTGTTACCATTTTCTTGAGTCATCCTCTTCGATTTAAACGATAGTTTCCAAATTTGTTCATGACATGTTCTAATAGCTGTTTCTTTCTGTGGGTATGGGAATATTTGCCATGATTTTTTTTCCAGTAGTCACTAATTCTTTTTTTTTTTCCTGTAGTTTACGGTTATTACAAGCATAAGAAAACAGTTTTTCTTTGTGACGTTTCAGGAGAACACACGCTCCTTTCATCAGACATTTATTTTCATTTTGACTAAAGATACAGTTATAACAATGGTTAGTAATTTTTTAAACAAAAATAATCTGTGATATAATGGATGTTGTCAATGTTACATTGTTGTAATATAGCAACTTAACTGTGACAAAAGCAGTCTGTTTTATTTTTATTTCAGATTTTTTAAAAAAAATTATGAATCCAAAATATCATCAGGTAATTCAAATTCATCATTGTTTTCACAAAGTCTCTTGATGTTTTCTGTTACTGTTTGATGTCACTAATTCGTCAACTATTGGCAATGTGTCAATTGAGTGCCTAGGGTAAAGTAGTTTTTTCACAATTGGTGGTTTTTAGTCGTAAGTCGCAATATGTCACAAAAATCTACAAACTGCAATAACTCGAAACCCGGTGCATAGGATCAGATTTGTTGCAAATGTGCTCTAGTATTACCCCTTTCCAGGAATAGGTCGAATTACAAATCACCCTCTAAAAAGGTGCATCGAGCACAGTCCAATGAAATTTGGTGATTGTCTCCTGGATTTGGAGTCTTGTGCTCGGTTGTGAAAATTCGAGGATCCATCTTGCGCATGCCTTTGAATACCCCAAAGCATCAACAATTGCCATTCCACTACCATTAGTGATGGAAAGCTGTAGAGCCAATTGCCAACTTGTGATGCGCTGATCTGCACAAAATTCATCAGTGCAGTTCAACATGTCTCTGCTGGTGGCCGTGCACCTCATCATGCAGTTCCATTTCTCCACTTTCTGAAGCCTTAACTCTCTGCACACAGCATCTAATGGTGCTCCTATAGTCCGCAGAACTTCACACACAGCATACAACCAGTCGTGAATATTTCCCACACTTTCTTTTACCAATATTAAGAATTCAATATGTCACTCACAGGCACCATTTTCACAGACCACTACAGCGGCACTATCTATGGTCATATACTTGCACACAAATGTGTGCATTAAACTTCAATGTTGCTACTCTCCTATTTGCACACTGTTCTCTTCCCTATCGAATGTAAAAAACACAAAAAAATTTGCATTTTTTCTGAGCAACAATTATAGTAATACAAAGTACATAATGCCAATAATGACTGCATCTCCATTTTTTATTATTATTATTAAAATAATGACTCATAATTTTGAAATAGTTTTAAAAATGAATGATATAATTATTTTGACATTTGAATAAAGTTTTGGCCCATGTCACATGTTCCTTTTGTGTTGTTTTGCCCTTGTTTTAACCAACAGAATTGTTTAAATTCGTAGTGTAAATATAGTTAATATTAATTTAAATTTGCAAATGTATTTATGTAATGTGGCGACTAGATAATAGTCAGTTAAAGAAATCTACCCGCCACGGCTTCACTCTCTGCAATTATGGTGAAAGTGAAGTATTGTAAGTCATCATAAAGCACGTAAAATTTGATTAAGTAACGTTTGCCTTCCACTTGTAAAAATCGCCAGCAGAGGCCTCACCTCTGGCGACACCCTTGGTTGCACATGCATGTTTTTTCTTCTTGCACGACTCAGCTGTTGGTGCAAGACAGAACAGAATGCGACTCGAGCTTATAGAATCAACTTGACAACGAACGAAGCTCTCGGAGTGCTAGCCTGGTTTTCCTCCCCTACTGTTATGTAAGTGGCAAAATGCACAAAAAAAGAAAAAACTGGCTAGCGATTCATTTTGCTTGAGCTGCTATCTCTTTTCCAACTAGTGTGGAATTTGCCCGGTTATGTAACGGGGGCAGGAATACCATTAGTATGGGTTTAGCCAACAGAAGTAATTTCGGTTACTTTTATTGCATTTAGAATTTCAGAATAATGTACTCATTATGCAAGGACTCCGAAGGCATTTAATTCTGCTGTTGATTCATAGTTTATCTTTCTGGTGACTTTTTATACATCGTGAGTTGGAATGTATTTGTGAGTGTAAGTATGCGTGAATTGCTTTTCTCAGCAGTTATGTATATATCTTATATTTTATGTTTTGAATTTTGTCCGAGAAAAGTAGAGCAAATAGGAGAGTGAAAGTTGGGGGTTGCGAGTTATTAGAGATTGAGTCACGATTCTTGTGGGAAATATTAATCAGGAATTGTGTATTGAAATTATGAGCACTGTTTTGCCGGTCACTGTGCCTTGTAAATTATTTTGATGAAGTTAAATTTGACATTGAATGAACTTATCGACTTCGAATGAAGTAAATGTAAAGAAGTGCTATTTATTGTTGTACATGAATCTTATTCAAGAGGGGATTTAAAATAAATGTCAGTTAATGTTGTATCTTTCTTTCATTGAGTTAAACATGAACTTTTCAGGATAGAAAATAGGTCAACAAAAACTCACAACGTAGAATAGGGGACTGTTTTAAACAGATTGAATAGCGCCGATTTGGAAGTTACGTAAACTAATCGAAAGTGAGAGCTAGACGATTTCCCCATATTTCCTACAAGTTTGTGTTAGAGAAGGGGCATTTTTTTTTGTTCGATAAAAACAGTGTTCTTTTCACCAAATGGTGAACACTTTCCATACAGTGGTTTCGTTGAAGGGTAATCAGTGGGCTACAGCTAAAAGAGTGTAATAGTTTTTTTTGTGATAAATCGCTTCCTCAACTGACATGTATGACGTTATATAATCATTGGTAGCTTGTAGCAGATACGTCATACATAGAAGTATTTTCAGTAATATTAAATACGTAATATTTACGACCAAAAATAAGATTGTAAGTTGCCTTTTATTGTGAATTGCCTTATTTGTTTAAAACTAACAATGAAATCAAAAAAAGACTACCACTCGCTATGAATTAGATGTTATCAGCGTATATAAGACTAACTATTCATTACAAAAGATGATACTATGGAAGGTAAGTAAGTAATCGCTGCAAGAGGATAGTAGCTGAGCGATAACATTATTTATTCACTACAAAAATATGCTAGCATAGCATTAAAACAAAATATGCCATTACAGTAATAAGTATAAAGAATATCTTGATTAATTATAGCAAAATCTCTTCACATAGCTTTAAAGATCATCCCATGGATACAGGAGGAACAGATAATGACCTGGAAAGAGCCAGTGAAAAGTGCATAAAGATACATTCAAAAATTTTGAGAAATTACTGGAGTAGTGTAAAATGCTTGACAGACAGTGAAATAGATAATGATTTTGAAAGGGAAATGTTAGTAGAGAAGGCACAAAGAATTTGTTACACCTAAGAAGTGTGCTCTCAAAGTTTTAAAAGTGACTTTTCCTTTAAACAAGATTCAGAAACCCACATTAACAGAAACAAGCTTCCCTGTGATATTTGTTCAATATTCTACAAAAAGTGGTTTAAACTAATCATTTAAGACTTCATACAGGTGAAAATTATACATGTGATGATTGTGGGAAAACATTTCTTCAGAAAGTGAGTATCATGAGACATATTAATATATATCACTCTTAAAGAAAAAACAACATATCCATTCAGTGTATGCAATAGAAATTTTTTCACTACAAGCCATCGTAATGCTCACATCAATAGCATTCATCTTAACCTCTTGACTACCACTACGTACGGCCCATACATAGTTGAGCCCGCATGCTCTCCTACCACCTGTACGTAGATGGTACTATTATCCAAATAGGAAATATTCTTGCATGGATATGGCCAAGAAAACATACAAATGTCTCTGGTTGGGAAGAACCAAAGTCTACATGTTGCTGTAACGGCATTTGAGCATTTGACTATCGCAAGCAATGATCAAAGCATGCTTGTTACGCCATCTGTTGCTGATAGTACGTAACCATGCTCTTGAGGAGACCTGTATGTTTTAGGCGTTTTATTAGACGTTTTTTAGCAGAAAAATATGGAGGAGTATAGTGGTTTGTCGGATTACGTTGCAGAAAAAGAGGAGAGTGACTGTAGTGAGTCTGAATATTCAGATATATCCGATGTGGAAGACCAGACATAGTTCATGTTAGCCACACATTGTATTCAATTTTTCCATATATTTTGTATTTTCACATTTTTTCTTTGATTTAGTTTTTCAACACCCTTTGACATGTCTCTGATGGGGGACTGAATAATGTTAATTCTGGGGTGATCTTCCTCGTAGTACACCCAATTGTCAACCTCACTTCCACATAGTACACCCTGGACTGCATTTTCAAGACTAACGAGCCTCTGGCGACTGGCACTATGGCCACTATAATTTTGTGTGTGTTGTCCTGTTTTTTTGTCCTTGTGTGTGCTGAGTGCCTGTTTACAGCCTCAGTTTTTTTTTTTTTTTTACCGAAAGTCAGAATATTTTAATGTTTTATTAACACGACATTGCAATTATGCTATTTTATATATGGTAAGGGCACCCAAAATTTTTAATTCAAAATTCAAATTCAAAACAATGTTAATTCTAATCACTTCAATACAAAAATTATGGAATTAGCAACCAATGTGATTGATGATTTGTTTGCACTATTACTGGATATCGCCTAATGCTCTCTGCATAGCATGGTCATGGGATTCTGCTCTCTATCTATCTTCAAGAGGTTAAGAAGAAAGTTTTTACCCCTCGGAGGCTAAAGACTTATTATTGCAACATTTGTGGTAATGGTTATGCAAAAGATTACTTGGCAGTACACATGCGAATTCATACAGGAGAAAACCCTTAGACATGCGAAGTCTGTGGCAAGAACTTCCATCACAAGTGCCAATTCGTTGTACACTCTAGAATCCACACAGAACAAAAACCACCAACTGTGTTTAGATACTGCGTCTCATACCCTTAGGTATGTGGGATCTTTTGGGAATGTAGCTCACTAATCATCATTCATCCATGATGGTAAAGCACTCTCTGCTCGTGGTGAGCTTGATGGTAAGGCGCTAGAGGTACTAAATTTACACACTTGAATGGCAACACATGACACTTGAGTTTCACACCCCTAAAGATTGGATCAGCATGGGTAATGTAAGGATATACCTGTCTCTGTACTGCAACTGAAGATCTGCCGTGAGAGGTTATGCCTGTGACTGTACGTAGAGTCTGACTTGCGACTAGCGTTAACACGCTCTCCCTAGAACCTCCTCCTCTCTCTCTATTCAATCGTAACTTGCTCCTCAATAACTGAATTAGAACTGACCCCGAACTCGCTGCCCCCCAGACATTTATTGCAATTCAATTTAATAAACAAATGCACAGTCAGGCCTGTAGCCTCTTCCTGGATTTCGTCTGTTTACAGCTGATGACCAGGAAGAGCTTCAGTGCTGTCTGACACTGCATTCCTGTGATGTTTCTGAATATTTCCTGATTGGAAAACGATGGTTGAATGACTGGAAGTTGGAGTTCGTTCTCCATAATAATTAAAAGATACTACGGATCGTTACGATGTCCCTCTCCGGAAAAGAATTCCCTTTTGAATTCGTCTTTATGTCTGATCCAATCTTATAGGGATACCATTTATTATAAAAATAAGAAACGAAAACAAAAATAAAATGCCGAAAACAAGAAAATAATAAAGTAAAAACCATGAACCTATCCAAAGTGAATATCCTATAAACCCACTGACCCACAATAACATATAACACAATGCATTATTTCTGCTGAATAAGTGAGTGGATCAGCGTGAAATAACATAACGCATGCATTTGTTGATGTAGAGACCTGACGTCACATGGCGTCGGCCGTCAAAACACACTCATTTAATACGTCACGTCAGAGCGTGACCAGCCTCTTGCGACACAATACGTATTTGTCTACACGAGACAGTCATTGCACCGTTTGAAGGTAAGAGACTCGAAATTACATAATAAATTTGCGTTAACATTAAATTATAGATACCAATAGCCTTCCTTCACCGTAAATAATGTGGAGCACTGAATAAAAAATAAATCGAAGCACTTGTATAAATACATAATTCGTTGCACCTGTGTTGCTAGTAATTTTTGGTTACTAGGGTCAACACGTATGCCGAATATTGCGAACTGAGTTTATCGCACATAAATATAATCGTAGCATGTATCACTATAGTTTTCCTGTATTATTATTATCGATGGATCACCGTCTTTATTTTTATATTAACAATATATACTTACTTATTCAACTCTGTCCTTTGATATGAAATATGTACACACTCATATATAACACATGAATTAATAATTCAAGTAGAAATAATATTTAAGCATCGCAATTGTTACACCTTTTGTCCATGCATATCAATGTTGTATTTATTCTTCTATTAAAATTGTTCGTTGATAATTCCATAAACATGCATTGAACACATGCTGAGAGTGAAAAGTCCAACATCGTTGACCTCGATGTCGTTCACCTAAAGTACGATGAACAAATGAATCGTAACATTGTCCATTTAGGATAAACATCCTTTATTCCGGACACGATGTTCAACTCAGATTGACTATACTTCGTGGAATTGTACTGTACCTGAGAGTACAGTACCACTACGTATCTGCCACACTGTACTTGTGTGGAATGTACTGATGAAAGTCAGACAACCCGGATTGCACATTTCCTTCTGTCTGTCACTGTATGCCTACTGAATGAACATCTTCCCTGTAGAGTTCTGCTGTCTGCGTTTCTCGTACTTGCACTTTGGGAAGGGATAATTTGGGGAAGTTCAAACTTAAGAGTAGAAACGTGATTTCTTCTGGCAATGAGAATTGTTCTGCACTGGAATATTGATTAATACATTTTTGCTGCTGAGTGTATCATGTAACGACCAATGGAATGTGTGGTCGTATGTGTCCTCGGAATGGGAGAACTATGTTCCTGGAGGAATAATCACTATGTGTACTGCTTGTTTTTGAGACGAACTTCGTGGGGTGGACCAATGATTTTACCTTTTTGATGAAAAAACTGGAACATTTGGTGTGAAAACTTCTTGTACTGCTAACACTTCGTTGGGCGATTCTTCTTTTGAGGCTTTGTGAAGAAGAATAGACGTACGTTCGTAGAGTTGTACATGACATGGAAGTGTGTCAAGTAATATGTATATTAGGAGTGTAGCATGACACTTTAATGGAGGAATCATGTAGTTTACCCTCTGGAACATGTCGTTGTTTGTAAAACGTTTTACTGCTGGACTTGTAGATTATATTGAAGATTTTGTTCGAGACGTAGCACGACAATTTTGAGAAGCTGTGTAGATTCTCTGGAACGTGGCACGTCGTGGTGTACTTTACGAATTGCCTTAACAAGGCGGGGGGGGGGGGGGGGTTCTTGATCCCTTGTAGAGTAAAGCTGGAACATGTTTCAGCAGTCTGGCTCCCAAGCTGGCGAATGCTGTCAGGATGCTGGACGCGCTGCTAGTGGTTCCCGGTTCGACATTTTCCTTTCGGGTTTGGGAATGCCGAATTGTTTCCCTTGCGGCTGACACTGGCTGTTCTCTGGCCGACAGCTGATAAATTTCGAATTTGAGACAGGTTTAAGGTAAAGGTAATGTTAGCGTAGATTTAAGATAGGGTAATTTTTCCGGGAAAGGATTATTTTGATCCAACCTTTTTGGTACAACACTCAAGAATAATATTTTGCCACTCATGATTTAAAAATGCCATTATCAATTGAAATATACTTAAACTAGTAATAAACTCTTATATTATACCCATTAAAATAAATATGACAAACGCTAATTCCTAGTGGAAAAATATAAAAAGAAATATGATGAGAATAGCTTCGTGAAAGCTACCACGGTTATTCCAGAATCTAGAAAGAAAATAGGATAGTGCCTATAAAGCAATCGGAATTTTAATTTATTTTTGTCCCCGTAAAGTACCAATGATATATGTCGTGATTCGATTAATTGAGTTTAATTCATTATTGCTTGTTGTGAGTTACTATTTGAGGTGTGAGTTACTATTTGACAACGTTCTAACAATCTGGCAACCTGTTACAGCCTAAAGAATTTAGCCGTCATCATTTCTGCTTACGATAATTTTCCTGCTTCAAGTCTACATGTCTCCCGCGACCGGGGTTTTGCTGGCTGGCTACCTGATCCCCATAACGGGAGAGGTGCGGAGGGGAAATTCTTACGTTAGCAAAATTCTTCGTCTGGTCGTAGATTAGAGCGCGCAAGATATGTAAAGCCGTTTAACTGAACTCTGGCCGCTGCTGTGTTTCTTGGATGCCGTTGAAATGTACCCTTTGCGTCAATAATATATTGCATGCATCTACATCAATGCCTATGTCCTTAACATGCTTCTGCGTTTAACTGTACAATGACAATGAAGAAATAGATTCGTTTGCGTATGTACGCCCAGTTTGTTTATCGATTACTTCTAAAATACATGACGATTTGCTGTGAAATACAGGTCGCTAGTAACTTTGCTTGAATGTATTGCTTCTTGTACTTTACTTTTGATGAGAAAACCAGTCTTGTGCATTTAAAATGAAAATACCATATTACTATACGGACATATGAAAACGTATTTAAAGCTAAACGAATAATGTTATTTTTCGCCTTGCGCTTATTTTTCCCACTGGTTACATTTACTTGTAGAAGCCTGTTTAAACTTTGCTGTGTAAAAAATTCTTATTTTTGTCTCTTATGTTACTCATAGTGTGCAAGTGGTCGTTGAAAATGTACTTAAATACAAAATTACACGGGAAACGATGCTTATATAAAGTCGACCATCCCAAAAATAAAATAATTAATCTATAAATATGCGATAATTGCCTTATATTATGCTGACATCACTAAAAATAAAAATAAAGAATCTATCATTCTCTCTATCCATTCTAACATATGCTTAGCATATTATTGTAGCAAAGCTTAAAACTAAAACCGTTGTGGTTTAACCATAATCATTCTGCGATGGCAGAATGGATTTCCAGGATTTTGGTCATGATCCAATATCCGAAGGAAAATACTTGTTATTGGGGCGCAAAAAATATCTTGACGTCGACGTCTACATATTCATATAAAATAAATATTCTCAATAACTGGCGCTTAATACAAAACTTTGCTAATATAAATGTTTACCTTCTTCTGAAGTATAACTAAAATGTTAGTGATGTAACTACTAAGCTAGTATAAATTATACCGCTTAAACAAAATATTATCGCATATTAAGAAATTTGAATAAATTAATAAAGACTAATGCCTTAAAAAAACTTACTTTGTGCACACTTGAGTCGTGTAGGACCTATTTAACATTAATAAATGCCGTAACTTGGAGCAAAAATTGCAATATTTATATTTTAAGATTTAAAACAATCTACATTTTAAAGTTTTTAACGTTCGAAGCTACAACGTGCTAAGGATAAATATTCAACTGTCAAACAAAACATTGTTTCGGACAGAGAAAAAAAATATATAAATATATACTAACAAAAAAAAATCTCGTTAATATGTGAGAAACGTCCACGCCGTGTGATGCTCTCATAATTCTCTTCTAGTTATTCAAAATAAGTTGGCTGTGCCTAACTTTGCTTAAAGCATATAAGTATATGTATATATGTGTACGGATTCATTCTCGTCAGAACTGCTTACCTGTGTACGAACATCTCACGTCACTGCAGCCTATTTATACATCTATTACTTCTCAACTAGAACTTTTAATTAATCGGGCGGTTTATACCCTAAATCACGGTACGCCACTCTAACTATATACGCTTGGCGTAATAGCGGACATAATTGTACAGCGTGTCGAGGAATATAATTAGCGTTTCGTTTCTTTACATATTAACATGAATTGAAAATTTTTAGGCAATGTATGCGTAAGTTAAGGTAACGTAAGGCAAGTGACTATCTCGTATAAACTTGACTATCTCCTTAATCTAAGCTCCCTTCATGAGGTGCTAGGAGACTTCAGTCATTAAGAATATAAATGAGTGGTCCTCGGGGCCTTATTCGTTCCCAAAACTATATATGTATAAAAATGTGATATCCTCGTTGCAATAATCTTAGCAGTTATAGTTCAAGCATTCTAAATCATTTACAAGTTACGGTCAGTTTTGAACCAAATTTAAATTAAACTTTTAAGGAATTTCAATTAATAATAATAATAACAAAAACAAAATATTGACTCAGAAAAGCATACTCTCTGCTATGACTCGTTAAAATGCACATAGTGCTGATTGAGTCAGAGTCAACATACTCTAATTTATTTTCCTCGTTCATAATATAACTTCAATATTCACTTTTAATCCACGTTTTTAATTAATTAATATTTAAGGGTAAGCCTAATCACAATCTGAGCAAAATGCACAGGAACATTAGATATATTAAAAAAAATGTTTAAAATTACTGTAGCTTACTGCATTATTTTAACCCTCATAAACAACGCTGTGATAATTTTCGAATCCAAGATCATGATTAAAAAAAAAATCCTACCTTTTACGTTCTAAAATCACTGTAAATGCAAAAAACCATCGAATCTAAATGCCTTTTCTTCTAAAAATTCTGGGAATGGTAAAATTTTTCCCAGGGTGGGAATTCTGTCGTGGCCAGGGTACAGGATTCGCGAACGAACCACAGCGCTACCAGGAGCGGATTGATAGGGAAACGTCCACGAACGTCCCTGGGCCGACCGCATTTTTGGCAAAATGTGGCTGCCTAAAACCCGACATCGAACCTTCCGCCACGCGGAATGCCGGACGCTCCTGATACCAAATCGCCAGCCCGACGCGGGTAACCGCGCCGGAGCTAGGACGCAGGTTCCTCCGCATTTTTACATTTTGCTGATGACCGACGCTGACTTGAGGTCGATAAGTTTCATTTGATTCATCCTCGAGTTAGAACTCGACATCTATCATTGTTTACTGCACTATTTTTCCCCGCTGGTACTTAATACTTAATATGAATCCGCGCGCAACTTTCCAGATTCCGTGTTTCAAAATGCATACTTTTGATGGTAAAAGAAAACTGATAAAACCTTGATTCTGATAATTCTTAGGTGTGGTTTCACTTTTCATGCCCTAAAATTGAAATTTTCATAAGTAAAATCCTGCGTCTATCACCACGTAATCACCAATTTTCATCTCATTTCCGCAAAAATGGATGAAAGCCCTAAGCACCTCCATCCACGTCTCATACTATTTTCTCATCGCATTTCCGAAAAAATGCATGAAAAGCCCCAGCAAATCCACCACGTCTCATACCCTTAGGTATATTTGTCGCTTAGGTACCGCAGAGGCATGGCAAAATCCAGTACCAGCTTCACGTCATACTACAGATGACGGAGGACCTAACGTTATGGTGACTAAGGAGACTGGCACCGTGACAAAACCAGTGCACGACATTACTAAATTTGACATAAATCCAGCATTGGAACCCGATCAGAAATTGCAACTTAGAGAATTATTAGAGAAGTATGTAGATGTATTTTCTTGGTCTGAGCAAGACATTGGTTGTGCCACTAATTATACGCATCATATAAAGTTAAAGGACGATTCGGAATTTCACGTCCCAGCTTACCCTATACCTGTACACCTGCGTAAGGAAATTAACCAGCAAATTGACAACTTGCTAGAAGCAGGGGTCATCAGTCCTACAACACCGTACAATTCACCAGTTTTTCTTGTCAAGAAGAAATCAGGAGCTTATCGCATGGTGCAAGATTTTCGATTGCTGAATGCCAGGTCCGTTTTCGACGCAGTTTCAATTGGAAACATTTCAGAGATATTGCACAATATGGCCGGCAAGAGCTACTACTGTAGTGCTGATTTGAAACAAGGATTTTTTCAAATTCCTTTAGCCGAACAATCGAAAAAGTACACTGCCTTTACTATCCCAGCCAGGGGACAATTTGCGATGAACTTTACACCAATGGGACATGTGACTTCTCCTGCGGCAATGACCCGATGTGTTCAGCTCGCTACAGCGGGTATGAATGACAATAACTTTGCCTTTTATATCGATGACATGTTTGTTTTTGCCAATACATTTAAGGATATGTTGGTGAATTTAGAGAAAATGTTTCAATGTTTACGATCTGCCGGATTGAAATTGGCCGTACCTAAATGTTCATTTGGATACTATGAGACAATTGCCTTGGGCCACAATGTGGGCAAATATGGCTATCGTATAAGCGATAGAATACTGTCGTCCATTAAGAATTATAAGGTTCCCACCACCACGAAGAAGGTTAAAATGTTTTTAGGTCTTTGCAGCTACGTGAGGAAATATGTCAAGAATTTTTCTGATATTGCATCACCATTACAGGGTTTAATTCGTAAGGGCAAGAAATTTACATGGGGTCCTGAACAACAATCGGCATTTGAGAAATTAAAGGAAGCTCTAATTACTGCACCTGTTTTGTTACCGTACGATCCAGCGAAGAACACCAAGGTTTTCACCGATGCTTCATCTCATGCGGTCAGTGGCGTATTAATGCAGCCCAATGCAGAAGGAGAGTACTTACCATGTGCGCACTGCAGTAGAACGTTGACCGACACTGAAAAAAGATTGAGTGTTATTGAGCAAGAATTAACAGCAATTTTATATGCTTTCAAATCATTTATATTTTATCTTGTTGGGCGCCATTTTGATTTATACACGGACAACAAAGCAATTACGTACATTAGGACATCCCGTAATTTGAGCTCAAAGCTTCTTCGATGGAGCAACCTTTTGGAGGATTTTTCATTCACTCCTATCCATGTCAAAACTACGGAGAACATCGCCGATCCCCTCAGCAGAGAATGTGGAGAAAACGTAGAGGATGGCAACACTGAACAGGACATTCCCGAACCCAGGACACTTACTTTATTTGATGCAACCACAGATGTCGCGGAACATCAGAGACAGGATTCATTTTTTGGCCCAATTATTAAAGTTTTGGAGGACCCAGACAGGGACGATGGAACATTACCTCTATACATCCAGAGGCAGGTCTATCATCATGTGTTGGAAGATGGATTATTATATAGACAGCAGAAATTAGGAGCTACTACCAAGAAATTATTATGCATTCCCATGACGTTACGTGATTCTGTGATTGAGACACTCCACGCTTCACCCATAGGAGGTTCTCATCTTGGATTTACCAAATGTTACAACGTTGCATTACCACGAATTTATTTTCCAAATATGAAGTTATTTATACAGAGGAGAATTAGGGAGTAGTTGTATTTACGGTACTATAAACCCGAGAAAGTATGAACCCCTCCTCAAGCAGATTTGCTATACTTAAAACAAGCTTAACATGAGCATATGAGCTTTTTGTTCAAGTGTGGAATCTTGTCTAATCTAAGATTTTTGTGAAAATGCCCTCGGGAATTTCCTCAGAAAGTATGACCCTCTCAGATTGATTTGTTTATACTTACAAAAGGCACTTCTGTGAGATTGTTATCCATAAATTTGTTAAAAATATGCCCCTCTTGTGGCCACACTTAAAACTGGCCATCCACACACATACACACACACACACACACACACATACACACACACACACACACATACATATTTATTTCTGGTTTAAGTTCAATTGGCCACCAGGCTCAACTTACATATCTAATATTAAGACAATGTAATTCTTCTAGAATTGCTCTGTGACAACAGACCCATCTATGTGCAAATGCCTGAACTCGGTGAATACTTGGGAACAAGTCCATTTTTTTCATTATGTCAACATTTTTAACTTCTTTTGCCAGTAATAGGGAAATGGTAGCAAGCATTAGACAAAGTACTTTGGAGCTGAATATTCCTTTTCTTAGACGTCGTATATTACTAAAATATTTTCAATTCACATATTTCTCATACCGCTGTATCTTGTTCTATTAGGCCTCTTCGAGAACATTGCCTATTAGGACTCTTCGAGAACATTGCCTATTAGTGAAATAATAGGACAAGCATATGGCGGTATGGGGATATGTGAATTGTTGGTTTCTTCAATTCACATAAAAGGATTGAATAGAAACTAGGATATTTTGCATTTGTTATATTCAGTTTATTTGTTGTAATCTGTTCATATATAAAATCAAGCCCCGAGAAAGTATAAGATCAATACTTGAACAATATGTGCGCATGACGGCCCCAAAGCGGTGGGATCGATACTTTCTGCACAGCGATCAGTTCATTTCGAGCCCAGCACCGGCGTGTCGATCAATATTTGGAGCAGCGATCCTTTACAAATTAGTTCCAGACAATTCCGCTCCCCTAAGCGTGGAGGCGCTGCGGTACGGATTGCATGTATGCTCAGCAGAAAAACGGGAGGTTCATTCAGAAGAAAGTACTTCGGCAAAAATGTTAGAGAATAGCTCATGTTTCTGAATATACCCCTACAGTGTTTCTATTGGCTCTGTAAAACTATAAAAGCCAGGGTACAGTGCAGATTCTTCACAATTGCTGGATTGGCAGTGGAACCCACTGCTCCACCAAAGTATAGGAGACTTGAAGCATATAATTTGGCGGAATAATCCAAGTAAGGTCATATATACATACACATACAAAGCACAGTGCTGAACTCAACTGATCCAGCATAGAGTTTTGAATTTGAACCCCAAGAAATTGTATATAAATACCAAAGCCAAAACTATTAATACACATACACACATACACACACACACAAAGCACAGTGCTGAACCCCAACTGATCCAGCATAAAGTTTTGAATTGAATCCCAGGAAATTTTATATAAATACCAAAGCCAAAAATATTAAGTGTATACACACATATATATATACACACACACAAAGTACAGTGCTGAACCCCAACTGATATTTTTATCCAGTATAAAGTTTTGAATTGAAACCCAGGAAATTGTATATAATAAACAACAACAAAAATGCCGAATCAAAAATATTGTAATCAATGCAATAAAAATATATCCAGCCCCAATTGGGCCAAGCATCAAAAAATTTGTAATCCAGACAAAGGCAGAACTCCCACAAAAATTTGCCCCAAATGCAATAGAAAATACAACATGGAATATTTCACATATAAACATAAAGATACTTGCTCTGCACAGTCATCTGCATTGCCCTCTCAACCATCTACATCTGGTCTGAAAAGAAGGCACGAAGCACCTCTTAATGCCAGAGCAGCAAAGCAGCCACGCCATGAACCCATCCGTAGCAGTTTTAACGGCCAATTAAGGGATCACCGGTTTGTATCAGAGCCAAGATGTGGCATTGAGAATTTCTTGAACAGTATAAATTCTGATCTCCAGGCAATTCTAAATGCACAAAATGGCTCTTATAAGCTCTCCCTCAAATTGTTTGTACAATATAAGAAGTCAAATGGCACAAAATTTACACATCCCCACTTAACAGAAACTGTACCTGTATATTCAAATGCAAATTCAGACAAAATAATAAGCAGGTTGATTGATCAATTAAATATCAAACACTCTGAATTTGCGGCAAAAGAGTCCGGATGGAGCCTATGCGGTTCATCACACAAGCTCTATGTTAATATTTCTGAATTCACTCCATTACAAGGATCCACTTATCTGCCATTACCTGCCAATATTAAAAACAGAAGAGCCGTGGTTAATATAGAAAATACCGACCAGAAATGTTTTCTGTGGTGTATATTAGCTGCTTTGTTTCTAGTTTCAAGGCATCCTGAGAGAATAAGTTATTACAAACAGCATGAACATATTTTTGACGATGCAATGAAGGGTTTAGAATATCCAATGTCAGTTCAGAATATTGATAAATTTGAAAAAAGGGCCAGGCACATCAATGGCAAACAATTATCTATTAATGTTTTTATTTGTTCTACTGGACGTGGCAATTCTTTGATAGAACCTCTCAGAATCAGTACACTTGATGATGAATCTGCAATTCCGATTGATCTGCTCTTAATTGAAGGGGATGGCACATATCATTACACTCTGATACACAGTCTTGAAGCTTTAGTCAGAAAACAACTAGACAAAACTCATACAATATTCAAGTTGTGCAGAAGATGTTTAACTGTATTTGATGGTCAAAAAATGGTGAAGGGGGTTCGGGAAGAGAATGCAGAAATTGCAAAAAACAAGTTAAAAGAGCATCTGAAATACTGTGGCAACCATAAACCTGTTCATATGGTGATGCCCAATCCAAGTGAAAAAGCAGAATTCAAAAAATTTGAAGCCTTGTTGGAACACCCAGCATATATTGTCTGTGATTTCGAATCGAACCTCAAACTTATTGCATTCTGTAGCCCAGATCCAGAAGAATCTGCAATTACACCATACCAGCAACATGAACCTTCCAGCTTTTGTTATGTGGTTGTACAGGATGGTGTTGTTAGTAAAGAATTTTCATACATGGGACCAGATGCCATCAAAATATTTGCACATAGAATAGAAAATGAGTGCCGTGACATAGCATCTAACATCTTATTAATATCAAAGCCTATGTTGCCTTTAACAGAGGAACAGATTGAAGATTTCAACAATACAGAAAAATGCCCGGTATGTGATTCTGAATTTTCAGATACAAATATCAAGGTGAAACACCATTCTCATACAGATGGTAAATTCTTAATGGCCCTGTGTAATAGCTGTAATATTAAGATCAAGAGACCAAGATTTATCCCCATATTTTGCCATGGCGCATCCAATTATGATTTCCATCATCTGATCAGATACGAGGGGTTTGACAAGCAGAATATAAATATTTTAGCTGAAAATGATGAAAAATATATATCTATTAGCAAGATAATTAAAGTTAATGGTGTTCCTATTCACATAAGATTTCTTGATTCTTACAGATTTTTATCTGCTAGCCTGGCTATACTGGCCACTCAATTATCTGATGATGACTTGAAAATCACACGTGCATTGTTTCCAAATCAGGACCTGAAATTAATTAGGCGGAAGGGTGTATATCCATATGACTATGTTACAGATTTTTCTAAATTTGATGAGTGTTCCCTGCCACCACAAGAAGCATTTTACAGCAAAATCAGAGGATCTGGAATTACTGATGAAGATTATCACCATGCCAAATTGATGTGGAACAGTTTTAAATGCAAGACATTTGGTGATTATCACATGGCTTATTTGAAACTTGATGTCACTCTCTCAACTGATATATTGCAAACATTCAGAAAATCTTCTATGCAAAATTATGGACTGGACCCAGTATATTTTTACAGTGCCCCGGGCCTAGCATGGTCCGCAATGTTTTTGAACACCAAAAAGCCATTGGATCTGATCCCAGATCAAGATAAGTATCTGTTTATGGAGAAATGTATAAGAGGTGGGATGGTGCAATGTTCCCAGAGATATGCCAGAGCAAATAACAAGTATATGCCTGATTATGATCCAGCACGGCCATCAAATTATATACTGTATGTGGATGCAAACAACCTCTATGGTCACGCTATGATGCAAAAACTGCCATATGCAGGGCTTGAGTGGGTCGAAGATTTCAATATTGAGGATCTTAAGAACTTTGATGACAGTGAATATGGCCTCTTCTTAGAGGTTGATCTGACATTTCCTGATAATGTACACAATAAATTTTCTGATCTGCCCCCAATTCCCGAGGTTCAGTGCTCACCTGGCTCTAAACAGAAGAAGCTCATGATGACTCTAGAGCCGAAACAGGGTTATGTCATATATTACAAAAACCTCCAGTTCCTGATGAAACATGGTGTCCAAGTGACCAAAATTGGCAAAGTTTTGAGGTTCAGGCACTCAAAATGGTTGAAACCATACATTGATACAAACACGGAGCTTCGAACATCTGCAAAGAGCCAATTTGATAAGGGCTTGTTTAAATTGATGGTGAATTCAGTGTATGGCAAAACAATTGAAAATGTCAGAAAACATACCGATGTTAAAATAATTACTGACCCCAGCCGGAGCAAAAAATTGGTTGCAAAGCCCAACTTCAATTACAGAAGAATTTATGATGAGCACATGGCACTTTTCAACATGATGAAAACAAAGATTAAATTTGATAAACCTATTTATGTAGGGGCTGTGATATTGGAATTGTCCAAATTACATATGTTAATATTGTATTATGATGTGCTGAAACCTTTTTATGGTGATCGTGTAAAATTATTGTACATGGACACGGATAGTTTTATTCTTGATATTGAAACAGAAGATGTTTATCAAGATATGTCACAGCCTGAATTGTTTCAATACTTTGATACCAGTGAACATACAAGAATTCAACCCCACAACAAAAAGGTGCCTGGCAAGTTAAAAGATGAGACACTTGGTGATGTTATTGTGGAATTTGCTGGGTTAAGAGCCAAGATGTACAGTTTTGAGACATGTAGTGGTGCTGTTGCCAAAAAGGCCAAGGGCATTGGCAGAGTGACTGTTGAAAAAGAGCTTGTATTTGAAGATTACAAAAATTGCATCAAATCACAGAATTCAATCAGAACATCAGAAAATAGAATTCAGAGTGAGAATCACTTGTTGACTAGCAATATTGTAACAAAAGTGGCCCTGGACCCACATGATGATAAGAGATGCATTTTGTCATGTGGCATACATACTCTACCATGGGGGCATTGTGATTTGAAAAATGGGAAACAATGCCCAATTACAGAGCATGATTTGAAATAAATAAACATGCCTATGAACTTATTTGGGTTCAAAAAACAGGCTATTATGGACCTGCCAACACCACAACCCTCTTCTGATTTACAATCTGTAATGTCTAAACTGAGTGGCTTGTTAATTATTCATCTGAACAGCATACTTACAGATGTTGATGAAGAAACAGGCAAAACATTGTACATATTTAACAATAATTTAAATCATTACCAATTACCTGTAGGTGGTCAATTGCAATTTATTACAACCCCTGAGGGTGATGTTAAAATTTCAGTAGGGAGAAATATTTATAGAATTAAGCACTCAAACATGGTTTCTGGCACTGTATATACTGTTTCTGCTGGTGACTGCTTATATATTGAGGTCCCTGGATCTTATGACAAGCTTATACCCTTTTTTATAGAATTAAGAATCAGATACTCTATAATAAATAACCAGTAAAACAAAATGCCTAATGATATATTTGGCCATACAAGACATGAAGATCACAGTGATGAGATTCTGATGCTTGATGTCAGAGTCAAGAAATTAAGAAGTGATTTACAAGCTTTACAAACCACACTCAATGCCAGTCTTCAATTAGAAATTACAAATTTGCAATCACAATGCATGGACCCTCTTCTTAAAATTGATTCTGAACTCAAATTGCTGCTTCAGAAATATACTGACCTTGCAACATTAGATAATTTTCAAAGTTTAGAAGAAGCTGTAGCAGCTCTTCAAGCCAAATTTAAGACCCAGGCTAACAACTCTGAGCAATTGAAACAACAATTGGAAGAGCAGATAAATAATGTCCAGGCACAGCTCCAAACAATTGTCAAAAGCATAAAATCACAGGAAGATTTTGATCTAGTGATTTCCACTCTAAAAGAACAGATTCAGTCACTCCAGATACCTAATCTGGATCCTCTGAACAATGCCATAGCCGAGGTTAAAGAAAAAATTGTGACGCTTGAAAATTTTATGAACAATTTACCATCTTCTGATGCTTTGAGTGCAATAACTCGGAGTGTTGCAAATATTAAGCTGCAACTTGAAACATATGAAGATTTTGGAAAAATTCAAAGTTCCATAACCCATCTTGAGGGTACAATAGCAGCAGTGCAAAGTGATTTGGCAAATGTACTAGAATCCAGATTGCCTGGGATTGTAGACACCCTTGTCAGTGTCCAGCAACAAATCACAAAGCTTGAAAACCTCAACACTGAATCTGAACTATCTCATTTTCATCACTTGATCGATGATATCCAAACAAAGCTTGAAATTTTACAACAATCAACACCCTCTCAGGCAGACATAACCCTGCTCCAAAATGCTATGCAAAATGTGGCTGATGCTTCTGAATTAAACAATGTAAAATTGGCACTTGAATTTTTGCAAAATACAGTATCAAATCTTCCCACATCACAGGAACTTAAAAATATTAAGAGAGCAGTGAATAGGATATTGAAATCAGAAGATATCAAGAATATCCAGACAGAGATCAAACAACTCACTCAGACAGTGGCCACTCTACCAACTAATCAACATATTAATGAACTGCATGCCCTGTTTGAGGATATCAGAAGACAGGTCCATGATCTTACTGCTCAAAATTCAAAATTGGCAGTTGTTGAAAATTTGCAACAAATTGTAGCTAATATCAAGCAGCAGCTAGGGACCATGGAATCTAATCAAGCAAATGCTCTGTCTGTTTTTGCCACCCAGCTTCAAGAGATTGTGCAACAATACAAGAAACTTGTTGTGGACATAAAGATCAAGCCAGGCCATGATGATGTTGTTAGGACCATCAATGAGCACCTTGAATCTGTAACAAGCAGATTGCTCACAGCAGAAAAGGAAATAACAGGCATAATCGAGAATCCAAAACATACAGTAATTCTTGAATTGTACAGCATCCCCAACAAAGAATATGATTCTCCATTTACACCAGGTGGCAAAATATATATGCTGTCCCCTGCACAATTTTATTACCAGTTTTTTGTTGGGGGCACACTTAGACCAATCAAGATCAAATATTGGCTTCAACCACAGGCACACCACTACCCCACCTTATCAATAACAAATGCTGAGAACAAAGTAAAAATCAGCAGTGTAGAATTGGAGGATTTTACAGACCCCAATACATTAGAAACAGCCTATGTTGAAGATGATGGCTCTCTGGAATTTAAAATACAAATAGGGGACAAATTATATTTAGAAAATCCTGCAGTATCAGCTGCTGAACACCCCATAGTTGCAATATTTTTGTTTACATATTATGTCTAGACAAATCATTGTTGATGAATTACACAGACAAGCCAGACATAATTATAAGAGACTGCCAGTAGTCACAAAGGGCATAGATGATTTATGGCAGAGCGACTTGATTGAAATGGCAAGTGGGCAGTTGAAAAACTTAGACAAAATCAACAAGGGCTACAAGTATCTACTCACTGTGATAGATACATTTTCAAAATTTGCCTGGGCTGTGCCACTCAAATCCAAGACTGGAAAATGTGTTACAGAAGCCTTCAGGACAATCATCAATCATTCAGGAAGATCACCCCGCTATTTGCAAACAGATAATGGCAAAGAATTTTATAATTCAGTATTCCAACAATTTATTAAAAGCCAGTCAATAAAACATTACTCGAGTTACAGTGACCTCAAAGCCTCAATTGTAGAGAGATTCAACAGAACCTTAAAAAATCTTATGTATAAACAATTTACACTCCAAGGTAATTATAAATGGATTAATATTCTTCCAGAACTTCTACATAAATATAACAACTCGGTCCATTCCACAATCAACATGAAACCCTCTGAAGTAACTTCATCTGATGAGCAAAAATTGATCAGGATTGTTTATTATCCTAGATACCAGCCAACAACAAGAAGGGCCAAATACAGGGTGGGCGATCAAGTAAGAATCAGCAAATATAAGCACTTATTCAAGAGAGGCTTTACGAGAAACTGGAGCACTGAATTATTTACAGTGGTTCAAATTAAACCTGGGACCCTTAACACATATATAATAAAAGATCACCGAGGAGAAATTCTCAAAGGCAGATTCTATGAACAAGAACTCAGCAAAACTAAACAGCCCGACACATATCTCATAGAAAAAATCATCCGCAGAAAAGGCAACAAGTTATTTGTCAAATGGCTGGGTCATCCGGAAAACAGCTGGATCGATGCAGACAAAGTGATAATATGAGCACCTGGGATGTTATAAAGAGGTTGCCAGAACCTGAACAGCAGAATAAGAGAAATGGCAACTTGCTGCCTGATAATATTAGGTGTCTTATTGTTGGGCCATCTGCTTGTGGTAAAACTACACTAATGGTTGATAATTTTTTATTGGCACCCAACTGGTTAGACTGGAAAAACAGGCACTTGTATATCTTCTCTAAGAGCTTGGAACAATTAAAATATCAGCAGCTGATGAAGCTATATGATGGACTGGATATAGCCACTTTTGAACCAGATGTTAAGCCACTTGATGAATGTCTCGATAATTCTGTTGTTGTGTTTGATGACATTATACTGGATAATCAAAACAAGGTTAGAAATTTCTTTACACAGGGGCGGCACAAAAACATTGACTGCTTCTACCTGGCACAGACTTTTTCTAAAATTCCGAAGCAGCTGATCCGAGACAACAGCAATTTTATATGTGTGTTTCATCAAGATCATACCAACCTCAAACACATACACGATGAATATGTAGGTGGGGACTTGAGCTACAATGATTTTTCCAAGTTTTGCAGCAAGTGCTGGAATCAGGACAGTTATGGGTTTGTCACAATTGATATGACAAGAACACCTAATACTGGCAAATACAGAAATAAAATCAACGATTTTCTAGACGTTGAGACATAAATAAACAACCATGAAACGACCGGTCATTGATGATCTTAAGTTAAGAGATTATCTTGTAAAAAGATTTAAGGGATGGAAATCAGAGAACCGTGGAATTTATGAAAAACACAAACAAACAGAACAGCCTGTAATTGATGCTATTAATAATTTAGGTAAGAATATCAAAACTGTTACAGAGCAAAATCAAGATTTGATCACAGAGCTTGTGCCTGTAGCTGCAAGGAACATATTAGATTATCCATTCACCCCACTTTCCAGTATTCATACACCTAGTCCTGTTGCTCCTCGAAGAATTGAAGCTACTCTGGATCCTATTGAATTGGGTCTTCTTGCTCAAAAATATTTAAGCACACCTAAAGACAACAAAGATGAGGTCTTTGGCTTATATGCTGACACAGAGCGTGATGGCAGCATCATACATAGAATCGGTAATTTCAGAGTAACTTTTATGGGAGATGATATCATTGTTTATTCAGAATCTCGTCTCGGAGAAAAAGGTGCTTTTGTTAAGTACCCCGGCACACCTGGGTTGTGGGAACTGATGACTAGGAAGAGGCCTGGAAGCTATACAGATCAAGATTATGAACATTACAAAGAAATATTAATAAAATCAGATGCTCTATACCAGAACAATGATCCCACACAAAAAAGAGTCAAGTCTAGCAGTGGGGCAAAATACAATAATTTAATCAAGCCCATATGGTCACAGATCAAGACAGGCAGTGGAATCAAACAATACAACACCCTGCCCAAAGAATTTGTGTGGGTTGATGATGTCAGGAAACTTGTAGATAGGTTATTGGTGATAGCCGGGGAGGAAAATGCTGGCAACCACAATTTTTACAATGAAAAGGTTGGAATTATGGACATGGTAAGCACCAAATTGTCTAATTTTATAGTGAATGACCCTAAGGGGATTGGGTATCTCATAAAAATTATTAATACTCTACCACCTAAATTTTGGAATATTTCTGAGGGTCGGGGGTTGGTTAATGACATTATAAACAAGCTGCCATTTGAACTACACATTCCAGGCTATCAGTATTGTGGTCCAGGCACAAAACTGGATCATAGATTAAACAGAGGTGACCCTGGTGTTAATCCCCTAGATGCTGCTTGCAGAGACCATGACATAGCATACAACACACATACTGATCTTGACAAGAGACATGTTGCAGACAAGAAATTAGAAGAGGCTGCATTTGGTAGATTTGTAAGCAAAGATGCTTCTTTGAGTGAAAAAATAGCAGCATTGGGAACCACCATAGCTATGAGCACCAAACAAAAACTGGGGTGGGGGTTGTGAATATATATATAATAAACCTACAATGAAGGCCAAGGGTGTTATGTATCAAATACCTTATGCAGGTCTCAAATCTCTTAAAACTATTGACAGCCTTTTGACCAAAAAGCAGCGCAAGAAAAAAAACTCTTGTCTTGCAAAGGGGCATGGTATGAAATTGTTGCTTAGTACACCCCAATTAAAAAAATTACAGCAATCTAGAAAAAAATCACATGTGGGGGGTTTCATATTTACTATCCCTGCCATCTTAGCTGCTCTCGGGGCTGTTGGGAGCTTGGCCGGGGGTTCAGCTGCCATAGCAAAAACAGTAATAGATGCCAAGAAGAATAGGGCAGAATTAGATGAGCAGAGGCGCCATAACCTGGCAATGGAGAAAAAAGGCAAAGGTCTTAAGAGAGCCATGAATAAGTTTAAAAAAAACAAGAGCCGCTTACAAACCAAGATATTGAAGCTTTAATCAAGCCATTGGGTATCAAACATTTTAGAGGTGTGTACATGTCTGATTCTTTACCGGAACAACCACTCGACAAAGAGTGTGGCATTGTTAATTTGGATGAGTACAAAAATCAGGGCACTCACTGGATCTGTTATCTTAAATATTTAAACGATGATGCATTTGTGTTTGATTCATTTGGAGGTGTTCCACCTGAAAATTTAATAAAATATCTAAAATCACCTAATCTTTATTACAATAATGCCCGTGTTCAAAATTTCAAAGATGTTAATTGCGGACATTTGTGTTTATCTGTTCTCAGATATATGTCTCAAATAAATAAACCATCAATTGAAAATTTTCAAAAAGCCTTGTGGTATCTGAAACATCATGGGAGTATTCCATCTCACCAGCCAAAATTCAATATTGAAACTCAAATTGCATGATGATATAGTGTATCCCAAAACAATAGCTCTCAGAGCATTTTACGGCATGTACCTGATCCCAAATATTACGCACCACAACAACACAATTGCAGTAGGGGATCAAAAAATTGTCATCACTCCAGGGCAATATAATCTGTCCACTCTAAATGCTCAATTACCCAGAGGTATAGTGTTAAGTCAAAATTCTGTCACTCACAGAGTAGAGATTGTATCTGCTACAGAAACTGTGCATCTGGGTACTATAGGAGAGCTGCTAGGCTTTGAGAACAACACAAAACTCGAACCGGCCATCAAACACACTGCTATGAATATACCTAAATTCTTAGCCATAGAGACTCTGAATATTCACTGTAATGTAGCTGAGGGTATGATCACCAAATCAAATGGCATAGGCACTCACAAACAAACCGGTATCATTGCAACATTCAAACCTAACTCCGAATTCATGGAGCCAATCATCTACAATCCATCCCCAACATTATATTTTCCAGTGTGCCATAATAGAATAGATTACATTGAATTGATGGTCACTAATGAAAAAGAAGAATTAGTTGATTTTGCTGGAGCCACAACAACTGCTATCATAGAGATTAATATTTAAATAAAAATACATACAATGGAAAATATTGAGAGTTATGAGCTACAATCATTCCCTCCAAACAGGAGGACATTTGCAAATTTAAATCAACCCAACACAGAGATTGAGGTTGATCTTGATGTAGGGGATGGCTTTATACATCCCCACAGAGCAGATCTATACATCAAATTTGATGTTGTAAAGCTTGATGGAACAGATTATCCGGCAAATTCAAACATAAGATTGGTAGATAATTTTGTGCCGCATCTGTTCTCTGAAATTGAGATCAGAAAGCATGGCGTTGTTATAAACAGAGTGGATTATCCCGGCATTACCTCCACGGCTTTGGCCACATTAAAATTATCCAAAACCGAGGCTTCATACTACAAAATAGGTGGATTTGAAGCTGGTGATAAAATATTATCTAAGAACCACACTGTGCTGTTCCCCATGCGCCTGTTGCCAGGATTCTTCTCAGATTACAAAGATATTATGTGGAAGGGTGGTTTAAGAATTACATTTAGAAGAGCTGCCAATGATAATAATGCTTTGATGAGGTACAGTGCGATAAACCCTACAGGAGAAGCTCTGCCTAATACCCTACCTGATGAGGGCAAGTGCATTATTCAGACTATGGAGTTAAGAATCCCGGTTGTTGAATATGAGGCCGGCTATGCTCTTAAATACAAAGCTGATATCCTAAAAAATCCGCAAATTCCTCTGCAATTTTACACATATCAATGTGTACAGAAGCCTGCATCCGGCACATATTATGAGTTTGATGCTACAAATTCATTCTCCAGCATACAATACGACATGCCTGATTTTGTGGTGGTACTGTTTCAGACTGGGAGACACAACAATCAGGAAAAAAATTCAAGTAGATTTGATAACTGCAACATCAAGAACATTTATCTTAAAAATGGCAGAAATGAGGTCTTTCCTAGAGAAAATTACAATTTAGACATGTCCAAGGATGATTTCCTCAAATTATATGAGGCTTTTTCGGCTTTCAAAAGGGTCACTACTGGCAGTACTGATATGTATTACTCACCAGATGAATTCAAAACACGGAGACCCATGTTTGTAATCAACACTTCAAAAAGAAAACAGGTTGTGGTTAATGACAGGACAAACATTAAAATTATCTGTGAATTCCACGAGGCATTACCCGATGACACCATTTGTAGTGTCATTCTCATAGGTGAAAAATCATATGTTTATGATGTAAGAAATGAGAGAGTCACAGAGCAATTCTAGAAGAATTACATTATTTTAATATTAGATATGTAAGTTGAGCCTGGTGGCCAATTGAACTTAAACCAGAAATAAATATGTATGTGTGTGTGTGTGTGTGTATGTGTGTGTGTGTGTGTGTGTGTATGTGTGTGGATGGCCAGTTTTAAGTGTGGCCACAAGAGGGGCATATTTTTAACAAATTTATGGATAACAATCTCACAGAAGTGCCTTTTGTAAGTATAAACAAATCAATCTGAGAGGGTCATACTTTCTGAGGAAATTCCCGAGGGCATTTTCACAAAAATCTTAGATTAGACAAGATTCCACACTTGAACAAAAAGCTCATATGCTCATGTTAAGCTTGTTTTAAGTATAGCAAATCTGCTTGAGGAGGGGTTCATACTTTCTCGGGTTTATAGTACCGTAAATACAACTACTTTAGGGAATGTATAACATGCCAGCAGAATAAACGCCGTCCAGGTCTACCAGCAGGGGAACTGTGCACTTTTCCCGCACAGAAGCCATTTCAGCGGATTTGCCTGGACTTTTCAGGTCCATATCCTCCTTCATCCAATCTTCGTCATCGATACATAATCGCTGCAACAGACTTTGGGACGCGCTATTTAATAGCCAAACCAGTTGCAGATTGTACGGCCAGTACAGCAGCAGAATTTGTGTATGAGGAGATCGTGTTACGCTACGGAGCCCCACAGGATATTTACACCGATCGCGGATCAGCATTTAAATCTAGGCTTTTCCAGGAACTTGGCAATAAATTGGGAATCGCCATCAAGTTTTCACCAGTCGGTTTGCATAATTCTATAGGTCTTTCGGAACGTAACCACGGGGTCTTACAGAGTATAATGAAGTGTTATGTCAACTCAAGACACACTGATTGGGTCCAATATTTACAGCCAAGTGTATTTAGTTATAATACTACGAGGAATCAGAATTTGCGGTATAGCCCATTCTTTTTAGTACATGGATTCCAACCCACTTTGCCCTGGGAGCTTGCATTACACACACCAAGCTGTGAAAATGTGGAGAATGATGTACGGTTCCGAGTATTGGAGAAAGCAAGAACCAATGCTACGGATAACTTAGCAAAACGTCATGTTGAAGTGAAGAAATATTATGACCAGAAGAGGAAACAGATCAAGTTTCAACCAGGCGATCAAGTATTAATTTTTGACAGCACCCAGAAAATTGGAACCGCACGGTGCTTTTCAGGTATTTATAAAGGCCCAGCCACAGTTATTCGAGAAGAGAATCCGAATACATACCTGGTGGAATTTCAAAACAAGCGCGGAAAGACATTAGTGGACTCTATTGCCGTCCAGAGACTCAAAAAATATTATGCACCTGATGACGGTGAAGGCGAAGAGAATTTGGCAGGTGAAGATGAAGATCATCAAGAGGACAACGCGGACTCACGCACGGATAATGGTCACTAAAATTAAAAATTCATATAAGTAACAGGTTTAACATTTTAATTTTCACTTGCATGAAATAATAATAATAATAATTTATAATAAAATAGCACTAATAATATTAACAATTAAAAGCAGACTTATTATTTAATAATGTGCTTTAGGCACAAAAGTTTTTTTTGCAGTATGTAATAATACTAGCTCAGCGAATACATCACTAGAATTTTATAGTTACTCTTCAGAAGAAGGTATATGATTATATTAGCAAAGTTTATTTTAAGCGCCAGTTATGAGAATATTTATATTATATGAATATGTAGACGTCGACGTCAACATTTTATTGCGCTCCACTAACAAGTATTTTCCTTCGGATATTGGATCATGACCAAAATCCTGGAAATCCATTCTGCCATTGCAGAATGATTATGATTAAACCACACGCACAATACCTTTGCTGCTCTGCGACGACACTCAAAGTATCTCCTTCGAAAAAAATATAAGGAACATATAGACAATATCACTGCAACAATCCCGGAAAACCCAAAAAACTTCTTTAATCTAATAAACTCAAGGAAAAATAACAGTAGGATTCCAGCTGAAATTACGCATGATAGTGAAAGTGCGATAGGGGACCGAAGGGCAGAACTCTTCAGCGCTTATTTTCATGGTAACTTCTGCCCCCCGTCTTCCCATGCAGCGTTGCCAAATGTAAGACCAGTCTGTTCCTCCTCCCTAACAACGCTTGTCACTACACCCGATGAGGTGAAGGATCTATTGTTGTCTCTTTCAGTTCACCGTGCCCTAGGACCGGACGATATCAACACCATGTTCCTCAGGAAAACTGTGCAATCCCTGTGCTATCCCCTCTCCATTCTCTTGAACAGATGTTTTTCGGAAGGCATCTTTCCTCACGCTTGGAAACAAGCTAACATCACACCGATTCACAAAAGTGGTAACAAAAATTTTGTTTCATCTTACAGACCAATCTCCTTACTCTCTCCTCTGTCCATCATCTGTGAAAAAGTAATCAAAGACAGACTGTACAAATTTGTTTCTCCGTACTTAAGCTCTAAGCAACATGGTTTTCTTCCTGGTAGCTCCTGTCTTACAAACCTGTCTGTTTTACTTTCACATGCTATGAAATGCATTTCAAATAATTCACAATTAGATGTAATATACTTTGATCTGGCCAAAGCCTTTGATACTGTTAGTCATCGTCTTCTGATTCACAAATTATGCAATAGATTCAACATTCATGGCAAATTTCTCACCCTTCTCACAGATTACCTTACCGATCGCCAACAACGTGTCGTTCTTCCTGGAACTGTTTCTAACTTTCTTCCTGTCCTCTCTGGAGTTCCACAGGGTAGTGTTCTAGGACCTCTCTTGTTCTTATTATTCGTTGATGACCTTGCCGACCATCTCACAGCTCCCTCTAGCAATTACCTTCTTTTCGCAGATGACTGTAAAATTTTCAGGGAAATCTCCACTTCCGACGATACTCATCTTCTTCAGAATGACATAGCAACATTTACTTCCTGGTGCCTGACATGGGACCTTACATTACATCCTGACAAGTGTACTACTCTCACTATCTCTCTCAAGAAGAATCTGTTAAAGTCATCTTACTCCATCGCTGGCAATAACATCAAAGCAGTATCCTCTCACAAAGACCTAGGCATTGTTTTCGACCAAAAGCTCACATTTGAGGAACATATTTTATGCACCACAAAAAAGGCCATGCGTCTCTTAGGTTTACTCTACCGTTTCACTGAAATTAGTGACATCTCAGCCCTCACTTTGTACTTCAAATCATTCATCTCCCCAATAATAGAATACTGCTCTCCCGTCTGGTCCATGGCATGTCCCACTCACCTCTCCAGAATCGATTCAGTCTTTAACTTCTTCCTAGCTATAGTCCGTCACAGGGTTCCCTCATTACGCAATTTTTCATCTCCGCATCTCTTGTCCTTTCTTAACTTACAAACTGCTTATCAGCGACGTTTGCAGAATGATTTCAGTTACTTATACAAAATTGTGAATGGCAAAATCCGCTGCAACACACTCCTTGAGGAATTCCACTTTAGAGTACCTATGCGCACAACTCGCAATACAAGGTTATTTTATACAAAAAAACCTAGACTGGAAATTCAAAAAAGATCTCTCTTTTATAGACTTGCCACACAATACAATGATCTCCCCTCAAATATTGATATATTTTTCTCCGAGTTTGCCTTTCGGTCTTCTATCAGAAGAAATACTTGTAATTAATATCACATAGTGCCATCTCTTACTTATTTTTTTGTTCATTTGCTACTCACTTTTATGTTGTTTTGTTACTCTTAATTATTTCTTATTTATTTTTATTTATTTATTTTATTATATTTTTATCTTTATGCTTATTATAATTATTGTTCTCATTGTTGACAATTTCAGTGTAAAATGGCCACCTGTACTGTATCTGAAATTTTCTCAAATAAATAAATAAATAAATAAATAAAACAACGGTTTTAGTTTAAAGCTTTGCCACAATAATATGCTAAGCATATTTTAGAATGAGTAGAGAGAATTAAAGATTCTTCAAGTTTTAGTGATGTTAGTATTTTAATGCATTTAAAGATCGCATAAATAATAATTATTATTTTATTTCAGGTAGTCAGGAGTAAATCAGTCTCAATTTTTTTCCTTACCTTGTACCGTTCGATTGATTTCAAAGTATTTAAGAATAAAAATAACACCTGAAATTAAATAAGATAAGTTTGCAGTAAAATTTAAAATAAGATAAGTTAACCAGTGCTAATAAATTTAGAGAATAAATAAATTATATTAAATAAATAAATTACGCAGATAATTTGAGCCTAGAGTCAGAACTAATTAAAAGTTGAGTTAAAATATTCACCAAATTAGACTAGGCAGGCTTAAAGTACATGTTAGTTTTGAAGAACTGTTTGTTTTGATTGCCTAAGCAACATGAAAATCATTGCGATTTTAGTTATTTTAAACGGATTTCTTCCACACGTAAAAGCTTCTAATTTTATTTATCTGTTGAACAAGTCCTTTGACTATCCTTATAATATAATTACAATTTTATTATTAATAACATTTATTATTAGTATTTTTATAATTTTCATAATCTGTTATTTTGAATGTCACCGCAAGAAATCTATTATTTATGACCATGAGTGTACCAACGAATTACCGTTAAGCAAACTTAATGATTCACCGCCCATCGACCAGATTCACGATGATGTTGCACCGATTGTTGAAGTGGTACCATTGAAAACGATTCACCCGCCAATTCCCCCACCCCTGCCTCAGTCCATTATTATTCAATCCAGGGTACAACAAGAAGTTCAAGATGTATCCAGAAATAGTTTAGTCACTAAAGACGACAGTATAGATTTGCCGAAGAATATTTTATCCGTTAAAGATAGAGTTCAGAAATTTGCCGTAAGCAAGGGTCCTAATTTTGATCAAAACAGTTGCAAAATGGAAAGTGAATTGTCTATTTCACACTGTGTTCGGCCAGTTGTAAAAGTTAAAGAGTTATTTGCGAATCAGTTACCAGTAAAAGTCGAGAAAGTTTCAAATGTCACTTTAAAAGCAGAAAGTATGCCAAATTTTCAGGTTCCCGAACCTGTTGTATCGTTCACGGACCATATTTTTTACGACTTCACGTTCGCCTAGAATTTTTATATTAATTACGATTCAAATTTTAAGTATAATTCATTTTTTACGTTTGATTGTACCTTATGCAAGGTTTATTAGTCATTTAGTTTGCTAACAGCTTCCCAACTGTTGTTATTTTACGAGCACGGAAGTGTTCAAGTAAACACGCTGTCGCAAGCGCAACGAAGTTTTTCTCTTTCCATCCCATTTATTACGTCATTTCAAAGTCCTTGACTTTATTTCGAACTCCCGCAGCGCTTACTAGACCTTGTTCGTAATAATTTAAAGTTTTGTAAACTTTAACGCGTCATGCTGGTGGTCAGCGAATCATGGCGTTGCATTTTCTTACTCCGTTCCTTTGCCCGCTGCCCGGAGCAGCGATTTTTCCCCTCCACCTCTCCGACGGTACCCGAACGTACCCGAAGTCGCCGATCACGGCAGCGAACTTGCAAGAGCTCTCGTTGTCGCTATAGAGAAATTTTCAGTTGCGTCCAGCGACCACTAATGCAACTTTGCACAATTTAGATTGTTTGGTATCAGCAAATTCCTTTCTCCACACTGAAGCTCTCTCCCGAGTACTTTGAACACGCTGGAAGCTCAGGAAACACTTACCATAGGCTTTGCATATTTTCTCGCATCAGTGGCGGTCGTCCATTAAACTTTTATGGGAACAGTTTAGTTACGCATATAGCCATCAGAATTTGATTTTCACGATAGAACTTCATGTCAACAATGTTAGGGATAAATTTTGTTACATCAATAACTTTTGCCATAAAACGTCGCGTTTATGCACTTCAGGTTAATCACGACCTATAATTTTACATAGGAACAACAAGACGAATTTTTGCGTTTTTCTCGCAAAATTTTCCCATTTTTCATAGAGATATTTATAGTAAGTAAATTTTTGGGTAATCGACGCATTTTTTTTTCATTCAAATTACGATAAAGATACACGAAATTTTGATAAAATCAGGGAAATTTCTACAAAAGGGCAATTTTAGCACTTTATGCACATAGAGTAATCAAGATTATTAGCAACAGGCCCAGGCTAAGCCTTGGTGATTAGCACAGGCATGTGTAGCAAAAGTCGCCACGGCATCGTTAGCCTTTTCAAATGTTAACAGTGTGGTTTACCACAAATGTTATAATTTGAGAATTTATTGTTATTATTAGCTAGTTTAGGAAATTTTGATCACTTACCCTATCCAATGAACAGTCGATAGTGGTAGCAGGCAAGATACACATCGACCAACCACAGGAGTTCTTCCCCTACTCGGAAGAGCTCCCGTTGGGCCCAGTCATGATCGGGACTCAGGGGGGGGGTTCCACCACAACGCCTCCCCGGCATTCCGGACTAGGGCCCAGCAGTCATCAAGGAGATGCCGTATGGACGCTAGTGAGACCATCGATATGCGATATCGTCGCCGGAAGATGACACACACTAGCATCCCCAGGCGTTCTCGCCATGTCCTGCTAATCTGGGCCATTGTGATGTAAATAGGCAGATGCTCCTCCAGATCCGGGAGCTCTTCCAGCGTCGCCATAAATACATCGCCTTCAGCAGTCTCTCCCATGGTTGGTCACTAACTGAAGGTATTGGCTTTAGAGTTACGGTATCCTTCCCATCCTTCGCATGATATTGCTGATGTGTTATTTCCCACCCCTTCCCTAACATCGATCTAGTTACTTATCTGATCCCATACTTAGTTATTACATCAGCATAATTTTAGCCTTACTAAGGTATATATCCCAACTTCAAGCTGTACTGATGCAGGAAATTTTTGTTATTACAGAAGCATGGCTACTAGCAGAATTACTTTCCTATTTTGGATTTTAATCCTACTCCTATCCTTGATTCATTTTATTGGATCCTTACCCAACAATGAACAGTCGCAAGACATATTTTTTAAATCATTAGGCTTATATTATGAGAGACAAGGGTTAACCATCCATAGTAGTAAGAATATTTTTACAACTGTGAATATATTCATCGATGCACATATTCAGGCTGACAATGACTCCGCATGTGCGCAATGGAAAGTCATTCATAATGATACCAGCACCAAAATTAATGATTATCTTACCGAAATTTCTCAGTATTTCCCATGTAAATTTACAGTAGGAGACGTAAGGCCTAATTGCCAAAATTTATATCAGAATGTTACTAATATTCATAACAGGGAAAAGAGGCAGATTTTTCTTAATTTAATAAATTTGTTCAGTGCAGGACTTTCTGTTTTCAATACCATGTCAGTTCATCATTTATCCCAATCAGTTAAAACTTTAGTAGCCAATCAACATCATATTATTCAGGAAGTACAGAATATGAAACAAAGTCAAGTAAAAATGGTGAACATTGTTAATGGGATTTTGGTAGTGTTAAAACAATCAGTTTTGCATTTAAAGGAAGAATTATTAGCAAAATTTTGTTATGATTATAATGAAGAGAGACATATAGTTGCCTTATTGCACGCCTCTGAGATGATTGAGCGTTTAGATTTTATAATTATGGAAATAGCCTCGGGAAAATTATCTTATCATATTTTAACTCCTAATTGGCTCCGTACATTTATTCAGCATCATCCCGATTTTAAAGATTCACTTTATAAAACAGACATAGGATTATTTTATTCCTTGACCAAAGTATATTTGATTAATTATGAACCCAGTAGTAGATCATTTCATTTACTTTTAGAGACACCTTTAGTACAGATGAATGACATCGCTCCTATTTTTAGAGCAGTTAACTTAGGCATTTTGCATAACAATTCATGGTCTCGCATTAGAATCCCAGAGTTAACTTACAGTATGCAACATAAGGGAAGTCCACGATTAGTACAAATTGTTGAGAGCGCATGCGAGCTTAAAAACTTTTTTTTATCTCTGCTCGCATAGTGAAGTTACCATCGATAGAGATGTACAGTGTTTGGAAGATTTACTTTTACACAATAGGTCAGTTTCTTGTAATTTTGAAGTGAAATCTATTACTGACAATAAATTATTCCAGTTTATTAGGACACGCAATGGTATTTTAATATCAGGTTCAGGTCAATTTATTGTCATTCAGAATTTGAATAATAATTTGAACACGCACAGATCAGTTCAGCTTAACGAAGGCCAATCTTTATTTTTTAATTATCAGGATTTTTCGCAAATTATTGTGGATCAACAAATTTTACACACAAGAATTTTAGCTTTCGAACAAGTAAAGATGAAAGAAATTGAGTTACTACCTAATATTCCCAAGAATTTATCTGATTTCACTATTCCCCAATGGACTCCACTTGAACTTGCTTTAAAACAACTTAATCAATCAATTAGTAAGAACATCTCATTTCAGGAATTAGTCCTAAACCCTTTGCCCATGTCTATATTAGTTTTTATTATTTGGAATGTTTTATTAACCGCAACCCTAGGATATTATTTGTATAAACATTATCAGCTTTCTAAACAGATTCATTTAGAGCAGCGCAGTAATAATTAATAGGTTAAGGCAACACATTAATCATGGACATTAATATTTTAATTACGGTTGGATATTTTATTTAAATTTTCCTTATTTATTTTCAAAGAGTTATGGCAATTATTTTCATTTATTTATTTAATTTATTTTATTTTGATGAGACAATTTAATTTGATTTTAAAGAAAAGGCAATGGAAATTAGTTGGTATTGGGTACTGGTATGAACATGAATTATACATTTCCTATCCTTCATTATTTCCTTTCTTTGTCATAATTTTCCTTTTTTTCAACCTAACCTGTCTATCTATGAAATCATGCAAAGATGGAAGGAATACTTCGAAGAATTGCTGAAGGATGAAACACAAACTAACAGGACGGAGGTTCAAGCAGGAAACGAAAGAACAGAAGATATAGAAATGGAGGATGAAGAAGAGGAAATAAATGATATCAAAGTAGAAGAATTAAAAGCAGCATTAAAGAAAATGAAGTTAGGTAAGGCTAGTGGACATGATGGTTTAACACCAGAAATGCTTAAATACATGGGAAATGCTGGAGAGCAACTGTTTTTGAACCTACTGAATGTTATATGGGAAAAGAAAACTGTACCGAAGGAATGGGAGATATCAGTAATAATCCCAATCTTCAAGAAAGGGGATAATAGAGAATGTAGAAACCATCGGGGAATCTCATTGCTCAGTGTGCCAGGGAAGATATATTCAAGAATCCTGGAGAATAGACTCAGAAAATATGTCGAAGAGCAATTGGAAGAAAGTCAAGCAGGCTTTAGACCAGCAAGAAGTGTACAAGACCATATTTTCACCCTCAAACAAATAACAGATAAGACAATAGAATACAATAAAAAGGCACATGTATGTTTTGTAGATCTACAAAAGGCTTTTGATAGAGTTCCTTGGAATGAGATATGGAAATCCTTAGAGAAGAAAGGAGTGGATAAAAACCTAATAAAAGCAATCCAAAGTTGGTACAAAGGATGCAGATGTTACGTGAGGACGAGAAACCACCAGTCAGAGGAATTTGAAATAACAACAGGAGTTAAACAGGGAGATATACTATCACCATATCTATTTATAATACTATTAGATGAAGTAATAAAGGAATGCCATATAAAAATGAAACAATTTCATGTAGGATACTGGAATATGAAATCAATTAAACTAACAGAGCTCATATACGCTGATGATATTATACTAATAGCTAATACACAGGCTAGTTTACAATATAATCTAAATATTCTTAATGAAGAATTAAAGAAGAAGAATATGGAAATAAATACGGAGAAAACTAAAACAATGATAATCAGCAGAGAAAAGACAAACCATAAGATAAAACTGAATAACGAACCTTTAGAACAAGTGACAAATTTCAAGTATCTTGGAGTAATTATAAACAGTCAAGGAAAAGAAGAGGAAGAAATAAGAGATAGAATCATGAAGACAGGAAAACTATATCAAATGATAAACCGAGGATTTATAGGCAAAAAAGAAATATCTACCCAAACAAAATTCACTGTATACAAAACAATTTATATACCAACACTTACATATAGCAGTGAAAATTGGACATTGACTGGAAAACACATGCAAAGTGTACAAACAATGGAAATGAGGTACCTTCGAAGAATAAGTGGGAAAACCAGGAAAGATCGGATAAGGAATCAAACCATTCGGCAATCTTTAAATGCTCAGCCACTACAAGAAACAGTTGAACGTAATCAACTTAGATGGTTCGGCCATTTGAGCAGAATGAGTGAGACGAGACTGCCAAAGCAGATATGGGAAGCACGTCCACAAGGAACAAGACCAAAAGGAAGACCAAGAAAGACATGGAATATGAGTGTCAAAGAGATTTTGGAGAAACGAAGCATAAGATGGAAAGAAGCACAGGAAAAGGCGATGGACAGAAACGTCTGGAGAACTCTCTGTAACCCCTCGACACCGGCAGGTAGAAGAGGACGCGACTAAGTAAGTAAGTAAGTAAGTATAATGAAGAGAGACATATAGTTGCCTTATTGCACGCCTCTGAGATGATTGAGCGTTTAGATTTTATAATTATGGAAATAGCCTCGGGAAAATTATCTTATCATATTTTAACTCCTAATTGGCTCCGTACATTTATTCAGCATCATCCCGATTTTAAAGATTCACTTTATAAAACAGACATAGGATTATTTTATTCCTTGACCAAAGTATATTTGATTAATTATGAACCCAGTAGTAGATCATTTCATTTACTTTTAGAGACACCTTTAGTACAGATGAATGACATCGCTCCTATTTTTAGAGCAGTTAACTTAGGCATTTTGCATAACAATTCATGGTCTCGCATTAGAATCCCAGAGTTAACTTACAGTATGCAACATAAGGGAAGTCCACGATTAGTACAAATTGTTGAGAGCGCATGCGAGCTTAAAAACTTTTTTTATCTCTGCTCGCATAGTGAAGTTACCATCGATAGAGATGTACAGTGTTTGGAAGATTTACTTTTACACAATAGGTCAGTTTCTTGTAATTTTGAAGTGAAATCTATTACTGACAATAAATTATTCCAGTTTATTAGGACACGCAATGGTATTTTAATATCAGGTTCAGGTCAATTTATTGTCATTCAGAATTTGAATAATAATTTGAACACGCACAGATCAGTTCAGCTTAACGAAGGCCAATCTTTATTTTTTAATTATCAGGATTTTTCGCAAATTATTGTGGATCAACAAATTTTACACACAAGAATTTTAGCTTTCGAACAAGTAAAGATGAAAGAAATTGAGTTACTACCTAATATTCCCAAGAATTTATCTGATTTCACTATTCCCCAATGGACTCCACTTGAACTTGCTTTAAAACAACTTAATCAATCAATTAGTAAGAACATCTCATTTCAGGAATTAGTCCTAAACCCTTTGCCCATGTCTATATTAGTTTTTATTATTTGGAATGTTTTATTAACCGCAACCCTAGGATATTATTTGTATAAACATTATCAGCTTTCTAAACAGATTCATTTAGAGCAGCGCAGTAATAATTAATAGGTTAAGGCAACACATTAATCATGGACATTAATATTTTAATTACGGTTGGATATTTTATTTAAATTTTCCTTATTTATTTTCAAAGAGTTATGGCAATTATTTTCATTTATTTATTTAATTTATTTTATTTTGATGAGACAATTTAATTTGATTTTAAAGAAAAGGCAATGGAAATTAGTTGGTATTGGGTACTGGTATGAACATGAATTATACATTTCCTATCCTTCATTATTTCCTTTCTTTGTCATAATTTTCCTTTTTTTCAACCTAACCTGTCTATACGGAGCACCATGGACAAGCAATGCCTACACCATCCATGGGCATTTTTCATGACGGACATCCGCAGGCAGTCTACTATTACCAGGCAGAAAGACTTATTACTATTCTACGAGGGAGACATGCAGACATTTTTAAGTATTATTTCAAGGAGAGACTCGTCACCACCAATTTGAGGGAGACATGCAGACATTTCTAATTATTACTACACGGAGACTACCTTTTACAGGAAGGATGTAGTCAACCATACATTTCCCAGTATAGCGGACTATACACTATCAACGACAACTAGTGATGGAGCTAGATAAAATTTCCCTCCACACTGTTTGTAGTTCAAACAACAACTTTTCCCCATCTCCCAAGTTCTACGGGTAATTTACCACATTTTTACATTACCCCAATGCAGTCAAGACGACAAGCAATCCAGAAAGAAGAAGCATAGAAAACATACATTCTACAAACAGCAGTTCCGGTCACAAACAATAATTACAGAATTGTGCTACAGTGTTTCTACACATACACATGTGAGCTCCTATCATGTGTATTTATTTGGTCATTTAACATGCATTATGGGAAACAATACTTTTCCATAGCCCTTATACACATTTTCAGTTTTGTGCCATGCATGAGAACCAGTTTTATATGCATTCAAATTTATATTATACTACAAGGAAGCGACAAGCGCCAGTGGTGTTAATTGACCAGTGCATCAATTAGTGCATAATTTTGTTTTAAGAAGAAGCTTTTACAATGGATATCCAATTGCACATGCAAGCTATAACAAGCATAGCTCCAGTACTTTCAAACATTGCAGACAGTATGCTTTAGTTTTATGCAAATGTTTTTTTCCAAACAGTTAATTGTGTTTCACCAATATGGTACATAGTTAAAATACAATTGCACATTGGACATTTTCTGATATTTTCAATCAGAGTAGACAGTTGGTAAAATACTGCAAGATTATTTTTTTTGTTGTGTGTGTGCAGTCATACAAAGGTATTCACCAAGCCATATATATGTATACAGTGTACAGATTAACGTAGAAAAGAAAATTGAACGCTATAGTTATGTTTTACCAGCGACAGTTATCAGTGTAACCAATTATATGCATTGAATATTGTATTATGATACATTGGAATGTGCAACATAGCCGTGCAAGTTCATATATTCAACGATGTTAGGAGTGCACTGGCTACGTAGTTAGCTCAACGTATTACACAGGCTTTAACACAAGACAAAACATTGAGATATATATATATTATGTCAATAATTTACATGCTTATTTTGGACGAATGTGACTATTCACATTTTATAGACTTACGTGTGTACCCTTGTCAAGGTTTGTAGTGTATTTATGACTCTACTCTTAAAAAACAGTGGGAGCTATGTTTTGTTTTGCGAGGACGCTCCAGCCAGCCGTTTGCCTCGCTGACGACACAGAGTAGTTACCGCTTGGCGAGGCATCACAGACTCTTGACTAGGACCAGGCGGATGAGCAATTCTACATAATAATCATTACGTACGCGCACATATGTCGTACATTAAGAGTTTTTATCGCTTAACGACACGAACCTTTGTGATTTCTAGTCTTATAATATTATATATTATTGTTTTTACATCGTATAAACATACGAATTTGTTAGTATTAAGGGTATTATTCATTATAAAGTTTAGGGAATAAAATTTTCTTTTTTTCGGGATACGGCAAACAACAGACAGTTATGGTGGATTTTTTTTTGTATATTTGTTTTTTTAAGAAAATATATGGAATTGGCGAACCTGAGTCATGTCAAGCTTTGCGATTTGACTTTTAAATTTTCAAAGGAGAAAATTTTTCCTTGTCGGGGCGAACGTATCAATCCTTAAGATTGTATGTTTATTTTATTAAGTCTCTCTGAACGCTTCATGTTGACCAGGGCATTCACTTGTTTTTCTCAGCTGTCTCAAGCCTCTTAGGCATGTTTACAATGCATTGTGTTGTGCCATGCAAACCTCCTGAGCATTCAGGAACAGGTAACACTTTTGGTTTTAGAGTCAGCGGTTTGCATGGTAGCAATTATATTAAACACACGATTCGGCGATTCGGCATCGAGGAAGAGCTCGATGGCCAGGGAATATAGAGGTGAGACAAGCTGGGAGGTGACTGACTTTGGGGATTGAGTGGAGAGAGTGAAGGTGGTCAGCAAGTCAGTAGGTGAGGAGGACTACAACGCTCTGGTCAACAAATAGGAGACAAGCTTACAGAGGACTTCGCTATTTTCATTCAGCTAAGAGACTTCAGTTAGACAGGTAATTATCCTACACCCAGCCATGATACAGGTTCGACGGTTCACAAAACACAACGAGTGTCCATTGTCTTTTCAGTAGTTTAATTCCTTTGTGTAATTTGTACCTTTCGCATGCCAAGCAATAACTCGTCATGTCAATGACGAGTGGTCTCATCAAGAGGATGAATGATGAGTAGTTTACATCACCCCATCGATTAACTGGTTCAGATCCCTTCATTCTATAGAATGACACGTGGCACAACCAATGTCCTGCTCAGACCAAGAAAATACATCTACATACTTCTCTAATAATTGTCTAAGTTGCAATTTCTGATCGGGTTCCAATGCTGGATTAATATCAAATTTAGTAATGTCGTGCACTGGTTTTGTCACGGTGCCAGTCTCCTTAGTCACCATAACGTTAGGTCCTTCGTCATCTGCAATATGACGCGAAGCTGGTACTGGATTTTGCCATGCCTCTGCGGTACCTAAGCGTGCCCCTTTCCTAATTTTGATTTTGTAAGAATTTGGATTAGTAATCCAAATTAAAAATTACTCCGGATTTACAATGGCTCGAGGCACCATTAAGCCTGTGTCCATTTGAAACTGTAAATCTGGTTCCAAATAAGTTAAGTTTTGATTACTAGAATTTGTCAATTTGACAGGAATGCACAAATGAGATCTAGGTTTAATTCTAATTTGTCTGGAAGTTACAAATTCCGGCACATATAAATCCCTGATCAGACTAACAACTTTTATGGAAACGTCAAAGGTCTTTCGGTGTTCCGTCCTTAACTGGTTCCGCGGAGGAGTACCAAATCTCCTCAATGTGAGTCGATTTTGATCAAAATCCAAATTTGCCTTATGAGCTCTTAAAAAATCATTTCCTAGGATTGTCCCATGTTCAAAATTTGGAATCATCCGAAAAGGATGGGTAAAATTGCGGCCGTTTATTGCAAAAGTTAATAGGACAATCTCTTTAATTTCAATTTGTTCTTTTGCTACTCCCCTTATGGCCGTATGAATTTTAAAACGTTTGGCGGTTGAAGGAATGCCTCGATCACTGGTGACGGATACTTGGCTTCCGGAATCCACAAGAAACCTCTGACGTTGTCCCCCTAATACTGCGTTAATATAAATTAATTCCTCATAGGGGAAAGTAGAGACTGATATTTGTTTGCCAACGAAATCTGCGCATACGTCTCTTCTATGGGCAGTCACTGTTCGTTTAAAGCCTCCGTGTTCTGAAAACAAGCGGCTGCTGTGTGATTAGGGTAATTACAAATTGAGCAGCGTGGTCTCCCCCGTTGCTCTTCGCTGTTTTCCTGGTCTCGCCCTGCTGAAGACGAGGAACCCCGCGAGTTCTGTCCGCGGAAGTTTCCACGTCCTCGCCATTGTTGGGTATTACCATATCGCCTATTGCGATCTGAGTTGTTACCATTATTATTGCGTCCATTCCTGTACCCCCTATTGTATTGTCGTCTATTATTAATAACACATTCCAAATAACAAAAACTAATATAGACATAGGCAAAGGGTTTAGGACTAATTCCTGAAATGAGATGTTCTTACTAATTGATTGATTAAGTTGTTTTAAAGCAAGTTCAAGCGAAGTCCATTGGGGAATAGTGAAATCAGATAAATTCTTGGGAATATTAGGTAGTAACTCAATTTCCTTTATTTTAACTTGTTCGAAAGCTAAAATTCTTGTGTGTAAAATTTGTTGATCCACAATAATTTGCGAAAAATCCTGATAATTAAAAAATAAAGATTGGCCTTCGTTAAGCTGAACTGATCTGTGCGTGTTCAAATTATTATTCAAATTCTGAATGACAATAAATTGACCTGAACCTGATATTAAAATACCATTGCGTGTCCTAATAAACTGGAATAATTTATTGTCAGTAATAGATTTCACTTCAAAATTACAAGAAACTGACCTATTGTGTAAAAGTAAATCTTCCAAACACTGTACATCTCTATCGATGGTAACTTCACTATGCGAGCAGAGATAAAAAAAGTTTTTAAGCTCGCATGCGCTCTCAACAATTTGTACTAATCGTGGACTTCCCTTATGTTGCATACTGTAAGTTAACTCTGGGATTCTAATGCGAGACCATGAATTGTTATGCAAAATGCCTAAGTTAACTGCTCTAAAAATAGGAGCGATGTCATTCATCTGTACTAAAGGTGTCTCTAAAAGTAAATGAAATGATCTACTACTGGGTTCATAATTAATCAAATATACTTTGGTCAAGGAATAAAATAATCCTATGTCTGTTTTATAAAGTGAATCTTTAAAATCGGGATGATGCTGAATAAATGTACGGAGCCAATTAGGAGTTAAAATATGATAAGATAATTTTCCCGAGGCTATTTCCATAATTATAAAATCTAAACGCTCAATCATCTCAGAGGCGTGCAATAAGGCAACTATATGTCTCTCTTCATTATAATCATAACAAAATTTTGCTAATAATTCTTCCTTTAAATGCAAAACTGATTGTTTTAACACTACCAAAATCCCATTAACAATGTTCACCATTTTTACTTGACTTTGTTTCATATTCTGTACTTCCTGAATAATATGATGTTGATTGGCTACTAAAGTTTTAACTGATTGGGATAAATGATGAACTGACATGGTATTGAAAACAGAAAGTCCTGCACTGAACAAATTTATTAAATTAAGAAAAATCTGCCTCTTTTCCCTGTTATGAATATTAGTAACATTCTGATATAAATTTTGGCAATTAGGCCTTACGTCTCCTACTGTAAATTTACATGGGAAATACTGAGAAATTTCGGTAAGATAATCATTAATTTTGGTGCTGGTATCATTATGAATGACTTTCCATTGCGCACATGCGGAGTCATTGTCAGCCTGAATATGTGCATCGATGAATATATTCACAGTTGTAAAAATATTCTTACTACTATGGATGGTTAACCCTTGTCTCTCATAATATAAGCCTAATGATTTAAAAAATATGTCTTGCGACTGTTCATTGTTGGGTAAGGATCCAATAAAATGAATCAAGGATAGGAGTAGGATTAAAATCCAAAATAGGAAAGTAATTCTGCTAGTAGCCATGCTTCTGTAATAACAAAAATTTCCTGCATCAGTACAGCTTGAAGTTGGGATATATACCTTAGTAAGGCTAAAATTATGCTGATGTAATAACTAAGTATGGGATCAGATAAGTAACTAGATCGATGTTAGGGAAGGGGTGGGAAATAACACATCAGCAATATCATGCGAAGGATGGGAAGGATACCGTAACTCTAAAGCCAATACCTTCAGTTAGTGACCAACCATGGGAGAGACTGCTGAAGGCGATGTATTTATGGCGACGCTGGAAGAGCTCCCGGATCTGGAGGAGCATCTGCCTATTTACATCACAATGGCCCAGATTAGCAGGACATGGCGAGAACGCCTGGGGATGCTAGTGTGTGTCATCTTCCGGCGACGATATCGCATATCGATGGTCTCACTAGCGTCCATACGGCATCTCCTTGATGACTGCTGGGCCCTAGTCCGGAATGCCGGGGAGGCGTTGTGGTGGAACCCCCCCCTGAGTCCCGATCATGACTGGGCCCAACGGGAGCTCTTCCGAGTAGGGGAAGAACTGTGGTTGGTCGATGTGTATCTTGCCTGCTACCACTATCGACTGTTCATTGGATAGGGTAAGTGATCAAAATTTCCTAAACTAGCTAATAATAACAATAAATTCTCAAATTATAACATTTGTGGTAAACCACACTGTTAACATTTGAAAAGGCTAACGATGCCGTGGCGACTTTTGCTACACATGCCTGTGCTAATCACCAAGGCTTAGCCTGGGCCTGTTGCTAATAATCTTGATTACTCTATGTGCATAAAGTGCTAAAATTGCCCTTTTGTAGAAATTTCCCTGATTTTATCAAAATTTCGTGTATCTTTATCGTAATTTGAATGAAAAAAAAATGCGTCGATTACCCAAAAATTTACTTACTATATATATCTCTATGAAAAATGGGAAAATTTTGCGAGAAAAACGCAAAAATTCGTCTTGTTGTTCCTTTGTAAAATTATAGGTCGTGATTAACCTGAAGTGCATAAACGCGACGTTTTATGGCAAAAGTTATTGATGTAACAAAATTTATCCCTAACATTGTTGACATGAAGTTCTATCGTGAAAATCAAATTCTGATGGCTATATGCGTAACTAAACTGTTCCCATAAAAGTTTAATGGACGACCGCCACTGATGCGAGAAAATATGCAAAGCCTATGGTAAGTGTTTCCTGAGCTTCCAGCGTGTTCAAAGTACTCGGGAGAGAGCTTCAGTGTGGAGAAAGGAATTTGCTGATACCAAACAATCTAAATTGTGCAAAGTTGCATTAGTGGTCGCTGGACGCAACTGAAAATTTCTCTATAGCGACAACGAGAGCTCTTGCAAGTTCGCTGCCGTGATCGGCGACTTCGGGTACGTTCGGGTACCGTCGGAGAGGTGGAGGGGAAAAATCGCTGCTCCGGGCAGCGGGCAAAGGAACGGAGGAAGAAAATGCAACGCCGTGATTCGCTGACCACCAGCATGACGCGTTAAAGTTTACAAAACTTTAAATTATTACGAACAAGGTCTAGTAAGCGCTGCGGGAGTTCGAAATAAAGTCAAGGACTTTAAAATTACGTCATAGATGGGATGGAAAGGGAAAAACTTCGTTGCGCTTGCGACAGCGTGTTTACTTGAACACTTCCGTGCTCGTAAAATAACAATAATTGGGAAGCTGTTAGCAAACTAAATGACTAATAAACCTTGCATAAGGTACAATTAAACGTAAAAAATGAATTATACTTAAAATTTGAATCGTAATTAATATAAAAATTCTAGGCGAACGTGAAGTCGTAAAAAAATATGGTCTGTAAACGATACAACAGGTTCAAGAACCTGAAAATTTGGCTTACTTTCTGCGTTTAAAGTAACACTTGAACCTTTCTCAACTTTTACTGGTGACTGATTCGCAAATGACTCTTTAACTTTTACAGCTGGCTGAACACAGGGTGAAATAGGCAATTCACTTTCCATTTTGCAACTGTTTTGAACAAAATTAGGATCCTTGCTTACGGCAAATGTCTGAACTCTATCTTTAACGGATCAAATATTCTTCGGCAAATCTTTACTGTCGTTTTTAGTGACTAAAATATTCCTGGATAAATCTTGAACTTCTTGTTGTACCCTAGGTTGAATAATAATGGACTGAGGCAAGGGTGCGGGAATTGGCGGGTTATTCGTTTTCAATGGTACCACTTCAACAATCGGTGCAACATCGTCGTAAATCTGATCAATGGACGGTGAATCATTAAGTTTGCTTAACGGTAATTCGTTGGTACACTCATGGTCATAAATAATAGATTTCTTGCGGTGACATTGAAAATAACAGATAATGAAAATTATACTAATACTAATAAGAAATGTTGTTAATAATAAAATTGTAATTATATTATAAGGATAGTCAAAGGACTTGTTCAACAAATAAATAAAATTAAAAGCTTTTACGTGTGGAAGTAATCCGTTTAAAATAACTAAAATCGCAATGATTTTCATGTTGCTTAGGCAATCAAAACAAACAGTTCTTCAAAACTAACACGTACTTTAAGCCTGCCTAGTTTAATTAGTAGATAGTTTAACTCAACTTTTAATTATTTCTGACTCTAGGCTCAATTTATCTGCGTAATTTATTTATTTAATATAATTTATTTATTCTCTAAATTTATTAGCACTGTTTAACTTATCTTATTTTAAATTTTACTGCAAACTTATCTTATTTAATTTCAGGTGTTAACTTTATGTTTAAATACTTAAAATCAATCGAACCGTACGGAGGTACAAGGTAAGGAAAAATTTGAGACTGATTTACTCCTGATTACCTGAAATAAAATAATAATTATTATTTATGCGATCTTTAAATGCATTAAAATACTAACATCACTAAAACTTGAAAAATCTTTAATTCTCTCTACTCATTCTAAAATATGCTTAGCATATTATTGTGGCAAAGCTTTAAACTAAAACCGTTATGGTTTAATCATAATCATTCTGCGATGGCAGAATGGATTTTTAGGATTTTGGTCATGATCCAATATCCGAAGGAAAATACTTGTTAGTGGAGCGCAATAAAATCTTGACGTCGACGTCTACATATTCATATAATATAAATATTCTTATAATTGGCGCTTAAATAAACTTGCTAATATAAATCATATACCTTCTTCTGAAGAGTAACTATAAAATTCTAGTGATGTATTCGCTGAGCTAGTATTGTTACATACTGCAAAAAACTTTTGTGCCTAAAGCACATTATTAAATAATAAGTCTGCTTTTAATCTTTAATATTATTAGTGCTATTTTATTATAAATTATTATTATTATTATGTCATGCGAGTGAAATTAAAATGTTAAACCTGTTACTTATATAAATTTTCAATTTTAGTGACCATTATCCGCGCGTGAGTCCGCGTTGTCTTCTTGACGATCTTCATCTTCACCTGCCAAATTCTCTTCGCCTTCACCGTCATCAGGTGCATAATATTTTTTGAGTCTCTGGACGGCAATAGAGTCCACTAATGTCTTTCCGCGCTTGTTTTGAAATTCCACCAGGTATGTATTCGGATTCTCTTCTCGAATAACTGTGGCTGGGCCTTTATAAATACCTGAAAAGCACTGTGCGGTTCCAATTTTCTGGGTGCTGTCAAAAATTAATACTTGATCGCCTGGTTGAAACTTGATCTGTTTCCTCTTCTGATCATAATATTTCTTCACTTCAACATGACGTTTTGCTAAGTTATCCGTAGCATTGGTTCTTGCTTTCTCCAATACTCGGAACCGTACATCATTCTCCACATTTTCACAGCTTGGTGTGTGTAATGCAAGCTCCCAGGGCAAAGTGGGTTGGAATCCATGTACTAAAAAGAATGGGCTATACCGCAAATTCTGATTCCTCGTAGTATTATAACTAAATACACTTGGCTCTAAATATTGGACCAAATCAGTGTGTTTTGAGTTAACATAACACTTCATTATACTCTGTAAGACCCCGTGGTTACGTTCCGAAAGACCTATAGAATTATGCAAACCGACTGGTGAAAACTTGATGGTGATTCCCAATTTATTGCCAAGTTCCTGGAAAAGCTTAGATTTAAATGCTGATCCGCGATCGGTGTAAATATCCTGTGGGGCTCCGTAGCGTAACACGATCTCCTCATACACAAATTCTGCTGCTGTACTGGCCGTACAATCTGCAACTGGTTTGGCTATTAAATAGCGCGTCCCAAAATCTGTTGCAGCGATTATGTATCGATGACGAAGATTGGATGAAGGAGGATATGGACCTGAAAAATCTAGACAAATCCGCTGAAATGGCTTCTGTGCGGGAAAAGTGCACAGGGTATGAGACGACTGCAAGAAAAAATTCCCTAGTCAAGTTAGTCTTAAAAGCCATATTAATAGTGTTCATCAAGAAAGGTAGTTTATATGTGATACTTACAACATGCATTTCTCCACAAAAGGATACCTAGCACATCACGTCCGCGTCCACAGTACAACAAATTTTGTAGTTACAAGATTTGTGGCAAAGTTCTCGCTTCAGCAGCATATTTTAAAGTGCACAAGGGAACCCATACTACATGTGTATTTCCACAAACCATCTCTTACCATACATCTTGGGAAACATTAATAGTAAGAATATGAAATATCTGTTCAAGTAAAACTTGCAGGGATGTTAGAATGTTCAATCATAATTTTAATGTTGGAAGCTTGTTTTAATGTAACAGGAGTGTATTTTTTTAAATTCCTAGACATTGTTGCAGAACAACAAATAATTATGTTTGAAAATTTGTAACAGAAGCAACAATAACATCTAAACTATTGTTTATCTTATGCTATAAATTATATAATATTCCATCATTTTTATAGTGTAAAAATTAATAGAACTTTAAAGTGCTGACCAAGGCAAACTTTTATAATATAAAAATATACACAAAATCGTAAAGTTTCCACCCTCTAACAGGGTTTTCTTCAGACAAAACTTCACAAATTAATGAAAGTTACAAAACATCATCATATATATACACTCCCAGACAGGGTCCATACATAAAACAACAAGAAGGCACCAATCCTTATCTTAGAACATTTCATTTCAGGAATTCCTGAGTGGAATCACCTGACAGGTAATTGACACTAACTGACAGGTGATTGACAGGTATCTGGTAAGAGTCTGGCCTTATCAAAACCTCCACTAATGAACCTAGACAGATTCCTTACCTCCTGGACTCCTTCCTGCTTCTTCTCTTTCTTCGTTTTCTTCCTTCTTCTTTTCTCCTTCCTTTCTCTCATCCTTTCCACTCTTTCTAGCACTCCTTTCCATTTGTTAATTTTCAGCCCCCATTCCAGCTCATTATTTCTTCTTCTCCTTTTTTTCTCTATTTCCTTGGCTTCTTTCCACTTCCTCACTATTCCTCTCTTCTCCATCCCAATCCTCCAAGCCTTCTCCCATTCTATGTTGTGTCCCGTTTCTCTTGTGTGCTTGAATATAGCATTTTTCTCCCTCCTTTTTTGTTTCCCCTATATATACACACACTCACATTCCTTGCACTGAACCTCATATATTATCCCTTCCTCCTCTCTGCTTTCTTCCTTCCTCTTGTTAGCTATTCTTATAATACTGCAGCCTCCCTTTCTGTACGTTTTTATGTCTGCCTTTCTAAGTACTTTACTTATCATCTCTGTGGCTTTCCCCATACTCCTTATACCAAACCATCTCTTTTTTCTTTCTCTTCTCCCTCTCCTGTTTCTTTATCTTCTTTCATTCTTCTTCTTCTGTTTACGTTTCCTTCTTCTGGAAGGAACAAGAAGGCAGCTCGACATTTTTGTAAAAGAAATTGAAGATGAAGCACAAGGGATATTATTGGAACTTGAAACAGAAGAGAAAGAGAAGATACGTTTCCTAGATATAATGATGAAAAGGGAGAGAGGAAAGTAGATTGAGACCTCTTGGATTCAGAAAAAGTGTGCAGCTGGAGTCTTCTGTCACAAAAGAAGTGATGTGAGTGAGGGGACAAAAATAAATTTTATAAAGAATATGGAAGACAGAATCAAGAAAATATGCATGAAAGAAGAAGAAAAGGAGAGCGAAATATAGAGCCTATGGGAGCAACTAGAAAAGAATGGGTACAAAAAGGAAGACAGACTTGACGTAAACAGAAGAAGAAGGATGAAAGAAGATAAAGAAACAGGAAAGGGGGAAGAGAAAGAAAAAAAGAGGTGGTTTGGTATAAAGAGTATGGGGAGAGCCACAGAGACGATAAGTAAAGTTCTTAGAAAGGCAGGCATAAAAATGCACAAGAGGCTGCAGTATTTTAAGGATATCTAACAAGAGAAAGGAAGAAAGCAGAGAGGAGGAAGAGGAAGGGATAATATATGAGGTTCAGTGCAAGAAATGTGAGAAGTTGTACATAGGGGAAACAAAAAAGAGACAAAGACAGGTTGAAGAAACGTAAGATGAAAGAGGGAGAAAAATGCTATATTCAAGCACACAAGAGGAATGGAGAAGGCTTGGAGGATTTGGAGGGAGAAGAGAGGAATAGTGAGGAAGTGGAAAGAAGCCAAGGAAATAGAGAAAAAAGGAGACGAAGAAATAATGAACTGGAATGGGGTTTGAAAATTAACAAAGAATGGAAAGGAGTGCTAGAAAGAGTGGAAAGGATGAGAGAAAGGAAGGAGAAAAGAAGAAGGAAGGAAGAAAGAGGAGAGGAAGGAAGGAATCCAGGAGATAAAAAATCTGTCTAAGTTCATTAGTGGAGGTTTTGATAAGGCCAGACTCTTACCAGGTACCTGTCAATCACCTGTCAGTTAGTGTCAATTACCTGTCAGGTGATTCCACACTCGGGAATTCCTGAAATGAAATGTTCTAAGATAAGGACTGGTGCCTTCGTTTTGATTTGTGTATGGACCCTGTCTGGGAGTGTATATATAAGATGATGTTTTGTAAATTTCATTAATTTGTTGTGAAGTTTCATCTGAAGAAGACCCTGTTAGAGGGTGGAAACGTTACCTATATTTTTATACTATGAAAGTTTGCCTTGGTCAGCATTTTAATGTTTTATTAACACGGAAGCAAGGCTTAACAGTGTTACCATTGTAAAAATTAGTAAAATTTCTCATATTTGCTACAAGTAAAACAACTGAAGTTTCATTTAATTTGGCAGTTTACATATTTGATTAAATAGTTGGCAGAGATGAGTAGACAAAGTCAAATTGCAATGAAAGATGATATATATATTTTTACTAGCCACAGAAGCTCAGTCATTAGGGTGCCTGACTACCATGCAAGAGACCCGGTTTCAATCCCCATTAGGAGAGAACCAGGATTTTTTCCACCTGTTCAAGTGGTTCCAGCGCCCACACAGCATCATATAAAGGGGGTACCAAGAGGAAGAACTGGGGGGAGGGGGTTTAAGGCAGCCAAGGGCTTGATGTTGATCACATCACCCCCACTTTAGGCCGTGATCAAGAAAGTGTGGGGGGCTCTAATTCCACACCCCCTACACCTTCATGGTATGGCACAAAGCACATGGGAGTACTGTATTTATATTTAAACTTCCTTTTATCATGTTGTGAAATAGGTGATTTTGCAATGCCAATTTCAGAATTCAAGCTGCAGATCTGCTAGATAATTTAAATAAAAGTTAGATAAACATAAGTACATGTATTTGTATTGAATAATTTATAAGTTGCCTTTAGAGTACCACATATTTTTGAATTAATCTGGTGTACATCAATATATATATATATCTATATATTGTTCACTCTAATGTGTGTGTTACTACTCTTATAATGATACTGCATATTTGCTAAATATTTATTTCTGTGGATGTAATAAAGAAAACTTATTCAGAAAGTGGTGTGTACTAATTTAATTCCTATCCAACTAAGTTGTAGTTCACTTTTTTAATTTCTATTTCATATATTTGTCAGTATATTACAATACGTACTATGAAGGTAGTTCAGTGAAGACCCTTTTTGACCTACTAGCAGAGATGTTATCATGTTATTTTTGCCACAAGCTTAATTCCTTTCTGCATAGCAATTGTGCAGCTTTCCACATATTTCACATTAATGAATGAGGCAGAAGTTACTGCTTTGTTAACCGATTAAAGGCAAACGATGCATTAAAGCAATATTTTTTCTTTTTTAAAAAATTCACGCAAACTATTTGTTGGATTCCTACAGCTTGGACACATTTGGAATTGATGTACTAATTTGCCAAATGTAATTTTTCAGGGTGATTTCATCTCAGATCATACAGGTGCTGTCAAGTCACTATCACAAATTTTGCTGAAAGAAAATGTTAAAGGACCACATAATAGATGTCCAAATAAAATATTTTTCTTTTCTGTTGATTTGTTACAGTGTTACAAGCTCAAGAAGGACACTATTTGATAAAAAAAATCACGCAATGAAAATAATACAATATTCAAACCACTATAAATTAAAATCCACAAATGGTAGAGACTTGAGATTTCCTTTATTTGAAAGCTAGTTCAAGGTACTTACAAAGCCTTATTAAGGAACATACCCTCTTCAACACTAAAATTAAGAATCAAAAGTTCAATTTTCTTTTTTGAAAAAGTGAAGAACAACAGGACATGAGTTTTGCTGGGATAATAGAATATGGGAATGGATGATATTCAGCAAACAAGTTCCCCCACAATTCATTGTGTGAAATCACGCCCGCTGCCATGATTCCGGCAAGCGTTTCAGAGCATGTTGTAAGCACAGTTGATAAGCATTGCATTTACAGTGTTCGAGGCAGTGATTCAAGCTACAAATATAACGATGATATACGAAATGTAGTCCTTCCCATTTTGCTTAGTCTCGTAACAATGACCAAAGTATCTAAAAGTATGTTATTACCACAAAACAACACTGTATAAAGGTATGTAACATCCGAAAGACATGCAGGACAATTAGGAAGCCTGTTTCTCATGGAAATAATCAGGTTATCCCATAACGTAACATGGCTAATGCTGTCCCCTTATAATCGAAGGATCCAAAATTCGATTCCCGGTATAGGCACATTTTTAACGATACTAGTCTATCTGAGTATAAATTTACTTAACACTTTTGTGTCATGAAAATGATAATTTATACATATGTTCTGAAGTGCAAAATTGTGTACTATTTTTTTGAAGGCAGTACCATATCATTGTCACTTTTTGTTTGTATATTGAGACAGATATGCTGAAAAGTGTATACAAATATATGAAATGTTGGAATTGTAACTTTCCTGGTGACGTGATTCAAACAAGTGTTCTCTGTTTCTGTTTCTTTTTTGAAAAAGTGAAGTACAACAGGACATGAGTTTTGCTGGGATATTGGAATATGGCAGTGAATGATATTCAGCGAACAAATTCTCCCACAATTGATTGTGCGAAATCACACCCTCTGCCATGATTCCGGGAAGAGTTTCAGAGCGTGTTGTAGTCAGGTTAAATTGGAGTTGGCTTCCAACGTTTCAAGGGCATACATTGCTCTCATCTTCAGGGAATGAATATGAAATAAAATGTATATCATCAGCGGATGTGTTTGCAGTATGCAACTTTTTTTTTGTTGACATTATTTGAGATAGCATAGCAACCACACGCATTGCAAAGCACCATAAACACAGTACTTGCCTTTCAAATACGATTTATATTTCACCATGGATTGGAAAAATCATGCTATCTTAACCACGGATGAAACTGTATGCAGGTATGATGTTCTCTCACAATTAATACATAAACAATGGCATACACAACACACACACACACAATGCATTAATTCACCAAATGAAAACTTCATTTGAAAATCTTTAATTATACGATTGAAAGTGGTAAACACTGGGTCATTTTCATGCAAGCAGCATTTGCTTTGCATTCACGCTTTCTGTCATTTGCCGGAATGAGTGCCAGACTGCATGTGTCACATTAAATATCACCCATTGGACTAACTATTTGCAATACTACAAGGCACGTCCAGAAAGTAAGAAAAACAACACCTTTTGACAGCAATCCTCGACGCTTATTCTGTATTGCGCAATAATAATAATACAGAATAAGCGTCGAGGATTGCTGTCAAAAGGTGTTGTTTTTCTTCACGACAACGCACAACCACACACTGCAAATGTGACGAAAAACCTCCTACAGGGATTTGGCTGGGACGTGTTTGACCATCCTCCGTATAGCCCTGACCTTGCTCCTAGCGACTTTCATCTGTTCTTACATCTCAAGTCTTTCCTTGGCGGTCAACACTTCAACAATGACGACGAGCTGAAAGAAACTGTTTCCAACTGGTTGAAGACACAGGCGGCAAATTTCTATGAAGAAGGTATACAAAAACTTGTGCCACGCTATGACAAATGCCTGCAAAATTTCGGCAGTTATGTGGAAAAGTAGTTTAAGAGTTGTAGAATTTTGTGCAATAAATAACTTTTCTGTATCTGTACACAATTTAATTTTATTACCAAACGGAACTTACTTTCTGGACGTGCCTTGTATTTCTGCACTAACTTCTAACGTTATGTAGAAAATGATTAGTAAAATATGAAAAAATGCATTTTGACCTTATTTCAGAAATCATTTTCTCAAAAATTCTGAAAATTGTACAATAGTCTTAGGTTACTCTACTTGCAGCAGGTGCAATCATGCCTTTTAATATTTTTATGTGTAACTGAGGAGAATTTTTTTTTAAAATATCCTCCATGTTCCATAATTTTTTGTAAAATATGTTATACTGTCAACACTGTTTCTGACTGCTGCTTGTCAGGAAACCTGTAGAACATCAAATATATTACTGGTAACATTTTGTGCATGCATGCATGCACGCTCGCTCACATGCACGTGTGTGTGTAGTGGTGAGGAACTACTTAAAACAACGTAATTCCACACCATTTCAAACAACCCATGTTACATCATAATTTTTTTTAAAAATATTAATAATTTAATAACTTATTTCTATATCCTTCCAGTTTTTAATATTGTACAGAGCCCCTTGAGGCAGTATAAATAAAAGAGGATGCCTGTGATATTCTGGAACCATCTTCAAGTGATTCTGTCTCAAATTATACAATTAATGGAAGTAAAAGGTGAAAGATAGAAATTCGGACTATTGATGCTATTTAATAAAAAATCGGACCCTGTTTTGGAAAACTAGGGGTGTGCGGTGTGGCGATTTTACTTGAACTTACTTATTTTTTAGAACATACATTGTAAAAATCGTCCACAATCTTCCACTTTGCGTAAAACACATCCCGCTTCCTCACTGCTATGAAAAAAAACAACATAGTTCCCGAATCGCTCACCAGATGGTAGCACCAGGTGTGGCATGACTGTAACACGCCATCTAGTGGATGACCTCACCCTCGCTTGCATACAGACGTCACTGTCTCACTCGTTTCGTCAGTGCACGACTTGGAGTTGATTGGAACAGGTATGCTGAGCTAGGCAGTACACACAGGAACTATGGAGTGAACATCGATTGAATAATAATAATAATTTATTGTCATTAAGCTTATACAGCAACAGACAATGTCAAGAACAAAATACATTTGAAATATATTATAAAATAATATAGAATTATAACCTGTTTTATGTTTAAGTTGCACTAAAATACAATATTTTTAATTTCAAGTAATTCTTGAGTTGAGTACAATGGTGTAGCAACTAACCAGGCATACAGTTTATGTTTAAATACATTCATAGGAATATTTGTCACATCAAGAGGTAGCTTATTAAATATTCTTAATCCTAGAGCTTCATAACTATTCAGGGATTTTGAGAGTCTATGATAGTATGATAGGGTATATTTATATGCCTGCTGTTTCTTGTAGTATAGGAATGTACATCTTGTCTACTTTGAAGTTGTAGCAAATTTTTCTTTACATACAACAGCACAGTGTAAATATATAGATTTATCACAGTCATAAATTTTAACTTAATGAACAGTGGCTTACAATGAACTAATTTGTGCGAGTCGGTAATTATTCTCACAGCTTTTTTCTGCAGTATTAAAATTTCCTGTAGATAATTGCAGTTCCCCCAAAGTAAAATTCCATATGAAACAATGCTTTGAAAGAAAGCAAAGTAAGCTCATCTTAAGTAATCTTCAGGTACATGACTGTTCAGATTCCTTAATAAATATATAACCCTGGAGAGCTTGGCAGTTATGTATTTTAATATGTGGCCCCCATGATAATTTATTATCAATGACAATACCTAGAAATTTCACATTATCTGAGGTATTATCAATTGGGATGTCTCTAAGACTGAAAAACATTAGTTCTGAACCATAAAGAAGATTGATACAGGGTATTATCAGTTATGGCTTTAAGAGTGTTAAAGTCAGAGCTGGCATTAAAGAAGGTATAGCTCGACCACAAGGAAAAAAAAACTTTCCGTCAAATGCGTTCGTGCATCTTCCCTGCCGTTGTTGGTGCTCGGGGCAGTGTTGCCAGGTCAGACTTGAAAAAGTCTGGAGATTGTTCCTGGGGAAACCAGAAAATCTGCTACAAAATCAGATGATGTAATGCAGATGAACGACGTTCTCGGGGGCAGGGGGAGGGGAGCATAGGCATGCGCACTGGGATGGGAGGTGCAAGGAGACGTACGCAGATTTTTTCCAGCGAAGGGGAAACAATGTATTTTTATCAGGCAGGTAAACGAGGCATATTACCCCGTAATAATGTTGCCCTCTCAGAAAACGCCACTTGAGTTTGAAATTATCACGTTCATACATTCCTATTATAATAATGGATGTAAATTACTGTGTCTGAAATCAACTCATACATCTGAAATAATGTAGATACTTTTATGTCAACATTAATTTTCCAGAAGGCTAGGGGGTGGCGACCATCCTTGCACTTCCTTCTGGACGTCCATGCCACTATATAATTTTGTAGAAAATTAAGTATTTAAGTATAGAATAGTATATTAAGGATAGAAAATTAAGTATTTTCAAACCGATGAAAGTTGGAAGCAACTACGGGGGAGAGGGTGCATTATTTCCTTTGTAATTGAACTATGCTGCTTCGTTCTCTAGCAGATTTCTTGTTATTAACACTCACATGATTTATTAGTCAGTTATGCTGCCTCTATGTTGCTGCATTCAATATATATATATATATACATTATATAATATATACATACACACACACACACACACACACACACATGTATAAAATAATTTGCCCAAGCTACGAAGTCAGTGTTTCTACCTAGTAAGGCAAGGACGTTTCACTGTGTCTGTGTCACTTCATCCATTTCATCAGTTTTTCATTCATCCATATTGTCGTACTTACCCGTAGAGGCACAAAAGTGACGTAAAATAACTAAAATAGAAATACATTTTCGGGTGGGATAAAATACAACCATCTAAAAATAGTAATGTAGTAATAGTAATAAAATAATAATAATGTCCTAGCACAATTGAGTATCGTTTGGCATAATTTGACAGTTCAAACAACACTTTTCATGCCTGAGTGGAGTTCCACGCTACCTCTCCCCTCCATGTTCAAGTAAGATGAGCAGGAAACGTATTTTTGAGAAGGCCGTTGGAGGTGCCATAGCAATAGTTTATTAAGGAATTTCCCTGAGAAATCAATAGGTCTGGCAACACTGACTTTGAGCATGCTGAAGGCTTCTTCCCCCTGTGTTTTTCCCCCACCCGCCAGCACGATGAGGTTCTGCGCAGGTTTCTTTCCTTGTGGTTCCACTATAGTATCATCTGCATATAGTATTGTGTGAGCAGTGATGCAAAATGGTAAATCATTCATCATGAGAGCAAACAATAAAGGTCCAAGAACTGAACCTTGAGGTACACCGCATTTCACCTCAGCTACATTTGACCTCTCCATTCCTATGCTGTCAATTTTTTTACGGTTCTGAAGGTATGAATGAAATAGTTTAAGATCTGTACCACCAATGCCATAGTATGTCATCTTTTTTAAAAGTGAAGTGTGTTCTACACAATCAAAAGCCCTGCTCTGGTCACACAAAGAGGCCTGAGCAAAGTTCTTAGTTTCAAAAGCCTTAAGTACATTTTTGACTAGAGAATCCATGGCATCAACTGTTGACTTACCCTTCCTGAAAACAAACTGTGATATGCAAATTAAGTTGTTATGGTCCATGTAATTGCATAATTGATGCTAAAACTTTTGAAAACACTGGAGTCAGTGAGATGGAACGGTAGCTGGCTAAACAATTTGTCTAACCTTTTTTATAAATTATTACAAGATTACCTTGATAATTTCAATACATTTGGAAAAGTTCCTTCCCCAAGACACATATTTATACAAAAGGTCAGTTTAAGAATTATACAATCTATGATTTTTTTTCACAAGATTACTGGATAAATCATAGATATCTATACTATCTCATCAAGAGGAGTAACACCTCTTTAAAAAACCATGGTTCAGCTGGCTCCGGCTGATAGTACCATGTAAGGGCCCCTTGCCAGGGTTACGGCGAAGTCCTCAACGGCAGATGCGGCAAGAAGGAATCCTTCGGTACGGCGGAAGAGGCAACCCATTCTCTTGGGAGTAATAAAGAGAAAACCACTGCCTTGTGGTGAAGAGGGATCTTCAAAGGTTAAGGGAGAAAACCCCTACAGAAAATCGTCCTGCTTGGAGGTCCAGGTAGCAGCCCTACCACCAAGATCGGGTGCTGTGGGTTAATAACCCGCACACCTTAAACTCCACTAGTAAAGAAACATCCACGAAGAATAGCCGGACTGACTCTAAGATGACGACTTTTGGCATGAAAGGGAAAACGAGAATTGGGTGTTGGAATGTGAGAACTTTAAGAGAGAGTGGTAGACTTCAGCAAGCAGTAGCCCAAATGCAGGCCTACAGGTTGGACATATTGGGGATCAGTGAGACAAGATGGAAAAGATTTGGAGAGATGAGAACTAAAGACGGATTTACATTCCTATATTCAGGAAGAGAAGAGGAGGAACAACATCGGGATGATGTAGGTATTCTCTTGAGTAAGATAGCAAAGAAAAGTTTATTGGAATGGAACCCTGTTTCTGAAAGAATTATAACTGCGAAGTTCAAAGCAAAGGTGAGAAACATTAAAATAGTACAATGCTATGCCCCAACAGAAGTTTCAGACATAACAGAAAAAAGGGAATTTTATTCAAAATTGCACCAAGTACTAGTACATAATAAGAAAGACATATGCATCTTGATGGGAGATATAAATGCAAAAATTGGATCAGATAATGAAGGAATAGAGCATATTATGGGTAGGCATGGACTGGGGGAAATGAAACAAAACATTAAAAACAAAATTGTTGATGCGCAACGAAGGAAAAATTAATAAAAGCAATTTATGATTGATCAGAAAAAAAATGTTTTGTCGAAACCGGTTTCATCTCTCCATTTGTAGATTAAGTTGACATTTTTTTCTTGAGTTGAGCATTGTAATTCAAACGTCCTTAATGCAATAATGGCAATCAGATGGCAGAGTTTTTTCATGACGTCCACTAGATTTGTAGAAATTGTGACAAAATCCGAACTGTTCCAAACTCCCTCTCGGGAACAAACAAGGACAACAAAAATTTGCCACTGGAAGAGTATCCAGTTAATCATTTTACAGAGTTTGAAAATTTTACTTGTTTGAAAATCCCTTGTGTACGATTTCGTTTTAGTTTCTAATTAGGTTAGGATAGGTGTATGTCTGCTGTCTTTTCTGTAAAGTTCAATGTACTAAAAGCTTTCATCTTCAGCCGATCGATCATACAACATTCGCTTTTTTGTCCTGAGCTGCGCTTGTCTTGCTGGTGGAACAGTTGGATGCGAGCTGTTCCCTCGGAAGCTATTTCGCAGCGTTTAGCCAAGGCATTTAGCAGACGCTTAGACTCTAGAAGATTTTTCCAGTTCGTTATGACTGGCAGACACAATTTTGCAATGAGATTAGGAAACTATAGACTTACTACACTCCAAACTATCACTACGACGCAATTAAGCTTTAGCACATAGCAAATACTCGAAGGAAAACAAATTCGCTATGTCTCTCATAGGGAACAGCTTGAGAGTTCAGCTTCCGCAGTGGGAAGTGGCTCCATGAGGATCGTTTACCTTCGCGCGTGGTCGGAAATACTTGGCGTCAGAGCAGAGGGTGGGATGACGAGGGTAGGTGAAGTAAACAAACTTCCAGTGAGGGTGAAAGTTTTTCTTCGGCGTTTTGATTTCGGAAGAAAGAATTGTTCTTATTATGTTATTATAGATAATTTTAAATAGCTAAAAAGGGCAATAAGTAGAAGGGAACAGCCTGTTCCCTCTGTTCCATGAAGGGACCACCACTGCTCCTATTATAAATATCTAAAAATACCATTAGAAACTTTTCAAATGTTACATCAGCCAATGTGTGTTCTGTATCCAAGGACTGAGGTTTACTTAACAGATCTAGCCAGTTTATATTACAGAGCAAGTTCTTGAAGTTTAATATTTTATCATCCGTTATTGGTCTTGAGATCACTATTTTAGATTCCTTACAGTTACAATCACACGGTTTTAAGTTATGTACTTTTAGCCAAGGAGAATCATGATGTGAGTATGCAAATACAGTTACATCACATGTTATACGAGATGTTTTTATGTTTGTAAATATATTGTCAAGGCATGCTGAACCCCTAGTGAGTTTATTATTTATATAGTTAAAGTTAAACTGCCTAAGCAGATTTTTAAATCCAGTCACACTTTGTTTATCTTCTGTTACATCAAAATGAGAGTTTAGATCACCACCAATTACCATACTAAAGTGTTTCCATTGAGACTTACTGAGAAAATCTAACATTTCCTCAAGTTTTTCAAGAAAAACAGTAGGATCCCCATTTGGTGATCTATAAAGCACAACTATTACAAGTTTGAGGTCTCACATAAATAAACCTGTGGCTTCAATGGTTAATTCACTACAGAGGAATTCAAAATCTAACTTATGACTAGCCTGTACAGATTCATTTTTTACATAGTATATAGACACTCCACCATGTTGAATTTGTTCCCTACTATAACTGTTAACCAGATAAAAGTCATCTAGTATTTTGAAGAAAATTTCACTTTTATGGCAACAATGCTCACTTAGACAAACAGCATCAAAATTATTTTCATTAGCAAAATCATTCATAATTTCATGTTTTTTGCCGAATCCCTGTATCTTGAGATAACCTATCTTTAAATCCAATGGAATGTGAGAGTTAGAACAACATGCTCTAACTTCCTCATGAGAATTCTCAAAACCAAAATTAACACCTGATTGTTCAGAGTATGAAGAAGTGATACATTCGGGTTTACTGATGATATTGTTAGGCATACTTAAGTTAGATTGGTTTGTAGATATAGATATAGGCCAAGCTTCACTAGTTTTACACTTGGCCACTATTACAGGTTTCCCAGCTCCGTACGATCAGTTACAGCAATATTCATATGTTGTCTAACAATTAGCCTATCCTGGCCAATAAACCATAAGGGCCGTATATGAACAGTGTTCGTTTGCGAAGGAATTCGAGTTATGGGAGGACATATCCATACGTGCACAAATGGGGATATCTATTGGACCGACGGAGGACTATGGTTTGCCGAGAATTAACAAGCACACCATCAAGAGAAGAAACTTCAAGTTGGTTGAACATGCCGAACTTGGGAACCGAAAGACGTACCTTCTGCATCACATGGAAGACGGAAGCCAGTCTGTAAAAGTATGTTGCTGATGGGCCTATTGTACAGCACAAATTACATTACTAGACGAGACTAATAAGCAGGTATGAGTGGTGAATTTAATAGCAACCAAAATTGACAAGTGCGTGTTTGACGAGTTTCGTACCTCACCCCCCCCCCCTTTTTGTCTAATCACCAAGCGTGTCTCAAAAGGTAAAGTGTGATTAATGCGTTGCTGTTTTAAGTCCACTTTAAGCACAGTAAGGCTAATTGGGACTGGACCTACAGTTTAAAGTGGGATCCGAACCACTTGTGCTTCCACCGGGTATCGAACCTGGGACCCCTTGATTACACGGCAATGATGCTACAACTGTGCCATGGGGGAGGCCCACAGAAAAGTGCGATTAATGATTTTGACTATGTACGTGTTGGCTTGCCAGGTTATACTGACCTGTCTGCTCGACTTGACCCTTCTATTGATGAGTAGCTGTTTGCACACTTTTTTACTCGACATCCAGCAAAGTGGGATAGCTGTTTGGGGCTCTGTGAATGCAACAATGCATGAGAACATGTCTGGAAAGAAAACCAGTTTCCTTGATTTTTCTATTTTCGGTCGTTCTTTGTTGTGTAGAACATAAATTACTTATTTTTAATTTTACTTCTCCTACACGAAATACATCAAGTCACATCTCCTACACTTATAGCCTCATGCGCTGTAGTATATCTTGTTTGTTCCTATCATCGACACAAATTCCATGGACATTGGACACTCACACAACACAGACTCTATACTGTCCTCAGAAAGCATTTTCATTGACGGAGTGGTCTGCAGAGTTTACGCGCGAGTGAAAAAATAGATGGGAGAGGAAGCAACTCGGTCGAGTCGCTGTCCTCCATGGACAGACACTTGACTGTCCTGATTACTGGAGCAAGTACAGACTCCAGTACTCTCCCCAGTTGTTTACGTGGGGAGAGTAGCTCGCATGACCCTACTCACTCCAGCTACTCTCCCACCTACTCGACCAATGTAAACCAGGCTTTATGCTGTTCCAAAAGTCGCATTCCGTGCGTCTTGTAAAAGAATGAGATTCACCAAACGCTTGGGTCAGGAGGCTGGTTTGTTTGGTGAGAAACGTCTGCTGCTTGCAGACAACGTGCGTGCATGATGGCATCAAACTGTACTAGTTCGGAAAATGTATTATGATTCTAACAGAGAGTGATAAGAAGCAACATGCACAAGATGAGTGTCCCTTAACTCTTCTTACAATGTGCTTTGTAATCAAGGGGTTGCGGCTTCGATACGCGGTCATAGGCATACATCATGGATGTCCCAGATTTTTTCCACTGAGGGACAAGCAAGGTATTTTTCCATGAGCATATTACCCCCTCAAAAAACACCTCTTGAATTTTAAATTATCGCATTACTGCATCCCCATTATAATAATTATTGAAAATTATTATGACTGAAATCAAATTATTTGTGTGAAAATGAACTTTTAGGTTGATATTTGGTTTCTAAGGGGCCATCCTTGCGCCCTTCCAGACGTCTATGTCCCTATATTATTATATGTTGACCTAAAAATTTAGGATAGAGGCATTGGCCCCCATCCTTGGACAGAAATCAATTTTAGAGGGGTAAACATGGAAGTAAAGGAAAGCAAGACTAGTAGAATCTAAGAGTAACAGGACAAAAGGATACTCAAGATGGAATTTGTTTTCACGTCTTTCTTGCATTATTTCTTCCAGACAGCCAAGAGCACCTGCAGGGGGCCCACAGAACTGCAATTGCCCTCTCGATTTCAAATTTTATACAAATAAAAATAAGTTTCATAAAATTTTTTTGATCGTTTGGCTCGCAATGTCTGCTTTTCTTGCAATCTTGTCAAGTTCAGAGCCGTAGCTAGGGATTAGCGATAGTTGGCCCTGGACGCCAAACAACCTAAATCAAAAAAATGTAAAAGAGAATGCCATGGCACTCCATGAAAATTTTTGCACCATATTAAATCAATATTGTTTTCATTTTGCAAAATTTTGGATCTGAAAATTTTCTTCCTCGCTTTGCTCACAATTTGTTTTCTGTAATTCATTGTAAATTACCAGGGAGAGAATTGCTGCTGCTAAACGAATTTATCTTAAATGCATGAACAATTGTTTGGAGAAAAAGGTGCACATTTGAGAGAAAATTTATATGATTTTTGCTGTTGGTTTGTTATGGGGCGGATGAATTGATTGTGTATGTATGTGTATATATAAAACTTAAACAGGGAGATAATATTAGGTTTTTCTTACCCGACTGAACTTTCATCAAGGCCTTTGCCCCCTCAATCAGATGGTCTGCGCATGCATATGTACCCGGTGGAGGCACAAGTGGTTCGGATCCCACTTTTAACTGTAGGTCCAGTCCCGATTAGCCTTACTGTGCATAAAGTTGACTTAAAATAACTAACCAATCAATCAACCGGCCCTTAAATGAGTAACAGTGTTCGGAGCAGAGTTTATTTCTGCCAGAAGGACATGCCTTCCACTAGACAGTGGACACCATGCGGAAAATTTGTATAAACAAAGTGCACGCGTGCGCTTTAGTCTCTCTAGAGCATCCCATAAGTCTGTAAAATAACTAGTTTCACGAGGCCAGTTACTTTCATTTGATTAGTTTGTTTCGTTAAGACTTTCGGAACGCACCCCCAGTTACGAGCTAACTGTGCATTGAAAAACCGGCCAGTTTGTATTGTTTCCCGAATTCTTGTTTGAGTGTTGTAGTTAACCCTTGTACTTAGCGTGTGATGACTCATGCACCCAACTTTTTTTTAGCGTGGAATTGATTTTTTTTGCGTAAACATGTTTTAAGCTTCTATGCCATGGTTATAGCTCTTCAACGTTGCTAATTTATTTTGCACATGATAATTAAGAATATTAATGACATCAATATTGGATGTTTATTATATTTGATAATTCACCACATGTGAAACATACAGAATGCTCCATAAAAGGCTGCCATGTGACTCATGAAATGTATATTTTTAACATCTTAATAACATACTGTTTTACTTATGGAAAATAACGTTAAATACACTAGCAAGTAGGGGAGTATAGGACATTCTGCCCAATCATAGTATGAGGGTCGATTAATATCAGAGCCTATTTTGATTTAAATTGACTAAAATTACGCTATATTTTTATATCTTCTGGTGGAATTTAGCTAATCTATAAGTGTATCAAATTGCCTCATCATTGTACGAAATTTATGCTAAGATGATTAACCCAAGTACCAAGCTGGCCTGGAATGCCCTGACTCCCTGTTAATTGGTTGGGTGCATATATAATATTAGTATAGCACCCCCCCCCCCCCATCTTTTTCAAGCTGCACCCTCGCTTATATATCTACGTACACATGCTACCAATGTCCTCGACCTGTTTCACCGTGACAGTCAATACTGGCAGTGCATGTTTGATCTCACTGTGACAATAGTATCGACACATCTCATCAATACCGGGTATGGATGTTTGACCCTGAGACATTGACCCATTTAATCAATACTAGGCATTGACCTGATAGGTCAATACGGATGTTGGCGTGTCTGTACAGCCTTACAGAAATACCTACCTGGCTGGTGTTTATTGCTGCTTGGCATGTTTGTAGAAATATCTACGATGAGCTATTTTCAGAAATGTGGTTTGATGAAAATAGCTACCTAGCAGTTTGAGTAAGCTGGCATGTTTGTAGACAGTAGTGTTGTGGTCAAATGAATTAATAGATTTTTGGACAACTGAAGTTGTTCTGTGACTCACTCATTCTTCACATCATAAACAAAAGTTTTCTCTGCAATAAGAATAACACTACATAAAGTGTTGTCAGGCAGAGGCTCATGGAATTCACACACAATTTTGATATTTGTTCTATCATTAACCACAACTTGTTTTCTTTTTGATGTGTTGATGACAAACATAGGTCTATGCATCTTGAATTTCCTGGGAGTATAGTATACATCTATGTTTCCCCTCAGTTACTCTTTTGTAAGCAGTGTATGCTTAATATAATTTGAGATAGTCATCTTGTGCTATATCAAAGATTATAATTCTAGCGAGGGAAAATCTCATTGCATCCATTTTTAAGATAAATATTTTTAATTTTCCAATTATCATATTTGCTGGAATCTTTTTCCTGTGTGTTTTCTCTCCCGGTCTGGAACAGCACAATTACAAAATCTGGCATATCATACTGTATACTACTAAATTGATTAGGGGCATCAAATTCGTAATGCCCACCAGAGGCTGATTTCTGAACACACTGGTAAGTGTAAAATTCAATAGAAACTTGTGGATTTTTCAGAATATCTGTTTGTATTTGAGGGCATAATTAGTTTTGTATTCTACTACTGGTATCCTCAGCTCCATGGACTTGATGATGCACTTGACTGCTTCAGGTAAGGTGTTTGGAAGTGTTGTATCATCTGCATTTAAGGTACTGTAACGCATTAGAGCATCGTTATCATTGGCTGCCCTGCGAAACCTCCCTTCCATATGATGTCCTTGTAGTCTGAGAAGAAACCTGGCAGCAGATGCATAGGAAACAGCACTGTGTGGCTTTTTGTCAGGATTTTGGTTCCGGATTCAAATCCCCCTGCCTGGTTATAGGTTGCATATATTTTTTAAAATTTTAGTGTTCCTATGGCAGTAGAAGTTACGCCTGGATAGTCTATTAGATCTATCACAGTACCGTGTTTTCTGATTTCCACTTGAGAGAACAAGTGTGGTACAAAATTATCTACTAGTTTTATGTTTGCACCAGAGGGAAATGCCTCATCATTCTCATTTTTTACCACTTCAAATTTAATATACAAATCAGCCATGTGAGGGTGTACAAAACTGTCTCCAACATCCAAACAAAAGTATTTTTTTATCACATGAAATTCTCGGACTGCATACACGAAATTTGGTCTGGGCACAACTAAATCATCTCTCAAAACTTTGATTTTTAATTGATCTGTGCAGCTTATTTCTTTTTTAATAAACTGCTCCAATACCCGGTACTGCTGAAATATTCACTTTAGAGAAAGAAAGAGAGAGAGAGACCTTCGATGTCTTCTGCCCTCAACCTGAACTAGCACTACGAAGTTCCGCTGTTGTTAAAGTCTTCAGCTTTGGACCCGAACTGTAGACTTCATTTCTTTATGGTATTTAGTCCATTTCATTCTCTAATCACTAGATCTTATAAAGCAACCAATGGACGACTTGTCACACATACCTCTGAAGTCGTATTAACCGATTCTGTTGTACAGATAAATTGTGAAATTGAAGCCGGGTATTTATATCCTCATTATATTCTAGAACATTCCGCACATAAAAAATATTCGTTAGTATTGTCGGTAGTTGGACTCCTTCTATTATTCAAGAACATTCCCTCTCGTGCTTTCCAAAGATTAAAAATTACAACTAATCGCCCTACGTGTGGCACTACCTTTGTTGTGCAACTTCCAATTGCTGACAAGTCTCTGCATAGTGCTCAAGTTCGCTGCGACAACACCGAAAGTGCAAGAAAAGTTTACATGCAATATTATCAACAACAGGGTTATATAACATTCTCTGTCTTGCTTTGATAAGTATTTCTCTCCTTAAATTATCTTCACATTATTCAAGAAGCCAAAAGTTCTAATTTATTCAGTTGCAGTTGGTGTTTTAAGTCCAATTTATGCACAGTAAGGCTAATCGGAACTGGACCTACAGTTTAAAGTGGAATCCGAACCACTTGCGCCTCCACTGGGTATCGAACCCGGGATCCCTTGATTACAAGGCATAACCTAGTTTATTAATCTAGTGTAAACTGAAAAATTTTCTGGGGGGAGGGCTGGAGCCACCAGATCCCCACCTTGGATACATGCTATTAACAATAACAGGGCTATAGAACATTTTCTGTCTTGCCTAGATAATTATTTCTCTCCTTAAATTATTGTCACATTATTCAAGAAGCCAAAAACCTAATTTTATCTAGTGTAAACTGAAAAATTTCCTTTGGGGGGGGGCACTCGAACCACCTCATCCCACCTTGGATACGCGCTATTAACAATAACAGGATTATAGAACATTCTCCGTCTTTTCTCGATAATTATCATCACATTATTCAAGAAGCCAAAAACCTAATTTTATCTAGTGTAAACTGAAAAAATCCTGGAGGGGGGAGGTCGAATTTCCTATACCCGAGCTTAGATACAAGCTATTATCAATAACAAGGTTACAGAACATTTATTTTCCGTCTTGCATCAATAATTATTTCCCTCCTTAAATTATCGTCACATTTTTTTTTCACACAAGTAACCAAAAACCTCATTTTATCTAGTGTAAACCGAAAACGTTCGGGGGGGCTCGAGCCCTCTAAGCCCCACCTTGGATACGTGCCTGACTGCTAGGTAGCTATTTTTATCAGCCACATTTCTGAAAATAGCTCAACGTAGGTATTTCTACAAACATGCCAAGCAGCAATAAACACCAGCCAGGTAGGTATTTCTGTAAGGCTGTACAGACATGCCAACACCCTTATTGATCTATCAGGTCAATGCCTAGTATTGATGGAATGGGTCGATGCCTCAGGATCAAACACGCACACCCGGTATTGATGAGATGTATCGTTGCTATTGTCGCAGTGCGATCAAACATGACTGTCACAGTAAAACAGGTCGAGGACACTGGTAGCATGTGTACGTAGATATATAAGCGAGGGTGCACCTTGAAAAAGATGGGGTGTGGGGGGGGGGCTATACCAAAATTATATAAGCACCCAACCCATCAACAGAGCGTCATTTGACCCTTTGGGGTTAGAATATACCCGAGCCAGCATAATTTCTCACAATTTCCCCAAGCTAGCCTAATTCTCGCGGAATTCTCACCAGACTTACTGACGGGAAACTCCCGAATTCCACTTACAAGTATAAATTCCTATTAGAATCTGAGAGAGGGGGTAGGGGGCTATACTAATACTATATACACACCCAACCAATTAACAGGGGGCCAGGGCATTCCAGGCCAGATTGGCACTTGGGTTAATCATCTTAGTATAAATTTCGTACAATGATGAGGCAATTTGTTACACTTGTAGATTAGCTAAATTCCACCAGAAGATATAAAATTAATGCGTAATTTGAGTCAATTTAAGTCAAGATAGGCCCTGATATTAATCGACCCTTGTACTATGATGGGGCAGAATGCCCTATTCTCCCCTACTCTAGCGAATACAATTTAAGCAAATGAAGTGATTACTGGATGAATAGGTTACATAAAATTATTAGTTTTACGTCTGTAAGTTCATTCTCTATAATGTTTCTTCCGAGTAATCGGTCGGCTGATGTCACGGTATACAGGGTTGCCAAATTGAAGGCCCCGGCCTCCAATCAAGCTGGCCGTGAACTATCCCGTACGTGGCTCCATGTGTTATGTGAACTGGAGAAAGCAATCTGCACATCGAGTTACTGTACAGTCGTGACAATATTTTTTATGTCTACAGCTTCAGTGAAATGTAGACGATGTTTTTACTGACATTGTGTTGACGGATTAGACGATCCCTTTAGTAAAATAAACTAACATTATAATTTCGCAATATTAATGGAGAAGTAACAGTGTGAATCACAATTCAATCACAACTCCCTAGATAACCCCTCCCTCCATCCCTCCCTCCATAAAACGGGGCCTGTTCTGCTGCTACCCGATTAAATCCGACACCTTCCCCCTCCGACTTAGCTGTTGTTCATCTCAGCTCTACATTACCAGAGAACCGCCGCACAAGCGACATACAAAGAGGTAACTTTCCCGGGAGTCCACCAGACGCGACACACATAGGTGACCTTCTCGGGGGACAGCCGCAGAAGCGTTACACAGAGGTGACCTTCCCTGGTGACCGCCGCAGAAGCAACACGCATAGGTGACCTTCTCGGGGGACAGCCGCAGAGGCAAACAACATTCACATGTCTGAGAATCAATACGATGCAAATCGACCATCGAATTACATATTTTACGCTGACGTAAATAATCTCTACGGGTTTGCAATGATACAAAAACTTCCATACGGAGGATTCGAGTGGATGGATCCCATTTCAATTGATATTAATCATTTCGACGATCGTGAATTTGGTCAGTTCATTGAGGTGGACATTGAATTTCCAAATAATTTGCATGATACTTTTTCTCATAGTTTGAGCTTTGTATTCTATTATCCTCTCGAAGTATTCTCGACTGTGAAGAAAGGCAATCAATATAATCCTGGAATGTTAGTTTGTTTTCCACGGTATCTTTGCACGTTCCTTTTGCTTTCTTCGTGACGCTGCTCTCTGTTCTGAATGTATACATCTTTGAACGCAAACCAGCAAACTCAACAATAATATCACCGTTACATTCATCTTTTAATTTGCCGAGAACCTTCTTGTTGTGGGAAGGAATTCCAAATCTGTTGGGTTGAGGGTAGGAAGAAGTGTCGAAATACCCAAGCATGGAAGGATGTTTAAGATCTTCGTAGAGGTTAGGTGTTTGTATGTCATAAATAAAACTATCGGTGTCTATGTACAAAATTGACAGCTTATCATTATAGAAAGGTTTCATAATATTATAATGAAATTCGAACATGTACAGTTTCGACAAGTCGAGAACTGTTGCACCAACGTAAATAGGTTTTCTGAATTTTATTAATTTTATATCGATTAAAAAGTGTCAAATTCTCGTTGTAAATTTTTCGCGATTTGAATCTAGGATCAGATACTAATTTTCTACATTTATTGTTATCAGAAACCAATTTTATGTCTATATGCTTTCTGATGTTCTCCATTTTTTCCCATAAACGGCATTATTCATTAGCTTATAAAAATCTTTATCTAATTCTGAAATGGCAGCTGTTCTGTATCTCGTGTTGGTCTCAATATAAGATTTTAACCATGGAGAGTGTTTAAACTTGAGAATTCTTCTCACATTTACTACCTGAACACCCTTACCAATCAAAAACTGGAGAGTCTTGTAGTGGACGACATATCTCTCTTTTCTCTCCAGAGTTAACATAAGCTTGCTTTGATTTGAATCAGGTGGACATTTAATTTCGGGAGCCGGAATTAAATCGGAAAAAGTATCATGCAAATTATTTGGAAATTCAATGTCCACTTCAATGAACTGACCAAATTCACGATCGTCGAAATGATTAATATCAATTGAAATGGGATCCATCCACTCGAATCCTCCGTATGGAAGTTTTTGTATCATTGCAAACCCGTAGAGATTATTTACGTCAGCGTAAAATATGTAATTCGATGGTCGATTTGCATCGTATTGATTCTCAGACATGTGAATGTTGTTTGCCTTTGCATGTCTCTGCGAGCATTGCACCATCCCCCCACGTATCCCTCTTTCTATAAAAAGTAACATGTCCACATCCGATATCAATTCCAACTTGATCCTGGTCTGGAGCAACATAGCAGACCATGCCAAACAAGGAAGACTGTAGAAGTATGCTGGATCTAATTTATAAATATTTATTGCTGTTTTTCTAAATACCTGGAAAACATGAGCAAGTATTGTTATGTCTGATTTGAGATATGCATCGTGATAATCCCCAAGAGTATTGCATCTCAATTCCTTCCATATTAATTTCGCATGTTTGTATTCTTCAGTCGTAATTCCGTTTTTTTTCAGTTGACTGAAGAATTCTTTTTGAGGTGGGATAGTGTCATCGTCAAATTTAGATTCATCAGTTACATATTCGTAAGGATAAATGCCTTTACGTTTAATCAGTTCTACGTGTATGTTGGGAAAACTAGCTTTTGTAATTTTAAATTGTTTGTCAGTAAGTTTACTTGCTAAAGCATCAAGACTTGCCGATAGGAATATAAAAGAATCTAGAAACCTCATCTCTATGATTTCATTCGTTCCTGGAATTTTAACTTTTTTACTTATAGAAATATAACGCTCTTCGTTTTGAGCAAGAATATGTACTTTTTGCATATCGTATCCAAGATTCCTAATTAAAAATGGAAGTCGTAATTGGATCCATTATGAAAAAATATTGGTACGAATTTGGGCTTCTGGATCTTGAGGTTGCAGGTGTTACAGATTCCACTAATATAGTTTCCAGTGAAATTATTATGGTGAAATACTTTCCGATTCTCATCCGTGAAATGTTGATCACACACCGGACACGTTTCAATGTATTGTAAGATTGAAGTTCATCGCTGGATAATGGAAGCATTGATTTCGATTGACATAAGAAGCTGCCAATGTTCTCAACCTCCTCCACCATCTTTTTGAAAAAGAGTTCAATAACATTCGGTCCGCGATATATATATGGTTTATCTATCCTATTCTGCCAAACAACAACATATCCAAAACTATTTGGATCATGAAACTGGTACTGTGTTGTGGAAGAAAATTCGGGATCCGGATCGCAATAAGACAATGGTTTGAGAAAAGCCTCAAAGTATGCGATGATGATGGCCGGATGTTCCAACAAGGCCTTGCGCATTTTAAATTCTTCGAATTCATTTGCTTTGGGCATTAACATGCGAGCCGGTCTGTTAACTCCACAGTAGATTTTTATGTTCAGCAAGTTTTTGTTTGGCAATTTCTTGATTTTGGAAATCTTGGTAATTACGTTGGTCACGATCGTCGAATACGGTTAAACATCTTGGACTAACTTCGATGTGTGCATCACGCTTGGTTGTTTAGCTTCTGACCAAGCGGGAGATTGAACGAATTACCGTGTAATGATGAACATTATTGTCAGGAATAAGAAGCAGATCGATTTCTATGGCTTCGTCATCAACAATATTAGTTATCCTAATGGGATGCACAAAATGCTTAATTGAAGTATACGAATATACATTTATAGCTAATCGTTTTCCTTCTCCATTTCGTACCCTGTTTTCAAACTTTGTTATGTCGGAAATAGCAACAGGGTATTCGATGCCTGTCATAGCATATTCAATCTCGTCTACATATTGTCTGTAATGACTAACCTGTTGCGGATTATTTGAACAATGAACCTGGTGAAGTGCCGCTAAAATGCACCACATAAAACACTTATTGTCGGTGTTATAAATGTTCAGCACAGCTCTCTTATGCTGAATTTCTACCGGAAGTGGAACATAGCTCGAAGCAGAAAAAGGTGTAAATTTGTTTATATAAGCGATTAACCTGTGAGGACTTCCGCATAGAGACCAACCTGATTCCTTAGCCTCGAATTCATCGTGTTTCCTAATCAATTCACTAGTAAGATTAGAATAAAAAACATTCAAATTATCAATGTCTGCCAAATAAAAAACTTAGTTTTTCGTTTTGTGAAAGAAAATATTTCTTGTACCATTGATTTTCTCATATTTACAGATTAGATCAACATATACTTTTATGGAGTTGTTTTCCAGGTTATTTTTTAAAATATTTATGATAGAAGTTTTAATTTCACTCAAAAAACTAGAAATATCACAGCCTGTTTTCGAAGTAAAACAGAAATCCTGGAGTTGGTTGTTGAATGCAGATCTAATCGGCTTTTGGTCATTAGACGTCTTAATTTGTTTGGAAGTAGAAGCTTCAGTTTCAGGATGATCAATTTTTCTTTTCAATGTTCCATGTCCGGTTGATGCCTTGCAACTTTTCAGGTGTTTACTTAAATTAGCAATGCTAATTATTTTTTCGCATTGAGTACAAGGCTTAGTAGGTAACGAACGATTTATTTTTGAACCTGTTTCGCTACATCTTGCCCTATGCTTGCTAATATTAGTTTTGGAGATTAATTTCCCACAAATAACACATTGGATGAAATTGGTAGATGACATTTTTTTTAATATGCTTTTATGTAAATAACAATAAGACGCACAATCAACTCAAAATTCAATAAGATTATATTTACTAGAAAAAAACACTTTTAAACTTACGATAATTGATAGAATATAACTTAAAAAAACAATAGTTATAATTATAATATTTTCTTCTCGGCTCTGGTATTTGTATATAAGTTTTCTCGGGAAAAAAATACAAAATTCAATACAAATACAAATTCATACAAATTCAATCTGTATGAAAAAACGACTTGAACCACCTTCAAAATAAAATAAATTTAGCTATTACGATAAAATTTTCAGCTATGTTATTTATACAAAATTTCAGGAGACAACAAGTAACATCTGATCACACCAAAACTCAATCTGATCGAAATTACTATGAAAAAAATCACTTGATACACTTTTTAAACTTAAAATAATAAATAATATGTAGCTTTAAAATAAATTAAATACTTAACTTTTAACAAAAAAATTATGAGGAGCACTGCAACAACACGTCCGCACTCTTCAAACACTCTCACGATACTGACTGATCTGTAATGCGAAAACCCTTTAAGTAACCTAAGCGCGGACCGCGTTGAAAACATCCGAAACAGTGAGCCAATTAGAAGGCACCACGTCATCGCATTACGTCATAACCAACCAATCAGAAAACACCACGTCATCGCATTACGTCATAACCAACCAATCAGAAGACACCACGTCATCGCATTACGTCATAACCAACCAATCAGAAAACACCACGTCATCGCATTACGTCATAACCAACCAATCAGAAGACACCACGTCAGATACGGGGTCATCATAATATTGCGTAATAACTTGTTGTATAACATTGCGCAACATGATGCAATAGAAGTACTCCGGAAGTAAATTTGTGTGGGTGGGCGTGGGTGTGCGTGCGGGGGCGTGGGTGGGCGTAGGTGTGGGTGTGCGTTACGTACTTTAACTCGAAAGAAATTATGACCCTCGTACCAAGTACGAGATGAAAAATCACAGAGTTGCAATAGTATAAAATCGACAAAAACATCGTTAAAATAGGTTTTCCATTGTGCTTAAATTAATAAAAATAATAGGCCTCGTACCAAGTATTAATTTGAACATTCCTGATTACACTACTTATATTTTACGCATAATGTACAGGGTGGCTCAATAAGTCACTTAACACCCCCAGTACAAGGCCACTACGGCATGGAACGTGAAAATGGCGATGACCGATAGTTGCCTGGTCAAGGGGGAACCACATTGATGTCACTCGCATGGTCGGCAGCCATCTTGATGTCCGCCATCTTGAATTCAACTTCAGAAATTTAAATGGGAAGCTGGTCGTACGACATATCAAAATGGGCTAGAATCTCACCAGGAAAACAACTGTGGCATTTGTTTTCACCTAACTTTAATTGTTGCAGAGTTAACAATAACACAAAGTTATGGCTCAAAAAGTCACTTAACACCCTCGGTACAAGGCCACTGTATCGTGCAACATTGAAATGGTGATGACCAATAGTTGCCAGGCCAAGAGGGAACCACATTGACGCCACCCGCGTGGTCGGCGGCCATCTTGATGTCCGCCATCTTGAATTCAACTTCAGAATTTTAAATGGGAAGGGGGTGATATGGTATATCAAATCAAGCTAGAATTTCACGAGAAATGCAATGGTGAAGTTTTTGCGACGTATCTTTAACCAGTAAAAAGTTATAACTGAATTCTTGTACCAATTTGCTCCTTTTCGAGGTGCTAGAAAAATGCCTTAAAATTTATTTAGCACATCGGTAATGCATCGAGATCAAAATGATGTCTAGGGAGAGAAGTTTGCATGCCATTGCACACGATTTTAATCTGATACATCCATGAAGAGCTGCGCATTATGAGTGGTTGTCGCGAATAATTTACAGTCTGACGCTTCCATTGAATTAAAAGTCTTTCACAGTGACAAGGCTAATGTTTATGTTCATAAGGAAGTTCATAAACAGAATATGCGACCCTTGTCATCTGATAACTAACTTTGGACAGAAACTGCTTCACAACGTTCCCATGGTGTTCTGGTGTTCCTCCATATTGAAAAATCTCTGTAAAAAGTACCTTCTTCCATCAGCAAGGATGAAAAAACTTGTTTATTTAACAAATCGAAGTAGCCCTAAGCATTTAAGGTTCCGTCGATGAAAAATTGACTAGCCAATCGTGTTCCACACAGCACGCCACACCAGCTCTAACCATTCAGCTTTGATCTGTCAAAAATGGGTTATCAGATAAAAAACATTGAATATTCTGTTTATGAAGTTCCTTATGAACATAAACATTAGCCTTGTCACTGTGAAGGACTTTTAATTCAATGGAAGCGTCAGACTGTAAATTGTTCGCGACAACCACTCATAATGTACAGTTCTTCATGGATGTATCCGATTAAAATCTTGAGCAATGGCATGCAAACTTCTCTCCCTAGACATCACTTCGATCTCGATGCATTACCGATGTGCTAAACAAATTTTAAGGCATTTTTCTAGCACCTCGAAAAGGAGAAAATTGGTACAAGAATTCAGTCATAACTTTTTACTGGTTAAAGATACGTCGAAAAAACCTTCACCATTGCATTTCTCGTGAAATTCTAGCTTGATTTGATATACCATATCACCCCCTTCCCATCTAAAATTCTGAAGTTGAATTCAAGATGGCGGACATCAAGATGGCCGCCGACCACGCGGGTGGCGTCAATGTGGTTCCCCCTTGGCCTGGCAATGATTGGTCATCACCATTTCCACGTTCCATGCCACAGTGGCGTTGTACTGGGGGTGTTAAGTGACTTACTGAGACACCCTGTATATACTTCTTGAGGAATTGAGAGGAAGGAAGAAAGTGCCTCACCCTCCTAAGTCAGCGCCTATGCTTGTCCCACAAATAATATAACATTTTAAAAATATGTAGAGCGAAACACGAACTGGCCTCCTTTCACGCATTTTCACATTTCTACTAACATATACATAAAATACAATTAATAAATATATATCTATGAAAGGAAACATCCGACCCTGGATCTTCCAGGGTTATGCACCTATATGCGCTGCAAGAAATAACCATAATTACGGCTACCGCGCATCAGTGACGTGCCCTGAGGAGTAGCTAGTCTAGCAGAGATAGATCAATCAATCTCACGTCTATATTTATTTTCAAATCACAATATTTATTATCTTGAATTGAAGCCTCAGTTCATATACAACATTTCTTTCCACGCCCTTCTCGACCCTCGATGTGATCAGCTGGCAAGGCTGAATACCCTAGCTGGCTCTCCTTCCGCCTTACCAGATCAAGGTATAGACAACCGCCCGAAGGGAAAGGGAAGATTTCTGCCTGTACCTCCCTTGCCGCCTCGCCCCCCCCCCCCCGCTCCCATGGTTGAAAGCCCGTGGTTTCAGGTCCTCCAGTCTATCTCCTATAGGACAGATAGGGGATAAGTTTCCCTTCGATTCCTTTGTAAATCCTCTAAAGAACTCGGGGAAAAAATTTATTCAGTACTTATTTATGTTCTCTGTATTTACACAACCTTTTAAACGTTGTACAATATGTATGTATAATATGGGATGTACAAGTTGTAGTTTTATTTGTAGGATATGAATGGGAACGTACTTGTATTATGTGCAGACAAAAATGTTATGGTTTCTTTTCTTTTTTTCAAATATGGAATATATAATGATTAAATAACAAATATTTTCTCTCGCTCTCTCTCGCTCTCTTTTTAGTAGTGTTTTATTTAAATATACTAATAATTTGGCCTCCAATAAAAAAATGGGGAAGCTAAACAGTCATAAATACGGATGTATTAGTTTGGGCAATAAAACGCGCTTTCTAATTGTTGTTGGTGGTGGTTTGGTTTATGTTACTTCACCTTTCTGCCACATTTGGTTATCGCGAAAATGAGGATGAGTGATGATATAATGAAATTGATGAAGGGACCTCACAAAGAACAATTCAGGCCGGGATTCGAACCCGTGACGAGCGCGTATTCTTGTTCCTATGTGTTGTACTCTGCAGTGAATAATGAAATAATTTGGAATGTAAAATGTATCCCAGAACTAAAAAAGCCAAATGAATATTGTTGAAGAAACTACAAAAAAGTGTGTTTTGTTACCTGTTCCTCCCCTCTAATATATTTAATTTTTGCCACCTTCCATCACTTTTTCTAGCTGTATAGATTTAATAGCAATAAGTAGCTAATGAGCTTATGGAAGTCACTAGGGACAATCATAAACACAGAATTCTGGACTCCTGATTTCAGTGCCCTGCAGATGCACTGGGAGGAAATTATTTGTATTTTCTTTTTCCTTTCTTTAGCGTTGCTTTTCCATCACTTTACCTAACTTCTGCCATGACGATGAACGTTGATTAAATTAAACGGATGAAGAGTGGTTACAAAGGAACACTCATGCACAGGTCAGGGCTCGAGCCCGGATCCTTCAGTAACGAGATTGTGAGATGGAGAAATTAGGGAAACCAAGCAATGCAATTTTTTTTTTGGAAAAACGTTAATCATATGCAAATATGGTGTTTCAAAAATCCAATTGAAATTTACGTACCACTGAGTAAATACGCAGTTTGCTTTACCGATACCCAAGTATCCGAATAGTTAAGCTTTCCACTCATCTTTGTTGTCGGCCGACTTCTGTTGGGGGAAGTGCAAGTGGCCCCGGATCGGTACCAGGTGGACGCACATAGTGGTTTGGATCCCACTTTAAACTGTGGGTACAGTCCCGATTAGCTTTTATGTACATAAAGTGGACTTAAACACCAAATCAACCAACCGCGGGTTAGTGGTTATCACTGCACGCTATGACACCAGGAGTTCCGGGTTCGAACACCGACCTCGGCATGGGTATTTTTTGTGTTTGTCTCTTCATTAATTGTATTGTACTATCTTCGCGATTAACCTAATGTGTCAGCGCCGCTAAGTAGCATAAATCAAATTCATTGATTGATTGTTTCATTTGGTTTGTTTTACTTCGCTTTATCTACACTTTTGGCTAATCGTCAAGATGGTACGATAAAATTGATAAAGGGACCAACACAAATAACACCCATGCCCAGGTCGGGGTTCGAACCCGAGATCTCTGGCTTAATAGCCAAATCAACATGTTTTGTATTTTCGAAAGTGGGTGGGATTAACACGTGCTTCTTTTCAGTAGTCCTTTCTCATTATGCAATCCTTTTCTTTCTTTGACGTTCTATTTTAAGGAATACTGGGCCCTAAAGGGGGGAGGGAATTATGACCCACACCAACCTCCCTTGGGCACGACACTGTTTGGTACCCCAAGTGTAGACATCAGCGCACATCACTGCCGCGCATACAGCCAACGGGTTCTTGCCGTACACGAAGACCTCCTGTGTGGCTTCACTTGGCCACGACGAGTCAGCGATCTACCTATTTATACAGGGTCCTCCTTTCAGCCCTGGGGTGTAAGGGGTGACCTTCCACGTAGGCGCCCAAGAGTCAACCTCACTTCCACGTAGTGCACCCTGGACTAAAGACTAACGAGGCTCTGGCGACTGGCACTATGGCCAGTATAATTTTGTGTGTCTTGTCCTGCTGTCCTTGTGTGTGCTGAGTGCTCGTTTACGGCCTCAGCTTTTAACTGAAGTCAGAACATTTTAACATTTTTTGTTATGCACCGCTAGAGTTGTTATTTGTAATGATAAGGGGCTGGCCCCCGTATAATGTGACGGGAGCAAAATAGCCTAAGTGCTGACGCTCCCAAAATTTTAAATTCAAAATCAAATCAAATCCTTTCAGCCCTGAGCGCCTTGACGGCGGCACGCTTAAATGCCGCCCGGACGACAACTCCCGTCAAATCCCGTGCGATATCTCTGCTATTAAAGCCGCTAGCTTCGAAATGATTTCAAGTTCTCAGAATTATAGTTACGGGGATGTTGAAAATGATCCCGGAGATTTGTTTTAAATTTTATGCAATAATAGGCTAACGATTTGCCATAAAATGCCTTTTCTTGTTCCTTGGCCACATAATGTAGTCGTTTATGTTTAAAAATCGTCTCGTGACATTTCTGAGTGGTATTGATTGATTGAGTTGGTATCTTAAGTCCACTTTTTGCACAGTAAGGCTAATTGGGACTGGACCTACAGTTTAAAGTGGGATCCGAACCACTGTACCTCCACTGGGTATGGAACCCGGGACCGCTTGATCACAAGTCGACGATGTTACCACTAGACCATCGAGGAGGAGCGTAGAGGTACCGTCGTCGCCTTGTAATCAAGGGGTCCCGGGTTCTATATCCGGTGGAGGCACATGGTACAGTGGTTCGGATCCCACTTTAAAAACTGTAGGTCCAGTCCCGATTAGCCTTATTGTGCATAAAGTGGACTTAAAACAACAAATCAATCAATCGAAAACCATCGAGGAGGCACAAAAGCTGTAAAAGAAAGAATGCATTGGCGTCCCGTGAAATTATTTGCGCCTTATTAAATCAATACTGATTACAGCCTGCAAAAAAAATGGATCCAAAAATTTTCTTGCTCGCGTCATTGTTCTCTGTAATGCATTGTAAATTACAAGAACCACTTAGTGCCTGAGTGAGTGGTATTCATGTTTCACAGGTATAGTTTTCTTTTGTGACTGTTTTAGTCACAAGTGCTTCTTTCGAAGATAACAGCTTTTTCAGTGTCTAATCCATGAAAATAATGAAAAATGTTCAGCACGTTTACTTTCATTTATTTTACTTCGCGTTTTGTGCCACTTTTTGCTAATTTGCGAAGATGGACATGAGTGATGTGATGAAATTGATGAATGAACACTCACAAACATCCGTGCCCAGTCCAGGAATCGAACCTGGGACTCCTGACATCGTAGGGCGATGTGCACAACGATTAGTACCTATTTTGTATTTTGTTCTTATTTGCCTGCTTATTTTGCGAGTTTTAAGTGCCTATCAATCCTCATCCTGTTTATAAGCCCTTACTATAATCTCACTTAGATTGGTAATAGTGATGACCGTGGATGGTGTAAATTATATGGGACACTGAAAAGTCTCATATAAAAATTATGTAACATTTTGAAAACAGTTAGTAATATAACTTGGGAGAATTCTTTCAGTCTTTAGTGATGATAACTTTTCTTAATTGCAGAGACTTTATTTCTATAAAAAAATATATAACAGGCAAATTATTGTGTGGGTTCGAGCCCCACAGGCTAATTTAAGTTGACGCCACTGACACTGTCCCCTATTTTTGTTTCACTAAACTACAATAATTTCTTGACGCTGGGTGTACTTCTGGCAATACTGGCGTCGAAAGCATAGGGACGGGAGGGCACGGCCCTTAATAATTAACAAAAAATATTTTGGAAGGTGGCAGATCGGACTCAGAGATGACATCTTTTACTGTAATGACCTATTATGTTATGATAATTATTGCAAATTCATTCCTTCAACAAATACAGTTACAAACATTAATGTGTCAATTACAATTATAATCAAGATAAGCAAGACATTGCAGAAATGCGAGATTGTTAAAGAAAGTTAAATTTAAACAAGGCTGCAAATCTGAAACTTAGAAAGTACAACAATGGAACAAAAGCTCTCTCTCATAGATGAAAAACGACAGATGAAGGAAGACACTTCTTGTGATCAAAATGTGATAAAAGTATTGTAGGCCAGGGAGTTATTTTCAAAGAAAATTAAATTTTGAAAAGGCTAGATATCCCTTTTCATAACGAGTTCAACAATGAACGAAAGGTCCCATTGTTGCTGGGAAAGGAGAGTTAGTCACAGTGTGTGATCAAAACGTGATAAAAATATTGCAGGATAGTGAGTTTTTTTTTCAAAGAAAATTAAATTTAGAAAAGACTAGATGTCATTTTTTCAAAACTAGTTCAACAATGGACGATAGGTCCCATTTCTGCTCGAAAAGGAGCACAATTTTTTATCAAAATGTGATAAAAGAATAGTTTCTTTTCAAATAAAATTAAATTTAGAAAGATAGGCTAGATATCCTTATTCAAAATGATTTCACAACCGAAGTAAGGTTCCATTATTCCCTGTAAATGGAACCTTGCTTCATTAGAGAAGAATATTAATCGTGGATCAATTACCCCACCACTAACATCCCCTATAATTAATTTACAGAAATTTAACCGACTCTCGTTCTCAATTTTTTATCAAGGTTTCGCACGGTATTTCTGTGTGCAACAGGCACACCTGGGAATTCTGTTGAAAATCGTCTACGAAAATCCCTTCAAGAATTTGTAATCAGATACGAATCGTACATAAAAACGTTCACTTGTATTGATTATTGAGTTGGTGTTTTAAGTCCACTAAAAGGCTAATCGGGACTGGACCTACAGCTGAAAGTGGTATCCGAACCAGTATGCGCCTCCACCGGGACCCTTTGATTACGAGGCGCCATCGGGGAGGCCCTACGTTTTGTTGTAATGTGTGCAAAACACAAAATAACACTTGGAACACTATACGCTTAATAAACACTGTATAAAACAATAGAAAATCGCAAGAACACTTGTAACACGTACCCACTTTCAAAATACGACTGAACCGAGATCGCGTAGTTACTGAAATGGAATGGGGTTAAGAAAGAAATCCACATTTATGCTCTAAGCCATGTGTTTCAGTTGGCACTCTGGCGCCACGAGCTGTTAGGAAACTTAAGTTCTCTTTTAGCGTGTCTTGCTACCAAAGCTACGCGAAATTTCCATTTGCCAAAAACGAGTGGATGCACGAAGACAACATTTCCGTGACAATTATCGTGCTTACATTGAATGTAATTGCAGTAGCGTAAGCAGGATTTCATCAAGGGGGGTGTTATTTCTAAACTTTTTTCCAAATTCGCATTACCATTGTTTTATTATACTTTAATTAAATAATAATAATCACAAATAATTAATAATACTTATAATTAATTAATTAGCTGAATTATTACTAATAATACTACTAATACCACTACTACTACTATTAAGTAGTAGAGATTACATAAATATAGTATTTATGAAAACAATAGAACGAAATTACTTTCTGTCATTCGATTTTTATCAAATCCTGGGAGCATTTTTTTGTTTCTTTGTTACGAAATAATTGTCTGGTCAACGAGGTGAGAAATTTCAAGGGTGGAGAAGATCCATAAATACAAGAAAATATATTAAAATAAATTGAAATAATCAAAGTATGGAACTCATCCAAGGAGCTGCGGTGATCTGGTCGGTAGAGCGTCTGACAAGTGACAATCACGCTTAGAGATCCGGATTCGATTCCCGAAATTGGTTGGAATTTTTCAGGCTTCTTCCCCGCATAAATGTCCCCGATAATTCACAACTGGATTGTCTCCCTGTTCTTACCAATAAAACATTTTACAATAGTTAGGCTTATTGTCGTTTTAATCATTGTCTAGTCAACAAGGTAACACATTTTAAAGAGAGACATTCAAAGGTGCTGCGGTAAACAATACAATGGGAAGGCGAACTGGTGACTGTATTCTTGTCCGCCTAGCCTTTGTCTATACATTAGCCTCTTACAACGAACCAATACCTTTATTTAGTTAATTCTCATTGTTTACACACAAAAAATGCATGTTCGTTGAACACTGGCGTACGTAGAGGAGAGGGGTGGCCGATGGTGTTCCAGCCCCTACCGAAATTTTGAGAAAATCAGAATTTTCAAATAAAAATCCGTTAAGAACTTTAAAAAAATCAAAATGTGTAAATGCGAAACCTCTTTTAAAGTGAATCCCGATTACCATTTTTGTCTTTTAATACAATTTTAATAGACTGAAAAGCTCCAAAAATACGAAATATTTTATTATGCATCCTGCCCTCCAAAACGAAGCCATGTGCTATCCACATTTATTATTCCAGCCCCTCCCGAAAAAAAATCCTGCGTACGGCAGTGTATTGAACATTGTTGCAACTGAGATACAAAATAACTATTTTTCTCTTTTAAATCATAGTTACCCTAACCTAACCTCATAAACTCGTAGTTATTTTCAAGGCATCGCTCTGAAAGACGCGTGTGTTTGGAATGCTGTGCTTTTCTCCATGCTGCATGGAAATAATAATTCAAATTATTATTATTATTATTATTATTAGTAGAAGTAGTAATAGTAATATTATTGTCCCAGATCTTTGACTGAAAAATTGACCATTTAATTTTTTTTCCACAGCATTTTTCATAATATTTCACAAGCTCAAGGGGTGGGGTTAAACCCAGTAACCCCCCCTTGCGTACGCCACTGTGTAATTGTAACTATAATTCTGAGAACTTGAAATAATTTCGAAGCTAGCGGCTTTCATAGCGGAGATATCGCACGCGATTTTGACGGGACTTAGCGTCCGGGCGGCCGTGAAGCGTGCCGCCGTCAAGGCGCTCATGGCTGAACGGATGACCCTGTATATCATTGGTGGCATATCGAAACAAATGAGAATGTCTACTCATACAAAAAGTGAACACTAAAGACCGACCTACCATGCATACTTCATTAAAGTTAAGTGAGGAGCCTAAACTTACATGAGCTATCTCACCAACGTACATATGTATCCTGTATAAGAATTTATTCATTTGTATAGCACATTCATGTAAGCAGATTAGACAGGCAACGTTTATTGTTTTTGCCGTCCCCATCACTTTTACGATGTACGAGAGAACATGGCGGATAGCACCAGACACGTCTGAAACCGACTCCTGCTACATCGCCCGTTTACGCTAACACAAAGCACTACCACGCGGATAAAGGATTCTCCTACACTCGCATACATTAGATACATTGCCTGCAAGACTATCAGGACACCAACATCAACGACAGGGTCAAATCTGAATCAAACAATACGTAACAGACACGCTCTAAGTAGACCCTCCGACAGTGCTACCAACCCACCAGTCAGCAATGTCCAACAAGCAGCTGAACCAGCGTTTCGGCACCCTCGAAGCCAAGCTCCAGAAAATCGAAGAAAAGGTAGAAGCGGCCCTAGGATCCACCAGGCAACCCAACACAGAGGCAGTCTCTATCAATAACCCATCTGCTCTCCAGGATGTACTTCAAGATATACAAATCATGAAAGGGGAGCTAGCAGTCTTTCGTGAAGATATGGAAAGTGTCAAACGTCAAATCACTGACCAAGAAGACGCCCTGGATAAACTCCATCAATACAGCCGGAGAAATTGCCTGTTACTCCACGGAGTCCCGGAAACCCCGCAGGAAAATCCAACCGAGGTCGCCCTCAAAATATTTTCCAGCAAACTTGATGTCAACGTCCCGGAAGATTTCGTGAGTCGCTGCCACCGTCTTGGAGCTCCTCGAACGAAGAGAACGGCGGCGGACGTCGTCAGGCAGGGGCACAGGCCTTTAATCATTAAGTTCGTGTCCTACAAGCACCGGGACGCTGTGTGGCGATCCAAGAGGAATCTCAAGGGAAGCCAATATCTGATCACAGAATCGCTTACACCGAAACGCCAGAAACTGTTCCAGGAAGCCAAGGCAAGACACGGGAACTTCAATTGCTACACAATTGATGGGAAAGTCGTCGTGGTGACCGAGGAAGGAAAGAAATTCATTGAAACCGAAAGGGACCTAAACGCTCTCAAATGTAGGCGGGAATGATGATGCGTGGAACTGGAAAACAAGAAACGAACGTGTGAACACTTGTGCGTGTGTGTGTACCTCATGAACTCCATCCAGAAATTAACTCACAATTTATCATTCCCCAGTTACTGGAAAAATTCATATTATCTCATTTGGTATTTGATTATTGTGTACTTTTGTGTGTTTTGTGTGTGTGTGTGTGTGTGTTTGTGTTTAGTGAAGTTACATGTAAGAAAGTGCTTAAAAATGTGAAGATGTTAACTGCTAACTCTGTGAGGTTTGGCGAGGCTAGTTTTTACAAGGAGACAGCATGTAAGTACTCGTACACTCTCTTCTTTTCATCCCTCCAGCGTGATCTATTTTTAAAACACCAAATAGTATTCAATGTTTTTATGTCGTTTTTAAAAAGAAAAACACCCGACTGCCTTGATAAAAACTGTTACCCATCCTGGTCCCAATCTCAACAAATGGTACCCCTGTCCGTTCCTCTCTGCAAAAATGCCTTCCATGTCAACGACATCACGTGACGCAACCGCAAGAAACGGTTCCCTCCCCCCTGGTCATCGCCTTTCAGGGAAAGACCAACCACCCCTCCTCACCCTCGCACAGGCTAACGTCAGGTCTCTGTCGCGGACAAAATTAGAGGAACTAATAACAATCACACGCGAGTGCCCTCCCGACTTCCTCCTAATCACCGAGAGCTGGTCCTGTGAAGAAGCGCCCACGTCCTCTTTCGCTATCCCTGGTTACACAGCCATCAAAAAAGACAGGACTACGAAGGGTGGAGGTGGTATTATCTTATATCATCGCGAAGACTTAAATGTCAAGGTCCTTTCAACATCCACCAATTATGAAAATAACGATGAAGTTGAAATTATAAACGTAGCGATAAAGATTCGAAACACAACCCTGGGAATAATCGGGATATACAAAGCACCCAATATATCCTACACAAAATTATCACGTTTAGAAACCGCAATCTCTGAAGTTTTCCCGCGTGTTGACAAATTGCTTATTTTAGGAGATACAAACGTAGACTTTCTTTCGCCACACAAACCGGAGACAAAATACTTTCGATCAATTCTTAATTCTGTCGGCCTTACGCAAATCATCAATAAACCGACTAGAATAACGGAAAATAGCGAATCACTCCTGGATGTCGTAATAACAGATGACCCTGCCATTGTACGTTCATCAAATGTAACCGTACCTATCGGAAACTCAGATCACTGCATGGTAAGTGTCACCCTTGCCATTGAAAAACCGAAAAGAGAAAAACATTATGTCACATACCGTAATTTCTCAAATTTCAATAAGGAGAAATTTGATGATGATGCTGCAAAAATTGATTGGGCACAAATTAACAGCTACGACAACATCGAAGATAAGGTACAGTATACATCTACCAATATTATCCACCTTTTTGACAAACATGCACCTCTCCACACTAAACCGGTTAAGCATAAAAGTGTTCCGTGGATATCCGAAAACACGAAATTACTCATGAAACTCCGCGACAGAGCTTTATTAAAATATAAACGCGAAAAGACAAACAACAACTGGGAACATTACAAGGAACTAAGAAACTTTACAACTACGGTGCAACGACAAGAGAAAAAAGCATTCTTTAACCATCACCTACGATCTAATGAAAACAACAAAGACCTGTGGAGCAAACTCAAGGCGTGGGGAGTGTATAGTAAAACTACTAATAATGAAATACCCTCTGATATACGAGACGTAGATAAAATAAACGAACATTTTTCAAACATTTGTCGTGAGGCCGACTGCTCGAAATCAGCCTTAAATAAAACCAGTATTTTTTTTAACTCCAAAATATTAAATGAAAGTGCAAAACAATTTCATCTTAAAGAAATCAGTGAATATGACACAATTAAAGCAGTAAATAATATACGATCCAATGCCTCTGGCAATGATGGAATAACAATAAAAATGCTCAAACTATCACTTCCGTTTATCTTAAGTCACCTGACACATATAATAAATTTCTCCTTTCGGACTGGACAATATCCAATCAGCTGGAAAACAGCGCGCGTGATCCCTCTACCTAAGAAAAAAGTAACATCGTCTTTAAACGATCTTCGTCCTATAAGTCTACTACCCACCCTTTCCAAGATCACCGAAAAAATTGTTTACAATCAAGTCAGAAATCATGTGAACAGCCTCAATCTCCTTCCGAAATGCCAATCGGGCTTCCGCCCTGCTCACAGCACGGCGACGGCGTTGCTAAAAGTCACGGATGATATATTTCGCTCAATGGACAAGGGTATGACAGTTGCTCTGGTTTCACTGGATCTGACAAAGGCTTTTGACAAGGTTCATCACGACCTACTCTTAAGCAAGTTGAAATATTATAATTTTTCACACCCCGCACTCAAATGGTTCAGATCGTACTTGACAAACAGGCAACAGAACGTGTTCCTAAAAACTGCCACGCCCTCTCTCTCGAACACGCTTCCGCTAGAAACTGGCGTTCCGCAAGGATCAATTCTAGCTCCTCTCCTATATACAATCTTCACAGCAGATTTAGAAACCAACATAGAGCATAGTACCGTACACTTTTATGCAGATGACACCCAAATTCAAATCCCATTTCCACCAAAATCACCAGATTATGCAATAGCATTACTTAACAAAGATTTGGCAGCCATAAATACCTGGTGTAATGCAAATGGTCTGAAAATAAATCCTCAAAAGTCTGTTTTCACCGTCATGGGTTCCAAGAATAGCCTCGCAATGATGAACCCGAATAATCCACGCGTCAAAATATAGACATCCGAAATTCCACATTCAAAAAGTATAAAGAATTTAGGAGTTATGTTAGACGAACACTTGAACTGGGACCTTCACGTTCAAGAGCAAACTAAGAAAGCCTACGCAGCACTAAGATCCCTCTATAAATTTAATGAATACTTAAATACAAATACTAAAATGAAACTTGTGCAAACACTGATTCTCCCTCTTCTAGACTACTGTGATATAGTATACGGTGCAAACTTGTCTGTTCGAAATAAGGTCAAAATTCAAAAAGTTCAAAATTCGTGTTTACGCTTCGTATATAGCATTAAAAAATTCGATCATATTCTTCCAACCCTGAACGAGAACAAAATGCTAAACATGAACAGACGTCGCAAACTTCATTTCTGTTGCTTTATACAGAATCTTTTGCATAAAAAAATTCCCGAAAATTTATTCGAGAAACTATAAACCAGAAGGGAAATACACAGCTACAAAACAAGAGGAACAGCGAAACTTGAACTCTTCAAACACTCACTGGAAATTTTCAAATCGTCTTTTACACTTTCAGCGGCAAAAACATGGAATGAACTTCCGCCTTCCATTACCTCCCTCCCCAGTCCTAACAAATTTAAGAATAACCTAAAGAATTTTCTGTTAGATGAACAATATCTCTGTTCAAGCTCCCACGAGTAACACTACACAATACAGTTTAGATTACATACGAGCCTCGCCAATCCAATCCAATGCTTGACAAATCTACAACTATATTGTAATATTTACGTATGCGTTGTTCTATCGTATCTCACAAAACTACCATAATCATGTACATCAATCTCAACATCCGTGCGTGAATGTCCTGCTCAGAAATGTTTAGTATGTGTGTTTTAATGTGTGTGTGTGTGTGTGCGTGAATGTGTTTTTTTCTCTCTTTCTTTTTTACGTGTTGTCTTGATTTTTTTTATTTTTTTAATCTCATCTTTGTTCTTTCCTTGTAACCATTTTTTATTGTATTTTCTTCTCTTTTTTATGATTTTGTTTATGTACACTAGGTAAATGTCAAACGGGGTTAGGTGGGAGAACAGCCACAGGCTGAACCTCGCCCTTTAATAAAGAAAATTTGAATTGAATTGAATTTTACGTGAAATGTGCATCGAAGGGCGGGGCGTGTGTTCAAGTTAAGTGTAAGAAGACTTAATAATGTGAATACGAACCGACCGAACTTCGACCCTTAAAATAATCTGTGTTCGTAGACATACTGTGTTGGACTAGAAGTGCAAGAAGAGTTCAAAGGTAGGTTTTTGGTCTTACAGCATAATATGTATATTACGTAATTTACAAGAAAGAACAGCAAAGTGTTGTTGACCTCATAAAATGTCGGTTATTTTTGTGATGCAGAGAATATTTTCTCAAATTCAACAAAGGGTAAGTGCTGTCGTATAGCATTCTCTTATGAAAAATACACCTTTACTTCATGAGAATAGTGTTGGTACCAGTTTCATAGATCGGAGACACATTAAAATCGGTTATTTTGTGTTTCGCATAGTTCGTAATTACCAATTGTGTATTGCGGAACATAGTTCAAGGTGCCATTATGCTTTTTACTCGAAAAAAACCCACAATTTTTCGCGTACAGAGTAATTTCTTTGACTACTTTTTTCGCTTCCATAACACAGAATATGGCGGGCAAATCTTGAGGAGCGAATTTACAATATAGAGAAAGTCTCCAATTTTTTAAATTTTCGGTTTACTTACTAATTTTGGCCTCCTAATCACGAATCTGGGTAAATTTCTCGTATCGGACAAACGGCTGAAATTTGCTACTTCATTTAATTTGAATATTCGTACTTACGTATTCTGCATTGAGAATCATTGCTGAAGGTGGCATTTCGCTTATTTCACGGAAATAAGCTCTATTTGCGACATATCGAGTAAGTTTTCTTCGTTTCTTTTTGCCTTCAGTAACACGCAAAATGGCGGCCACAGTTTCACTACTGTACTCAGCATGCAGTGTTTCCACCCCACTGCACCCAAAAATACCTACGTAACCCCACAAACCATTGATGCATAGCCCCACGAACCATTCATACATAGCCCCACGAACCATTTCCGGTAAGGTTAGGTTAGGTAGGGTCACTATAGGTTACAATAGTGAAAAATTGGTTTCGAAAAAAATATGCGTAGCCCCACACACCATTCTCGCATAGCCCCACAAACCATTGACGCATAGCCCCACGAACCATTGACACATAGCCCCAAGAACCATTGACACATAGCCCCACAAACCATTTGTGGAAACGTACCTTCTTCAGTTACAAAAAACATGTGTTTGGAAACACTGACCGGGATTACGTCATCAGACACAGGCTACATCCACATGGAAGTAAATAGATGCAAGAGCTTTCGTGCATCGGTCACACATTTATATCGAAAAATAGATGATTTATCGGGAAAATTCAATGAACGATGCAAGAAAACACTTTCCCGAACTTCCACATGTCTAAAGAAACTGCATTTGGTAAGTAATTTCTCCTGTAAATTTGAAGAAATCCGTTTGTACGATACGAGAAATTTACTCAAATCTGTTGTTAAAAATTGGGGGCGAAGTCGGAAATTTGAAAAAAAATGTTTTTCTTTTTCTCTCTTGGTTCCTTTCTTCCGTTGCGGAACATACAATATGGCACGCACAGCTGTGGATCATCGCATATCGTGCTTGTGTTTTGTCGATTTGGAGTGGGTATGCAGTGTTTCAACCTTCTTAACCGAAAAATACGTACTTTCGTGTTCATTATGTCATCACAAACCATTGACTGATAGCCCCACAAACCATTGACAGATAACCCCAAAAATCATTCACGATAGCCCCACGAACCATTGATGGATAGCCCCAAAAACCATTCACGATAGCCTCATAAACCTTTGACGGATAGCCCCAAACATCATTCTCGATAGCCACACGAACAATTGATGGATAACCCCACGGACCATTTCCGGCAAGGTTAGGTTGGGTTAGGTAAGCATAGTTAAAAAAAGGCATGTTTGGCAACACTGGCGAGACCGCGTGACTTTCGATGCTCACGCCATCTGCAGGTACATAATGGAAACAAGGGCATAATGTTGTCGCTTTGCACAAAATGAAAGTTTATTATATCAAAAGTCCTTATTTCTTGTTGTGCAGCATTCTACGGTGAGAAAATACCTCCACGAACTTTCAAAATGCTACAGAAACTCATTTCCGTAACTAGTTTCGGTAACAGTTAAATATAGTGAAAACACATTTCTTCAAATTTACAGGAGAAAAGTTGGGAAAGTACTTACGGAAGTGGTGGACTTTTGGAAGCTGGGCATAGTGTTTTTTTCCATTCGTGCAACTTATTTGGCCGGTAAATAATGTTATTTTTGACATTAATGTATCGCCCTTGCACGATAGCTCGTGCCACGATTACCGTCAACTACGTGAATCAAATGTTCCGTGCGTTGGATTATGTAACCCCCTGTCAGTGTAGCAAACACACTGTAGTTTTACAAGATAACGTGTGAACTTTTTTTGGTAGCATTATCGTATGAGTGAAACTGATTCCTTCAAATTTACAGGAGAAAGTACTTACTGAAATCATTTTCTTTAGCGTTGTGGAAGTTCCTGAATGTAGATTTGATCCATTTTAATGTGAATGTGTGTTGTTTTCTGCGAAAATCTCCATCCGTCACGCTGTTTCTGCTCCCGCCATTTGCTTTCTGCATGAGAGTGCAATGTTCCGTGTGTTAAGATGATGCAACCCCGTAGCCAGTGTTTCAGCCTCGCCGTGTTTTCACTAGAACATGATGTTCGAGTAATTTTAATTATTTTTTTAACTATGCTTGCCTAACCTAATTTAACCTAACCTTACGGAAAATGGTTTTTTGGGGCTAATGTGAATGGTTTTTGGGGCTAAAATCAATGGTTTGTGGGGCTAACATCAATGGTTTATGAGGCTAATGTCAATGGTTTGCGACGTATTAGCATAATTTCAAATCCGGGCACGAAAGTAGATATTTTCCAGTGAACGAGGTTGCAACACTGCATAAATCGACAAAAAACACTCAGAACGCCCCCTAAAGCAGTACGCTATCACGGCCATAATGTGTTACAGATTCGAAACAACAAGTAACAGTAGGTACTCGTAAATAGAAGAAATAGACATTATCTTAGTTAGAAATGCATTATTTCACCTTAAGAAATGTTCCGCATTCGAAAATAACACGTTAGCAATGTAAAGAAGTCCGAAATATATGATTCGTAGGTGTTTCCCTCATACGATAATAGTACCAAAAACCATAATTTTTCAGTTAATAAGTGTCACGCGGTAGTTTTACAAGATGACGTGAGAGCATTTTTTTTTTTCCAATTTAATTTTCTATTCTTGCCTAACCGGTAACAGTTTCATACATCGGAGGCACACTTCTTCAATTTTACACAAGAAACTACTTACGGAAATGAGTTTCTCCAAGGTTTACAACGTTCGTCGAGGTATTTTCTTTCATCGTGGAATATATTTGACCAGGAAATCATGTATTTTTCAAGAGAAATATCTCAACCGACACACAATTGCCATTGCTTTCATTTGCTTGCCCTACGGCAACCGGATGCTGCGTACGTTTCATGACGTAAGCCCCTGTCAGTGTTTCAAACCTCCCCTTTTTTACTATGCTTGCCTAACGTAACCTAACCTAACCTTATTGGAAATGGGGTAACAGTTAGATATAGTGAAAACACATTTATTCAAATTTACAGGAGAAAAGACGGGAAAGTACTTACGGAATTGAGTTCCTGTGGACTTTCGGAAGCTGGCAATAGTGTTTTTTTCCATTCGTGCAACTTATTCGGCCGGTAAATAATGTAATTTTCGACATTCATGTATCTCTGTTGCACGATAGCTTGTGCCACGATTACCGTCGACTACGTGAATCAAATGTTCCGTGCGTTCGATTATGTAACCCCCTGTCAGTGTAGCAACCACACGGTAGTTTTACAATATGAAGTTGTGAGCGTGTTTTTTTTTTTCCTTTTTTTTCAATTTAATTTTTTGTTTGCCTAACCGGTAACATTATAGTATAAGGGAAACGGATTTCTTCAAATTTACAGGAGAAAGTACTTACGGAAATCATTTTCTGTAGCGTTGTGGAAGTTCGTGAATCTAGTTTTGATCCATTTTAATGCGAAAATCTCTGCCCGACACGCTGTTTCTGCTGCCGCCATTTGCTTTCTGCACGAGAGTACAATGTTCCGTGTGTTAAGATGACTCAACCCCATAGTCAGTGTTTCAGCCTCGCCGTGTTTTCACTAGAACAGGACGTGTCGAGTATTTTTAATTTTCTTTTTATTATTTTTAACTATGCTTGCCTAACATAACTTAACCTAACCTTACGGAAAATGTTTTTTGGGGCTAATGTTAATGGTTTTTGGGGCTAACGTGAATGGTTTTTGGGGCTAACGTCAATGGTTTTTGGGGCTAACGTCAATGGTTTTTGGGGTTAACGTCAATGGTTTGTGGGGCTAACGTCATTGGTTTGTGGGGCTAACATCAATGGTTTGCGACGTATTAGCATAATTTCAAATCCAGGCACGAAAGTAGGTATTTTCCGGTGAACGAGGTTGCAACACTGCATAAATCGACAAAACACTCGCACAATGTGACCTGAACCAGTACGCTATTGCCCACCATAATGTGTTACAGAATTGAAGTAACAAGTAACAGTAAGTACTCGTAAATGTATGAAATTGGCATTATCTTAGAAATGCATTATTTCACCTTAGGAAATGGGGCTATCGTGAATGGTTTTTGGGGCTATCCGTCAATGGTTTGTGGGGCTATCGTGAATGATTTTTTGGGTTATCCGTCAATTGTTTGTGGGGCTATTCGTCAATGGTTTGTGATGACATAATGAACACGAAAGTACGTATTTTTCGGTTAAGAAGGTTGAAACACTGCATACCCACTCCAAATCGACAAAACACAAGCACGATATGCGATGATCCACAGCTGTGCATGCCATATTGTATGTTCCGCAACGGAAGAAAGGAACCAAAAGAATTAATCATAATGTGAAAAATCGATGTTATTTTCGTGTAAAAAGCATAATATAATAGCACCTTCAACTATGTTCCGCAATACACAATTCGTAAGTACGAACCATGAGAAACACAAAATATCCGATTGTAATGTGTCTCCGATATAACGAACTGTTACCAAATTTTTGACATAAAGAGTAATTAATAAACCATTGACGTTAGCCCCAAAAAAACATCTATGGGTAGCCCCACAAACCATTAACTTTAGCCCTAAAAACCATCCACAGGTAGCCCCAAAAATTCACGATAGCCCCACGAACCATCGCAGGGACAAGGTATGCGTATGAGGTTAGGTTCCATTAGCACTCATTACGTTCAATTTAGCATATACGGACAACATTGGTTTTTATCGATGAAAGAAAATACCTAAATGCTACAGAAACTCATTTCAGTAAGTAGTTTCTTGTGTAAAATTGAAGAAATCCTTTGGGACGCTATCGAAGTTTTACCAATTTCTTAACTATGGAGGTGGACATTACTAGGGGCTCAGTGTACAACATATTGCATAACATCTTGCATATGAGAAAGGTGGCTGCAAAATGGGTTTCTAGGTTGTTGACACCTTTCCGAAAACAGCACAAAGTATTTTGGACCTTCGCGACCAAAGTATTGGGGACTTTTTAAACAGATTATTGACCATGTATGAACCGAACACTCATAGCAAGGCCGGGATTCGAACCTTGGACCCCTGGCATCATAGCATGATATGCTAATCACTTCTCCACAAAGTCCGGCAAGGATAAATTCTTGTAAGCATTTTTTAAATTAACTTTTTCAGTGACAATGGATAACAGTTAGGGTTACCAGATGACAAACTTTAAAAAAGAGAACATTTCTAGATTTTACAGAAGTGTTATATTATATATAGCCTATATTATTGCTGAGTTCTGACGTGATGTCATGAAACTCAAGTCAAGGGAGTGCATATTCTTACCTATTATTAGAAACTTGGTAGATGTCGCAAATGCTTTGAAATCAAAACCTTTCACAGCACAGTGGCAACAGAAGAGACGCAAACGTCCAACAAATTCGCTTTGTTGGAAGAAAAGTTCCTTGTCTTTGCACTTGCAACTGAGAGTGTTGTGTTTCCTTACTTTGAAACTCAACACTGAAACAAATATAACATTTTGTTAAGAATCTTGAAGTTGAAGGAAGCAGTTGTCTATAAAACCAAAAAAAAAGGACATTTCCACATTTTCCTAAAAACCCACCCGTACCATTTTAATGCCCATAAAGGAGGACATGTCTGGTAACCCTAATAACAGTACATTTTGTGTTGCAGTTTTTTCATCTTCTCTAGGATAACAGTAGAAATTATCTTCATTTGCTTTCCATGTTCCATTTTTATTTTTCATATTTTTGTGTCATATTATTCGTATTTTGTAATTAATGCATACAAATTCTCATCTAATAACAACCAACAATTAATAAAACCCAAGTATACTAGGACTTCAAACGTGCAGTAAGTGTTCATTATTATGTAGACAAAAATAAAATAGAAAGAATATTACTAGCAAAGCAGTACATCTTCTATGATCAGTGCTCCAAGTGAGGACAGATGTAGTGAATGGTATCCTCAATTAGCAAGATGTATGCAAATCCCCCCTCCTCCTCAGCTGTTTCATTGTCACCATGCTAGACCATTAAATCCCCCCCGATACCTTCAGGTCTTGATCAAATATCACCCCACCTCACAGTTCCCACGTCAAGCTCTGTATCTGCTGATATAATTTATTGAAACCTTCCAGTCAAGAGCAATGCATGAAGCAAAAAGTGCCTGTACCTTTAGCAGAGGGAGCCACACATTAGGATAAACTCTCTGCAGACCTTTTCAAGCGTGCACTTATCAAACTTGTCACAATAAAAAAATAAATGAAATCGTAGCGTGAGGTTTAATTGTTGTGGAGAGATGAAATCAGTTTTGTTTCCTTCTTAAAGATAAGGCTTTTAGCAGATGTAAAATATTTTGTGCCTTCCAAGAATGAGTGTTAAAGAAAGAAGAAGAAAATAGAAACTAAAAAAAAAAAAAATGGCATGTAGTATATAGCAGTTGGACATTGCTACAACCATGCAAGGTTTAGTTGAAAACAGGCTAATAATTTGTGTCAAAAAGTAAATAAAAAGGTATAAGAGTGGACTCCAATTAAATATTAACGAGTAGACATTTAAAAATGAGAGTTACATAAAAATGTGGTAAGACTCTACTTTACATCCTTTTCCTAAGGAACACGTGTCATATATCGTTGGAAAGCTTATTGTATAAGGAATTCAACAACGTAAATCCCAAAGTGAGGAAAAATTACCTGGAGGAGGAAATCGATAAAAACCGATGTTTTCTGGATATGCGTAATTGAACGTACTGAGGAAATTTTTCGATGATGAAGCACATATTTAGGGGTGAAATGAGTGCTAATGGAACCTAGCAGGCCTAACCTAACCTCGTAGGCATACCTCGTCCCCGTGAATGGTTTGTGGGGCTACCCGTGCATGGTTTTATGGAGCTAACGTGAATGGTGTGTTGGGCTACCCGTGAATGGTTCGTGGGCCTACCCGTGAATGGTTCGTGGGCCTACCCGTGAATGGTTAGTGGGGCTATCGTGAACAGAAACTGTAAAAAGAAAAAGGTACTTACCCGAAGAGATGCCAGCTGTCTGCAAGCACGGTTTTGAACGATGCACTAAATTATTACTGGGGATAAACATATTTTACACTATCTACAAGTTTTTGGAACCTGTTCTTTTTCATGCACCATACACATGCACAACGCACCGCGAAAGAAAGATTGCAAGAAGCAATCACCACGCAGAACACAAACGGGCAAAGCACACGCATTCACAATGCGGACACAAAGACAAGCCTGCAGTGTTGTTAACTCCCGTCGGTTACCACCAGAAGGCAATAAGGACGTAAAGTAGAGCCTAGACAAAAATTTAGCTTATTCAATTCTGCGTTAAACCATGCTAATCAAATTTTTTTTCAAGTATAACTTATATTTTTTTATCATTGTAAGAACAAAAGCCGGTTTTTCTGAGTTTTGCAAGTGATTGCTTTCTCTCTGAAATTCTATAAATAAAAAATGGATTTTCCAATCATTATAAAATTTTAGTATGGTGTAAGCAGAAAGATTTTAAAAACAATTCTTAATTTTAAGATTTTTAGAGTTTTTGAAGAAACCGTTTTTATCAATTTTACCAATTTGTCTATTTTTTTTTAATCAACAGATTTCAATGTTTTACGTAATGTAAAAGTCATTCCAGCTTTAGGAAAGCCCAAATAACTGAGATATTTGATCCCAAAGAATGTCCCACATAAGTTAAAACCTGGAATTTCAGAGTATTTTCGCAGCTTTCCATTAGTAAAAGCTGTTTGTAGGCACACTAAAATAGCAAAAGAACGTGTCGAAAATAACTATCAGTACCAAACCTAACAACCCTAACCTAACTATTTGGTCTAGGAATTAATTCGTGAGGTTGTTACGCACACATTGAAGCTGTAGTTCAAACACAAAATACATAAATAACTTAAGAAAAATATTGTCCATCGTGAGCCACCACTTTCGCCCATCTGTCAGGCAAGTTACGGATTCCGTGGCGAAAGAAGTCCTCATCCTTTGAAGCGATCCAGTCAGAGACTCATTTTTCGATATCTTCTGAAGAAGTGAACCACTGTCCAATCAAATCGTTATTCATGCAATCTAACAAGTAGTAGTCCGAAGGAGCAACGTCTGGTGAATACGGCGGGTGGGGTAAAACTTCCCATCCGACATTTTCTAAATAGGTTTTGACCGGTTTTGCGACATGTGGGCGAGCGTTATCATGTTGAAAAATAAGTTTATCATGTCTGTTCTCCCATTCTGGTCGTTTCCTGGTCAGAGCTTGCTTCAAACACATTAATTGTCGTCGATAACGTTCTCCATTAATAGTTTCACCCGGTTGCAGCAGCTCATAGTACACCACACCTTTCATATCCCACCATATGCACAGCATAACCTTTGCACAGTGAATATCTCGTTTCGGTTGTGATGGACCTGGTTCACCTGGCTTCACCCAGGCCTTTTTTTGTTTCGTGTTCTCGTAATGGATCCACTTCTCATCGCCAGTAACAATGCGATGTAAAAACCCCTTTCTTTTCTGTCTTTGAAGCAGCAATTCGCAAATGGTTTTTCGTCTTTCAACGTCAATTCATGTGGAACCCAATGTGACATCTTTTGAATCATTCCCATGGCTTTGAGGCGTTTGGAAACTGTTGTTTGATCAACGCCTAATGCTTCTGCAAGTTCTTCCTGCGTTTGACACGAATCCTGATCGAGCAATGCTCTCAATTCTTCGTCTTCAATTTTTTTGGCTGTCCAGGTCGCTCTTGGTCTTCCAGGCCGAAATCACCACTTCTAAACCATGCAAACCACTTCTGACATGTTCGCTCAGCTAGCGCATGGTCACCATACACTTGCACCAAAATACGATGACTTTCGGTAGCACTTTCCTGCATGTTAAAGTAATGAAGCAGAACACCCCGCAAAAACACTTTATCTGGCACTAACTGCGCCATGTTCAGTTGACTACAAAATGCTGTTGTTGACGCGTATATCAACTGCCCTATTCTACGAACAATGCGCGCTGACAGGAGTTTTCAACGCATGTGTGGCTACACGGAACTGTGGGACGATACGCTCGTTACGCCATCTCTTGTCCAGGTGCACGAATTAATTCCTAGACTAAATACATAAAATTATAGCTGCTGTTGTGGAAAGTTGTTTTGGGTGCTATATTCACTTGCGCGAAGCCTTTGGGCTGTTCTCCTACACGGTGAGGTAAACAGATGTACTTTACTTCACAGTAACACATTTCCGAGAGCTAAAATCAACTGAAAATATTCATAAACAACAAAACCTTCATAAACCATGTAAAATATTTCACTTTCTCCAAGGGATACAGAGGGTCAAGGGTACCAATTTTGCAAAATAACTTTTTTTTTTTTTTTTTTTTGCTGATTCTACAAACACAATATTGGTCTTGTTTTGAAGCTCTTTGCATCTGTTTTTAAAATCCATTATCATTGTCAATTCACATTGCGATACCGTTTTATACAGATTTTTATTACAATAGAGTAAAGCTGTATGTGGAACGTGGCAATGCTGCACACAGCAATATCCGTTGAAAAATGGAAACTGCAGGCTGGCACTGCAAGTCAGTGCTTGCAGCATACTCAAAAGAAATTTTGGTTAGCATACATTAGTGCAGAATTGAATAAGCTAAATTGTGATGTAACTCGTTTTATGTAGTTCTACTGGTTAATTTTTAATTGGAGTCCAACTGCAGTATCTATAATTTTTAATCTGACAGTAGATATATTTTTTGTAATTTTAGTATGTCATATCTAATGAACAAAAATGGCAGAACTGAAATATCATGTGTAGTTTTCAAGAAATTATGTGTTAATTGCTGCCACATGGTGTGGGCTAATTTTAAACTTCAGGTATTTGCTCCCAAAAATCCCGTGTGACACCTTCCCAGAGTCTAATTATCCTGGAAATTATGCGTAATTCAAACGTTCTTTTTTATTTTGTGATTACATAATATCTATTTTAATATTCTGATGTAATTCTTGAATATTTTAAAGCAAATTTCTTGGCAAATTGATGCATATAATTAGAGTAGAATATTTACTCACCAATATTGATCAATATTTTTTAACAAATTTTAATTATTGCAATTTTCAAGTGTCAGTGGGAATCAGTAAGAGTATCAGCATCGGTTCAAAGTAGTATCGGCTCGGCTCTAATTATTACATGTAAAACTGAAATTTTTCAGAAGAAAAAGCCATGGTTTATGAGTTATTGCCCTTTTTATAAACCTTACCCAGTTACGAGGGGTAACAATCCACTTGTTAATCATAGTAACAATGGATATACTGTTTTGTAATTCGAGTATGTCATACCTTCATATGTATACTAATGAACCATAAAGTCGGAACGAGTGGCGAAACATCCTAAGAGGCCCAGAGGATTATTTTATTACTTATAATTTCATTAAATGACACTTGATAAAAAAATTTAAAAAATTGAAATTCTAGGTCTTCCGATAATTACCGCAAGTTTCCAACCCTGCCTGGAACCGTATCTGCGCATTCAGCGAGGCCCGTCTGAGAGTTACTAAGCTGGTCCCATAACAACCTATGTGATTCGTGCGGAAAAACATAATTTCAGGGGCACGTTCGCCTGTAACGTAAACTGTGAGGCTGACCTCTTTTTCTTTTCTCTCTCTCTCTCCCTGACTTCCGAAGAGTGTCGATCGTGTACGAGCGGGTGTTTTGCCGGGGCGGGACACACCCAACTGCTAACATTTCGCAAAAATGTGTTGGTAACACATCTAAACCTTGCCTCCTAACCTATCAAAGTAGGCATTATTAGAATTCTAACTGCAAAAAAAGCATGTAAGTTTGTTACCAGTGTTAAGTTTGGTGCTTTCAGCTTTTTGAGAGACTGCTTTTCGCGAACTGTAAGCTGCTGGATGTGCCCCACACCAATCTCGATTCAGAGAGGGAAAGTATTTTATTTCTTTGGGGGAAGGGATATCGAGACAAAATTTCCTTTTATGATTAGTGACATAACTGAAAACGCGCTACTTTTAAAAGGGGGCAAAGTACAGTGCAAACGTATTGAGAAAATCCATGTTTCTGAAATTTTCTAGTCTGTGTGTTACACAGAAAGGTGTCCATGTTCTCATTTAGCATTTCATCATTTTCTAAATCATATTATAATTTTTTTTAAAAAAAGGTCAAGCTGCCTGTTGAAGAAGAATTATATGTGTGAAAGAGTTAAAAAGAAATAATTGATTGATAGATTTGGTTTATTTTACTTGGCGTTCTGTCATTTTTGGCTAATTGGGAAGATGAGGATGAGCGATGATATCATGACATTGACGAAGGGACACTTACAGAGAACACCTATGACCAGGTGGGGATTCGAACCCGAGTCCCTTGTCATAGCACGCTGTTATAACCAATCCTCCGTGGAGGTCAGCATTTAAAAGAAATAAATACTAAGTGACGATCAAGTGATCCATTTCTTTAATGCGAGAAACATTTAGAGACTGTTATTGAAGTAGCAAATAATTTTTAGAAGCAGCTTTAATATAACAAGTGTAAGAGGGATAGGGCCTGACAGAATGGCTTTTACATTGGGTGACATGTGGTCAGTCCCATTGTCACTGTTTTCTGACCTTCTAGGCAGAAGTGCCTTTATTCTCAGATATCTAATCGAGACTAGATTAAAGTAGAATCTGAACCAATGCCTCCAGGGGGAATCAAACCTTCTACTTCTTGATTATAAGGTGAGAGCGTTAATCACTACATTATCCTTTACTATCCCTATCCCAACTTTTTCGAACACCAGTAGATGAGATTCAGGCAATATCTTATCTTTTATTTTCAAGGGGCTATTTTTAACATACTACTTTTTAAAAAATTCACATCTCCCCTCCATCCTGTGCCTACCCTTCCAGAGACAGCACGCTTCTCCATTGGTCGGAACTGAAATATAGTGTGTAGTTTTCAAGAAATAGCATGTTAATTGCTGCCACTTGGTTCTGGAATCTATCTGCCCTCCACGAAAATACATGTTATGGCTATATATATATCCCAATCCATCCACTAAAGCTTGACTTTGCATACATACTCCAGCCTCCCCGATCTGTTGAGTTACTTCCCAAATATGAAAATACACAGTGAAGCTACAGATCAGTAGGTGTACATCAGTTCAGTTGAGGCAACAAAATTCTTTGATATGGTAAGTGAGAAGCATGTCATACAAGTGGCCAGGTAAGTGGAACAGTGCCAACACAGTGCAAGCAACAAAGTGAATGCCCAACAGAGGTGAGTAAGTGCATGCATTTCCCAGTCTTAATATCAGTTGTAACTTTGAATCAGGTATGGTACTGCATGAGTTGTATAAAAGAGCTGTGAATGATGTTACTAAAGCCTGTTCGGTGAAAACACAAACTTCAAAATTCTATTTTTGTCTTTTCCGTCGAAAGACAGGGAAAGTCACATGAACCGCTGAACCAATCGGCTTGGTCCAGTTACCGTAGTGAGGGGGAAATTCTCGTGGTATTCTGCGTTGCCAATTTTTTTGTTTCGAGTTGTTTTCGAAACAGGTTGCTCCCTCAACACGGTCGAGCACGGCGAAACCTAATGGTTGCCGCTGCGTAGTAAGCAAATGGATCTCAGACTCCCTGCCTTTCTCTTAAATGTGAGTTAAGGGTGCATGTTGACAGCAAAAGGTCTCATGTAGGACTGGACAAGAATCAGGCATGTAGCAACACCACTTTTTCCATTGAAACTCCCACAACTGGAGGTGAAATGTCTGGGTTTCTGAAGTTTGTTCTTTGGCCGGTTGGGCTTTAATCATTTTTTTTACTGCAGTAAAATATTTGACTTGGGAGAGTACTATATTTTGTATTTTTGTTATTTTTTCTGCCACTTTTGATGAATCACAATGGTGAGTAATGATTAGGGACCGAATTTTCATGCAAATGCATATATTTTTATTACAACCAAAAAGTATGTACACTTCTTTAAATGTTCGAATCAAATCATTCCCCACCTTTTAGACATGAGTTTATAATGCATATTTTAATTGTTTGGTTAACGGGCTTAATATTTTGGAAGATTTTCTTTTGTACTGCATATTTTCCTCATAAACCTATTTTATTTTACATTTTTCTAAATATTTGTGTGCAAATCAAACTACAAATAGTTTCCCAATTTCCTCATTTTTCATTGATTCTATGAATTTACTTTGGCCGAATGGCAATCAGTACGAGCGTGTATTGCTCTTCGTAACTGATGCTGCTAGTTACATGATCAAAGCCGGTAATGCTCTCAAAGTTATACTCATATTTCCAAGTATGATATACTTGACTTGCACATGGGTTGCACCTTGTTGCAGAAACTATACGTGCAAACTTTTAGTTCGTTGACAAGTTGGTGTCTTCGGTGAAGAAGGTGTTTATTAAAGCTCCTTACAGCATACAAGCCTTCAAAACAACAGCTCCTAACACGCCACTTCCACCAGAACCAATTTTAACCTGCTGCAGCACATGGCTCAATGCTGTCATTTATTATGCTGAACATTTAAAAACGGTTAGGGATATTGTTAGTACATTTGATCCCCATAGTGCAGCATCGATTCAGATTGCTCAAGAAGTATTAAAGCACGCAGACATAGAAGGTAATCTTGCCTTCATTTCAGCTCATTTCTCTCATCTTTCATCGGGCATTACCTCTCTGGAAAAAGCAGTTCTTCACTAAGTGATTTGTTGAATGATTTGCTGGGAAAGTTCGTGAAACAGTGAAGGAAAAAGTGCACAGCATACTTCCTGTGAGGTGGAAAGATTTTTAGTCTTTTCATTAAAAATACATGTACATAATGTAATTTGAACGTTTTATTTGTTAGTTAAAAATTTGTGTGGAATCAGTTTTTACACCCTCAATGAAAATTTTGTGTGCATATTGTAATGCATATTTTGAAGTTTTTTCTGCATAAGTGCATGCATATTTTCACGTTTTTTAGTGCATAAAAATCCATACCCTAGTAATGATTATATGATGAAAGAATGCTCACAAAAAAATCCTATGCACATGCCAGGACTTGAACCTGGAAACTAGGGTGGCTGGATGATTGATCACTTAATGCATTACCAAGCAAGCTTGGTAATAATCTATCCTGGCTTTATGAGGGTCCATGTGTTGCCTTGGTACCTCTGCATGTTAAATGCTTGACCATTGATGGTTGTGGGTTTCAGGTCCCTTGGGTGTATGTCCTTTGATGAGTTTAATCTAATTAGCATGCAGTCATCCTCAGCATAAATGACCTAATTTAGGCGAAAGCAGAACTTTTCCAATAGCACTTTTATCATACTAAAAAAAAATAATTGTGATTCATGATATGTTTCAGTTTTTTGCTTTTCAATAACAGCTAGTTCTCTAAGGTTCCCCACTGAACATCTGAAACTATCAGAACATTTTCAAAAACCATTTAGAAGCATTCCAGTTGATAGTAATTTATTGATCTACTGCTAATTCCTTGTAAGATAATTAGCAAATTTTTATATAATTACATGTTTTATTCCAGCTCATTTAGTTGCATGAAAACATAAAATGTGAAGGAATTATACCAACATGACTCATATTTTCATTGCTTATTTATATGTACTTATTTTTACATAACATTATGTGTGTTGGGATTTCTAACATAATTTGTGTCATATTTTTAAGGCTAGTGAGTGTTATGTGGCATAGAAATTTGTGCAGTGCCAGATGGGTTGGAAATATTTATTTATTATTGCCTTGTTTTAAGTGGCGGAGTTAAGGCCGTACAAAGCCTTTTCTTCCACTCAACCATACACATAAATATTATACATTATTATATTAAACACCAAGTACATTGTCATTTCACATATGTCCACACACATTATACTCATACACACACAGGGGGGTATTATGGTGCAGACTGCGCCATCAAGATTTTTTGGGGTATTTTTTTTTACCTTCAAATAATATAAAATTCAACATTTATATAGTTTTCTAAAATATATGTAAAATGTTTACGCCTTAAATCCACCATTTTGAATCCATTAGATGAAGAAAATAAAATATATAGGGGTAGGGGTGCCCTCAGGTGGGTTTTGGACGCATGTTGTGTCCACTCAACTTTGGAGCTGGGGGGGGGGGGTATTTTTATAATTAAAATTTCAATGGTAATTCAAACTTGTGTCGAATGCTACATTGTTCACATCAATTAACCATTGCTGCTATACCTAGGTATAGATATCAATTTGTAGACTTCCAAGGGAATTGTAATGGGTAATATGTGTTTTGTTGGGGGGAGCAATATCCAAATCTTACATATTAGGCCTTAAATTGAGAATTAAATGTTGGGGGGGGGGGGAACAATACACCCAACTCTTCAATATCAGCATTAAGTCTTCGATTATGGTGGGTATTTCAGTTATACCCTGGAGCAAGCGAACGAGAAAAAATCTCTGTGCAAGTAGTGACCTGAGATGGCTCCACCAGCGAATACGTTAGAGTATAGGGATTGCATGGAGGGAGGAGGGGATGGGACTGCAGTTACCAGCCTCCCCTTCAGCGTGTACTGCTTCGCTCTGCCCAGCCGATTTCCCCCCTTCTCTGATGCTATGCACGACATTGCCCCAGAGATTTCCGGGACAGAGTATAGGGGCAATTGAGCATTAAATTGAGAGGGGCATCCAATTCTTGTGTATTACTCTTGTCTTAGACTGTTGCACAAATTCTGGTGCGGGGACAGAATTATTTGTTTTGGAGGAGGCAATATCCACTCTTCAACATAAACAGTAAGTCTAAAATTGTCATGGAAATTTTGGTGGGAGGATTGAGTATTAAATTTAAGGCGGGAGATATGAAGCTCTTGATAAAGAGTTAAGTCTTGGATTTTCAAGGGTTTTCTGTAGTGGGGGGGGTTCAGTTATTATATCACAGACAAACACACGTTTTCGGCTGCGAACGTTCGAAAAGAGTAACTATCGTGGGATCCTAAGAAACTATTGACACCCCATTCAATTAATATTCTTGAAAGCCTGCAAAGAAATGGGTGTAAAAATTTTCTTGCTCGCTTCACTCGCAGTGCTGTCTTAAGAATATATGTGTTTGACGTTTTACTCTGTGACTGTGAAGTTTTATACTACGCTACATTACAAGACATTGACGATATTCTCCATATTGATTAATAACATCACTTCTTAAAATATAATGCTTAGTGTTGGTATACTGCTTAATTTAAAGCAGGTGCATCATTTGGATGGTGTACTTCTATTAGCAATATTATTGTATTATTGATTTCCTGCATGCTGTAATAGTTGTACTCAGTGTACTTCATATGTTAACACCTTGCACGTTACCCGATAAAAAAGAAAAATAAATATTTTCAAATTCACATTTCTAACTTCTTGTCACAGGAAATGTTAACGTTAACAAGTGAAATTTGCATTGAAGATAAAATCCAGGTAATTATTGCTATGGATGACCAAAATAATTATATTTACCTCAAGCAGAGGGAGGAAGTTCTTTGAAGGAAGAACCGTATTATATTCTCGCCCTGAGCTAAGAAATTCTATCTAAGCCTCGCGACAGGTTAAGTTTGCAGCACCGTGCCAATCTTGCCTCAACCGTCGAGCTGTTCATGTCACAGGCAGCGAGAAAATCGGCAGTATTGCAGCGGAACTATATTCTGCAAGCACGTTTGGGTCTACATGTGTGAAATTATGCTGCAAACTGAACCTGTCACGGAGCTGCAGCAAGTTATTGGTTTGATTGATTTAGTTTATTTTGCTTTGCGTTTTGTGCCTCTTGGCTAATTTGCGAAGATTGGGATGAGTGATGAAATTGATGAATGGACATGCACAAACAACGAAGCCCAAGTGGGATTCAAACCCGGGACCCTTGGCATTGCAGCACGATGTGCTAACCACTCGGCCACAGGGTCCGGCAAGTTATTGGTTTGGCCAGGTTGAATTTTCTATCTTAGGTTGTTTAACAATTTGTGTTAAATGTGTGGATTTTATAAATTCGCAAACAATGTTTAAATGCATATTTATATATTTTAATTTATTACATTTAAGCAATCAATGTGCTAGCTTTCCGTTATTTCGAAAAGTGAACAATTAAGAAAATACGGACAGTTCAACATGTTATTGCATTCAAATAAACATCAACTATTATGTATTCATCCAAACTATTGTGGGGGATTTTAATGAATGAATTAAGGTGGGGGGAGGGTAATGCATTCTTGATCTTGGGATGATGGACATCCCTGTTTAGAGAGGAGGGGCAGATAAATTATAGTGTTCAGTAAAACTAAAAAAGTAGTTACTGTCAGTAGACATGCTGTCGTAATTAAATATTTTATGGAGATTATAACATGGTTTGAGGGGGCGAATGACATGATTCGGAGCCCGTGGGGACGCATTGTGATTTGAGGGGGGAGCACATGACATGATTTGGGGGGGGGGTAGAAGTCCCAGAGGTGGGTTTAAATGACACAGGTATGTGTTCATATCAAGTAATCCAACTATTACCATCGTAGTGTTAAAAATAAAGGAGGGGGGGGTATGCCCACTTTGTGACCACCCTGTATTTTCAATGCCTAACTTCGTGCACTTCGATGAGAATAAAAAATTGGTTTACTCTTGCATGCAATGTGTGGTGAGCCCCCCACCCCTTGCAAGTACAAGTGTTCTGAAAGCAAATCTGTTGTGTTTTTCACTGCTTGACATGTTGGGTATGTAAGTTGCTTTTTGTACGTGGATGCACCAGTTTTATTAGGTTGGCATTCCTGCAAACTTGCAATGCGTTATTAAATGTGTAACATCGACACAGTTGAAGTTTAGGACCATTTGTTTTTCACACCATGAGTTATAATTCAATGTTCCAAAGCAACTTTTTTGTTATTAGTATTACTATAAACATCATCACATCCTAATATACACCTTGAAATATTATTTAATATTGTGCTTTTACAGAGCTGGAAAATTGACAACAGATTATGAACAAAGGATAATGTGTGTCATATTTTTTTAGGATTCTAATAAAAAAACACTTATGCAGAGCAGCACAACAAAAAAGTAGCCCAGGTCAGTCTGTAATAACTCACCATCATAGAAGATGTTAATAGTTGCCCCTGATGCATCAGTGCAAGACTGTGCATATTGAATCATGTTTTAGTACATATGGGATATAATAATGACATCAATAGCAATTACTACATGTGATGTCCATCAGTTCCTGTATTGTGTATGGACTTTTCATGCATCGCGTTCTTCAAGTGTCCCCAAATATGATAATCACATGTTGTGAGATCAGGAGAATGTGGTGGCCACAAATTTTTGCTAAAAGTTTGCTCTTCAGTGATGACCTCATAGACAAGCTGCAGGAACAGAGATGTTTTCCATGTCACCCCATCCTCTTGAAAGAAGTAGTTCAGTCTTTGCACTTCATTGAGTTGAACAGTGAATTCATCAAAATTATTTATGTAGTTTTTTTTTTTTTTTTTCATGTTGATGTTATTGTCAAAGAATATTGCTTCAATTATGTGCATTCCTGACAGAACACAAAATATCAATTTTGGGTCATGTAGTGGCTGCTCATGCACAAGGTGGGGGTTTGTTACCACTCAGTAGTGTGTGTTCTGCAAATTTTAATGTTGACTTCTTCATATCTAACATCTTCTGGAGCACTAAATGCAGGAGAACTTTGTTTTGGGACATAGACCCCCTAGTGCACCACTTCTTAACCAAGGTTTCTAGTAGGGCTCTCTTCACTGGTGGGCCTGTATTCGGAAACTTTTCCACCAACATTTTGCAGGTTAATCTTTAGCAGACAAAACCACTCCTGCATGTTAGCCTCTACGCACGAGCACTTCCCAGGCACGTGCTTTTCAAACTTACCACTTGAAAACTAATTGTCATACAGAGATTTTTTTAATTTTTTTTAATGACTGGGCTTTTGGCGGAAGGAAAGTTGTACATTGTACCTCAAATAATGGAAGTTCAGGGAAGAAGAAGAAAAATAAAATCAAAATTTATCCACTTGTAAGTTCTGTCCCACAGCATTGGTTGAGGAAAATCGACATTTTCAATTTTTTAAGAATAGTAATAGTAAATACGTACATTGTTTTGTGATTCCAGAATGTCATACCTTCATATGCATTCAAATAAACAAAAGAGACAGAACTGAAATATCTAAGGTGAGGTAATTACTGCTACATGGTGGTGATATAGCAACTATACCGCTCGCCTTTTGGCAATCACACGTTCTGGTAACACTGGGTTACTTCTTGTCCTCTAGAGCTTTTCTCATGTATGACTTGCATATCATCACACTTTAGTCTGTTGAGCGCAGCATCGTGCTCAATGCAATACAGAAATTTAGCTGAGCAATGGTGACAACAGACTTTTAACTAATGATTAGCTATTTACTTGCTCCATGCAGTAACAGAGCAGTAGATGCTGAACGTTTAATTGAGGCTATTTGTACGCATCAAAAGATGTATTATTATTATTATATTTGTACATCTATACTTACTCTATGCTGTTGATTCAGGCTACTTTTTTGTACACTACACTGTGTAATGGTCATTCTCATGTGTGGATTTTTAATGGGGAAGGGGCTCCAGCATAAGACAATTTTAAAAAGTAATAATAGTTGTAATGTGGAAACTGTGGTCCTTCAAAATTTAGCTGCATTATTACCCACATAGGCCCTAGTACTTAGATGATAGTCTATCAGTGCATATTATTTGGATTGGTGTAATGCAGTAATTGTAAACTGCGATCGGGCAATGTTTTATGTACACTGTGTCCCTAAAGTCACCATCTATATCAATGTAAACATTGGCATTTAATTCTTTCTTTGTATGAAAGCATGTATGAACAACATTCAACATTCTTGGAATACGGATATGTTAGGGAAATAGTAGTAATTGGGTGCCAAAACTGATAGGGGTGGCAAGGATGGGTTGCCTTCTCTTGATAGACAAGGCTTAGTTTTAAGAGACCATAGTGTGGGCAACTGCCCCCTTAATGGCCCTCACTGTGTAAAAGTCATGAAGAATAAGGAACCTAAGTTAACCTCTGAACTTCATTGCATGGGGGGTTATCAGATCCAAGATTTATGAACTTAAGGCTAATGATCTAATGGGGTTACATAATCATATCAGGGCAATGCCTGATCTATCACTCTTATGTTTTGGACCAGCGCTGAAGGAAGGAATGTATGTGTGTTGACGTGATGTTACGTTAGTAACTGCAGTAGATATCTTTGAATTTGTTCTTGGTGCTATGTGTATGCAGGATGTCTACCGGTCATGAAATTCAAGAAAAAGTAATGTAGTCAACAAGTAGGTCAATAAAAAGTCGAGAAATTCTACTTGTGGTCAAGAACCTTTGGTATCATAATGATTGATTTAGTTAATTTTACATTTCTGCCACTTTTGGCTAATCGCAAAGATGAGGATAAATTGTGGTAAGATAAGATGGATGAAGGGACAATCACAAATATATGGGGACGACAACATGAGCCCCGCATAAGATTATACTAGCTGAGAGTCCAGATACCAGAATCTCTGTAGTCTGCCAAATGTAGTCCAGGATGCATTAATAGATAAAGTAAGCTTAATTCTTGTGTTATAAAAATATATAAATAACTTACGTGAGTGAGTAGGAATGTTTCAGAACAACGTTTCGGAAGTCTGTACTACTTCCTTCATCAGGTAAAAAAATAAAAAAACTAGGTGCCAAACATGGTACTGAATTGTTAAATCGTAAGTTGAGGATTCAGGTTGAGGATAGAAAAGGTAAAATCTTACGGTGACAGCCTAAAAACTCCGATGTAACTCTTCGCTGGTTAAAAATTCCCTATGTTAAAAACAAAAACCACAACTAAAACAAATAAAAATTGAAGACCCATTACAGTCCCCTAGTGACTTCTATCAGTGTTAGGTAGAACACATGGATTGTGAGTGATCCTATCCTCCGTGGAAGGTGAAATTTCCCCTCCAGCATTACCCTCTTATGATTGTATATGTCACCATTCCAAGTTTAACTCTCTCTCTTCTTCGACGGCCTTCACAACCTCGGGAGTGACATGAAAGTACTACAGCACCATTGTAATATGCTTCTCTTGTTATATACAGCTCCAGTTTTTATCTTAACTGGTCCTTTGGTACGGGTTTTGCATTAAATAAATATTTATTTTCTTAATTGATAATTTCCAACTTTCCAATAAATAAAGGTAAAAAAAAAAGTGAAGAAAAATCAAGAATTTTAGATTTGTTATTTTGGTCGATACCCTGGTATGGGTATAAATAAATAGATGGTAACTTTAGGGACACTTGCCTTTGGAGTTGTTTATTTCTGAACCCTGATTTCCTTTGCTTTATTCATGGTAGTTAGAAAGTTGCTGTTTTACCCTGTCTTACGTTGATGATAGTCTGCAGTGTGAATTTGTTTCAGCTTTATGTAGCTGTGAGATTTCGGCCAGGTTATGTTCAATTCCATTGTCCGTGCATTACCTAACACTGTTACAGACTGGCTTACGGCTGCATACTTTAAAGGTGAGTGAAGTTCTTTATTAAAATGCGGGTCCCATATTGAAATTTGAATTTACTATGATTTAAATTTAGCATATTTCTGGATTCATGTAATCCTGATGGAGAGACTTGATGGTAAGTTGCTCTCAAAAGGGATGAGTTATACTTTGACAAGGATTTTGGTTTAGAAGAAATTTGAATATTTGTACTAGTGAAATATTGCATGCTTGTGAGCTACACCATAATAAAATATTTCTGGATTTAAGTGTAGTAATATATTACCCAATATACTGGAACATGATTAAAAATAAGACTTATATTTCTAACTTCTCTTTTGTCTACTATATCGCTCAAGAAAGGCCAAAATTTGTATGTGTAGAGCAGTGTTTGTTGTATGAGGTGTCCAAAAAGTCTCACAACCGAGATTTTGAACGTATGTAACTTTTGTGCAAAAACGATGGAGACATGAAACTTTCAGAAAGATGGGTAGGTTAAGTTTTTGTGTGATAATTTTCAAATCTTTCCCCAATGGTGCAGTGGTAGCATCGTCACCTTGTAATCAAGGGGTCTCAGGTTTGATACCCGTTGGAGGCATAGTGTTCAGATCCCACTTTAAACTTTAGGCCCAGTCCCAATTAGCCTTACTTTACATAAAGTGGACTTAAAACACCAAATCATCTGGACATTGAAGATCATAGCCAGATGTCGGGTACATCTGGTACTGACCTCTAATATAACCAATGTTGCCAGGACTCCTCGTAATTTCGAAGAAGCATATTTTTTTATGAATATGCCATAATTAACCACATAAAATCATCTGTAATGAGGGTGGTGACAAACCTGGAAAACCGGGAAAAGTCAGGGAATTTGAGAGGTCAAAAAAAGTCAGGGAATTTTGCCTTTATTGACTTTTTTTTTATATGCGATAGAATGAATGTGCCAGGCGTTTGCTTTGAAAGATGTCTTTATGTAGCGCTACATGGGAACAGGAAATCTTGTTGCTAAATCTCGGCCTCAACTTTTAGGCCCCTTTTATGCACAACACAACCACAGTGCCAGAACAGAAACCAACCAGTGATGGGGGAGCGGAGGGAGAGAGAGAGAAATTTCGGGAGGGGCAGAGAGATTTGATAAACCTCTAAATATCACGTGAAAAATGCATTGAATTATAATTTTTGTTGTCTGTATGGAAGTAGTAAGAGGACAGAACAGTCAGCAGATGGAGGGTTGTGGGGTGGCACTGTGTGATAGTTGTTGAACGTCGTAGCATGGCATTTTGTCAGACATTCTGAAGGAATATGGAAACTAAAGGGCGCTATGCAACCTTGTATTTTGTTGAATGTCATGGTACGTGTTGGATGTACATTTAGGCTCCATTGATGCACACGATTTTTGTCTGATATCGCCGTCCGATAATGTTGAACTTCGACAATATCTTCACTACAACATGCATTAATGCATGCATGACATTCTTATGGAATTGATATTTGTTGGATGTCTTCGGACTGCAACATCTGACAAAAAATCCATGCATAAACAGAGCCTTGTACATCCGAGTTTGTCTGGTGTGGTACAACATTTCATTGAACAAAGTTTTTGGCTCCTTATATGCATGCAATTTTTATTGAATGTAGCAGTTCTATACTTGTCAATCTGTGACATCCAACAAAAATCACATGCATTGCGGTCTCATGAATCCGATGTTTCTTGAATGATCCAGTATGACATTTTTTGTCGTTTACGACGTTTGTCGGATGCAACATCCAACAAAAATGGAGCCTTAGTGTGCTGCACCCCTGCAAATATGCTGCTGGAATTTTGTTACTCTTCCGGCTCACTTAATCTTGTTCAATGTAGAAAATTGTACAAAGGTTTTCTTTCATCATCCAGGCATAATACTGGTTTAGCACAGCTTAACATTCGTTTACAATGACATGGAACTGTAATTCCATGTCAAGAAGAATCCAATAAATCGGGATATATATATATATATATATGTTGAATAGTGTCACGAAAATGTCATAGAAATGTGGCAAGTGCATGATGCTCCCAACCTCAAGTTTTCTGCAACACTCATATTGCAATTCAGGCCCCCCACCCCACCCCCTTTGGCCCTGTCTGTTTAAACTCTAGGAATGTTAAATGTTATGAAATAAAATTATAAAAACAAATATGTAAAAATTTAATATCATAATTACTCGAATCATTCAATCCTAAAAGCATATCACTTTCTTCAGTAATTGACGTTTCTCTGCCAGACCTACTAAATTTTCACTTTTCATCTACTGATTTATACAAGGGGCGTTCAGAAAGTAAGTTCCAATTAGTAGGGACCTTGATTTTTCACAAACGTGATAATAGTGAAAAATGTGCAGTTGTGTGGACACATTTTTCACCAATTCGAAATGGTGAATTAACGAGAATTTGCCATAAAATGTGAATTGGAATTTTTTGCACATTTTAAAAATGTGCTTAAACAACGAAAAATACGTCGAAATCCAACTTTCTTGTCTTTTTTAGGCTTAGAGAAACAAAATGTGCCATATTTGTGTATCTAGAACACACAAGTTTTCCAACATTTTATCCAAGAGAACAACATAATGCATGTTGTACTTGGAATAATTCCAATAGCCACATTCAGTCAAATATTTCCCACGATTTTCTCAACTTCTATCAGAACAATTTGTACCACAGACCAAAGTGGTGGCATTCACACAGAAGCCGCATCATCAGTATTTGTCGCACGACAAGTGTTTTGAATCACCGAGCTAAGTAGTGTGATTTTGTTGGAGATCGAGTGCTCACCTACCACCACAGGGGAGTCGTAACATCGGCATTTGTGGAGCGACAAATAATGGAAAATAACTTCCTCAAAAATCGTTACCAACATATCAAACTGTCACGAAAATACGTACACCATGTGGCCTACAATCAGTAGTTTAAAAACACCAGGAAGGTATAATTTTAGGTATATTTGCCACAAAATTTGCTAAAATGAAAATGTGAATTTTGGGAAAAAATAACACCAATTTGGAAGAAAAATAGCAAAAGATCAAGGTCCCTACCGATTAGGCATAAATAAAACAAGAATATCAGTAGTAATTAAAAGCATTAGTTACAGTAACTCACAATCTAATTTTTCGCATTATAGGATGACACTAAATTTTGTGTGCGCATGGCATGTGTGTCTGATAGCAAAGACTGGGACTATCTGTACTGCAGTGCTGCTGTCAAAACCTTGTCCTGCCAGAAATCTCTCAGCTGAACAAAGAGATGAAAGTGGGCACATGCAAGGCCAGGGCTGTACAGGGAGTGGTCCAAGATTTCTCACTTGAAATGATGTAAAAGAGCCTGTATGTACTCAGCTGTATGGGGTGGTGAACATTGGATTGGTCTTCATCGTCTGATCATACTTTTGCTCATGTGATGTCTGGTCTGTACACCTCACACGATTGCTGGTGACTATGCCGGATTCTGAGCGTAGAAAAATCTGATTACCACACATACCTTGCAGTCGGTGGGAGACTGTAAGAGAGCTACCATCTTTAAGCTAGAACTCTCCTAAAACGGCTGTGTTTTACTGCACCAGAATACAGCCACACAACACTTCTTCCTGCCTGCATATTCATGTTGCGCTCCGACCATTAGTGCCACATACAGGTGCCATTGGAACTTTTATCTGGGTGCCCTTCGTACATAAACTTTTGGAAGCTGTTATCAACAGCGTGTTCCTGAGTTTAATATTTGATTAGCTAAATCAGGCACCTTTACAATGCAGTTGATTCCCCTTCCATAAATTGATTCCGTTTAATTTTTAATACATACGTGTATATGCCCTTTTTGCTAGTAATAATGCATGTTGACAGTTTCACAGTACTTCACTTGGATATATTGTGAATGTTTGAACTGAAAGAGAAGTCCCATTGATAATGTAAGGAAATATGACACTTTGTATTGTATGATTCAATTGTTTCACTTGTGTGCAAGGGTTAAGTTGTTTGCTTTACATAGAAAAGAGAAGTAGGTTTGTGCATTGAAAAATGAGTCTGCACTCATGGTTCTTGCAAGGACAGGGTTCCAAACCTCAGTGAAATATCAACATATAATAAGAAGAAAGGCTAGATATTGAAAAATTACAAAATTCCTTTTTGCATCAATCACTACACTCTAATCTCATTTAGTCATAACTTTAAAAACAATCAAATATTTTATTTTAAAACTGGCTGCATGTGAAAAAATCCCATAATTCCTTTCTAGCTTGTGAATAGTAATAATTTTCCAAATTCACTATTTTGCAGTTTAAATGCAAATCATAGAGAAATGAGTCAAGTTCGTGGAAGCTAATATAGGTACGTAATATACCTGGTTCTGTATGACATTCTTATTTGCATTTGCAAAAACATGAATTTAGTTTATAATTGTCAGGGAGAAATCTAAATTTTGTCCTGAAAAACCTGGAAAAGTCGGGGAATTTCATTTCTGCTTGTCTGTAGCCACCCTGGTAATGCTTGCAATCTGTAATAATTTATCATTCTTTTATCAGTTCGATAAATACACAGACCATCAATGCACATATTTTTTTTTTGCAAGGCACTCATATTTGACTTTTACACACGTTTTTCTTTACTTGCATACAACAGGGTGTCAACCAGTAAAGAAAAAGTCCAGAAATCAAGAGAGAGGTCAAGAAAGTCAAGAAAAAGTAGAGAAAGTATGCTTGTGGTCAAGAATTTTTGCCATTTTTTTTAGTGTATAGTGAATTTACATTATTATATACCTGCACTGGGATTTCATAAAATTGAATATTCGGAAATCTAAAATTGTATTGAATTGTGGTTAAGATATCTTCACTTTGTTTTTTAATAGACACATTCTTGTATATTGGAAGTTGTGTAAAAATATTTAATAATGTGGCCATTCGGCACCCAGGATGAAGTCTGAAACATTAATTTTTACATGCATTAATAACTAAATCAGCTCTAAATGATTTGCTTTATTTTACTTCACCTTTTGTGCCACTTTTGGCTAATTTGCAAAGATGGGGATGAGTGATATGATGAAAAATTGATGAATGGACATTCATTCAAACATCCATCCATGCCCAGGCCAGGATTTGAACCTGGGGCCCCTGGCATCGTAGCTCGATGTGCGAACCACTCTGCCATGGGGCCAGCTAAATCTCTTGTTAAAGTGCAGGGTTTTTTTTTTTTTGGTTTTTTTATAATCTGCCTCATTAAATAAAAATATATATTTTGTTAGTTTCCAACTATACCTAGGTTGGGGGGAGATAAGGAAAAGAAAAATAAGGTCATGAAAATGTCAAGATTTTGGATTTGTTATTTTGGTAGACACCCTGTACAAAAACTTTTTTACGTATTAGTAACTTTTTCCACATATTGAATGTTCACGTTGAGCATGATTTTCTTGATTAATGTTTAAAAAATATTCACATAGATAAAGTTAATGCCCAGTGTAAGTTTCATGTCTCTATTGCCTTTTGTACAAAAGTTATGCACATTCAAAGTCTCAGTTGGATGAAATTTTGAACACCCTGTGTATGCTCTTGTAGTTAATAGGGGAGAGAAGACATTCATCAGGATTATATTGCCCATTGGCTTAGATTTTTCTCAGGAAATAAATGAATGGTGGGTATGTAGTGAAATATAAAACTTTCAAACTGTAATCTGTCCTTTCAAGTTCTGGCATCAGTGCTGATGCATTTAAATATAGTGAGTGATGTCCTTATTCATAATTCTTTTTGTTTCAGTAATGTATTAGATAAATATGTCATTTCATTTTTTTAAATATTTTGCACTAAATAGTGTCTTATGCATTCTGTTGGAAAATATGTTTTCTGTTTTTGTTTATTAGTCACAAGCATAAGTTGCACATTGTAAACAAATCACATATTGTGTCATTTCTTGAGCCAATTGTATAAAGCAGTTAGTTGATCTTCGATTAACCATTAAAATTGGACTGAGATTAAGTCCCTTTGATCTGCGGTCAAAGTAAACCCCCCGAATTTTGTCCCAATCAGCAAACTATGATGTTAGTTCAGCTGTTGTACCATGCTTGTACTAACAAATATTTGCTTTAAAAATGTGTTGCAAGTGAACTTATGAGGAAAGATTCAAGGACAGGAGAATCAATTCATAAATCCTGTTTCCATAATAATAATAATAATAATAATAAAGAAGCACCAATCATGCATAACGAGGTGAACAATGATAAATATTTCTTTCCATTTTGCTTTCCATATTATCATGTCATTGTTATTTGCTGTTTGAGAAGTTGTGTATTTTTTCTTGAAATTTCACCTCAAATGACTACTAGAGCATATTGCTTTAATTTTCCGATCAGCGAGAGATGAATTGAGAGCAACCAAATGTTGATACAAACAGAAAATATTAGCCTACCTGCTTAAGTTTTCTTTTGTTGATATTATTGTGAAATTTGCATTGGGTGAAGAGGGAGTATAAATATATTACTATTTCACCTGCTGCATCCAGCCTAGTGTCATTGCAATTCAAAACTGGAACAGAGCATGTAACTTGGGCTGTAGTGTATACAGGGTAAGTCAAAATGATGGACCATATTTCAGACATTTATTTTGTGATATATAATATACAAATGTTATTCTGAGACATGTGCTAAGAAAGGTAAACTGTCAAAGTTTTTTTCAAACAATTCACAAGTGTTCTATGTGAGCACCTCGCAAAACACGGCACACATCAAGTCGATAGTCTATCTCCTGCCAAACTTTGTGTAACATGTTGCGGTCAATATCAGCAATGGCTGCTGTGATGCGGGCACACAGGTCATCCAATGATGTTGGAAGTGCTGGTACGTAATCATGATCCTTGACAAAAAAACCCATGGGGTCAAGTTGGGGGAACAAGGTGGCGAATGAAGGAGAGGTCCATCCTCCAGAGATGAAGGGCCTATCCAACGTTGTTCCAATGCCCCATTGAGATGGTTCCGAACGCTGCCATGGTAATGTGCAGGGGCACTATCCAATTGGAGAATGAAATTTGCGATATCCTCTTCAAGCTGTGGAAGGAGCCATAATTGCAGCATATCAAGGAAAACAAGTCCTGTCGCAGTACATTCATGGACGAAAAAGGGCCCATAAATCTTTTCATGGAATGGCACAAAAGGCATTCACTTTGGGAGAATCGCGTTCGTGTTCCACAAATTCGGGGGGGTTAGCAGTTCCCCAAATCCTTACGTTGTGTCTATTCACTTTCCCTGAAAGGTGAAAAGTTGCTTCATCACTGTAAATTAATCTCTCAGAGAACCCATCCGTTTCCATTAATGCGAGGAAATCAGCACAGAAGGACGCGCGCAAAGCATAATCAGTGTCTTTTAAGGCTTTAACTAGTTGCAAGTGGTAGGGTTTCATTTGTAAATGTTTCCGCAGAACCCGCCAGACAGTTTTCTGTGGAAGTTGAAGTTCTCTCGCTGCCCGGTAGGTGGACTTCTGTGGACTCCACACGAAACATGTGTGCACTCGTTCCACTGTCTCTTCCCCAGTCGATGGACGATGGCCAGTCGATTTTAGTTTACAGATGCAGCCCGAATCTTTGAGACGTTCATACCACTTTCCCGTAGGTGGTTCTCTCCGATATTTGGTACGGAAATGCCGTTGCACACTAATCACAGACTTGTTCACATGATAATCAAGCACACAGAAAGATCTCTGTTCTCCAGTCAGCGCCATTCTCCTGCTTGCTGCTGACTCCTAGTGGTAGAAAGTGGAAACACTGCGTGGAAACTAAACTTTGAAAGTTAACCTTTCGAAGTGCATGTCTCACAATAACATATGTTTATTAGATTTCACAGAATAAATTTCTGTAATCGGGTCCATCATTTTGACTTACCCTGTATATCTACTGTTTTGTGAACTGAGCATGTTGTATTTTAGTTGGTTAAGCTTCCTCTCCTCTTGATATGTAAATACAGTATATTTTCCTTTGTAGATAAGGTTTAGTATAGTCAGGGACAAAAGTGGCAAAAAGTAGGGGGGCAACTACCTCCCTTTGCTCCTCCTAATCGCCGCCACTGCAAGACTTTATTGCTAAGTATGTCCATCAAAAATAACATTTTTGCTGGAAATTGCAAAAAAATAAATAAACCAGTTTAACAAGTTCTAACTTATTTAGTGCATTAAATTTCCATTTTCTCCTTTAAGTTATTAAGGTACTATCAAAGTGTACTGTATAAATGTAACGATATACTTAGCGTGAATGAAATTATTTCTGGCTACCAAGAATGTACTTTCTTCTAGTACAGGCGTGGCGAACAGTTGGATTGGGAGGCTTCCACAGTATACCCTGCACAATTGAAGCTACTAAAATGAAGATTAGAATTCTCCCAGCTCTCCAGGATAATTACATGTATTTGGTAAGAGGTTAATATTTTTATCAATGCGTATATTATAAATCTATCTGACAATCATGCTAGTGAGGGTTGATTGAGTCCGGGTCACTGGACCAAAATGAATGTTTTGTGTGTGGCCACTGATGAACCAAAATGTGCTTGGCTGTTGGGCCGAGATGGGTCTGTCTAATTTGTACGATGCACGCCAAAGAAAAATGATAGTACTTACTGCGTGTCGCTGTCACAAACCCATACCTCTGGAGTGGAGGACCATATTGAATTCCATAAGGTGATTCGACTCGGATGATTGCAAATGACACTCACTGATAATAACGAGGATATATTGACTATAACAAAAGATTACATGTATATACAAACTTGCTGCAATGCAACGCGATGCACGGAATGAAACTACCACGCACACTCGGCCATATTGTCTCGCGAACTGACTGAGCGTCACTCTCTCTTTTTGTTCGAGATTAAACATAAAACAAAACTGAATTCTCCTGACATCTATTGTTAAAAATATCAAACATATCAATCATGACTTGAGACATATTCCCCCCTCTTGGTCAAACAACGTTTGACCAACTAAATTCACTCATCTCCGTCCTTATTGCACTGAGGGAGTGGAACTAGTCTGTGAATCGATCTCTTGAAGATCCCTGAAGCTGTATGCACTGTGGCCACTCGCACTAAGCCGTCTCTTCCTGGCTGGACGCTGGTGACTCTTCCCAATTTCCACGATAGGGGAGGCAAGTGGTCGTCTTTGATAAGAACTATCAAACCTGGTTTGAAGTTTTCTTGTACGCTAGTCCACTTGGAACGTTGCTGAAGACTGTTTAAATACTCCTTGGACCATCGCTGCCAAATGTTTTGATGAAAGCTTTGGAGTGTCTGCCATCTGGACAGTCTATTTCCTGGGAGGTCAGTGAGGTCTGGCTCGGGAAAGGAAGTAAGGGCTGAACCAATGAGAAAATGTCCAGGAGTGAGAGCACTTAAATCTTCTGGATCGTCGGATAAAACAGTCAAAGGCCTTGAATTTAGGCATGCTTCTATTTGGGTGAGCAAAGTTGCAAATTCCTCAAAATTCAACGTTGACTTTCCTACTACTCTAACTAAATGATACTTCATGCAGCGCATTCCACTCTCCCATATTCCTCCGAAATGTGGTGAGTTAGGTGGAATGAAATGCCACTGGAAGGATTCAGAACTCGCGTACTCATGAATATTTTGTGTGAATTCCTGTGAGGAAAATAAGCTATGTAGCTCTTCAAGTTCGTTTCTTGCCCCGACGAAATTCTTGCCATTGTCACTGTACAGATTGGCACATTTACCTCTACGAGATGTAAATCTTCGCAAGGCTGCGATAAATGCGTCTGTGGTGAGATCGGAGACGAGCTCTAAATGTATAGCCTTGGTGGCTAGACAAATGAATAAAGCCACGTATGATTTACGATGAACTTTGCTGCGTGGCGAATGCGATTTAAATAGAAAAGGTCCGCAATAGTCTACACCAGAGTTGAGAAATGGCCTTGACGGTGTGACTCTAGGTGAAGGAAGTTGACCCATGAGTTGCTTGGCCGTGGTTGCCTTCAACTTGTAACAAGCGAGGCAATTGTGAATTACTTGCTTGATTGTACGCCTTGCTCGTACAATCCAGTATTGTTGCCTGAGGGATGACAACAATAACTGTGATCCTGCATGAAGTTGTCTCAAATGTTCCGCTTCTATTATGAGCTGTGTCAGGTGACCTTTCGAAGGTAGAATAATTTGATGTTTTGTTTCATACGTCAAATTGCTATTCTTGAGTCTTCCTCCAACGCGAAGAAGGTTATTGCTGTCCAAAAATGGGTGCAGGCTCTTCAATGTGCTGTTGGCTGAAACTTGTTGGTGCCGTTGAAGATCTTGAATTTCAGACTTGTAGCTTGATAGCTGAACAGTCTTGATGCATGTATGCAATGCTGATTGCATTTCCTTTGTTGAAAGACTTCCTTTTACTTTGTTGTTGGACTTTCTGCAGTTATGTATGAATCGCTGACAGAAAGCTATCACTCGAGTTAATTTCGATAATTTGGAGAATCGTTCGATTGTTTGCTCAAGTGAATTCTGGCAAATTGATACTGCCGTTATGCTTATTCCCTCCGGAATTTCTACTTTCCTTGGCTGCTGCGTAAGTAGCCAATGCTCTTCTGTATCTGTTAACCAATGTGGCCCATGCCACCATAAATGGCTATGTTGTATTGAAGTGGGTTCAATACCTCTTGAGATTATGTCTGCCGGGTTATCTGCTGAAGGAACATGTTTCCAATCGCTAATTTGCGTAATGTCTTGAATCTCTGCTACCCGGTTGGCTACAAAGGTTTTCCATCTGTTGGATGGTGCTGCTAACCATGCCAATACAATTTGTGAGTCCGACCAGAGATGTATCTCGTCTACCTTCAGACGTAAAACTGGTAATACCTTGTGGACTAATCTTGCTAGGAGTAATGATGCACATAATTCAAGACGAGGTAATGTCACCTTCTTGACTGGCGCTACTCGTGATTTAGCACAAAGTAGATTTACTGCTGTTTCGCCTTTATGGTTAGTTGAATGCACATACAAACATGCACCGTAAGCATATTGAGATGCATCTGCAAATCCATGTATCTGGATATTTCTAACTGTTCCATTAATTAGAACAAAACGATTGACTTCGATGTGTTTAATTGCAGGGAGTTGTCTGCGCAACTGTTGCCATTTCTGATTCAAGTCTTGTGGAAGTTCTTCATCCCACTGAACATTGCATGTCCACAATTGTTGAAGAAATGATTTGTATGTAATAACAATTGGAGTGATGAGACCTAAAGGGTCAAATATTGACGCAACGACTGATGCTACCTGTCGTTTAGTGCTTGATGTTTCGACGTTATTCGCTACTTCAGGAGCTTTGCTGTTGATCAGTAATTTATCTGCAATAGGATCCCAAGATAAGCCTAAAGTCTTCACTTCTGAATCGTGAAATTCGACTGGAAGCTTCATTTCACGCATGGCTGGTGGAACTGCTTCTAGCACTGTCGTGCTGTTCGAACACCATTTACGCAAAGTAAATCCTCCACGCTGCATAATGTTAATTAATTCTGCCTGAATCTGCAATGCTTCAGCTACGTCTTGTGCTCCGCTCACTACGTCATCAACTAACATGTCTTCCTTGATGATACTACTGATGCGAGGATGCCTGCTGATTTCGCTGTCTGCCAGTTGCTGTAAGCATCTAGTAGCTAGGAATGATGCCGAAGCTGTGCCATATGTAAGCGTTCGTAGCTCAAAAACTTCAATTGGATGCTTGTTGGAGCTTCTCCACAATATTCGCTGTAATGGATTGTCATCTTTTTGCACCTTTATCATTCTATACATTTTCTCTACATCTCCTGTGAATGCTATAGGATGTGTGCGAAATCTTGTCATGATGGAGAATAAATCTTGTTGTATGGTGGGCCCGACCATCAATATGTCATTGAGGCTTTTCCCACTTGTGGTTTTGGCCGATCCGTCGAAAACAACACGGACCTTGGTGGTGGAACTCTGTGGTTTGATTACTGCGTGGTGTGGCAAATAGTAGGCTACCCTGTGGTCATGAGACATAGGTAATTGTCCTACAGGTACCATGTGACCTAGCTGTTCATATTCATTCATGAATTTTGTGTAAGGAATCCTTAGTTCCGGTTGATGCTCAAGTCTTTTCTCTAATTGGAGAAATCTCTTGGTGGCATGTTGAAGTGAATCGCCCAATGCTTCTCGACTTTCCTTGAGTGGAAGTCTAACGATGAATTTGCCTGTTTCGTCCCTCACCGTGTTTTCACAATAGTGATGCTCACAGCTGATTTCTTCCTTTGTTCTATGCCTGGTATATATCTCCTCAAGGTCCCAAAATCGCTGAAGCTGTAGGTGGAGACTTTCTTCCGTTCGAAGGAAGCATGATATCGATGAATTGTTGCCACTGCATTGTTGTGGAATGCGTCCTGCGACTATCCATCCGAATTCAGTGTTTTGTAGAATCGGCAAATCAGCTGAACGTGTTATGCGATCAGGCTTGAGAATTTCGAAGAAGATCTGGGTGCCTATTAAAAGATCTATCTTCGCTGGCACATCAAATGTCGGATCTGCCAATGTTACATGTCTTGGTATTTTGATTGATGCTCGGTCGACTCGATGTGAAGGTAAGTTGCTTGTGAGCCGCGGCAATATTGAGCATTCAATGTTGGAACGCCATGTGCTTATTCTAGATTGCAACTGAATATCCACCTTGAAATTTGCTTGCGACTCAGCATTGTTTATGCCTTGAATCGGTAAATGCTGAGGATGTTTCTTCAGTTTGAGACGCTGAACCAACTCTTCAGACGCAAAGTGGCTCTGGGATCCACTGTCTAGCAAGGCTCTACAGTATATCCATTGACCTGCATGATTCTTGACCTTTACCACTGCCGTGGAAAGTAACACGCGTGATGTATGTTGACCTTTGAGTGCACAATAAGAAGCTTGTGGAGTTTGATCTTGATTCTCGTTTTGCGTTGCTTGAGAATTTTCATTCTTGCCTTCTTCCGTACATTCTGTGCTGGAAAATGACGTTCTTGATATACTATCATTATGCAACAATGTGTTATGCTTCCGTGAACATTTTTTACACGAACCTGCCTTGCAAAGACGCAGTATGTGATTTGGAGATAAGCAGTTCGTGCAGAGTTTATTCCTTCTAACACAATCATACTTCTGTTTGTTAGTCGCGGCAATAAATGATGCACACCTAAAGAGAGCATGCGGCTCTTTACAAAAGAAACAAGAGTTCGCACTAGTGGTACTAATGAAAGATTTCGAAAAACCCTTGTTTGATCTTACATTGTAATGTTGAGGTTTGATTGATTGTTTATTTACATCACTTGGTGCGGGCTGAATGCTTTCCAGCGCTTGACATCGTCTTTCCAAAAACGAAAAGAAATCATCTATCCTGACAATATCTGTTTCACTATTTTGCAGTTCCCACGCTTTCCTAGTTCCTGAATCTAGCTTAGACACAAAATGCTGAGTGAGTAACATGTCCGTCAAAGGTACATCTGTGTAAAGCGCATTTACTGCATTCAAGTTGCTTGTCGCACATCCCACAAAGGAACGCAATTCCTGAGCACTTTCCTTGCTGACTGCCTTGATGTGCAATATTTCATGAATGTACGATGATGCGATTAGCTTCTTGTTTGAATATCTACTCACTAATAACTTCCAAGCAACTGCGTAGTTTGCCTCCGTGATGGGTAAGTTCTGAATGAGCTTGTACGCTTCGCCCTTGAGCGACGAACGTAGATACTGAAACTTCTGAATGGAAGCGATGTCTTTGTTATTATGTATTAAAGACGTGAAAGTGTCTTCATAGGACAACCAGTGCCGATAATCACCCTCAAACGTTGGCAATTCTATTGTGGGAAGTTTGAGCCGGGTTGCTGTGACATGCGATGTGTTGACAGCATCATGCTCCGCTTGAACCTTATCATGCTGCGATAATAAAGCTTGCATCCGGGCACTCAACTTGTAGTACGCCGTTTCCAATTCGTCTCTGACGTCATCCTGCGATGAACCAGTTTCAGCTTCTAACTGATCTTGCACTTGCTCAATGTCCACCCAAATGCGAGACAATGCATTGAAACGAGTACGCACTTCTTGAATGTTTCCTTCACTTTCACTGAATTGATTGACGAAAGTTTCCATTCGAGTGATTTTTCCTTTTAATGTCCCTCGTTGTCTAACGAGACGCTGCTGCACTTCGCTCTCACTCATTTTTATGAAGAACACGAAAGGTTAAAGGAAATAAATGCAAGGAAATGAGCCAGACAAAGTAAAATATACTTACCGACCTCCTGCGCCGTTGTCGTGAAGAAAATGATGCATGAAAAGTATCGTACAGCTGTTTACAATCCTTTGCTGTGAACGACAATGGAGCTGCATTGTTGGCAATATGGCTGCTGTAAGAAACTGTTGTTTCCGCACTGCACTAGCACTTGACCTTGAACTTGAGCAGAATGTCACGTAGCTGAAACATCCGTGCCGGTAAGGACCAAAATGATTGAGTCCGGGTCACTGGACCAAAATGAATGTTTTGTGTGTGGCCACTGATGAACCAAAATGTGCTTGGCTGTTGGGCCGAGATGGGTCTGTCTAATTTGTACGATGCACGCCAAAGAAAAATGATAGTACTTACTGCGTGTCGCTGTCACAAACCCATACCTCTGGAGTGGAGGACCATATTGAATTCCATAAGGTGATTCGACTCGGATGATTGCAAATGACACTCACTGATAATAACGAGGATATATTGACTATAACAAAAGATTACATGTATATACAAACTTGCTGCAATGCAACGCGATGCACGGAATGAAACTACCACGCACACTCGGCCATATTGTCTCGCGAACTGACTGAGCGTCACTCTCTCTTTTTGTTCGAGATTAAACATAAAACAAAACTGAATTCTCCTGACATCTATTGTTAAAAATATCAAACATATCAATCATGACTTGAGACAAGGGTATTAACATAATGTTTTTGTGTAATCTGCATGTTGAAATTTTGTTCTTGGGTGTAAACAGACCAACATGTGCCTGTGTGTCAGAAAGAAGATAATAGTGACAATTTCATTATTTTAAAAATATCAGTTTCATTTTTATTATTTACCTAAAATATCAAAATCATAATAATATATGTTGATTTCTTTATATCTTTTGCCAATCCTGTTTTATTGGAGTCAATTGAAGGGCTCTGGTGTAAAACATGGTAAGTGACAAAATGCAGGGTTCGAGATATTGAAAGTTGATGTTTCAAAAAAATCTGATTTACAAACTAAAACAAATTTCTAAATTATTTACAGCAAATATGATTCACTTGTATGTTTACTATCATACAAACATGATATTTCATCCAAATTATTTTTTTCGGTGGAGCTACATGCGATTTCTTTCAGGGTTGTTCAAGGAATTGTTGTAGTTACCATGCTTTACATGCAATGATATTATCAAAATGAGTGATCAGATACCGCTTTATTCAAGCTAACTTGTAATGTAAGTTAATAAAAATATTTTGACATTATACTTTTTATAGCAACCGTAACAATTTGTAACACTAAGCCTTTAATAATAATAATTTTATTCAATAAACAACAACCTGGGCTACATGTTGTTTTTCGAAAAAAATATCGTTATTCGTTTTTCGAAGAAAAAAAATAGTTTTTCGAAAAACGAGAAACTATTTATTTCGAAAAACAATTTTTTTCTTCTGAAAAACGAGAAACATTTTTTTTTCGGAAAATGATTTTTTAATCGAAAAACAATTCTTTTTTTTCGAAAAACGAAAAACCACATTTTTTTAAAACCAATATATATGTATATTTTTTTTCTTCGAAAAACCGATAAACTAAAACTCGAAAAATTTCATTGTCGAAAATGGTAAAACAATTTTTTCGAAAAGGCCATCCCTAGTTTAAATCTATCTTCAAGATAAAAATTACAGGCCCCCGTGGCAGAGTGGTTAGGAAATCGTGCTATGATGCCAGGGGTCCCGGGTTCAAATCCAGGCGTGGCCATGGATGTTTTTTTTGAGTGCTTATTCATAAATTTCATCATATCATCACTCATCTCCATCTTCGCAAATAAGCCAAAAGTAGCACTAGACGTGAAGTAAAATAAAGCAAATCAATGAAGACACAATTATGACCTTGTAACTTTCTGTTGTATTTTTATTTAACTTGACATGTTTGTAAAGAATGATGTCAAATGCACACAGGGCTTAAGTTTTTAATAGTTTTAACTGATATTTAGCTCTTATGGATTAAAATAGATATAATTTCGAATCAAGAAGAATACATATTTGTAATATCATAAATACAAAAGTTAATCAAATTACAAAGATATTATTAGGTCCACCATAAAAAATTATAACTTTGAAATGCTCATTGCAGATTTATGAAAGAAATATTTTTTAAAAAACTAAACTGTTCCAAATAATTGATATGATTCAGATGAAATTACATATTCCTTGAGTGTAATACATTTTTGACGTTGCTTGTATGGCATGGTATCTTAAAGCAGCCTTAAATGCACATACCCAAGTAAACATCAAACAAATTTCTATGTGACTACAGTTATTTATATCTAGTAGAAGAAAAGTATGTGCTTCTCTACTAGATCGCAGTTCACATCCAGGTACGAGAGTAAAATTTAGTTCGAAACTGCCATTATGAGCACTGCTGCATGCAAACAATGGTATCTACAGTAGATAACCACGTTTTACATGAAATAGAATGTTCGTAGCCATGCACAGTTTTAGTCGCATTTTTGATTGGCAACCTCTTCATTCTCCTCATTCTTAGTCGGTGGTACAAATTCCGGGTCATTATGGGAATCATATACACTTTCTAACTCATTCTCATCTTTGCTATTGCCCCAATACTCACGAACTTTCTGAGACACGTTGCAATTCAGTAACAGCCGTTTCACTGCCATCTTTGCTACTTACCATACTTTACGTGAAACAACATGTCTAGCTCTGTCATCTGTTGACGAAACGAAACACTTCGAGTACGATTTGACTCCATTTACCATGGGCTACACGATGCACATTGTAACTCCAAAATGACCAAAATGTCACTTACCATGTTTTACACTCGAGCCCTTCAATTATAAGATGGCAGTTTTCTTATGTATATTATTTTATGGATAGAAGAGAGTAATTAGCACCCTATCACTATCTGTTGATATATGTATGTTGGTTTATCATTAAAATTACTGGTAATTGTACCAGTCTTACAGTCAGCTCCTGAAGAAGTTCATCATAGCAAGCACATATTTGCATACTTCAATCTATCATACTAGAAAGGGAGATGACTGTTGATGCTGTATAGAATTTTTTGCAATGTCACACACAGGGTAGAACAAATATGTTTTCTCAGTAACATCTTCGTAGTGAATTCTGTTCCGATATGTTCTATCTTGGGGGGCCTTCCCAAGTGGTAGATCTGTCACCCTGTAATGAAGGGTTCCAAGGTTTGGTAACTGGTGGAGGCACATAGTGGTTCAGGTCCCATTTTAAACTGTAGGTCCAGTCCTGATTAGCCTATCTGTGCATAAAATGGACTGGAAACAAAAGGTAATTATTAGCATTGAAGTTTTCAGTGGTTCTAGACAGATTTATTTAGAGAGTTATGAAGTGAATGCCCATGTAAAATTAGTGAGTTTATAATATAAGGTAGTAATATTATTAGGCTATTGCTATTGCCATTGTGTATGACAGGGGTTCCTGAACTATTTTGTTTCACGGCATCCTTAGTGTTTCAAGATTTTTTCCGCTGCAACCAAGTCAGGATGTAGGCCTATGTAACAGTTGCAACACTCAGTTAGTGTGGTCACGTTGCTTGCCTTAAGTTAAAAAATAAGCACTTATTTCAAATTCAGGAACATTTTATGCATAAATAAGCACATACATTGGATTAAGTGTCATTTGTGACTGTTTTCAAATTGTAAAATGTATAATCACTTCTTGTGTAAAAGAAAAAGAAAGAAATGTTATAGCATACTGTTTTGTTGCGTAGCAACCAGTTGTAAGAAACAAGAGAAAAGAGATAACAAGGAAGTTTGTGAATAGTTCGAATCACTTCAAATCGAGCATAAACTAATGTATTCACTTAGTGCAAATAACAAGTATATTCACTAGACAACGCTGTTGTGATTTTGAACTATTTACATTACTCTTATTTCATAATTTGCTGTGAATTAGAATAGTGATTTCCCGATAAAGTAAAGTGAGATAAAGTACAATGCTCAAGCCTCTAAGACACTAGCACATTTCAGCGAAAATATTGCACACTTAGGGAACCACTGACTGGTAGTCAACAAATGAATGCTCTATTTCCCTCACAACCCAATAACGTATGTAAAAGTCGAATGGTGATTTTGATTGCTGAACACGTGTTGGTACTCATGAAAATAAGGCCCGATGCTCTCCTGGTGCCTCTGTAGCTGATTAAATGAATGGTCATTTCCCTCCCTTTCTGCTGACAGAGCATCATATCAATGTAAAGTACAGTGTTAATCGATCTTAATATTTTTGAGGTCTCGTAAAACCAAGAGAACTAAACAGGGATCATGAAAAGGCACACATCTTATGGCTGGAAATGTGTGAAAACTGGTAAAGAAGAAAACCCACAACTTTGGTGGTGCAAAATGACATAATCTGAAGAGGAGTTGAACTTATTGAACTCCATTCTGTGTTCCTGCACTCCGCAGAACACAGTAACCCGAGATGATGTCAAATTACTCCCTGGGTCCCAGTTCAGCGAGTGCATGCACATGATGCAGTAGAAAAAAAAAAAAAAATGGGTACCCCAGCCATACTAAAAATCTGCACCCGAGGACTTCAAGTGAATAACAGCCTACTGAAACCTCACCTCTGAAATGATAAATTAACCTTCTCTGGACGAGTGACAAGGGCCTCCCCGATGAAACAGTGATTGAATTGCCACCTTTCAATGTGTCCCAGATGTGGAGGCACATAGTGGTTCGGATCCCACTTTAAACTGTAGGTCCAGTCCCGAATAACCTTACTGTGCATAAAGTGGACTTAAAACACCAAACCAATCAATCAATCAATGGATGAGTGACTGTCATAACCTGTCATACAATTACTGTCCATTAAGACGAGTGATGGACTATCGTTCACTATCAAATTCCATTGTAAACAAATAACAGGCTATAATCGCATCATGTCTTTTGTCCACATGCATTGCAACAACCTTTTTCAAATTTTAATCACTAGATCTCACATTTTCTTCGTTGCTAATTTTTAATTGTAATTCTGTCTAATAAAGCTGGGCTTTTATTTATACTCTTGATAATAGCATTTAATAACGTATGTCCACATTGTGGAAATTTCTTACGATGATTCTTCTTTGTATGTCACAGTTAGTGATGATTTTGATCCTAATAGAAGGTTTTTGTGTAAAAAGAGGAAGTGTTACAGATTTTAGAAAAAGTGTTAAATAATAACACACTCAAAAACATATTTTCTATGAATTTTTGAAAAACAGGAAAAAAAAAAGTCTCCTGGAGAATACTTGATATTCTAAATTCTGTCTAGAAATGGTTAAGATTGTACGTTCTACATGTAAGGAAGAAATTTGACAACATTGCTCTTGATGTTGCAGGTGATTGATGAGACTACAAAAGAGGCAGCCATTGTTGATCCTGTGGAACCTGATAAAGTTGTGGAAGCTGTGAAAGAAGAAGGTTTGAACCTTACAACAGTCCTTACAACACATCACCATTGGTGAGATATGTATATTTATACATACTAGTGTGTGTTTTAGAATGTAATTATACAATTATGCAATGCTACCGTGCTCTTGCCAATTACATTACTTCATACTCAGTGACCTGAAGTTTTCGCAACTGCGATAACTCCAAAGAAACTTTTGATTGTTGAATGACATTGGTTATAAGTGTATAAAGTGATATCCTAAAACTAAATTAAACTCTATGCGGCAACAGCCCTCGAAGGACCAGAGCCTTCCAGAGCAGCTTTTCATTGGGTGACGCATGGTCAGCACATCGGATCCCATCGCAATTTTTTTTCTGGCTTTCCTGACATGAGCCCGCTACTTCTTATTTTCAAGTAGCTTCCAAATTGTCCTCACGATCTAAACGACTTCCCATTAAAGGAAAAGTGCAGTTCTTATTCAGTATTGGATAGCAGAGGTTGGAAAACCCTTATTATTATTTTTTCATTCTAACACTACAGACAATTTATTTATTTATTTATTGAAATTTCCAGTACAGCAGAAGCCATTTTAAACCAGAAAGAAACAACAATAAAACAATAGACTAACATTAAAAACAAAAGAACGGATAACACAAAATAAACAAAAATAAAACAAGCCAAAAAAAGTACCAAGGTAAAAAGATCAGTTTCACAAAAGCATTACTTATGTACAATTTTTTCTGTGTTGCTGATAAAAAATGAATATGAAGTGAATATATCTATTTGGTTTGAGATTATATTGAACTGATTCGGTAGCCTATGGAATAGTGATCGTTGTATGAGTGAGAGCCTGGGAGTTGTAGTGTGGAAAGTTTCCTTGCTCCGTGTTTTATGTCTAGGCACTCTGAGTGAGAGTTCGTGGAGTGGGATGCTGCATCTTAAGTTTCCATTTATAATCTTATATAGCAATTTCTTATCTGCAATGTATCTACGAGTTTCTGGAGTATTAATATGCAGATTTACAAGAAGATCTCTCTTAGGCAGGTGTCTTAGGGCAGGCACTCTATATCGAACGATGGAGAGGAAAAAGCTGAGAACACTGTCGATCTTGGAGGTATGAGAATGGGCAGCCATGTTCCAGATTGGTGAACAATATTCTAGAATGGGGGACACAAATATCTTGAAGTAAATGGCAAGTGCTTTCGGGTTATTGATTTCGGTGAATCTGTAAAGTAGGCCTAGCATACGCATTGCCTTTTTTGTGATGGTTGATATGTGATTATCGAAATTTAGTTTTGAATCTATGAGGATACCTAGATCTCGGTGTTGTGCTTCTTTTGTTAGAGGGAGGTCGGTGAGTGTATAATTACCTTCAAGAATGTTTTGCTTCAATGAAATTGTTATGTATGAGCATTTAGATGGGTTTGTGGACAATTTCCATCGCTTACACCATTCAGAGAATATGTTAATGTCATTTTGGAAAATTTGCATGTCTGATGGCTGTTTTATTTCTCTCATAATCTTGCAATCATCGGCAAACATTAGAATTGTGCTTGAGATGGGGGAATTAAAGAGGTCTGTGAGATCATCCAGATATACAAATAACAGAGGGCCAAGAACGCTTCCTTGCGGCACACCAGATATAACAGGAAGCCAGTTAGAATGAGTTCCAGAAAGTAAAATGCGTTGTTGTCTATTTCTTAGATAGTCTTTCACTAATTTTAACGTGTTTCCAGTGATGTTAAATCTGTTAGATAATTTATGCAGTAAATAGTGGTGATCCACTGAATCAAAAGCTTTGGACAGATCAAAGTAAACAACATCTAACTGATTACGATTAGTAATTGCGTTTATGGCACAGGATTGCATACAAGACAGATTGGTAAGGCATGAAGAATTTGGAAGAAAGGTGTTGTGCTGGGTTAATGTAAGGGGATGTGAATTTCAGAAGTCTTTTTTTCAGAATTTTTTCACAGACAATAGCAAGTGTGGAAAGGAGAGAAATGGGCCTATAACATGTAGTATCGTTAGCATTTCCAGATTTAAAAATAGGAATGATATTTGCTTTCTTCCATTGAGTGGGAAAGCAGCCTTCAGAGAAGCACCTATTGTATAACATTGCAAGAGGAGTAGCTAGTGAGTGAGCTGTTTTTTGAAGGAAAATAGTAGGAATATTGTCTGGTCCAGATGCTCGGTGAGAAGAAAAGGAGGTAAGGAAGTGCAAGACTTCACCTGGTTCTGTAAAGACGGTAGAAAGAGAGTGAGAGCAGATAGATTTGATAGGCGGGTGATCTAAAACATCATTTGAAATAAAATTATTTTGAAATGTTAGATTGAATAGTTCAGCTCTATCATTACCAACAGCTGAAATGTCATTGTGTGTTACTTCTAAAGGGATGCGCTTGGCTTGTCTTCATGAATTTATTAATGTCCAGAATCTCTTTGAATTAGTAAGGAGTTCGTTTGTGACTGTGTTGACATATTCGGTGTATTTCTGTTTCATAAGGTCTTTACTATGCTTTCGAAGTGCTTTGAAAGTGTTGTGTGTGTGGGGATTGGGGAAACGTTTCCACAGTTGCCGTGCTCTCTTTTTGTTAAGTAACAGATGCTTTATCAAACCAAGGGGGGAACTTTTTACTTTTCATTGTTTTATGTGGGAAAAGCTTGCACAAACAAGCCCCCTTCTCGCTTTTCTTTTTCGTTCCCGTCAACTAGGAAGGATTCCGTAGAACTGTGTGGGCAAAGAAGGGAGTGGTAATCAAGTCCTGTTGTCAATTTTCCACTCGGAGGGGGAGGGGGGAGGGTGAACTTCAGTTTTGTCCAAATTCTAAGGAAGACACCATTTAGTGAGAATCGGTTTGGCAACAGTGGGCTTGTTGTCTGATCCTGAGGCAGAAGAATCAGCCCATTGTATCTTTACCAGGAATGCAAGAAGTCCGTCAAGTAAGGTGCGACAAATGCAAGTTGTGCCCCCCCCCCCTTCTTTCCACTGAGCCATGCCTCTTCACTCCCTCCTCTCGCATGAAAGTCTAACATCTGGAAGTTCAAGGTCACGTGGTGAATGAAACAGCTGCGAAAGCAAGAAAAAGGAAGGAGAAGTCGCATGGTTAACATAACAGGTTTCTGCCGAATTTGAAGACATCATCACGGCTCGGAAAACGTATAAAGCGGGATATGGGAGTTAGAACGAACAAAAGATAGAGGTGAACATCCTATTATTAAGCACGGCCTTTGAATTTGTCCGAGTTTATTTTTGATGGGTAGCTTTTGCTGGAGCCTGACTGGATGAACGTGTTAAGTATGAAAACATATAATGCGGGAATGTAAAATCGGGGTTTCACTGTAGTATTATGTAAGACTAAAATACAATATACGTAATGAGGGAATGCAATATCTACAGGCCAAAGGGGTCCCGGGTTCAATACCTGTTGGAAGCACATAGTGGTTCGGATCCCACTTTAAACTGTAGGTCCAGTCCCAATTAATCTTTCTGTGCATAAAGTGGACTTAAAACACCAAAGCAATCAATAAATATACAGGCCGAAATGTAAAATGAAACCCTTGGATACACATGCTGACAAGACCTGCCTAAGCAATTAAAAATATCAGATATATATATACACATACAGGGTCCTCGGAAATTCCCCTTACAAACTTCTAGGGCTAGTAGAGGGGCTGAGTAGACAATATTTGGAATAGGAACCCATGTCCGGAAACCTACCGTGTCCGTGCTACAACCATGGCAATGTGTCGGATGTGCCTGTGTTGGTATGCAACCGGGTAGGCAGTACATGACGTCAGAATATCACCTGATGACCTAAAGTGTAATCATTTATTACAACCATGTCAAATGAGGTGTACATAAGGTACAGAAGTGAATGACGTGTGACTCAGTCCATAATACAAACAAATTTTTGTGTCGACAGTGAAACGCAACAATTGCTTTCTGTCTTCTGCACTGGATGTGTTGCATACGGCACTGCTCAACTACAACAGTGGCTCGATGTGACGAATACCAACGTCGTTGCACACATTGTATCGATGAATCATGTTCCGGTACACTCGCTCCATCACACCTGGTGTCCCGTCAATCTCTTGTGCAGAGATCATAACTCGTGCCAGCAATTCGTACTCTGTCTCTACAGGAGTCTCGTACACCATACTCTTCATACGACCCCACAAGAAATTGTCCAATGGCGTTAAATCCAGCGATCGTGGGGGCCACGTGGTTGGACCACCTCGGCCTATCCATCTTTGCCAGAATGTTCGGTTAAGATGTCTCCATACGTCACGTGTAAAGTGAGGCAGTGCGGCATCGTGCTGAAACCACAGTTCCTGACGGACATTCAATGGCACAGCATCCAAGAACAGGGCCAATACTTCATGTAGGAAAATCAAGTACGCGGCACCCGTTAGCCTGGCTGGAAGAAGGTACGGCCTTATCACATGACCGTCCAGAATACCTGCCCACACATTGATAGCAAATCTGTGCTGGAATCCTCGGACATGCATCATTGAGAAAACACTCCCTAGTGAATTTACATTCATCTGTGAACAGAACTCGACGTGGAAACGTGCTCGTCGATGCAGCGGTGCAGAAACCATGTGCAGAAGTTAACGCGTGGTACAAATTCGGCTGGTCTGAAAACCTGTACGCTTTGGTGGTGGTAAGGATGTACTTGTTGCTCATGCGGAACCTCCCACACAACGCTGCGAGAAACACACATTGCATGCGCAATTGTTCGCGTACTTGTTGACGGGTCCTGTTCAACGTGGTGCAGTACAGCCTCTTCCAATTGGGGTGTGCGGCATCTCTTTGGAGCACCACAGTCCTTCCTGTCGGCGGTGAAGGTACCTTGTTCTCGGAGCCGTTGCGTAATGCTGGCAAAAAGGGTATGCAATGGAGTCGCACGTTGTGGATAGCCCTCTTGATACAGCTGCTCTTCCATTCCCTTCCGCTGCGCCATACACAAGGATCATGTCCGTATATTCTGAAACCATGTTCATCGGAGACGCACAGGCACGTGAATGGGGCTCCAGGCAGGATACCGCTGCAGGGTAGACGTCACGTGCCATCAGGTTTTCTTCTGACGTCATGTATTGCCTAACCGGTTGCATACCAACACAGGCACATCCGACACATTGCCATGGTTGTAGCACGGAAACTGCACGTTTCCAGACATGGGTTCCTATTCCAAATATTGTCTACTCAGTCCCCTCTTTTAGCCCTAGGAGTTTGTAAGGGGAATTTCTGAGCACCCTGTATATATATATAGTGCAACAAGTAAGTGTACGTTATTGTTCACTTACCGAAAAGGATAACCATATTCTGTGAAATAATAAGATGCAGTTATAACATTCAATCAACATAATTTTAATGTGACAATAATCGTAGAAACATAAAATGTAGACTAGGTAGTTTCAGCCCATAATCATCCATTTCATTTTCACATATCTCAGTAAGATACACAAAACTACATTTTAACATGGAGATGATGAATGCGAGGTGTGGCAATAAAGTTTCCGGACTCATGCTGTAACTCTTTTATTGAATAAAATCAGACAATCGAAATATTGTACCCTTCAATGTAGTCCCCTCCCCGATCCCTACCCCGCTTCACGAGGATCTCCCACTGTTAGAAGCAGTGTTGCAGGTCATTTTCTGACCGTATCCACAGTCTCAAACCGGGTTCCTTTTAGAGCAGATTTGACTTTTGGTGAAAAAGTCGCACGATGTTAGGTTCTGCGAGTAAGGTGGATATTCCAACACTGGAATGTTGTGTTTTACCAAAAACTTCTTCACAGATAGTGCGTTGTGAATTGGCACGTTGTCCTGGTGAATAATGCTTGAGCCATTCTTCCACATGTCTGGTCTCCACCCGTTCACAAAGGATCCCCAAAACATTCTTATGATACAACTGATTGACAGTCTGACCTTCAGGCACCCAATCAATGACCAATTTTAGCGACCTTCTCGATACAGACTTCAGTTTTCGAAAAGCAAGGGTGGCCTGATCATGGATCGATCCCGACACCTTCTCTACCCTTTTTAAACTTCGAAAACTACTCGAAAACTTGTGTGCGAAATAAATACTGATCCCCACAAATTTCTTTCAACTAATTGTAAGTTTCCGTGGCGGATTTCCCAAGTTTTGTGCCATTAACACGTTGTTCCACTTTCGAACTTAACATAATTCCGACGGAGCTCAGTTGCACAGTCCACTTCTAACAAATGCTACAGCCAGACTGTTTCACGCATGTGCGTAAAAGTTTGTGCGCAGGCAGAGGATAGTCGACAGATCAGTATCCTACTTAGCTCTTTGTTATTGACGTCACCTGAAATGAATAAGAAAATCAATCCGGAAACGTTATTGCCACATCTCGTATGTTCACTTAATCTTCAATTTCACTGCATCTTTTACTTCATGATCCATATTTGAGGGCCCAGTACCATAGAAAAATGACTGAAGTATGTGTATTGTAATATGGTTCGAGTGCATTCTGCTCGTTTGAGCATTTTTTTGCTCGAGCAGAAGACCTATCAATTCTGTATGCCATGTAGAGTCAGTCGCCCGTGTGAATTATCGAGTGAAAAGTTCTCATTGCAGTACTCTGTCATTTATGCTAACGCTGTATATATAACAAAGAACTCAGAAAGTAGCCCCTTGTTCAGCCATTTAACTTGGTCCTTTTTGGAAGGACTAAACTTGAATGAGAAACTTTTGTTAAAGGTTCTTTCCAATGTATTTGTCTTTTTGTAATACTTCCGTAAAACTTTCCAGGGACCATGCAGGAGGGAACGAGAAGTTGGTGAAGAAGGTTTCGAATTTGAAGGTCGTGGGAGGAGATGACAGGATAGGAGCATTGGTGCAGAAAGTCTCCCACGGGGACGAACTCCAAGTAGGCAACTTGCAAGTTCGATGCTTGTTTACTCCATGTCACACATCGGGCCACATATGCTACTTTGTCGAATCGTCTGACAGCGGAGATCCACCAGCAGTGTTCACAGGTACTTCAGAATGAATAGTAAATTACTGTAATACGTGTGCATTTGTATTGCTAGTTGAATTTACTCTTCTCTCTTTGGAAATACCATGGAATCCAGATTTCACTTTACATGATTTTACATTTTCCTGCATTACACGTTCAATCTTCATTGACCCAGTAAAGAATGCCATGAAAGTCAAGAAATTATACTTTCGTCAAGAATATTTGCCATCACAATGACGGATTGATTGATTTCATTTATATTTTACTTCACTTTTCTGCCCCTTTGGCTAATCACAAAGATGAGAATGAATGATGGTAAGATGAATGAAGGAACAATCACAAATATACAAGGGTCATTCAAGGTTGACCAAGACTTTCATGCGTGAAATATTAATGAATCAATGTAGCGCTGCATTACTTCAGCAGGACAGACCGTGATTCCTTGCGTGTAACCATGATCCTTTGCAATGCTGTGGAACAGCGGTGTATAATGAAATTTCTCGTGAAGAAAGAAGGTGAAACCTGCTGAAATTTGGCGTACACTGCAAGCACAGTATGGTGAACAAACACTGTCACGGGCAAGAGTGTACTAATGGTGTCATAAGGGTTCCCCTCCAACCAAAAAAAGCAAAGCGCTGCCGGTAAGATTTTGGGAACTGTCTTCTGGGACATGAAAAGTGTTATCCATGTGGATTTTTGCCCAATTAATGCCTAGTATTACTCAACACTGCTTCATGGTGCTGTACGTGGAGCCGTTCGGAAGAAGAGACCTGGAATGTTGTCGAAACATGTCATTCTTCTCCATGACAATGCCAGGCGACACACGGCCCATTTGACTCAAACAACTCTGGCCAACTTGCACTGGGAGGTTTAACCACACAGTCCTTGGGAGTCCAGATTTAGCCCCCAGTAATTTCCACTTGTTTGGGGCTCTTAAAGAGCATTTGGGCAGGATGCACTTCCAGACACTTGAGGAACTCAAGAACGCTGTCCTGCAGTGGTTACGACACCAACCTACTTCTTTCTATGCCAAAGGCATCAAGGAACTTCCACAACAATGGCAACAGTGTCTGGATGTTCAGAGGGAATACTTTGAAAAACTGACATAGTTTGGTGCTTCTATGTATGTATATTTCCTGTCTAGAAATAAAAGTCTTGGTCAACCTTGAACGACCCTTGTATAAGGACAACAACACGAACCCCATATAAGGTTATACTGACTGTGAGTATAGATGTCAGAACCTCCCTAGTCTGCCAAATGCAGTTTAGGATGCATTAATAGATAAAGCAAGCTTAGTGCTCTTGTTAAATACAGCTTCAGTTTTCATCTTAACTGGCCTTTTGGTAGGGGTTTTCATGAAATTAATACTTCTAATTTCCAACTTGGGTCACATAAATAAAGGTTAAGAAAAACAAATAGAAGAGATCAAGAAATAGTCAAGAATTTTGGAAGACATCCTGTAGAATGAAATGATACAAAATTTTCATTGTTCATTTTCCCTCATTTAAGTTTTTTCACCTGTGTCTCCTGAAAACGTTAAATCAAGGTTCCACTGTAATAATATCATCATATAGGTTATGCCAACAAACACTGGATTTCCTTTCTCGGCGAGAACATTGCAACATTTCTCACTGTGCTTTACACATATTTGCTGTTAGAATAGTAATACCCAAATTTTATATTGAGAATAGTAATACCCAAATTTTATATTGAACATTTTATCTTTTCTCAGCGTAATCTACTACCATCATTGTGGTCGTAGTGCAAAATACTCTTGGAAATACATTTTAAAATTTTTATGCATTTTAACCTGAATAAGTCAAGCAACCTACTATGTCCACAATATTGTGCTGAATGTTATAAATAATCGTATTCGTTATCATGTGCCTCACCTGTTAAAGGTTGACAAGTGTTTCTACATGGTGTCCTCTAAGCCTGGACCGATAGGAGTTTTCAACAGGATGGCACACCTCCTCATAACATACTTACAGTACGACATTACCTCAACACACAGTTTCCCTCATATTTTACTGTACACCAAGGAACTGTCTTCAAAGAACCCCATATGCCACTCTGCTCAATTTTGTTTTGTGAGGTCACCTAAAAGCACAAGGTCAAAATTTAGAGCATTATTCTTCTTAAGGAACATGGCTGTGCAGGTGTGTCAGCAAATTTCTTTGTATGTGATCCAGATTAATCGTTATTGTATTGGTACCACCTGATACAGTCATATTTGTTTGTCTCTATCGGACTTTTCTATATATAGTCTATAAATTAGTGCAAAACTCTACCATTTTGTTGTTATTTTTATGAATATAAAGGTATAATTCATATACCATAATGTTGTATTGTAAATGTCTAAATATACTGCTTGTTTTTCAAAGCAAACATTTTTGCTATTTTCGGGTGACGACATATGCAAATTAATCAGATTAGTGAATCATTCAGGGTTTTCATGGATCATTTGCAAATTTCTATTGGATTGGTTATTCATATGACCTCAGAAAAATGGCTACTCCTCCCTGCACGTTTAGAGTACCATGTATGTGTTCCGTTTTAAGAATTCTATTTCTAGAAAACTGCAAATTGAAATTTCTTAAACACACTTAACTTTCACTTATTTCTGACATTGGAAGCAAGAACAGTCTACTATTTTCTCCTAATTGCTAAGTAAGCAAATTTGGGTCAGTACACGTGAGTGTAATATGGGTGGTAGTAGTGGGGCTAAGGGTTGGCTCAACAACAGATAAAGGAATCACGGCTTTTTTTATCAGTGTGTGTGGTTTCTGCATGAGTTGGTGGTGTTTAATTGAATGAAGCCCGTGTGGTTTCTGAGGCCATGATTGATTGAAATAGAGCTCATGTTTATTTGATGTTATTTTATGTGGAATGTTTGTAGTATGTGTAAGTACGTGTTCACCTGTTAACTACTTTTGCAAGTTCCTATTATCCTTCTCTTATTTTACATCATAATAGGGTCATTCCATACCATTTCGACCAATTTGGAATTTATTTGCCGCCTCACCATTTTTAAAATTATTAATAATTTAGCCACTTATTTCTACATCTTTCAAGTGTTCAAAACTGACATTGAAATTTTTTTCCAGGCTTGTGTTTGGATCTGGCAGCCATTTTCAATCAGCGGCATACTGTGATTTTAGCATTTTCAGACCTTTATGAAAATCACTGTAACTTCTGTTCTATATTTCCAAATGTAATGATTCGAAAAACTATTTTCTTCACAAATAAATTCTCTTTCTTTTTGTTTATTATAATTTTTGCTTCCAGATTAGTAGTTTCCATGCTATACTAAAATAAATGCGATCAATTTTTTTTTTTCATAATTTCTCATCTTTGGAGCAAAAAAATATCCATGAAGGGATTATGTTTACTGTGCAGTGCCAGGTAAGTCCAAAAATTGTTAAACATATGAGGTGCCTGGGCCCCCTTTTTTTCTATAAGCTCCGGAAAATTGAAAATTTTGAAAATGCCAAAACTTGGACACTCTGTATCCCCAAATTGTGAACGAAGGAAAAGTCTGAAATTTGCACCACAGTGAGAACACTCCAGGTTGAACATAATATTAAAATTTTGTAAATGTGTTTTTCCAAATATGAAAAATATTTAAGACTAAATTTTCCAAAAAATAACTGCTTCAAAATACTAAATGAAGCATGTGTAGAACTGGGAAATGAAGAAACTTCAAGACAAAAGACAACTATAAATATATTTGAAATTTAGGCTTATTAAAAATGTTTATTGAATGTTAGACTATGTACTCCACGTAGATACAGGGGAGTCACCTTTAAAACCCTTGGAGTGTAAATCCTCAAAGCATTACCATTATGTATTAGATTAATTTTTGTGTCTTGGACTATGTAATCATGTACATGTAGAAATAAGTTGCTAAAATATTAATAATTTTAAAAATGGTGATCTAACATGGGTTGGTCGAAATGGTATGGAATGACCCAATAATCAAGATGAATCTTCCAAACCTTGTAGTTTTCCTTTGTTTTGTCTGACAAAAGAGATAATTATTGTACACTTTGCGATAGAATTTCTTGCATTCTTATAAAGTGTTAGTATGTGTTTTTGTTAATCAAATACTCATCTGCTATTGCAATGCCACACCTTCAAGATGTGTATTTTATTTTGGTAAATTACATTTCTTTCCCTTGTAGGAGATACATTGTTCGTTGGGGGCTGCGGAAGATTTTTTGAAGGCACTCCTAAACAGATGTACTCGGCTCTCGTTGAAATATTGGGAAAGCTTCCAGATGAAACTGTAAGTACCAGAACATGTATATTTAATTTAATTGATGAATGCATATTCTTAACATTTGATACAATTATGTATGAGGGTTGCCCAAATGAAAGTGAGAACCTTGTTTTTTTCTGTAATGATTTATTTTCCATGGGTGACACATCGTCTACACATAGTCACCTTGTCTGTTCAAGCAAGGGCTCTTTGCATGTGCATTTCAGCCTTGCGTCCAGAAGTGATATGTGTCATCCCTCTCAAATATTCGCACCCGTTTTTGCAGACATAATGATGCTAAATGTATTGGCAACCCAAGTTATAACCAAACTGGTTCATTCTCCTTGATTAGAGCCAAATCCCAAGCATGGCTACTTATTTGTTTTTTTTATTTTTTAGGTCCATTTTATGCACAGAAAAGCAAATAGAGATGATTACAGTTTAAAGTGGGATTCGAACCACTATGTGGCTCCACCGGGTGCATGGCTATTTGTTTTTGAAAAGAGTTGGATTTATTGTTAAGAATTAATTGAAGTTACTGCTGAATAAACTAACTTGAATAAACTAACTAACTAACTCCCTAGCCTTCTTAAACCCGAAGGTTCATGGCTGCAGCAACACAGGCCTTCCATCTTTCCCTATCTTGAGCAAGTTCTATATACTCTTTTCCATCCCTACCGATTTCCCTTAGGTCCATCTCAACGTTGTCCCTCCATCTTCATCTTGGCCTTCCTACAGGTCTCTTACCATCAGGTTTCCCAACAAGAATCCTCTAAACTCCTCTTTCCTCTCCCATTCGTGCCACATGGCCTGCCCACCTAAGTCTTCTTGATTTAATCATTCTAATAATATCTGGACATGAATACAAATTATGTAGTTCTAAATTATGTAACCTTCTCCACTCACCTGACTCCTCATCCCTTTTAGGTCCAGTTACTGCTGAATAACTTAAGCATATTGCAAAATCATGTAGGAATTTAAGCTAAGATATTACTGTTATTTTTGTCATTATGTAGGTATTAAATAAACACATGCTCTTTAACAGTAACATTCAAAGTATTTTTAAAATAAGGCTATTATTTTTCGCCATCAAAACCATAAATATATAACGTGACCATTATTTACATTGGAGCATGGGGGAAAGTAGGAGCACCAGGGTGGAAAAGAGGGGGCAACATCATGCCCGGGTGAAAATTTTATCTCAAGCTGCTCCTGCAAACAAGGTAGCCTAAGGTCCAAAGACCACATGCAGAATATGAGTTGTCATCTATCTAGCACTTGTTTATTTCTAATGAATGACTGATCAAACAAACAAAATCTAGCGAAATCAAGAGAATAACAGCACTCACTCAGTCCACACTGCCCTGCTTTATATTTCAGATTATTTCCCCTTTCGCCGTATCCGTATTCTTACTGAAGTTGCTGCGTGCTTTGTAGCTAACTTCCATCCAAATATTCAACAGCTTTAAATATTACGTATATGCTTTCGCTGTACAGTTTTCCCTTTCATCATGAAATCAAACACTTTCCACTGAAACAGGAACGAGCTTTTGACACTGTAACAATTTTTGCAACGCATGAACAAGCACGCAATGAAAACAGCTGACTGATGTAACAATTCCCCTCGAGCGTTGATCGACTACAGCACCATAAGGACAGTTTATTTTGTCCAAGCTGCTCTAAGCAAAGGCAATGCAAGGCATTGTTTAAAGTACATGTTTCGATTTCAGGTGCCCCCTTTCCTCCCCTTCTTTCTTGCCAAAGGTGGGCAAAGATACCATAAAAATTCCCTTTCAGAAAAAAAAAAAAGTACTTTATTTTTTTTTAAGCGGCAATGCAGTTTTGGTGTAATTGCTAATCAAGTGTTAATATAATTAAGCCCTGTTTCCATATTAAAAACACTTAAGTTGATGACCAAGGCAGTTTATTATATAAAAACACTTTACAAGTAACGTTTCAACTCTGTATCAGGGTCTTCCTCAGACAAAATTTTAGTTCTTAGTCTGAGGAAGACCCTGATAGAGTTGAAACGTTACTTGCAAAGTGTTTTATATCATAAGAAACTGCTTTGGTTAGCAACTTAGCATTGCAATCAAGTGTATGGGTGGATGATGATGGTAGCACATGCTAAGTATACCAAGTCATGTCTAGGTTGCTCTTCATGATGTAGGCAGTCTTCTTTGCTGAGCACATGATGCCAAAAGCAGGGGGAAATTCCTTGAACTTGAGATCAAATTTGAAGATAAGAAGGAATCTGTGGAAAATTGAAGCAACACCACCACAGTTAGGTGGATGATGCAACCTACAACCAGCTGTGCCACCAAGTGACAGAAGTTTGAATTCTCCACCTGATTTCCCTCCCTGATTTTACGTTCCCATGATGATCCTAACACATCAATATGTTATAAAATTTACCTCGATTTTACATTTTCCTGCATTTTAAGTTTTTTCAACTTGGTCCCCTGGAAAACATAAAATTGAGGTTCTGCTGTATATATTGATGAAGGAATTGGGAGCATGAAAGTCGAAATATGTATTTTATTAAAGCATCGTTCTGAAGCTTGCCTGTTGAATGTTCATTCACCAACTTCTACCGGATGCAGTGTTGAGCTACAAGAATTTTCCACTCAGCTCTGCACAGTCAGCAAGGCAACGGCCCTCACCAGCGTTGAGTGCACCTCATCTATAAATTTCCACCAGCACCAAGGGATACCCCAGGTGACCAGTTGGAGGTGCAAAGTCCACCACGTCATGACGAAATTCCAATGTATGATAACCCCTGGAGATGATAAATCGATCTCCACATCATTAGCAACTCAATCGATGAGACCACTCTGAGAGATCGCAACAAGCGTGCAGTACGAGTAGCAGTCCGGACTACGGAGAACCAGAAGTCAAAAGCCAGCCCAAGTCCGGAGAATTAGTGCTCTGACGACTAAGCTGCTGAATCTCCAGCTGCCTCTAATCGCCGTCAGTATCTAGGTCAGTAATCTCTCAATCGTCTCCCACTATCTCCAGGGTACCTGTCTCCTTCCATCCAACCATCGCAGACGCCAGAAGCCGAGGGCCAGAACATCAGGCATTCAACGACTAATGCTCCCAACATCCATCATCCGCACCATTCAGGGTAGAGGTGGTTCAGTGAGACCCAAACTAAACCTAACTTACTTAACTGAGCTACATCCCGGCGTGACTCGATCCCGTACCATACCCGACATCACGCTACATGGTGGAGATGCATAATTTTTTTTCACGCCACCCAAATTCCATAATTTAATTCCAGTCCACACAGCAGCAACCTTAGAAATTCTTCTTTTTCGATAATACACTTCATCAAATACAACCCCCCCCCCCTTCATAAATTTTCTCTTCCGCTCGCTATCTTTATTTCTTGTAAAAAAGTGCATAAAATCCCCCCTCCCTAAAATTGGCATGGACAAATCCCAAGTTAGTCTTCACGAGGATCTAGACCACTCTCTCAACCAGATTATATCCTTAGCCTTCGCTATTATTCCCCCCACCGCTTCCCCTCCAATAACCAGATCCAAGGCTCTACATCCTGATTATCCAGTTTGTAGGTGGTCTAGAAACTCCCAAACGAAAAAAGGAAACATCCAGAGCTCCAAAGCTAATACCACTACTCCCACAAATCCTTCCCCGTCAACAATGTCAGTAAATATTCCCCATAGCTTATACACCTCCCCCCTCAAGAAGTGATCATTTTTTTTTAGAAATCCGAGACTATCGCGGTCACTTTGGCCTGGGAGGAAAATTAAAAAAACACAAAATGCTGCCATTGTTCCTCGCGGACATAGTGCTCACGTTTTTGAACGATCTCAAGAAGCAGCCAATCTTCAACACCCTTAAGCCTTGTTTCCATGATTATGAAAAACTAAATATGCTGACCAAGGCAGTAATTTATTTTATTATAAAACATAAACTAACGTAACGTTTCAACCTTCTAGCAAGGTCTTCTTCAGACTCTGTATCAAGTACAAAAGTAACCAGATACAACAAGAAGGGTAATATATATACACAAACATTACTCCCTCCAGACTATTTAGAAAGTTGTTTGGAACTTTCTAGCAGATGACTTTCACTTTCCAACTTTACTTTCACCTAAAAGGCTAAACACTTCCATATAGAATGTGGTTGGACTTTTTAATCTCACGCTCTTTTCCCTTCATTTTTCTTCCTTCTCCTCTCCTCTTTTTCTCTTGTCCTTTCCACTCTTTCCAACATCTTCTTCCATTCCTTGTTTAACTTCAGTCCCCCATTCCAGTTCATTGTGTCTTCTTCGCCTTTCTTCTCTATTTCCTTGGCTTCCTTCCATTTTCTCACTAGCATTCTCTTCTCCCTTCCTATCTGCTTAGCCTCATCCCACTCTATGTCATGTCCTGTTTCTCTCGTGTGTTTAAATATTGCATTTCTCTCTCTCTTAAGTCGTACATCATCCCTATGTTGTTTCAACCTGTCTTTCAGCCTTTTTTTCGTTTCTCCTATGTACACACTCTGACATTCTTTACATTTTACTTCGTAGATAATCCCTTCTTCTTCCTCTTAGCTTCCTTCCTACAAACAAATGATGGACAGAATGGTTGTTTCTTTCCAAGATTTACGCTGCAATATGAGCTTAAAGGTGGACGTTACATTCACATCTGGACTATTTCCCCAAGAACCTATTAGTGCTGAGCGAAGAGCAAGGAGAAAGACTCGCCAGGATCTAAGGGAAATGCAGGTATCAAGGGAAATGGAACAAGAACATGCTGGCCGATTACTGCTGGTTATTCAAGAGACAATTCAACTACAGCTCACAAGCAAAAAGCAATGCAAAGAAGTTTTTTTAAAAAAAATAAGTCAAGATATAATAAAATTGAAACCGTGGACTTGCCATTCTAGAACAGTAAGTGCAAAGCAGTGTTTACAGATGCTTTTAATATAGTGTTTTTCTTCAAACCTGTTTACACAATACATTACTCATTTTTATATTATTCTTATCAATATAACAGTGTAATACAGGAGTCTTCAGATGAGTAAAAATAACAAGAAAAAAGCATTCCTTGCATGTGATAATAGAGTGTATTAATGCTGTATGTGCGTGAGAGCCTTATATATTAATTTCGATTTTGCAAGGAAACCTGATGTGATGAAGAAAAACTGACTTTAGTTCTGGATTCAGCATGCCTGAGATATAAAAAATCATCACTATTTGGGCATTATGCAATGATCAGAAAGTTTAAATCAGCAGGCCTGTGTAATCATTCGGGTTTTGAATTGGATTTCACTTTAAACTGTATATTTAGTCCCGATTAGCCCATCAGTATAAAACGAACTCAAAACAAGCTTTATGAAACCTGCGCATTTTCACATATCAAAATGGTAGATCATTATTTACTCTCACGTTAATCGACTGTTATGTTGATGTTGGATTTAGGAGTATTCTCGATGTCAAACATCCGCTCCTCCAAAAGTCTTTTTAATCGGTCTCAGTGACCATTCCTACATTGAGCACTTTTTTTTTTCACATAAATGGTTCTGAAGAAAAGCGGATGCGAATTAATTTTTCCTTCGCACGGGATGAGTAATTGCTGTTATCGGCAAGCAAGAGCTTTGCAGACGTTAGACAAAACACTGGCACCAGCTGCAGCGTAAAAACAAGGAGACCGGCTGGAAGTTCGAGCAACAGGTGGCGGAAGAGAAAAATCCCGGCATTTTAAAGATAACGCAACTGTCAAAGACAAAACTTTTAACAGCAGTGTAAAGAAGAAAGAAATGACCCTTGCTTTACGTTTTACCATGCAACAGACAATAATACGGGCAATATTTCCTATGCAAAAAAAAAAAAAAGGACCTGAATTCTGCAATTATCAACATTGCATTGCACACCAGTGGCAGAGAATGAGCTGGGGAAAGGGGGGTCACTTTTTTTTTACTTGTTCTATGTTTTTTTTTGTTCGTTTTAAGAATATATCCAGAACTGGTTGCCCCATTTTAGACATCAAAGGAAAGGAAGAGGGGTGGGTCCACTTCCACCCTCGCCTGTAATCAGCCCGTGTGCACACACGAGCAAGAAAATCATGGCTAAAACAATCGACTTTGCCCCTCCCCCACGTTTGCTGACAGGAAAAGAGGGAGAAGTCTGTCAGCCAACGGAATACTTTGGCAAATATTATGAGATCGACACAATTAGGAAAATGTATGAAGTGGGAAACTGTTAAGATCGAAGTAAACTTTTGTGGAAACCTGGATGACAACGGATTAAGCGAGATGACGATCTTTAGTTGGCCTATGTGGTTTTGCTTCTAACAGTTTCGCTTCTTTATGAAGTGTTACAGGGAACGTTTTGAATGAAAGCGGTTACCGGAAGTTGTCGGCTACAAGGCCAATAGTTGCTCACTCACAGGAACCTGCTGAATTCTAGGTCAGAGCTGGACAGATGGGCTAGACTTCCAGGTGCCACGCGTCTGTATTTTGGAACATTCCTGCGAACTTATCTCTCAAGGTGGTTTATTTATCGATGAAAGAGCTTGACCTGCCATACACATTGGCAAAGACTGCAAGTCCAGCAGTCATTTCGGGCTGCTCCCTCCCCCCTCCCCCTTCCCCATGAGTTTTCAGCATCTCTTAGGACAAGGAAACAAGTCAAGGTCGATTTAAAATAACATCCCAGTACATTCGATCTTCTCTTCTCGCGTATCCAAGAGCAAGCCTGGCATGTTGGGTAGCGGCTATCGGGTGCAGGGTAACATTGTTGCACTTGAGGGAGGGGAGGGCAGAAGTCAAGCGCCATTGAATATCACTCAGGAATGGTGTGGTGGTGTCTATTTTTAGTTCAGACCCAATTGTGGGGTGTAGAGCGCTCGTGAAGGGAATGAGTGGGAAAAAACAACATATTTTTGGGCCGATTTCCTTAAATTTTTCAACTTTTTTCTAAATGTTTCACGGTTCCCAGGAAAAGGGTCATTGCTTCGAGAGGGTCATTATACCCGGGGTCGTAGAATCGAGAGTTGACTGTATTAATAAGCAAGAATGTATGTACCTTATTTCTTACTACAAGAATAAAAAAAAAGAACATGATCTATTCCACAAAACCAGTGTATCAGCCATCATTTCCAGCCTGGTAGCCAGTCTAACTCTGCAACTAGGACATCCAGCTCCATGTGATCCAGTCTTAAGGTCGAACTGGCTACCTGGCTGGATGTGATAGCTGCCTGGCTGATTGCTTGACTGGTTTGGAGAAATAGGACATGTTCTAATTGCTACTGGCTTTCCTCAATTGGATTCTGTGAAACAGTCAGTCAGAGCAAAGTTTGGCCATGTGAAGATAATCTGTGAGTTTGCAAAGGGGAGTTTTTTTGTCTTGTCTGTGGTTTCCGAGTGTTGGCTGTTTTTGTTAGTTTCTTGATAAAAAAAAAAAAGGAAAGAGATGACGTGCAGTGCATTCGTGTTCAGTTCATTAATATTTAGATATTTATGCAAAGCGATGAGATGTGTACGTGACAAATATGATTAGCCTTAAATGCATATCCTTATTATCGCAAGTGTATTAAATTAAATGTTTGATTTTTAATATGTGAATAAATCCTGCGAATCTCATGTATGAATATGCATACCTGAGTTAATTAAAAAGCTTGTACGGTACGCATTGATTACCATATTTTTTTCGAGCCAATCTCTAGTCCATACTTTTCTTTTTTAATATTTTTAATAAAAGCACAAAGCAGTCCTACAACATTCTTGAAATTGCTTGTCCATCTTTACAGATTCCCTGCTTTGTGCAATGTCTTATGGGAACAAAAGTCTATCGACAAGTACAGTAACATGTATCGTGTGAGGCAAAAATTAGCAAATGGGTAGCTACTAGCGCCAACTAGGGCATTCCTACTGGAAATCCAGTTCCGTGTGATTCGGGCTTTAATTGAACAAAATATAACTAGTTATGGAAACTATACAGGTACTTGCTTTTTATTACTGCTGTAGGTTGAATGCCTTAATGTGGATAATTGTAGAATATACAAACTTAATAATATGAATGAATAATTGTAGTAACAAGTATGAAGCATTAGTGCCAGTTTGTTTGCATCTTATTTTTTACTTCCAGGGAGTATTCTGTGGCCACGAATACACAGTTCAGAACCTGAAATTTGCACTTAACGTGGAGCCAAGCAATCAAGATACTCACGACAAAATGGCATGGGCACAGGCTAAACGTGGCAAAGAACAACCAACAATACCTTCCACTATTGGTAAGTACTTTTCTATCATGCTGATTATTTATTTACCAATTTAGCAAACACAATATTGTTTCTGTTGTGTAAGCATTTATGCATTTTTAACATGGTTGCATAAATTCTGAATGTGTAATGTATGCTCAGGGTTCCACTTTAACCCTTAGACGACGGAGCATGTTTTGCCAGTAAACTTGCCAATGATGGAGGCGTTTTCAGCTCGAATTTTAAACTTCCGCATGTTTTTAAATAAAATTTTATACCTCTGGAACTAAGAACACTAGAGTTACAAATTATACCTCATTTTGTTCAGTACACATAGGGCTGTGAGACTATGCTATAAAAACCAAATTTTCTGCTATCGGGTAAAAGAAGAAAAAACTTGCTTTTTTTTTATGAAATTTGAAATTTATCTGACCCCCACACTAGCAACGCCAGGACAAAGAGGTACAAAACGGTATCTACATATTGTCTGATATGTTTTTCGTTATTGTGGAAAAAATTGCACACATATTGCAGATAATTTCTGAGAAAGAATATTTTCAAATGTAAAGCAAGAGAAATCAAACCTAACAAAAATTAATTATTAAAATTATTAAAAAATAATTATTAAATGAAATTAAACCTTACTAATTGCTAATTACATACCTCAAGACTCATGCAGAACTCAAAACATGTATATCCAAACATTATCCGAGACGTGTATGTCCAAAAAGTCAAATACTACAAGAAAAAGCTCCTTGTGACAATATGTCACAAGCCAGCATTGGCGCAAATACCTGCTGTCACAATATGTCACAACCTGACATTTTAGGGTTAAAAGCAAATATGTGGAAATAAATTGTAAAATCCTCATTGCCCACGATAAAATGAAGGCAGGAACACTGAAATACTACACCATGAGAAGAGTATAAAAATTTCTGTTTGGCTAAAGTGGTACATGCTTCTGAAGCATGTTTTTTATTCTATAGCTGAATACATGGAAGCGACTGTTACATAAGACAAATGTATATAACATAGTATAATCATATATTCTTCTTGTAAATTTAAATATCAAAGCAATCTGTATAATTAGTGTCACCTAGTAGTAAGCTGTACTGTTTTATATCTCTCATGTTATGCTTGTTTTTTGATTTTGATGTATTAATGTAGTATTGTATTATAATGTATTGACATGTTCTATATTACCATGTACTGTTATTTGCACACACACGGTAGTCCTTGGACACAAATAAACTAAGGACTTGGATAAGTTGAAAAGTGTACCACTGATTCTGAACAGTGGTGTACCTAAGTATCACTTATTGGTATTATAACAATTTTAACATCAGTACTGTATCAGTTAAACTTCATAATTTTTGTTCCTTTCAAGGCATCACAGTTACATACTAAAAGAAAAAGGAAAGAGAAAAGTCTGATGAAGGGAGTGTGTGTTCTCCAGAAATGTCACAAAAAACTGTGTTTTTATGCTTGTTACAACCATAAACAACAGGAGAAATAATAAATAACAGTTACATGCTTACATACACTATTGATGAATCATTCATGCAATGTTTTTCATTTTATATTGAATTGTCATAACATTTTACATTATTGTTATAATATTGGGATTGGTAAATCTTATGTTTGCGCATCTTGGAATGTGTTCAAATTTTCAAGCACTGCAGGCACAAGTGGCGACTACATTGGTGGAGTAAACATGCAAATAATATGAAGCCAGGGGTGCTCATTGCCACCAAGGCCAGTGGCACATCCCCCCCCCCAAATCATGTCATGCATCCCCCCCAAATCATATCACTTGCACCCTCAAACCATATCGTAATCCCCACAAAGTATTTAATTACGAAGTTACCGAAAGTAACTTTTTTCTTAGCTTTACTGAATACTATTCTTGATCAGCCCTTCCTCCATAAACAGGGGTGCCCATCACTCAAGGCCATCCCTAAAATCGTTCATTATATCGAGAATATCACTTTTCTTGTAATGCAGCTATAGTATAAAAACTTCACATTCACCTCGTGAAAGCACCAAACATGCATCGTAACCACACATAATTGCGAGCAATTTTTTTTTTACATCCATTGCTTTGCAGGCTTTCAAGAATATTAATTTAATAGGGTGTGAATACTTTCTTAGGATCCCGCAATATTTACTCTTTTCGCACTTTCGGCGTCGAAAACGTGTGGATACCATATTGCTAAATACAGTCTTCAAAATGTAATTTTCGAACTCTCTCTCTCCACTACAGAAATCCCTTAACAATCTAAGATTTAACACTATCAAGAGCTTTCTATCTCCCCCTTTAAATTTAATACTCAATCCTACCACCAAAATTTGCATGCCAATTTTAGACTTACTGTTAATATTGAAGAGTGAATATTGCCTCCTCCAAAAAATTAATTCTCAAGTCTCCACACCAAAATTTCCGCAACAGTGTAAGACAATAGTAATATGCAAGAATTGGATACCCCCATCAATTTAATGCTCAATCCCTCTCTAACTAAAATAACTGCCATAATCTGAGATATAAGAGTTAGATACTGCCCCCCCCCAAAAGTTTAATTCAGAATCCCCCCCCAGAACCCGTGTGTCAATTAAGGCCTAATGTGTAAGAGTTGGATATTTCTCCACCCCCCACCTTCGATAATACTCTTAAACACTTTATTCTCTTCATCTAATGGATTAAATATGGTGCATTTAAGGTGTAAAATTTTTTACATATACCGTATTTACTCATGGATAATGCACACTTTTTCTCAAAATTTTGCCCCCAAAAACTGTGGTGCGTATTACGCATGGAATAATTCAGACAGCCAACATAAAACCATACGGGGTCATTCCATGATTTTGGGACACTTACATTGATTTTTCATGTTTACAGAACCCTATCATGTTATATAATATATCATTGTAAAGCTTGAATCCTGCAGTTTCTGAATATGGAAACAGTATTCCATACAAGATAACAACACTAATGCGAAATGCGGTTGAAAAAAATTCATCAAAAAAATGAAGGAACGTTCTGATTTTTATGGTACTTTGGATGAAAGAAAACATAAGGAAAAAGATAATAAAAAATTGAAATGTATTACTGGCCAAATAATATGACATACATGGAGTGTGTAAATTCCTTAATGGAAGAAATCTTGTGCTGCTAACTGCTATTTGGAAGGTCCTGAATGTGCATCGTATAAATGTTACATTAGTCATGGAAAGAAAAAGTATATATTTCGAAAAAGATGGAATGAGCAATTGAATAGGTATGACGTCATTCACTATTGATCAGCATAGCAAGAGATTTACAATCTACAACTAAGAAAGCCATTTCTTGAAACTGGATTGTACTGTGCATTTTATACGAGATATAATTTTTTGTTACTTTCACCCATCCAAAACCAGAGTGCGCATTAAACACGCACACGCACTATACACGTGTAGATATGGTATGTTGGGAAAAGATATAAATGTTAAATTTTATATTATTTGAAGGGAAAAAATCCCCCCAAAAATGTCGATGGCACAACCTGCGCCATAATCCCCCCCTGTGGGCACCCCTGGATGAAGCAGGATATTGTCCATTTGTAAATGACTTGAGGAGGAGGAGGGGAGTACTGGAATAAGTATTCACTCCAGTTGTTGGAATAGTTGAGTCTCTCTCCAAGGAGGACAGTCATGTGGCCAAGTACAATCAAGTATCTTCCATCATTTTCTACTCTCTCTCTCTTGGACTTACACCTCACTTGACCAATGGGAACTGCTTCATGATAGAGTAGGCTGGATGACGAGTGTAGTGCCTGTTATGAATTGGAGGTGCCTCAGGGTCTACATAATAAAATTTGCAAACCTGTAAAGAACATGAGTGTGACTGGAAATCACATTCGAGATAAAATAAATTAAACTGTTGAAATTAATTAGAGCTTTAAAATTTTCAGTTCATGAATGTAACTATTTTAAACGTTTATGGGCATTGTAGAAGATAAAAATTCCTTAATTATATTTAGATAGGAACATACAAATGTACAAACACTAAAGGTCTCAACGTACATCAACTGCCAGAAAAGAATTCATTCCAGTTTTCTGGAACTGACTAGCTGAAAACTAGACAACTAGAGTAGATTGTTCTGGAACTTGCATCAGTTACTCTCTTGTCTACATGCCTAATGTAACCTTAAGAGTAGATATGTAGGGAATGAGCCATTTAGGTTAGCTTGTGTATATGGCCTTTCGGAATAATATAATCTGGAACTTATTTCAGGTGAGGAAAAGAAGTTCAATCCATTTATGAGAGTTCATGAAGCAACTGTGCAGGAGCATGCTGGCCAGACAGACCCTGTGGCAACTATGGGTTACATTCGGCGAGAAAAAGACAACTTTAAGTCCTAATTCTCTTCCAAAAAGGGCACAGGGTCATTTTAAATTTGTACAGTTCAAATAGTGCGAATGTAAATAGTGTTTGGTGGTAAAATGTGAACACAATTCTCTGTTAGTGTCAAATTGAATTAATTTCTTACGAAAGGAAAATAACTTGTAGGCAATATGTTAGTGGTTTATCGGTGATGCATAATGAAAGACATAATCAAGAAGAGTTTTAAGTTTTTGTCTGAAGTACAAATACATTCCTGCACAAAAGTGTATGTTTGTACTGTAGAAAGCAATACTTACATTTTCCACACTTATTCATCTCATAAGTTCTTGTGTATATGAATATCATTAGCATATAGTCTTCAGGGAGTATCATATCTTTCATTTTTTTTGGGGGGGGGTGTTTTTTCTATTTGAAAAATTAATTTTCTTGTGCCTGTACATTAGTATGCATGTGTGTATGAATATGATTGGTTTATGTGCAAAATCTGTAAATTGTATTTTTTATTGCTTACGTTGGTTCATTAAAAAAAATAATCTTCAGCTTTGATCACTTTTATTAAGTCTGTGAGTTTAACCTTTTACACGCCGAATTGTCTTTGGATTTGAAATTAATGAGTTTATCAGTAATTTGTGTCTCTTTGGTGTACATTAAAGAGAATTATTCAAAAAAATTGTTATTTTTTATTTTCTCTATATGTAAACTGGAGTGTTCCCAATTGGGAACATTGGCGTTTCATGTGAAGTATTATTACAGAGTTTTCTAATTATAATTCAACTGGACCAGCATGGTTTCCATTTATATATTAGCATAGTAAATGTACAGAAATATTACATATAAGCTTACAGAGAGTCAGACAACAATACAACCTTCAAAATACAAAATACTAATACAAATACATAATAGGATAACATAATTGTATAAAAATGAGAAACATCCTTGTGAAATTTTACTCAAGGAGAAAAGGGTTTATTTTATTGAAAATGTAGCAATACCAAATTTTAAATATATGTAGTTTACACATTTGAAAATGAAAAAAAAAAAATACACACACACACAGAATGTCCTAAACTGGTGATAAGCCATGGAAAGCTGGGAAGCAGTGTAAATGCATATTTCTTGCACACTCGCGACATTGTAGGCGAGCATTTTTTTGGCAAAATGCACACCTTCCTTGTCCTGCTTCAATCAGAAAATGACCATCAGTTTTCCTCATAGACCCTGGGATTTCAAATCGTGGTCCTGGCCTCGAAGATGTTCGTGGATTTTTGCGAATAAGGAAAGTGGCTACTTCTCTTCGAAAATCGACACAATTTTGCCCTTTTGAGCTGCATATAGGCACGTCATTGAAGAGAGATGCTCGAGGTATGTCTCTGGTAAAATTTTATGAAACAACTCAATAGGTTCCAGTGACAGTAATTCTGGGTGTTTGTCGGATAAGCACTGAAATGAATCATCACAATGGAGCGAATTGTTTTCTATAACCGTAGACTTCTTCCACGAAGGATGTCCTACCTGTTTACTTGATGCCCCTTTAGCCTTTCTTGATGTTGTTGGCTGAAGAGACTCCGGAGTAGATTGTTCCATGTTAGTTGTGACAACCAATTCACCACACACATCTGAAGGAACCACTTCTTCAAAAACGTTGTCATCAATTTTTTCCTCATCGGTAAGATCTGCAGTTTCTTCTGGAGGCAAACTGACAAATATCCACTACATCTCCAATGTCTTCAGTATCGTCATCTAAAATTTCATTCAAATACTGAAAAGCTGCTTCCAATGTTAGGAAACGATTCGATGCCATGTTGTTCGTACAAATGTTGTTGAAAGACTGAATTTTATAACAACGAGACGGCATGAATCAACAGAAGCAGCTAACAGAACGTGGCACAAAACACGCCGGGATATTTGTTATACAAACAATGTAAAAACAATTATTTCAAATGTACTTGTAGCCAACAATAAGCATGATTTTATTTCCATTGTTGACCAAATTACAAAACAATCTTGCCTCAAAACTGTGATAGAGGAAAATTTCTCTTCAGTTTTTTGTGCGAGTTATTTGTTGTCTGTAACCATTGTTCATGCAAAACGCCAATGTTCCCATTTGGGAACATGATAATAAACTTAGGTCCAGATTAATAGAAATCAATGAAAAACCCATTCTAATGCATTTCATGTAATACTAGCATTATGTTCTGCCCGATATTGTACAGAGAAGAAAAAAGTAATTTATTAGGGTGTAAATAAAAAATATATAATATTATGAATGCAATTTTAACCATTTTTGTGTAATTTCATAGTATACTATCCAGACGATAATAATGAAAATATTAATTAAATGTTGTTAATAGTAAATATACACCCTAAATTAATAGATGAAACAAGAAAACTTTGATTTTTTTTTTTCAGTATAGTTTTAAATGGAAAATTAGTTGATGTTCCCAATTGGGAACATTGGCAGGTAAAGGGTTAAATCATTGTACCTAAAATAGTCATCCTTGTGATCAGATGTGGGAAAATAACAGTGGCAAAAAAAAACAAAAAAAAACTTTTTTTCCTCTCAAGAACTCCATTAAGTGAATCATATAGTATTTTCAGCATTGATTTCAGATCTGTTTGTATTTTTTTCCTGTCACCTACAGTTTTGATGAGACAGAGGAAACAAATTTGTTTTACGATTTATATAATTTATGCATGCAAGAAGCTGCTGTTGCAATAAAAACATGTTTGAAGCTTACCTCTAAAATGTTATGGTGTATGATTTTCGCTTGTATTTGGCATCAGGAACATCCCTCTTCAAAGTCCAGGTATAATCAGCTAATATGGAGGTTTACCATTTTCCCAGGTAACGTTTCTCCATTTCCGCAATAGCCGGATGAAATCTCTCGCCATGCTCGTCACCGACAGCTCCAAGGTCTATGTGTGAGTCCAAGAAGTACATTTTAAGACTCATGTTGCACCCCAATGCCTGATATGCAGTTAGTAGGTCGGACACAACTTTGCGGAAATTTTTGGACGTATGATTCCCCAAAAAATCTCTGCATATTCTTGTAAATGACAGCTATGCTTTTTTTTTTCGATCTCATTAATTTTGTCATTGAACTTTTCATCACCGAACAGTTCCCTGATCTGAGGACCCACAAAAATGCCCTCTTTGATTTTAGCATCACTAATCCTGTGAAATTTATTTCTCAGATATTGGAAACCTCTGCCAGTTCTGTCCATGCTTTTGACAAAGTTCTTTATAAGGCCGAGTTTTACGTGTATAGGGGTAGAAATATTTTTTTCAGGATTAACTAAAGGAGGATGCATGACGTTCTTCTACCCTGGAGTCAGGGAAGTTGGTTTAGGCCATACTTTCTTAACATAGTGGTTCTTCCTGTCCCGACTGTCCCATTCACAAAGGAAGCACGAAAACTTCATGTAACCAAGTTGCATTCCTAGTACAAGTGACACAGCGTCCTCATATCTAATTTTCTCTAGAATTAGTTTCATTGATTCATATGTTTCTTTGAAATATGCTGTATGAGCCACAGGAACTGATGGCAACTCGTTACCATTGTGGAGTAGGACCGCTTTAAAGTTACACGTGACAAATCTATGAAGACTCCATTCGTGTGTGTTAAATTCATGGCAAAGTTCCATCATCATGGATTTTATGTCATTATAAAACACAATACCATCTTCTAAAAAGAAGAAATCTTTAAAAGCACCTTCACAATTTCGAAAAAAAAACAAAAAAACAAAACAAAAACTTTTGTTTCAGACTGTAAGAGATGCCAGCCTTTGAACCGGGAGTCCACAAGTTCAGATTGTTGCTTTGACAATTTCAAATTCCATATGAGGTCATTAAGATCTGCCTGACTCAACAAATGTGGTACATTTGAATGCCTGCTTGCTTCATATGTTGGATCTGCAACAATGCTATCCTGTTTATCAAAATCACCATCAGACTCATCACTGACCATCATGTTTGGACACAGGCAATTCTTCACTGTGAGCCACTGGTCTCATGGCTGACTGTACATTTGGGTATGTTACTGTGTGTTTGGATTTTGCTGTTATACCTTGAATGTTCGTCAAAAATACAAAAATAAAAATCTGTGGTGTGATTTGTTGGTTCCCTCCATACCATTTGGATTCCAAACGGCATTTGGCAAGATCCTTTTGCCCATGCTGCAAGACGTCTGGAACACGACAGACAACAAATATGGGGAGCCCAACTACGATCTTGATAACCTACTTTACAATCAAAATGGTACTCTTAACATTTTTTTAATAACTGTGTCAAAGTACGTCTTTGCGATTTGAATGTCAACTCACCACATATGTAACAAAAGGTATTGGGAGAATTTACACATACTCTTGGCATTGTCACGAGGGCAAGAAAAACAGCACTTAAACACACACAGGTTTTCACTTCAAATGAGCTTCCCTACACAGCTACACTGTAGGTCAAACAATGATGCATAAGTACAGTCTGTAACTGATGAACTTCACAAAGAAAGGTTTGCGTACAGTGTTGCCAGTTATATTTTTAAAAAAAATCCCCATTACAGTACAGTAGTACCTATACAGGGTAAGTCAAAATGATGGACCCGATTTCAGACATTTATTCTGTGAAATATAATAAACAAATGTTATTGTGAGACATGTGCTAAGAAAGGTAAACTGTCAAAGTTTTTTTCAAACAAATCACAAGTGTTCTTTGTGAGCACCTCGCGTAACACGGCACACATCAAGCCGATAGTCTATCTCCTGCCAAACCTTGTGTAGCATGTTGCGGTCAATATCAGCAATGGCTGCTGTGATGCGGGCATCCAATGTTGTTGGAAGTGGTGGTACGTAAACATTATCCTTGACAAAACGCCACATGAAGAAATCACACGGGGTCAAGTCGGGGGAACGAGGTGGCCAATGAAGGAGAGGTCGATCCTCTGGAGATGCACGGCCTATCCAACGTTGTTCCAATGCCCCATTGAGATGGTACCGAACGCTGCCATGGTAATGCGCAGAGGCACCATCCAATTGGAGAATGAAATTTGCACTATCCTCTGCAAGCTGTGGAAGGAGTCATAGTTGCAGCATATCAATGGAAAACAAGTCCTGTCATGGAAGAAAAAGGGCCCATAAATCTTTTCATGGGAAATGGCACGAAAGGCATTCACTTTGGGAGACTCACGTTCGGGTTCCACAAATTCATGGGGGTTAACAGTTCCCCAAATCCTTACGTTGTGTCTATTCACTTTCCCTGAAAGGTGAAAAGTTGCTTCATCACTGTAAATTAACCTCTCAGAGAACCCATCCGTTTCCATTAATGCGAGGAAATCAGCACAGAAGGACGCGCGCAAAGCATAATCAGTGTCTTTTAAGGCTTTAACTAGTTGCGATAGGGTTTCATTTGTAAATGAACACGTCAGACAGTTTTCCGTGGAAGTTGAAGTTCTCTCGTTGCCCAGTAGGTGGACTTCTGTGGACTCCCCACGAAACATGTGCGCACTTGTTCCACTGTCTCTTCCCCAGTCGATGGACGAACGGCCAGTTGATTTCCGTTTACAGATGCAGCCCGAATCTCTGAAATGTTCATACCACTTACGAATGGCCTTCCCCATAGGTGGTTCTGTTCGATATTTGGTACTGAAATGCCATTACACACTAATCACAGACTTATTCACATGATAATCAAGCACGCAGAAAGATCTCTGTTCTCCAGTCAACGTCATTTTCCTGCTCGCTGCTAGCTGCTGACTCCTAGCGGTAGAAAGTGGAAACACTGCATGGAAACTAAACTTTGAAAGTTAACCTTTCGAAGCGCATGTCTCACAATAACATATGTTTATTAGATTTCACAAAATAAATTTCTGTAATTGGGTCCATCATTTTGACTTACCCTGTATTTGCAAGTCTTAATATATACATATATACTGAATCTGAAAAACTGTGGGTGATGGACAAATTTTGATTACGGATTCGAATTCAGCATGCAAAATTATATAAAAGAAAGCTAATTTCAGCTGAGACAAAACCTTTGTTGGACAGTGTAATCATATCGTATTTTCTGTCATGTTTCCACACTGAAATACATGCACTGTTGTTGATATTTTGCCACCTTTGTGGCAACTTGCAACTGCAACTGTGGTGTGGAAATTGATTACTGTGCAGCCAAATAGTTAACTCTCCCACTTTGGTGCCAGGAGTCCCACATTGTCACAATTATACTCTATCCTGGGAATCTCTGGACCAAGGTCATGCAGAAAGATAGGAAGGATATAAACAGCTGGGAGCTGCCGTTGTCCCCCCCACACAGACCTGTTCCCTCACACGTGTTCATTGGTTGAGCCCTCTCGAATCACTACTTGTGGAGAGACTCCCAGGACAGATTATAGTTTAAATTGATAGAAAACAATGCTAAGTAATGAAAATACAACAACTAGAGTGTAGAGCTGAGTGATACCAATACCAGTGTATCAGTATCGGCAGATGCCACTGGTAACAGTGCCAGTTATATTTTTATTTATTGATACTTTTCCAGCATTTTGCTCATATACAATTACACACACAAATAGTGCAAGGGGTGGTGACCTGATAAGGCACCCAAAAGTCAACCACACTTCCACTTAGTGCACCCCAGTCATCTACTTGAAGCCCAATGAGGCTCTGGCACCTGGACCTATGGCCAATATAATTCTCTGTAGGGCTGTTTTGTCCATATACGTGCTGAGCGCCCCTTTACAGCCTCAGGTTTTAGATAGGTAAGAAGCTTTTATTCCTCAGAGTAGGTAGTGATTTTAATTATGGTAAGGGGCTGCTCCCGGTATAACCTGTGACGCATGCCTTTGGTTTGGTTATTGACACCCAGCAGGATTGATTTGGAAGCAGTGCGGAAGATGGTAACAGGCAATAACAACAAAATTTTATACAATCCAGGCAAGCATGCACAATCTTAAATATTTGCAAGGTCCTTACGTCACATGCGCCAAGCAGATGCATGAATCACCATGTGAGCAGCGACAGTGCAAAACCCTTTCAATATAAGGGTTCCGAATGGATCACGTGCATTAAGCATCCATTAATTTTAATTTACAAAACAAGTGAATGTTCATTTAATGGTTCACCCCTGCCAAATATGTCCCTCCCACAATTGTAATGTATGATAAAATTCAAACAAATGTCACAATGTGTGCGCACGTAAATGACAGTTCCTCATGCATGCTTATATGCATTTATGCACTTACCTAAATTGCAAAAACAATTTTAATTAGACAACGTGCATTCACTTCATCAAGAATCAATACCTTTTTGTGTAATACGGTTAGTTTCTCAAGCTTCTACCATACAGTAGAGTCCAGGTGCCAAGACTACCAATTTTTGTCTTATCTAATTATAATAATAAGTCTCAAGAATAGACTAAGAATAATAACAAACGTGACTTTTATTACTTATAGTTTTGTCACTCCAACATTACATAAATTCAACATTCTTAATAACAACGTAATTTCAAAAGGTTAAGCGCCAAATTACATTAACAACAGTGCTTTCATTTGTACATTATATCTTACCACTTGGTGCATGCAATACATGCATATTTCCCGTAACATTAATCGGAACTCGAACAGCGAGGTCAAATTTTATAATCACAATATTTGGTACTAAATATTCAACCAACAAATTAATACTACAAGAACACAATTTGTGTTTGCAAGGCAATCATGCACGTGCCAACTTATATTTACTCGAGTGACTTATCAATACTCTTTATGGTTGTTCATTCAGAATGCTTACGCTAGAACGTTATGAATCAATTAATTGATGCTACCTTTTTTGGGATTTTATCTGGCAAACGAAAACTGATTTAGCTGCTGATTCTATTGCATTACGTATGTGCTCCCAATTTTTATTTATGTCTGTTACTTCTCTCTCCATAAACTTTTGTCTTCTCGTTTAATATCTAAGAAACTAGAAGTTAAAATATACAAAACAGTAATTTTGCCTGTAGTATTATATGGATGTGAAACTTGGTCCCTTACATTGAAAGAGGAACATAAATTGAGAGTATTTGAAAATAAGATCCTTAGGAAAATCTTTGGACCTAAAATGGATGAGGAGACAGGTGAGTGGAGAAGGTTACATAATTTAGAACTACATAATTTGTATTCATGTCCAGATATTATTAGAATAATTAAATCAAGAAGACTTAGGTGGGCAGGCCATGTGGCACGAATGGGAGAGGAAAGAGGAGTTTACAGGATTCTTGTTGGGAAACCTGATGGTAAGAGACCTGTAGGAAGGCCAAGACGAAGATGGAGGGACAACGTTGAGATGGACCTAAGGGAAATCAGTAGGGATGGAAAAGAGTACATAGAACTTGCTCAAGATAGGGAAAGATGGAAGGCCTGTGTTGCTGCAGCCATGAACCTTCGGGTTTAAGAAGGCTAGGGAGTTAGTTAGTTAGTTAAGCGAAAACTAATTAAGGATCAAAATGTTAACGGGTTGAAATTTACGTAATCTTTCTTTCGTAGGATATTTCTCAACTTTCATTGTTACGTTCAGACCAGTGAACAATCAATCGATGTGTAATTAAAGATGATAATTGTGGTGTTTGATTCGTTGCACTATTCCACATTAGCCATACTTAATCAAATGTCAAGAGATTCAACATGCGGTCAGTAGCTAGCAATCAGGCAGCCATTTGCAATTTCGGTCGGGATTGATTTAGCAATTAGAAACCTGTATATACACTTCAATTATCACAAGTTTATGATTCCTACTACTCCTTGAGTGTTGTACTGAATAACAAAAAGATTTTTGTTTTCGTTCTTCCTTTAATTATGAGACAAAAATGTCAAAAGTCACGTGAGTACTTTTATCGTGTTAAAGTTCAAAGATATGTCAGGTTTCAGTATTGCGCTTTATCGTTATTATCCAACATGCAAATTCTACGTACCTTAAAAAACACAAAAACATGCATTTGTAGAAGTAGCCTTTGATGCAGCGCCGTCGAGTTAAATAACTGTCCAAAATATTGCATGTTTTAAACACATGATTCAGTCCTCAACCTGTAACGGCTTCCAGTTCTTTCAAAAGGTACAAGAACATCACTCTGGATAAGGCGATCTCAGCTGACTATTGCAGTACGTTGTTTTCAGGGTCGCATCGGAGCACGAAGTGTAACTGAGAAAAACGCAACTTTCCACGCATAAGGAAGTACAGCCTGTCACCATGACATTCCAGTTGAAACCACAATATGATCATGGTTCACCTCTTAATTTGATAGGCACTACTTTCAGTTGTTTTATTGTTGTTTTTTTTAATCCACTTTATGCACAGTAAGGCTAACCAGAACTGGATCTACAGTTTTAGTGCGTTCTGAACCACTATGTCCCTCTATACTAGGTATCAAACCCAGGGCCTCTTGATTACAATGTGATGAATGACATTGCCACTGTGCCATTGGGGAGGCCCGTATCTCATTGTTCACTTGAGGCAAGGATATTTCACATTGATTCAGGATGGCTACTCACAGGGAATTCCTTGATTCCGGGAATTATGCGTGAATTATTGACTAGAAATTTTGCATGAATTTTACTTGAATTTTTCTCCATAGACTTTAAAAATTGGTACTTTTATTAATCCAAATGAATTCATACATTTATAAATGCCCCGAGGCAAGTATTTCACAGTTTGGCTTTTATTTTTATCGAGGAAGGGAAAAGGAAACTGCGTGTAATATAAAACAGAATTTTTTCAGTCCGTTTACTTTGTTAGTGTCTTTTGCAGAACAATCTATCTGACAAACGGAACATTATTGCAAGATATGATATCTCGAAGTTGAGTATGAAATTGTTGTTATAACAGTATTTCGTAGATTAGTATATCCCGTAACATTTGTGCATAGTATATCCTGTATATATCTGCGTATATAAACCTGAAAATCTCGGGGAATTTGAAAAAGTAAAATTCTCAGGGAAAATCATCTAAATGGGCAGAGTCCCGGTGAAGTAGATCTGAAGGACTAAATATGCAACTACCTGTTGATTTTCTTGACACAAGCTGCTTTGAAGATATAGGTTTTAGATGTATGTTTATTTTCTGTTACAGATTTATTTTCCATTTACATTTGTAAACTTGTGTTTCTCAAAAGTGTGAGAATATTTGTGGTGTGTTTGAAATGTTTTTTGTGCACTGTAATACAGTTGGAAAAGGTATTTAACTCACACAAATATCTGTGATCGTAATCCTTAATTATATGTGCATGGGGATGCCATTTTATTCTTCATTTAGTTTGGTTTCAGAAAGTGAACTGATACAAATATTTCCCAGTACTGTAAAACTACTGATATAAATTTGACTGATTCTGATAACAGAATATCTACTGAACCAATACAAAATTGCAAGTGATTTTTGCAGAACATTCATTCACCTTCTCAATTAATGTATGTAACCAAGTGATCCAATGTGTTTTACCTTTAATAATGAACTGCGTATTTAAACATTTACTTTACAAGACCATTACGTACAAATTCTATGTTTTTATTCATAAAAGTAATAAAAAATGGCTAAAATTATCAGTAGTATTACTGACACAGTTATGTGCATACCAATAGAGTAACAATTAGTCAGCTTCTGCTGGGTCCCCAGTCATGTAGGCATCAAGCAAGGACATATTGGGGGGGAGGTGCAGGGGATCCATGCAGATGGCTATGTTCTTGTTGACCTTCTGCCAGCTAGGGACCTGCAGAATGTTTATGATTGTTCCCTTCTTGACACGTGGCAGGCAGAGTGGGATGAGGTACCATGAAACAAGGTTCATGATATCAGACCCATCACTGGTGCTTTGTGTTTCTCATGCCGTCGCTCCTGCCAAGAAGAAGTCACTCTGCTTCGAATTGGACACAGCCGTCTCACAGATCGTCATTTGCTGCGAGGATTGGACCCTCCGCTGTGCCGTACCTGTAACGTTTTTAAGTGGTAGGCACATTCTTCTCGAATGTGTTGATTTTAATTTACTCAGGTAGAGTTTTAACTTTCCCAGCGATTTATCATCTATCCTTGTTGGGCGATGATGACAGTGTTTTTACTAAATGGTTTATCTTTTTGAGAAGAGCGGACCTTTAACACTGTTCCTGAGCAAGTTTTTTTAGACTATACGTACCTTTTCTAATTTTGTGTTTGTCTTGTGGAAGTCCCTTTACAACTTGCAGTTTTAACTTTTCTTAAGGGCTCTTTACACCCCTTTTTTAATTAAAAGGTAAGGGTATATAAGGGGATTTTCCCCATACACTTGACCATTGTGCTAAAGCACCTCAAAATTTTTAATCAATTGATTAGTCAATCAGCTAGTCCGTCTCATCTCTAATAATAAACTGCTCGCCATTAAAAATGCAACACCCAGAAGGAGTAATCGGAATTGGACGAAATGTGCACAGTGTGTAGAGGATAGGTGCAGAAGGAAATGATTAGGTGTTCAAGGCCGTCATGCGTCATGTGCGCCTGCCACGCCATCTTGTAAGTGGTACCTGTAGCAGGTCAGATAGGTGCAGAAGAGCAGTGAAAGTGCATGGTCGTGAGTGTAGTGTGTTAAAAATCGGTCAGCAATGCCACGTCGTCGAATATGGCAGCGATTCCAGCAGGTTTCCCAGTTCGATCGCGGTCGAATTGTTGCATACTGTGAATGCGGATTATCCTACCGTGAGATCGGTGCCCGTGTAGGATGGAATGCATCCACAGTGATCCATGTATGGAGAACCAGTGGGTCCAGGAAGGCACTGTAGAGCAACGTAGAGGTTCACAACGTCTGCATCGGATGACGGAACGAGAGGACAGACGTCTGATACGCATGGCCCTTACAGACAGAATGGCCACGTCAACGAGGATTGCGCATGAAGTACGGGATGTTTTACAACGTCCAGTGTCCCCACGAACCGTGCTTCGTTGTTTGGCGAACCGGGGAATTTTTTCCCGGCACCCACTGTTGCGGATTCCTCTGACGCTAGAGCATAGGCGTTTGCGTCTGAGATGGTGCCAAGACCGTCGTGCATGGATGGTGGAGTGGAATGCTGTAGTGTTCTCTGATGAATCCCGCTTTTGTATACAACATCATGATGGACGTACACGCATGTGGCGGCATCGTGGCACTAGGCTTCATGATGCCTGCATCATGCATCATCACACAGGGCCTTCATTTTGTATCATGGTATGGGGTGCCATCACCATAGGTGTTCGTTCGCGTCTCGTATGCATTCAAGGGACATTGAACAGCCAACGGTACATCACACAGGTTCTCACCCCTGTTGCTGTCCCATTAATCCATGCACTGCATAATGCCACTTTTCAACAGGATAACATGCGCCCCCATGTTGCAAGGAATGTCCTCGCATTTATGGAAGCTAAGCACGTGCCTCTGCTTCCTTGGTCAGCACGTTCGCTGGATATGTCGCCAATTGAACATGTCTGGTCCATGGTGGGTCGCCGGCTGGCCCAACTCAGGTTTCCAGCACGTAATCTTCAAGACCTCTGGCACCGTGTGGAAGCTGCTTGGGACGCCATACCGCAAGCAGACGTCGATAGACTCATTCTGTCCATGCCTCGCCGTGTTGCAGCAGTTATTGCCGGCCGTGGAGGCTGTACACGCTACTAGCTCCTTGGGGTTATGCAACCATTTTCTACGTGTCACATGTCACACCACCGAGCTCTAACTGTAATCATTTTCTTATCTTATTATGAACTACATATTTGCCAAGTTTCGTGTTTCTATCTCATTTCCTTCTGGGTGTTGCAATTTTAATGGCGAGCAGTGTAGTAATAATAATAAGGTAATGATGTTATGGCTATGAGGGGAAATGGAGGCTATTGTAAAAAAGTACATGTGTATTGACTACTCTGGAAAAATAATGGACATTTCCACTATGACATGAAAAACGTTTTAAATCCATTCATTTTACAGATAATGACACAAACATGACATGTGCAAAATATATCGGCGATATTTGTTTTGCTTCTCGAGAAACACACTTTCAAACACCGCTGAAATTCACCTTCTACATCACAGATTTGAAAATGACCTCTCCACAGACATGAGGTCCTCTGACGTCATCACATAGAAATCTGTGCAGGCATGTCTTCTGCTCGTCCCGTCAACTTAGCATGAGCTGTGGAAACGACAGCAAACTCACTTGTTACTGTGTGAAACAAATATCTTGCAACTTCCAGTTGTGTGTGTTCCATTTCTTGGAGATGAATTATGCCCTAGCAGTATAGCAGTATTTACTATAATTCAGCCACTCGGTAGAGGGTTTTCCCATTAGGGTGACAAAGCAAACCTTGTAACAGTCAATGGCTGAACATGTGAACAGCCTTGTTCATTGCGAATACGTAGGTTGGTTCTGACTGGCAAGAACTTAATGTTATAGGAATGCCTTTTCTGGAATTACAGTTATTTTCGTCATAATATTTTCTTCGCAGATTTTAAGATAATACTTTTAGAACACTGGTTTACACGCCAATTTCTGCAATATAAGAGGTGATATGGTATAAGAAGGTACGGTGAGTTTTTAAATTTCTTGCAGTAAATGACAGTTTTCTTCAGTTAATATATATACTGCAAATTTTTGTATTTAGCCTACTTTTACGTCGCTCCGTCACTTTGTTTAACCGCAACGATGAGAACGCATGGTTCATTTAGTATGTATCTTCTCTAACATCACAGTTCTTCCCACTTTTGGCTACAATGAAGATGAATGACCACAAGCAGTATTCGAAGTTGGGGTGCAGGAGTAACCCCCCCCCCCAACACACACACACTACCACCAACTGCACAGTCTAAGTATCACCCAACCTGTCACGATACAAGACGAACTTTTTCTTCTGTCCCATCTCCTTTTATGAGACGAGACGGAAAACATCTCATCTCTTGAGCAACACTAACATTAACAATAGAAGCATCCCCTTAGCTGTCCTCAAACTCTTGAGCAAACATCCTCCCATGTAACAATTTTCAGTTCAATGAAATGTCACTCACAAGAAAACAGTCATGCCCAGGTCGAGAGTCAAACCTGGAACATGCGACTTCCTCAGATAAATCATGAATTTTGTGTATAATAATTACAACGCCAGTTCATTTCTGATAATTCTGAATCTGCAGTTTGGTTTGCATATATAAGCAGGATAATATTCAGTTTTCGAGGGCTATACCGTCGAAACGAGGAGTCAAAAAAATATATATTAAGAAAGGTTTTTTTTTTGTATTTATAATGATAAGTCTTTGCATGCGTTGTTAATTCTGCATTTTTCGAGACTTGAGAGGAGAACGAGAATTGCCCTTCCAAACCGAGACGGATGTTTATAAATTGAGACAAGACTTGTCAATGAGACATTTACAAATAAACATGAGACAGACATTTACAACTCTCAACGAGAACGAGACCAAGGCTGCCATGTCTCGTCTCGATAGGATCCTTAGTGGTGAAGTTGTGAACCAACCAATTAATGCGTTCGGGGTAACAAGATGAGGCAGTTTTTTTCGCAGTACAAAATTCAAAATATATCGTACCATTTCAGTATGGGGTATCGTTATACACATGGACGTATATATAGTCCACGGGGGGGGGGGGGGGGATGGATCAACTTTTGGTACGATTAGGGTTGCTTTATTTCGTAAGTGGAAATCCAGGACACTGCTGGCCGGAAGCTTGTTGGGGAGCAGGGGGTGCTGGACCCGACAAAGTTGTGTGTATGTAGTCACAAAGTCACGGTCACGCTAGTAGTGATACTTTTCTGTTCATCTTGTGTCACTGCGTTTTTAAAAACCAAATATCTTTAAGATGACTCGAGGGGGAAAAAATTACTGATTTGACAGTCTCAATGCAGTTTCTTATCGCAGAAATTCTGAAACTATCAGGAAATTGCAGACATTGGTCTGCAGTCCCATCTGGTGTGTGGAATTACGAAATTTCCTTCCCATCTGTATCCCATCCTATTCGTCTCAAATTTAAGAGAATGAAATAAGTCCGAAGAAATTTTTATGAACAAGCGGAAAGAACAGGTAACTCTGGTAATTTTACTTAACCAAAAAAATAGGGGGGTTGGACCCGTTGAATCCTCCTTTTAAATACGCCCATGGTTATACATATTATTTCCTTGTAATAATTATACATAAACTAAGTATAGATATGTACTGTGCAACTAATGTACTCTTCTCAGTGTAGTTTCTCCTATCTGCACATAAATATTTGATCATAATTTGTGCAACAGAAATGGAACACAAACTGAAGTTGCTTTATGGAAAAGAAAGTTAAATAGGCTTTATAAATAAAGTGAAGAATGTGAAAATTCTTATTTTGCACTACATAGGTTACAGTAAATTTCGATAAATATAAGTTTAAAAAATATTTTTGAGTGTCTGGTCAGCAACCAATTTTATAAGCAATATTTTTCGCATGGCCTGAGAACACACACGCAGCTGAACCCTTTAATTTATCTTGCACGTGAGCAGCACGGATATTTCATAGAAGAATGATCATTACAAAGCATAGCTTTCCTTTCTCCTATCGTTCCTTCTTCCATTATTTAAATCTGTACAATTTGTAAAACTGCTGCACATGTTCGCTCACCATGGGCTACCCATCCGGAACTGGATGCTCGAAGCAGACGACAAACGAGCTCTCTCTAAGGCGTGACGTATTAGCATGGCGGCGGCGTGTTTTCAGTGCAACGCTAGCCTTGCAACTTTGAAAGTCTCGTTTCTTCCTTAAACTGGATGCAGAGAAATGTGAGAACTTGCAGGGGTCCTTTTCCAGGGTGTAGTTTTTAAAATTGTTGTAAAAAATTGAGTGGAAATGTCCATTGAAGATTCTGGAAAACTCAGGGAAAATACATTTCAAGTTCCCGTGGGAACCCTGGAAATGACAAATGTATACTCCACACCTTAAGTGGAATATTTTAAATATGTAGTATGTATACCTTTAATTGAATTGAATTAGAATTTGTGGACACATTGGAATCACACAGATCATTTACATTTACATTGTGCATATATGTGTGTGTGTTGGGTGGTAAGAGACAATAATACCTAAGATTGTACTAGAGAAAACATCTGCTTGGACCCTTGAATTTTTGGAAAATCGGGAATTATACTTGAATTTTATCATGGTCCTAGAGTGGCCACACCATGATTGCATAATGCACACTTTCTTTGACAGTGTGTTCATAAACACAGTAAGTGTGTTCAGCAGCAACTGAAAGTGATAAAAGGCATTCTTGGAAGCAACATTGCACTCTCAGAAACTGATATTTTCCCCCTTGTGTCCTATTTAAGGATTCCTTTATTTTTGACATAGCTTGTGATGAAAAAAGGTAAACAATTTTACATCGAATAACCTTAGGTGATCCATATGCTAGTAGTGTATGAGAAAATATTGAATCAACACTGGTGTATATCTGATCTCATGAAGATTTTATCAGAAAAACGAAATTATCTTTTATCTGTTGAAAAGCATGAGTTATATATAAGTACTAAGTGCAATGATGATTAAGATTTGGTTAAAACTACATTTAACCTTGGTATTTGGGCTTGGCTTTAATGGTTAAGAATGAAATCAAGTTTTGAAATGCAGGATTCAATTTTGATGCATTGAATGTACAAGCTCTGCAGAATGGTGAAATGGATTATTAGATTATAGTTCAACTGGGTAAAAGTTGTGGTGCAGATTGGGGAAATCCTGATAGCTGAAGCATGCACCTATGACAGGGTGCGATTTGAAATGAGTTTGGGGGAGGGATATTCTCCTCTCCCTTGAACCATCCTATCCTCTGGTTATGAATGACACATCCTAACTCATTGCTACCAGCATGGAATTTTCCCAGGAACAGGGAATTTTGGAGTCAAAAAAATTGCAGGAAAGGGAAAAAGGGTGGGATATGATAGGGAAATTCTCCTTTGGAGCAAGAACATGATCGTTTCAATAAGCATTTGTAAAGGAGTAAAGAAAGAGAAAGTTGCAGAGAGATTGCTGACCAAGAATGGTTTCTGACTGCAGCTAAAAAGAACAAAAGTTAAAAAGGCCAGTATTTGGATCCAAAATTATGTCTGGGGATGTTCTCGGAGAATTTGTTTTGGTGGTGGATGGAACTTTTTTAAAGGCAGGCTGTGAGAAATTCGTGTGCAGAGGTGCAATTGGGAATTTTTGTCGGGCAGGGTGGGGGGTGGGGCAAGTATCAGGAGGGTAAACATGCCAACAACATTAATAATAGGTATAATAATAATGGTAATAATAATAATAATATATATATATACAATATTATTATTATTGGCATTTTTTCCACACATTTAATTTCACATTAACTAATAATGGAAAACAAGCACACAAACTGTATTTTTGAAAGACAAAAAAATAAAGAAGGTAATTCTTTTTGTACATATGATGTGTATAACTTTCATGTATTACACATATGCAGTGATCAGAATGCTACATTTTGAAAGTAGCTTGTTACGCTACTCCTATCCGCTAGTCGGAAAATTACTGGAAAATAGATTCTCTTATTTATTATCATGATTCCCGTCATTCGATATTTATGGTGGCAGTGCTACTTCAGTTACTTATTTTTACTACAGTGCTTGAGAATAACATACCTATGTAAATAGCATATCAGTTGAAATTTGACACATGAATATTGCAATAAGGGTGTTGTGCAAATTAATGATTACAACTGTACACAAATAAAAATTGGTAGGGTTATTTGTTTATATGTCAACATATTCTTCTTGACAATAAATAATTCATTTTAATAGACTTATATGAAGGCAGCATTTTGAACGAAAAATACATAGCCTATTGGAGGGTAAAGTATGCTTTATAATGATCATTTTTTTTCTTATTAAATATTCCTGCTGCTCACGGGAATATTAATGAAAATGAGGTCTTAAACATGTGCATGTTACATGTCATTGTCACATCAAAAATATTTCTGTGACTGACTACTTTTAAAATTAATTGGAATTTATCGAATGTATCGAAATGAACTATAACGTGTTGTGCAAAATGGGAATAAGATAAAAATGTGATATTTATCAATTTTATCTTCTTAACACTTAAACGGAATGCTAGTTAGGGAGGGGGGATATTTACTCGGAACCTTGGAGATAGCTGAGGGATGCTTCTAATGGTATAGATGAGAAACTGATGTGGAGCTATGCTTTACATAAGCTTCCATGTTGGGATTGCTTGCCTGAAGACACAGTGGAAATTGTATCCCCTTATAAACAAAGGACCCCAGGTTTTATACCCAGCTGAAGCACATAGTGGTTCGGATCCAGTATTGATCTGCTTATCTATGCATAAAGTGGACTCAAAACAAAAACTAGGAAAAATGCCTAGTTGGAAGGATCGGATCCTACTGCTCATCCATTCCCCACACTGCTCATCATTCATCATTCTTCCTCATTCTCACGAGCTTTGGGGGACACAGTAAGAATGATAAATTAAGAAAGACTTAAAAGACTTCATAAAAGTTTTTCTTTCAGCATTAAAATATATTTTCAACCAAGCATATTATATTTGTATACCCCTACAACTGCAAACTTGAAAAATGTTAAGCACCAGAAAAGTAGAAAGTGAATTACCAGATTAGAAGAAAAACCGAGGCAGACACAATTGCTTCTGAAAGTGAGGTATATAAAAAAAGATGTTAATGTTAAAAACTGTACTTACGTATGCGAGTATGTTGTTCCTAATTTCCTTTCCTTTAGAATTACGTTTTGGGGACTAACTATCCCCTATTTCTCTTTACTGTAGGTCCAGTGCTGATTAACCTAACTGTGCATAAATTTCAAACTATGTCACAGTGTGTGTGGTTTCCAGAATTCAGATAGAATGTTAACAAATTAATGAAGTCAACATGTAATTCTATTGTTCAAAATAACAATGTAAGAGAAAAATGAATGAAAATAGGTAAAAAAATGTACAGGCAATAATATTTCGAGCGAGTTATTCAAAATTTTTACTCCATTCTCAGTGGCAGACAGTGGACTTTGGGACCAGGTGGAACATCTTCGAGCCTTTTTCAATCTCTTTTCCTTAAAAACTCATTTTGATCACACTATGTGTCTTTATCATTCCTTTTTCCCCAACAACGAGACCTTTCTTGCCATTGTTGAACTCGCTTTCGTTAGGATTTATATCATTTTTAAATTTTCATTAAAAATCTCACCCTTTCAGCAATGCTTTTCTCACATTTTGATCACAATATGTGTCTTTATCTTTCCTTTTTCATCAACAGGCAACAATGGGAACTTTTCTGCGATTGTTGAACTCGTTTTGACTTTCCAGTTTCCTGCCAAAACGTAACAGAAATCAACGGCTTCGGCTTCGAACCCACTACGTTTGCATCTCCCACCTGGTATGATTGTTGGCACGTTTGCCTTTTCTCATCCTGGCTTAGTGATTAGCACGATGAGACAAACCTTTCGAATCTTAACCCTTCTGCTACCCTACAACCTTCGGTTGCGATCATGGTTTGCCCCTGCTGGCACCATGATGCTTACCGCCATGCTATGCTTGCTACATGAATTCTGGGTCCTTGCTTGAAAAAGTAACCAACTCGGTGGCTCAGATGCTAGCATTTCAAGGGAAGAGAAACCTATATTTTCAAAGTGAAACCACTGCTCTTGATCGCTGAGTTCTCATGGGCTGTATGCTTTGGAGTGGGGGGAGGGAGGAAAGACACTCTGCTCCCAAAAATTCACATACAGGGAATGATTTTATATTTATTTACACTTATAAAATTGTTTATGCCAACCTTAACCCCCCCCCCCCAAATTAACTTAAGTTGGTGCCTCTTGCTGTATGCACTTTTCCACGTTTTCACATCGTGAGACCGCTTACCTGCCCCCCCCCCCCCTTCAATTCGAACACTGCAGCTGAGGGTCTAAACACCGGCAGATGCACTAGCGCTTCCCGGTGCGCAATCCGCTGCTCCTCGGACAACTCGATCGTGAGATGCACGGAATTAACAATATTTTTTTAAAAAAGAAATAAGCTTGAGAATTCACTTCCTCAGGCAAAACGCCCACAATCATAAGAGAAGGATTGTTGACCTTCCAGAATACTTCCGACGAAAAATTCCTTCTCAAAAGATCTTTTCACAGCAAACTTTCGGTCCTCATTTGAAAGTTCGGTTTCTTTTTACTACACTACGTAAGCTAAAATTATAAATTGAGATCTGTCTCTTTGTGGTTTCTTATCTTGTATTTCTACTGTTGTGATCACCTGGGAATGTAGCAGAGTGGTTCACACATTGCGCTACCATGCCACGTGTCCCGGGTTCGAATCCTGCCCTGGGCATGGCTGTTTGTAAGTGTCCAATCACCAACTTAATCATATCATCACTCATCACGCAAATTAGCCAAAAGTGGCACAAAACGTGAAATAAAACGAAGCAAATCAATCAACCAGGGAACGGATTTTAAGGTGCATCATCTTTTCAAAAATATAGCTGTTTTCATGTCGATCGTTTGAGACATGAAATCAAATAAATTGAACACACTTTGTTGCACCTTTTCATGAGATTAGCACATTTATCCCCTTTTTACCTTATCTTTGATGCTTGAGCACCGTTTCCAGGGGCGATTCCTCCATCAAAGACGTCAGAACTTATTTTGGAGTGGGGGGCAGGTTCTCAAATCTATCAACCAGTCTTTACAATCTCATCCCCATATATATATATATATATATATATATATAATATTATTAAATATTATTAAATAGCTTATTTTATTTTATTATACATATATATATTACATAAATAATAAATATATACTTACTTACTGAATATATGAATATCCACAGTGGCGAAGCATCATAAGAGAAGGCCCAGAGACCTCTATTATGCAATATTTTATTACTTATAATTCCATTAAACGGCGCTTAATACATGAAAACTGAAATTTTAGGTCTTGAGATAATTACTGCAAATTTCCACCCCTGCCTGGTACTCGATATTCGCATGCAGTGAGGCATGATGGTATTGAGGCATTCCTTTAATGATTACTGATTAGAAACATAACTGAAAATGCACTACTTCTAAAAGGGCGCGAAGTACACATGCAAACGTATTGAGAAATCCATGTTTTTGAAGCTTTCTGATCGATGTGTTCAAAAGAAAGTTGCCCGTAGCCATGTTCTCATTTACCATTTCATCATTTTATAAATTTTAGTATAATTTTAACAAAAAATTTGCATAATAAGAAGAATTACATGAATGAAAGAGGTAAGAAGGAAATAAGTTAATGATAGATTTAGTTTATTTTACTTCACTTTTCTACCATTTTTGGCTGATCGTGAAGGCAGTAGATGACATTGGGGCAAATTGGTATATTTTATTTGGTATTCAGAGATTAAGATTAAGAAATGAAACTATCATTAATTTTAGAGTATTTCTAGGCTAAAGTTTTGCAACGAAGGCTTTCAAATATAATGGATGGTTGGAGAGGGCCGAGGTGTCAAATATGGGGCAAGTCGCCACGCTACGCCAACAGCTTTAAAATTAGATATTTTGATCTGCAATTATTCATAGCAGCTAGGTACTTGGTATTGCATTTGAATTAAATCAGTCTGAGCTTTACATGTCTTTTCAGATCAATGGCCCCTCTTAGATGTTTCAGATTTGAGAGAACTTAAGACTGAAGGCGATTCCCCCCACTACCCCCCCCAACCCCGAGAAGTCTAAAATATGTATCATGCCTCGACCTTGCCACCTAAAACTAACCTCCCAACGTAAAAATAAATCACCCGTGAACCTAAGAATGAACAGTACCTATCTCCGAGGTCTAAAACTAAACCATCAGCCCTAAACATGATGTTTAAAATAAAACAGTAAACATTTAATAAATCTAAATGGCCAAGAAATAAAAGTTCCTCCCTTCACATGAGAGGAACGCTGCAAACTCCAAAGTTTGCAGCGTTAAACCCCGAAAGGGCAGAGAACTGATGGTGTATCGGAACGATACTTGTCTGTCTCTAGTTTCGTCTTTTATGTCCTTTCACACAGAAAATATAAATTAGTAAACAAAACATAAGGAGAGAAGTAAAACTAACCAATCTCTTGATTCTATATCAGGCGACTAATTGCAGTGCACTGATGCATGATCTTGCAGTTGGTCTACTTTCTGCAAATGATTTAAATGTATATAAACTATATCGCATACTATATATACACTTCATTTGCAGAGGCCTGACTGCGAAGTCACGTGCTTCTTGTTGTTAAAGGAAACTTGCGTGCACGTTTACAAATCTAGTGCAAAAATATTTTCCCAAATATTCTTTCACAACCTAGATAAGTTGAAATATATGTAGTCTCATCTTTTAGGGCGTGACTGGGGGAGGAGGAACAAAAAGACAATCTTACCCCTCCTCTGTGGTTTCTTAACATCAGGCAATACTGAAAGCACTTGTGGGTAGAGGCGGAACAACCATTCTCTTTGCAACCAAGGCAGGAACTTTCATTTTTTTATTATTTTTATTATTATGATTTTCTTTATTTTACTTCGCTTTTTGTGCTACTTTTGGCTAATTTGCGAAGATGGGGATGAGTGATGATATGATGAAATTGATGAATGGAAACTCACAAACATTTATGCCCAGGTCAGGATTTGAACCCGGGACCCCTGGCGCAGGCCCGTAGCTAGAATTGATCTCTGGGGGGGGGGGGCTCACGGATTATCAGGGGGGCTTTGTAAACCAAGCCTATTTTTCAAAAGGTTAAAAGTATTAAATGAAGATGTGTGTATATGTGTGTGTGTGTGTGTGTGTGTGTGTGTGTGTGTGTGTGTGTGTGGTGGGGGGTGTCATTAACTTATATAAAATTAAATTTATAAATATCATACAGATACTACATTTTTCAACATCTTTTAAACCATCTCTTGGAGTGTTAATTGATTGAAACTGATATCATCCCTTACAATAGAGGTTCCCAAACTTTTTCGTTTCACGGCGCCCCTAGTATTTCAAGATTTTTCCGCGGCGCCCTGGTCAGAATGTAAGCCTATCTAGCACTTGCAATGCCCAATTAGTGTGATTAGGTTGCTTGCCTTAGTTAAAAAAATGTATACACAGTTTTCAAATTCAGAAACATTTTACATGTAAAAAGTACTAAATGAGCAAATATTTGGAACAATATAATCATTTCAGTGAAAATAATGTAACATTTCGCGGCAACCCTAAAACCCAGCCACGTCACACCAGGGTGTCGCGGTGCACACTTTGGGGACCACTGCACACTCAATACTACAGATGATACAGACATGTATATCACACACAAAAGAACGCACAATATTCAACCACATTGCCTACAGTACATTTCACGCCCAGCCGAAGCAATGACACTCCCCTTCGTTCTCAAATCTTGAGAGCTGTTGACTTTTGATGCAGATGCGAAGGGAATTTGCATGACTACATCAAAGTCACAGATTTCTGTCTAAACGGGAGGTTGCAACAGGGGCAGTGAAGGTACAGATAATGAAGCTCCCCTATGAAAGAACTTACAAAGTCTAGATCAGTGGTGTTCAACCTGGGGTACTCATACTCCTGGGGGTACGCTAAGACTTTTTAGGGGGACGCACAATTTAAAATAATTATAAATAAGGAAACCTGTTTCTGACAGAGATAACTTAAAAATGTAATAAAGGGAAGCAAAGAAAAATAGACATTTCTTTGTCAACATTTTCCTGAAAGTGCGGTGGTTATCGCGAGGACGCGTATTGACTCGCCTTTTTGAACTGAAAAATGAGATAAAATGTTTCGTTTCAAAATTAAAATCCGATCTGGTGACGTATTTTGAGAATGAACAGTGGCTTTGCCAACTAGCTTACTTGATGGATTGATATATTAACGATCTCAATCTTCAACTCCAAGGCTTCGATAAAAATATTTTTAAAGCCCGTGAGAAAGTGAAGGGATTTTATAAGATAGTATTACTTTGGATTGATTGCGTTAATGAAGGAAATATTGCAGTTTTTCCAACTGTGTTGGAATATTGTGGGCAAAATGATGTTAGTATTGCTGGTGAGCTTCTGGAAATAATCAAATTTCAGGTTACAGTTTTTGAAATACTTTCCAGAAATTGAGAGAGATTAGATTAAAATCCGTTTTCCACCAAGGCCATCAATTCCTCTGATCTTCCTGTAAAATTAAAAGAAAGTCTGCTGGAAATGTCCACTGGTAGATCACTTAAAATAAAATTCGAAAACGTGTCTATTTGCGAGTTCTGGTGTTACGCACGCAAAGATATATTGAATTTAGTGACACTGCCATCACACGCCTTCTTCCCTTCCCCTCCACTTATTTGTGTGAGCAGGGTTTTTCTGCACTGACAGCCATCAAAACGAAACACACAAATCGCCTGAATCCAGAATCACCACTGATACTTGCACTAACGAAGATTCAACCACAAATCGAGGAGCTGGTGTGCAGAAAACAAGCTCAGCCATCTCATTAACAGGTAAGAAATATTAAAGTTCATAATATATTTTTGCTGTACCCGTAATTTTCCTTTATTTATTTTATAATTCTCCTATTTATAGTAAAACTGTATTATTTAATAGGTAATCATTTGCATAATTTATTTTAGATGTAGTTATGTATAATCTAAATTAAGGATAACTCGGGGAAGGTGGGGTACACGCTTGAGTGGAAAAGTTTCTTTAGGGGTACGTGGAGGAAAAAGGTTGAATACCAGATATACTAGATAATCTTCAAAATATTTGCAGCTACTTAGACTTCTGCTCATAAACAAGATGAGCGAATGGAAAAGCTGCTGTTCATGTTCTGTGGATTTATCTTTAAAATTGTGAGCTGTCTACATTCTCACTCTTCACTGGAAACAAATTACACAAAATAGTTTTACCCAATGTCAATGGTGGCTGATGACAGTGCCAGGGGGCTGAGCCCCCCTCCCCCCTGCCTGGCTACGGGCCTGCCCTGGCGTCGTAGCGCGATGGGCTAACCACTCTGCCACAGGGGCCGGCACTTTCATTTCTTGGCCATTTAGATTTATTAAAAGTTTACTGTTTGTTTTAAACGTCATGTTTAGAGCTGATGGCTTAGTTTTACACCTCAGAGAGAGGTAAGCTCAAGCTCCACCTGCTCCCCTGGTTCAGAGCCCTTGCATCCATGGAATGTTGCAGATGGAAAAGAAGAGATTTAAAATTAGGCTGCTCTCTGCCCCCTTCCCATCGGGGTACTCAGGGTTTATTGTTTCACACCGACTGCATCTGTCCATAAAATCGAAGCGGCGAATTTCTAAGGGGATAATTCCACCTGGCGCTTCTAGGTTCTGAACCCTTCTTGCAGTTGCCGATTGTCTTACACTTGATTTGCAAAGACGTGGCTGCGATTCTTATCTGCACATGGATCTTTCTGTCACATACTTCTTGCTGGTATCGAAACTTGAGTCCACGTTCATTTAACTACTGCAAAAATATTTTCCCATTTTTTTAAAAACTAAACACAAGTTGGAAAAATCTAGTCTCATTTTTAGCATGTGACCGGGGGGGGGGGCAAAAATACTGTATTGTCCCCCTAGATGATGAGTGGGGGGCTAGTCACCCCCCCCCCCGGTTCCGACGTCACTGTCCTCCATGTAGGAAGTGAGGAACGTTTTTTAGGAGTTTAGCCTAATGCATTATAAAATTATGAACGCATTATACGTACAATTGACTAGATTAGCTACTGTCAAAAGTTGACTGCTTTCGTATGCACCAGCAGCACCACAAAGACGATGGTCACAGGCTTTCTGCCGCTTGCTGAGGAACCACGGCGGTCATCCTACAAACAGGGGTGGAAGGGGCAGTGAAGGGAGGCGGCGAGGTTGCGAAGATCGGCGAGTACTGAGGAACCAGCAAGTTGTTCCTCAATCAGCGTTGCCAATTCCAGCAAAATGGTACTAAACCAAGCACAGTTTGATATTTGTTGGCACTTAGCACCCTGCTTTTGACATAATGGTAAAATCTGCAAACGCCAGTCCCTGGGAGAGGAAAAATCGAATTCAATAGAATATGTTTTCAGGAAATAGAAATCATAATTTGTCCAAATCTTATTTCTACTTCACCAGCGGACATGTTTCAAATGAAAGGGAGTTATGCCGAGCCAGCGGCAAGCTTTTTTACAACCATGATACGACCCATCTTCTATATTTTCTTCATCCTGCCCGATTTAGTTCGTCAGGAGATTTTGTGGTAGGAGATCGGTGGAAATTTGGAGGTAAACAATTTTCTCAAACCTTTTTAAGTTCTATGTTGAACTCATGTTGTTTGTTGCACAATTTTAAACAATTTTTGGGGAAAATGTATACTATTACATAACTGTTAAGAATAAGTAACGCAAGTACAAAACTCTAGAAAAGTAGATGCAGAATTACAATTATCCGGAAAAAAGTAATTAATAATAAATCGTAGCAGAATTTAGAAACATTTAGCATAATTTCTGAATTTAGAAACATTTAGCATAATTTCGAAGTCTTAGCAGCACTTTTTGTTATCGTGAATCCACTCGACGACAGGGAGGGAGAAGAAAATCGAAATTCTTGAAAAATCTGAAATGTCGTTAATGTTATTTTCGTCGGTTTTATAGGTCCACATTTAAATATTTCACACATCAAAGTGAATAGCAAGGGCCCCTTGCCCTACCTTGAGCCTAGGCCTGCAGCTAACATTCTAAATGCAAAGGATAATACAAGCGATACGTGTGAACGTAATTGAACGCATTTTTCAAACCTTCCTTGGTTTACCATAATTTCTTCCTACACTCCGAAAAAGTCACGAGTCGCCACTGCTTACCTGCCTCCCCCCCTTCAATTCGAACACTGCAGCTGAGGGTCTAAATGCCGGCAGATGCGCTCTCGCTTCCCGGCGCGCAATCCGTTACTCCTCGGACAAGTCGATCGTGAGATGCACGGTTTTAACAATATTTTTTTAAAAAAAGAAAAAAAGCTTGAGAATTCACTTCCTCAGGCAAAACAGCCACAATCATAAAAGAAGGGATTGTTAACCTTCCAGAATACTTCCGACGAAAAATTCCTTCTCAAAAGATCTTTTCACAGCAAACTTTCGGTCCTCATTTCAATGTTTGGTTTATTTTTACTACACTACGTAAGCTTAATTTATAAATTGAGATCTGTCTCTTTGTGGTTTCTTATCTTGTATTTCTACTGTTGTGATCACCTGGGAACGTGGCGGAGTGGTTAGCACATCGCGCTACGATGTCATGGGTCCCGGGTTCGAATCCCGGCCTGGGCATGGCTGTTTGTAAGTGTCCAATCACCAATTTAATCATATCATCACTCATCACTATCTTCGCAAATTAGCCAAAAGTAGCATAAAACGTGAAGTAAAATGAAGCAAATCAATCAACCAGGGAACGGATTTTAAGGTGCATCATCTTTCCAAAAATATAGCTGTTTTCATGCCGATCGTTTGAGAATGAAATCAAGTAAAATAAACACACTCTATTGCACCTTTTCATGAGATTAGCACATTTATCCCATTTTTACATTCTCTTTGATGCTTCAGCACCGTTTTCCTTCCTTTTCTTTCATGTTTTGTTTAAGAAAATTGGACAGAAAAATAAATGATGATAATCAGCGGCGGCTTAAGGGGCAGAGCCACCGTGCCATGGCACTACCCTCGGAAGAAATTCATACGTCGCCAAGTAAAGTTAAATGAATACATTGATAGTTTACAGACAAGGAGATTCGAATCTTGCAATCGGTCAAGCTGACGTGACGACCGCCCCAACCTCCTCACTGCATCGCCAGCTGTTTCGTTCGTACGCTCGCGAGGCAACATTTCGTGCCGCCGAAGAGCTGGCCTAATCATGGACCTAACCAAGTTGACACACGTGTAGAGGGTTGAAGAAGTCTCAGCGAGGAACATTTCCACCATGAGCCGAGAACAAAGTGGCAGGGGGCGGGGTTAGCCCATAAGAAACCGTGCCAGTCTTAGCCTGGCCTGGCGAGGGAACTTTCGCAGTGTTGACACGACACAGTTGCCACCTTCAGAAAAAAGTCGCTAAATACGACTGGTTTGTAAGACCCGTTGGGGAAGTAATTTCTGCGTACTTTTGGAGAAACGAACCTAATATTTTTCCAAAGTAAAATGAACATTTTTGATAATAGATAGATGCACCAAGAGGGACATCCAGACTTCTTTTGAGTTTCCTTTTGCATTTCAACAATTTCTTTTCATAACAAAGATATTTTCGATATCCAGTTAGAATATGTGTGCATGGGGGAGGAGAAGGTGATAGGATTTGTTTTTCCTTTCCTCTTGTAATTGTTGCATTTTTAGGGAAGTGTCCTGTAGTGTATAAAGATAGGTTAGTGAGTGAAGATGAATCGGATTAGTACGTTATTACTTAAACACATGTTGTTTTCCACGTTACCAAACGAGGACAAACATCTTGGCTAGCGGCGCAACCTCAAGGAGGTGGCGGGGGGCATTGCGGAGGGTTTTTTTTCTATTAACTTGATCACGTTGGCACAACCCATCATAGTTGCCGCCGGCCGCCACTGATGATAACTCTTCTTGAACAGCTACATAAAATCCTATAGTCTCATTTTGTAGATCAGAACGAGAGCTATAAAATATATATTCATTGCAACCCCAATAGTTCCCAAGATAATGTAGCAAGACTCGCGAGATTAAATACTACCACAGTTATCTATGAAGTCCGCGCGCTTTCCTTTCTTGAGCACCAACTATGGATACAGGAAGAAGACATTCCCTATGTATTTTCCCATGTATCTTTTCCATGTACTTTCCATTGTAATGTTTATTCCTATTTCACGTAAACTCTGTATCCTGCATCCTAAACATTGTCACCATGCAATGCTATTACAACAGATAACGCCAACGAACCACCTGATGCCGTACTGCCATACCAATCCTCCAAGGAGGAACCACACAATAAATAGGCTAAAAAAAAACAGCCTCCCGGAGGGGACAAAAATCCCAAAAATCCCCTCCAAACCTTATCCGCCCCAGCCAAATGAAGGGGCAGAACCATCTCCCACACCCTGTCACAGTTGCATGGAGTGCCACCAGAACAGAATTCATTCAAACACTCATTTACTCACAAATATCTATCACACAAGAAAAGTCAGGTTCCAAGGAACGAAACTTGCAACACTAAAACCCAATGAATGATGATGATGATGATGAAGGATACAGGTCATACATACGGAAAGTGCAGAAAAAGAGAGCATTGAATAAAGACATTTTATCAGCATTTATTTTGCACTTTTTTGAAAACATTTTCAGAATCTCTTTTTATCTTTCCAGACCATAATTTTGCACCTTAAAATCCTCTCCCTAGTGATCACATTTCACGAAATTAATGTGAATAAAAGATTCAATAATATTTTGTACTTGGGTGTAAGGGGTGACCTTGCACGAAGTACACCCAATTGTCAACCTCACTTCCAGGTAGTACACCCTCGTCTGCATTTTGTAGACAAACGAGGGTCTGGCGACTGGCCCTATGGCCAGTATAATTCTGTGTGTTGTCCTGTTTTTTTTTATCCTTATGTGTGCTGAGTGCCCCTTTACATCCTCAGCTTTTAACGGAAGTCAGAATATTTTAAAATTTTGGTTATGCAACATTAAAGTTGTTATTTGTAACGATAAGGGGTTGGACCCCGTAATGTGATGGGTGCAAATTAGCCTAAGTGCTGACCCACCCAACATTTTAAAATCAAATTAAAATTAAAAATTTTTGTACTTATTTCGAAAGCGCATAGCTGCGCATTGGCAAGCGTCGCTCGCCCCTAACGGCGGTCCTGTGTCAACTTTAATTTGGGTAATGTTCGTTTAATATGGTTTAATTGCAACTCTCATCAAATTTGAACCGTGTAACCGCAAATTTAGTTGAAATTTATCTACATCCAGTGGCGTGCAAAAGGGGGGGGGGGTTGGTGGGGGTTATAACCCCTCTTTGGCCCAGTATTCCTAAAAAAAAGAACGTCAAATGTAGGAAAAGATGGAAAAATGAGGGATGACTGCCAAAAATAGTGTACGTAACCCCTCCCTTTCGAAAATCCTTGGCACGCCACTGTCTACATCACATTTTCTTTGTGTTAAATTATTAATAAATGGAATTTTTTTATTACTGGTTACAATTTTCGGGGTGGGGAACAATAGACAACAATCGTAAAATAAGTATGTTAAATAAATAGGCAATTTGGCTGTGCTGGAACAGAGGTTGTCCTCAGCTCATTCGTGCTTTTTGTACCATTTCTTGAACTCTTTGGATGTGGCTGGTAAGGCCTCACACATTCTCGATCTAGGACATTTTTGGAGGTAATGTGATCAGCACCACGCTCCAGCCATCTTTACGACCAGGCAAGCCTGTATCCAGAATTTTATTTCTGGAGGGGCTCATCTCTTTTCGTAGCCGACATCGATCTAAAGGTGAAAAGTGGTGGGTGGGTAGAAGCCCTGCAGACGAATTTCTCAGTGTTACCATAGTGTGTGGTACGTAGAAACTCGTTACTAAAGATCCTTAATCCTGATCATTAAAGAAAATTAATTACCACTATACACTATTTAAATTAGATATTTGTAGGATTTCGAGGGTGTCTTCAGCCCTCCCTCTGGCTATATGCCTGCTCCCAGGTACCCATTGATTTGAGGACGGGTTGAACCACGGAGACCCTTTATGCGGGCACCGGCCGGAAAAATTTCTACTTTAAACCACCCACCCTGGGAATCGAACCCGGGTCTCCCACGTGACAGTCAGACGCCGTTACGACTTCTTTTTTTTTATCCCCTGTGCGGCGCCTTCCCCCCTTCACACTTCATTCACTCATAACACTTTTTTTCATTCAATTCACAATTTCATTCCTTTCAGGACAGACGAACACAAACATACATTACGATCCGGGATTCGAACCCGGAACCCCTGGAGTCGTAGCGCGTTTCTCTATCCGCCAAGGAGGTCGCTACAGCGTTGCGGAAAAAGGAAAACAGAATGAAAGAATGAACATCATGAGGGTGGACAATTTGCCACTTGCTCAGTTGTTTTACATGGATTACTCGGCAAATTGTCCATGGCTGTTTTCATTATGTTTACCCAGTACATCAGTTTTGCATGATTTACTTTGAAAACAAATATGAGTGTGGATGGAAGAAAGTGTTTAGTGTGTTTATCGCATTTTGCTGTAATTAATATGATTGGTACCGATGTGAAGAGATACGAACTCTTAAATAAATTTAAACTATGCATACCAATCTTGGTGAGTATGTTTGCATTACTTAACATGAATAAGTAATAAAATGTGTGAGTATTATAGTAACGTATGCGATGTGTAAGAAACAGTACTATCTTAGAGTAATTCACATAAATTACTCTATGGTATTATTATTACCGATTCCCAACATAAGAAATATAACTGCAGACGGTAACAGATCCGAATGTTTAATGATTTTCGCAAGTTTTATAGGAGTTTTAGAAAGTGGGAGCGAATTTACAATATAGAGAAAGTCTCCAATTTTGTTAATTTTCGGTATACTAACTAATTTTGACCTCCTAATCACGAATCTGTTGAAAAAAAAACGGGGGTCACGTCTGAAAATTTGAAAAAAAAGCCGATTGAATTTTTTTTATATATATAGGCTATGTGTATATGCGTAGTTTTACGAACAAAAATGTAATCTCCTGTCATTGTGTCCAACTACGCCGTTGTTTTACAAGAAAATGATTTATGATGTTCAATTCTAGTACGATCCCTATTATTTTCGATGAATTTAGGGGTGAAATGAGTGCTAATGGAACCTAACCTAACCTCGTGTGAATGGTTCGTGGGGCTACCAGTGGATGGTTTTTGGGGCTAACGACAATGGTTTTTGGGGCTAACGTCAATGGTTTGTGGGGCTACCCATGGATGGCTTTTGGCGCTAACGAACAATTTTTGTACAATTTCCAGACGTGACCCCCGGTTTTTTACAACAGATTCGTGATTAGGAGGTCAAAATTAGTTAGTATACCGAAAATTAACGAAATTGGAGACTTTCTCTATATTGTAAATTCTAGCCAGAAAGGGTTTTGGAGAAACTGAAACGATTGTGGAAGTAAGTTTGAGGCTTGGAGTTCCTAAGTAACACAGTTAAAAAAATTCCAATTATTATATACAGTTATTCACCATGTTGTTCGTACAGATGAAGTGTGAGAGTAAACGAAACAAAAAATTACAATAATTAGCTATTCTCCTTACATGTAATTATAACACGTATGGTGATTTGGAACGAGTTTACATTACCGGTGATTTATTTACAATCGTTTCTTCCCCTACAAACCTTATTAATGACGATAGAACATTATATTTTAGTACAAACATGCTATTTTTGATGTCACATTTCTGTTTGTACAGTTGCAATGAAAGCAGAAAAACAAACAAAAATGTTACAAAATGAGACAATTTAATGGGCAGAATCATAACCCTTGGCCTTAATAACTGTTTGGAATCGCCTGTGCATAGAAGAAACCAAAGTCTTTTAGATGTGTGAGCTGATCTCCCCCCCCCCCCACTCTAAAGTGACTGCCCTCTGCAGATGTTCATTTGACTGCACTCATGTTTATGGACACGTTTCTTCAAAAATGTCCATAAATGCTCAATTGGATTCAGATCTGAACTTTGAACTAGTGTTTTCAACTGCTTTGGTACATACAAAATCAACCAGTCCCTTTTGACTTGAGCAGTATGTTTGCTGTTGTAATCCTGCTGGAATGTGAAGACACGTGGCAACCCCATTTTCTGGGCACTTTTTTCACATTATTCTTCAGGATATCGTTACAGACATGTTTGTCCATGATTCCACCAATGACTTGCATTTTCCCAACTCCTTTAGTCAGGGCCAGATCATAATGGATCATCCACCATGTTTTACCTTAGGCGTTGTATTGGCAGCATTGTCCTGCGAATATGCCTTCCTCCACACTGGTCACACCATCTGGTCCGTGCAGGTTTATTTTGGTTTAATCGGACAAAATCAGGTTGTCCCAACTCTGTTGATACGTTTGCCCTGTACGAACAACATTGTGAGTAACTGTACTAGAAACATTATGATTTGAAAGATAGCTTCTAAGCATCCGTAATCCCCAACGGGCAACAATTATTTTTGTTTTTGGCAGTTCAGATTGTTTTATTTTTTCAACAGCAGGAAGACTAGTTATCATAAAATTTTGGCAATCATTGTCACACAAAATTTGAACCTTCCTTGAAGTAATGAGCGCTGTTTGGATTTCGAAAAAAAGTTATATATGTTGAAAAAAATAACTTAAAAATTACCTTATGCAAGCATGTGGGCTTGCTATGGACAATGTAATTTCCCTTGACTTTGATTGATTGATTTAGTTTATGTTACTTCGCGTTTTGTGCCTCTTGGCTAATTTGCGAAGATGGGGATGAGTGATGAAATGATAAAATTGATGAATGGACATTCACAAACAACCAAGGCCGACCGGGATTCGAACCCGGGACCCTTGGCGTCGCAGCGCGATGTGCTAACCAATCTGGCCACAGTGGTACACTAGTCGTACACTAGTACACTAGTGGGAATTAATGTAGGAGGGTCATTCCATGTCAGAAAACAAATTTTAAAATAATCAGTTGCATGAGCATTTTAGAAAGATTTTATAATTAGTACATACATAGTTTGTACTTGTTTGTAGATATCAAAACTGGTAACACTTTATTATAGGGGTGACGGATTTCTCACTTTTTACAGGAGAAACTACTTACGCAAATCATTTTCTGTAGCATTGTGGAAGTTCGTGAATGTAGTTTTGATCAATTTTAATGTGAATGCATGTTGTTTTCTGCGAAAATCTCTGTTTCTGCTGCCGCCATTTGCTTTCTGCACAAGAGCACAATGTTCTGTGTGTTAGATGACGTAAACCCCATAGTCAGTGTTTCAAACTCGCCGTGTTTTCACTAGAACTTGACGTGTTGAATATTTTTAATTTTTTAATTATTTTTTTAACTATGCTTGCCTAACCTAACCTAACCTTACGGAAAATGGTATGTGGGGCTAGCGTGAATGGTTTTGGGGGCTAACGTCAATGGTTTGTGAGGCTAACATCAATGGTTTGCGAGGTATTAGCATAATTTCAAATCCGGGCACCAAAGTAGGTATTTTCCGGTGAACAAGGATGCAACATAGCATAAATCAACAAAACACTCTCACAACACGCGATGAACCAGTACGCTATCGCCATAATGTGTGTTACAGAATCAAAATAACGAGTAACAGTAAGTACTCGTAAATGTAAGAAATAGACATTATTTTTGTTAGAAATTCATTATTTCACAGAAATGTTCCACATTCCAGAATAGTACGTTAGCAATGTAAAAAAGTGTGAAATAAATTATTTATAGGTGTCACCCCAATGGTAAAGTAGTACCTCAAAACCAATGTAAAAAAAAAATATTGTCTTTAGTTCTCCTGGGGCAGTCATTTTTTCAACATGGCACATGGCTTTTTTGCTCATATAGCAGTTTACGGAACTTAATATAACAAAAACCATTAAACCTAGAGACTTAAAACAAAATTCATTTTGTTGCTATAGAAGCAAACTTTCTATGATATTAAATTATGTTTCGCTCAAAATTGATTTGTAATAAAAAAAAAAAAAAAAAAAAAAAGGTCAAATTGGGGTAACTAGTTAAAACATTGGATTTTTAATGTTTTAATGAAGGGGTTTAGTCTAAGACTTGAAATTCTTTTCATGTGTAGACCTACCTGCAGGGGGTCTGCAGTGCTTAGAAATGCAACCCTTTTCTTCAGCATGGGCTCAAACATGGGTGTTTATGAAATTTTGACAGTTTTCATGGTTAATTATCTCAGATGGGTCCTCTTAAAAAATTCTGAAATTTGGCATGGAGGAAGCCCTGCCTGAACCTAACTCATAGTAAAAATCTCAACTTTTAGATGCAACTTGTTTTGGCCAATATGAGGTAGCATATGTGACGTCATTTGTGACATAGCTGTGTAAAGTTAAACTTCATGTAGTATACCTATAATAATTTTCTTTTTCTTTTTTATAGTTGGGTTGAAAATATAGTAACGTAGGATTTAACAGAAATTAAAATTACAAGGTATAACAATTGAAGATCTACAAAATCTCATTCCAAAGGTTTTGATTTATCTGGTACCCACGTCCAGTTGGTGGTGTCAGCTCCAGTTTCCTACTCTTTCTCTTTGTCAAATCATGCAAAATTCTTTGTTCTTTTACTACATTCCTACTCGCACGAAATGATCAGAAACCCTCAGTTCATCACATATATTTTTTCTTGACGAAATGCTATTAATCAAACTGGCAACTCTGATCTTTTCCCCATTAATTTTTGCTAATTTACGTTTTTCTTTTTAACTGTTCAATTAAATGATTGTACTTTCCATGCAAAGGATTGTCACACTTGCCTTCTTTTTCTTCAGTTCTAATACTTTCTGGAAAACAACACTCTACAACCTTGGTGACAATGAAGTTCGACCAGAAAGGAATACGTGATTAAATGCACAGAGCCATAGGCGGTGGAATGGGTGACCCGCAGAACTGACGCATGTGTGTAAGAGGAGGTGTGTGAAGAGGCAAGAATCGTGATCCCAGCATGTTGCACCCAAGGTCACGTAAAGAACGAAAACGGGGAACTATACGCGTGACATTGAACTTCGACCAGGCACCAGACCCATACGGAAAATTCCAGATAGTGGCGCATTCGACGGAAGCATGACGTCACGGACACGATAAGGGAGTCCGCCGTATATAAGCGCGTTCTGTGCACCGAGGAACCGCAGCGCATCATCACCATGGCCAGGGGCAAACCTATTGACAACACCGTGAGGAGAAGAGTGGTGGAGTTGCAACGGGATGGACTCAGTGAACGGGAAATAGGGCGCCAACTGAACTTACCCAAGTCAACCGTCCCCTGCATCATCAAACACCACCAAAATACGGGTACTACAGAGCCAGGTAAGGCCCCCGGTTGAAAACGCCTGCTAAGAGTGCGTGACCTACGGATATTTAGGCACTATATCCAGACCAACAATCATGTTTCTGTGGCCGAATTATGACTGTGGACTCGAGAACGCTTTCACATTGAAGTGTCAACCAGAACCATTCACAGTTACCTACAGCGATGCGGTTACCGAGTGTACAAGGTGAAACGTAAACCCTTCCTTTCCATGTTGAACAAAGGCAATTGACTACGGTGGGCACGAATGTACCGGGGATGGACATTTCGGCAGTGGAACAGGGTTTTGTGGACGGACGAATCCATTTTCAATGTTGTGTACGGGAAGATTACATTTCAAAGTAATCATATTTTAAACTCATTCCATTGATTTGAATATCTAAAATAAAATATAAATTGACACTTTGTATGGGTGGCCGCGGTGGCTCAGTCGGTAACGCGTCTGACTACCATGCTCAAGGTCCCAGGTTCGATCCCCGGCCGGTTCAAATCCGGGAACTTTTCTAACGGTGGAAGCGGCCCCGGCGCCCACCCAGCGTCGAATAGCATGGGTACCTGGGGGAAACCCTGGGGGGTAAAGGCGGTCAGGGGCGTGATGCTGATCACATCACCCCCACTCACGACCGGATCAAGAAAGTGTGGGGCGTTACCCCCACACCCCCTATATGCCTTCATGGCGTGGTGCTATGCACAGGGGAACACTTTACTTTTTTTACCTTTACACTTTGTATGCCACAACACCTGTTGAAAATGTATTAAAAATACAGCCTTATCTATAAAATGATGGCCATATTTTTTGAATTGTAACTGATATACCACTGGAGTCTCCCCTTAAATGATTTCCATGAGGTTTACAAATGTGCAAGGTGGCATTATTATTTTTATCATAACCAAATTTTCCAGTGAACACACTCAATCAATATTCCTTGAACTATTATCCATATCTGTAGCTTAATATTGTTACTTTTCAGAGAAGTCAGCATTTGCAATCTCCATTTTATATGTGCAGCACTTGCATTTACCAAGCAGAAGAATGTTTTGAATTTCAAGAGCAGTGTGTCAAGAACTCTTCAATTCTTATAGAGAGATCAGGAAACAATGTAAGTATTTGCAATTTGAATGTAATTGTTCGCTAATCTTAACTACTCTATATTTCACTAAGGACTAGATTCAAAATCTTTGCATGGCCTCCCTGATGGCATAGTGGTAACATTGTAACCTTGTAATCAAGGGATGCCTGGTTCGATACAAAACTTATTTCCTGTGGAACTAGTTTTTGAAAATACAAGGGATGTTCAAGAAGAAACCGAACTTTTACAAAATTGAGAAAATGGTAATATCAACCAGCTATTTCTACATGTCTTCTTCAAAGTACTCCCCTCCACTGTGCACATGCCACTCCCAATGTTTCTTCCAGTCCTGGAATGCCTGCTGGAACTTCAGTTTTGGAATGGCCTGTGTATTTTGTAACGAATTCCCCTTGTACTCTTCTATTGTCTGGATCTGTGACCTTTGAGGGTTTATTTAAACTTGGGGAAGAGGAAGAAGTCTGTTGGTGCCAAATCAGTGGAGTAGGCCGGTTGTGGGACAACAAGTGCCTGGTGCTTTGACAAAATCTTCTGGATAACGAGTGAGGACTGAGCCCATGCATTATCGTGATGAACCACCCAGGACTTGTTCTACTACATCTGTGGCCTATTTCGCTGCACCTTTTCTTGTAATCGTTGCATGACATTAACGTAGAACGCTGCATTCACCATGGAACCATGCAACACAAACTCCGATTCTCTAGCAGTCGAAGAACATGATTAACATCATTTTAACATGGAATCTACTCATTCTTCATCCTCGATGGAGGTTCAACCTGATCTTAAACGTCTGTACCAATCGTAACACTGTGTTGATCTGAAACATTCCTCGCCATAAGCTTCATGTAACAGGTCGTAAGTCTCTTTGAAAGTTTTCTGCAATTTCACACACTCGCTGCACTTCCCTTCCAGTTCCTTCAGTGTAGGGTAACTGAAAATCACGGTGGGCACTCAACACACCTGCACTCAACACAATCTACTGCATTACTGTGGTTAGCAATGGTTTTGAAACTGGGCCAAGTTAATAACTAAGTACACCGCTAGGCACCGCCAATGTTGGTTCTCTTCAAATTTATATACAAACTTTAAAAAAGGAGTTTGGTTTCTTTTTGAACAGGCCTTGTACAACACTTCATTGGCCATTGGTCAAATATAAACCAAATATGGGCAATTCCATGTAAAATCAACAAGGTCTTAAAGCTTACATTTTTTGATGATTTGAAATTTGGCATGCTGAGGTAGGAAAGTATGCAAAGTTGCAAATCTATATCTTTTGTATTTCCAAAATTACAGGGGCGCAAAATGAGGGATTTTGACATCATCTTGTTAACTTTGAATTGCCATATTACAGCATCTATAGAAGTGATTCAGATGGTGTTGGAAAGGTCTTTAAGGGTTCTTTCACATGAGATTAAATACCCATTTTTGAGAAAATGGCTACCAAAATTTTCTTTACTAACTAACTAACTAACTCTCTAGCTTTCTTAAACCTGAAGGTTTTTGGCTGCAACAATACAAGCCTTCTATTTGTCCCTATCCTGAGCAAGATCTATCCACTTTTTTTCCATCACTACTGAGTTCCTTTGGGTCCAGTTCAACATTGTCCCTCCATCTTCGTCTTGGCCTTCCTACTGGTCTCTTACCATCAGGTTTCCCAAAAAGAATCCCATAAACTCTTCTTTTCTCTCCCATTCGTGCCACATGGCCTGCCCACCTAAATCTTCTTGATTTGATTATTCTTATAATATCTGACATGAATACAAGTTATGCAGTTCTATATTATGTAATATTCTCCACTCACCTTTCTCTTTACACCACCTCCAATTGTGTTTTACCCTGGCATAGGCATGTAATATCTCATGGTAAAGAGCCTGTCAAGACCTTTCCAGTGCCGTCTGAATCACTTCTATTGGTGCCCTGATTGCCGAAATATTGCAATTTAAAGTTAACAAGATATTGAGGAAAAAATGGTCAAAATTGCCCATTTTGCACCCCTGTAACTTGTAAATACCAAAGATACTGATCTGCAACTTTCTATAGTTTCCTACCTCAGATGCCCCTTTCAGTGTGCCAAATTTCGAAGGAATCAAAATATGTAAGTTTCAAAATTGCCTCTTCCTTGGTTGATTTCACATGAATGACCCATGTACCAAATGATGCAGTATACTATGTCCATAGTCAGTAGGGCACGTGACTGCCATGTGGGAGACCTAGGTTTGATTCCCAGGGTGAGTAATCTAAGGTCAGAATTTTCCCAACCTCAAATAAATGAGTACCTGAGTGGGTAAAGATAGCCTGTGCATGGTGCTGATCACTTCACCCCCACACAAAAAAAAATGACCATAATTGAGAATGTGTGGAGCTCTACCCCCCACATCCCCAATTGGGAACTTTACCTTACCATGTCCATATTAAAGATATATGTAATTTGTACTTTTTTTCATTGTAAGTGTATGCATTAAGAAAAAATCAAAGTTACGTACTACGTTTCATCTCCTCTTGTAATGATCATGATGTATGCTGCTGTATAAATTTTATTACATCCTAAGTTATTTGTTAAAGTTAGTTATAATTTCTTCCTTTGCTTTTGATTGGTGTTTCATGTGTGTTAGTTCAGTTTATACCTGCAGCATGCCTGGGTAACTTGCAGTGCCGGATCTACAAATCTTGCCCCCCTCCCCCCCACAAAATATTACCAAAGGCCCCCCTCTGCTTACGTACTATCACACACACACAAACTCATTATACAGGGTGTCATTTTAATGGCGCCCACGGACCACGGAAACGTATAGAGGACATCAAAACAAACAACTTTTCTCAGTAACATTTTTCTCGTTGGTGCGTCATTTCGGCGCTACAGTCGTTCAAAAAAGCCCGTTTTGCCGCCTGAATGCTGGCAACCACACACAACATTTGATTGCATTTGTGACGTCATATCCCGTCGTGAAGCGATGCGTTCCAGGGTTGCCAGGAACACACATACTCTGTGAAAAATGACATAGCTACAATCAGCCACATTATGTACCGTAACACAAAACGAGAAAACACGTTCTGTAAGCTAACAGGAAGTAAACAAACGATATGAAAAATGGTAGAAAGAAAATAAAATTCAAGTGGAAGTGGTCATATCGAATTTTGTCTCAGCTTACATGTCAAATATTTGCAAATCTAGTTACCAAGTTGGCATCTTACAATTTAGTCTATCCACTTCGTCCTTCTGATACTAATTGTCTGTGACACACTGAACAGATGACAAAACAGAAATGAAAGAACTCAAAATTCCAAACGTAAGCAACAGATAATATAATGTATATTCAGAGCATTATGAGGTAAGTGGCAAAAATGATTGAAAATACAGGGATATAAGTAGTAGTAATACTACAAGCTCTAAGACGATTATGTGTTTATCTATGCACCGGATACACATGTAATAGTCTGCATCTGTGAACAGGGCAGTATATTCGGTACTGATTCATCATTAGATTGTTACTGTGGTTGTACGTGTTTTAGTCGTAATGTAACAACGTGAACCTCGGATACTTCCGTTATCAGCACAAAAGTACCGCATGGCATCTGGACACAAACCTGTAGATATCAACCTTGCAACGAGATTTGCAAATATTTGACATGTAGTTGGGCGTAAACAGCCACGTGTAAGCTGTAAGTCCAATAAAATTTATAGTTCTTGATATTTTAGATGTAGGCTGAGACAAAATCCGACATTGACATTTCATTTTGAATACGTTTTTTACCATTTCTCATATCGTTGGTTTCATTTCCCCTTCCCCTGAGATGACTGCTGATCTTCTGGCTGGTAGGCTATGATGTTCGGTCTGCTGGACGCGTTCCTCGCTTCGTTTTACAGCTAATAATGTGGTTGGTAGTTTGTCATTTTTTACAACATTTGTGTGTTCTTTGCAACCCTGCCGTGCGCTGTTTCGCCGGAGGATATGGCGTCACAGGTACGATCAAATGTTGTGTTGGGTTGCCAGCATCCAGGCGGCAAAACGGTCTTTTTTGAACGGCTGTAGCGTCGAATCGACGCACCAACGAGAAAATTGTTACTGGGAAAAGTTGTTTGTTTTGATGTCCTCTATACGAATCTGTGGTCCGTGTGCGCCATTAAAATGACACCCTGTATATATATGTGGGGTGTATGTTTGTACAATTCTTGAACTCATGTTGACAATGTCACATACAAGGGGTCTACAGGGTGATTCAAAAGTTCCTTAACACCCCCCTATAAAAAGTAAAGAAGTTAGGCTGGTTACAATTGGTCATGATAGAAACAGGTTAGGCTTAGGGGGAACTACATTGGTGTGCACAAGCATAAGAAAGACACTCAAACTGAGTGATAGTCCCACATTATTAATTCTGCCCATTTCAGAGCAGACTTCTGTGTAATTTCCCCCCTGTTATGTGCAAACGTTATGTAATATGTTGAAAGTTATACATTGGGCCTCTTATAGGGGTGCCAAACGAGAACTGGAGGGGCCTGCCTCCCCCCCCCTGCCCCCTGTTATGGCACCCGTAGTGATGTGATATGTATATGACTGTCTTTTCACACCTGGAAAATGATAGCCTACATTTGTTACAATCATGCAGTTGTAACTTTTTCCTGGTTAAGGATAGGTTGAAGAAACCTTCACCACTGCATTTCTTGTGAAATTCTAGCCTGATTTGATTCTAGTCTGACTGTCTGACTGCCACGCGGGACACCCAGGCTGGGTGATCTAAGGTCGGAATTTTTCCGGCCTTGTCTCTGCATAAAGCGGCTCCAGGCCCAACCTGCAGTCTCAAATCAAATGGTACCCAGGAAGGGGGGGGGGGGGGTTAACGGCAGCCGGACAGTGGTGCTGATCACATCACCTCCAAGATGTCAGACATCAAAAATATCTGGGGCCCTATCCCCCCCCATACCCTAAATGTGCCTTCATGGCACAGTGCTATATGCACAGGGAACTTTATCTTTGTCTTTACCTGTATATATTGTACTCCTTTCTGCACCCCAGAGTAACTGCGTTTATTTTTTACATACTCGAACCCTGTACTATGTCAATGGCTGAGGGCCCCCTAAAGGCTTACTTGTCCCCCCCCCCCTGCACTGTGGGGTTTTGCGGATTGTAGATCCGGCACTGGTAACTTGCCTTATTTGTGAAAACAGCACTCTGGCATGCATGTGTGTAATTCAAAGCGAGCAAGGTTAGCATTGTAAGAGGGGTCAGCCCAATATATATTCTTTTGTAAGATATGTGGTTCATCTTGAAATCTGGCTTGCTGAAATACACTGCAATGTTGTTAGTTTAGCTCTGGAAGTTTTTACTGTATTGGAGGGTTCATCTCATGCCATTTTTGATCCTCTGACCTGCTCAAGTTACCTATGTTCCTTCTGTCGCCATATGTTTCTTTGCGCACGCTGAGGCAGTCATTTCGAAGTGACAGAAAGAAGTCCACTTTGGGAGAGGGAGAACTATGAAATATAAGTTTCAGTAAATATTAAAAATTACTTGAAAAATATTTAGGTTAGTACAGAAAGAAAAAAAATGTCCCAAAAATTTTATAGATTAAAGTGGTTTTAAAGAGTCCCCAAAAATTCCACACACCATTACATTACACACAAAATTAAGACACAGGCATTAGTAATACACACACACACTGGAAATGCTGGGAGAGAGAAAGAGAGCATGGCAGGCATGGGCATATGCAAGATTTTTTCCAGGGAGGGGAAATAATTTTTTTTCAGAGGGGCAGAGGATCCATATTTTCCCACATAATAGTAATGGCCCCTCAAAAAACACTGCTTCTGCTGAAATTTTCATGTTCCTTCAACGCCCTTACAATAATTAACATAACTTACTGTGAATGAAATGAAATAATGCGTGAAATATGTACTTTTTAAGTGGACATTGATTTTCCGGGGGTGGGGACATGCCTCCCTCCTTGCCTTCCCTTCGGGATGCCCATGAAGACAGGAGGGCTAGAGGTGCATTGGGTAGACTCACAGAGTTCTCACGAGTCTACATTAATGTTCCCGAGTTTTCTACAGTGTGGACACTAATATGAAATTTTTATAGTTTCTTCTCTCTTTGGCAAATTGCTCATCTCCATTTTCATTTAGTATCTGCTGCTGTTATTATTGCGTCAATTTTGTTCACCTCACATTCTGTACAAAAAACATGAGTGATTCCCAGATATGAATGATTTCAATGTACAAATTCATTTCACAAACATATTTTACTTGTGCAACTTGTATACTGTGGGACACAAAAATGTGCCTTGCAGTCCCACATAGCCAGGGTGCTGTTCCATGTTGAGCTGATGCTCTCCCCTCAAATTATAATATGTTATACTTTTACATTATTACAGAAAATAACAACAAAAACACTTAAGGAACAAAACATTTAAAATACTGAGCAGAATTCGTAACATTAATTTTTTTAAACCTCGAAAAAGTCAGCAGTTGGATATCTTCCAAGACCATACAAACTAAAAGCAGACCTACACACTACTATCTTATCAAACTTATTTAATATGGTTCTATTTTCCCTCAGTTGTAGTGTTTTCATGGTATGCGGCATTCCAGCATTACGTGTGTAAGGTTCTTGACATGAGATTGGATTAAAATATTCATAATGAACTGATTTCGTAGACTTATGAAGTACTTTGTTGTACGTATCTGCTAACAAGTGCAAAAAACTTGAGTATGATGGCACAGGCTGAATGCATGAAAAGCATCGACAGTGTAACACTAAAAATATAGCAAATTTTTACTTCATTTGTCTGTGAAGCACATGGGCTGCAGATGCAAACTTTTATTGGTGAAATGTGCAAATTATGTTCAATCACAAACATATAATAAGCCTTCATGCAATTAAAGACGATGATAAATTTCATATTAAATCATTTTGTGATTTACATGGAGTAGGACTACATTTCGTGGAATGTCCCGTACATGGAATTGGGCTTCATTTCCTAGGAATGCTTCCACATTATCTATGTCCTTTTTAACTTGTTTGATGTTAATCGTATTTGCCATTTCTGGAATTTTCAGCTAACATTTAAAATAACCTAAATACATGTGCAATAATACTCTTGCGGTTGTGCTTACCGAATCTTTTCTCTCATTGCTGTGGTGTATGAGAGATATTTTCATTGTTATCAGCACTATTAGTGTCACTCATGGGAACAGTAACAGCCCACTTTACTGAAACACTGATATCAAAGAGCTGTACCTGTTTGTGTTGAGATGAAGCTTGCATTTTCATGTCTCGCATTATATTAAATTATATTTCTCTGATGCAGGACAGAACTTAGGCATTATTGCTTTTAAGTCAGCATATACGTAGAAACTGAATAATTTTGTGTCATTTCAGGCTTCTGTCTTCACACGTGGGATCTCATGTAAAGCTGAGGAAAATTCATTGCTCACTTTTGCGAAAGAAGTTGAGCCAGTTGGTGATGATGATAAGAAACTCTGTGCAACTGCAGATTGTAAGGACAGTTTTACAAATATAATCTCTTCGACACGTGAGCAGGGTGATAAGTTTTTCTGTGGAATATGTACCAAAGAATTTGATCGTAAAGTGTCTTTGAGATTGCATGTGAGGAACCATGCCACTGAAGGAACTTACATATGCACCTATTGTGGAAAGTGTTTCTATAAAAGTTATGGGCTGGTTAAGCATTTGGAAAAGTGTGATAATAACAACAGACGGACATACTCATGTAAAACTTGCAAGAGAACATTCTTCTCCACTAGTAATCTTAACGCTCATGTTAATCGTATCCATACGAAAGAACCAGCTTGCTGCTGCAGGAAAGTTGTCACAATTTTCAAATCAAAGGTAGATAACCAAGAGGATACTGTAGAGGAAGAAGTAATGCAGTGTTCGGCCCATAAGAAATTAATTTGTGATTTTTGTGGGAAAGCTTACAATAAGTCGTACCTCATAAGTCACATGAGAACACATACAGGTGACAAAAAATATGTTTGTTATGTGTGTGGAAAACGCTTTGCTCAGTATGCAGGGTTGAGAGTACATTTAAGAATGCATCGTGGTTTGAAAAGTATCACTCGATGTGCACTTTGTTCCAGAATGTTCAGTAGTTCAGAGGGACTTGAAAAGCACATGAACTATGAACATTATAAAACACAACCATACAAATGTGACATTTGTGGTAAATGCTTCTATTCCAAGGCATGCATTAGAAGTCATATTATTAACATTCATATATGCAAAGAAACTATTACATGCAATGTGTGCAATAAAACTTTTAAATCCAAAGGTCGTGTGAAAACACATGCTATAATGCACAGTGCTAACAGACCATATGTTTGCGATATCTGCGGACAAGGATTCCGTCGTAAGTCTGAGTTGATCACACACATCACACTGCACACTGGAGCAAAACCATTCAGGTGTGAAATATGCGGAGTAGCATTTCGTCAAGGAGCCCATCTGAGAAATCACACACTACTTCATACAGGCCATATGCCATATAGTTGTGATTATTGTGGACGTTATTTCAGGCACAAAAGTAGTCTGCTTTGTCACATCAACCACCACAATGAACAGAAACAAAACCAAAGATATTCTTGAAGAGAAACAGTTCTATGTTTAACTGTCAGTGTCATGTCTGTAGTAAAGAGGGACAGAGGCGAGGCATCTGGTCATCAGGAGATGCGGATAAGAGACCTTTTTCTTCCAGTCCCGTTGTTTACAAACACGGCAGTGTTCTCAGAATGTCCAGCATTGTAAAGCATGCAACGCTTTTATTTTTAAGAAAAAAACACATACTGAAGAGCATCACAACGCGACTTACATAGATTACATGAAAGTAATGGTGCTTAGCAAAAATGTAAGTAAGCAAGAGCATAAATTTCCTTACGGTTAGTGCTAGAAAGAACTTAAATTTAAAAAGTAGTTCTAGATCCTTCATAGTATTTCTCCTTTTTTTTTATGGCCCTGCGGTTCAAATATCAATTTTGAAAATAAATGTTCTTGCTTTACAAAACACGAAGTACTTCCTGTTGTTTTGTGTTTACTATGCTTATGAATGACAAGACTGATCAAGATTTTTGTTCTTGAGGTGACAGACATACTTATTCTGACAGAACCTTTTCCCTAACATATTTTACTTCTACACCAGGGATGGCCAAAAATATCTGGATTCCGGAAAATTTTAAATCTCGATTCGGAAATTTTACTACCCAGATTTCGGAGGCAATTAGAATTTCGCAGAGAGAGGTTTAACACTTTTTCCATTTTTTCGGGTAGAATTCATGAAGAAAATTTTGTCTTCTTTATTTTACGATCATATACTCCGTAGAAATAAAATAGATTTAGCCATCTCTACTTAACACGTCATGTACAAATACTGTTATCATCATTTTCAATGTAGTAATCCCCCCCCCCCCCCGACCTGGTTGACGTTTGGCAAGTTTTGCGATGACTTGGTAAAAATGCCACGCTTCGCCACTGAAGAGGGGGTTAGCATAACATGTTTCAAAGCCAGAGTTTCCAGTTTGGAACTTCCCAAGAGGGGATTAAAATGCATTAAGCAAGAAAAATAATTAAAAGGCCAGAAAGGGAATTTGGTGGCAACAATGAGGGAATTTTCAGTCTAAAATAGGGACAATGCTGGAAAGAATATATGAAAAACTGAAACTGGAAGGGTCATGGGTGAGCTGTGATATCAAGAATAAAACTTGCTTTTCTTTAGTTCCAGGAAATCCAAACTTTGAAAATTCTTGCTTGATTCTATTAAGAAATGGTTCTGTTAACATTACCTCCCTTTTGTGGTTTTGTACAAAATTGAAGAAGCATTTGAGAATGAGTTTCCGATTTTGGTTTCTGAAGTTGGATTAATCCAACGTGCTAGTCATTTCAGGGGTGTTTAAACCTAACCCCTTCCCCCCTCCTTTAAATATGGCCATGCTATGTGGTAGCAAACAACTATAAACTGGTACTACTATGAGGATCCATTTTCTCTAACATGAATTACATTTATGTTCATTTTTGAAACATAATAATAGATAAATTATGTACTGTACTTTTTATACAAGATATTTGGATTTCAGAAATATAGTATGTAATCAAACTCCTTAAATTATTACATAGAGATGAGATTAATAGCAAGAAAATTTTACTTTTCTCAGACTATTTAATATATTGTGTGTGTGTGTGTATACAGGATATCATTTTAATAGTGCTCACGGACCACAGAAACGTATCGAAGACATCAAAACAAACAACTTTTCACAGTAACGTCTTTCTCATTGGTGCATTGTTTCAGTGCAACAGTCATTCAAAAAAGCCTGTTGTGTCGACTGAAGGCTGTCTACCCAACCCAACATTTAATCGCATCTGTGATGTCATTTTCTGTCCTGAAGTGGTGCATGCCAGGGTTGCCAGGAACCTACATGTTCTGTGAAAAACGACATATCTACAAACAGCCACGTTATGTACCGTAAAACAAAATGAGAAAACACATTCAGTAACCCAATAGGAAATGAACAAATGATACAAAAAATGGTAGAAAAATAATGTATTCAAAAGGAAGTGTTAATATTGGATTTTGTCTCTCAGCTCATTGCCAAGTTGGCATCTACAGTTTAGTCTATCCACATCATCCTTGTGATACTGGTTGTCTTTGACACACTGATCAGTATAAATTGAAGAACTCAAAATTCCAAAGGTAAGTAACATGTAATGTAAAGTATATTCAGGGCATTACGCAGCAAGGGTCAAAAATGGTTGAAAGAACAGGGATACAAGTAGTAGTAAAACAAGCTCTCCGACAACTAACATTCCTGTGTTTTATCTACACCGGATTCACATGTAATATGTAATGAACATAGCAGTATATTCCCTGCTCATTCATTTTGTTGTTACTGTGGTTGTACGCTTTTAGTCTTAACGTGAACATGGATACTTCCATTATCAACACCACAATACCACAATGCATGTATCAGGACAAATGGATATACAAACCTGTAGATATCAAACTTACAATGAGATTTGCAAATATATTACATGTAGCTGGGCATAAACGCCCAGGTGTAAGTTGTAAGTCCAATAAAAAAATTTTGAGTTGATAACATGTAGGCTAAAAGACAAAATCCGATATTAGCATCTCCTTTGGAAAACATTGTGTTTCTATCATTTTTCGTATCGTTGGTCCATTTCCCCTTTCCCCTGCGATGACTGCTGGGCTTCTGGCTGGTTGGCTGTGTTACCTTGGATGTCTACTGGATGTGTTCCTCCCTTCGTTTTACAGCTCATAATGTGGTTAGTAGTTCGTCATTTTTCACAAAATTTGTGTGTTCCTTGCAACACTGCCGTATGCTGTTTCATAGCAGGAAATTATGTCACAGATGCAATCAAATGTTGTATTGGGTTGCCAGCATCCAGGTGGCAAAATGGGCTTTTTTGAATGACTGTAGCGCGTAAACAACGCACCAATGAGAATAATGTTAGTGGACCCTGTGCACCATTAAAATGACACCGTGTGTGTGTGTGTGTGTGGGTGTGGGTGTGTGTGTGTGTGTGTGAGAGAGAGAGAGAGAGAGAGAGAGAGAGAGAGAGAGAGAGAGAGAGAGAGAGAGAGAGAGAGAGAGAGAGAGAGAAAGAGACAAATAGCATGTACAGTCATGAACACTCTCATGGGTGGTAAAAATTCCAATTGAAGTTAATTGGTTGTTACAACTCCGAAGTGTCTTTGCCTGTGCAATCAAACACCTTCATTGAAAATGGATGAAACAAGTACTACATATTAATGTGTAACATCACATGTTATAGGATGCACGCTTTTAGAAGCGATATCGGGTGGGGCCATGCAGAGGGTGTGCGTGGCGATCAACCAATGGCAGGAGTGCAACGTTGTACAGTTAGGAGACTGCGGCGCGGAAGTTAAAAGCCGTGTTCTGTATTTTTCTAGCGCGCAAGAAGTTTTCATGAAACACGTCACTTTAAGGTTCATCATAAGATGGGGAAAGACATTTTGAACCTGACTGTCCAAATCCCATGAATTTCCATCGCCTACAGCCGGAGTTATCGTTCCTTGAAGAAACAAAGGAAAAACCTTTCATTTCCTTCAGCCTGTTTTTTTTGTTGCCACCGTGTTGACGCAGCTGAGTTGTTGTGTCTAGGGAAAACTGTGTGTGTTAAATTCGTCTCGATATAAACAATGACCCTTCATTGTTCTGGGCGTTCTCAAACATTGAAAGTCTGGGTCAGTTGAGTTCAGCATTTTCGTAGCAAGGCCGGTGTAAAATTATTCGCTTGCTTATCGTTCACTCGTGAACCACAAAGAACAATTTGTGAAAAGATTAAATACAGCCCTTTCGTGCGATAGTGTGTGTTCCGTGTGTTCTTTTTATTTTAAATAATGTCACTCTCAAAACTTAGCACCCGTAGTACAGACACCAAGGGTGCAAAATCTAATCATTAACCTCCAGGAGAGTGATTCGGAAATGAGTGCAATCAGTGACACGGAGACTCATGGGCATCCGGGAAGGGGGGGGGGGCAAGGGGGACCGTGGCCCACCCCTGGAAAATTAAAGTCAACCAAAAATTATATCTTTTTCACATAATTTAATTACAGCCACAATAATATGTGTTAATTATTGCATGAATATGATATTTAAATTTAAGCAATGTTTTTGAGGGAACAACACTATTATGGAGGAAAATGTGCCTTTTTTGCCCCCCCCCCCCCTGGAAAAAATCCTGCGGACGTCCATGCGGAGATCGAGGAAGACGACGAGAGCAGTGATGAATAAATACCTTGAAGCTTCTTTCAGGTATGGGTTTCTCGTATATGCTACAGTGGTATGATATTATAATCATTCACTATACTATTTCACTGTACTCATATATACCGTGCATGCATTATCAAAAATAATGGACACATCGCAAATTTTCTGTCCTTCCCTTGCGCTAGCAGTTAGTTTGGCAACAGCGCAGTAGCACTGGCTGGGTATTGGCCGAACTGTTCCTTCTAAAAGTGTGCGCCATATAGGTGATGTGTGTGTGTACAGTAAAAATTGACAGTTTGAAGAATTGCCCACATTATTGTAAGGATTGTGGGAATTTGTAATTAAAATTATTCATGTCAAGAATATTTTCTGTCTGCATGTATGGTTTAACTTGCCATCTATGTAATCTGTGAGCAAGAAACTGTATTGTTGTAAAATAACAATGTGCTTCATTGAAAGAATTCGTGTTGTGTCTTTGCATATTTAGTTTGTATTTATTGTATGTATGTATGCTAATGTTCTCATCATATTTATTTTCTTCGCCATTTTTTATTGTTGCACTTTAATATTTGATCTTTATCACATGGTAATGACACCCTGTTAATTGATGCTAAGGTGAAATTTATGGAAATGTGTCATCTTTATATGTAATTATTTATAATTAATTCATTTGTCTTTGGTGTCTTCCAAATACCATTATATAAGTTCCTGAAAACTAGGTATGTGAAATAATATTGATATACATCAAATGCAGCATTCAGTTGAGAATGACAAAGTATTTTTTTTGTAAATAAAAAATAATTGCTCAGAAATACAAGTTGATTTTTTTTCTCTCAAAACCAGGTTTGGCATGTTTAAAACAAAAGTGTTTGAAACAACTTGTTTTAAACATTTAAATTAAAACACATGGCTTTGTTTTTCAAAAGTGTTTAAAACATTGAAAACAAAGTGTTTTAAACATGTTTTTTTAAGACTTGTTTAAAACACATTTTGATACTTGATGTTTGATAGTTTGTGGTTATTTGCATGTTTTGTAAATATGCATGCCTTTTCATTCAATGTGTGTCATTCTGTTTATTGTGCTTAGAAATCTGTTCTGTGGCTAAAATTGTATATTGAATTTACGAAGGAACATATTGTGATGAATACCCATGGGTCATGTTTCAAACATCTGACTATGTTTTTTTTACAGGTATTTAAAATATTTTTAAAATTAAAAACTACATGAATGAAACCGTTTTGTTCCTCACTTAACACACTGCAAAATGTGCACATTATTGTTAATGTCAATATTTAGTTGCATTCATTCAATCAATGATAAAATGTCATATTAAAAAAAAATAAAAATAGAGCAGCTACCACGTGGACTCAGTGGCGCCTGGCAACTGTGGATTAGTTGAAGCTTCTCGAAAAGCCTACATGCGAGATTTAAGACTAACATAAATGTGTATTTTAAGAAGTTAGTCAAGCGTTTACTTTCAGTCCATCCTTGAATTATTAACAGATTCCTTATTAATCATTATTCTTAGAAAACAAGTCTTCTTGACATCATGTTTTGAATGTTTTATTTGATTAAAACATAAAAAAGTGTTTGTTTTGTTTCTTTTTACAAAAACACAAATTTTGCCAACCCTGCGCAAAACACAGTTCCGAGTCTTTTTGTATTATAAATTATTAAATATCATGGAGAAATTTAAGAACAATGTTAATATGTATATATTACGATAAGACTGCAGCCAAGATCTTTGTCACCTGGGCAAATTGATATTTCAACCCCTCTCCACTAGTTCCATTAATGGTCATGCTGTGTGTCTTAATTTGGTTCAAATTGTCTATCTAATATGAGTGATAAGTACAATTAATTAAGAAAATAATACAATTTTTCAACCATGAAACTACATCAAAATTTTCAGTGTTTTACTTCATCAGCTTTCTTTCCAGCAAACATCTTTATTATGTCAAAATTAATTGATGATGCTAGCTTATTTTCTATGTAAATTAGCCTGTTGCCTTATTTTGCCACCCAGAAGGGTGAGAAATATCTTAATGCTGTTGTTACATTTCAGTATCCCTCTTCAACCCTGTTTTTATTTTTTCCAAGGTCTGGGACTTGCATTTCAGCTCACTTATGATTGGTTTCCAAAACTGGAGGGACAAGTTGCCTAAACTGCAGGGGGCAAGGACAGCTTATTTTCCCTTTATACATAAGGTTTAGCACAGTGCGGGGGCAAGAGTAGCAAAAAGTAGGGGGCAACTGCCCTCACCCCCCTTCCCTAATCACCATCACTGTTTTAAGGATATCCTAAACAAAACAAATCCTCCTTTGTTACAAGATGTGGCTATTAATAAACGGGACTGATGGTATGAATTCCTGTACTGACAAGCATGTACATATTACATGGCATCACCTTCAATGTACACCCCTTCACTGTTCATACACCACTGCATACGCATCTGACACTGTTCGAAGTAGTGTTGCCACTCTGCAACTGTCACCTTGTTCAACAACCCTGTGGATTTCTTCTTCACCACTTTCATGGAATGGAAATGGGTTCCCTTCAAGGCAGTTTTTACTTTCGGAAAAAGAAAGAAGTTACATGGAGCTAAATGCCACAGGTATGAGGGATGATCCAGCACTGAAATACCTTTATCAGCCAAAACTATCTTTTTAGACGGGATGTTTTGGACTGGCATATTATCCTGATTCAGTATTCAGGTGGCATTCTTCCAGAGATCTGCAAGTTTCCTCCGCACGCATTCTTGTAGTCGAGTCAAAACTTCGATGTAGTAGTGCTGAGTAACTGACCAACCCTACAGCACCCAATGAATCATGATCACACCCTAGATGTCAAATAAACAACCTCTTTCGTCTCCTTCTTAACCTCTCGTTCCAATTCATTTTGCACTCGCCCCACCCCCCAACAAACAAATTCAGCTTTATTAAAATTTACAAGTTAGGAGGCAAGTTCCAATAGCAAAATAATAATGAGTAATATATGCTATTTGAAAAGAATGCAGTTAAATCCAAGTAAGAATGAAAAATAATAAATATGAATTAATGACAACTCACCTCACTGCAGTCTTCATGGCTTTACTTTGTTGAAGCACATTTGGGAGCGCGGGAGTTGGACGCCCACATGTTACAAAGTTCTTTCTTTCACTGAAACAGAAGATCCTGAAAGGTTTTTGAAAGATACGTTCAATTACAGTCAAACGTATCACTTGTAATAGCCATTGAACTTCTCAAGTAAAAACACTGGACACACTACACAAACTTCCAAAAATATTATATTGACATCTCAGTAAGAGAAATCACACACTGCACTACCAGAAGGCCGTCATGACTTCTTGTCCCCAGATCAGTGATGTTCCTGGACCAGAAGTAAATTTCCCTTTTCAATCTTAAAATTCCCTCTTTCGCAAACAATAATTACAAAAAAATCTAATAATGGTTTATCCATAGACTTCATCTAGGAGGGTGTTCAAACTTTTTTAAGGGGCGTGGGAGCAAATTTAGCTTCAAATTATGCCCCTGTGGATACTTTTATGGGCACGTGTCACAAAAAAATGATTAGGATGATAATTGCGGTAGATAAATCTTGTACTATGTATTTATTTTTTCTATTTTATTAGATATTAAATTTCCAAAATTTGCTATATCTTAAGATTTCAATATTAATTAAACTTACAACTTGCAACTTCTTATCACAATTAATCAGCTGAGCTCAGATTGATTCATATTCAGCAGGCACTTTACTCCACTAGAAAAGAAAAAAGTGAGTCTGAAAATAGCAATTGTTAAGTGCATTAATGCATGATGCCTGATTTCCCTGTTTCATGCACTTTAGGGATGTTTCTCCCTTTTCTCCCATTTTTCTTAATTTTCAGCTCCAAAATTCCCCTTTCCTGGGAAAATTTTATGCTGGGAACGTCACTGTTCCAGATGTGGGAGTGTGAAATGGACAAAGCCGTGTTGCCGTATGCTTGAATTCTTCTCAGTCCTGTACGACACCTCTCCTCTGTCAACATCACCCTTCGTCCACACTTCAGGGGAAGCAGAGAATGGCGAACACATTCACTTGCTACCAGGAGGGCAAGTGACAAAGCTGATTGGTTCAACGTTCGTGGTGTTCTCTCTGCCTGTTGTCATGTGGATTGAGGAACCTGTGGCTGCTTCCTCACTGTGCCTTGCTGCTGGGCAACCTCCCACACTCCTCGCCCATCTGGATGTTGGAAAAGGAGTAAGGTTCCTCGCCTCGCCTCGGGGCCTCAGCCTCCTTCGTCTTTGGCTGGCAGCTGGATCGAGTTATAACAGCTGACTCTTGACAGTAGCGAACCTAGTCATAATTTTATAACGCTCATTAAATTTTGAAAAAGTACATAACTCAAAACAAGTATAAATGAACTGTAGGAAGTTCCTCACTTCCTACACTGAGGAATCACCCCTGTTTTAGAATAAAAATTTCAGTGCTTATGGTATGAATTTCTGATACCACTTTTTACTTGTCAAATATCTGTGAAACTACACGATGAATTGAAACATGGTTTCTACAAAAGTTGTTTATTTTTGTAAGAGGAATAAATAAATTAAACAAATTAGGTTCCCGTTTATAAACTTAAAATATACAAAACAGTAATTTTGCCTGTAGTGTTATAAGGATGTGAAACTTGGTCCCTTACATTGAAAGTGGAACATAAATTAAGAGTATTTGAAAATAAAATCCTTAGAGAAATATTTGGACCTGAAAGGGATGAGGAGACAGGTGAGTTGAGAATATTAGTACATAATTTAGAACTGCATAATGTATTCAGGTCCAGATATTATTAGAATAATTAAATCAAGAAGACTTAGGTGGACACTGGGCAGGCCATGTGGCACGAATGGGAGAGAAAAGAAGAGTTTGCAGGATTCTTGTTGGGAAACCTGATGGTAAGAGAGCAATAGGAAGGCCAAGACAATACTGTATTATATTTTCTTGCAAATCATGTCTTGAAGTACAGACCACAATTTTTAGTCCAGAGAGCTGAGGCCTGCACTGCCAGATGACCCATCTGAAGGTGAAATAAAGTTGAGCACATTTGTCACAAGATAATGGTTCAAAGTGACAATACTGCATTATATTTTCTTGCAAATCATGTCTTGAAGTACAGACCACAATTTTTAGTTCAGAGAGCTGAGGCCCTGCACTGCCAGATGATCCATCTGAAGGGGAAGTAAAGTTGAGCACATTTGTCTCAAGCCACTGCTGGGTTGTTTGAGTCATATGAGTTGGTGCACAATCCTGCTGAAAACCCTACTCCCAGCAATGGAATAATATTGCTAAGATCCTTGACCATTGTCTCCAGGACTATATCATGCAGTGGCATAGCTTCCACCCTGCAATGCAGGGGGCCCCGAGGTGTAGGGGCCCACAATGTGCTCCTGAAATTTTATATATAATAACAGAAATTCCACAGAAATCTGGTTCCCAGTAACATAAAGTCAAGATGGCGGATGGTAGAAGGAGTACGTTTCTTCGCTCCTCAAGTTTAGCCTGTGTTCTTGTAGTGTTTTGTGCCATTTGTGTATTTCAACATCATGAGACTGTGAAGTTACACCCTGCCTCCTCATTGTGGGCTAGGGATCCTGTAACCACCAACTGGATACTTGGTTACATAAGTTACTTTGTTCCAGCCATTCAAATCGTTCCCGAGCTCTCTGCAGCCATGTCTCGGCTCTGCCATTCAAATCGTTCCCGAGCTCTCTGCAGCCATGTCATGCCTCACGCTCCTGTGTGGTGACGTCCATCTGAATCCTGGCCCCATCCAACGGAACGCTATCTCCCTCTCAGTTTACTACCAAAATGCTCAAAGCATAAAAAATAAACTCACAGACTGCACTACTCATCTGACGGAGCTGTTGAACTATGATTGCTTGGTGTTTACGGAAACCTGGCTGAACGATACTGTTCCAGACAATGAACTGCCTTTTGCGAATCACTTCAATATTTTCCGAAAGGATCGGTCTGTTGGAAGGGGAGGGGGTGTCATGGTGTGTGTAAATCTGAAGTGGAAAAGCAAAATTCGAAATGATCTGAACCATGATGGTGAAATCGTGTGGGTTGAACTTAACATGGAAAAAGGTGGGAAAATTTTAATTGCTTCGTATTATCGACCGAACAGAAACTCTCCCATGCAAATTCTGGAAGCCTGCAGGGATTCAGTCTTGGCAGCCTTAATGTGTGGTGACGTAATACTTTTTGGTGACTTTAACCTTTCAATCGATTGGAACACTCCCACGTCTGGTACTGCAAACTGCCCGCCCGGCTGACCAATGGTTCATGGACACATTCGTGAATGGTATTGGTCTGAAGCAATTCAACATGCATAAGACACGCGGTTATAGCAACTTAGACTATGTCCTGGCAACACTGCCTGATCCAGAAGCTAGATGTCCTTGTGTACCTGCCCCCCGTGGAGAAGAGAAAGTCTCGACTGCAAGAGCAGCCTTATCGCCTGTGGCGGAATGCACCCTGGGAGGACATTCGACGAGCTCTTCATTTCTACCCTTGGTGTCTGGTGCAGGATGATGACGTCAACAAATCAGTGGAGATGTTTGTGGACGTACTTCACGCCATGATTAACGACTTTGTGCCGACCAGGAAACCGAAATCTACAAAATATCCAGTGTGCATTCACACCAAACCTTCTGTAGCATCATACGTCACTCCAAGTATTTACTTAGAAAGAAATACAAGGACTACGTAGACAACGTAACAGCACAATGCCTTACCAATCCAAATAAATTCTTTACATTGCTAAATTCAAGAAAGCAAAAATCACGCATCCCCATGGAAATCAAGTACAAATCGGAAACAGCCTGTGGAAATAAAAGAGTGCACTTATTTAACAGTTTCTTTCACGAAAACTTCACCTCGCATACTACAACCAACCCACTCCCCGACGTGCAGTCGGTCTGTTCACACACACTATCCACTATCAAAACCTCTTCTCAAGAAGTTAAATCTCTCCTTGCCTCATTACCTGCTCTTTAGGACCAGATGAAATTCCCACAATTTTCCTCTGTAACACTGCCAACTTCTTGGCTCATCCTCTCTCTCTCTTGCTAAATAGGTGCTTCTCTGAAGGCGTGTTTCCTCAGATGTTCAAGAAAGCCAACGTTGTACCCATTCACAAATCTGGAGATAAAATAGTGCTACATCATACAGACCAATATCACTCCTGTCACCTCTGTCTATAATCTGTGAAAAAATCATTAAGGCGAGATTATTCAGATTTACATCTCCGCATATCAGTACTGTCCAACATGGTTTTCTTCCTGGTAGCTCTTGCTTGACTAATCTTTCAGTTCTCCTTTCACATGCCTCCAGGGCTATTTCCAAAAATTCCCAGCTAGATGTGATATACTTGGATATTTCAAAAGCCTTTGACAAAATAAACCATGCTCTTCTTATTCACAAATTACGAACTAGATATAACATACATGGCATATTTCTCTCCTTAATCCAGGATAATCTACACTCACGTACACAACGTGTCACTCTTTCAGGCATCTCTTCTGATTTTCTTCCTGTCTTGTCTGGGGTGCCACAAGGGAGCATCTTGGGCCCTCTCTTGTTCCTCCTATACATGGACGATCTCCCTCAAAGACTTTCCTCACTTCCTGCCAATATACTCATGTTTGCTGATGACTGTAAACTTTTCAAAGAAATCTCAACCACACAAGATCCTGGGATTCTCCAGAATGCCCTTTCCGAACTTGTCACATGGTGTAAGCAGTGGAATCTACAACTTAACCCGCAGAAATGTTCCTCCCTCACAGTCTCTTTAAAAAAGAACAAAATACTTTCTCATCATGTTCTTGAAAACAATTATATTACTACAGTTGTGACTCAAAAAGATCTAGGTGTTATCATAGATGAAAAACTGAACTTTAAGGAACACATCGCAGCTACAACTAAAAGTGCAATGCGCCTCTTAGGCCTCCTCTACAGATTCACTGAAATTAATACTCCAACTTCTCTTAGCCTGTTTTTCAAAATCATTCATTTCTCCGATTCTTGAATACTGCTCTCCAGTCTGGGCCATGGCTTCCAAAACAAATCTTTCTAGCATGGATTCCGTCCTCAGCTTCTTTGGTGCCATTGTTCATCATAGAATTATTTCTCTGCGGCATGTTCAGAAACCTGATGCCCGACCCTGTGGCCGAGCGGTTAGCACATCGCGCTGCGACGCCAAGGGTCCCGGGTTCGAATCCTGGTCGGGCTTGGTTGTTTGTGAATGTCCATTCATCAATTTCATCCTTTCATCACTCATCCTCATCTTCGCAAATTAGCCAAGAGGCACAAAAGGCGAAGTAAAATAAACTAAATCAATCAATCAATCAATCAATCAGAAACCTGACATCCTGACTACTTTGAACATCCAGTTCCTACAGACCCGACGCGATATGGCCAATATTAAATTTTTCTATAAAATCATCAATGGAAAATTAAGATCTGAATTTCTGCTTCCAGAATTCAACTTCAGAGTTCCCTCTCGATCGACCCGAAACACTGAATTGTTCCACACCTCCACCGCTAGGCTTTCCCTTATACAGCACGCTCTATTCCACAGGCTGCCCCAGTTCTACAATAAACTACCCACAAACATAGACATTTTTGCCCCTGAAAGTATTTTCCGATCTTCCCTAAAAATGAATATGTAAATCTTTGTTTGTTTCCTTGTTTATGCTTTATGTTTATATTTAACCTTTCTTGTTTTTACCTTAAACCATCTTGACTTCTTCTTGTTATTTGTTAGAGTTTTCAGTGTAAAATGGCCTTAAAAGTGCTGTATCTGAAACTCGAAATAAATAAATATGACGAAGTCTGCGATAATAAGCAGTAGAGTATTGTCTCAGCCACAGGGGCCAGAGAAACTTGACATATGGGTCTCCTCCGAAATGCGGAATTAACTTACTTGCTCTGAAGATAGCAATCGATAGCAAATATAACAGTCATCTCATACCTTTATAGCTACATAGTTTGTCGTAAACGTAGTGTAACATGTCAATTTTCTACAGAAATCCTGTAGAAAGATTCAGTTGCCTAAACAGTCAAATCCTTATTGCTGCACAATAAACATCAAACCTGGAAATTTTTGACTGTTTACCACTAATATTAGTGTTACATGTGATATTTGAAATGTAACTTCACATTAAATATTTTCAAGGGGGCCCCAATACTTTTCATATTGAAATAAGAGCTGAAATGAATTTCTCACATTGTCTAAACCTGTTCCGTTTTACTTCAAAGGAGCCCAAAAACTCGGTAGGAGTTGGGACCCAGGAGCAATTACCCCTTTGCACTGAGGGCCATTATCCCCTCCTCTGTCATGCAGGGTATACAGCGTATGAGTTAAATGTGTCGATTATTTTGTGTAATTTTGTGAACTCCATTTTTCTTTTCTATTGAAATTTTGTGGACATGTCTGTCGAACTAGTTCTTCTTTTCCAATGTGTTATGATTTTGTGATCTGCATAATTCTAAGTGAAAATTCCTAGCTGTGAGTTTCCTTGCTCCAGTGTGAGGATAGAAGGAAGGTGTAAGGAACCTGAGAGTTTAAGGTTTTATATTTGTAAGAAGCTAAGAATTATCAAATGTTCATTATTTCAAATAATGTGCAAGCTGTCACAGGCAACTATACTTAGATTGATACAACTGGATTGTGTGGAGAGACGGGATGGAAGCGACTGCAGTTGTTCGTACCAGCCTTCCCAGCAGCAGATACTGCTACGCTCTGCCCACTCGATTTCGCCTCCTTTCTCTGCCGCTATGCACAGCCTTGCTCCAGAGATATCTGGAACAGGGTATAGGTAGAGGAGGATGCTTATGGAAATTCGAGCACTCTCTAACTAACTCTCTAGCCTTCTTAAACCCAAAGGTTCATGGCTGCAGCAACACAGGCCTTCCATCTTTCCCTATCTTGAGCGAGTTCTATATACTCCTTTCCATCCTTACCGATTTCTCTTAGGTCCATCTCAACGTTGTCCCTCCATCTTCGTCTTGGCCTTCCTACAGGTCTCTTACCATCAGGTTTCCCAATAAGAATCCTGTAAACTCCTCTTTCCTCTCCCATTCGTGCCACATGGCCTGCCCACTTGATTTAATTATTCTAATAATAATTCGAGCACTGTTAATCTATTAATAAAACTGTTCTTGTTTCATCAAAAAGTATTTAAGAAAAAAATGAACAATGGTCTATCGAAAAGAAACGGTGGCAGCGCTAAAATTATGAATGATGATATTGAGGTCCACTAACACCAACATTAAACATTGTGTCTGTGGCAACGTTTTTTTAGGGGGGAGAGGGGAGGGGTTCAGTCCTTCCAAGCCACGTTTCACTCAGTGACAAATTTTCAGAGAATAGAGTCCTATCGCAGCTTTATCTCTCAAGACCGGAGACCACGGAATTTCTTCGTACCAGATAGCAATTGACTCTTAAGTGATGTTAGGTTACCACCGACGCTCTAGAGGTCTGGTTCAACCCCTATGATTGCAGTGATAAGTTTGCTTGAGTCTATTAATCACTATTATAACTTGACAAGTTTAAAAACAAGACGCTGCAATCCATTGTTTGCGCACCTCGCATCACATTTCCCCACCCCATTGTCTGCAGCAACGTTCGTTCGCAGTGTTGCAAACCTGGAGGGAGAGGAATCGTCTGAGAATTTTCAACGAAATTTGAATGTGAAAGACATGAATTAGTATCCCCTCACCTACGCTACCTATTGATTACGCTAAATTCTAAATACATTTTGATATTTTTCCTTTAAACCTTAAATGAATTAAGTTATGTTAGGGATATTTCTTACCAGCATAAGAAATGTACTCCCTCTGTCCCATAATTATAGTCCGGTATGCCAAAATGGTAGTACAGGAATTACAGACGAAGAGGCAGGTGGAAAGCACATGGATGAGGAGAGGCACAGTACATCAGTCTTCAAGATTGTGAAGAGGAACAACGTGACCTTATCGCAACGAGCAAGAAATACCGCCCAGACGATTACCAAAAGGAGGCGTTGGGTTGCAATACACCGATGTGGCACTGTATGGCAACCGGTCTAGCAAGGCACGCTGCAAATCATTAGTAGAGCACTCCTTCAGTGAGTACGTGTGAGAAGAATAGCCATGAACACACAACCCGTGATAGGAAGCGACAGGTGTAGCAAGAACCTCACGGACAGTAAACGACAGGCAGTGTACGATTTTTTCTTTGAAAACAGTACGGCTGGGGTAGTGAAGAATGGTCACCAAACCATTAACTGTTACCAAAGATGTTTACCGGGACATGCTCATCAACAAGTTAATCCCAGCAATAGATGCACAATGGCCTCGTGGACTGCGCGCAGGGAGAATCCAGGTGTCCGTTCAGCAGGACAATGCGCGTCCGCAAATCGTTCCCAATGACCGCGCCTGGATGGATGCTGCAGCGACCAATGGAATCACTTTGGATGTCCTATGCCAACCGCCAAACAGTCCAGACATGAATGTTTTAGATCTGGGGTACTTCAGGGCAATTCAGTCTCTCCAGCATCAGGCAGCTCCACAAACTATTGATGAGTTGATTGCCGCCGTTGAAACATCTTTCTCTGATCTGACACGCGACAAGCTCAACAACATCTTTTTCACTTTGCAGTCCTGTCTCATTGAAATTATGCGCCTCCAAAGGTGTGGACAACTACAGGATTCCCCATATGCAAAAAACACACTTGAACCGCCGAAACTTCCTGCCATCTCGCTTGGAGTGTCCTCGAAACATTTACGACGAGGCTAGAGCAGCACTGCAGCACTAGATCTAGCTCGTTGAAGGGATGACAACCTTCCTGGACCAACAATATCTTTCGTCTTGATGTTTTATTTTGTCGAACTTCTTGGTCACTTTGTATTGATCCTGGATTGATTACTTTTTATTTAGGTTCTTTTGGATACTTGATCGGCCAATTTGTACTGATCCTTGAGTTATAAAGTTGTATGATTCATTCCTGTGTTTCATTTTCTTCTTCTGTATACACCAATGCCAGAGTTTGAATATCGGACAATTATTATGGGACAACAAACAAAGGTGTACTGGACAATAATTATGGGACAGAGGGAGTAACAAATAAAATGATAGAAAATTGAAAAATATATAAACGATAGAACTGAGCTCACCTTCGAAATGTTTTCCTGTTCTCCTTCTTCAGTTTCACTCTCCCACTCATCCGAGTCTGTGTCTACCGATGAATCTGTGTCCGTGTCTGAATCGGCTTCACCAAGTCTAATTATCAGTTCATCTACACGCTCGTCCATAAGTCTATCTCTTTCAAAGTAAGATTCTTCAATTTTTTTCACGTGTTCACAACATTTAATCCATTTCTGTACAGAATATTCACTAAATAATTTTCCCAGCAAATCTTTCTTTGCATCCAGTGAATCCGAAATGAATTCCCTTGCCTTACCCTTGATCCCCCCCTCCACACACACACACAAGTTCAATGGGATTTAAGTCTGCGTGGTAAGGCGGAAGTCGTATTATGGTGTGCCCCGCGTTTCTAAATTTCGTGTCAATCGCATACTGTTTCACATAAGGTACACTTTGAATTTTTAAGTACAATTTCCTTTTGTTTATTGTTCACAATGCTTTCACTCTATTCTCCACATCGATTTCAGTTTCGTTTGCAGGTTTGTCTGTCGCTGAGAGCCACTGTACCATGAAAATAGTCATATTTGTTTTAGCTTAATTTTGCTGAGTTGGCACCACTGGTACTCTCAACGCCAGACCAGTGAGTAGAATAGTGGTGGGGAGGATGACGTAATAGGAAGTGCTCCGCAGCGATCTGCGCATATCGGGACTTAACTTGTCAGGCTATAGTATTAGAAGGCTAATGTGAGTGACACTTAAGTTGAATCTTGGTCTGGCGCAGCCAGAGGATGGCATAGAAGCTGAAGGTGCATCCACCTCAGTCCAAAAGAGGAGAGTTTACTACCGTTTAACAATTCGCCCCAAAAAGTATTTTTTAAAAATGTCTGTGTATTATAAGTACTCTCATTAAAAAATATTTCAAGCAAAATACACAAAGGATCAAGAACAAAATAATATTTGTTAGTGGGAAGCTTCCCCCTCCTTCAAAAACGATTCCTGGCTGTGCTGCTGCATTGAAATAAGATAAAATATTTTCAAATTCTTCTTCCAGTTATTTATCAGAGATTCAGGCCATCCTGATTTAGTTTCAAGAAGGTCTACTAACTACTACACTGATATATAAGTCTATAACAAAAATTGGGAAGGCAGAGTATTTGGGGTGAAAGTTAATTTCTTGTACAATTTGGGGGGGGGGGGGGGCGACTAGCTAACTATTGTACGCCGTCCCACTCTGGCATCATAATATTTTTGTCACTAAGGGGCCCCCCAATATTTTACTTACAGGGGGGCCCCAGAGAACTGCACTATGCCACTTCTCGTGGTACACTCAGCTGATGTTTTTACCCCTTTCTTGCAGAAAAGTAGCTCAGTGATGCTATCATAATGTCCCATGATTGAAGCAGAATGTGGCCCCTACTAACTTCTTGTGGCATACAACCTGTCATTCTGCAAGTTGAAAGCTGTCTTCATAATATTTTTTCTGTGCCAATTTATGCTTGATGATCCAGTAGGCACTTTGCCTTTATTGCTTTCTGAGGCTAGAAAGTGGTCTGTATGCTGTTTGTAAGCTTTCAGTTCTAGGTCACTTAGCAACATATGAGACAGGGACATTTTGGAACTGGTCAGTTCACAGACTATCATTGATTTTTCCAGTTGCACAGTCCTTAAAGTAGGTGGCTGTCTCTGGTTGGTCCCGTCTTTCACTGAAATGCTGGACAGTACGATACTTGAACAAGATGTTTCATCACTTCTGTAGATCAATTGACTGAACACCACATGATGAGCCACCTTCCAGAGTTTGTGACTGTGTTTGAAATTTATTTTGTGTGCTGTGACAAAATGTGAAAGTTCCCCCCCCCCCCAAAAAAAAAACTTACTCCTAAATTAAGTGCATAAAGATATCATTTAATTCTTTAATTTGTTTTGTTATTGGCTGATACTCATAAATAGTATAGTGGAGCCACAGGAAAGAAGCCTGTGCAGAACCGCGTCATGCTCGTGAGTTTGGGGGGAGGAGCCTTCACAGGGTCCATTTCAGTGTTGCCAGGTCTATTGATTTCTCGAGAGATTTCCTTAATTGCTATGGAACCACCAAAGGCCTACTCAAAAACTCATTTCCTGCTCATCTTACTTGGACATGAAGGGGTGAGATAGAGCGGAATACGTGGAAGTCCACTCAGCCATGAGAAGTGTTGTTTGATCTGTGAAATTATGCCAATCGCGTCTCAATTGTGCTAGCAGGACATAATTATTATTATTTTCTTACTATTATTACATTACTATTTTTAGATGGTTGTATTTTATCTCACCCCAAAAATCTATTTCTATTTTGGTTATTTTACGTCGCTTTTGTGCCTCTACGGGTAAGTATGACAATAAGGATGAATGAAAAACTGATTAAATAGATGGAGTGACACGAAAACAATGAAACATCCATGCCTTTTTAGGTAGAACCTCTGACTTCGTAGCATGGGCAATTTTTTTTATACGTGTGTATGTATGTGGCCGCGGTGGCTCAATTGGTAATGTGTCTGACTACCATGCTTAAGGTGATTCGATCCCCGGCCAGTTCAAATCTGGGAACTTTTCTAATGTCGGAAGCAGCCCTGGCGCCCTCCCAGCATCGAATGACATGGGTACCTGGGGGAAACCCTGTGGGGTAAAGGTGGTCAGGGGCATGATGCTGATCACATTACCCCCATTCATGACCGTATCAAGAAAGTGTGGGGCATTACCCCCTATACGCCTTCATGGCATGGTGCTGAGCACAGGTGAGCACTTTACCTTTTCTTTTTATGTATGTGCATTTGGGTGTGTATGTGTGTATGTATGTGCATTTGATGAATGTTCAGTCGGCAAAGAAAAACCTCATTCCGTCTCACTGTTTTATTGTATGGGTGGGTGCAAAACAGTGGCGTAAATAGCATCCAGACCCATCGAAAATTCTCTCAGTGTAATTTAAGGCGTAAATATATGTATGGGCATGGATGTTTGTGAGCATCCCTTCATCAATTTCATCACATCATCACTTATCCTCATCTTCATAAACTACAAGAAGTGCTGTTTGAACTACGAAGATGGGGATAAGTGATGATTTGATGAAATTGATGAATGGATGCTCACAAACATCCATGCCCAGGCCAGGATTCGAACCTGGGACCCCTGACGTTGTAGCGCGATGTGCTAACCAGTCCACCACGGGGGCATATATATATATTTATATATACAGGGTGTCATTTTAATGGCGCCCACGGACCACAGATTCGTATAGAGGACATCAAAACAAACAACTTTTCCCCGTAACATTTTTCTCGTTGGTGCGTCGATTCAACGCTACAGCCGTTCAAAGAAGACCGTTTTGCCGCCTGGATGCTGGCAACCCAACACAACATTTGATCGTACCTGTGACGTCATATCCGACAGCGAAACAGCGCACGGCAGGGTTGCAAGGAACACACAAATTTTGTGAAAAATGACAAACTACCAACCACATTATTAGCTGTAAAACAAAGCGAGAAACGCGTCCAGAAGACCGAACATCATAGCCTACCAGCCAGAAGATCAGCAGTCATCTCCGGGGAAGGGCGAAGTGAACCAATGATATGAGAAATGGTAAAAAACGTATTCAAAATGAAATGTCAATGTCGGATTTTGTCTCACCTAGATCTAAAATATCAACAACAATAAATTTTATTGGACTTACAGCTTACACGTGGCTGTTTCCGCCCAGCTACATGTCAAATATTTACAAATCTCGTTGCAAGGTTGATATCTACAGGTTTGTGTCCAGATGCCTTGTGGTAGTTTTGTGCTAATAACGGAAGTATCCGAGGTGCAAGTTGTTACATTACGGCTAAAACACGTACAACCACAGTAACAATCTAATGATCAATCAGTAGCGAATATACTGCCCTGTTCACAGTTGCAAACTATCACATGTGTATCCGGTACATAGATAAACACATAGTCGTCTTAGAGCTAGTATTACTACTACTTACATCTCTGTATTTTCAATCATTTTTGGCACTTGCCTCATAATGCTCTGAATATACATTATATTATCTGTTGCTTACCTTTGGAATTTTGAGTTCTTTCATTTCTATTTTTCATCTGTTCAGCGTGTCACAGAAAACTAGTATCAGAAGAACGAAGTGGATAGACTAAATTGTAGATGCCAAACTTTGTAACTAGATTTGCAAATATTTGACATGTAAGCTGAGACAAAATTCGATATGACCACTTCCACTTGAATTCTATTTTCTTTCTACTATTTTTCGTATCGTTTGTTTACTTCCTGTTAGGTTACAGAACTTGTTTTCTCGTTTTGTGTTACGGTACATAATATGTCATTTTTCACAGAGTACGTGTGTTCCTGGCAACCCTGGAACGCATCGCTTCATGACGGGATATGACGTCACCAATGCAATCAAATGTTGTGTTTGGTTGCCAGCATTCAGGCGGCAAAACGGGCTTTTTTGAACGACTGTAGCGCCGAAATGACACACCAACGAGAAAAATGTTACTGAAAAAAGTTGTTTGTTTTGATGTCCTCTAAACGTTTCCGTGGTCCGTGGGCGCCATTAAAATGACACCCTGTATGTGTATATATATATATATATATATATATATATATATATATATATATATATATATATATATAGTGTTTTCAGGCGTTGTAAAGTGACTGGCCCTCAACAATATTTTGTCCCCCCCCCTCTGTCACTTTTCCCTGATGCCGTCACTATCTGACTCTTCTGGATCCCAAGCAGTCTGGAAATACCAAATGGTCATTTTAAAAAGTCATTAATTCTCGATGTCTGCATTGACTGGAACTTATCGAAATTTGTTAGTTTTTATCAGAAATGCAAAAATAATCACTTAAGTTGAAAATGACGTGTAGAAGTCAGCCCCCTTGACATTAGGAAAAACTACTTTCTCTCATTTGTTTGCAGTGAAGAGTGAAAATGTCGACAGCATATATTATTTTGCTCAACTTTGGTGAAGGATAAATTCACAGACAGTGCCATCGTGTGAAGTAAATTGTTTGGTGTTCACACCCAGCCTAAATTAAAATAAATTTTTACCCCCCCCCCCCCCCCGACCGAGATAGGCTACAAACACACAGAAAAATCAAGAAAATCAATCGTCGATCACAATCATAATGAACAAAACGCTAAATCTGAGTAACACCACAACACACCTCAAAAAGAGAACTTCCACATGCAAGCACACAGACTTGCTCTTTCAGACAAATCATCTCATGTTGCAGGAATAAAATACCATAACAAACTTCCCACACACACCAGACAAATTACAGGAACTTACAAGAAACTGAAAGCAATTAAACAGTATTTAACAGATAGGGGAGGTAGGGGGAAATTGGATCACTTTTTAAAAAAAACTCTATTTATTGAATATCAATGCATTTATTATAATTGAAATTATATACATAAAAACAAGCAAACCTTGAGCTACTAGACAAATGTATAAATTACTTTCATTTCTTATTATTTACTGAGATATTGCAACTTTAATGCACGTGGTGCACTGATCCGATTTACCTCACCTCTGCGGGGTAAATTGGATCGGCTGTGGGGTAAATCGAATCACACAGATTTTGATAAACAAATATCACAAATAAACTGCTTTTTACCAAAGGCGTTTACACAGCATCTATGGAGCCACCCTTTGCAAGCCTGGCACTGTATCCAATCACCAGCCTGGTGACTTTCTTTTGTTGTAGTACGAAAGACTGCAGAATCCACACCTCCACGCTTCGTTCTTCTCACTTCTCAATGCGAATTTTCCAGCTTCCTTAACGTGTCTCTTATCCTTCTTCTTCTTCCTTCTATCCCCAGGATTGAGGTGAGTATAATTTTCACCTGGTCAGGCGAAGTGAAGGAATAGATTTTGGTGATTTTTTCTTCTGTGGAGTCTCCTTTGTGGGAGAAGGAATGAAACTGCGGATTTGATTTTTGGCACTGCTTGAAGAGGTGGCAGAACTGCTGTCAAATGACTGAGGTGTCTGGGAAGTGCTGATTACGTCCTTAACCAATTTGTGCTCTGAGACAGCCAATGGATTTAATGGGTAGATTCCACACACTTCAAAACCCTTTGTAGCGTTCCCTACTGTTGCTGCCAGATTCCATGCTTTTGTAAAGATGCACCCGAAAGTCAAATTCGACATTGCCCTACCAGGGTTTTGATGGAGCCAAGATGTAGCTTGCTGGTGTTAATATGTCTTTAGCAGCTTGAAAACACAAACGTCAAGAGGCTGCAATGCATGGGTTGGGTGGGGTGGCAAGAGCAACACTTCGGCGTTACATTTCTCACACCAATCAGCAACAGCGGGAGTTTTATGTGAACCATGTATGTCCATAATTAAAATCACTTTACTTGGACTTCTATTCCTCTTGAAATGTTCCAGCCACTTCATGAACGCTTCCTCATTTACACACTTCGGATCCTGGTGGCATATCATCTCGAAATTCGTTCCTCATTCTCTTAGCGATATTACACCGCGAGAGCCAGTGGCAAAGCGTGACATTTTTACGTAGTCATCGCAAGACTTGCCAAACGTCAGGGTCAATCTTTCAACCCGGGAAGGGGAAGGGGAAGGGGGCATTCCTACATTGATAAGGATGATAACAGTGTTCCTACATGACGCGTGAAGTAGAGATGGCTAAATCTATTCTGGAAAATTGTTAAACTTCTCTCTCTGAAATTCAGATTGCTTCCAAAATCCGGGTAGTAGAATTTTTGAATCGAGATTTTTAGATTTTCCGGAATCCTGATATTTTTAGCCATCCCTGGTGTGAAAGTAAGATATGTTAGGGAAAATGTTCTGTTTGAGTATGTCTATCACCCCGAGAACAAAAATCTTGATCAATCTTGTCATTTGCAAGCATAGTAAACACAAAACAGCAAGAAGTACTTCGTGTTTTGTAAACCAAGAACATTCCTCCCCCAAAAATAGATATTTGAACCGCAGGATACAAAAAAATTAAAAGAAGAAATACTATGAAGAAAATAGAATGGATCCAGAACTGCTTTTTTTTCAGTTCTTTCAAGCAGTAACCGTGGGGAAATTTATGCTTTTGCTTACTTATATTTATTTCTATGCACCATTACTTTCATCATGTACAGCCCCTGGCCATATGATTAGATGCACCTCAATTTTTTTTAAAAATAATAGTTTTGAAGGGGAAAATTATACAAAATTCACCCTTAGTTATCTGAAAAATTTCCTGTATGTTATTTGAACCCTGGCAAATACGAGTAATATGTACAAATGCACTTTCTTGTACAACATTGATAACAATAATTGTAATAGTAATAATAATACATAGTAATGTATTTCGACACAGTGAACAATTTTAACAGTTTGCTTACTATTCACATTTAAAATGTTGCAATAGGGTTCTTTGTGGCTGAACTTTCATTATTGTAATGAACAATATGAAAAGAGGAGGTATTGTTCTTACAAACAATACCGCCAACACCAAATGTCTTTGTTGCTGAACGAACATGCCGCAGTTCAGTTCAAGCTGAGTTGAGAGGAGGACGTCTTGCGAATAGTGAATCGTATTTGTGCTAAATTTTGTAGTGATATTGTTTTTGCACACTGTCAGTATGTTTTTTTTAAATTTAATTATTAACATTAGGGAGTCATGGGTAAAAAAAGTGACTTGACACCGAGAAAGATGGCTGAAATTAAGGCACTAATAAAGACAAAAATATTTTCTAATCATGAGATTTCTCGATGATCTGATGTGTCTGAAGCATCGGTGAGGCGAATAAAGAAGAAAATTGAATATGGTGGACAGTGTGAGCCACAAAGGAAGGACAGGTGTGAACGTAAAACAATTTTTTCTCCAAGATCCTTACGTTCTTTGAAGAACATTTGCCTCACAAATAGATTTGCAAGTACAAAGGAACTTAAAGATAAACTTGAAAAGAGTGGTCTTCATGCATCTGAAAGAACAGTAAGGCGTAGGCTCTCTGATATGAACCTGAAGGCACTCAGACCTGCTAACAAGCCAAATTAACCCCTGCCATGTTTCGTAAACGTTTTCGTTGGGCAAAAGCTCACAAAGAAAAAGATTTGAACTTTTGGAGATCTGTTTGCTTTAGTGACGAGTGCATGTTTGAAATCTTGGGGAATAAATCTCAGTTTGTGAGAAGACGTCCAGGTGAAAAATACAATCCTGATTGTGTTGTGCAGACTGTCAAACATCCGATAAAAGTTATGATTTGGTCAGTCATTAGTGGCAAAGGTACAGGACGTCTGTATTTGGTTCAAGGAACAATGAGGCAAGAACAATATACGGAAGTGCTTAGAAGAAAGTTGCTACCTCATGTAAGAGAATGGTTCCCAAATGGAGAACAGTTCATATTCATGCAGGATGGAGCCTCATGCCATAACACAAAATCAATAAAACAGTTTCTACAGAGTGAAAATGTCCCTCTCTTGCCCTGGCCGGGAAACTCTCCAGATATGACCCCAATTGAAAATGTTTGGTACCTAGTGAAAAAAGAAGTGGCAAAGCAAACAATTACGATGAGAATTGGCCTAATTGAAAAAATAATTGAAGTGTGGAATCACCATCCTCATATGAAAGAGACAGTACAAGCATGCATTGATTGTATGCCAAGACGAATCCAAACACTGCTCAACCAAATATTAAAATTGACTTCCAGCCATATGTACATATTATATAGCTAATATTCAAGACACACTAAGAAATATTTGTAACTATTAATGTATCAAGTAATTGTTGTTTTTTGTTAAGTTTGGCATGTAATCAATGTAATATTTCATGTAATAAAATATAAACAGTGATCAGAACGCTACATTTTAAAAGTAGCTTTGCTACAGCTACTCTTCCAAAATGTAGCTTCGCTACAGCTACAGCTACATTTACCAAAAAGTAGCTCGCTACGCTACTCCTATTTGCTACTCGCTACTTCGCTACTTCTGCATAAAAAAAATGAAAACAACCATGGGTATTAAAAAAATCCCCTACTACGTAAATAGATTCTGTTATTTATTATCATGATTCCAGTCATTCGATAATTTTGAAAGCAGTGTTATTTCAGTTACTTATTTTTACTATAGTTTTTGAGAATACAATATCTATGCAAGTGGCATATCAATTCAAAGTTGATATATGAATATTGCAATTAGGGTGTCATCCAAATTAATTATTCCAACTATACACAAATAAAATTTGGTAGGATTACGTATTTATGTTCACATCAACATATTTTTCTTGAGAATAAATATTTTATTTTTTAGGGACTGATATGAAAAGTACCTGAAGCCCTTTGACTACAATAGGGCCCTAGGTTCGATACGCAGCGGAGGCACATAGTGGTTAGGATCCAGTCTCGATCAGCTTATCTATGCATAAAATGGACTCAAAAGAAAAACTAGGAAAGATGCCAATTTGGGAGGATGAGATCCTCCTGCTCCTCCATTCCCCACACTGCTCATCATTCATAATTCTTCCTCGGTCTCACAATTAGCCGAAAGTGGCAAAAAGTGACTATAGATAAGAGAATAATTAAATAAACCATTCATCCTCATTGTCATGATTGAGAGAAGTGGAAGAATAGATGAGGAGGTAAACAGAAGAGGACAAATGGGTGGAGGACTATATCTAAGCGTTCGAAGATTAATGTGGAACAGGGATGTACCTATGAAATGCAAGAAGGTAATGTATAACACATACTATGTGTCAATAATTACGTATGGAGCAGAGACTTGGACAATCATATAGGGTGACAAAGAAAAGATACAGGCAGTGGAGATTAAATTGTTAAGGAGCCTTTTGAGGAAGACTAGAAGGGATAGAATAAGGAATGAGGAGATCCGACAGACAGTGGGTGTAGTGAAGCTTCAGGACAGAATAGATCAGGCACAGATGAGATGGTTCGGACACATGAAGAGGATGGATGCAGAAAGACTACCAGTAAGAGCTTACAATGCACAAGGAGTGGGAATAAGGCCAAGGGGGAAACCAAGATGTCGGTGGAAAGAGCAGATAGAGGAAAGTGTTAGGAGAAGAGGACAAGATTGGAACACCGTGGAAAGAGAGGAGTCATGAAAGACCAGGAAAAAATGGAGAGGCTTGACTTCTATGCGGACCCAGCCAGAGGCAGGAAACAGCGAAGGATGATGATGATGATGTCATGATTAGCAAAAGTTACAGAAAAGTGACGCAAAAGTAGGAGAAATACATAAATTTGAAAACTGTGTATATTAACTAAAGAAAATTGTCGTTTCTGCTGGAAAGTCAATAACTCGTACATACTTTTTGCAATATGATAAAATTATTGAGGAAACTGTCGTGTAAACCTGAGTGTTCTAAATGTGTTGCAATTTATAATTTGTGAACAAATACTATCGCGAAAATAATTGTAATTCCAGAAACTCTATCATTCTTGTAACAATAATTGCTTGCTGGCAAGATCCTATATACTGACGATGATTAATGTTGTTAACGTACTGATCCATTTATTGCTGGCACTATTCCCTTGTCAGTTCAGTGGAAAATCCATCGCTCATTTTTGCACTGCAAGTTGTGTCTTACACAGCAATTAATGACATTTTGGTGTGTCTTACACCATGAATATCTACAGGATTCGTTCGGGGGTGATGCAAACGAGGCACTTTTTTCCAGTGGTGCAGCGAACGAGGCATGTTTCTCCCCAAAATAGCGATGCAGCTAAAGAAACGTAGGTGTTACCAGGAATATATTCATATATGTCAGTTAGTTATCTGGATATCTGAATTATTCAGATACTAATTCAATAAATTATGCAGATATCTATAATCTACAATCTAGATAATCTGTATCTCCATGTAATAGACTGTCCTTATGAACCTCCTGCAAAATTAAGGGTTATTGTCGAATTTTTCTGACGCTGTTGCCACATTCAAAATTCACCTCAAAATGCTGAGAAAAATGTAGCTGTAGCGAAATTTTTGCTACAACTACAGGAATTTTGTAGCTTCGCTACCGCTACAACTACAATTTTCAAAATGTAGCGTCGCTACAGCTACAGCTACAAATTTTGTAACAAGCTACAGTAGCGACGCTACAAGTAGCTCGCTACTTCTGACCACTGAATATAAATAAAAGAAATAGAGAATAACAAAAAAATTAGACGAGAATAGAATCCTTAAAATTTTGCATAAAATTTGGAGGTGCATCTAATAATTTGGCCAGGGGCTGTATTCTGTGTAAGTTGTGTTGCAATGTTCTTCAATATGTTTTTTTTTCTCTTAAAAAACAAGAGCATTGCATGCTTTACAGTGCTGGACATTCTGAGAAGTTTCATCTTTATGTCACAGAAACCCTGCCGTGTTTGTAAAGAAGGAGACTGAAAAAAAAAAGGTTTCTCATGACCAGACCTTCAAAAGCGGGGGAAAAGTGGTCAAAGGACCTTGGATTCGAAGACCTGTTGCAATGAGCTGGCTGTCCTGACACCATTGCACTCAACGGAAATGCAGCGGGATGGTTGGGCATGGGGGGAAGGGGGTATAGAACTGGGCTCTCCTTTCGATGTGCTAAACTCCGCATCTCCGATGACCGGATGCCTCACCTTTGGCGAGAGCCCTTATGAGCAACAATGGTGGGTGGCTTATTGTTTAATGGTAGCCCACTTTCATCCTGGTTATAAATACACTCTGGCTTACCTTCCAGTTTACATTCTCTAATCAGATTTTTCAACTGATTGTGAAAGTTTGAAACATTTTCTCATGTCTCGCCATTCATTCATGCAAGAGAAAGACCTTCGGCTTTCTGAATAGAAAGTTCCGGGTGTCTTTTCATAAATCCCTGAAACGAATCAAATCCCCTTTTGGACAGGTAGACTAGATGCACAACTAGAGCTGCATCAATGTCTGGAGGTACCTCTGGTTGACGTCCAACATTATGCACTGGAACATTTTCAGGCACTGAAGTTCTTCTTTGAAAGGTTGTAAATGGGACACCAAACACGTTTGAGGCTTTCCGTATTGAATATTGCCCTTCTCTAACAGCAGTGACAGCTTCTTCCATAGCTACAACCGACCAGGAACTATAAGGACCATGAGCAGTTTTCCGAATGTAGTTACAAGGCATCTGAAACAAAACAAAATGTTGCTATAGCCTACATTAAAGCATACATACACGTGTGTTCTGCTACAAATTAGGCTGCTGATGGTCATAGATAGACAGACTGATTTATTAAAATATAAATATAGCCTAGTGGATCCCTCCAGATATTTCAAAACAATCAAACAGAAAAGAGAATTCGAATGATCCGATTTTCCCTGAAATACACCTTATTAGAAACCTATTTTTTGTTGGCACTGATTTCTGTGTTTTGTTTAAAATTATCACAAGATCTGGTGAGGCATGCTTAATTCAATGAAATATTACAATTGAAAATAAAATTTACTTAACAAGCAATGAATAGAAACTTATTCCACGTCAATGAAAACTTAAACGGCTGCTTTTTTGTCCGCACAAAAATACACAACTTGAAACAATGTTGTCTGGAACTCTTCTGGTGCCAAACAAACAATGGGTTCTGGTAGTTCTCGTTTCTTCTGAGAGGTGGCAGCACAATACACACCGCAATGACGCAAAAACTTCATTTCTTATGTCTGCAAAACTGAGTTACTTTCAGCCGATCCGATTTTCCCCTACCTACCCTATACCCAGTGGCGGATTAAGCTTCCTCGCCGCCCCTAGGCACAAACTTAATGTGCTCCCTTCTCAAAAGAAAAGTAGTAACTTATTTGCAGTATTTTTACAGGCTAATATAAAAATTAGTGAACATACTGAAATAAAAAAAAACAAAGGATAAAAATCAATAACAAACAGTTCATTTTCTGTATGTGCTATACCTAAAATTATGTAATGTATTGAGAAATTAAATTCACCACTCACCAGTCATAAAGGAAGCCGCTTCCGCCTGACTTTGGTTGCTTGTCTTACCTGCTACGAGTGTTTGCGATTTAGAAATATCGTTTTCAGCATTCTGATTAATTCCACGTCTTAGAAGGATGTCAATTGTAGACACTTGGCAGGATCGTCACTAACGAAATTTGCACTCTCACTCAGTGGCGCAGGAACGGGGGGGGGGGGGGGGTACAGGGGTACATTGTACCTCCCCAAATTTTTGAAGGGGGGTACTGTACCCCCTAAATCCGTAAATCGAGTTGTACCCCCTGTACCCCCCTTTGGTAATTTCACAGCAGACGCAAGGTGCTACTGTTAAAAACCTATTTTAAATTCGCCCAATAAAAAAGTGAATATTTTTTATAACTTATAAGCATTTATCTTCCTTACCGCAGAAATTCAAACCATTGTAAACTAATTCCACTACATTGTGCTTGCTACTAGTTCGTTCATTGACATATGTTCTTGGATACCTCTTTAAAGAGATGAAAACTGTTTAAAATTGTGTGTGGAACGATGGAATCAGATTTGCTCTCAGAAAATCACGCTGCAGATGAATGCTCCTTTGCGTATGGGGGGGTACACTTTTCTAAAGAAGTGGTCGCGTCAATTCGAAGATAAAATACAAATCTTCATCAGAAGAGTGTGTGACTGACCCCATTTTCTTTAAATATTTTAAATGGAATTTTCCGAAACGAAATACTTACACGAACGAGACGAGACATGACAGACCAACTTGGGGCTACAATGCACTCCTGTACCTCACCCATATTTTTCATAACTTTCTAAGGGGGTGTTCGGAAACTACACTTAAACTTATATATTAAGAGATTTTTTATAAAATAGAGTCCAGACTAGCCTACCTGAGCATGAAGTGAATCTAGAATATGTTCTAACAACTTCAGAGTGGAAACCAAAACAAAAATAAGCACAAACAAGAACGAGAAAGACCTCACCACACAGGAGACGAGATGAAGCTGTGACAATTATCGACTCATCGCATTGCGATATCATTCCTAGGTGAAATGAAATTTTTCCTAGACATTTAAACGGTGCAATCTGCGATTTTATCAGAGGACTTATTTTACCTCTGTATTAGGTATACTTATAATTGGACATTAATTGCTTAAAATCTGATTTTGATATTGAATGCAACACAAACACAACGCCATTTTAAGTTAAACACTGAAGTCAAACTGTAAGAAAATTTCATTAGTCAGATGAATGCACGAGATAAATTAGACGCCCTGCAGGTTCTATTAGCAGATTTTGGATTGGATTCGCTAGGTCTCTGGAGTGAGATAGGAATGTTTCATTGATTTATTTGGTTTGTTTTACTTCTCATTTCTGCCACTTTTGGCTAATCGCGAAGATGAGGATGAGTTATGGTATGATGGAATTGATGGACACTCACAAATAACACCCATGCCCAGGCCGGTTTCAAACCTGGGACCTCTGGCATCATAGCGCACTATGCTAACTCTTCCGCTACGGAGGCCGGCGAGGCTGTAATGTGTTTTGGATTTTCTTTGTAGATTCACAGATCTTTAACTGTGACGCGCATGCTTTTGCTTACATTAAAGTTTACCTTTTCACATAAACAAGAAATTGACATGTCACCCTAAAACACACGTATGTATCTGCATTTAATACCACTCCATACGAAAATAAACCTTGGCCGGCTCTTCATATTGTTCACCAAAGATTGAAAAGAAAAGAAACAAACTTTTGAGCGTATGGCTTTCCTTGCTTCCTCTGAGATCTGAAGGATTTAGGTTTTGTATATGTAATGATAGTACTTTCAGTGCTTGAAGAGTGTCATTAGGTACAGCTAAATATATAACAAATAAATGCTTTGTCAAATGTTTCACAAATATTTCAAAGTTAGATTTTTTTTACGAGCTGATCAGGAACCATCTCAACTCAGTTCTTTTCTTTCTTTTTTAATACAACGCCCTATAGATGTCTGAGAAAATACCAATTACATGGCTTCTAAAAGGCATTGGATGTGGTACACATCTACCATAAATTGTTTAGATATTTTTATGCGTAGCTATGGGACGTTAAAATTAGAATAAACTGATCTGAAGTGGAACTCTATAAGTATGATAGTAGATATAAAACGGGCATTTAAAAACAAACCGGTTATAACCGGTTATACAAGTGTCATGTGCCATCGGGCACTTAACAAGTGCAATCAGGTGACCCTGTGTCGGGATGTGTCATGTGCCCATCTTGCATCTTGGAACATGCATGTTAGAACATGTTATTTCCCAGTAGGGAACAGTGCATCTTGGGCCAAACTGGTTATAACTGGTTATACAAGTGTAACTTGTCATCGGGCACTTAAGAAGTGCAACTTAAGGCTATGCCTACCCCTCTGCAAGAGGCCACCCCTCTGCAAGAGGCCACCCACACTCACTTCCGGTCCACTTCCGGTTTGCCTACTTCCGGTCCACTTGTGGCCAAGTTGTGGCCTATTTCTGCTTTTTTTATCCAGCATAGAGTTTTGATTTGAACCCCAAGAAATTGTATATAATTACCAAAGCCAAAAATATTAAGTGTATACACACATACACACATACACACACACAAAGCACAGTGCTGAACCCAGCTGATATTTTTTTATTAAGCATAGAATTTTGATTTGAACCCCAAGAAATTTTATATAATAAACCAACAACAAAAATGCCAAGTCAAAAATATTGCAATCAATGCAATAAAAATATATCCAGCCCCAATTGGGTTAAGCACCAAAAGAATTGTAGTCCAGATAAAAGCAGAATAGTCACAAAAATATGCCCCAAATGCCATAGAGAATATAGCATGCAATACTTCACATATACACATAAAGATACTTGCTCTGCACAGTCATCAATATTTCCAAACAAAATTGATTGGAAATATTTGTGTGATTGCCCTGTATAACTTAGATTGCAAGGCCAAATTTTGTAATTTTGTAGACCAGGAGCTGGATCCTATGCTCCAGAAACAGGCTCTCCACAAATTATGTGAACATCATGGAGCACACAATATATTTTACAATTTTGAGAATCTCAATTTAAATTCAGGAACAAGAGATTTGGATTTGATGTATCTGGAAATATTTTTGCATCTTGAATCAACCTGCAAACAATATTACATGTTAGGCTGGGCTATTTCAACAGCAGTAAATATTTACCAAATGTTTCAATGTTAAAAAACAATCAGAATAATATCTTCCAGGAAATATAGATACCTGAACATGCAAACATATTTTGAAAGAAGAAACATTGCAAGATATATAAAATCAGACCACCTGTTGGATTGTTTTAGGGAAAAATTTGAAAATCTATCAGAGTATGATTTTTTTAAAGTGCAAAATGAAACAGAGGCAAGATGGGTACTTGACAGTGATGTTGGGTTTGGGTATGTGAGCATAGAATTGGGTTCTGAATATGATGATTTTGAATCCAATACATACTGGCATAGAATTGATGCATACCTGTTGCATTGTTATTGGGGAAAATATGTTGCTTTTTTTACAAAAAGTACTTCAAGTTTAGAAAAATTTAGGTTTTACAAATTTTTCCATGATCATAGAATTTATACAAACAGCAGGTGGCCTGTTGATGACATAACATGGGACACAACAATTTCCATACTTGATGAGGCAGGAAAATTGGATGTAAATTCTGGTTTATATTTTAATGAGTTGATTATGTACCTGCTTAAAAACAATATCAATTCTGGCTTATTCAATACAAGATGGACTTAAATAATTAGAGTTTTTATACAAAATATTTTTTTTGCTAACAATTTCAAGTTCCTTGAGTGGGAATATGTTGTTTTTAAGATCAGCATTGATTCTGTAGTACAGTATTGCTGTGGAACATGTCAAGTCCTTGGATTCTGTCACACCTATTCTAATACAATTAATATGACAAGTACCATTACAAGGCACGCACTGCATAAAATCATAATTCCAAGCGATGGAATGGAGTAATTATTTTTCCACGATTCCATATCATACAAAAAAATTATACTGCAATTGGAGCTTCAGCAGTTCGGGACTGTGCAATATATTGTCTACAAATGTAGGAAAAATAATATTGTACGGGTTGTAAACAAAACTCCCAAAGCTTATGTATTTCAGGTTTCTTAAATTTGAAACAGAATCCAAACTGTCTGGAAGTTCATAAAAGTGAAGCCATTCTACAAGCGGGTCTATCTCAGCTTTTGCATGATATATTTGAGCAAGAGGTGATGTGTTTATAATATTTGTTGGTATAGAGGTTTGTTCTGAGTACAATTATATCTTATTAATTATGAACAGCTCTGCTGCATGTTGTGATGATGAATATCTAGTCCCTAAACCTAACAGAGCTGTGCAGTGATGTTGTTATTGGGAACAGGATTCAAATCCTACACAGATTTATGGATAGGAGTGAAGAATTAATTTTTGCCATGAAATTATATCTAGATACTCAATATCCCTGTGCAATAATGCTGTTATTGGGAACAGGATTCAAATCCTACACAGATACAGATTCTTGCTGAGCTTAATAGGTGATTGTCATGGAAGATACTCAATATTTCTGCTGTTATTAGGTACAAAATTCAATTACACAGACACAGATATAAATAATAATGCATACAGAACTGTGGTTTCTATAAATCTATACTCAATATCCCTATACCTGACAGCTGTGCGGTGATGCTGTTATTGGGAACAAGATTCAAATATCACACAGAAACAGATTTTTGCTGGGCTTAGAACTATTATGGATAGGTGATTGCCATGAAATAATATCCCTATACCTGACAGAGCTGTGCAGTGATGCTGTTATTGGGAACAATTTTAACAGAGCTGTGTTTTCCATAAATCTATACTCAATATCCCTATACCTGACAGAGCTGTGCAGTGATGCTGTTATTGGAACAGGATTCAAATATACAGATTCTTGCTAAACTTAGAACTATGCCATGAACAAAACTGTGCGGTGATATAATTATTGGGAACAAGCTTCAAATCCCCGCACAAATACAGATTCTTGCTGAGCTTAGAGTGAAGATACCAGTGATATAATTATTGGGAACAGGATTCAAATTTTGGAACTATTATGGATAGGTGATTACCATGAAGATACTCAATATTTTTGTTATTAGGTACAAGATTCAATTATACAGATACAAAAATATTCATTAACAGAGCTGTGCGGTGATGTTGTTATTGGGAACAGGATTCAAATCCTACACAGATACAGAGCCTTGGAATTATTATGGATAGGTGATTGCCATGAAGATAGATACTCAATATCCCTATACATGACAGAGCTGTGCAATAATGTTATTATTGGGAATTGGAACTTAGGTACAAGATTCAATTACACAGATACAGACACGGAAATAATATCTAGATAATATTTTTTAACAGAGCTGTAGTTTCCATAAATTTATACTCAATATCCTATACCGTGCAGTGATGCTGTTATTGGGAACAAGCTTCAAATCTTACACAGATATAGAGCTTTGGAATTATTATAGATAAGTGATTGCCATGAAGATAGATATTCAATATCCTATTAGACACAAACACAGTATCAATAAATTTATAATATCTTTATATTTAATAGAACTGTGCTGTGATGCTGTTATTGGGAACAGGATCCAAATCATAGATAGGTGATTGCCATGAGGATAGATATTAGACACAGACACAGAAATAATATTTATCATTAAATTTATAATATCCCTATACCTGACAAAACTATGCAGTGATGCTATTATTGGGAACAAGCTTCAAATCATGGATAGGTGATTGTCATGAGGATAGATATTAGACACAGACACAGAAATAATATTTTCCATAAATCTATACTCAATATTCTTATACCTGACAGAGTTGTGCGGTGATGTTGTTATTGGGAACAGGATTCAAATCATGGATAGGTGATTGTCATGAGGATAGATATTAGACACAGACACAGAAATAATATTTTCCATCAATCTATACTCAATATCCTTATACCTGACAGAACTGTGTGGTTAATATTATTAGGAACAAGTTTTAAATCTTACACAGATATAGAGCGGAATTATTATGGATAGGTGATTGCCATGAGGATAGATACTCAATATCTCTGCTGTTATTGGACACAAACACAGAGAATGAAATAATATTTAATAACATAAATCTATACTCAATATCCCTATACCTAACAGAGCTGTGTAGTGATGCTGTTATTGGGAACAGGATTCAAATCATGGATAGGTGATTGCCATGAGGATAGATATTAGATATAGATATAGAAATAATATTTATCCATAAATCTATACTCAATATCCCTATATTTAATAGAGCTGTGTAGTGATGCTGTTATTGGGAACAGGATTCAAATCATGGATAGGTGATTGCCCTATACCTAACAAAGCTGTGCGGTGATATAATTATTGGGAACAGGATTCAAATCTTACACAGATACAGAGCGGAATTATTATGGATAGGTGATTGTCACGAAGATAGATATTAGACACAAATACAAACAGATACAGAGCCTTGCTGAGCTTGGAATTATTATAGATAGGTAATTGTCATAAAGAACACAGAGAATGAAATAATATCTAGTAAATAAATTTTTGTAAATCTATACTAAATATCCTTTTGACAGAGCTGTGCGGTCATAATGTTATTGGGAACAGGATTCAAATCATGGATAAGTGATTGCCATGAAGAGGTAAATAATATTTATCCATAAATCTATACTTAATATCCCTATACCTGACAGAGCTGTGCGGTGAAGCTGTTATTGAGAGGATTCAAATCCTACACAAATACAAATCCTTGCTGAGCTTAGAATTATTATAGATAGGTGTGTTATTGAGAACAGCATTCAAATCCTACACAGATACAAATCCTTGCTGTGCTTAGAATTATTATGGAAAAGTGATTGTCATGAAGATAGATATTAGATACAAATTTTATAAATCTATACTCAATATCCCTATACCTGATAGAGCTGTGCGGTGATGCTGTTATTGGAAGAAGCTTTAATACTGAGCTTGGAATTATTATAGATAGGTGATTGCCATGTAGATAGATATTAGACACAAATTTTATAAATCTATACTCAATAACCCTATACCTGACAGAGCTGTGCGGTGATGCTGTTATTTGAAAGAAGCTTTAATACTGAGCTTGGAATTATTATAGAAAGGCATGAAGATAGATATTAGATACAGACACAGAAAATAAAATAATATTTAGTATTAATTCTATACTTAATATCCCTATCTCTAACAATTACAAATCCCACACAGATACAGAGCCTTGCTGAGCTTGGAATTATTATGGACAGGTGATTACTATGGAAATAACATCTAATAGAGCCTTGCTGATAATTCTACAGCATGGAATTGTTATGAATCCCTAACAGAGCTGTGTTGTGTAGGTACATGTCTCACACATAGATATAGAGCCTGTTGATATTGTTATTGTCATAATCCCTATCTCTAACAGAGCTGTGTTGTGTAGGTTGCTTTGAAAATATTATTTACCCTTGCTGATATGTTATGTTGAAACGTTTATAAAGGAACAATAGTGGAAATATCAGAATCAGATTATTAGGGTATGTATTATTCACATCTTATCCATAACATATCAGCAAGGGTAAATAATATTTTCAAAGCAACCTACACAACACAGCTCTGTTAGAGATAGGGATTATGACAATAACAATACAACAAGGCTCTATATCTATGTGTGAGATATGTACCTACACAACACAGCTCTGTTAGGGATTCATAACAATTCCATGCTGTAGAAATATCAGCAAGGCTCTATTAGATGTTATTTCCATAGTAATCACCTGTCCATAATAATTCCAAGCTCAGCAAGGCTCTGTATCTGTGTGGGATTTGTAATTGTTAGAGATAGGGATATTAAGTATAGAATTAATACTAAATATTATTTTATTTTCTGTGTCTGTATCTAATATCTATCTTCATGCCTTTCTATAATAATTCCAAGCTCAGTATTAAAGCTTCTTCCCAATAACAGCATCACCGCACAGCTCTGTCAGGTATAGGGTTATTGAGTATAGATTTATAAAATTTGTGTCTAATATCTATCTACATGGCAATCACCTATCTATAATAATTCCAAGCTCAGTATTAAAGCTTCTTCCCAATAACAGCATCACCGCACAGCTCTATCAGGTATAGGGATATTGAGTATAGATTTATAAAATTTGTATCTAATATCTATCTTCATGACAATCACTTTTCCATAATAATTCTAAGCACAGCAAGGATTTGTATCTGTGTAGGATTTGAATGCTGTTCTCAATAACACACCTATCTATAATAATTCTAAGCTCAGCAAGGATTTGTATTTGTGTAGGATTTGAATCCTCTCAATAACAGCTTCACCGCACAGCTCTGTCAGGTATAGGGATATTAAGTATAGATTTATGGATAAATATTATTTACCTCTTCATGCAATCACTTATCCATGATTTGAATCCTGTTCCCAATAACATTATGACCGCACAGCTCTGTCAAAAGGATATTTAGTATAGATTTACAAAAATTTATTTACTAGATATTATTTCATTCTCTGTGTTCTTTATGACAATTACCTATCTATAATAATTCCAAGCTCAGCAAGGCTCTGTATCTGTTTGTATTTGTGTCTAATATCTATCTTCATGACAATCACCTATCCATAATAATTCCGCTCTGTATCTGTGTAAGATTTGAATCCTGTTCCCAATAATTATATCACCGCACAGCTTTGTTAGGTATAGGGCAATCACCTATCCATGATTTGAATCCTGTTCCCAATAACAGCATCACTACACAGCTCTATTAAATATAGGGATATTGAGTATAGATTTATGGATAAATATTATTTCTATATCTATATCTAATATCTATCCTCATGGCAATCACCTATCCATGATTTGAATTCTGTTCCCAATAACAGCATCACTACACAGCTCTGTTAGGTATAGGGATATTGAGTATAGATTTATGTTATTAAATATTATTTCATTCTCTGTGTTTGTGTCCAATAACAGCAGAGATATTGAGTATCTATCCTCATGGCAATCACCTATCCATAATAATTCCGCTCTATATCTGTGTAAGATTTAAAACTTGTTCCTAATAATATTAACCACACAGTTCTGTCAGGTATAAGGATATTGAGTATAGATTGATGGAAAATATTATTTCTGTGTCTGTGTCTAATATCTATCCTCATGACAATCACCTATCCATGATTTGAATCCTGTTCCCAATAACAACATCACCGCACAACTCTGTCAGGTATAAGAATATTGAGTATAGATTTATGGAAAATATTATTTCTGTGTCTGTGTCTAATATCTATCCTCATGACAATCACCTATCCATGATTTGAAGCTTGTTCCCAATAATAGCATCACTGCATAGTTTTGTCAGGTATAGGGATATTATAAATTTAATGATAAATATTATTTCTGTGTCTGTGTCTAATATCTATCCTCATGGCAATCACCTATCTATGATTTGGATCCTGTTCCCAATAACAGCATCACAGCACAGTTCTATTAAATATAAAGATATTATAAATTTATTGATACTGTGTTTGTGTCTAATAGGATATTGAATATCTATCTTCATGGCAATCACTTATCTATAATAATTCCAAAGCTCTATATCTGTGTAAGATTTGAAGCTTGTTCCCAATAACAGCATCACTGCACGGTATAGGATATTGAGTATAAATTTATGGAAACTACAGCTCTGTTAAAAAATATTATCTAGATATTATTTCCGTGTCTGTATCTGTGTAATTGAATCTTGTACCTAAGTTCCAATTCCCAATAATAACATTATTGCACAGCTCTGTCATGTATAGGGATATTGAGTATCTATCTTCATGGCAATCACCTATCCATAATAATTCCAAGGCTCTGTATCTGTGTAGGATTTGAATCCTGTTCCCAATAACAACATCACCGCACAGCTCTGTTAATGAATATTTTTGTATCTGTATAATTGAATCTTGTACCTAATAACAAAAATATTGAGTATCTTCATGGTAATCACCTATCCATAATAGTTCCAAAATTTGAATCCTGTTCCCAATAATTATATCACTGGTATCTTCACTCTAAGCTCAGCAAGAATCTGTATTTGTGCGGGGATTTGAAGCTTGTTCCCAATAATTATATCACCGCACAGTTTTGTTCATGGCATAGTTCTAAGTTTAGCAAGAATCTGTATATTTGAATCCTGTTCCAATAACAGCATCACTGCACAGCTCTGTCAGGTATAGGGATATTGAGTATAGATTTATGGAAAACACAGCTCTGTTAAAATTGTTCCCAATAACAGCATCACTGCACAGCTCTGTCAGGTATAGGGATATTATTTCATGGCAATCACCTATCCATAATAGTTCTAAGCCCAGCAAAAATCTGTTTCTGTGTGATATTTGAATCTTGTTCCCAATAACAGCATCACCGCACAGCTGTCAGGTATAGGGATATTGAGTATAGATTTATAGAAACCACAGTTCTGTATGCATTATTATTTATATCTGTGTCTGTGTAATTGAATTTTGTACCTAATAACAGCAGAAATATTGAGTATCTTCCATGACAATCACCTATTAAGCTCAGCAAGAATCTGTATCTGTGTAGGATTTGAATCCTGTTCCCAATAACAGCATTATTGCACAGGGATATTGAGTATCTAGATATAATTTCATGGCAAAAATTAATTCTTCACTCCTATCCATAAATCTGTGTAGGATTTGAATCCTGTTCCCAATAACAACATCACTGCACAGCTCTGTTAGGTTTAGGGACTAGATATTCATCATCACAACATGCAGCAGAGCTGTTCATAATTAATAAGATATAATTGTACTCAGAACAAACCTCTATACCAACAAATATTATAAACACATCACCTCTTGCTCAAATATATCATGCAAAAGCTGAGATAGACCCGCTTGTAGAATGGCTTCACTTTTATGAACTTCCAGACAGTTTGGATTCTGTTTCAAATTTAAGAAACCTGAAATACATAAGCTTTGGGAGTTTTGTTTACAACCCGTACAATATTATTTTTCCTACATTTGTAGACAATATATTGCACAGTCCCGAACTGCTGAAGCTCCAATTGCAGTATAATTTTTTTGTATGATATGGAATCGTGGAAAAATAATTACTCCATTCCATCGCTTGGAATTATGATTTTATGCAGTGCGTGCCTTGTAATGGTACTTGTCATATTAATTGTATTAGAATAGGTGTGACAGAATCCAAGGACTTGACATGTTCCACAGCAATACTGTACTACAGAATCAATGCTGATCTTAAAAACAACATATTCCCACTCAAGGAACTTGAAATTGTTAGCAAAAAAAATATTTTGTATAAAAACTCTAATTATTTAAGTCCATCTTGTATTGAATAAGCCAGAATTGATATTGTTTTTAAGCAGGTACATAATCAACTCATTAAAATATAAACCAGAATTTACATCCAATTTTCCTGCCTCATCAAGTATGGAAATTGTTGTGTCCCATGTTATGTCATCAACAGGCCACCTGCTGTTTGTATAAATTCTATGATCATGGAAAAATTTGTAAAACCTAAATTTTTCTAAACTTGAAGTACTTTTTGTAAAAAAAGCAACATATTTTCCCCAATAACAATGCAACAGGTATGCATCAATTCTATGCCAGTATGTATTGGATTCAAAATCATCATATTCAGAACCCAATTCTATGCTCACATACCCAAACCCAACATCACTGTCAAGTACCCATCTTGCCTCTGTTTCATTTTGCACTTTAAAAAAATCATACTCTGATAGATTTTCAAATTTTTCCCTAAAACAATCCAACAGGTGGTCTGATTTTATATATCTTGCAATGTTTCTTCTTTCAAAATATGTTTGCATGTTCAGGTATCTATATTTCCTGGAAGATATTATTCTGATTGTTTTTTAACATTGAAACATTTGGTAAATATTTACTGCTGTTGAAATAGCCCAGCCTAACATGTAATATTGTTTGCAGGTTGATTCAAGATGCAAAAATATTTCCAGATACATCAAATCCAAATCTCTTGTTCCTGAATTTAAATTGAGATTCTCAAAATTGTAAAATATATTGTGTGCTCCATGATGTTCACATAATTTGTGGAGAGCCTGTTTCTGGAGCATAGGATCCAGCTCCTGGTCTACAAAATTACAAAATTTGGCCTTGCAATCTAAGTTATACAGGGCAATCACACAAATATTTCCAATCAATTTTGTTTGGAAATATTGATGACTGTGCAGAGCAAGTATCTTTATGTGTATATGTGAAGTATTGCATGCTATATTCTCTATGGCATTTGGGGCATATTTTTGTGACTATTCTGCTTTTATCTGGACTACAATTCTTTTGGTGCTTAACCCAATTGGGGCTGGATATATTTTTATTGCATTGATTGCAATATTTTTGACTTGGCATTTTTGTTGTTGGTTTATTATATAAAATTTCTTGGGGTTCAAATCAAAATTCTATGCTTAATAAAAAAATATCAGCTGGGTTCAGCACTGTGCTTTGTGTGTGTGTATGTGTGTATGTGTGTATACACTTAATATTTTTGGCTTTGGTAATTATATACAATTTCTTGGGGTTCAAATCAAAACTCTATGCTGGATAAAAAAAGCAGAAATAGGCCACAACTTGGCCACAAGTGGACCGGAAGTAGGCAAACCGGAAGTGGACCGGAAGTGAGTGTGGGTGGCCTCTTGCAGAGGGGTGGCCTCTTGCAGAGGGGTAGGCATAGCCTTAAGTTGCACTTCTTAAGTGCCCGATGACAAGTTACACTTGTATAACCAGTTATAACCAGTTTGGCCCAAGATGCACTGTTCCCTACTGGGAAATAACATGTTCTAACATGCATGTTCCAAGATGCAAGATGGGCACATGACACATCCCGACACAGGGTCACCTGATTGCACTTGTTAAGTGCCCGATGGCACATGACACTTGTATAACCGGTTATAACCGGTTTGTTTTTAAATGCCCGTTTTATATCTACTTATGATATATGGATTCAGTAGGTGGGAGATGATTATTCTTGGTTGGGATGGCTCAAGATCCTCCTCACCCCCTTTAATCTCAGCCTGCATTAAAATGAATAGATGTATCTTTGTTCGCAATTTTCACATTTCGAACTCCAGATTTTGCGTTCCGTTAAATCCAAATAAGCCCAGAAAGAGGTCCAGAGCTTTATATGTTTCACAATTGTTATCAGGTTTCAAAATCTGTTTTTTTTTTAAAAAAAATCTAAGAAAAATATATTTATGCAAATTTTGCATTATATAACAGGACATTCGTGTGTGCTGTTATATATTTATGCAAATTTTGCATTATATAACAGGACATTCGTGTGTGCTGTTCTAAAATAGAATGTTTCCCATGGCTTCACATTTTACCTAGGTATCAAGGACGTATTTGGAGGGGGTCCAAGGCATCCGGACCCACCCCCGAAAGACTTATGATGTAGTAAAAGTAAATAATCAAAATATAATTGTGTAGCATTAAATATATAATATATGGCTATTTCCGCTCAACTTGTTCGAAGACAAGGAATTTCGCTCATACGGCTTTGAAGGGTTCCAAATACTTATGCACAGTACTAATGATGATATCCACAAAATATTGATCACAACTTTACTTTTCGTTAATTGGATCTAACTCCTTTTTTGTTATTCAATAAATATTCAATTCTTTGCTTACCAAGGCAGTTGTTTTTATGCAAATCTTGGCGATCTTAACTACACGAAAGCTAGATAATGACCTGCTGTTATATATCTATTCTTTTACGATCTTTTACCTATTCATGTAATAATAATTAACATTAATTAATTTACATATTTAATTAATATTTTAATTTAATTTAATATAATTATTCTAATTATTATTATGTATTAATATTGCGACACTTGGTTGGACCCCCCGAAATGTATTTCTACATACGTGCAGGAGTGTGTATATATATGGGAGGCTGAATTTTGTACCCCTTAAATGAAAAACGTTCCTGCGCCACTGCTCTCACTGTCACAATCAGGAACTCCTACGAACTGAGGGGACAGTATCTCAGGTGCACTTTCTTCCTCCACTAAACCCACAATATTTTCGACATTTTTCGTTTCACAGAGTTCACTCGGTGTAGCCGCTTCCCTTTCGCCTAAAAAACGTGTCCACTGTATCAAGCTTTTTCTGTAAGGTTGCTTCTCTTTCACGCTTTTCATTTGCAAGTTTACGATAAGCCGCCCCACTTAACTTTGTTCGTTTCATGCTGCCTGCTGCATAAAAAAACACCAAATTGCAAACGCACTAGCAACAAACTGAATGCACCAGCCAGAGAATACAGTAAGACAAAAAGTAGTTGCGGTCCACGCGAAAGCTGCACTCACTCACTCACTTATCAGCAGTGTATATGTGTTTATTTATTATTATTATTATTATTATTTTTGAGACAGGCATTGTTACAGATGCGAGTTTCAAACAATCAGTCTTTATTTCCTGCCTGGCCATTAACAAACGCTTAGTGGAAGATTGAGGGGTATGTATTACAAAAACAAACCAACAAAGGCTGGGCAGCTTGCATTGTCATTGTAAGCGATAAAAGCCACAAAGCCACGTAAGACACTTTTTATTATTCTTCATATTCTGGAAAAAAGATTTGCCGCCCCCAAGAGTTGCCGCCCCTAGGCACGTGCCTAGTGGGCCTATTTGGTAATCCGCCACTGCCTATACCTCTATATAATCTCAATGAATTTAAATAGTTAAACTGGATTAGTAAACTGCAGCATAAATTACTTTGATATTGTATGTCTCTTATATTTGTATTTTCTCCTTTACAAGTTTTAGTATGTGACATAACTGTTTAACACATATGATTTATTTGTATTTTTGTGTTTGCATTTGTTCTTTTGATTGTAATCCTACTCCATTTGTAATATATATAGTATTGTAGGACGTTTAGGACGTTTTCCATACCTTGGATATGGGTCTATGGAAATAAAGAATTTATTATTATTATAAGTGAGCATACAAAAAAGTTAACAAATTGTAGAGTACAAGGAAAAAAAATAAGAAAATAAAGTCAAACAAGAAATATGAATATAATAATGCATGTTTTATTAAGTATGCGAGCCTGGGACCTTGTATTGTGCTAGCCACTCCGCCAGAGTGCCCAGCAAAAATCCATTTGCGAAACGCAAGTCAATTTTCTTTTATTTCGATTCAGTGGCGTCGAATGAGTTCCAGAACCTGGGAGCTTATTATTGAAACTCGTTACGGTAGCTAGCTGACGAGTTGGTGGCTGAAGTCGGTTGCAAGACATACAACATCGAATATACCGTATTATTGAAACTCACTCATTTGTTGGCTGACGAGTCATTCCGTTCGCTAGCACTCGGCAGCTGATATCCAACCGAGATTGTGAGTCGTTAGCTAGAAGTGTGCATAATTATTAAAGATGGAGGCATATTTAGGCTTGATGCTTGTAATGGAAATGGAAGAAAATGAGGAGCAGGTGGAAAGACCATTACGAAGAAACCAATATAATGCATGGGAACTTTAGGATCACAATTTTATGGCCATGTTTCGAGTCTCCAAAGCGTTGGCTCGAAATTTGGTGCATGACTTATCTCCTTCGCTTCCAAGGCGGAGTAGGATATCAGCCATTCCAGATGACCTTAGGGTGAGTATAGTACGCTTTGTATTACAACTTGAAGTTTGAATATAAATTGACAAAATAAGCAGTAATAAGCAGCACGTATATACAGCAGCAAGGTAAGCATAGGGTGTGTAAGTCACTGAAGAATTCTCGTGAAAATATTCGTTTCATTGTATTTTAGTACAACTTGTAAGTTGGAAAAAATACAATAGATTTTTCTTGTAAAAATAAAAAGTACTTCAACACTACTACATTAGCTTCGTTCATGGGGTAAGTCGTGAATGTATGATTGTTCCATCATATATATCAAGTTGTAAATTTTATCGTGATTGTTACAAGATGTAGACTAGCAAACGTCGGTGAGCAATGTAAAATGGTAGGCGTTCGTGCTACATTATTATACTACCTGGGTACATTTCATGTAATAGGTACATAATACAATAGGGAAATATAATAAAGGCAGCTAACCTGATATATTCAAAATTACTTCTTGTGTTGATTCATAATTACAAAAGGCATAGAGAAATTCTAAAAAAATGGAGTCTGTAAAGTGCAATGGGATACCATTAACATTTTAGCTAGTTTTCAGTGAAATAAACTTGCTTCAATGTCATTCTGTATTTTACCAAATTGCCGCTCTTAATTTTGATTCCAAGAAGTGATGTACCTCTTAAAGGTGATATCGTTCGTATCTCACATGTTCTCTCTCTCTCTCTCTCTCTCTCTCACACACACACACACATATGCACACACACACGCACACACACACCCCTGTTTTCCCACCCTCCATTAAGAGGAAGCTGTACTTTTCACGCCAAAGCGAGGAAGTTTTAAAAGTGCTCTGATTGGACCAAGATTTTTACACGTAATAGAGCTACTCCCGAGGATAGCGGGAATCTGGGTGTGGCTGCTATACACTCCATGGAAGTTGAGATATTGACAAAGACTGGGCGGACAAGCACAGCACCCTCAAGAGAGGAAGGTGCAAACTTAAGAGTATTGCGAGGAATCGTTATTCATTTGTTATTTCGTAGGTCACACACTGCGTTGACGAAACGTTATGTAAGAGGAAGCCACAAGCACCAAACCCCGAAGTGAGGAACCAACTAAACACGATAGTGTTCGTAAAACGTGAATAGAGAGGAACTACGTTGTGACGTCATGATGACTGGCGGGTAATTCGAAGCGCACCCTGGTGTTTGACGGTCATAATTCGGCCCCCATTGGCTGCGCTAGCTGTCAGCAATCTGCCGTCGATCACGCGGCAACCCAAGCACCGCCCTTCATACCAAATCATACGGGAATAAATGTTGCAACAATGTGCGAGAGTGTCTCCGCACCAAAAGGGGTGGAACAAGCTGGTTTCGGATGGCTTAGTAACGGTGCAAGCGGTACGACAGACGAGGAACGTACGGTGGCCATTTTCTACCTCGCGCAATTAGTCGACGTAAGATGAAAGGAAATAAATGGGGAGTTGTATCTTAGGGAGATAGACTAAATTGTGGTAGAATGAAAAATTATTCTTATAAAAATAATATATTTGAATTTTCATCACATGGACTCAGGTTCGTAGCTAGAGGGGGGCAAGGGGGGCAACTGACCCCCTGAGAGCCTGCCTTGCCCCCCCTGTGAAAACTGCAGAACACATTCCTACCTAGAATTCTCACTAATCTTTAAAATTATATCATGTGTTACTCTAGCAACATAACAAAGACACTTATTGATTTTGTGATTTATTAGGTTGTATACAGGGTAAGTCAAAATGATGGACCCGATTACAGAAATTTATTCTGTGAAATCTAATAAACATATGTTATTGTGAGACATGCGCTTCGAAAGATTAACTTTCAAAGTTTAGTTTCCATGCAGTGTTTCCACTTTCTACCGCTAGGAGTCAGCAGCGAGCAGGAAAATGGCGTTGACCGGAGAACAGAGATCTTTCTGTGTGCTTGATTATCATGTGAACAAGTCTGTGATTAGTGTGCAATGGCATTTCCGTACCAAATATCGGAGAGAACCACCTACGGGGAAGGCCATTCGTAAGTGGTATGAACATTTCAAAGATTCGGGCTGCATCTGTAAACCAAAATCGACTTGCCGTCCGTCAACTGAGGAAGAGACAGTTGAACGAGTGTGCACATGTTTCGTGCGAAGTCCACAGAAGTCCACCTACCAGGCAGCGAGAGAACTTCAACTTCCACAGAAAACTGTCTGGCGGGTTCTGCGGAAACGTTTACAAATGAAACCCTACCGCTTGCAACTAGTTCAAGCCTTAAAAGACACTGATTATGCTTTGCGCGCGTCCTTCTGTGCTGATTTCCTCGCATTAATGGAAACGGATGGGTTCTCTGAGAGGTTAATTTACAGTGATGAAGCAACTTTTCACCTTTCAGGGAAAGTGAATAGACACAACGTAAGGATTTGGGAAACTGCTAACCCCCATGAATTTGTGGAACACGAACACGATTCTCCCAAAGTGAATGCCTTTTCTGCAATTTCCCATGAAAAGATTTATGGACCCTCTTTCTTCCATGAACGTACTGTGACAGGACTTGTTTTACTTGATATGCTGCAACTATGGCTCCTTCCACAGCTTGCAGAGGATAGCGCAGATTTCATTCTCCAATTGGATAGTGCCCCTGCGCATTACCATGGCAGCGTTCGGGACCATCTCAATGGGGCATTGGAACAATGTTGGATAGGCCGTGCATCTCCGGAGGATCGACCTCTCCTTCATTGGCCACCTCGTTCCCCCGACTTGTGCCCCATGTGATTTCTTCATGTGGGGTTTTGTCAAGGATCATGTTTACGTACCACCACTTCCAACAACATTAGATGACCTGCGTGCCCGCATCACAGCAGCCATTGCTGATATTGACCGCAACATGCTACACAAGGTTTGGCAGGAGATAGACTATCGGCTTGATGTGTGCCGTGTTACGCGAGGCGCTCACATAGAACACTTGTGATTTGTTTGAAAAAAACTTTGACAGTTTACCTTTCTTAGCACATGTCTCACAAGAACATTTGTTTATTATATTTCACAGAATAAATGTCTGAAATCGGGTCCATCATTTTGACTTACCCTGTATAAGACTCCCCGATGGCACAGTGGTACCGTCGTCGCCTTGTAATCAGGGGGTCCCGGGTTCGATACCCGGTGGAGACCCATAGTGGTTCGGATCCCACTTTAAACTGTAGGTCCAGTCCCGATTAGCCTTACTGTTCATAAAGTGAACTTAAAACACTAAATCAATCAATCATTATTAGGGTGTATGAGATTCCGTATAATGTTGTATCAGGATTGGGAGGAAAATTCCCTTCCAGATTCAAACTTCGGGAAATGATTTCGCAATGTTCAGTATCTAGAACATTTGCGACATTTTGAGTAGTCTTGTATTAAAGGCGCCTAATTTGTTGGGATGTTTTATTTGGGTGTGATGCTATGAACTTGGAACTGCTTAAATTTTTGTTTCCGAAGTCTACCTTTTGGTAATAGTGATTCATGTAGTAGACAGAGGGAGTGGATATTTGATTTTTGTTACTTTCCTTTGCTTTTCTGTCACGTAGCTAATCGCAACAATGAGTGATGACGTGAAATTGATGAAGATACACTCAATAACAGTGCCGCAACCACAGGGGTCAGGGGCATTGTCCCCCACCCTGCATTGGATGGAAATCCATTGTAGGGGAGGCAAACATTTAAGTAAGAAACAAGACTAGGAGAATCTAAGAATAGCAGGACAATTGGATACTTATGATGTAATTAGTTTTTACGTGTTTCTTGCATTCTTCTTCCAGACGGCAAAGGACACTTGCAAGGGGGACAGTGGGGCAATTGCCCTCCCCTAGATTTCAAAATTTTGTTAAAATAAAAATACATTTCTTAAAATTCTCTTGCTCGCTTCGCTCGCATTCCTTTCTATTCTTATATTCCAAGTTCAGAGCCATAGCTATGGGGTGGCGGGAGTCGGCCCTGGGAGCCAAACGATCTATATGAAAAACAATGTTAAGGAGAATGCCATGACATCCTGTAAAATTATTTTCGCCATATTAAAACAATTTCTTTCTATGAAACTTAATATGAAATATTAATGATGACACTGTAATCCAAGAACTCATTGATCAATCAAGGGATTCCTATTTGTTTGTCAGGTGTCATTACATGCATTTCAACTATGATGTAATACAATTCACACAATATTTTGCAAAATGGTTAACGTAACCAGTAGACAAACATTGTCTGTCTCCCCTTTGAAGGAAATAGATTCCGTGGTGGACTAAGGGACCCATGTTTTAATGTTTTAGCAAGTACAAAAAAATGTATTACAAATTTTTACACAATTCATCAAAGTGTAGATAATATGTAACAATTATTATTTAATTAATTCGATTTTTCTTGCATAACACAACACAATGGTGTTGTTGGATTCTCGTTAGATTCCTTTGTTCGTAAAAATCTTGCATACTGGAAACTAGAGGGAATCATTATGAAGCAAGATTTATAAAGAGCTCCCTTAATCAGTTCTGCAGAGAGGCCCAAATCTGTTGGTACATATTAATCGCCTATTAACATTATCGACCTGTAAATATCAAGTAGATACAGTCCTTATTAGCCTATTTACGTTAAACTTTATATTCTTTAGCAATCTGGAAAGGTCATATCGAAATATTGCTATTTCATGTTGCTAAATTTTTTTTTTCGTTGCAGTTTCAAAATATCATCCCTTTTCTGTTACTTATCTCTTTTGGGGGAGAGGGCATGTGCCTCTGTGTACCCTGCTATATCTGCCAATGCGACACAATATATTAAAAATTTGCCCCCTCTGCAAAGAATTCCTGGCTACGGGCCTGCATGGACTTGTTACTTGTTTGGGTTAGTTCTTAACACCGCTTTATGCACAGAAAGGCTAATCGGGACTGGACCTACAGTTTAAAGTAGAAACCGAACCACCGTGCAATGTACATCTACCACCACCATTGCATGGCATCAGATAATATTATTTCGATGGATATTGTGATGCGTTGGAGGCTGATCACTGTTAGTATTGTCAGTTGGGATGTCTAGATAAAACTGTTTTAAACTATATCTTAATTCAACCATTTAAGCCATGGTTGAATTTTCTTCACTTCCATTGGAACGCCGTTAAGTCATGTTGATATTTACTTATATTTATTTATTTAACATAAAATATGTGTACCTTCACGTTGACCTAGAATATGATCAGATGAGAGAATGAATGAAAAGTATATATGAAATACAGGGTGTTTCACTCGTTCTCGGCCCCGGAGAATCCTGATTTCGGACAGAAACCTAATTTCGAATTTCTCTCTTTCTGCATAACCACTAACCATTTGTAAGCTGCCACTTAGAGCTATTTGAGTCAAGAGAGTTGTGAATCCGATCCTGTACATGTGAGCAATATTTTCAAGGGTTCGAGACAGTATCGCCCTGTGTCTGGGTATTAGACAAACTCTTGTCGAACGATGGAGAGGTGGTCTCGATACATTGATTGATTGATTTGCTTTATTTTACTTAGTTTTTTGTGCCACTTTTGGCTCATTTGAGAAAATGGGGATAAGTGATGATATGATGAAATTGGTGAATGGTCACTCGCAAATATCCATGTCCAGGCCGGGATTCGAATCAGGGACCCCTGGCCAGCCACTCCACCACGGGAGCCGGCTGGCCTCGATACAGTGTGAGAGATTGCTGATTTTCATTCGTTTATTTGCCGTGTTTTTATATACATCTCAATAGGAAACTTCGTACTTGATTGTAGCATAAAAATGAACTATGTTCAAGTATAAATAAGTAACTTTGTCTTCGTTGAATTGTACATCGTTGAATCGCATACATTTAATAAAATAAGAAGTAAAACATTCTCCTAAAGCAGACACCAACAAAATAGTCCAGTCAAGGTCACACCATTTACCTACAGTTTTTTCAAATAAGCAACAATTTCAACTGAAAGATTATACGCGATCAAATAGAACGGAAGTTATAGCTGTTGTCTACTCTTACGGCGGCTGACCTATATGCTGGCAAGAAAGGTGGGAAGCGGGGAAAATTCAGCAGACCAACCCGACCACAGTGTATGCGCCTAGACTTACGACGTCGCGGGAGGAGGTGCTTCACGCACCTCATACTACAGCAGCTTAGAACACAAGGCTACTGCGTTTCTTATCGCACTGGATTGGTCGCTTCCCCGATCCCCACTTCTCTTACCAGCATGTAGAGCGGCCACCGTAACATTAGACAAGAACTATAACTTGCGTTCTAATTGATCAACTATACACTTTCAGTGAGAAAGTTCGTAATAAAATATTCAAATTAATTTTGAAAACCAATACAACGTTTTTAGCGTAAGATGTCAGCTATATTTTATGGTTCATTTTAACGAATTCTTGCGCGCTCGCTACCTGTGGCTTTTGCCAGGCTTCATTTACTTACTGGGGATGCAAATATTTCCCGTAACTCTACAAAACATTATATTTGTCTCTTCCACAGTAAGAATCAACACTCACTCTCTCTCTCTCTCTCTCTCTCTGTAGCAACGGCGGCGGACGATTATAACCATCTTGGAGTGCGGAAAGGGTACGGAATGAAATGTATGGCGTACGATGTTAAAAATATAGAATGCATGAAACCTATAGCCACTACATCAAATACAAATCAACTTTTCGTATGTTTCTATGAAAATATGTCAATGAAAGTGAAGACTTCTGTAGTAACTAACTTAATTTTTGTTTATATGTGTTATTTAGCATCGCTTTTCTGCCACTTTAGACCAAACAGGAAGATGAGGATGAATGATGATTACATTGATGAAAGAGAACTCAAGGCCAGGGCTCTAACCATTGAACTTCAGTGACACTATCAAAAGTCCACCACTTATTGAATAGTGCCATCGAGGCGGCACTTAATTTTTGCAAGTTTTTTTTCTTTTTACCACAGCCAAAAAACACATGCTATGAAATTCTAAACGAGCAAAGCTTGTTCAAGGCTGGCCATGGTATACTATATTGTGTACAACGCTCAAAGTTATAATCATAAAGAACTAAGTGTTGTTTTTATCAACAATGCTCAAAAAAGAAAATATACTCACACTAAGCTACAGGTAATTATCGAAAGCCACAAACAAAAGAAGAAACAATTCTTAACAACAATGCTGATGCTGATCTTTGTAGAGACCGTCACTATTGCACTGAAGTAAATGTAGCTTTCTGAATTTTTCGTTGTCGGCAAGATTCTTGAAAATCTTGTTAACGTTTGCAATGATTATTTTATTTTGCTTTCTAGTGTCCTTTCGGGAGGCATGCGCTTCACTTCCACCGGCAAATGTTCCACACGTAGGACGCTGCTCCTCAATCCTCAATACTCAGTGGCGACGATTGGGTTTCAAAACTGGGGGGGGGAAGACAGTATATTTCCCTTTGTAGATAAGATTTAGCATAGCGTAAGGGCAAAAGTGGCGAGAAGTGGGGGGCAACTGCCCCCCTTGCCCCCTTCCTAATCGCAACTACTGTACTAATACTAAATAGATAACCAAAAAGCACTTTCACAAAACAACATCTAAAACGAAATCAACCGCAAAGTACGGTCACAGACACTTGTCGGTTGTAATGATTTAATTGAAAGTTTTGGTATTGTTATAATCCAGAAGTGTACCTGACTGTACAACGTGCAAAGTGTCAACTTAACAGCTTAGAACAAGCGAGGCAACCCTAGAAGGCCAGGGGTGTGGAGGAGGCAAGGCGAAACTCCGAAAGCGACTGACCTTGACTGGACTATACTTGGCGTCAGTGTTGCGAATAACTTGAACGTAAAAGTTGCTAAAAGTCCTTAGAAAATGTGCTAGAAAGTCGCTAAATGAAATGTAAAGGCTCTAGAAAAAGTCGCTAAATCAAATGTACTTCTAAAAAATAGCAAAAAGGTGGAAAAATTCTAGCTTCAGCACTAGAAGTATTTAAATATTCCGTTTTGAACTGTATTTTCTACTGTTTTGCAGAACAGAAGTAACCAGATCTGACTTTATGTTTCTGTGTTTCTGAAAGTTTTTTTCAGATCAGTAGCTTTGGCATACAGATAGTTCTACTTTGCAGTACTTACAATACGCTTTCGCCGTGTCACTATTGACCAGTGACGTGCGGTGACGTCGACACTTGGGGTAGCAATGAGTGGCGTGCCCAACGAGTCATAACGCCCCCCTTTTAGGGCCCAGTATTCCTAAAAGAAGAACGTCAAATACAGTAAAAATTGCAAAGTTAGGAATGGCTACAAAAAATTGTACACATAACTTCCACCCGCTTTCGAAAATCAAAAACCATTTGATTTGACTCCTGAGCCAGAGATGTCGGGTTTGAATCGCGGCTTGGCAATGGGTGATCTTTGTGTGTGTGTGTGCCCCTTCATCAATTTTATCGTATCGTCTTCGCGATTAGCCAAATATGGCGGAAAGCGAAGTAAAATAAACCAAATCAAACAATCAATGAATGAATGATTTGATTTGATTCGCTTTTTTGATACATTTGGTTAATCGCGAAGATGATACGACAAAATTAATGAAGGGACAAACACAAAGAACACCCAAGTCCAGGTAGGGGTTCGAACCAGGAACTCCTGGTGTTGTAGTGCGTAGTGGTAACCACTCCCCCACGGTTGGTTGATTTGACGTTTTAAGTCCATTTTATACACAGAAAGGCTAATCGGGACTAGACCTATAGTTTAATGTGGGATCCGAACCACTATATACCTCCATCGGGTACAGATCCGGGACCACTTGCACTCCCCCACAGAGGTCGGCCGACAAAAAACATGTGAGGAAGGCGCTAACCATTCGGATACGTGGGTATCGGTAAAGCAAACTGCATTTTTCCAGAGTAGTAATTTTCGATTAAATTTTTGAAATACCATCTTTATATATGATTAACGTTTTTTCAAAAATTTTGCATTGCTTGATTTCCATAATTTCCCCATCTTACGATCTCGTTACTGAAGGATCCGGGCTCGAGCCCTGGCCTTTGCATGGGTGTTTATTTGCAACCACTCTTCACCCGTTTAATTTAATCAACGTTCATCGTCATGGCAGAAATTAGGTAAAGCGATGGAAGAGAGAAGAAAATACAAATAATTTCCTCCCAGTGCATCTGCAGGGCACTGTGAAATCAGAAGCCTAGAATTCTCTGTTTATGATTGTCCCTGACTACTTTCCAAGTTCTTAGCTACTTATTCCGATTAAATCTATACAGCTAGAAAAAGCGATGTGTAACAAAACACACCTTTAAACAAACCTTTTTTCTACTTTCTTCAATGATAGTATTCATTTGGCTTTTTGAGTTCTGGGATACATTTTTAATTTCTATTTTTTTCATTATTCACTGCAGGCAGAGTACAACTCATAAGAACAAGAATGCACGCTCGTCACGAATCCCGACCTGAATTATTCTTTGTGAGGTACGTTCATCAGTTTCATCATATCATCACTCATCCTCATTTTCGCGATAACCAAATGTGGCAGAAAAGCGAAGTAAAATACACCAAACCAACAACAAGAATTAGAACGCGCATTCACTTGCCCAAATAAATACATCCGTATTTATGATTGTTTAGTTTATCCATTTTTTTTATTGGAGGCCAAGAGATTAGTATATTTAAATAAAACATTACTAAAAAGAGAGCAAGAGAGAGCGTGAGCAAATATTTGTTATTTAATCATTATATATTCCATATTTAAAAAAAAAAGCATAAAATTTTTGGCTGCACATAAGACGTTCCAATTGCATAAATAATAAAAGTACATCCCATATTATACATACATATTGTACAACGTGTAAAAAGTAGTGTAAATACAGAGATCATAAGTACTGCAGAAAAATTTCCCCTTAGTTCTTTAGAGGATTTACAAAGGAAGCGAAGGAAATCCGATCCCCTATCTGTCCTATAGCAGATAGACTGGAGGACCTGAAAGCATGGGCTTTCAACCATTGGAGCGGGGGCGAGGGGGCAAGGGACGTAGAGGCAGAAATCTTCCCTTTCCCTTCGAAAACCCGTTTCTACCTGGAACTGTGAGGCGGAGAAAGAGCGAGCTAGGCCGCTGAACGCACTGAGGGACGAGAAGCGCGTGAAAAAAAGTGTTGCATATGAACTGTGGCCTCAACAAAACAATAAATATTGTGATTTGAAAATAATTAGAGATTTGAGATTGATTGATCTATCTCTGCTAGACTAGCTACTCCTCAGTGCACGTCACTGCTATTGACAGGGGTCAACCATTTGTACAGTTTTCCCACTCCTTCCGATAATGTTGCTTGTATTGCGGTTTTCCCCACACTGGACACGGCCCTGCCCTGGGCTGACCTGCGCACAAACACACACGAACTTTATAATTTATATTAGCACTTCCTCTGTCACCACACACTACCCAAAAAACTCCAACCTGAACCGACGCACGACGCGACCGCGAAGTCAAACGTTCTATTTTATAATAAGGCAGCCGCAATGGCACCAGGAGGAGTGTCTGATAAAAATGAGCTGTGAACAGTGATGTTTACAAACATCACAAACCGTACTGAAAAAGGGGGTACGCTTTGCTTCAGTTTCTCTTTGTGCATCAGCAGTGAATTCCGACGTTATTTCCTTATTTAATAACTATGAAACGGACATTTTAAAGCATTTAGACGTACTACGCAGATATTTTGTGAATTCTCCAAATTAGTCGCACACGAAGTAGCCAGAAAAGTCGCTCGTCACTTTTTCACGTCTTTTGTCGCCAGCTAGCATTACAAATCCGCCAGATTTAGCGACTTCTCGCTAGAGTTGAAAACACTGCGTGGCGTCAGCTTTAGTAAAGTGTAATATCACTCATTTAGAATTCATTAATACCTAAAAAATTAATTGTTCAAAGAATGATGAAGTAACTTTCTTTGTAAACAAGAATTACACTTACAGGCTGTATTATCGATGTATATAAATGTCTGAATTATTGACAATCCATTTATATTTTGCATGAAAAGTGTTACAATTTAGATTCCCTGCTGTCAAAAACTCTTCGCCACAAATTAGCACGACAAAAATGTTAATTAAATGAATTTCACAGTTTTAATGCGACGTAATACCCAGAAAAGAATATTCCCTCTTGTTTCTCTGCACTTGATTTTTATTTCACTAGCGTTGTTGCTGCATATATCAGAGAAGAAGCCTCTTGATTATTTTTTTCAGAATAATGCACGAGCTTAATACATCCCGTGGCGTAACAATTCTGCACATGGTCTACAAAGATGTCAACGGAAAGTTTAAAGCTTGATGAAAACCTTTTATAGAAGTATCTTCTCGACATCTGCGATATGAAAGTGTCAAGAATAATAAATAGAAAAAAAATCGACTTTGGTAGTTTTGTTCCTTTTGTGCGGTCCTGGAAGACAATATGCGTAGTCATAGTTAAAGCCCGCTTATTCCTCTTTCGGTGGATCCCTATTTCAAATCCGTGGGTTTAGCTGCTTGCACGTAACATCCATTCCAGTGATAACTTGCACTTCTCCAGCATTCAGCATGCCAAGTTGACCACCGCCTGGAATTTCAGGATGCGGAGAGGGCTTCAGGACTGTTGATATGTTGTTTTGGCATCAAATAGACCAGATGTATAAATTTTCAGATTCACACAATTTTTGCAAGATTAAAACCTAAATTGACGGTCAGTAAGTTTAAATGGAAAGTTAGCCTCCTTGGCTGCCCCAGTCGTTACAAAGCTATCAAGGAACACTTATTGGTGCGAAAGAAGAATCCCTTTTAATTTTATTTTTTATTTTGTGCGAGACATGAGAGTGAATAGTTGTGTTTGTCCCATTGTACACTCGTAAATGCATTCTCATCGTCACCCCAAGAGATAAAAAACAACGAAAATAACTGAACAAAATGAGAGTGAGTGTCGAGAAGTTTCGACCTATACAATCGTTGAGGACGCGGTGCAACCTAAAAAGACCAATATTGTTAATTGTGTGCATTACCTTGTTTTTGCTAATCGCTGATTAAATGGTTTTTTACATACTTGTAAAATATTCATTGCATATTGAAAACACTTGTTTTGTAAATATAAAACCAATCGAACGCAGACTTAGGGTTGTCCGACCTGTCGATCCTATATATTTTATACCCTGAGTCCCTTACTGTTGGAAAGAAGTATGCACACAAAAATTACAAAGCAATTCGAACTTTCAGGATTCGTGATTTTGTTTATTTCCCTTCGCTCTTGTGCCACTTTTGGCTAATCGCGAAGATGAGGATGAGTGGCGATACAATGAAATGATGAAGGAACACTCCTCACACACCCATGACGAGGCCGCGGGATTCGAACGCCGAGACCCCTGGCGATGTAGCGTGCTGTGCTAACCATCCGCCACGAAGGCCAGCCTTTCAGGATTCGTCCATTACAGTGCGGCGAGGGGGTTTAAGCTTTCACGTTTAAACGTACGTTCCTGTCGCCAGGAAAGAGATGAGCAGGCAAGCAATGTTGTTGTTTTTTTCACCCATCCTACTGGTATAAATCATGGTTGCAGTTTAGTGTTGCAATGAAAAGGTAAACTTCCCTCAGGGCGAGTGAGTGCTTGCGCGCCCCTTAATTTTCTTCCACACCAGGCAAGCACTGAAAGAGGTACCAATACTTTTCTGCACTTGCGGCAGCCTCTGTAAAAATCAGCGGCCGTTTTTCTTCTTTCGTCAGCACTGTGGTTAAAAAAATCTTCTTTTGTTTCTTCAAGTGGTCAGTTCGTGGTTTTTGATAATTGCCTATAGCTTAATGTGAGTGTTTTTTCTTTTTTGCATTGCTCATAAACAGTTTGTTTCCGCTTACTTGTTCTTCCTTACACTGGAGCAAACAATTCAGGTGCTTTTAAGGTATCACCTCATCAGGGCGTGCTCTGGAAATAATTTAATGCGAGTTGTAACATGAAGGTTAGTGTTCTTCTTAATACGTTCTATGTATTTGTTCCACGTAAAATGTCCAGTAAACGTACCATTTCAAAATTTTTCCAAGACTGTTAGGAAGAATCCCAATGTTCACGAAGAAATTTTACAGTTCGTTGTTGGGGATAGTGCGGCAGAAGGGATTGTAAAGATGACACAGTTCCTGTGCTCTTCGCGTCTTGTCTTGTGGCAGACGGTGCCTTCATTGATTACATTGAGAAGGTTCAAAAATTGTCTTTTTAAGGGCAGGATGGTTTTATTTTGTATTTCACTACATAGTTCAATAAGACTGCAACGTGTATCTGAATGTTTACTCTTCATGGAATGACCACTTTCTTGGAGTAGAAGACTTAATACATATCACACACCCTAACTTTCTTTCCGCAACCCCTCAGCACCCCGACGAATAATTCTGGCGCCACCGTTGGTGAAAAGGGATCGAAACTGCAGAGATATTTGAAGATACAGTCGTTGCATATTAAAATCAAGCTGAATGGAGGCATGAATTATCCGTTTTTCATAATTATATATTTCAAACTTCTTACTTGGTAAAACCGTATTTTCTTGATAAAGTTTTGTGATCATGTTTTAGTTTTTCCTTGGATAAATGGAAATTTTTCATAATGCAAAGGGAAATTATACTTTCCACTTTTTGCAACAGTTGTTTGTTTTCTAAATAACAATTTACGGAGTTCCGTGATTAATAATGGAACAATGAAATCGGAGTGCTCGTGTTCCCATCTTCGCGGTTATCTTAGCTTAAAATGAGTTTGAGTTCTTGTTTTGAGTCCACTTTATGCTCAGAAAGGCTAATCGGGACTAGTCTTACAGTTTAAAGTGGTATCCGAACCACCACGCATCGAACTCAGAACCCCTTGATTATAATTCGACGACATTACCACTGTGCCATCGGGGAGAGGTCTTGGCTTAAAAATCGAAAGATTCTTGTGTAAAGGAAACATTCTCTCTTTCAAGTTTTGATGTTCATGCCTATGTGCGCAATTTAAATGTAAGTACAGAGAAGCTACTCGTGAAGAAAAATATAAAAACTATTAACGTAAATAGGTAGTCATTTAAAATTTTGAGCAAGCCTTTACATGACAAATTGCATGATATGCTTACAAAATTTCAAGGTTGTATAAATCAGTTTGATGTATTTAAATTGTGTGATTGACAAAAATCAGTGTTTCATGTCACTTTTAAAATAAAAGAAATATACAATAATGCACATAAGTAATTTGTAGATATCAGAATCACTTTTGGTGAAAATACATTAATTTCTTAATCATTCAATAGTTTTTACTGGGCTTCGGTGTATAAAGTGGACTTAAAATCAAACTTAAACAAAGAAACAATTTCCAAGGAAAATTAAGTGAACAAATTACATGTACTCATGGAGATAAACTCGTAAGAGTTATGAATACAGCACTAGCCCTCCTCCCCCCCCCGGCCTTCCCAACAGATGCATAAAATCAGCTTAAATGTGAACTCCTTGGCGTCGCAAGGCGTTTTTTCGTGAAACGTCCTCTCGTTAATTAATTAACTGCCATATTAATGCTAAACTTCGTCACACCTTTTGAACTACTCAAATACTCTGGGTTTTGAGATATTGCATGAAATAGTAAGACGCAAACATTTGTACCGCACTACAGTGACAATGATTTATGGATTACTGATAAACTAAATCGGCAGGCTTCCTTTGTCTCGGAGACATTAGCTGCCGCCACACAACAATCCTAACATAACACCCCCCCCCCCCACCTTTACTGTTATTGGAGAGTTTGGATGGTAGAGTCCAGCGCAGATATTTCTGCCGTGCGATGCGCGAAACAACTAAAGAAGCAGTGTTGCTAATGGAGCAGATAGAAAAATCGCTGCAGTGCGCCGATGCACAGCTGTTACGTACAACAATAAAATTAGAGAATTCAGGTCTATCTAACGTTGAGTTTTAAACGTCATGCATTATACCAGGACTAGGATTAATATGTACTAACAAGTGGCTTTGTATGTAGCTACATACATATGGACTAAAAATTCGCAAAATATGAACTAACACATAAGTAAAATTACCAAAAATGCTGCAAAGAAGACTTCTTATTTGAGTGATTTCAAACAAAATAAAAAAAAGATATATATTATTTTTCATTGCATTAATGCACTGGTGGCGTTCTAACTTTTCACTCCCAAAACACGTATACACTGGTATGGAACTGCAACGGCAGATAATAACATGCCAACGTGTTAAACCGCTACAATTGCACCATAACACTCCTCCTCAAGCAGTATTATTATTTCCTCTCTGAGATCGGCGACAGTCGGTTGCCTTTGTTGTACATTTACAAAGGATGCCGGCTTCCACAACAATAACAAGTACATACACTGCCACTAGACGATAAGCTGCGCGGCTTTTTCTTTTGTTATGAAACAGGGCCGGCGCAAGTCATTTTGCCTCCCTGAGAGGTGGCGTCAGATGCCGCTCTATTTCGACCCCCCCCCCGGTCATTACGCAGCAACGGAAAATTGAAAATCAATATATTCCTAACTAAAACATCAAAATATAAAATAAATAATGAGACTTCTTATGCTATTTCAATACTATTCAGCGCAAAAGAATGTCTCGCTCGATCACAGTTTTCAATAGGCTTATTTTTTTCTTCTCTTCAAATTTTGCCGCTCTGGGCGATGGCACGGTTCGCCCTCCCCTTTCGCCGGCCCTGCTATGAACTTGGTCACTCATCAAAGCATGGCAATTTTAACACAGAAAACAATATGCATCGCATTAAGCAGCAAAAATGACAGCCTCCTCTTCCTCCACCTAAATCCCATCTTTCGCAGCAAACGTCGCAAACTCTCTTGACTTCCCGCAAAATGTATGTCCACCTGTAATTTGACATGCAATTTTTTCAATGTCGGCACTTCATTTTCACGCAGAGCGTAGTCGTATATGCGCCTACGGATAACGTTTTCATCGAAAGCGTCCACTGACGATTTGGTCTCTGGTCTTTGTCGTTAGTAGGTGAAATGCACCACTTCACAAACCGAAAATGGGGCTCGGTGGGGCTCGCCTTAATGGATTTCTCTTGTAAGGCATGAGCCCCATTTTCTCGCAGTGTTGCCAACTCCTCACTCGAAAAAAAATCACCAAGGTTTTTTTGGTCTAACCTAACCTAAAGCAAGGAGCTGGCAACCTTGCTTGAGGCTTCTTAATGGTTTGCTCTTGTAAGGCATAAGCCTTATTTTCTCGCAGTGTTGCCAACACCTTACTCGAAAAAAATCACCAAGGTTTTTTTTTCTTGGTCTAACCTAACCTAAAGCAAGGAGCTGGCAACCTTGCTTGAGGCTTGTCTTACAGCGCATAAAGCAAGGTTGCCAACCTACTGGTGCTTTTGCCATAGCTTTTTACAAAAAAAAAGAGAGAGGAGAGAGAGAGAGGGAAGAGTTAAACAACCGACAGCCTACCTACAGCTTTTTTTTTCTTGGTCTAACCTAACCTAAAGCAAGGAGCTGGCAACTTTGCTTGAGGCTTGCCTTACAGTGCATAAAGCAATTTTTGCCAACCTACACACACTGGGCAAGGAGAGCCGGCAACAAACACGCACTGCCGTAAAAGAGAGAGATGGGTGGATGGCAACACTGCACGGGTTCAACGTCATCAAGAGAAGATTGCCTTAATGGTTTTCTCTTGTAAGGCATGAGCTTTATTTTCTCGCAGTGTTGCCAACTCCTACCTACACTTTTTTTTTACTTGGCAAGGGGCTAGGGAGAGAGAGAGACCTACGGCTGGCAACAGTGGTGAGCGAATGCGCCATATCGTAATTTTCCAACTCCGGCAATGTTTGCATATCGTGACTTTTGTAAACCTCTCTCGGGGGAACGATGTGCCATACATACACACACACACACACACACACACACACACACACACACACGCGCGCGCGCGCGCGCCTGTATTGTGACGCGAGCAAATAAACAAAATATTACGCTTTTGCCTGTGGATATCTAGAAAAACGACAATTTTGTTCCCTCTCTCTGCGTGTGCTATCAACGTTGACACAATGACACAAATTCAACAAATAGGTAGGCCACGATCTTCCTCCTAAATCGCATTATATACATGTGGAAAAAAAAACTTTGCCTGTTATTATAAAAAAAACTTTGACCCTATTCTTAAATAACTAACAAGGACAATGAATCTTTTTGGCTTCCGCAAACAGATCAACATGGAGACTGCACCGCCAAATTTCAATAACCTCTTACCTTCCGTGTTATCTAAACTTAATGGTTTACTGATCGTTCACCTCAACAGCATTTGGACGAAACTGGATGACGATGTGGGCAAGATGTTTTATGTTTTTAATAACAATTTACATTTCTACGAAATTCCGATCGACGGGGAACTTCAAATCACCGTGAATCCGGAAAACGCAGGCGAAATCAAAATTTCTACCGGCAAGAATATTTTTCGAATTAAGCACGACAAGATGCTTTCTAACATTACGTACGATGTTTCTGCAGGAGATTATCTTTACATGGAACTCCTCAGAGATTACGACAAACTTATTCCTCTCTTCGTAGAATTACGAATCGTCTATCCTATTATAAATAACCGTTAACCAAAAATGCCTAACGACATTTTCGGCAACACCAAGCGTGTAGACCATGCAGAAGAGATTCTCATGTTGGACATTCGAGTTAAGAAGTTGAGGAGCGATTTGATTGCTTTGCAGGAGACCTTAAACAAAAGTTTAGAGTCGGAAATCGCTACGCTCCAAACGCAATGTCTCGACCCCATTCTGAAAATCGATTCCGAACTGAAGACGCTGATAGAAAATTATGTCGACGTACCTTCTTACGACAACGTTCAAAATATACAGTTGAGCGTGGATTCGCTTCAAAATGATTTGGCCAAATTACAGCAATTTCAATCGAAAAATGAAGATTTGGAAAAATTGAAACTCGAAATCGAAGAACGAACTTCCGCAATAGAAAAGAATTTCTCTGAACTTCAAACCGTCGTGAACGATATAGACGCAGAACGCTTGCATGTCGTCGTTTCCAAATTACAAGAAGAATTCACCAGCACGTTGGAAGAAATTAAATCCAAGTTGCAGACTTTGGAAGATACAATGACGAACCTACCATCGTCGGACGAACTGCAGGTCATCGGTAAAAGCGTCGCGAACATAAAAATTCAATTGGAGGCGTATCGAGATTTCGAACACATTCAAACCACCATCGCTACGCTTCAGGCGTCCTTGGAATTGATCAACGAAGAAATTAAAAATATTCACGCTGAAGCAAGAGCGTTGACGAGCATTCAAGACACGTTAAGCACGGTTCAGCAGAAGATCGAATATTTAGAAAATTTGAACGCCGAAACGAATCTCGCTCATTTTCATCACGTACTCGACAACATACAGGGTGACTTGGAATCGTTACGGACGAGCGTGCCTTCGAGCGAAGATTTGGAAAAATTGAAAACGGCGGTGACGGCACTATCCGATTCGAGCGACATCAAAAGTTCATTGAGCGATCTCGAGAGTAGGGTGGCCAATCTCCCCACCTCCAAAGAATTGCACGCTTTGAAAAGGAACATATCACGTATGCTGAAGCGACTGGAAACGGAAACGGCGAACGTGGAACAGATTCGAGACGAAATTAGTTCGCTGGTGTCGACGCTGCCCACTTCGCAGAGCGTCGCCGACCTTCACACGCAGTTTACAGAGATGCGAAGCATCGTGAACGATCTTACCGAGAAGAGCTCGAAATTGAATCAAGTCGAGAATCTTCAGAACATTGTCGTCAACATCAGAGATCAAGTTGGAGTGCTGGAATCCACGCAGGAATCGACGCTGGCCTCTTTCGGTGCCAAGTTGCAAGAACTCAACGAAAACTACAAGCAGTTGAACGTGGAAGTCAAAATCAAACCGTCGTTTTCTACCGTAACGGATACCATAATCGAGCATTTGCTGCCCATCGAAAATAAACTCGGACAAGTTCACAGTAATCTCGTCACCTTCGACACTAAATTCGCCAAATTGTTCACCTTGCAAGCCATCGAAATCAACAGCGTTCCCAATCAACAGAGAATCTCCACGTTCGTTGAAGGTAACAAACTGTACATGTTGCATCCTTATCATCCGTACTACAAGTTTCTCCTCGATGGCACAATTCAGATAAACGAATTTTCGTACTGGTCTCACGGCAGAAGCTAGCGTTCCCACCATGACCTTAATATCGAATCGTGGTGTCCAGAAAGCAGGAAACATTCCTCTGGCACGTTGGAACGAAACGCGCAACATATATGAAATACACGAAGACGAAGATCTCACCGTTTTCGACGTGAGTGCCGGCGATAAGCTGATCATTCAAAACACGAGCGAGGTGCCACCCTCTTTGAATCCCATCACGCTGGTGCTTCTCTTCAAACGTAATCTCTAAACAAAAAAATGTCTAGGCAAGCCATCGTCGAAGAATTGCATAAACCTGCACGCCGCAACTACGGACGTTTGGCTGTGGTAACCAAGGGCATCGACGACCTCTGGCAAAGCGATCTCGTGGAGATGAGTAGCGGCAATTTGAAAAACGTACATAAATGGAACAAGGGCAACAAGTACCTTCTCACCGTCATAGACACGTTTTCGAAATTCGCATGGGCTCTACCTTTGAAGGCGAAAACGGGATCGTGCGTCGCGGAAGCATTCAAATTAATTTTTCGCGAAAGCGGCGGCAGACGACCTCGGTTTCTGCACACGGACAACGGTAAAGAATTTTACAACGCCGTATTCCAAAAGTTTATTCAAAAACATGGCATTCGACATTATTCGACCTTCAGTCACATCAAAGCCAGCATCGTGGAAAGATTCAATCGAACCTTGAAAACACACATGTGGAAACGATTCACGCTTCGGGGAAATTACAAATGGGTCGACATCCTGCCGGAACTCGTCGACACCTATAATGATACGGTACACAGAACGATAGGCATGAAGCCAGCTGACGTTACGAAATCTGACGAGCAGCGTTTAATTTCTACAGTTTACTGTCCAAAGTACACACCCACGACAAAAAAAGCTAAATACAAAATTGGAGACCAGGTGAGGATCAGCAAATTCAAACGCACCTTCGAGAAGGGATTCACAAAAAATTGGAGCACGGAACTCTTTACGGTGGTTCGAGTTTTACCCGGAAACCGACACACGTATATAATAAAAGATAGTAGCGGCGAGATTTTGAAAGGAAGATTTTACGAAGAGGAACTCTCTAAAACGAAACACCCCGACACGTACCTCATCGAGAAAGTATTGCGTAGGAAAGGTGACAAACTGTTTGTCAAATGGCTGGGACTTCCGGAAAAGAGTTGGATCGACGCGAACGAAGTGATCTTGTGAGTACGTGGAACGTGGTGAAGCGTCTACCGGATCCGGAAAGTCAAACGAAGAAAAAGAACGGCGAGTTGCTTCCCGACAGCATTCGCTGTCTGATCGTAGGTCCTTCGGGGTGTGGGAAAACGACACTGCTCGTGGACAATTTTCTCCTCGCACCGAATTGGTTAGATTGGAAGAACAGGCACCTGTACGTGTTCTCGAAAAGTTTGGAGCAATCCAAATACCAGCAACTGATGAAACTGTACGATGGTCTGGACATTGCAACGTTCGCCTCGGAAATAAAACCACTCGACGATTGTCGTGAAAATTCAGTTGTTGTGTTCGACGACGCCATCCTGGAAAATCAAAATGAAATTCGCAACTTTTTCACGCAAGGTCGTCACAAAGGAATGGATTGCTTCTACCTAGCTCAAACGTTTTCCAAAATTCCAAAACAGCTAGTACGCGACAACGCTAATTTCATATGTTTGTTTCGTCAAGATCACACCAACCTCAAGCACGCGTACGATGACTACGTAGGCGGAGACCTGAACTACAATCAATTTTCGGAACGCTGCTGCTCTACTTGCTGGAACGGTGACGATTTCGGATTCGCGACGATCGACATGACGAGGAAACCCAACGACGGAAAATACAGAAACAAAATCAACGACTTTCTAAACGTTGCAACGTTGTGAGAAACGACGTATATAAATAAACGTTATGACGAAACGAAAAATCGAGGACGAAAATCTCAAGCTTCGCGATTACCTCGCGAAACGCTTCAAAGGTTGGAAATCCGAGAATCGCGGATTCTACGAAGAGAAGAAACGTCAGGATCAACCCGTGATCGATGCCATCAGCGGTCTAGGTAAAGAAATTAAAAGTGTCACGGAACAAAATAAAAATTTGATCAACGAACTCGTACCGCTCGCAGCTAAAAGTTACGCCGTACCCACGCCCATTTCGAGCATTCCTTCGACGCCGTTCGAACTGAAGGATGCACCGCCACGACGTCGAGCTATAGGTAGCACGTCGTCGTCTTCGGATAAAATCGAGTTGGGACCTTTGGCACGAGACTACCTGAGTACGGGGAAATTCGACAAGGATGAAGTGTTCGGATTGTATCCCAGCATGGAAACCAACGAAGGCGGCGGTGTGGTGTGGAAGATTGGGAAATCGAAGGTGACCTTCGAAGGCAACGACATTAAAGTCAATTTAGGCGACAAGGATAGTTGGACCAGGTATCCGGGTACGGTGGGACTGTGGGAACTCGTTGCCAAAAAGCAGCCGAAAGATTACACCGACGAAGATTACCAGAGTTACAAGGAAATTTTGATCATGACGGATGCCTTGTACCAAAACAACGACGCCTCGCAGAATAGGGTGAAATCGAGCAGCGGCGAGAAGTACAGGAATCTCATCAAACCGATTTGGAACCAGGTCAAAACAGGCAGCGGCGTCAAACGCTACAACACGTTACCCAAAGAATTCGTTTGGGTGGACGACGTTAGGAAGCTCGTGGACCGATTGTTGGTGATAGCCGGCGAAGAGAATGCAGGCAACCGTAATTTCTACAACGAGAAGGTTGGCATCGTGGACATGATCAGCACGAAACTTTCCAACTTCATCGTGAACGACGACAAGGGCATAGGTTACCTGATCAAAATCATCAACACGCTGCCTCCGAGATTCTGGAACGTGGTCGAGGGAAAAGGACTCGTGAACGACATCATCAACAAGTTACCTTTCGAGATGCATTTACCTGGCTACCAGTACTGCGGACCGGGTACCAAACTCGAGAAAAGATTGGAGAGAGGAGACAAGGGTGTGAATCCGTTGGACGCCGCATGCAAAGATCACGACATCGCCTACAACACCACGCAGACGGATCTGGATGCACGTCACGAAGCAGGCAGAAAATTGGAGCACGCAGCTTTCGAAAGGTTCGTGAGCAGAGACGCATCGCTGGGTGAACGGGTCGCCGCACTGGGTACCACCATCGCCATGAACACGAAACAAAAATTGGGGTGGGGTATATAAATAACATAGAGTAAAAAATAATAATAATAACAACATGTCTCGTATAACTGATTTGCCGCCAGAGCTACTATGTAAAATATTTAAACACGCAGTAAACGGCGATTGCGAGGATGTAGGGAAACTTGTAATCATAGCAAGAACGACGTCGGAATTTCGCATCCCTTGTGAAATGGTTCTCAAGGACCATCTTCGGGAGATCAGCGGAAGATATCATTACGTACATCATCGCGTTTTCCGAAGCACGGACTTTCTTCCTCTGTTAAAAAATAATAATATATATACGTGTCAAAAAACTTGATATATAAATAACACACATCATAAAAAAAATAATCTTCGGTATATATAAATAACACACATAGTGAAAAAAAAACCATTAAATTTTTCTCTAACACACTGAAATTTTTTTTGATATGACGACTGAAAAAATGAGCGATCTCCAAGCATTAAAACAAATGCTAAATTTGTCAGTCGAGTATGTAAAAATTCAGGAATTGGAAGTCGACAAACCTTACACGATAACTTCCGGTTCAATCGTTTCTACCCAGTATGGTCCCAAGGTACGCCTGTTGCTCAACGCACAATACAGTCTATTTTTACCAGATCGATACGCTAACATGTTATCCGACGAGAAGCTATCTATTTTAATCGAGAACAAAACTCGAATCGTGTACAAGGGGACAAAGGAACTTCTTGGCAAGAAAACGAAGCACGTAATATAATTTGTGTAACGACTGCGAGGCCGTGAAAAAAAATCTCGGAACATTTATATATAAATAACATACCGTAAAAAACTACACGAGAAAAAATCTCAGAATATATATATAAATAACATACCGTAAAAATAACACATAGAGCATCAACATGAAGCCCAAGGGTGTCGTGTACCAGATACCATACTCCAATCTTAAAAATCTAGGTGCCCTCGATGGGTTACTCACCAAGAAACAACGCGAGAAGAAACGTTCTTGCTTGAGCAAAGGACACGGAATGAAATTACTTCTCAGCACACCTCAATTGAGACGCTTGCAGCGTTCGCGGAAACAGCAAGAGATCGGAGGTTTCATATTCAGCATCCCGGCCATCCTGGCAGCATTGGGGGCCGTTGGAAGTTTGGCCGGCGGAAGTGCCGCCATCGCGAAAACCGTCATCGACTCGAAGAAGAACAAAGCGGAATTGGAAGAACAGAAACGTCACAACCTGGCCATGGAGAAGAAAGGGGGCAAGGGCGTGATGAAGAAGTTTAAAAAAAAAGAAACAACAGCACTCACCAACCGAGATATTGAATCTCTGATCGGACCGTTACAAATCAAACACTTCAGAGGAGTTTTCATGTCCGACTCGTTACCTTCAAGCGTTAAAAGAAGAGAATGCGGAGTAGTCAACTTGGACGGTCAAGAAAATCCAGGCACGCATTGGATATGTTACCACAAAAACGACAATAACAAAGCATTCGTTTTCGATTCTTTCGGAGGTGTTCCACCTACAAATTTAATTCATTATCTGAAAACGAACAAAACCTCTATATACTACAACGACGAACGCATTCAAAATTTCGGTGACGTGAACTGCGGTCATCTCTGCCTCTCCGTACTCGCGTTTCTCTCTAAAATAAATAACCCTACGATCGAGGATTTCCAGAAAGCATTGTGGAACCTCAAACAGCATCACTAGGATGGGCGTGTTCCATCTCACGAGCGAATCTTCAATCTTGAAACTCACGCTGCACGACGACATCGTCTATCCTAAATCCGTGGCTCTGCATGCATTCTACAGCATGTACCTCATACCTAACGTCACGCAGCACAACAACAAAATTAGCGTCGGAAGCGAACACATCGTCGTCACGCCAGGCCAATACAATCTTTCCACTTTGCAAGCTCAGTTACCCAAAGGCACGTACTTTTCTCAAAATTCGGTCACGCACAGAGTGGAAATCCTATCCGCGACGGAGACCGTGGACCTGGGCACCATGGGAGAACTTTTAGGTTTCGAGAACAACCACCCAAAACTCGAAGCTGGCATCAAGCACGTAGCAACCAACATTCCTAAATTCTTGGCCATAGAGACTCTGAACGTACACTGCAACGTGGCGGAAGGCATGATCACGAAATCTTCGGACGGATTATTAGGAAGTCACAAGCAGACGGGAATCATAGCCACTTTCAAACCAAGTTCCGAGTTCATGGAACCGATCATCTACACGCCCTCTTCGCCGATCTATTTTCCAGTATGTCGCAACCGCATAGACGACATAGAGTTGGTGGTGACGAACGAGAAAGGAGACGTGGTGGATTTCGCAGGTGCCACTACGACGGCCATCGTGGAGATCAACGTATAATAAATAACACACATAGTGAAATGGAGCAAATCGAAAGTTACGAATTGCAATCTTTCCCTCCCAACCGTCGCACGTTCGCCAATCTCAACGAAGCGAACAGGGAGATCGAATACGACGTGGATGTAGTCGACGGGTTCGTTCATCCTCACAGAGCGGACCTCTACCTTCAATTCGACGTGGTGAAGAAGGAAAGCGGAGACGCGTTTCCCGCAGCAGCAAATTTGATACTCGTGGACAACTTCGTGACTCACCTGTTCTCGCAGGTGGAGGTGAGGAAACACAACACCGTCATCGACAGAATAGATTATCCAGGCATCACGTCGACGGCAGTGGGAACGTTGAAATTATCCAAAACGGACGCAGCGTACTATCAGGCCGGGGGATTCGAAGCCGGGACCAAAATATCGACGACAAGTCACACGGTGCTCTTTCCCATGCGTCTGCTGCCTGGTTTCTTCTCGGACTACAAGGAGATCATGTGGAAGGGAGGACTGCGCGTCACGTTTCGAAGAGCGGCCAACGACAACGACGCACTGATGCGATACGCTACTTTGGGTCCGGACGGCACCACGCCGCTGCCCAACACTTTACCCGAAGCAGCGAAATGCGTCATCCGGAGCATGGAATTGAGAATGCCGGTGGTGGAATACGAAACGAACTACGCCCTCAAGTACAAAGCGGAGATCTTGAAGAGTCCCCAGGTGCCGATTCACTTTCACGGTTACCAGTGCGTGCAGAAGATGGCGTCGGGAAGTCACATGGAATTCGACGTGACGACGCAGTTCAACAACATACAGTTCGACATGCCAGATTTCGTCGTTGTGCTCTTTCAGACCGGACGCAATAACGATCAGGAAAAAGATTCCAGCAAGTTCGACGACTGCAAGATCAAGAACGTTTATCTGAAGAACGGTAGGAACGAAGTGTTCCCGCGCGAGAATTACAACCTCGACATGACCAAAGACGATTACCTCAAACTTTACGAAGCTTACACGGCTTACAAACGCGTGACCGAGGGAAGCGTGGACGTGTACTACGCGCCCAGCGAATTCAAAACACGCAGGCCGATGTTCGTCATCAACACCACGAAAAGAAAGCAAGTGGTGGTCAACGATCGCACCAACATCAAGGTCGTGTGCGAGTTCCACGACGCGCTGCCTGCCGATACTCTGTGCAGCGTCATCCTGATTGCAGAGAAGTCTTTTGTGTATGATGTCAAGAATGAAAGAGTGACCGAACAGTTTTAAGTACAAGAAAAAAAATCACATAATTCTCAAAAAATTATACTGACCGTAGGTTCAAATATTAGATTAACCTGCAACGCAATGTTTAGGATGTACTGCGAGGAACACCTTCTTACATTTGTGAGAATAATCTGGAATAAAAAAATAATAAAAAAAATTAATTTTAATGCATTTTAGAAATAAATCACACTTGAACGCACAAAGGAACTTCCCCTTTGGCCCTGCGTGTGCCCCATATTCACCCCGTAGGGCGCGGCAGGGAGTTAGTCCCGCTAAAAATCCCAAACCTCCACCTGTTTTTTTTTTTTTTTTGCATTTGAAGATAAACACTATTGTTCTAATATTTTGGCTATATTAAATTAGAACTTCTGTTACATAAATTGTTTTTTTTTTTCATACATACATACATACATGCCATTTACTACATTCGAAGCTAATTTCTAGATGATAGTGGCCCCATAGGAGCGTGTGAATCCCACATTTCAGAACGCACCTCTTGTCGTCGCGTGCGTCCAGGGCAACCTTTCTCACCTGGTTGGTTGTCAACACATGGTCGACGCTCTGGATGCGCTGCTCCACTCCTGCAATTGACGTCCTAGTTTGAAGGGCTTTGACGTAATCCACGAACTTGAGTAACTCTTGGACGACCCGCCTGTCCACACCCTTAGCCTTTTTCGTGATGGATTCTTCTGCCCGAATAGCATAGGTTTTGGCGCAAAGACCGACATCCTCGAGAGTCACATCACCGTTCTCCTCGTCTTTGACTTTGCCGACCACCATCTTGTTGCGAGCCGGGATGCCGTATCGGTTCGGCTGGGGATAGCCCGAGGTGTCGAAGAGGTCAACCAAAGATGGAACCGTGGCCATATCCTTGTACGCGTCGGCGGTGTGAACCTGGTATATTAAACTGTCCGTGTCTATGTAGAGAAGCGAGATGTTGTGGTCGTAGTGTGCACGTAATATGTCGTAGTACGTCTCGAACATGTGTAGCTTGCTCAGATCCAGAACCGCGGTTCCAACGTAGATTGGTTTGTTGAGCTTCACCTCACCTCGCTTCATGTGAATCAGAGCCAGCTGCTCATTGTATATTGTTCGAGACTTGAACAATGGACTCGCGACAAGCTGACGACATCGCTCTTTCCTCGTCACCAATTTTATGTCCACGCGATTTCGCACATTCTCCATAGTTTTCCCGAACACCGCATTGTTCATTAACTTGAAGAAATCGCGATCGAAATCAGAAGTGGCGACTGTGCGATGTTCGGTGTTGAGCTCGATGTATGGCCTCAACCATGGAGAATGCTCGAACATCAAAACTCGATGTACCGTGCGGACGGTAACCCCTCGCTTCATCAACCACCGGAGGTTTTGGTAGTGTAGGACATAACGCTCTTTGGGCACAAAGTCCATGATGAGCTTTGCTTGGTTCGAGCCGGGCGGGCATTTGAATTCCGGGACTGGCGGAAGATCGCAGAACAAATCCTGCACCTTCTCGGAGAACTCGAGGTCCACCTCGGCAAAAAATCCGCGTTCCGAATCGTCGAAACCTTCAACGTCGAAGTTGGAGGGATCGGCCCACTCGAAGCCTCCAAAGGGGAGTGGCTGCATCATGGAGTGTCCGTAGAGGTTGTTGACGTCCGTGCGCATGATGTAGCTGGACGGTTGCGAAGGGTCGTAACCGGTGGCCATGTGGTGATTGTTGGCGCGCGCGTACCGTTGCGACACCTGGACCATTCCACCCCGCACGGCACGTTCTACAAACAGCATCATGTCCACGTCCGAAAGAAGCTCAAGCCTGATTTTCGTAAGAAGAAGCATGGCCGACCAGGCCAGTCCGGGAAGACTGTAGAAGTATGCAGGGTCCAGCTTGTAGATGGTCTTCGCAGTTGCACGAAACGCCTGGATCACGTCAGCAAGCAGCGTCACATCGAGTTTGAGGTACGCATCGTGGTAGTCCCCGAGATTTTGGCAATCCAGCTCACGCCACATGGACTGAGCATGGTTATAGTCATCCTCAGATATGTCCGAGCCTCGCAGCTTGCTATAGAAGTTTGCTCGAGGAGGTAGCGACGTCTCCGCGAACTTGGTAGGGTCCGTGACGTATTCGTAGGGGTAGACCCCCTTACGCCTGAAGAGACCGGCGTCCAAGTTCGGAAAATTCGCAAAGGTGATGAGTGTTTGCTCGTCGGTGAGCTTCCCCGCGAGAGCATCGAGGCTGGCCGGGAGGAACCTCAGAGAGTCGAGGAAGCGAAGCTCGACGGTAGAGCGTGATCCCGGGATTCGAACCCACTTGCTCAAGCTAATGTAACGCTCCTCGTTCTGCGCCAGGACGTTGATTCGCATGTCGTCGTACCCCAAGTGAGGCACCAGATGGTGGAAGTCGTATCCCGAGCCATTGTGAAAAAACACAGGGATGAAGCGCGGGTCCCGGGCCATGAGGTTGCAATCGTTGCACCAAGGACCAACATACCTACCGTTAAAATGATCGTGGTGTTGGACTTTACGGTTGTTGGCGGTGTACTCCTCGACGCAGACGGGGCAAGCGATGGCCTCGTCGTGTCTACGTTGGTCGTCGGGGGACAGTGGGAGCATAGACTTGGGGGCCAACAGTACCTTCCCTATCTCGATGGCCTCGACAACCATCCTCTCGAGGAAGTGTTTAACTGCGTCGGGGCCGCGATACACGTAGGGCTCGGGGGCGATGTGCTGGTCTCGTCGCACCACAACGTAGGCGAAACTGGATGCCTCGTGGAGTTGGTAAGGGGTGGTGGAGGAAACTTCGGGATCGGGATCGCAAGTGGACAGGGGTTTGAGGAAGGCCTCGAAGTCCGCGATGATGATAGCGGGGTGCTCTACCATGGCACCGTGCATGTGGAAACGCTCCACGGTGCCAGGTTTGGGCAAGACTGCCACCCCAGGCTCGTTGGCATCGCAATAAAGTTTGTGGCGAGCGAGCTTCTCTGCAGCGATGTTGGGACCTCTGATGCGCTGGTAATCCTGCTGTTCTTGATTATGAAATGTAGACAAGCACCTGCGACACACCTCGACGTGGTGACTATCACTGCTCTGTTGGCTCGAAACAAGTCTAGAGAGGGAGCGAATGAGGGTGTAATGGTGATGGGTCTCGTCCTTGATGAGCAGAAGGTGAATTTCCCGAGCATCATCGTCGTCTACATCGCTCACCCGGATGGGGTACACCACATTTTTGTCAGTGAGGCCGTAAACGTTGATGGCCAACCGAGGGTTGTGCATGCGGGCCTCGAACTTGCGAATGTCCCGGACCTCCACCGGGTAGTCGACCCCAGCCATAGCATCTTCCAGTTCCGACTCGTAGGGTAGGTAGTGGTTAACCCGGCGTGGTTGGTTTTTCCAGTGGACAGGGTGCAACGCTGCCAGCACACACCATACGAAGCACTTGGCGTCACTGTTCTGAATGTTCAGGACGGCCTTCTTTGCCGCGATGGAAGGTGGTAAGGGGACGTAGCTGGAGGCGGAGAGAGGCGTAAACTTGCAAAGTTTGACGCACAGTTCGTGAGGCCCCCCACACAGCGAACCCCCCGAGCCCTCAGCTTCATGTTCTTCCTGTTTCGCCACCAGCTCCTCGGCAAACTGGTTGTAGATGACCTCGAGGTTGTCGACATCCGCCAGATGCAGCGTCTTCGCCTTGGTGTTGTGGCACAAGCTGTAAATTTCATCAGACGGCTTCTTGTACTGGCAACGTAGCGATGCGTAGAATTTGGTGGAGGAGTACGTAGCCAGTGCATTACAAAGAATGGAAATTATCTCTGCTCGCTTCCCCTCTAAAAAGCTACGAACGTCGCATAAGCCCTCCGAAGTGAGGACAAAATCCTCCAACAAACGCTCGAAAGCAGATTGGTTCGCTTTCATCGCAGGCTTGACGCGTTTCGTGGGTGGTGCATTGATGGGGGCTGCTTCTGCCTTCCTCTTGGTGGAGGTCGAAGGCTGAGCCCCAGATGTACTTTCGCTTAGACAAGTAAGCTTATGCTTCTTGGCATACGCAATTGTGATGCGTTTATTGCATCCGGAACACAGTTCGGTGGCAGCCAAATGCTTGCCTGGCACGCAGGTGCGACAATGTGTTGCAAAATGTTTGCTTGATATGGTTGTTTTGCACACAGGGCAACTTTTCATGGAGCGCATTTTTTTGGGGGGTATGTTTATTTATATGTGATCTGTTGGTGGTAGAGTGTTTACGAAAAAATGCCTTATGAGAAAAATTTTGTAAGCTAATTCTAATTAGTGTTAGTTTGAGGGGTTTATTTATATATGGGTGGTGTTGTCTTCCTCAAATATGCGCTTTAGTCAACCCTATAAAAAAAATTAAAAAAATATATAAGAAAAATATGATTGTAGATAGAAAAAACACAATAAATATTGTATGCATGTGTAATTCTATTTAGCTTATTTTTGCTAGACACGAATCTTCTTCAGATTTTATTGCCTACTAGTATATTTTTCTACCAATCTAGTAGAGGTGTGAAACTATGAAAATGTTCTTGTTTAAGCAATAATCATTATGTTTCCAATAGGACTCCTATGGGACGTAAAACCTTGTAACTTTGCTCTATGTATATACTAGTGCTTTTCCAACATATTCACAAAACCTTAGAACCTTCACAGACAAAAAAAATAAAGTTTCCCCCCTGTGTACATGTATAATTCGAATTTTACTGTAGGTCCAGTTTCGATTAGCCTTACTATGCATAAAATAACAAAATCCAACTTAGAGTATCAACACATTCAAAAAAAATAAAGTTTCCCCTGTACACTTGTATAATTTTAAACTCCAAGTTCGATACCCGGCGGATCCCACTGTAGGTCCAGTTTCGGTTAGCCTTACTGTGCATAAAACAACAAATCCAACTTAGAATATCAATACATTCAAGAAAATAAAGTTCCCCCTGTACACTTGTATAATTTTAATCTCCAAGTTCGATACCCGGCGGATCCCACTGTAGGTCCAGTTTCGGTTAGCCTTACTGTGCATAAAATAACAAATCCAACTTAGAGTATCAACACATTCAAAAAATAAAGTTTCCCCTGTACATTTGTATAATTTTAATCTCCAAGTTCGATACCTGGCGGATTCCACTGTAGGTCCAGTTTCGGTTAGCCTTACTGTGCATAAAACAACAAATCTAACCCAGAGTACACGCGTCAATACCATCCACCATGAGTAAACTAACATGATCATAATCATCGCCCCTCCCCTCCCTCCGATTATTACCTCGCTTTTATGTTATTCGCGATGAAGAATAGTTTTTTTTCAAGCGCACGTTATGTATGCTCATATTTTTTTTGTTTATCGTAAATTTCGATGTTTAATCAAAACAACACTTTCTGTTCACTAACGCCACTCGTAATTATTATTATTAACACACACACACACATGCAAAAAAAATAACAAGAAACAAAACTTACCTACAAAAAACTGCTAGCAATTTAACACTCACAAATAGTAGTATAATCGCGCACAGTCGCAAAAACTTCACTGTTCTGTCCAGAAGCTTCCACAGAAACGAAAGTCATCTCCCCCTCTCTCCTCCCCCTTTCTCTTCTCTCCACTCGTCGTCGCATCCGGTTGCGGTGACAATATAAGCAAAAACTAGGTCGTGTCAGTATTGCCAACTCACTAGGCCTCTGAGTTTAGGGCGACCCAAATTGTGCTGCCAGAGCGTGTTGCGCGCGGACCAGGTTCGAGGGCACAAACTCAACTGGCATCTCTCGCATTACTATTTCAGCGAAGCGTTGCAGAACAAGCAATGTTTGTGTTTCCCACGGCGGTATCTTGAGTATCATCATAAGCTGGTCGGGGGTTACGTACACCGTAACCCTCACATGAACGTGGCAGCTGGCCTCTCCTTTTTCAACGTGAACTTGGGAGTGGCGCGAATTCCACGCCGCCGGAACGGACGTTCCGCCCGGTACGGAAGTTGATGTTTATCGCGGCGTCACGAATCCCACACCGGCTGCACGGAAGCTGATCTTCACGTGTATTTCTCACAGGACACGCTAAACGCTACGTGCATCCGTAAGATCATAGCCTTGTGAGTAGAGGAAGTCAGCCGGTTCTGGAACCTCTATTGAGGCTCGCCTTAATGGATTTGTCTCGTAAGGCATGAGCCTCATTTGATGGCAGTGTTGCCAGCTGCTTACTCGAAAAAATCACCAAGGGTTTTTTTTGGGTCTAACGTAGCCTCAAGCAAGGAGCTGGCAATCTTGCTTGAGGCTTGCCTTAATAGATTTTTCTTGTAAGGCATAAACTCTATTTTCTTGCAGTGTTACTAATATTTTACTTGAAAAAATCACCAAGGTTTTTTTTTGTCTAACCTAGCCTAAAACAAGAAGCTGGCAATCTTGCTTGAGGCTTGGCTTACAGTGCATAAAGCAAGGAGCTGGCAATCTTGCTTGAGGCTTGTCTTACAGTGCATAAAGCAAGGTTGCCAACCTACTGGTATTTTTGCCATAATTTTTTACAAAAAAAAGAGAGGAGAGAGAGAGGGAAGAGTTAAACAACCAACAAGTACCAACACCCATCTACAGCTTTTTTTTGGTCTAACCTAACCTAAAGCAAGAAGCTGGCAATTTTACTTAAGACTTGGTTTACAGTGCATAAAGCACTGGTATTTTTGCCATGGCTTTTTACAAAAAAAGAGAGGAGAGAGAGAGAAGAGTTAAACAACCAACAGCTGCTAACACCCACCCTAACCTACTCTAACCTAACCTAACCTAACCTAACCTAACCTAACCTAACCTACTCTAACCTAACCCAACCTAACCTAACCTAACCTACTCTAACCTAACCTAACCTAACCTACTCTAACCTAACCTAACCTAACCTAACCTACTCTAACCTAACCTACTCCAACCTAACCTAACCTAACCTAACCTAACCTAACCTAACCTACTCTAACCTAACCTACTCCAACCTAACCTAACCTAACCTAACCTACTCTAACCTAACCTACTCTAACCTAACCTAACCTAACCTAACCTAACCTAAACTAACCTAAAGCAAGAAGCTGGCAACCTTGCTTGAGGCTTGCCTTACAGTGCATAAAGCAAGGTTGCCAACCTACTGGTATTTTTGCCATGGCTTTTTACAAAAAAAAGAGAGAGGAGAGAGAGAGAGGGGAGAGTTAAACAACCGACAGCCCACCTACAGTTTTTTTTTGTCTAACCTAACCTAAAGCAAGAAGCTGGCAACTTTGCTTGAGGCTTGCGTTACAGTGCATAAAGCAATTTTTGCCAACCTACATATACTAAACAAGAAGATAGGTTAGGTTAGGTTAGGTTAGGTTAGGTTAGGTTAGGCAACAAACATATATACTGCCGTAAAAGAGAGGGAGATATGGGTGGATGGTAATATAGTATGCGTGTGCGTGTGTGCGTATAATATGTAGCATTATTAACTAGAGTGTGTTGGCAATTTACTTACAACTAAAAAAAATAGAGATGCCAATTTTGCTGTAAGATAAAGAGAGAGAGATTTATGGCTGGCAACAGTGGTGAGCGATGTCCTCTTATTGTAAATTTTTTCCAAGTTCCAAAAAAAAAAAGAGAGAGGCCAATGTTTATATATTGTGACTTTTGTAAACTTCTCTCGGGGAAACGATGTGCCACACACGCGTGCGCGCTTATGTATTGTGACGCAAACAAACAAACAAAATAATAATTGTTTTTTTTTAGGATACCTGGCCCCTAACCCCGCCAGGGTGCGTGGTGCCCAACCCAAAAAGGTTCTAACGGCTGCGGTTATCTACAACCGCACCTCTGTAGGGTTTCACGTGTTTTTTTTCCCCCCCCCAAACTTCCATGAAACCCTACAGAGGACCTCCGTAATGCATGCAACGTGTACTAACGACTCTAGTGTTATTTGATGTTGTGATATTTTTGGATATAGAGTTTTATTGTGAGATATAGATAAAAATAATTATGTTTATTATAATATTTTCCTGATGAAGATGGAGAATATGTGTGTTACAAATAAAGTTGCATGCTTTTTTTTTCTAGTGTGTGTGTATGTGTTTTTGATGTTCGACGGCATCTAAAACGATAAAAAAGAAATTTTATTGTTAATTTTCACGTGTAAAAACAACAACAAATTTCTTTGTGCAAGTTTTCTGATTGTCTCTCGTGCTATAGTGCAAAAAAGATATTGTAACTGATAACTAATGAAATTGACATTTGTAACTGATCTGAACTAGTGAAATTCGTATTGTGCTATTGTAACTGATTGTGCTAGTACAAAAAATTTCTTATTTGTGCAAGAAAAAATGTTAAAAAACTTGTTAAAACTGCTCTGTGACCCTCTCGTTCTTCACGTCGTAGGCGAAGGACTTCTCTGCAATCAGGATGACACTGCATAGGGTATCCTCGGGCAAGGCATCGTGGAACTCGCAGACGACCTTGATGTTGGTTCGATCGTTGACCACAACCTTCTTTCTCTTAGATGTGTTGATGACGGTCATGGGTCTCCGTGCTTTGAACTCGCTGGGCGTGTAGTACATGTCCACGCTTCCCTCGGTCACGCGTTTGTAAGCCGAGAACGCTTCGTAAAGTTTGAGGTAATCGTTTTTTGTCACGTCGAGGTTGTAATTCTCGCGCGGGAACACTTCGTTGGGTCCATTTTTGAGATAAACGTTCTTGATCTTGCAGTCGTCGAACTTGCTGGAATCTTTTTCCTGATTCTTGTCCCTCCCGGTCTGAAAAAGCACTACGACGAAATCTGGCATGTCGAACTGTATGTTGTTGAACTGCGTCGTCACGTCGAATTCCATGTGACTTCCCGACGCCATTTTCTGCACGCACTGGTAACGGTGAAAGTGAATCGGCACCTGCGGACTTTTCAAGATCTCCGCTTTGTACTTGAGGGCGTAGTTTGTTTCGTATTCCACCACTGGCATTCTCAATTCCATGCTCCGGATGACGCACTTGGCTGCTTCGGGTAAAGTGTTGGCTATTGGTGTGGTGCCGTCCGGACCCAAAGTAGCGTATCGCATCAGTGCGTCGTTGTCGTTGGCCGCTCTTCGAAACGTGACTCTCAGTCCTCCCTTCCACATGATCTCCTTGTAATCGGAGAAGAATCCCGCAAGCAGACGCATGGGAAAGAGCACCGTGTGACTTCTCGTCGATATTTTGGTCCCGGCTTCGAATCCCCCGGCCTGATAGTACGCTGCGTCCGATTTGGATAATTTCAACGTTCCCACCGCCGTCGACGTGATGCCTGGATAATCTATTCTGTCGATGACGGTGTTGTGTTTCCTCACCTCCACCTGCGAGAACAGGTGAGGCACGAAGTTGTCCACGAGTATCAAGTTTGCTGCTGCGGGAAACGCGTCTCCGCTTTCCTTCTTCACCACGTCGAATTGAAGGTAGAGGTCCGCTCTGTGAGGATGAATGAACCCGTCGCCTACGTCCACGTCGTATTCGATCTCCCTGTTGGCCTCGTTGAGATTGGCGAACGTGCGACGGTTGGGAGGGAAAGATTGCAATTCGTAACTTTCGATTTGCTCCATTTTACATGTATGGTTATTTATTATATGTTGATCTCCACGATGGCCGTCGTAGTGGCACCTGCGAAATCCACCACGTCTCCTTTCTCGTTCGTCACCACCAACTCTATGTCGTCTATGCGGTTGCGGCATACTGGAAAATAGATCGGCGAAGAGGGCGTGTAGATGACCGGTTCCATGAACTCGGAACTTGGTTTGAAAGTGGCTATGATTCCCGTCTGCTTGTGACTTCCTAACAATCCGTCCGAAGATTTCGTGATCATACCTTCGGCCACGTTGCAGTGTACGTTCAGAGTCTCTATGGCCAAGAATTTAGGAATATTTGTTGCTGTGTGCTTGATGCCAGCTTCGAGTTTTGTGTTATTCTCGAAACCTAAAAGTTCTCCTATGGTGCCCAGGTCCACGGTCTCCGTCGCGGATAGGATTTCCACTCTGTGCGTGACCGAATTTTGAGAAAGGTATGTGCCTTTGGGTAATTGAGCTTGCAAAGTGGAAAGATTGTATTGGCCTGGCGTGACGACGATGTGTTCGCTTCCGACGCTAATTTTGTTGTTGTGCTGGGTGACGTTAGGTATGAGGTACATGCTGTAGAATGCACGCAGAGCCACGGATTTAGGATAGACGATGTCGTCGTGCAGCGTGAGTTTCAAGATTGAAGATTCGCTCGTGAGATGGAACACGCCCATCCTAGTGATGCTGTTTGAGGTTCCACAGTGCTTTCTGGAAATCCTCGATCGTAGGGTTATTTATTTTAGAGAGAAACGCGAGCACGGAGAGGCAGAGATGGCCGCAGTTCACGTCTCCGAAATTTTGAATGCGTTCGTCGTTATAGTATATAGAGGTTTTGTTCGTTTTCAGATAATGAATTAAATTTGTAGGTGGAACACCTCCGAAAGAATCGAAAACGAATGCTTTGTTATTGTCGTTTTTGTGGTAACATATCCAATGCGTGCCTGGATTTTCTTGACCGTCCAAGTTGACTACTCCGCATTCTCTTCTTTTAACGCTTGAAGGTAGCGAGTCGGACATGAAAACTCCTCTGAAGTATTTGATTTGTAACGGTTCGATCAGAGATTCAATGTCTCGGTTGGTGAGTGCTTCTGTTTCTTTTTTTTAAATTTTCTCATCACGCCTTTTCCTCCTTTCTTCTCCATGGCCAGGTTGTGACGTTTCTGTTCTTCCAATTCTGCTTTGTTCTTCTTCGAGTCGATGACGGTTTTCGCGATGGCGGCACTTCCGCCGGCCAAACTTCCAACAGCCCCCAATGCTGCTAGGATGGCCGGGATGCTGAATATGAAACCTCCGACCTTTTGCTGTTTCCGCGAACGCTGCAATCTTTTCAATTGAGGTGTGCTGAGCAGCAATTTCATTCCGTGTCCTTTCGACAAGCAAGAACGTTTCTTCTCGCGTTGTTTCTTGGTGAGTAACCCATCGAGAGCACCTAGATTTTTTAGATTGGAGTATGGTATCTGGTACACAACACCCTTGGGCTTCATGTTGATGCTCTATGTGTTATTTTCACGGTATGTTATTTATATATATATTCTGAGATTTTTTCTTGTGTAGTTTTTTTTACGGTATGTTATTTATATACCCCACCCCAATTTTTGTTTCGTGTTCATGGCGATGGTGGTACCCAGTGCGGCGACCCGTTCACCCAGCGATGCGTCTCTGCTCACGAACCTTTCGAAAGCTGCATGTTCCAATTTTTTGTCTGCTTCGTGACGTGCGTCCAGATCCGTCTGCGTGGTGTTGTAGGCGATGTCGTGATCTTTGCATGCGGCATCCAACGGATTCACACCCTTGTCTCCTCTCTCCAATCTTTTCTCGAGTTTGGTACCCGGTCCGCAGTACTGGTAGCCAGGTAGATGCATCTCGAAAGGTAACTTGTTGATGATGTCGTTCACGAGCCCCTTTCCTTCGGCCACGTTCCAAAATTTCGGAGGCAGCGTGTTGATGATTTTGATCAGGTAACCTATGCCCTTGTCGTCGTTCACGATGAAGTTGGAAAGTTTCGTGCTGATCATGTCCACGATGCCAACCTTCTCGTTGTAGAAATTACGGTTGCCTGCATTCTCTTCGCCGGCTATCACCAACAATCGGTCCACGAGTTTCCTAACGTCGTCCACCCAAACGAATTCTTTGGGTAACGTGTTGTAGCGTTTGACGCCGCTGCCTGTTTTGACCTGGTTCCAAATCGGTTTGATGAGATTCCTGTACTTCTCGCCGCTGCTCGATTTCACCCTATTCTGCGAGGCGTCGTTGTTCTGGTACAAGGCATCCGTCATGATCAGAATTTCCTTGTAACTTTGGTAATCTTCGTCGGTGTAATCTTTCGGCTGCTTTTTGGCGACAAGTTCCCACAGTCCCACCGTACCCGGATACCTGTTCCAACTATCCTTCTCGCCTAAATTAATTTTAATATCGTTGCCTTCGAAGGTCACCTTCGATTTCCCAATCTTCCACACCACACCGCCGCCTTCGCTGGCTTCCATGCTGGGATACAATCCGAACACTTCATCCTTGTCGAATTTCCCCGTGCTCAGGTAGTCTCGTGCCAAAGGTCCCAACTCGATTTTATCCGAAGACGTGCTGCCTATGGCTCGACGTCGTGCCGGTGCATCCTTCAGTTCGAACGGCGTCGAAGGAATGCTCGAAATGGGCGTGGGTACGGCGTAACTTTTAGCTGCGAGCGGTACGAGTTCGTTGATCAAATTTTTATTTTGTTCCGTGACACTTTTAATTTCTTTACCTAGACTGCTGATGGCATCGATCACGGGTTGATCCTGACGTTTCTTCTCTTCGTAGAATCCGCGATTCTCGGATTTCCAACCTTTGAAGCGTTTCGCGAGGTAATCGCGAAGCTTGAGATTTTCGTCTTCGATTTTTCGTTTCGTCATAATGTTTATTTATATACGTCGTTTCTCACAACGTTGCAACGTTTAGAAAGTCGTTGATTTTGTTTCTGTATTTTCCGTCGTTGGGTTTTCTCGTCATGTCGATCGTCGCGAATCCGAAATCGTCACCGTTCCAGCAAGTAGAACAGCAGCCTTCCGAAAATTGATTGTAGTTCATGTCTCCGCCTACGTAGTCATCGTACGCATGCTTGAGGTTGGTGTGATCTTGGCGAAACAAACATATGAAATTAGCGTTGTCGCGCACTAACTGTTTTGGAATTTTGGAAAACGTTTGAGCTAGGTAAAAACAATCCATTCCTTTGTGACGACCTTGCGTGAAAAAATTGCGAATTTCATTTTGATTTTCCAGGATGGCGTCGTCGAACACAACGACTGAATTTTCACGACAATCGTCGAGTGGTTTTATTTCCGAGGCGAATGTTGCAATGTCCAGACCATCGTACAGTTTCATCAGTTGCTGGTATTTGGATTGCTCCAAACTTTTCGAGAACACGTACAGGTGCCTGTTCTTCCAATCTAACCAATTCGGTGCGAGGAGAAAATTGTCCACGAGCAGTGTCGTTTTCCCACACCCCGAAGGACCTACGATCAGACAGCGGATGCTGTCGGGAAGCAACTCACCGTTCTTTTTTTTTCTCGTTTGACTTTCCGGATCCGGTAGACGCTTCACCACGTTCAACGTACTCACAAGATCGCTTCGTCCGCGTCGGTCCAACTCTTTTCCGGAAGTCCCAGCCATTTGACAAACAGTTTGTCACCTTTCCTACGCAATACTTTCTCGATGAGGTACGTGTCGGGGTGTTTTGTTTTAGAGAGTTCCTCTTCGTAAAATCTTCCTTTCAAAATCTCGCCGCTACTATCTTTTATTATATACGTGTGTCGGTTTCCGGGTAGAACTCGAACCACTGTAAAAAGTTCCGTGCTCCAATTTTTTGTGAATCCCTTGTCGAAGGTGCGTTTGAATTTGCTGATCCTCACCTGGTCTCCAATTTTGTATTTAGCTTTTTTGTCGTGGGTGTGTACTTTGGACAGTAAACGGTAGAAATTAAACGCTGCTCGTCGGACTTGGTAACGTCGGCTGGCTTCATGCCTATCGTTCTGTGTACCGTATCATTATAGGTGTCGACGAGTTCCGGTAGGATGTCGACCGATTTGTAATTTCCCCGAAGCGTAAATCGTTTCCACATGTGTGTTTTCAAGGTTCGATTGAATCTTTCCACGATGCTGGCTTTGATGTGACTGAAAGTCGAATAATGTCGAATCTTGTGTTTTTGAATAAACTTTTGGAATACGGCGTTGTAAAATTCTTTACCGTTGTCCGTTTGCAGAAACCGTGGTCGTCTGCCACCGCTTTCGCGAAAAATTAATTTGAATGCTTCCGTGACGCATGTTCCTGTTTTGGCCTTCAAAGGTAGAGCCCATGCGAATTTCGAAAACGTGTCTATGACGGTGAGAAGGTACTTGTTGCCCTTGTTCAATTTATGTACGTTTTTCAAATTGCCGCTGCTCATCTCCACGAGGTCGCTTTGCCAGAGGTCGTCGATGCCCTTGGTTACCACGGCCAAACGTTCGTAGTTGCGGCGTGCAGGTTTATGCAATTCTTCGACGATGGCCTGCCTAGACATTTTTTTTGTTTAGAGATTACGTTTCAAGAGAAGCACAAGCGTGATGGGATTCAAAGAGGGTGGCACCTCGCTCGTGTTTTGAATGATCAGCTTATCGCCGGCACTCACGTCGAAAACGGTGAGATCTTCGTCTTCGTGTATTTCATATATGTTGCGCGTTTCGTTCCAACGTGCCAGAGGAATGTTTCCCGCTTTCTGGACACCACGATTCGATATCAAGGTCATGGTGGGAACGCTAGCTTTTCTGCCGTGAGACCAGTACGAAAATTCGTTTATCTGAATCGTGCCATCGAGGAGAAACTTGTAGTACGGATGATAAGGATGTAACATGTACAGTTTGTTACCTTCGACGAACGTGGAGATTCTCTGTTGATTGGGTACGCTGTTGATTTCGATGGCTTGCAGAGAATGCAGTTTAGCGAATTTAGTGTCGACGCCGAGCAGATTACTGTGAACTTGTCCGAGTTTATTTTCGATGGGCAGCAAATGCTCGACTATGGTATCCGTTACGGCAGAAAACGACGGTTTGATTTTCACTTCCACGTTCAACTGCTTGTAGTTTTCGTTGAGTTCTTGCAACTTGGCACCGAAAGAGGCCAGCGTCGATTCCTGCGTGGATTCCAGCACTCCAACTTGATCTCTGATGTTGACGACGATGTTCTGAAGGTTCTCGACTTGATTCAATTTCGAGCTCTTCTCGGTAAGATCGTTCACGATGCTTCGCATCTCTGTAAACTGCGTGTGAAGGTCGGCTACGCTCTGCGAAGTGGGCAGCGTCGACACCAGCGAACTGATTTCGTCTCAAATCTGTTCCACGTTCGCCGTTTCCGTTTCCAGTCGTTTCAGCATTCGAGATATGTTTCTTTTCAAAGTGTGCAATTCTTTGGAGGTGGGGAGATTGGCCACCCTACTCTCGAGATCGCTCAACGAACTTTTGATGTCGCTCGAATCGGATAGTGCCGTCACCGCCGTTTTCAATTTTTCCAAATCTTCGCTCGAAGGCACGCTCGTCCGTAACGATTCCAAGTCACCCTGTATGTTGTCCAGTACGTGATGAAAATGAGCGAGATTCGTTTCGACGTTCAAATTTTCTAAATATTCGATCTTCTGCTGAACCGTGCTCAGCGTGTCTTGCATGCTCGTCAACGCTCTTGCTTCAGCGTGAATATTTTTAATTTCTTCGTTGATCAATTCCAAGAACGCCTGAAGCGTAGCGATGGTGGTTTGAATGTGTTCGAAATCTCGATACGCCTCCAATTGAATTTTTATGTTCGCGACGCTTTTACCGATGACCTGCAGTTCGTCCGACGATGGTAGGTTCGTCATGGTATCTTCCAAAGTCTGCAACTTGGATTTAATTTCTTCCAACGTGCTGGTGAATTCTTCTTGTAATTTGGAAACGACGACGTGCAAGCGTTCTACATCAATATCGTTCACGACGGTTTGAAGTTCAGAGAAATTCTTTTCTATTGCGGAAGTTCGTTCTTCGATTTCGAGTTTCAATTTTTCCAAATCTTCATTTTTCGATTGAAATTGCTGTAATTTGGCCAAATCATTTTGAAGCGAATCCACGCTCAACTGTATATTTTGAACGTTGTCGTAAGAAGGTACGTCGACATAATTTTTTATCAGCGTCTTCAGTTCGGAATCGATTTTCAGAATGGGGTCGAGACATTGCGTTTGGAGCGTAGCGATTTCCGACTCTAAACTTTTGTTTAAGGTTTCCTGCAAAGCGATCAAATCGGTCCTTAACTTCTTAACTCGAATGTCCAACATGAGAATCTCTTCTGCATGGTCTACACGCTTGGTGTTGCCGAAAATGTCGTTAGGCATTTTTGGTTAACGGTTATTTATAATAGGATAGACGATTCGTAATTCTACAAAAAGAGGAATGAGTTTGTCGTAATCTCCGAGAAGTTCCATGTAAAGATAATCTCCTGCAGACACATCGTACGTAATGTTAGAAAGCATCTTGTCGTGCTTGATTCGAAAAATGTTCTTGCCAGTAGAAATTTTGATTTCGCCTGCATTTTCCGGATTCACGGTGATTTGAAGTTTCCCGTCGATCGGAATTTCGTAGAAATGTAAATTGTTATTAAAAACATAAAACATCTTGCCCACATCGTCATTCAGTTTCGTCCAAATGCTGTTGAGGTGAATGATCAACAGACCGGGTTTGAGGAAGGCCTCGAAATCCGCGATGATGATAGCGGAATGCTCCACCATGGCACCGTGCATGCGGAAACGCTCCACGGCACCACGTTCGGGCAAGACTGCCACACCCGGCTCGTTGTTACTACAGTAGAACTTGTGGCGAGCGAGCTTCTCTGCAGCGATGTTGGGACCTTTGATGCGCTGGTAATCCTGCTGATTTTGATTGTCAAAAGTGAACAGACACCTGCGACAAACTTCTATGTGGTGTTCGTGTTTGCTCCGTTGGCTCGACACCAACCGGGAGAGGGAACGGATAAGGGTGTAGTGGTGATGGGTCTCGTCCTTGATGAGCAGAATTTGAATTTCCTGCGCACCATCGTCCTCTACGTCGCTCACCTGGATGGGGTACACCACATTTTTGTCAGTGAGGCCATAAACGTTGATAGCCAACCGCGCACGAGCCTCGAACTTTTGAATGTCCGGGACCTCTACGGGATAGTCGATCCCAACCATAGCATCTTCCAGTTCCGACTCGTAGGGTAGGTAGTGGTTAACTCGACGTGGTTGGTTTTTCCGGTCGACAGGGTGCAACGCTGCCAGAACACACCATACGAAGCACTTGGCGTCACTGTTCTGAATGTTCAGGACGGCCTTCTTTGCCGCGATGGAAGGTGGTAAGGGGACGTAGCTGGAGGCGGAGAGAGGCGTAAACTTGCAAAGTTTGACGCACAGTTCGTGAGGCCCCCCACACAGCGAACCCCCCGAGCCCTCAGCTTCATGTTCTTCCTGTTTCGCCACCAGCTCCTCGGCAAACTGGTTGTAGATGACCTCGAGGTTGTCGACATCCGCCAGATGCAGCGTCTTCGCCTTGGTGTTGTGGCAGAAGCTGTAAATTTCATCGGACGGCTTCTTGTACTGGCAACGTAGCGATGCGTAGAATTTGGTGGAGTGCGTTGCAAGCGCATCACCGAGGATGGAAATTATCTCTGCTCGCTTCTCCTCTAAAAAGCTACGCACGTCGCATAAGCCCTCCGAAGTGAGGACAAAGTCCTCTAACAACCGCTCGAAAGCAGTCCGGTTCGCTTTCGCCACAGGCTTGACACGTTTCGTGGGTGGTGCATTGATGGAGGCTGCTTCTGCCTTCCTCTTGGTGGAGCTGGTCGACGGTTGTGGAACAGGTGTTCCGACGACAATTTTGCATGATGTTATATGCCTCTTTAAATTATTAATGGTAATATGTATACCGCACCTGGGACATGATTTTTTAGCAGTCAAATGCTTGCCTGGCACGCAGGTACGACAATGTCTTGCAAAATTTCTGCTTGATATGTTTATTTTGCACACAGGGCAACTTTTCATGGAGCGCATTTTTTTGGGGGGTATGTTTATTTATATGTGATCTGTTGGTGGTAGAGTGTTTACAAAAAAAATGCCTTACGAGAAAAATTTTGTTTTCCTCAAATATGTGCTTTAATAAACCCTGTAAAAAAATTTTAAAAAAATATATAAGAAAAATATGATTGTAGATAGAAAAAAAAGCACAATAAATATTGTATGCATGTGTAATTCTATTTAGTTTATTTTTTGCTAGACACGAATCTTCTTCAGATTTTATTGCCCATTAGTATATTTTTCTACCAATCTAGTAGAGGTATGAAACTATGAAAATATACTTGTTTATATATATTCTATTGTTTTTTTTCCATACACACATTTTTTATTTTCAGAAAACAAAGTTATTTTCGATTTTTTTTAAATCAAACAATAAACATTATTTGTGTTTATAGTATTTGTCGGGCAATAGCAGATAAAACAAGAATGGGTTTTCTACGACCCATAGTTTACGAGTTACAAAACAACTTAGAAATTACATCTTGAAATTTAAATTTAAAATAACTCGAAAACAGTAAGCACTAATCATTATGTTTCCAATAGGTTGTAGAGTACATTCAATTTTTTATCAAATGTCATTAAAATTTTCGAAATAGGGTAAAAACTAAGCCAGCAAATCAAGTTTCTCAAAAAATAAAAAAATTGTCTGTATTTCCAAAACTTGAGGGGGTGGAATCGATTTTATTTGCTAGTCGAATAGTTTTCGTCGAATCCTATCCAACAAACCTAAAATCATCATCCTAGCTCAATTAGGAGCCGAGAAAATCAATGTCTTGGAAAACGTCTTAAGATATTTGTCTTAAGAAAATTTTCTTGACAGACCGGAAGTAACATCTTGACAGACCGGAAGTCGACTTTCTTAAAGATTAAGACAAATATCTTAAGACGTTTTCCCAAGACATTGATTTTCTCAACTCCTAATTGAGCTAGAACCACGCAATTTTGGATTATGTATATACCGTTGTTTTTTCCTACATATTCACTAGGGCTCGAAAGTGCGGTGGTTGTGTTGTTGCCTTGTAATCAAGAGGTCCTAGGTTCGAACCCGATAAAAGTACATAGTGGTTCGGATCCTATTTTTAAAAAAAAACTGTAGGCCTAGTCCCGATTAGTTTTACTGTACATATGTGAATATATTAAAGTACAATGCAAAATCAGTAATGTGTGATGTGGTCAGCACCAAATATTTTAATTTTATATGTATATTTAAGTTTTATGCATAAACATGGCAGTCTTCCTATATGTTTTTATGGTATGGTGCTATGCACAGAAGAGCACTTTATTTAAGCATATTTAACTTCTCTTTCCATCTCTCAATCTATTCATATTTGACACGGTCATTGCAAGTCGGCCATTTTGTTTACGTAGCAATTAGGCTTAAAAAAACTTTGACATACTCATTGCAAGTCGGCCATTTTGTTTACGTAGCAATTACGTTAAAAAACTTTAAACCACATTATTGTTATTTTTTTTGTGAATGCTTGTTGTGATAAAAAAAAACATAATTAGATATTATTTTATTTAATTTTATGTTTAATATCTTTTCTGTGTATAAAACTAAATAATAATAAAATTCGAAACACTATGTACCCCCCACTAAATATCAAAGGCACAAAAAACAACAGGCTAACACACGCAAAATTATACTGGTCTGCCAGACGCCAGAGCCTCGTTACTCTACAGTCCAGAGTGTACTACGTGGAAGTGAGGTTAACTGTTGGGCGTCTTACCAGAAAATCGTTCTCTTACACCCCTGCATATTGCTATTTTGCATATGCTTGGTGTATATAGTAATATGTAATAAATATATATATAAAAAAAGCAAGAAAAAAAAAGAGAGATACATACAACACACTTAAAACTTGTATACTTTCTCTCTCTTCTTTTTGCGTGCTTTGCGAGTATATATTCCTTCCACAATATGCTTAAGAATTGTTTACTTTTTATCTACAATTTCTTTACATTTGTTTGGTTATTACAGAATCAACTCACAGAAGCAACACTACCCTATTTATATAACACAAAGCCAACTCATGCAAGCTAACAAACAAATTTACTCACGTTAGTTAATTTCAATCACAATCACAATGTTCTTCTTGCAGCTCACAATAAAAAATAAGACCTGATGCCCCTCGAGCTTCTAGTTTATTAGTCGAGGAGTAATATGTAGGTTAACAACGTGGACTAGTAGAAATCCAGTCTAGAACATTCTTCCCATACATTTCTGCCACATCATTTTACGAGTTCGAAAATTCACAAGTTAATGTATCGTATCGCATCGCATCACTGCTACCAATGCTGTTAACTGACGTCACTATTTCTCAACAGTTGCCAGACCTGATGTTAACAGCTGTTGTAACCTAAGCATCATGTGTATGCTCTAGAAAATAGTTCTATACTTCAATTTTTAGCACTGTTATTTTTCCTATTTTCGTAAATTCATCACGTCACCCCCACCAATGCTGTTACCTGACGTCATTATTTCTCAACAGTTGGCTGAGCTGATGTGAAAATTACATAGCATTATCTGTGCTGAACACGAATTTTTGAACGAAATAAATGCGTCAGCATGAAATTCCATCATTATTGTTAGCTTTTGAAAAAAACAGGAAGTACATCCGCCACTGTGAATAGCCATTCTTCCCCCTATATTTCAGCCACATCATTTTACGAGTTCGAAAATTCACAAGTTAATGCATCGCATCGCATCACTGCTACCAATGCTGTTAACTGACGTCACTATTTCTCAACAGTTGCCAGACCTGCTGAAATGCCAGAAATGCTGCCCCCCTCCCAGTCATCCATCTCTCTTACAACAGCGTGTGTGTGCTGGCAACTCTCTCTAGTTGCAGGTTTTTTTAGTTAACTCGTAATCCTCGTCAAAAACTACAGTAACATCATAATGTCATATTGCACAGAAGAGGGAGGACATCGCTCACCACTGTTGCCAGCCATAAATCTCTCTCTCTTTATCTTACAGCAAAATTGGCATCTCTATTTTTTTTTAGTTGTAAGTAAATTGCCAACACACTCTAGTTAATAATGCTACATATTATACGCACACACGCACACGCATACTATATTACCATCCACCCATATCTCCCTCTCTTTTACGGCAGTATATATGTTTGTTGCCTAACCTAACCTAACCTAACCTAACCTAACCTATCTTCTTGTTTAGTATATGTAGGTTGGCAAAAATTGCTTTATGCACTGTAACGCAAGCCTCAAGCAAAGTTGCCAGCTTCTTGCTTTAGGTTAGGTTAGACAAAAAAAAACTGTAGGTGGGCTGTCGGTTGTTTAACTCTCCCCTCTCTCTCTCTCCTCTCTCTTTTTTTTGTAAAAAGCCATGGCAAAAATACCAGTAGGTTGGCAACCTTGCTTTATGCACTGTAAGGCAAGCCTCAAGCAAGGTTGCCAGCTTCTTGCTTTAGGTTAGTTTAGGTTAGGTTAGGTTAGGTTAGGTTAGGTTAGGTTGGAGTAGGTTAGGTTAGAGTAGGTTAGGTTAGGTTAGGTTAGGTTGGAGTAGGTTAGGTTAGAGTAGGTTAGGTTAGGTTAGGTTAGGTTAGGTTGGAGTAGGTTAGGTTAGAGTAGGTTAGGTTAGGTTAGGTTAGGTTAGAGTAGGTTAGGTTAGGTTAGGTTAGAGTAGGTTAGGTTAGGTTAGGTTGGGTTAGGTTAGAGTAGGTTAGGTTAGGTTAGGTTAGGTTAGGTTAGAGTAGGTTAGGGTGGGTGTTAGCAGCTGTTGGTTGTTTAACTCTTCTCTCTCTCCCCTCTCTTTTTTTGTAAAAAGCCGTGGCAAAAATACCAGTGCTTTATGCACTGTAAACCAAGTCTTAAGTAAAATTGCCAGCTTCTTGCTTTAGGTTAGGTTAGACCAAAAAAAAAGCTGAAGATGGGTGTTGGTACTTGTTGGTTGTTTAACTCTTCCCTCTCTCTCTCCTCTCTTTTTTTTTGTAAAAAATTATGGCAAAAATACCAGTAGGTTGGCAACCTTGCTTTATGCACTGTAAGACAAGCCTCAAGCAAGATTGCCAGCTCCTTGCTTTATGCACTGTAAGCCAAGCCTCAAGCAAGATTGCCAGCTTCTTGTTTTAGGCTAGGTTAGACAAAAAAAAACCTTGGTGATTTTTTTCAAGTAAAATATTAGTAACACTGCAAGAAAATAGAGTTTATGCCTTACAAGAAAAATCTATTAAGGCAAGCCTCAAGCAAGATTGCCAGCTCCTTGCTTGAGGCTACGTTAGACCCAAAAAAAACCCTTGGTGATTTTTTCGAGTAAGCAGCTGGCAACACTGCCATCAAATGAGGCTCATGCCTTACGAGACAAATCCATTAAGGCGAGCCTCAATAGAGGTTCCAGAACCGGCTGACTTCCTCTACTCTTGTGTAAAAAATCAAAAAATTTAAAAACAATAAAATTTTACCACCGGGCAAACTGTTCGAAATGGATGCCAAACAGAACACGGTTAAATTAATGATGAATAGTATGCACGGGTAAATGTACAAATTGAAAAACATCCCTGAAGAGATTCGCCCCCACGTCAATCAATTTTACGTTCGAAGGCCGTACGGGAAAACCCTGGCAGGGTTATGGGGGCCAGGAATCCTAAAAAACAACAATTATTATTATTTTGTTTGTTTGCTTGCGTCACAATACAAGCGCGCGCGCGCGCGCGCGCGTGTGTGTGTGTGTGTGGCACATCGTTCCCCCGAGAGAGGTTTACAAAAGTCACGATATGCAAACATTGCCGGAGTTGGAAAATTACGATATGGCGCATTCGCTCACCACTGTTGCCAGCCGTAGGTCTCTCTCTTTCTCTAGCCCCTTGCCAAGTAAAAAAAAAGTGTAGGTAGGAGTTGGCAACACTGCGAGAAAATAAAACTCATGCCTTACAAGAGAAAAAAACCATTAAGGCAATCTTCTCTTGATGACGTTGAACCCGTGCAGTGTTGCCATCCACCCATCTCTCTCTTTTACGGCAGTGCGTGTTTGTTGCCGGCTCTCCTTGCCCAGTGTGTGTAGGTTGGCAAAAATTGCTTTATGCACTGTAAGGCAAGCCTCAAGCAAAGTTGCCAGCTCCTTGCTTTAGGTTAGGTTAGACCAAGAAAAAAAAGCTGTAGGTAGGCTGTCGGTTGTTTAACTCTTCCCTCTCTCTCTCTCCTCTCTCTTTTTTTTTGTAAAAAGCTATGGCAAAAGCACCAGTAGGTTGGCAACCTTGCTTTATGCGCTGTAAGACAAGCCTCAAGCAAGGTTGCCAGCTCCTTGCTTTAGGTTAGGTTAGACCAAGAAAAAAAAACCTTGGTGATTTTTTTCGAGTAAGGTGTTGGCAACACTGCGAGAAAATAAGGCTTATGCCTTACAAGAGCAAACCATTAAGAAGCCTCAAGCAAGGTTGCCAGCTCCTTGCTTTAGGTTAGGTTAGACCAAAAAAATCCTTGGTGATTTTTTTTCGAGTGAGGAGTTGGCAACACTGCGAGAAAATGGGGCTCATGCCTTACAAGAGAAATCCATTAAGGCGAGCCCCACCGAGCCCCATTTTCGGTTTGTGAAGTGGTGCATTTCACCTACTGTCGTTCTTTCCCGGGAGTGTGGAATGATGTGGAGGGGCCTTCTGACATCTCAAGAGATTGTCTTTCGTTCATGATAGCCCTGATTGTTCGTTCAGGAACTCCAGTCGCAGCCGCTGCTCTCTTGCCAAAATGCTGTATTGGGATGCTAATACCTTCACTGGCTTCCTCCTTCATGAAGCGCCTACAAATTGCAACTGTTATATGAAGTGAAACCTACTGATAAAATCCAAAGGTATGAGTTTGCTGCTGACTTTCTACACAGAATTGATGATGGTGAAATTTTTTTTACCAAACATTCTCTTTTCTGACGAGGCTACATTTCATGTCAGTGGAGCAGTTAATCGTCATAATTGTAGAATTTGGGGGGCAGAGCATCCACATGAAGTTATTCAGCATCAACGTGACTCTCCCAAACTTAATGTCTGGTGCGGTTTGATGGAAAATCGTGTGGTTGGTCCTTTCATTTTTGTAGAAAAAACAATAAACGGGGACGTTTACCATGACATGTTGACAGAGTACGTCTTTCCTCAAATGGACGATATTGAGGTGGAAAAGGGGCTTGTGTTTTTTCAACAAGATGGCGCCCCACCTCATTACAGTAAACCGTGCGGTTCTTAACACTCGCTTTCCAGGAAGGTGGATAGGCAGGGCTGGCCCAATACCTTGGCCACTACGAAGCCCAGACTTAACCCCACTGGACTTTTTCTTTTGGGCCCACATAAAAAATATTGTGTACAGTGCTAGGATCAGAGACATCTATCATTTACGGGAGAGAATCGTCGTTGCGGTTGGGACAGTAAAAAAAGGTAAAGTGTTCCCCTGTGCATAGCACCACGCCATGAAGGCGTATAGGGGGTGTGGGGGTAACGGTTGGGACAGTTACACCTGAAATGTTGGTGAATACGTGGCGAGAAGTAGACTATCGTCTCGACGTGTGCAGGGCAACAAATGGATCCCACGTTGAGGTGTACTAACATTCAACAAAACTTGAAGGAATCCTCTTTCATGATATGTACTCATTGATGTAAGTTTTCATTACTTTCCCTATTAAATTTATACTTAAAACTAGGGAGTTCTTTTTCAAACAC